>NW_024105086.1:1260595-2521191 GCF_003945595.2 Pipra filicauda
GGTTTGGGTTGGAAGGAACCTGAAAGTTCACCCAGTTCCAACCCCAACCCCCCTGCTGTGGGTGAGGACACCTTCCACCAGACAGAGCTGCCCCAAGCCCCACCCAACCTGGCCCTGAACACTTCCTGGGGCGATTTATTCTATCTCCATGGGGAAATCTTCAAAGAAGATTTAATCTCACCCCACAGCCCTTGTGGATCCCCCTGGGGCTGCCTGTTGGACAGAGGCTGGTGAGCAGCAGGCAGCCCCTGGCATGACACAACCTGCTGCACTGCCCCCTGACACAACCTGACCTCTGCACTGCCCCCCGACACACAACCTGACCTCTGCACTGCCCCCTGACACACAACCTGCTGCACTGCCCCCTGACACAACCTGACCTGCTGCACTGCCCCCTGACACAACCTGACCTGCTGCACTGCCCCCTGACACAACCTGACCTGCTGCACTGCCCCCTGACACAACCTGACCTCTGCACTGCCCCCTGACACACAACCTGCTGCACTGCCCCCTGACACACAACCTGCTGCACTGCCCCCTGACACACAACCTGCTGCACTGCCTGACCACAGCCACCAACACCACCAAAACACCAGCCTGGAGGTGTTTGAGAAGCACTTTTGACATTTAAATAGAACTGGCAGCCCGAATTACAGCTTTTGTTGCATTGTCAGAGTAAATCAGCGTTTGCCATTTGCTCTTCAATAGTTTTGGCCGGGCTGTTTGGCTCCAGCAAACCTGCCAGGCCAGCCCCTCACAGGCTGCCCGGTGACTCAGCTCAGAGCAAACAACGGGAGGGGTTTGTCAGCTCCACACACAGGAGCTGTAGAGTTTTGACACAGGACATTTCAGCCCAGGACAGGATTATTTTTCCCCTGCTATGTTAGGTTTTTTGGAGCCATGTAAGACTACGTCCATCCACAGGGCATCAGGGTCCTTCTACAGCCACAGGAGCTGCCAGACCCGCCAGAAAGTCAACCAGAAGCTCCACCAGCACCTCCAAGGAAGCATCTCCATGTTCTTGCCTGCTGTTATCTGCTTCCCTCAGTGGCCACCCCACAGCCCTGGCTGCCAGCAGGCTTTTAGACTAACAGACCTTCAGCCTGACCCAGGACAGCTGTATTTTGTTCTTGTCCATTCAGTGCTGTCTAAATGTCTGATGGATTTGCCCCTGCACTGATCTTAACCAGATTGTAGCTCCCTTGGAGAATAAGCTGTTCATAAATGGGACTCCTAGCTTTTTCCTATTTTTAGATTCTGGTTTATTTCAAATTATTTTGGCAGTATTTGCATATTAGCATTTTATACTTGCTGTGGAGATGACCGAGGGCTTGAAATGGAGCTGCACTCCCAAGAATTCATCAGTTTGAGATACAGCATCAGTGTCTCAACAGCGTGGGAGTCATTACTGTAATGTCTGTCAGGTCCAAAGTTTGTATTTTAGTGACTAACGTTTACAATACTTCAGACTAAGTTCACCTAACTCACAGCTGTGCACAGCCATTGACACCAAACATGCCACAGAAAGCCTGACGAGGCTGGTTTGGGGTCAGTGCTGTGCCCAAATCCTTCTACCTGCTTTGGACTTGGGTTAGTGCTGGCCTTGGCAGTGCTGGATTAACAGCTGGACTTGATGGTTTTAGAAATCTTTTCCCACCTAAACATTCTGTGATTCTATGCCATTAGAGCCTGGCAGTGCACAGAGGTTTTGGGATGGAGCTTGTACCAGAGCCACTCACTTGAGACTCTCCAGAGGGGCCTCGGGTGTGCCCTGAGCTGTAACCTCAGCGTGTGTGACACCAACGAAACACAGATGAGTTTGAGAGTAACTGGATACGTTGTGAGGCTGAAAACAGACAGAAAACCTGCACTGAGCCACTGCAGCCTCATGTTCCTGAAAGGGGCCTCCAGAGGAGCTGAGGCTCGAGGATAGGAGAGGATAAAGAAAAACTTCAAATAAAGATTTTATTTGAAGTTCTCCATCTGTGCCAAGAGCAAACCATTTCAAAAATCAAGGTTGGATGAACACAGCCCAAGATCAGAGTGATGGGTACGTAACTCAGGGTGCTGTGAGTGATCCCCCACCACAGGCAACACCAAGTGCCCTAAAGCCAAGTCCCAGCTCATGCACCAGGGCCTCACACGGGCTCTGTGTGTGCCATGCCCCATCTTGCCCAGGCTGGGTGCCTGCCAGGATCTGGGCTGCTTCTCTGCTCGTCTCCAGTGAAGAGCTCAGGCAGGGCAATTCCACACCAGCCCAGTGCCTCCCACCGTGCTGACCCCCAGGGCAGCAGCCCCACGCAGGGGTTGGTGTTTCAGAGCCAGAGCAAGGTGCTGGTGTGGAATTCCATGAGGGGACAGGGGACTCTCATCCCCTGGGCTGCAGCAGCTCACAGGGTCTTGCTCCCTCTGAGGCCACGTAGCTCTCCAGGAGCTCTGCTCGTGCCGTGGGACAGCAACCTCAGCACCCCTTCAGAGCAGTCAAGTGTATGCACTGAGAGCCAAAACCACAGCAAACACCACGGGCTTAAAGAAACGTAAATATTTTTATTGTAATTCCCCTACAGGGTTTTCTTTTTCGACCAGGCAAGAACCCTGCCTCCTCTGGAAGCTCTGAGCTCCCAAGGACAACCTCATGCAGCAACAAAACAGCACTGAGCTGGTTATTGCTGCCCTGCACTCAAAGGTATCTTCCCAACAACATAAATCCAAAGCCAACTGATGGAGACTTTTGGTGAAGTTTCCCAAGATAGTCATGCCAATCCCAAAAAGCATATTATTCTCCCTAATCCCATCAGGACAAGTCTCATTTGTGACATCTTTATGTCCCCCACGTAGCACTGTGCTTCAAAAAATACCAGAGGTGCAATATTGGTTCCTATCTCAGTGCTTTCTATTATTCCAGTAGGAAAAAGAGAATTTTAAAGAAAGACCCCCCCAGTAAACAGCTCTTCTCTCACTGTCCTCTGCCTCCTCAGTCAGACCCACGGGAGGTTTGGTGACGGTGCTGGAAGCATCATTCCCACACCCAGCACGACTTTTGCCAAGTCATCAACCAGGGAACTCTCTCCATAATTATAAGCACTTTTTTAAAATAAGTTTTTCCAATTATTTTCTCCACCACTTTTCCCAAGATTTCCACCCCCCTCTCTGCCCTTCTCCAGGGAGGCCAGCCTTCAGCAGCCCCCTCCCCAGCCAAGAGGATATTCTGATGCTATGGAACAGACTGGGAAAAGCCCAAGGCCAGCAGCAGCTCTCTTATCTGGCCACTGGAGCCTCGTTAGGATTTACTAAGTGCTGGCATCTGACAGCAGGCCAGTAAATAAAGCACATTAAAGAACTGCCTTGTGCTTAACCCAAGCCGGCTGGTGTTGGAGCCGTGCAGTCTAATTTAGTCAGCAAGATTATTCACACCCAGAGCAGTCTACTCTTGAAACACAGTTAGTGTTCTGCTGTCTGCCCTGGAGCCTGACCACACAAGGGTGCCAGGGCTGGGAGAGCACTCAGAGCAGGGCAAAGTCCCCGTGCCTGGTGCCTGCACCCCCTGCCCACGGAGGGACAGACCCCTGCCCACGGAGGGACGGACCCCTGCCCACGGAGGGACGGACCCCTGCCCACGGAGGGACGGACCCCTGCCCACGGAGGGACGGCTCCACTCTGCTCAAGCCGTCTTTAGAATTGGGCCAACACCACAAGCTGAAACAATCAACGCTTTGGTGAAAGGTTAATTTGTCTTATTAACTTAATCCCTCTTTATTTTTACTCTTTTCCCCAGAAATCTGCCTCTGAAGTCACCTGTGCCAGGACACAAGGACAAGGGATGCAGCTCCTGGCTGCCTGCACAGTCCCAGCACAGCCATGGGAAAGATTAACTCAGTCTTTATTGTCCCAGCTGTTTTCTCTCAAATCAACAAAAGGTGTCTATTCTGGCCCCTCACACCACTCACTTAGATAAAGGCAGCAGCTTTCTGTCAGCCACATCTTCTTCACTTTTAGTAAGAAGTGCTCCTCTAATGCATCCTATCAGTGAAGGAATCCTATCCTATCATGACCCTCTTCCCAGGATTTAATGGGTTAAAAGGTGCAATCCCAAACAAACCGCCACAGACCACACCACCCTTCCCTTAAATCAATGGTAGTTTGTTGCAGGCAAGGCTGGGGGAATTTTCTGTTCTGCAAGTGTGATCAAAAGGGCCTGATTAAAGTATTCAAGAAGCTTTCAAGATAGTGTGACAAATTTTCAGCTTTTAAATAAAGCCAGCCTGTTTGTGCTACGGGCAGGAGATGATCTACATAGCTACATCTTTTAAAACAGGAAAAACCAAGAATCAAATGACTAACTAATGAAGATAAATTCCCCAAATCCTTAAACATTCTTTCCAGGGATTCTCTTCAGCTTTTCAAAGCCTCCTGCTTTGAACTCACATATATTCTGTGCCAATCCATTTGCATTTTTCTAGTTGTTTATATAAAGTCTGATGCACCAAGGCATTATTTAGGTGTGCTCACAGCCCAGTAAATGAAGAACACTGTTTATGCAGTGTGGATTCATTTAACTATTGAAGAAAACAAGAAGCTTAAAACACAAAAGGGAAAGAAGTGGCGTACAAGTGTTACAAAAGGCAAGACACTTGAAAATCCTTTTGAATCCAAATCCAAATTTAGAAACAGATCCATAGTGTAGATCCTAACCCAGCTCAGAGCTGAGGTCTCTGTACAAAGAAAGGCTGAGAATCAATGAAACTGGATATGGGTTTTACAGCAAACAGCCAGTAACCCAAGTGCAAACCTCAAAACGTGGATTGAGAAAGACAAGGAAGGGACCCACAAGGATCATCTGGTCTATTTTGTCAACAACTGGCTTTCTCAGCCCAAGGGAACACAGCTCCAGCAGCACTCAGCACAGGCAGCAGCACCTCACAGCCTCCCACAGTCCCCAGGACCCCCTCACCCCTTCCTCCAAGGACGAGTTACAGAGACGCTGTTTCACTGCCCAGAATGGCCCCCCTTCACCCACACAGCTGCTACTGCACTTAAATCTGCTTTAGGTTCACTCTGCTGTGTCAGGGAGCAAGGCCAGGGCGGGCCAGCCTGCCCTGGGGACACTGGTGAGGTGTGGGTGTCCTTGGAGCATCACATCCCGCAGGCACCGCTGGGCAAACCGGGTTCAGCAGCACCAGAGAAAGTGTTTATGGCCATGATTGCTGCATCTCCCTCAGAGCTTTAGGGCTCAGCTCCCCAGGGATGCCTCCCCCTCCAACACCCCCCAGCAAGCACCAGGGCTTCCCGAGCCCTCCTCAGGAGCAAACCTGAGTGCTGCACAGAAGACATGGGGGGGCTGCTTGGAGCTTCCCTTCCAAACCAGCAGCCTCTGGGCCAGGAAGGCAGCTGGTGTTTTCTGTTCCAGCAGAAGGGAAGTGGCCACGGGGCCATCTCCAAACAGAAGAAAATTCTCCAACATAAAAAGTTGAATTCAGTTGGTGAGCAAACCTGAAGCTTCATTCTCTCTGCACAGGCAGGTGTTAATCACAGCCCACAGGGTCTCTCAAGTGTTCTGTGGCTGGTGGTCAACAATAGCACTGAGAGCAGCATCCTGCAAACCTCCCAGGGACCATCTCCTCTGGGTGCCCTTTATCCACCGCTCCTGGAGCCAACTGTTCAAGACAGCTTCTCTTTTAGCACTGCCCATATCTGATAATTAAGAATAATGACTTGAAATAATCTCTAATCTGGTGTATTTTGCTTTCTGAAGCTCACCCTGTAAAATGTCATTGGCACATAATCTGCTATCAGTCCACACAACATGTAAAACCACTTAAGGCTTAATGGGTGTGAATGGGAGCTGCTCTGGTTGACAGAAAGGATCGAGTGTGGCACAGGCTGTGAGGCATCTTTATGGTGCTTGGAAAATTCATTTCTCCACGGGGAGAAAGTGGGGTTTATTTTGGGTCTCTGCGGGATGTTGAAGTTCCTCAAATGCCACAATGTGGCACAACATCTTTGCAATTGCTCAAATAACAGTGAAACCTGGGTTTGCTTGAAGTTCTGTGCAAATTCTGAAGTAGAAGCCAAACACAGCCTTATCTACCAGGGCTTGGGGTGAGTGGGGTGGCAGGGGCTGTGTACAAACCCCCTGCACGAACAAGCCCTGGGGAGATACGGGGTTTGCTCTGCACACATCTGGCACCAACGACAAATCAAGCAGAGTGTTTTTTTCTGTGAACGTGTTTGTTTTAACCTTTTCTTATCAACACTGCCAGAGCTTGAGAGATCTACTGTTTTCCTTCACACTCCAGCACCTGTGGTCACAGATGACTTAAAAAATAAAAACGTTCTCAATAGGTGTTTGGGTATCTAAGAACCATGAGTCAATTTGTTTTGAGAGCTTGGAAATCAGACAAATTCAGTTAGAAATATTATATTTAAGAGGACTCGTGCCTTCTAGGATTTCCTGTGACTCTTGTAGACTTGTGATATATATTTTGCCCCCCAGCTACCAAAAATGAAATTAAATTGCATTGATCTGCATTGATTCCACACAATCCATAATGCCATATTTGTGTTAAAATTAAAGGACTGATCTAATCCCAGCAGGACCAGGGTTATAACTATCTGTTCTGTTGCACAGCAACAAAAAGTTTGGGAAGAAAAGAATAATTGCACATATTTCCCCCTGTATGCTTCCTACACTAACAGAGCCTTTCTAGTAAGCTTCTGTCTAACTTTATTCTCCTTCACCCACTTTATCAAGTGGGATTAACTGCACACTTTTACAAAGTAACTCTGAATACCTGTCCCAACAGGCAATCTTTCAATCTTCAAGGAGAACTGACATCACCATCCCTTAAAAGCAAACCAAAAAGAAAGGGGAGGAAAAAGAAAAAGAAACCCAAACCCACAAACCCCCAAATCCCAACCCAAAATACCCAGTGCCACTGAGCCCATTCTGCTTTGTCCAGCCTGGCAGAGGCCCGGCGTGTTTTGAGGGTGTGCTGGGTTTATTTTGCTGCCATGCCCCAAGGTCAGACCTTGCCTGAGTGGATCTACATGAATCATTCTTTCCGCCTGCTTTCCCACTCAGGATTATCAGTGTGCTTGATTACAGTAATTAGCATTAGGGTTTCATTCCAGCATATTCCACCACTGCTGTCTCCTGAACCAGCACCAGCATTTATCCTTCTCTTTCAGTTATTAAAAAGAAGCCTCGGTGACAGAAGCACTTCAGCAGCAAATATATTTGTGACATATTTGTTAGCTCTTATCTGTAGCTCAGATTAACTGCTCTGTACCAGCACAGCTTCACACGGAACCACCCAGACCTCTCGCCCCAGGGCTCACAGGGACGGGGAGAACGACGAAAATCCACAAGCAAAATATTTCCTTCCACTTAAAAAAAAAAATCATCCCGCTCAAAATGCTGGAACAAACATGACTGTGCAGCCAGCTGAGGGACAGCTTTCATCACTCAGCCCCACACAGGCAGCACACCCACCAAAGGTCAGCAGGAATCAGCTGGGGGCCTGGTTTTGGGATTCATCAACACAGAGGGGCTACTTCAGACCTGCTGGGAGATCTGAACAGAGTGCATAATTTCCATTTAATGAACTATCAAATACATAAAAATTACATGGGGAACCAGGAAAAACCTTGTGGAAATCAAAGGGAAAAACCCTGTTCCCTTTGCTGGTGTCTCTGGTCCTTGCCTTCTCCACCAACATATGTGGAGTTCCTGTAGAAACTAAACCTGCACCCCCAGCCCCGGGTCTGGGCAGCCCTTGGTGCTCTGCCATCCCCTCTCACACCAGAACAAACCTCACAGGCCACCCCAGAAATTATCACCCCGAGTGGGCTCTCTCTGCATTCAAACAGGATCACAGCAACACTCGGGCATTTGCTGGCTGCCCTGACAGAGTCAACAAAACCACTTTTACTGGAATTCCTTCCTCAGCAGAATTCCTTCTTGAGTATCCTAACCTTTAACAGGACACGTCTCTGCTCAAATGCAAAAGCTGCTTAAGTTTAAAAGTCAACCTTAACTCAAACAATACCTGGATAATGGATTGCAGACCAATTATTTCTCACCCTTCTTGTGTTACAGTTCCAAGAAACTGAAAATTGCATTTTTGCTGCTCCACCGGAGACCAGTGGGTAAACTGATGTTGAGGCCAGCAGATAAAGGAAAAACTGTATTAAAATCTCATTTTAAAAATACTGGAATTGGCCCATTTGTCAGTTATCTGTTTAGCCAAGTAATTTAGCTACGATTCCAAAGCAGCAAGTGCGTGGATTAGCACTGGCAGAGGTGGGCAGGTGACGACATCGACTGCTCCAGAGCCGGACAAGTGAGTTCAAGTGATTAAACACACTCAGCTCCTCCAGTTACGCTAATGACTGATTAGCTTTTAATCCAGGCAAGGGGTAGATCAGCTGTGATCCCACACAGAACCACAGCACTCACTGATGTGGTTACAAGTGCAGGACCAAGAACAGCTGAGAGAGTTACTCTGTTCCTGAGCTGCGGCTGCTGGTCAAAGGGAATGTTGTCCTTACCTGGAGTAAGAGCTGCAGGGAACCCCCTTTCCCACAAAGGGCCAACACAGCCCCCAGTTGTTGACCTGCTCAGCCAAGGGAAAGCAGCTGTCGGCTGCCAGAAATTTAATTAAGTCTTAAAACCACTTTCTATCAAGTCATTAAGGCCAACTCTAATCAGATCTCCTGGATCATTCCCTACTTCTGTAAGTATCCTTAGGAGGAGTAACCATTAATTATGTGGTGTACTACACCTGGTGTTAGCCTACTGTAACAGGGGGGATAAAACAAGCTGAGTTCCCCCCCCAGCATAGCCTGGGGCTACAATTCCCTTCCCAGCACTGACAACACACCAGCATCACCCTGCAGGGCTGTGTACCCCCAAAACCAGCCCAGCAAACTCCATCCCCCCTCATCTGGGTCCTTCTGGAAATACAAGAAGAAACAGGGGATGAAAGGGGAGCCACAGCACACCTAACTTTTCATGTGACCACATGAGAGAGGTGCCCTAAGCACACCCTGCTGGATTTGCATTTATCTTTAACAATGAAGAACTCAACAACCCAACTGGAGCCCCGGCTTCTCGGGGGCAGAGCTCTGCACCAGCTGCTCCCAGTCACTGGAGCAATCAGGTCTTCACCCCTTGTCACTTATGACTGATCAAACCACAGATGGAAGGGACCTGTTTTCAAGAAAGAGATCATTGCTTGATATCACAAGCACATTTTAAACAGCTGCAAGGGATGGACTGAACCCCATCAGCTGCACCTGCGCAGACACAGCCACCTCACAGGGGTAAGGGCCAAAACAAACCCTTGTGAGAGAGGCAAGTCCCACCCCACAGCAGGATTCGGTGATTGTCATGTTCTGTGCTACCAAATCCATATTTTTTCAAGTTTCTCTCTTGACAATACTGTCCCAAGCCACTTTTGTGGCCCACTCTCAGCTGTCCCTCCTGCTCTGTGCCGGGTGCCTCTCCCTGCCTGGCACTGCTGTGCCTCCCGCTCGGCTCAGCCTGGCAGCTCCTTTCACACCAACTGCTTCACTGTTTCCCCTCTAGAAGTGACGTTTCGGCTTCAGGTCCCACAAACGCCCCACTAAGAAACTCTGCCTTCACTTAACCTGGAGCTGTGACACGTGGCCAGGCTTTGCAGAGGAAGCTGCACCTTCCATGCCCCCCAGCAGAGCATCCCTGCTCGGCCAGTGACACATCCCTGCACTGCTACAGCAGGGGAGGGCTGGAGCCAAATGGTTTCCTGCAGAAGCTCAGCAAAGAGTAGAGAAAACCAACATAACAATGACCAAAACATTTTTTTCCACAACCCCTACACAGACAGATTTGTGTTTTTTAAGCAGGCAGCCAGCCTCCAGCACCCAGAGCTGAATGTGGGTGGCTCTGGATGCCTCAAATCCCAAACTGCAACCCGATTTCCCAACACAACCAGTCCAGGGAGGATGTTTGCAAAGCTGTACAGTCCAAACACCTCACGACATGCTGATCCTCAGCCCCCCTTGGGCCCAGCAGTGGGGTGCAAACCCACATCCCTCGGGCAGCCCAGCACACCCAGAGCTTGTCAGCATCTTGGGCTCACAGCTGGATGTGGCACTCCCACAGTGTGGTCCTGCCTCCTGGCAGAATTTCTGCCTTTCCAAAGATGTTTGTAATTTCATGGCATTTTAGTATAAAACAAATAAAATAGAAAGTAAAGAAGAAAGGCACTTTGAAGGGAGCAGAAGTCAGCCAAAAGCCTCCACAATTAGCAAGAGGCTCCCTCCCTCCTGCAGTGAGCCAGCCTGAGCAGGGGGCTGGGGCTTTCCCATCCCCACAGACAGGGAGCCCCCAGCCCCCTTGCTGGGTTTCAAAACAGAAAGAACAGATTTCCTGGGCAATTACAGAATGAAAGGGAATATGGCACCACACCAGCCACGATCAGTCCTCTGCACAGTAGCAGGGTTGCAGAGACCCACCACCAAGCAAAGCCCTGGCTCCCTGGGGAGCCCTCCAGCAGCCCCTTCCTGCATCCCCAAGGCCAGGACCTGCAGCAGAAGCTGTTTTTTCCCCAGTTCTAACATTGTTAGGTACTATTTGCAAAGCAAGTGAGGTCTTTTCTCATGTTAAGAAACTAGAGCCTAAGCAGAATACCTCATACCTATATTTACATCCCAGCAAGTTGTTTATCACCCTCCAGGAGCAGCTGTTGGAGTTCAGCAACATCAGAGCATCACCTCGCTCTTCAGTGGGAGCAGAATTAAAAAAGGATCCCATTTAAAAGGCTGCCACATGGAATAACACCCTACAACTTCTTTTATTACAGCTCTCCGTGAACCATGGCAAGATTGGCCTAATGAGAATCAACCTCCTCACACCTCCCAGGTTTGCTGAATCAAACAAGGAATTTGGCAAGCCACCTGTCTAGGCAGAAGCAGACTTTGTTTCTTCTTGTTTAATATTAAACTAATTTTTTTTCCAAAGTAACAGGAAAAGAGGCTCACTCCACTAAGCCGAGATGTTCATTTTCCCAACAGGGACATTTTTACAGTTGCCAAGAGGTGGTTTGTGATACAACCCATGTTACCAGTGGAGAAAGAGAACTTGCCATGCCCAGGAGGCACAGGCTGAGCCCCAAACGCCAAGTGCCCCCCGCCCGGCACAGACCCCCAGCTCTGAGCAGCCTCCTGCCCACCCCTGCAGCACAGCCAGCCCCGCCAGCTGCTGCTCCCTGCGCTGCCCTGCCCTTCCCTTCCCTCTCCATCCATCTCCTCCTGTTCCTCCTCCAAAACAGCCCTCGCTGGAGCGCTGGGAAAGGGACAGTCCAAAGCAAAACCAGAGGCAGAGCTGTGCAACAGACGCGTTTTAACTCAAATACAGACTAAATCTCTTTAAAACATGCTCTCTTCCATAATTATTTCTTTGAAACTCAGGGTACATGTTTTCTCTGTCACAGCTTTGGCAGATGAAGGAGACGACGGCAAACAGCTTGCGTGCGTTACACCAATATTTTTAAGTTATAGCTCCTTTCAAAGCCTTTCAATACACTCAGTGTTTGTTCCAGCACTTCAGCAGCAGCTACCCAGGGGAGCTCGGCAATCCGGCACAGCCCGACACGCCGGGAAGGCAGAGCAGCCTGGGGCACCCAGCCCTTTCCCGGGGCAGCCCGACGGCGCTGGAAACCCCAGCGCCCGCAGGAACATGCCCAGCTCAGACACGGCACCTCATCCATCACACAGCCCATCGCACCACCTCGCCGGGCTCCTTCCCGCACGGGGGACGGGTTGTTTTCACATATATCTACACACAAAGCCTTTTTCAAGCTATCTGCGGCGCCGTAGCAAAGAAGTTTCCAGAATACATCTTTGTGAGGTTAAACACAAGTGTGAGTACACTTACACAGTAATTACTACCAGCCCGCAGGGACCCCAGAACACTGCAGCCTGCGCGGAGAAACTTCTTGCTGACTTAACTCATGCCTTCCTTACAAACCCCAACAGCCTGTGAACTCAGTCCAGGGCGTGAATCCAAACCCTCTGAACACTAAAAACTTTGAAAGCGGATCTTTATGAATTAACAACCAAAAATAAAAAATAAAGCATGGAGAACGCTGTAACACCGGGAAAAGCGGCTGAAACGGCGCTGAGTTTTGAGGAGAGCGTATTTGGATGTATATAGACTAACACGAAGTCAAAAAGAGCCCCAGCGCTGATAGCCGGTGGCCAACCCCGGGTACCACCCGCCGCATCCCCGCCGCATCCCCGCCGCCCATCACCTGCGGCCGGTGCCCTCCCCGCTCCGCGCCCCTCCGAGCTCACCCTGGAGATGGTCAGCGGGGCGCTGAAATCTTTGCCGCCGACCAAGCGGAACCCCCACGGCGAAGGGCCGCGCAGGACCACCGAGTGGGACATCGCGGCGGGCGCTCCCTGCCCGCGGGCGGCTCCGGCTCCACTCGCGGTCCCGCCGCGGCTCCCGAGCGCCGGGACCGGCCGGACCCGCCTCCCCAGCTCGGCCCGCCCGCAGGGCGTGTCGGGGAGGCGGGACCGACCCCTCCCGGCCGGCGTCGGGGGGAGCTTTAGCGCGATTTACCCCTGAAACCTTTTACAAGTGGGGTTCGGAGCGACTACTCACAGGAGTAAAGTTATAGTACTTCACTAGTAGTAAAATATACTTTACTTGATGTGGTCAAAGCCCCCCTCACTGCACTTTCATCCTCTGGAGTGGAAAGAAAATGATGTAATAGATCAGTAACCGTGTAGTCGTGACTGTTTTATTCATCACAATAAGTCTCTTTAAGGAGAAAAAAGTTCAAGAAAATAATCAGATTTCATGTAAAGCCATTTGGGAATTCTTCCTGGTTATTGCTTGGGCAAAAGATAAACCTCCAAGAAAATAATCACAGAATGATCTGGGCTGGGAGGGACCTTAAAGCTCGTCTGCTTCCAAAGGCCCTGCCATGGGCAGGGACACCTTCCACTAGCCCAGGTTGCTCCAAGCCCCGTCCAACCTGGCCTTGGACACTTCCAGGGATGGGGCAGCCACAGCTTCTCTGGGCAACCTGTGCCAGGGCCTCCCCACCCTCACAGGGAAGGATTCCTTCCCAATATCCCATCTAACCCTGCCCTCTGGCAGTGGGAAGCCATTCCCCCTTGTACTATCTCTCCAGGCCCTTGTCCCCAGTCCCTCTCCAGCTCTCTTGGAGCCCATTTGGCACTGGAAGGGGCTCTAAGGTCTCCCTGGAGCCTTCTCTTCTGCAGGCTGAACAGCTCCAGCTCTCTCAGTCTGTCATAGCAAAGGTGCTCCAGCCCTCAGAGCATTTCATGGCCATTGCAGCCCAACATCCCTGTGTCCTTGCAGGGGTCTCTGGGCAGCACCCAGCACAGCAGAGCATCCCTGTGACTGCTGGAGCACCACGGAGATGTCCACGCTGCCAGAGGGTGTATAAAGGGATGGCTTGCAGGCACAGAGGTGGGGTGGGTGGCCAGCACAGCTGCTCAGCACATCCCCCAGAAGCTGAGAAGAAATCTCAAAATGCCTGTAAAATCTCCCTCTCTTCCTGAAAAGGGCTGGACCGGAATATCCCACTTCAAAAAAGGGACCTAACAAAGGGTTCATTGTTTGGAAAGTCCAGTTTCATCGAGCACCTTCTCGCTGCCCGGTTTCTGTGAGTTTGATTTATGTGCCATTTGCTGCAGAGTCTCTTTGCTCGTGACCCGGGAAGGTTTGTGTGACGGTCTCACCGCTGTGCCCGTGTTACTGGGCTTTGCTCTGGGACGAGAGGGGAGCTGTAACTTTTAAACATGCTCCTGAGCCCTCCTGCAGCTTTGGGATTTAGCAACATGAATCCAGCGCTGTGTTACAAACCTGAAACACAACGTACTTTGTTTGCTTTGCGAGGAAGGTGCGTGCAGAGGAGAGTCCAGCTGCAGCTGGTACCAGCAGAGCTTTCCACTACTCTTTGTTCCTCACAGGCATGTGCCTCCACCAAGAGAGGCTGCACAGGCTGACTTTTGTCTGGGTGATGAATCATACCTCCTCATTCCTGCGTGATATCACCCAGCCTGCAGCAGCCTGGGAGTAGGCTGGTCTGAGGTTTCCTTGCTTGTGTTAGAAAATCCGCCCAGCCAAACAGCGAAATTCCTCTCACAGAGAGCTGGAGGACTGGTTGCTGTCCCACTTCTCCTGCTCTCACTGTTTGGTGACAAAGAGAATTCCCTCAAGGACCGAGCTACAGATGTGCACAAACACGGTGTGTCAGCACTGGCGTCTCCTTCCTCTCAGGAGGGAAAAGAAAAAATCCTTTCTGTGAAAGACACTAAGCTTGCTGGAAAATAGGAAGAATAAACCCAGAGATATGGGAAAAAAAAGAAGATAAAAAATGAAACCTGCAGTTCTGTGGAGTCAAACATTTCCCACTGGCATTCAGTGGGGGCCCGTTCCCCAGGTGGGTTGAGAGCTACACCGTGCTGTGAGGGGCAGCTCTGCTGGGCAGCAAAGCATCAGGGGATCAAAGTAATTCACTGGCAGAGGCAACAGATGATCAAAACACAGAAATGCCCTCTATTAAAGTATTCCTTTCAAAAGCAGACAGGAAACTGCTGGCTCCGAGGCACTTTCTCTTCAAGGCTTTTTGAATGCTCAGCCCAGATCACCCCTCATGGAACTGACAGCTCATCAAAAACTTAACCCAAGTAAAACACAATTAGCCAAATTGGTAAAAATTGGTAGGTGTGCTTATTCCAAATGAGACTATATTCCAAAATGCATTACACTGAGTGAAGTGGAGGCAGTTTTACTCTGAATAAAACTGTCTGCAGTTGAATTGCTACTGATGGAAAGTGTCAGAGCAGCCCTCAGGTTTCAGAACTGTGTCAGGAATTAATGTTGCACCCCTCTGCCCTAGATGTTCTTTCCCAGGATGCAGGGAATGAGAACATTATCCAAAGAGCCCCACAGTTCACAGATTCCTCATGTTCTCTCAGCTTCTCACAGACCTTTTCACACTAAAGCCAACACAAGTCTGCAGCCTGCAGAGGAACCAGTCAACTCCCACTTCAACCAACCAAAGTGGGCTCAGAAATTTCTGGTTTTGTCTTTGAATCATAGAATCACAGAATGACTTGAGTTGGGAGGGATCTCAAAGATCAAGCCATTCCAACTGCCTGCCACGGCCAGGGACACCCTCCACTAGACCAGGTTACTCAGTGAGAATTTTTAAATTCTAAACTAATTGGATTTCTACTTCTGGCTGAGAAATCAACAGGACCAACAGCAGATGAACTGAACCTTGCTGGGGGAGCTGAAATACAGTATCACGTGCTCATTCTTCATCCGAGTGCTGAAACCCTGCAGCAAGCTCTAACAGAGACCACACATTATTCAAAGAGAGGTCAAACATGTTCATGAATTCAATCTCATCACTCCATTCACTTTATCTTTCCCCTCCCCGATATTTTCCTTGATGTTTGTTTCCAGTATTTTTCCACCCCAAAGCCTTATCACCCCTTTGTTTCTTTTTTCAATATTCCATCCTGGCTCTCCTTTGCCACCGGTGACACTCTGAGTTTCCTTCCTTTGTTATCAGAGACCGACTGGGTAAACTACAGATATTCAGCTTTGTGTCCCATTTTGAGTGAGCATTCAGGTTTTCCATCTGCCCCCCTCCCAATGTCTAGCAGAGGTCTGTGCTTATCTGGGAGTCCCGATAATGACCCTCCAATGCTATTTTTGAACATCTGTCCACATGAGAGTGTTTTAAAGCGTCATTGTGGCTTGATAGTTCTTCTCCAGGTCAGGAGATTTTCTTGCTCTACAAATTGTCTTTTTCTGGATGTGGCTGTTTCTGCTTAGAAACAAACCATTTCAGGAGGCTGAAGTCATCCATCCCTGGAAGTGTCCAAGGCCAGGTTGGACAGGGCGTGGAGCAACCTGGGATAGTGGAAGGTGTCCCTGCCCATGGCAGGGGGTGGGACTGGATGTTCTTTAAGGTCCCTTCCAACCCAAACCATCCTGTGGTTCTATGATTTAAAAGCAGCTTTAAGCATCAATCTAGCAACTGCTAGGCTGTGTCCTGGCCTTCCCAACAGCCACACTCCTGTTAAAATTGTGTGTCAGATTCGGTGGCTCATGGTTTGTGTTTGAAAATCCTTTGTTGTGAATGCTCATTTGCAGGTTCTAATGCTGGTTGCTCCTCTTCATATTTGTGATTGCAAACGGCCCCTGGAAGTGATGCTGATCACACGAATGCAAAATCCTTGTGGCAGTAAAGACTCCAAGCAATGCTTCATGGCATTTGTGCAGTTTGTCCTCTCAGAGTACTTTTCCTTTCTTACATTAATCAGTAATCCTAGACTTTTTCATGTTCATTTCCATTTCCATTGTCCTTTCTGGTGCCTTCCTATCCTGATGGGATTCATGTACAACAGATTCTTAACAGTTCCTGTTTGTACCTTTACTTAATAGTTAAAAGATAAAAAATATCCAAAACCCCAACATCCTGTGAAAACAGTTAAATTTGAAGCTCATTATTTGGATTAAGTCCAAGCAAATCTCAACCCTATGGCAGCTTTAGCTGCAGGTTTCCAAAGGATTACTTAATTTATAAGCTTTGCAGGATCTCTCAGATCTGAGTTATTATTTTGGCTTTTGAAAGTTCCTTGGCGGATGCCCAAGTGTTGGGAACTGTCACTTTGAATTCTGTTTAATTCATTTGTTTGTCTAAATAATTTCTAAGAAGTTTATCTCATAGATCTAAGCATCCCACAGAGAAAAATCCAGCTGTGATAGAAATCATTAGGATAATGAAAGAAATCTTGTTGGTCCAGTAGAATTTCTTCTCTGTAATCGCCTTCAGGTGGAGCAGCCAGCTGCTTTCCAAGGCTTTGGAGCTTTAAAGGATTGCTATGGAGAAAAACTGAAGGAGAGTAGGTTTAGTTTAGATATTAGGAAGAAATTCTTTACTATAAGGGTGGTGAGGCCCTGGCACAGGTTGCCCAGAGAAGCTGTGGCTGCCCCATCCCTGAAAGTGTCCAAGGCCAGGTTGGACAGGGCTTGGAGCAACCTGGGCTGGTGGAAGGTGTCTCTGCCCATGACAGGGGGTTGAATTGAGATGAGCTTTGAGATCCCTTCCAGCCCATAATGTTCTGTGAGTCCATGAAAACTGTGTGCAAGAGGCTGCACTGTTCATGGTCAGATCCATCTCTGATTCCCCTGAACACTGTGCAGCAGGAGCAGATTCACAGAAAGGACAAAGGCAAATCCTTTGGCTTTGTAAGATGAGTTCAGAGGGTAAACCACAGCAGGGCCTGACACAAAATGCAGTTTATTGTTCTGTTCTGGCAAATACTCACGAGACAATTTTTACACGTAATTCTGAGTCTTTCTCCTTGGGGTACCAGTCATCTCCCAGAAATTCATACACTAAGCAGCAAGGATGAGTCTATACCTCCCAAACACTGCAGACTAAACAGAAGATAAGGGCCTGTGGATGGATTTCCTGAGGGGAACACCGGGGAGCAATGACACAGCGTGGCCGGCTCGCGCCAGAGCTCAGCAGCAGCCTGTCCTTGATAACAGACAGCTCTGCAGAAGGCTGTGGACAAGGACAAGGCTCATGTCAGGGCTCATGGAAAGGTCATAACATGTTCAAAACATTACAAACAGACCACTTTTTTTAAAAATATATTCCCTTCTTCCTATCAGTTTTGCTGGAAAACGAGCTGGTTCCACGTTCACCCTGTTCTCGGTTCCACTTTCTATCTCAGGAGTCAGAGCAAACAGATGCTTGTTAGGTCAGGTCTAACCTTACTCATGGCCTTAGTCCCCGGACTGAGACTAACCCAGTGACAGGCCTGGGCAGCACAAAGCAGGTAGGTGGGGACTGTCCCTCTGCCCTGCCACTCGCTGCTGCTGCCCCAGAGCACATCCTTGGCCTTTCCATCTCACCTGGGCAGCTGCAGGTCTGGAATACCTGGACCAGATGCAGGGAGCTGGTCTGTTTGCTTTGGGAGCACATGACCCCCTCCCCAGGGGTTCAGCTGCTGCTGACAACAGGGGCAGGATTAACCCTGGCTCTTGCCCTGTGAGAGCTGTAACCTTTCCGTGGCACTGTGACCGATGAGCAGCAGTTGAGAAAATAAAAAGCAATATTGGCATGATATTGTGAGCAGAAGATGAGATTACAAGCGATCTGCTTTTTCTGTAAGGCTAATTGTTCCCATTATGGGATTAAACTGATTGATTTCCCGTCAGAAACGGTGCCTGGAAGAACAAAGTCGAAACCTGTGGTCTAGTGTGAGTCACTTCACTGAGCAGCTAAACACTGAGATTTTTGTTGGCTTTTTTCTTGTGAAATCATGACAGATGGCAGCTGTTGGTCTATTCTGCAAACAAATTTGGCACATTTTTAATATCGTTATTTCACACAGTAGAGTCCAAGTGATTGTACCTATCCAGCAGAGGAGGTCCCCAGCCTTTCTTGGGGATTTCAGTATTTATCACCCTCCCTCCTGACCCTGTTTATAGCGATGCTTCCTTTTTTGGGTGTTGTACAGCTCCAGAATGCAGACAACTGGAGAAAATTAGGCTGAATGTTCCCAATTTATGCAGGTCAAGGAAAGTTTGCCTTTTATCGTTCAGAGATAAGTACAACAAACTAACTCTTTTTGAAAGGCTGAGCTCCACACACGCCGGCTTTCAGACTCAGTGATCACAGAGGTTCCTGTAGGTGGGTTTCACAGGAGCTTTCCCATTCATTTTTTGGTTACTGTACAGAAACAAATAGCCTAAGCCTTCCTCTCACTGCCAGGGCTTACAGGCCAGAATTAAGACGCTTTGGTGTCCAAATCCTGCCGTTTCTGGCAGTTAAACTCATGGGCGCCACGTGAGACCAAAAGCAGGCAAATAACATGCAAATATAATTTTAAAGATTACCCTAACAATCCAAGGTTGGTCTTCTGAATTGCTATGTCTCTTGTCTTAGTTCTCTCTTAATATTCCCAAAGTTTGCACTTGTGCACTCAGATTACACAAATGTAACAGCACAGATTCCAACCCTGATTATGGGCAGTGACTTTACTGAGTAGGCAAAAAATCAATGTAATTGCCAATATTTGTATTCTAACCTATAAGCAGGAATTCATAAATGCTTGCAGGAATGTAACATATCAACCTCCTTAAACAGCCATATCCTGTTTCTTTTGTTTCCCTTTCTGCCTTTGCAGTGGCTGTTGCTACAACACCATCCATCACTGCTCCTTTCATCTGTCAGGCCCTCCAGCCGCCTGCCCGCTCTCTGTACCTGCCCCGTCAGGTCTGAGCTGTCTGGATTTCCCCCATGTTTCAGGGTGTAGGTTCCCCTCCTGTGGAGCTGGAGCCGTGTGGGTGATGGGGTGATCCCCTCCTGTGTCCCAGCTCCCCTCCCGGACCTGCTGGGCCGGTTGCATGAATGGGTTCAGTCGAGCGAGATGAGTTTTGACAGGTTTTGTCACAGGGCATTTGTGTTGGGACCTCAGAGGGTGGTTAAATGGGCACGGTCTAGGCTGAGACAGAACAGGGTGGCTGCAGTCAGAGGTCAGCACACATCCACATCCCTGGTCAGACAAGTTCAAGCACATCTTTTCTCCGGTGTTATTGGCCTCTTGACACATCACTGTGTGGCTGATCAGCTGCAGGCTCCTGCCAGTGAAGGTGCTCCTCTGATCTCTCCAGAACATTGCCCTAGGATATCTTCTGGAGCATATTCCTCGAGGAAACTGATTATGCACAAATGGTAGTTTAATTTTCTTTTTCCCCTCCCTCCAAGCATGCGGTCACTGGGACGTGGAAAAGCTGAAATAAACCTTTAATGTGTTTTGAAGGATTTGTCATTACCCAGAGAAATAGATCTGACATTCACTGGAGTGCAAGGAAGTGGAGAGAACAAAATGGGTTACTCAGAAACTTCACTGGCCAGGCCAAAGTTCTGCCTTCAGCTGCATCTGGGCAACTCATTTAGGCTGAGAGAGCTGTGTCACATGAGCTGGAGTAGAATTTGCCCTCAGAGTTTAAATAACACGAATGATATTTAAGAACCTGCAAGGCTGTTAGGTGATATTGTACAAAACCTTATAGAACAGCACTGAAAACCTCAATCCAAGATTCAGTGATGTCAACAGAAAAGCTCCCACCAGCAATGGTGGGAACGTTGATTCAATGAGCAGCTTGACCAGTATGCCAAGTGTCCAGTGGGCATTAGGATAACCAGGGATTCCACCTAAAAAAGGGCCAGATCTCACTGTTTCTTTTTCAACACATGCAGCCTGCTATGTTCTTCAGCTTTTTCTGCCTTTTCTAGGAAAGAGTGTGACCTGACTATAGAATAAAATGCCTTATGTCTGAAAAATTAATAAAAATCACTTAAAATCCAAGGAGCATGGAAAATAAATGTTATTATCATTGAAGTATTTTTCTGCTTCAAGCACAGTATTACATTATGATAATGAATATATGTCTCTACCTTAATTTATTATTAAAAAAATAGCTCCCATCTGCTTCTCTAACTAAGGCATTTAAGGGCCTTCTGCAAACAACAGCTCCAAATTTGTCCTTGCACACAGGATAAATGATGTTTAATAAATAAGTGAGACTGTGGCATCAAGTGGGTAAATAACCAATTCCAAGGTGAACAGTCATGCCAGAAATTGTACCATGCCAGAAAAGCTTCTCATGCACTCTCCTGTGGTTTAAGCCAAAGATGGATGTGTCTGAAAAACCCATGAGGGACTGAGGGTCCTCTTCTGTCCCATTAATGGTCCTGAAGTCTGTCTGGATGCACCACCAGTTAGCAGGAGAAGTTAATGGTATCCCACCCAAGATATTTCACCTATTAAAGATACCACAGAAAATAAGACTTGGTTTCCAAAGAATATGACATTTTATGAATGTTTAGGCATGCGGGGTGAGGTGTCACAGGATCAAACAGGTCCGACGCTCACAAAACGGGCAGGAAGGAGGGATCGTTCAGCCTTTTTAATTCCTCCATATCTCTTTGAAGATTTAATAGGGGGTTTTTGGTTGGCTTTAAATCTTCACAGTACTGCAGAGCTCATTATTTTTTCCCAGCAACCCCGAGGTCAATCTGTGGATGGTTCTGCTGGG
Source organism: Pipra filicauda (assembly GCF_003945595.2). Classification (NCBI taxonomy): domain Eukaryota; kingdom Metazoa; phylum Chordata; class Aves; order Passeriformes; family Pipridae; genus Pipra; species Pipra filicauda. Next base: position 1,281,750 of record NW_024105086.1, read on the forward strand.
CCTGGCCAGAGGGTGCCCTGCTGTGCAGCCCCATGCCATGGCCTCAGCCTGCCTTTTCCCAGGAAAACCTCACCAAGCCCAAGTTCCATTGCTTTTTTAGTTCACCACAAGAACCCTTCACTGCTTCCTTCAGCATCTTCATTTCAGCATTACTTTTAAAACCATTAGTGTTGCTGCCGAGGGAGAGAGAATACAAATACTTGGCCCAGGTGGATATTTACTTTTCTATTTTCATGGATGTGGAGTCAGTTGTGCCTGTTTGGAATGTCTCAGGAGAATCATGAATAGTTTTAACATGTGTTCAAGGAAGCTTTTTAGTTTATGGATCCCCAGGTATTTTTCCAAGTTGTGCTTTTGTAGAATTTCTCAAATAGGTGTACTATTGTTATTCTAAAAGAGACTGAAAAATGATTCAGGACAGAAGGAGTGTTCTAGACCACACTTTGCAGAGGAGGTGAAATTGCTGAGTTGGTGCTGGGGGCAGCCCAGCCTGGCTCCAGCCCCTCACCTGCCTGGCTCCCTGGGAAGCACAGGCCATCCCTCCAGGACAGGGTCAGGTTAGATCAGGCATAAGGAAAAAACTCCTTCCCTGTGAGGGTGGGGAGGCCCTGGCACAGGTTGCTCAGAGAAGCTGTGGCTGCCCCTGGATCCCTGGAAGTGTCCAAGGCCAGGTTGGATGGGACTTGGAGCAACCTGGGCTGGTGGGAGGTGTCCCTGCCCATGGCAGGGGGGTTGGACTAGACAACCTTTAAGGCCCCTTCCAACCCAAACCATTCCATGATTCTATGAAGGAGAGCTGTATAATGCTCCTGAAATGCCACAGACTCCTCGAGCGTCTCGGTGGTTCCCAAAGTGAAGCTGGGGTGGAGCAGGCACGTAGCTGAGTTAACAGCAGAGAGGTTACTCTGCGTCCTGCAGTCACTGAGCATCAACTGCTGATGACTCATTTGGAAATGATTTGTTGGCAGCTTGTCCCCAGCCAGCACTCAGCCTCCATCCCACTGCTCCCACAGACCCCCTGGCTGCACGCGCCGTTTCCGTGCTGTCGGGCAGGGATGAGATCCAGCTGACAACAATGGATACCAGGGGAAAAAGCCCCTAAGAGTTTCTGATTCTGCGAGGGGTTGGACAATGGAAACAGTGGAAGTCCCTTTGCTGAACTTGGCAAAAAACATTTGGACAATGCTGTTCAGGAAAATATTCTCCACTGAATGAGTGATGCAGCTTATTAGGTTTTTTCTCTATTTTTTGACTATGAAGACAGAAATAATGAGTAAGAGGCCCTTGAGGCCAGTGTCCAACTCAACAGTTACAACATGCTGAGGGAAGCATGCTTTTTCTTTCCCTTTGGACAACCAAACGTGGTATTTTTAGTCCTGACAGTTTTTTCCTCTGTGATGATGTAAGGTTCCTGTTAGCTCATCAGATTGGGTCGCCCGCTGTAAAAAGCTAAAAAGAGACAAAATTGCACACCCCGTCATGTCTGAGCCTGGGCCCGAGGCAGGAGGAGACTTTTGGCTGCTGAATCAATCACATCCAAGCGGAGGAGCAGGCAGGACACAGAACCCAAACAAACCACAAAGCCTGATTCTGGTTTGAACTGAGCTCCTGTTAATTTATCTCCATTTATGGAGTTATTTGATGTTAGACAGAATATTAAGCTACTCTGTGGCCGCTCATTTGAGAGAAAATATGTGATGACCTAAACAAATACCAAAATCCACAAATTATACCCAGGTGGCAAATTTATTGTTCGTGTTTTTAGAAGCCTTTTTTATATAATCCTCCTCGTGGGCGGCTGATCAGGGAGGATGGATCCCTGGCTGGTGTCAGCCAGGGGAGCTGTGTCCAGTGTACTCATCTCCACTGCTTTGTGCCAACTAACAGTTTGTCTCACGTATTTTCATGTTCTAGTGTTCAAGACCAGGTTGGATGGGACTACTGATCTAGTAGAAGGTGTCGCTGCTCACGGCAGTGGGTTGGAATGATGTGAACTTTAAAGTTCCTTCCCACCCAAACCATTCTATGACTCTGTGACTCTCTGTAGCTGGAGATCTCCACTTCTCCCAGTTCCCACTCCCAAGGTTGTGTAACTCCTCTATAAAGCGTTATCAGGAAGGTTTTTTTCTGTCTCCTGTTTTTTTCCTCTCATAGGCAGTCAAATCACTTTCACCTAAAGCTTTCTATGCAAGAAATTAAAGTAATTTCCTTTGAACATTCAACTGAGGCTTGCTGGTTTATAAAGAAACCTGGTTCTCTTCCATCGCCCTTCCGAGGCACTTCCTCCACATTCCTGGCTGCCGTGTCAGGAGGAAATGCAGGTGCCTCAACCTCGGGCTGCTGGCACCCGTCACCGTGGGAGAACACAAGTGTGAAGTTCTGTGCCTTCCCAGCATGGAAAGTTTTCAGCTTCCAATTAGAGGTGCTAAGCACTCCTAAAAAATATATTAACATTTTCCTATAGATCTGTAAAACCTATAGGGTCAATTCCTGATGCGCTGTGAGCCAGCGTCGCCCTGGGGACGGAACAAATGGCTGCTGGTCCCTGTTGTGCATGGGGACACTGCCATGGTGCTTTGTATAAAACTTGGGGTTTCCTTGTTGGACATGTGGCACCTCCTTGGCTCACCCACTCACTGAAAGCAGTGGGACATTTTAGGTGGATGTGCACAGACAGACATGAGTTCCAGGTGGTATGTCCTGCACAGATGTCCCCAAATTGTTTTGGGGTGAAGAAAAGACCTTGCTGTCCCTTTGGAGGTGCCTGAGAGGGAAGTTTCTGAGTGAGGCTGGAGCCTAAATGGGATTTACTATTGCTGAATGCACTGAGGGGCCCCTAAAGACTTTGTGTATTGGCTCCACTCCAACCCACGTGAGCATTCCCGTCAGTGTGGCTTTTCAGAGCAGGCCAGGAGAAGGAATGGACTGCTTGAGATATTTCCCAGGCATTTGCTTTATAGTCACTGAAGACAAAGTGTATTTGGTTTCTAATGAAACAGGGATGTTTCTCAGCACAATGAAGTTCTTGCCCTTGTTTTGCTTTTTGTAGCCCAGCATTACGTGATATATAAAATCACCTCATTTGTTTTCCACTGCCTGGAAGTAAATTTCCCGGTAAGACCACCACTGAGCAGATACTATCACAGAGGCCAGCCCTGCTCCCTCATTCCTGCCTCCCTGCCTCCCTGGACCCCCAGCCCTGGCTTACCTTGCTGCAGAGCATTAGTAGTGGGGTGATGCTGGGTGCATTCACAGTGTCCACCCCATGCAGGCACAGCACACACTTCCTGGCATGGTGTATCCCATACTCCCAGCTCTGTCAGGAATGTGTCACTCTTATGCCACAGCACGTGTCTAGTCTTAATTTCCATGGGCTTTTTCCAGCCAGACACGCCCCATCCTCCATCCCTCAGTGCAGCTGGATGTGTAAATGCCTGTAATATTTCTGGGTGAGTGCAAATGCATTCGCTTTGTTCAGAATTGTGCTTCATCTCCTCCAGAAGCAGAACAGACCTATGTCATAAACCATGACCATAATAAATAATAAATCATATGGTGAATAAGATCATGGGGTGGATGTGAGTGGAGTACTATGGTTTGGGCCTTTTAGTGTAAGGTGTTTTTGTGGGAATAGTTCCTGTTTCTATATCTGAGAGAGCTGGGATTGTTCAGCTTGGAGAAGAGAAGACTCCAAGGAAAGCTCATTGTGGCCTTACAGTGCTTAAAGGGTGCTTATTAAAAGGAGATAGAGTAACTTTTTACACAGGCAGATAGAGATGGGACAAGGGGGAATGGTTTAAAATTAAAAGAGGAAAGATTTAGATTAGACATTAGGAGGAAATTCTTCCCTGTGAGGGTGGGGAGGCCCTGGCACAGATTGTCCAGAGAAGCTGTGGCTGCCCCATCCCTGGAAGTGTCCAAGGCCAGGTTGGACGGGGCTTGGAGCAACCTGGGCTGGTGGAAGGTGTCCCTGCCCTTGGTAGGGGGCTTGGAACAAGATGAGTTTTGAGGTCCTTCCTTAAACTCTTCTGTGATTCAATGACTGTCCCTTTGTGGGTCTGATGGTGGAGCTGTAGGGAGTGTTCTGTCACAGAGCAGCTCTGTGGTCCCTGGTGTGTCCCTCTGAGCCAGCTGCAGTCCCAGCCTGTCTTTCTGCCCTCCTGGGGAGTCACTCCAGCCAGCAGAGAGCTTGTCCCAGGTAGGAACTGCTATGTCCCACTCCCTGGTGTCTCCAGGGCTAATGGATGGAGACTGGAAATCTTGCTGGGAGATGGAGAGAAGGAAAAACTGTTTTCCAGGTTGCAAAGCTGAGATGTGCAGAAATGAAGTGAGCTGATAGAGGCCTTTGGGACCAAAAGCATGGTCCATGTCTTTCAAATTGCAGTCCCATGTATTGATACAAACCCATCCTTCCTGCTCCCTCCCTTCAGCAGCAGCTGTGCCTCAGGGGCCGGCACCACTCCAGGAGGAGCAGCAGAAACCGGCCCAGGGGGTCACACCTGGAGAGGATGGAGGCTCCTCTTGGTGCTTGCTGCTCTCCCACTTGGGTGTTTCCAAAGCATACAGGGAATCCAGCACGCCAGGATGGATGTTTTCCACACGAATCCTGCTTGCCAGAGCTCAGGGGCTGCTCTGGGGCTCCATTTCCTACGGTGTCTGGAAGTCACGTTAGGAGCACCTGCTTCTCTTCATGGACAATAACTAGCACAGTGCTATATTTCTGCTGCATTTAATGAAGGGATTACTCCCTACAGGACTGAGTACAAAATTCCTGTGTTGTTAAAGATGTGCCAACATTTTATTCACAAATCTTTGGTTCCCACTGAAGTGAGTGGAAAGATGGCTTTTAACTTGCTATGGCTGTGGTGGGGCCCTAAACTGAGTTCATTTCAGGATAACCCCAAGGAAACCTGTTGTTTTATAAATATGGAAGAAATCATATATTCCACTTGCTGCGATTGCCAAGGAAAAAATATAAAGGTTTTTTTCTTAGCTTTAGGCTTTTTGCTTTTATGCTGGAGGACCGGGTGCTCACAAATGCACGTAAACTGGGCTACACTGTTGGTGTAGTGCTACTATTAATAACAACCTGACCAGAAAAATGAATTTGATCCTGTTAAAATGTGTTACACAGCTCTCTATGCGTCTTGTGTATCTTGCTCTTTATTTACTTATTCCTTGAGCCCAACCTGCAAATGTTTTCCTTTTTTTTCTGTGTGACTGTAACCAAGAGGGATGTTACAACCCTCAGGCTGCAGCATTTTGGTAGTCAGAGTCTGTTTTTACAGCAGAAGACGAGTTAGGGTTGCCACTGGGGTTGTTTATATGGAATCCTGTTAATTGATTGCCTAAGATACGCTTTGGGTTTACATCCCTTGCTTGTTATTGGGCTGTGCTCACCCTGGCTAAACACAGTTTATTTCCAGCTGCTGCCCTCTCCTTCCCTTCCAGCTGTTCACGTCGCTGTGTCCCAGCATGAAATGCATGGAGATGTGTTAGCCAGGACCCCAAATTCCTGTCACCACCTTCACGGTGGTTGCAGCTGTGAGTCCTGGCTCGGGAGAACAACCCCGGGAGGCTGGAGCTGACCTCGGCTGCTCAAGCCTGAGGAGCAGCACAGGGAGCAGCCCCTCCACTGCCCTTCCCTGCGGCTGGAAAGTGCCCATGGAATTAGTCACTCCCAGCTCCTGTGAGCAGCCCACTCAGCCCCTCTGCTTGCTTTAGTCTGGAGAACACCTCTGTTGATGAAGCTTTCCCAGTTTGTCTCAGCTAAGCTGCCGGCCCCACGCGTTGACTCACTGCTAATTATTTATTTGAGGAAATCAGCAGTGGCTCTTAAATGGGGACTTTTACTGGCACAGACAACACAGGAGTCTGGATTCTCGAGTGTTGGCATTTCAGACATGGCAGAGAGGACAGGCCCAGACAAGGACCACGGTCAAGGAGGATGTCCTTCTGCAGGGAAAACCAGCAGGTTCCTAAAAGGAGCCTGATGGTGCCAATGGGGACAGGACGGGCTGTCCTGTGGGGAGGGCAGAGGTGCAGTGAGAGAGCAGAGAACACATCCTCACTTGTCCCCAGTCCCCTCTAGGGTTGCCATCCTTGTCTGAATGGAGTTTGATTGCTGGCTCTGCTGCAAACATCTCCTTCCATAAACAGCTCCGGGTTGTGCCCAGAGCAGGGTGGTGGGGCAGGAGCTGGGGCAGGAGCTGGGCAGGTCACAGCCCCCGGCCTTCTCTGCTCCCCCCTCATCCTCTGGGACACGGGGCTTCCTCCTCACAAGGGTCATGGAATGGTTTGGGTTGGAAGGGTCCTCAAAGACAATCTCATTCCACCTCATGCCATGGGCAGGGACACCTTCCACCAGCCCAGGTTGCTCCAAGCCCCATCCAACCTGGCCTTGGACGCTTCCAGGAATGGGGCAGCCACAGCTTCTCTGGGCAACCTGTGCCAGGGCCTCACCACCCTCACAGGGAAGAATTTCTTCCCAATGTCTAATATAAACCCACTCTCCTTCAGTTTGAAGCCAACTCCCCTCACTCTGTCCCTCCAGGCCCTTGTCCAAAGTCCCTCTCCAGATCTCTTGGAGCCGCTTTAGGCACTGGAAGAGTGCACCCTGGTAATTCCCACCAGCTCTCTTGGGGCTGCTCCCTGCTTTGTTTTCCAAACTCCTCTTTAATAAATTCAGGGGAATTTACAGAGACAGAAATCCACTTGTCTCTAACTCCAGGCAATGTCATGCAAACTTAGGAGCACTCGGACCTTATTTCTGGTCTCTGAGATGGACAGCAGATGTGAGCAGGGACTTCAAGCCCTCCTGATAATTTAGTGTAATAATGGTGTTAGCAAGGACCAAATTGCTAACTTGGTTGTGAATGAAAATGATCACCCTGCCAGAGCATTGCCATGAAGACTCTAAGAGCAATGAAAACAGACTGGTGTGGAATGAAACCCGGTCATTGTATCAGAATGACCATGACATGTTGTCCATATTCATTGCCAAGTACGTTGGCTTTTGGGTTATTTGACAAAATATGGCCTCAGTTGCTCTCTGCTGCTTGGCACCATGTCAGGAGAACATGGAAAACAGGGAATCCTTCCTACTCCATAGGCTTTTAGAATGGTGGTGAAAAAAAAGGAAAAGAAAGTCAGCATAAGATATTTTTTACAATAGTACTAATTATGCAATCAAGCAATTTGATGGATTTTGTGTGATTTTTGTTTCCTGGCCACAAAAGGGACTTTTTTGTGTGGAAGAGTGTTCATAAAGCTTCTTTGCTATTTATCCCTTTGACCTCTGCATTACCCCAGCTGTGGCTGGGATGACGGATGCACTCAGAGTTGTGAGGTTAAAAGGAAAAGTGACTCATCCAATATGAAATCCCCAAGAAAAAATCCCTTCAGATGCAGAGAGGTGTTAGACCAGCAGCTGAATTTTGGCCACTCACTGGGCTGACTTAGTGCTGTGCAAGCACAGCTGCCTTGGGGTGGACTTTCTGGACTAAGTCCTTAGAAGCACAGGTGCTCACTTCTGTTTGGAAGAGGTGGAAGCAAATAACCCCCCAGCTGCACGAGTCCTGCCGGGACACACAGCAGTGCTTGGTGTGAGAGCACCAAAGGAACCCTTCTGCTGTGCCTGCTGGGGGAGAGGCCCCAGCTGGTGAGGATGTGAGTCATGCAAGCTGGTCCTTTTTAGGGCAGAGACATGAAGTAAATGGCCTTTGACAGCCTTTCATTGACAATCCCACTTTTTGGCACTCTGGGCATGATCTCTCCATTTCTGTGGTTTGTAACTAACGATTGAAATCAGGTTTTTCTTGTGCTTTGAGCTTTAAAAAATCCTGCCTTTATTTTTAGGGAGCAAGAGTGGCATTTACAACTGTCTCTGTGTAAATCAGTTTTACTATAACCTCTCTGAGGACAGCTTCATCCTCTGGGTCACAGTCCTGTGCTGGGGGTATGTCATTTAATAACCCATCCACAGAGATTCCCGTGGTGGAAGGAGCAGCTTGAGCTGCAGAACTGTCCCAGGACAGGTATTCAGCACTTCTGAGGCTGTAAATGAACAGACTGAAAGCAGAACTGTAACAGTAGAGCTGCCCACCATCACTTACAGCTGGTTTACACCCTTTAATCCACTGATTTTGATGCTCTTTCCCAATGTCAGGAAGTTCTCAGCTGCCTGAGCAGCCTGGGGTGACTCTGGGCTTTGGCATCACTGCATGAGAAGCCACATGGCTTCTCTGCCTGTCCTCCCAGCTTGCTATTGGGGTGTTACCACCATATTCTGGATTTCTCTGAAGCTGACCCTTCAGTTTGTTGCTCTGTTTGCTCCAACACTGCCAGAATCCTTGCCCGCCCACATGCTTGGATCCCCTGGTCGGCCACAGAGCCCTCTGTCCTGGGGAGAGGGGAAATTGCATGATTGTGTGGAAAATACCAATAATGTTGTTGCGTTTTGTTGCCATGGGAACAGGAGCTTGAACCAGAGTTGCAGCACATCGGAGGGCAGAAGGCTGCCTGTTGAGAAGGATGCCCAGAATTCTGTCTTTAAACAATGACATGCAAAAGGAATGAGACATGAAAGGCCAAGAGCTGCTCTGCGGGTTAGTCTTCTGTTTCTTTTGACCTTTAACTATAAATTGTCCCCCTTATGACTGTCTCATAATGTAATCTTATATTGTGTGTGATTTTTCATGTGCTTGCACTAATAAATGAGACAATGTATTCCCCCTTCTCTCTCTGCGTGACTTTCTGTGAGTAAAATACTTCATAAAGAAATGAAAGATTCTATTTGCCTCCAGCTCACATAAATATCTTGTGTTAACATACTAATGCACAAGTGTCTGCAGTCTGCACCCAGATGTTAGCCATGATGGCTTTTCATCTTTCAGTCTGATCACTGGGTTGCTTTTATTCAGGAATGAGTAGGATTTGAAGAGGAGTTGAATGGTTCTGTGGTTAGTGAGCACATCTGGAGCTATAAAAAGGCCAGGTCACAGAGCAGCAGGAAGGTCAAACTGCACCATCCATGTCCTGCAGACAGCAGGACTGTGCCGAGCTCCCCAGTGCTGGTGGAGGTTCTTTAAACAGCCAGGGCTGGTTCCCAGCAGTGCCAGCAGAACTGAGCTCAGTGTCACACCCAGCTCCAGAACCAACACCCTCTGTCCCCAAAGTCCTTTTCCACCACTGAGATTCACCCTCTGCCAATGGTCTGATGTGATTAGAAGCAGACTGTGGACTTCTGCAGCGTTGCAGTGGGGCCAAGGTGAGGAGCCAGTTCCCATCATTTCTTTGTCGGGGCATTTCCACCTGCACAGGTGAGAGGCAGGGGAGTGCAAGGCCTTGATGCTCCAGTTCAGCTGCCATCCCTGCTGTGCCAAGGCACAGAAAACACCCAGCAAGAAGTGGGCTCCCAACAAGGCCGCCGATGAACACATAAAATGACTATGTCTTCAAAGCTGGTGGGAATTTGGTCTTCTTCTGGCTTACAACACTCACATCTGTGATGCATCACATCTGTGCAGGAGGAGGGACACAGAGCTGGAGCAGGAGGAGCAGATCCAAGGCAGGGTGGGGTCATCCCACCGCAGTTTGGAGCGGGAGGCCCCTGACACTGCGCTGGGCAAGGCCTGGCCCAGCTGAGCCAGGCCCGGGGAGCAGGTTCTGTGTGGGCTGTCAGGCCTGCCCGCGTTGGGCAGCGTCACAGCTGCTGGCCACTGCCCACTGGAGTTCTGAGAATGCTTCTAAAACATTGTGTAGGGAGGTTGTATTAAACACACTGCCCAGCTGACAGGAGTGTCTGCTCAGGACTGGCTGCATTCCTGCTGTATTTTTAACCTGTTCTTTGCCCTGTGCACTGTGTGCCTGTGTTAGTTGTCAGGAGCTGGGTTAAATTTCTTTTTTACTTTGTCTCTCAGGAAGGTTTTCAGCCCCAGATGCTCTGCCCTCTCCCAAGGGGTGGAGGTTACATGCAGAGTGTTCGTTTGTGCTGAGCAAGCAGCTGGTGGTGGTCATGCTCCATGAGGGGAGGGAAGGTCTGACCCAGAGCAGGGAGCAGTGGGTCCCCCAGGCTCAGCCATACTCCAGGATGCACACACAGGGTTTGCAGGCAGCCCCATGCCTTCTCCCTTTGCATGATCCCTCTCTGCTTCCTTTGCAGCTTCCTTCCACAGCCAGCCCAAAACCAAGGCCAGGAGGAGAAGGGAGAGGAGCTGGTGGTCAGTTCACAGCCAAAAGAGGGACAGGGATGCAGGGGAATGTCCAGGCAGTGATAGGATGAACTTTGGTGTCTATTCACTTTGCCTTTCTTGAGAAAGTGTCTCTAAGACAACAAAAATAAATAGTCCTGCCGTGTCTCAATTGCTTTTTCAGCCAGCAGTCTGTGATGCAACTCCTGGCTGGCTGGTGTGAGGTCAGACCCAGAGCAGCTAACTCTGGCTTCCTGCTCACCTGAATTCCCACCCACAAAGTAACTATCCCAATTTAAGTAAATTAGTTTACAAACAGGCTCTTTCAAGCCACACAGTTTCTGTAGGTCCCTGGCGAGTGAGTGCCAAAGGGGAGCTCATTCTTTCCTGCTCATTGTTTCCTGGCCACCCTGACAAAGGCTGCATTTAGCAGGAGCTGTGGCAGCAGCTGATGCCATCCAGATATTGCTCTGCTTGTGCCAGTGAGTCACAGAAGCTGTCACAAACTACCTTCCCTTCATGGCCAGCAGATTCCCTTTCAGCTGAATCGGATTAATCCAAAAATAATTCTGTCAAAATCAGGAGAGAGTAACCCTTGCATTACCCGTGAGGATGGCTGAATTGATTATTGATCCCACCAATTCTGTGTTTCACTGTCGAGCTGCTGAGTCAGTCACTGGTCTGTATTTGTGTATGTTTAATGTTTTTAGGGATAGAACCACGATCCTCAGGTTTTGCAGAACACAATTCCATTCTTTTACTTTAAAATAAGTGTGGCACACATCCCAAATTCAAAAAATACCTATCGCTTTCCAGTTGGGCTATAACAGAACTGTTGGAACTGTCAAACCCACTTCCTGAATTTTGGGTCAGTTACTTTGTTAGTACCCTACTACATATGGCAGATGCTGGAATCGTGTTAAAAATCCTTAGTGTAACCTGTAGTCAAATATATTGCTTACATGTGTAGCCACAACATGTTGGCAGAACATGAATTTTTATTTCAGTTTGATGTGAGGTAACAAATACTTGAGTATTATCCAGTTCTGCTTCCTTGGCTGGCCAAGGCTCTTCCCTTCGAGGGTAATAACTGTTTTACCACAGCCATGTGGAGCCAGCACAGCTACCGGGGGGAATGGATTTATTCTGAGCACCTACAGCAAGGGAAGTGTTCATTATTTCAATGTTAAGTTGCAGCTGCGGAGGTTTTTAGGCTGGAAATGGATGCACTGGAATGTAGGGCTGGAGAAGGCATCCAGCCCCTCACGCTGCTCCAGAGGGTGAATGATCCGGCTGATCCCGAGCGTGGCTGCTCCCGGATCCGGGCTCGGCGTGCTCCCTCCCGGCCGCTCCGGGAATCGCAGCAAGGGGAGGGTGGGGAGGTGAGCATGAGGAACCTTATTTAATGCTGCCCAAGGAATAAAGCGGGGTGTTCCCCGGGGGGAGAGGTGAGTGGGCTGCTGGCCTGGGGGAGAACAGCTCTAACACCTTCCTGCAGGGAAGGGAACGCAGCTGGAGCCCTTGGTGAGAACAATTTCCAGGGATGCCAGGGGATCTGGGTGGTAGGACGGGCTGAGGACAATTCCCAGGGATGCCAGGCGATCTGGGTGGTAGGACGGGCTGAGGACAATTCCCAGGGATGCCAGGGGATCTGGGTGGCAGCACAGGGCCAATGCTGTGCCAGTCTCACGTTAGAAACCACAGGGTTGCCTTGAGAAATAAGCCCCCGTGAAATGAGCAGGTAATCCTGCCACAGTGAGGTGTGAAAAGTCACTTTGCACAACTGAACAGCTCCAAGTTGGAGCAGTGACTGGACAATGCCCTCAGACACGTGATGGGATTGTTGGGGTGTCCTGTGCAGGGTCAGCAGTTGGACTCAATCATCCCTGTGGGACCCATCCAGCTCAGGAACCTTCTATGATTCTAAGGGAACTTCCCAAAAGCCCAAGAGTGTCCTTTGGTTTCCTGCAGCAAAATGATCTCTGACAGTGATGTGAAAGGGCAGCTCCAGGCATGAGAGGCCCTGCTGGGAGCTGGGCAGCCGTGGCCACATTCCCGGGCTGCCCTTGGCTGCCCATGGGCAGGGTGTGCACTGGGGTGTAAAACCACGGCAGCAGAGCTGTGCCAAGGGCTGCAGCCCTCAAGGCAACCAAACACAAAAACTGGCTTTGCCCAGGGCGAGTCATTTCGTTTTTGGCTTCTCAAAATCATTACAGGAACAGCTTGTTAGGCCACAACACCAGGGTGGGATCCACATCTTATTAAAAAGAGCTTCATCTCTCGGGGCCTGAAACTTTGCTAATTAGAGTCTTTCTCCTGAAATTATTTGGAGTTTGTAATTTGTGTGAGCTATTTGTCTGTAGGGCCAAAATTATTTATTTTGTGACAAGTTTCCTCTGTCACACCCATACATGCAGTATAAACCCAGACTGAGCAGACTGGAAAGGTGAATGAAGATTTATTTTGGGGTCTTTTAATGTGTTTTTTGAACTAGAAATGAGAAAATATAATTAAATTTTCTTCTGAATTTCCACCCAACTCTAGACAAGTAAAAAAGCCAAGGGACATTTTTTATGTTTACAGCAGGTATTGTTATCAGCCTCTTGCTTGTATTAATATACATTTTTCAAACATACTATTTTTCTTCATCAAAAATGGAGCTTTAAGTCTTCATTAACCAGAATAACTCAGCTGAGTAATTACTAAATAGAGCTAGACACATTTGACAAAGAGCAAACTAGGAAATAAAACCACACAGTTATAGCATTGCAATTATACCAGGAGTTATAAAAATGCCTATAAAGAACCCTGGAGTGTGTTCAGATGTCAGAAATTGTTAAATGCATATACTTTTTACAGACATTCAATTGCATTTCTTGCAGTCACAGTTTAAATCTGTTGCCTGCCTACTTCTTTTATTCCTCTTCTTGTTGATGATTTTCTGATGTAAGGGACGAACACAGCCCATCCTGATTTAAGCTCTGGGGTTTATTCAAATGTGCTTAGTAAATGAGGAGCTGAATGGTGCTTCCACACATGCCATTCACTGCAGAACCAGTCACTGTGGGAGAAATCTCTGCCTCCTGCACTTCCCCAGATCATGCCAGAAATGAACTGCCTGGTGTGTCCTATCACAGACAGAGAAGGAGAAGTGTTTGCTCTGGAATAACCCCAGCAAGTGAATGGTGTGACTTTACCTATGGAATTGGAGCATGGGCATATGTAGAAGATGTGTTTTCCCCTTCCAGCAGCTGCAGTGAAAGTAGTTCGCTGCCTTATTTAATACCTCTACATGAATGTCCACGCTCAGGCATTCACTGTTTACTTATGCTGAGTATACAGTGCACACACTGTACCTCTTCTTCTGCCTGGGAAGGAATAAAGATCTACTGTTAAGTCAGCCACATATTTTTAAGATCGAGTGATGTGCCAGAAAGGATTTCAGGAACTCCAGAAGTTAACAATTCCACTGCTGCAGTTTGCTGTGCAGATGTTGCTGCTCAGAGGATCAGGACTCACTGCCGGGGTTGCCCTGCTTCAGCACTGAAATGGGAATTCAGGAACGACCCTTTGCAGGAGCAGCTCCAGATCAGACAGGAGAGGAAGGGCATCTGGGAAGAAGACTGACCCTGTTCCCTTCTGGCTTGGGTAGCTGTGCATGGACCATGAATGATATAAAACACAAATGAAGGGGTGTTGTGTGAGAATGATGAGAAGCTTAAGGACCAAGTGCTCTGCAGTTGGAAGAAAGACACATTCCCTTTGCTTGCTCACTGCTGGCAGGCCTGGAGGTCTTGAGTCTGTCAGAGTAGAGCTTACACCTGTGATGGATCAAGTTGAGGAAGGGTGCTGCCATCCTCCCTGGGATCTCAGTTCTGAGATCTGAGATCCCGGAACCTCAGCACAAAGCTAACGAGTCCTCTGCACGGGCTTCTTTCATGAGCTGGGTTTCCCTTCCAAGTTGTCTGTAAAGTAAGTTGTGCTCAAAGACAGGATGTGACAAGCCAGCACAGGTTGATGATGAATGAGTAAGGACATGGAGCTGAGAGTGCTGGAGCCAGTCAGCAGTGAAACCACAGAGCCTGAGAGCAGCATTTGCCCAGGCTGCTCTCTTTAGTAGAAAAAACCCAAACGTAGTGACCCTTTCCTCATTTGAGGAATCTCTTCTGGATAAATATACCTCAGTTCCATGTGGAAAACCCACACACATAGCAGGAGCTATGCCCAGCAGATGATTGCCACCTAAAGTTTAGTGGCTGCAAATTACCCTCTCTCCAGAGAAAAAGATTTCATCCGGATCTAACTTCAGCCTGATTCAATATGGGGTTTTTTTAAAGGCCTGTTTCTTCATCCACTAATTAGTAGCCTAAATAAAATAAGAATGGAGGTTTTGTGGATTTTTTTCATGGTTTTGTAATGCCTTTTACCCACATTTCTTAACTACAACTTTCCCTAAACCTAAAACGACTGATGTGACCGGCCGGCCTTTCCTATTTCTGGATTTGATTTATGCCGGAGTCTGTGCAGGAATGACTCACAGAGTCTTTACAGAGGCTGCTCAGCCTTGTACAGAATCTGTGTTGAAATCCAGGGCATGCAAAGGAAGGTCTGCCCAGTGCAGCGTGGGATGACCCAGTCCTCTTCCACGTTCTCTCTTGCACTTTATTCTGCAACAAAACGTACTTCTCCTCCACAAACTCCTGTTTTAAGGGTGTCTCCAGGTTAAATCATTTGCAGGTTGCTTTCTGAGCTTCAGCAGGGGTGACCTGGCTGTGTTAGTTCAAAGCCTTTACTTCTCAGCCAGCAGAGATGGCTGCTGTGGGGAGCACAGAGGGCAGAGGGGCAGTGCCTGCCGGTGCCTGCTCCTGTGCCCCCAGGTACATTCCGTGCTGCTCACACCCCGGCCCTGCTGACACAGGGAGATGGGAATGTGTCTTTCTGCAGGAATCAGCATCTTCCTCAGGCTCCGACCGCTTACAGCATTTCCTTCTTAGTTCCAACAGGGAACACAGGGTGATTCATCATCCCTGCCAGCCAAGTTTACAAAAGAGTTTATTCATTTGCTGAGACGGGGGACAAACTTTGATTAAAAAGCATAAAATATGAATGTGATTTAAAAATGTTTCAGCCTGCACAGTGCCTCCTTTGCAAGTAAACCATGGAGGCCACAGTCCCTCAGAGCTGTCCACCCTAAGTGCCCACAGAGAGATTTCAGAGCAGAAAATCAGAACATCATTCACAGAAGCTGCCTCGCTCCCTACAGGCCCCTCAGATGCTTAGCAAGGCCTGCAATTTGCATCCCTGCATCCCCTGGTTCTTTTGGGCATTCCTGACCAATTTGGAAAATCTAATTAAAACATGGGCAGTGTCATTTTAAACGAGAAGGGGAGAACCTGTGTCTTTTCCCCTCCCTGCAGACAGACACCCCTAATTCTGTGTGGGTGCACTTGGGCAGTTTCAAGTAAGCCAGGCAGGCAATTACCAGTTATTTCTGTGTTTGCAGAAGTTTCAGTGACCTTGGGAACGTGCAGCTGGGCACGGCTCAGAGCGCTGCCAGCCCAGTCCCGGCTGCACCATAATTACCCTGAACAGGAACACGAGCTGTGGGATTCCTCCCCGGCTTATCCTCCTGGTGAATCCGGCTTCAGTCTCCCAAACCTGGCACGGGGACAGCGGGAGGTACCGCTGTGTGTGACAGACCTTTTCCATCCCAACGCTCCGTGTTTATCTCACGTTGAGTCTCGTCTGGATTATCTGCAGCAGAATTTAAGGCGTAAATCCCGTCCTTTCACTTCTCTCGGTTGCACTTTGGTGTCCTCAAGGGGTGCAGCCCTGAATAACACTGAGTTATTCATGACTGCCTGCAGCCTCCCAGCCGGTTCAACTCAGCTGTACCAGCACCAGGGTGGCTCAGAGCCTCACAGGACTGAGCTCCCAAACCAGGGTGAGGGCAAAGGGCCTTTTGCCTATTCCGGGAGAACCCTGGCACAGGTCAGACTGCCCAGGAAACCTTCAGAGCCAGAGTCAGTTTGCAGCCAAGGTCTCTGAGTTTTGTTGGAGGAAAGCGTGGTAGAGCTGATACTTGTGTTCCACACACTGGGGGTTTGTTTAGCCTGTGCAGAGACACCTGAGCTGGCCTGAGCTGGCTGCTGGACATACTTACCTGCAATCCAGAGAGCAGGTGTTGAGCAGAGAGTAGTGGGAGCATGTGGAGCTCTGGGTGGGCTGTGAAGCTGCACTGTGATTGTGCAGTTACCTGGTGTAGCTTTCCTTGCTGCTGTGCCCAATGTGTTATTCCAAGAGAAAATTGTACCCAATCTGTTCATGGGGAGGTGTGCATGTCCAGCCACGTAGCCTTTTTCCAGTATTTGGCCAATCTTGCACCTTAGTCCCACTTTCTCCTTCTGATGGAGGTGTTTCTGCAATGCTCAGAGGGTCTGATTCAGGATGGCTCCCTGACATTGCTAAGGAATTTTGCTGTCAGGAAATGCTCTGTGATTTCACTGTCAGATGGGTACCAGGCAGTGCTGAGCCCAGAGGTGCAGCTGGTGCAGGGGACCCATCCCAGTCCATACCCCCTTTTCCCACCTCAGAAGCCCCCCTGCTTCTGCCCATCACTGCTAATGCAGTTTGTATCTCCCTTGGCGTGCCAAATCCTCAGCTCGTGAGGTCCATCTGTGCACACACTAAAGGAAGGCTAATAATTAGATGATACTTCAGCAGACAGCACCTCCACAGTCTGGCATGATCTTTTAGCTATGGTTGATGCAAAGACACCAGTCAGAATTTTGGCTGGATCTTTGAACAGCAGAGACTGGATGTTGGCATGCCTTGGCTTTTGGCTCCCATCCTTGCTCTTCTAGGATCTGCTGTGATTATTTTTTCATTCATGGAAAACAAAGGAAGAGTGACAGACACACAGCTGAATTTAGAATTTGTTCATGTAAGAGGCCTTTTTACACGTTTATTTTTTAGGTACAGTTTCAGGGAGAAACCTGATCTATGCTGAGGTCAAAAAGAGTTCTGTTATCCAGACATATCCCTGCCTCCCCCATCCTGACTCAGTGCTTTGTTTTATGGGAAATACTATATGGCACAACTCTTCAGATAGTTTTAATATTTCCTCTGCTGAGGTCTCAGACAAACCCTTGTAATATGAGAGACAAGGGGGCATCCAAAAATACTCTGGTGTGCATTCGGCAGCCAAGCTCTCCACAGAGGGATTTTTACTCCACTTTTAAGGCACCTAAGGGTTTGAAACATCCACAAGATGTTTGATTCTCCTGGTTTTAAAGCAGATCTCCATGTCATAGCTCCCCAGGCGGGGCGGGCGGGGGGTTTGGGGTGTGCGCCGCTACTCGCGGCATTACGGTGGAGGGGCGGGGCGGAGGCGGGGCCTCAGACGTGGCGGCGGCTCAATAGGGGCGGGGCCAGCAGGGGGCGGGGCCCGAGCGGCGGCGCGGCTGGAACGGCCCGGGCGGTTCTAGAAACGGGGAGCGGAGAGCGCGGCACGGAGCGGGACGGGGGGAGCGACCGGGACCGGGTGAGCGACCGGGACGGGGCTGGGCTGAGCCAGGCCGGGCAGGGGCTGGGCCGGTCCCGCGCTGAGGGGCTGTGCCCGGTGCCGCAGCCCCCGGCACTCGCGGCGGTCCCGGGAGCGCTGAGCCCTAAGCCGGGCTCTGCGCTGGCTCCGCGCGTCCAGCCTTGCTCTGCTCAGTTTAAACGCTCGGCCGGCCCCGGGCAGCGCCCGCGCCGCTGCCGGGGCTCGGCGGGTCCGGCCCCGCTCGGGGGTCCGGGGCGGGTCCGGTGCCGCCCCCGGGCCGGGCGCTGCGGGACAAGGGGGGAGCGTGGCATCGCGAAACATCCCTGGGGTGTTTGTGAGCGCGTCACAGGTGTCGCGGTTACAGGTACCGTGCGAGGGCTGGCTCCTCGTTTCCTGCCCTCTGGGCTCGGTGGCACTGGTGTTCCCGGTTGGATGTGCCAGCTGCGTTAATCGTTAATTGCCTGTGCGCGATCCCTGCCGGCCGTGGGCTCAGCGCAGAGCCAGCGATGCTTCGTGAAGGTGTTGGAACCTCACTTGCTCCGCTCGCGTCTCGTGTTGCGTTACCCAAAAAAGCCCGTCCGTGTGTGGGTCGGAGCACACAGCCGTGCAGCTGGGCTGGGGACAAGCCAGGGGAGCGCAGCAGCCGGGGGTGACCCGGCGGGGCAGCGGCCGCAGCCCCAGAGGAGAAGGTTCCGCAAGGGCAGCGCACGGGACTGGGCTGGAGTGAAAGCTGAAGGCACTGGAGTGTTATCGCAGCTCAGCTGGGGCACAGCGGCTTGTTGTGTCATAGTAATGCAAAACATGCCTTTGACCAGACAGGAATGATTTTATTTCAAGCAGCAAAGAATGTCCTTGTAACCTGGAAGCAGGGAGGATGTGTAAATAAAGACTGTTTTTGGAGCTGTCTGACTTTGTGATGTTTGGTGTTCCTAGCCGGTAATCACCCCTCTTCCTCAGTAGTAAATCCTGAAGGTGAGCTTCCCCAGAAGAAGTTTTTGTAACAAAACCTCTTGCTCTTTAATTTTATAGGTGCTCTGTGAGGGTGGAGCTGAGCTGAGCGGCCACTGCAGCCATCTTTACCAGGGTAATACTTCATCTTTCTGGCATTAAGGACTTGGAAATAATCCCACAGGTATGTTGTGAGTATATATATATATATAGCAACCAATAACTGCCACTCACATTTCACAAGCAGAGCATTATTCTGCAGTTGTAAATTGGCACTGCTCTGACACAAACAGACGAGAATGGGGCTTCTTGCTAATGCCATAATTTCTTGAGATGCAATTTTTTAATGTGATTAATCATACTTTGGGAAGCAGTGCAGGAATTATGTACTTCAAAGACAGTGACAGCAGAGGGAGCAGGATTTACCAGTTAGCATAAGAAGTTTTTCAGTCGAGGTTTAAGTCAGGAATTCAATCTGTTTATAATTTCCATGTTGTGCACATTGGCAAACCTCCAAAGAAGCAAGCTGTAAACATAGATATTTTTCCTATGACTAGTTCTGATTTTTGTGTATGGTTTTCTATATGTCTGAGGCATGGGAACGTGGAGTATGGAAAGTGGGCATGTGCTAGGATGATGTTAGAGCAGAGACAACCCCTGCACCTCTGAGATAATGTCGGATTTTAATTAAATTGCTGATATTAAATGGAAGAAATAGTTCACTGACAGTAGACCTTTTAATATTAAAAAAACCTCCACCCTTATTTCTGAACAGGAGGATATTTTTTGTGCTATATGGGAGCAAATGGCAGGGTATATTAAGTATGATGATATATCAAAGTTATGGGCTTTGCACAGTAAAATGCAGTCTAAATGCTAATGCTGAAAAAACAAGCTGTAGTGGAAAAAGAGCATGGAATCTTACTGTCTTCACAAACAGTGTGGGATCTGACTCCAGGCTGCTTCATATGGGCAGAGCTTGCAGAGTAAGTTGAAGGCAGATTTGCTGTGCCTTAGACTGGCATCAATTTTGTTGTCTACTGGAGTGTGGAAGAAACATTCTTTGCTGTGGCTTTAAAAAACTGTGGGGAGCTAATCAAGATGATTATGGCTTCTAAGGTAGCTGTAATTTATTTTGTATTAGAAGAAATGCCTGCAGTTGTGTGCGAATGTGTTGTATCCTCATTAATGCTTGCAAATGAGCAGCTTCTTCCTCACTTTCTTTTGACTTGCCCTGAAAAACACAAGGCAATTGTAGTGAGTTATTTGCTAGGCAATTATAATTGTTTTCAGATGCACATTAAATCCTTTGTAAAGAAAGGTGGTGATGTTGGCACAAGCTGCTCTGAGCAGTAAAGCCAACATGCTCTGGGGGAAGGAGCTGGGTGGAGAGAGAACTCACCTGTGAGGAGGCTCCCAGTGCTGCAGGGGAGCAGTCCCTGCTGTCCCTGGGTAGGACTGAGGATGAGTGTGAGGTGACTCCTGACATGAGGTCCAGAATAACAGCATGGTCTTGGTGGGGCTCTGACAGGTGTTTAAATCAAGAGTTCTTTGGCTCAGAGGAGGGGTTGAACGTTGGAGCATCTGAGTGCATGTGGATAATGAATTTCAGGTCTGAATTACTTGCTTCAGAGTCTTCAGGCAATGGTGTAGGTTTTTTCCTTAGGATGAAATTAATCTTTCCTTAGCATTTAATAATTTCTAAGTAGTTTTATAGCTGCTATCATGTGTCAGGCTATTCTGCAAGACTTGAAATACTGCTACAAGCTGGATGGTTTTCTTGATTGGTACTGAGAGAAGCTCTTCCATGGCAACAACTTGAAAATCTGTTTGCAATTAAGCCCTTCTTTTGGCTCTAAGTAAGCAGTCTTGCAGTTTTTTGTTTGTGCCATTTTCCACTTAAATCTAATTAGCCTTATCTGCAGCTGACAATGCTGATAGCAGGTTATTGCCTCCTTTTGGAGCTCCACTGTTTGTGGAGGGGATGGGGATGAAGCCATCTGCACCACTACCCCTTGCTGTGTCTGCAGGCAATAAGACAGGGTGGAAAGCACTGGCATTTGGAGAAGCCCCAGACAGACCTGTCTCATCCAAGAGTCTGACCTCAAATTGCTGTCTGAGGATGGACCATCCTTCAGAGCCTGGCGTGTGGGCCCCGACTGTGTGTGCACCAAGAATTCATCTGTGGCCTGAGGTGACCTTGAAGTAGTGATTTGCTTGTTGGACTTCACCATGATATTTTAAATTTAGATGCCTGTGTTAGCAGCTGTTTTAGGAGTGCTTTTCCAGGTGTCTTCAATAGCACAGGCAAGCACAGAGGAGGAGACTGGGCTGTAACCTTTTGTCATCAGCTTGTACATTGTATTCTGGTAGTTTGGAAAAATGGTATCTTAATCAGATTTTGACAGTAGCTAGTTGTGATACTTTGTCTCACAAACTTGATGCCTCTGTAGCAACCTGAGGGTCTGTAAGAATGGAACCACACTAGGGAACAGTGGTCTGCCTTAATTTCTTGGAAGAAAAAAAATTCCCCTCCCACCTAGCCCCTGGAAAGAGAGGTGACTTGGCTGGTAGCAGTTTGGAGCAGCTACATCCCAGCCCAGATCCACAGCTTCCTGAGAGAAGCCCCATAGCAAAGGGAGTGCTGTCACCTCTAAGTGTGGAGTGGAAGAACATTGTGGGGTTTGTCCTGGAATTCATGTGAGAAAATGAGTGTTCACATAAGAGCATGAGTCACACTCTGGCCTGATTTACCACAATAAAGAGCATAACTTTTATTCTTTACGTTACCCAGACTGGTCTTATATTGGTTCCACTTAATTTAATTCTTCTGCCTGAGAGGGGTGTGCAAGTTTGAAGCCTGGATGAAGGACTTGCTTTTTTAGTCCCTGTTCTTACTTAGACTGTCAGGCAACTGGAGGACTCTTGTTCTGTGGTGAACAAAGGAGACTGCAGCATATCAGTTCGATCAGAAGTTGAGTCCTAAAGGCACTGGATGAGTAATAGGTATTTGTTTCCCCTTCTGACCTGAAAAAAAGTCCTCCCTCCTGGCTCTGGAAGTTGGCTTGAGTCTCCAGTGACTGGATATTGGTTTCTGAGTGGGTGAGGAACTGATAACCCTGGTGGATGTGCAAGCAACTTTTCTTTTATGGGTCAAGTGTGTATTTTTATATCATGTTGATTAAGAGCTTTCAGAAAGCTTATTTAATAAAGAATTCAGTCTAACTTGTGAAGAAAAATTCCAGCCTGGACTATTTTGTCTAGAAGGACCTTCTTTCCTGCTGCCAGTACTCTCTGAAGCCTGACAGCACTCTTTCCAGTGGGAGCAATGATTCATTAGGGTACTACACTGTAAAGAAGTAGAAAAAAAAAGCCAAGAGCATAGGCAGTATTTGTTCTACACAGGCCTATTATCTGGCATTTCTGTTTGAATAAAACAGACTGGCTTTGTAAATATTTGTCTCCATTATTGAGGCAGGAGCTGCTAGTGCCCCTTCTGCCCCTCTTTCCCTCTTTGTTAGCAGATGGTTCAGCTGGGGTGGGGTGGGCAGGCATACGTGTGTCTGTGCACACATACTCCTGCTGTCCAAGACTGTGGTTATTCAACCTCCTGTAATTCATTATTTGTGCTGGTTTTCCCAGTAACAGCTGTGAAAAGAATGTGTACAAACAATCTGCAAACCCTGCAGCCAGGTGTCCTGCTTGTTCAGCAAGAGCTGCTTTCTCTGTTTACTGAAGTTTCTGTTTATTGACTCAAGTAAAACTGAGTAGGATGGTAAAACTGTTAAAGATCTGCTATAAAGACAAGCTGCTAGCTGTAGTAAGTGTACTTCTTGGCAGATATCCTCAGCCATGAGAGAACATGGTGGGGAGGTGCAGCAGAATGTAGAGTTGTGTTGTTTTAACTGGAAAATTCCCTTGTAATTGTTCTCCCAGGCTTTCTGTTGTGCATCCAAAAAACCACTCCATTAAATGATGACAGGCTATGCAGATGGACAGACGAGGCTTAATATATCCAAATTAATGTACTTCCCAAGTGTTCTTGACTTGCTGGGCTTTCTGCTACATCACTTATTGTGGCTTGTAGTATTGGCAGACCTCTGCATGGTACTATTCACTCAGCTTTGCTCAATTCTCAGATTACCCATGTACTAGTTCTGAACTGACTTGAACAAGCAGTTTGGGAATATGTGGTTTGCAGGAGGGTGAGAAACAGAAGAGAGAAAGGAGAAGACTTATTGTGATGCTGTGAGACATTTTCCTGCTTACTCATGCTTGCAAACTGTTGTGGTAAACGTTTCTAATTGCTTGTGTAGTCTTGTAAAGCAATCGGAAGAATAATTTTAAAACAATCATCTTGCCATGTGGTAATACCCAGCAGAGGACAGAGCTATTTCTGGTGTTCTCAGTGATGGTGGTGTCACTGGTGTGTTTGGTGTTTGTGTCCCTGGCACTCATGAGCTCATCTGAGGGTTCTGTTGTGCTGTGGGCTTGAAAATCCCGGAAGGAAAGGGCAGTATCCACTTTTCATCTTCTGCCTCCTGCCATGCAGGCAGATATGTGGAGCCCAAGGGAATAAAAAGCTAGAGCTTTTCCAGAACTATCTTATTTTAATGCCTTCCTACGTGCTGCATTGTTTGAAATTTTAGGATATTCCATGTATTTTCTCTTCTCCCCTCCATTCCTCTTTCTCCTCAGATTAAGTGGTTCCATTTTGCCCCAAATAGCTGCATTTTTGCTGTATTTGGTTGCAGGTTGCAAGTGATCATTTCCAGCCACCAGTGTACCCAGGTATATGGGGTAGGAAAAAGGAATAATTGGTTTTTGAATCAAGGTGAGGAGCTGCCACCCTCCCTCTGCCACTGTGCAGGGTGTTCCTGAGCTCAGTGTTTGAGCAGCTGTGCTCCTGCTCGGGGCTGGCTGTGGTGGCTGGTCCTGCTTGGTGAACAGGCAGCTCCAGAGTGAGCTGTGGGCTGATCCAAGTGCATCCAAGCACCTCATAAATTCACTGGAAATGGTGATCCTGGCCATCAGATCTCCCAAGAGGATTGCAGCTCGCAGAAGGCTCTTCTGTACACACCTTGCATCCCTTCCTTCACCTGACCCTGTCTGCTGGGGCTGCCTTTCCCTTCCATGCTCCCTCAGGCTGTGCTTTTGGAAGCACAGCAATCTGCTTTTAGCCTCCATCTCTGGGGGCTGAGTTTCTAAACTGGCACAGCCTTTGAAATACAGAAGTCATAAGGCCTGTGCCCAGAGGCCAATATGCTGAGATGATGCATCTTGAATAAGCAGAGCTGGAAATTTCACTTTTAACTTTTCCAACCATTGCTGCCTCTTCCACGCTACAAAATGCTCTATTTCTCTATTTGGCTTTCTCACTATTTGTGTTTCTAGACAGGTCTTATATAACTGAATTTTATAGCATGCTGTAAGTCTGACCATTTAATTTAGACTTATTATTATTGGAATATAATACAATTTTGTGAGTCTCATATTTTCCAGCTCTAGTTATGCATGACATGGAAGGCACTGAGCTGCTCTTGCAAAAGAGCTTGTTCTCACTGTCTCAGTGGACAATATATTGCTTCCTTTACTTCTCTCATGTGGGCTTTCCAGTGCCTTTCATGTAAATCCCAAAGAGTATACAAGATAGCATTTAAGACTGTTAACTAAGAGCTTTTGTAGTTGAAGACTTTTTTCAAGCTTTACTAATTAGAATTCGGTCTTTCAAGGGCATAAATAATTTTCATGAGGATAAAATGACTGAAGGTAAAGATTAATGCCTTGGGTTGTTTTCTCACAAGTAAGTTAACTAATTTTACTCCTCCTTTTCCTTTCAATTTGTTACAGGTTTGAGCTGTCTGGAAGATGAAGCCCTGGCTGCAGTTGGTGTTCCTCAGCTGTGTTTTGTTCTGGCTCACAGAAGCAGAGTTCTTCACCTCCATAGGTATGGAAGGAACCAGTGCCCGATGCTGTGCTGGAGTTAATGTGATTGCCAGAACTGTTCAAGTTCACAGCTAAAGCACATGGCTTTCTTCACATGGCCCTGTCAAACACTGTCTGTACTAGGAAATGCTGCTCTTCTGCAGTTTGTTTGCAGTTGGGTAATTTAGCACACTGTGACCAACAGGATACAAGTTTCTCTGGGGCCTCTGTCAATAAAATAAGGCGGGGCCTGTGTTCTATTAAGAATTGTGCATCTGTTGTTGTCTTTAACACAGCACAACTTTTTATGCTAAAAAGCTTAGTCCTGAATTTGATTTATGAAAACAATTGAAATGATAAGTATGTGAAATATGTGTTTTCACAGGACCTGAAGTCTCCTGTTTTCCCAAAAAGTTGGATTTGGGTGTCAGAAGTAAAAATTAATAACCCCCTTGCCTTGTGTGTTTTGTTAGGCCTGAGTAAATCCTGAAGAATTCACATTATTATAAATTCTAAAAACAAATTGATTTTTGTGACACTTTAGTTCCTGTGTTCTAATGGATGTGATACAACCAAGTTTGATTGTGGCAGAGCCTCAAAATAAGCACAAACTGAGTTTTCTGCTGTAACTTGGCCCAATGTTTTCCCATGGAGCAGTGTGGGGACTTCCCTTCCATAAGGGCTTTAGAGGCTGATTAACTACCACTGGCTGTTCTCCAGGATGTCCTTTGAGTCAGGGGAGCTGTGCTTCTGAATGGCAAAGCTCAGAACTCCTGGTGGGTTATTTTGCACCACTGTGGAACTGCTCAGCTGGAGCCAGCAGAGCTGTCCCACTGCCAACCTCCTCACGTGCTCCCTGCTCTGGGCTTGGCTAAACAATATTGAACTACATGTCTATTGTTTGCTTCTCATTTTCCTGAGTTAAGCAGATTTTTATGTAAAGTTTCCCCAAAGGATCACCTTTTTTTTACACTTACCTGTTTCTGAACCTTTCCTAACTCTGAAAATAGCACAGCCTGCTGCCTGCTATCTGCTTAACCATGCCTCATTAATAATGACTTTGGAATGCTGCAGCTGAAACTGTGGCTGCATTTGCAAATCTCAGCCAGTCTTTCGGTTTGGGCTTCGAAAAGCCAAGTTTGTCATAGCAATTAGGACAGACGTGTGAGCAATTCCCACTAATGCTGATCAGGAGAGAGTGTGTGTGTCATCTATGAACATTAATCTGAAATCCCTCTGTATGTAATGTTAGGCTGTGTTTCCACAGTTACCCAGATTGCAGAGCTGTAAATTTAAATGATGCCAGTGATTAGGTTAATAATTTGTTAGTGTGACCTAATCTGTATCCATATGTAGCACAGATGCTTTGGCAACTCTTTGGATCTTTTGTTGCTTCAACTCAATAGCTGTATGAATGTAAACCCTTTATTTTTATTGTCCTGCATACACTTGCAATGCTAAAAGTCAATGGGAGGGTCACAGCAAAGCTGCATGAGCCACTGAAGCTGAGACTTCAAAAGCCCCTGGAAGGATCTGAATGCCAGACTTGTATCTCTAATAGCTGTTGTGGTTTACAGGCATTGAAGTGCACACCCTTCATTTGTCTGTTCTTTATGGTGGTTTTCATAGCCCTAGAGCATTTAAGGTTTGTCTTCTGTGTACTTGGAAATCATTACTTTTTTAGGTCTGATGAACATTTGCTCCTGCTCTCTTCTTAGGTCAAATGACAGACCTGATTTATGCAGAGAAAGACTTGGTCCAGTCTCTAAAGGAATATATCCGAGCAGAGGAGAACAAACTCTCTCAGATTAAAAGGTAGGGGAGGAGGTTTGTGTAATGAAGAGTGACAAAATGGCTCATCTGTGTTCAGTCGCACCCCACCTTTGTCACCACTCTCTGCTGTTGGTATGTCCTCAGCAGATGATCACAGTGAGACCAGAGGTACTAACTTAGTTTAATTTGTGTCCATAAACCTGCAAGGAGGGGTCCCTGCTTTAAATGTCATTTAGAATTTGCTTCTTTAGAAATGGTGGTTTGCTGGGCCCTTCCTTCTTTGCCTGGTCCTTATGCCATCACAGAACTCCTGTGGAGAGGGCACAAGTCACATCAGAGGAGTCTTGTCACGTGAGCTGAATGCCCCTGTGTGCCAGTACTCTGTGCTACCTGTTGTTTCGTGCCATCAGCCCCCTTACAAGGGCAGAGTGTGCCAGGGGCATTGTGTGGTGGTGCATCCTGAATCCCTGGATTCCATCCCATGCTGGCTTTGCCCACAGACACCCCTCAGAGACAGTTCTCCTGCCTTTTTCTCTTCAGTTGTTGACCTGGCTGTGGCACATGTCAGACATTGTCCTGATTGCTTGGATCACTTGAAAGGCTTTTGCTGACAACTGCAATTTTCTGTGTCCATGAGGGAAGATTGTTAATGCTTATCTAGCCAAAAGCAGTGTCTACTAGGGTGTGACACTAGGATAGTCTAAATGAGGTCCAGGTTCAGAAGAGCCCAGTGCCTCTAAAAGGAGCCAAGCTTTCCAAAGAGTTTCTGAACTCCAGGCTGTACATGTCAATGTGACCCTTTGGGAGTGTAGGGTGAGGATGGGGCTGTGGAGGAGTGAAATGATAGGAATTCTCGTGACATATACCCAAAATGTTCTTTTCTTGAAAAGCTGCCCTTTGGAGGAGAAGCAGTCTCCTCCTTAAGTATCGATAATGACAAGGTCTGTTCATTCTGTGTATAAACTGGTGCTTTTAAGACTCATTGCAAGTGAGATGCATGCTTACTGTAGTAAGGTTTAAAGTAGTAATCAGGGAAATTATTTCATTTTAAAAGAAACTGTTGTAACTTAAAAAAAAAATCTGCTTTATACTTCTGAAGTTGAAAGGTTGAAAGCTGGTTTTGATAGCAAAAGCAGCAATAATTGGATCTAGGTATGTAATTGGAATGACTTAAGGAAGATGTGCATTCATGAATTGTTCTCAGGCTGAGGTGCACACTTCTCATTCCAGCTGGGCTGAAAAAATGGATGCACTGACCAGCAAATCAACCTCTGATCCAGAAGGGTACCTGGCACACCCTGTCAATGCATATAAGCTCGTGAAGCGTTTGAACACTGACTGGCTGGAATTGGAAAACCTGGTTCTTCAGGATACAACACATGGTAAGGAGTTCCTGGGGAGCTACTGGGAGGCAGCCTTAGGACAGTTGTTTATCCCCTCGTGTTCTGGAAAACCACAAGCTCAGCTGTGGTTTAAATACTATTGCCAAGTTTGTTTGAAGCAAACTAGTGTTTGTTTCTAATGGCCACTTGTGTGCTGGTCAGCCAGGAGAGGGAAAGCTGCCACTGGAACACTCAGGGAGGGCTCAAAGAAACTGTGACCTGCTTTATTTGGGGAAAAGGGAGAAAAGGATATACTAAAATTGTCAGCTGTGGTGCCAACTGTTGGGTTATGTTCCTTTATATATAAACTACTTCATCTGCTTTCCCTGTCTGTTCCTTCTCTTGTTGATCTTTGTTTAATCATGTTGATCAGTAGATAAGATTAAGATTCAAAATGAGTCCCATACTGAATTGGTGAATGAATTTGTATCATTGAGAGTTGGCAGATGTTCATAGGTAGTCTGTTGATAACAGGATAATGTACAGTTGCTATCTGTAAACTTATGCTTCTAAATCAAGTGCTTCCAATACTAATCCTTGGTTTTGCATCATTTTGTCAGTGTCTGGCTGAATTTGCTTCCATAGCTTTTTTTTTTTTTTAAAGGTTTATTTTTACTGGACTCCTTGACAGTGAGGTAGAGGTGGCAATGTTTTTCAGGCAGAACACTGCATGTTTTCCCTTTCTTCTCTGCATATGCTGAAGTTTAGGTACTTGGAAGTTTTTTCCAGCCAAGACTTTTATTGCCTTTTGGAATAGTCATCCTAGATGGAAATAAAATACTCAATTCTTTTGAGTACTTCTGTCACCAATTCTTTCTGTAAAGGTTTCCTTTCATACTTTTTCTTGCTGCATGAGTGGAAATAGTTGGTTTGTTTTCCTTCAGGTGATGGCTCCCAGTCCTGCCCAGCCAGCCTGCTGTGTAGCCTTGATATGTTATGTAGTGCATTTAATTTTATTTCTGAATAAATTTTTTTTTGACAAGTTTTACTTGTCAGGTTTAACCCTCTCACTGGGTAAGGTCCAACCCTACTGAGGTGATCCTGGATCAGGGTCTCTGTCCCTTGAACTGAGATTTGAAAAGCTCTTATGGCTTTACAGGTTGGAGTACAGAGTTGGAGATCCTTGACCAGTATTACAATCCACAGTTGTCTCTGTGGATATTGCAAGAGAACTGATGAAAACTATTTAAAGTTTTCATGCCAAAAAGAGACATTACAGGAAAATGAAGATGATTAGGTTCACGTTGTACTTCAGTAATTGTGTGACAAGAAAACTGAGGTGTTTAGTTATTTGTCCCTTATTTTTTCCTCATTAACTGTATTTCATAAAATGAGACAGAAAACAATGTGTTTATAACTTGTGAGCCTAATAAAGCTTTAAATCTGGATTATTTGAATCTCATTTCCCAAGCCAAAGCAGATGTTTCCTCTTCTGTATTAATCCAGTACTGATATTTATTCAAGCTCTGGAAGTAATGTCTTTCCCTTTTACTGCAAAGGCTTTATTGCAAATCTGACAATCCAACGCCAGTTTTTTCCGACTGAGGAGGATGAGACTGGAGCTGCGAAGGCTCTGATGCGTCTGCAGGACACCTATAAACTGGATCCTGAGACTCTGTCCCGAGGGAACTTACCAGGTAAGTGCACCAGGGTCTCCTCTGCTTGAACAGAAGTGGGAACATCCTCAAGCTCTCTCCAAAAGCCCTTTGTGAAATGGGGATTAACAGTTTTTGCCACAGATGTTTCAGAAAGTACAGAGACACGGTGGGATGTCTTGGTAGCTGAGACCTGATAAGTGTTTGTTGCTGCTGCTTATGAGAGACTTACTGAAACAGGTTATGGTTACTGCCAACACTGGTTACAAACTGAACAGGCATTGGCAGAGTGAAAGTAGATGAGCTGACTCAGTGGTTTTAGTTATTATATGTGGAGGTTTAATAATGAACTTAGTTTTAAGTCTGTGCATCTGCTGAGCTGGAGCAACTGAAGAGCAGTGCAGTTACAGTCAGATGTGTACCCAGTTTGTCTAAATAACCATCAGCTTGCTTATGCACAAATATAGATCTCCAGTAAAGAGAAACAAGCTGGCTCTGCCTGTAGTCAGGCTTCTCTGCCTTTGTCTACAATAGAAAACACAATAGCTGAACACTATAATTTCTGCTAAACTTCTCTTGGTTTCCAAAGGAATTAATTAAAATAGAATTAGGATAGAATTTTCTCTTTAATTCCGGAGGTGACCATTTTAATACTGAACCTACAATATTGTCAAAGAATTGCCTTTTGGAAGCATTTTTGGATGACAAAAATATGTACTTACAGATATTCATCAATGTATTTGAAGGCAAAAGTGCTTCTGTGTGGATTGCTCAAAACTGTCTTTTTGCTTTTAGGAGCAAAATATAGATCCACCTTGACAGTAGGTGACTGCTTTGGCATGGGGAAGACAGCCTACAACGACGGGGACTATTATCACACCGTGCTCTGGATGGAGCAGGCCCTGAAGCAGCACGACGAGGGGGAGGAAACTGCAGTCAGCAAAGTGGAGATCCTGGATTATCTCAGCTATGCTGTGTTCCAGTTTGGGGACCTGCACAGGGCCATGGAGCTCACCAGGCGCCTGATATCCCTGGGTAAGGACAAAAGGCACGTCTGTCTGTCTGCCTGGGCAGCTCTGCCAGCAGAGCTGAGGGCACTGGTGGCCCCAGCACGCTGTGAGCTGGCTGGGAGGAGGTCCTGACAGAGGACTTAAAATAAATGTGGGTCCTGGAAAAAATCCGGTTATTTATACATGAAGTATCTTTAACAAGCTGTCTGATGGTCCCTGCTGTTGTTACCCAGAGCCCCCAGTGTGTGACTGCAGGACCCGTGGGCTTTGCTGCAGTGTGCTGAGACACTGTGCTGGGCAATGGTTCAAGCCTTGCTTGTCTCAAGTGGAGACTGAGGCTGCCACAGACTTGGGCAGAGTGCTGCACCTTCTGTCAAGTCCTACTGACTTCAGATACTCCTTTTTTTTCCTCAGTGCAGGTACTCTTCAATGCCAGAAGAATACTTTGCCTGAGATCTTAAAGTATTTATTTCTGAATATTCAGAACAGATTGAGTTTCTTAAAACCTGCTTTTATTTCTGGACTGTTTCGAACTTTCTCTTGAATAACCAAATAATCATTGCTTCCTATCCAGCTTTGCCTGCTTCCTGCATTGGAAAGGTCTGTCCTCCTCAATTAGAGTTAGCATTTACTGTGTTATGTATTTGTTGGGTTTTTAATGAGCTGTGGTTCTTAGTTTAGATGTTAGCAGCATCCTGAGTGTGGGTGAAACCTTCCTATTGAAAAACATGTATTGGTCTAATTTCTGCAGACATTAGGATTCTTAGATTAAAATTTATAAGACTGTGAATATATATTGAATCTAGCTCCCTCTGCAATGGGGTTTAGCACTGATAAATGCAAATCCTTATCAGCAGCAAACAGTGAAGCAGACTTGGCATTCTCCCCTGGGAGCAGCAGCTTCCTCTGCTCTGGGCTCAGCTTCCTTATCTGTGCTCTCATGAGTGGTGACTGCAGTGACCTTTGGGGTTGGTTCCACAAGATAAACACAATAAGCTTGGCAGGGCCAGAAGGGAAAGAACCTGTTCTAGGTGCCAGTGTCCAGAAACACTGGTGAACAGGTTCCTTCTTAGTTGTGCAGGGTAAAGATCTGTTGATGTTTGATTCACACCAACGTCACTAATGAATCACTGATGATCTGTCAAAGGTGCTGTGATCCAGGATACCTCCCCTATAAACCTGGGACAGCTGGGGATGGATGCTGTAGGTGGGCTGTAAGGTGGTAACACACACCTTGGAGCTTCCTAACGTGGGGGAAGTCTTTGGAACTGGAGACTGGCTGGATTCCACCACAGTCCCTGGTTAAAGGGTGCTTGTACAGTGTGGAGAGCAGGGGTGCAGCAAGAGTGCTGGCCTGATCTTGGCTGATGAGCTCTGTGATCTGCTTATCTTGGGTAGAACTGGGCAGAAAAGTTGAGAGAAAATGAGGAATGTGAAGACCAAAAACTTCTACTGTTTTTTTTTTTCCTCGGAATACAAGTTTTGTGATGGGTTTTTCCAGAAAAGATTCTTTTGCACACTGCGCCTCTCTTTCCTCTGTAAAGACACAAACTTCCCAGTGCTGGTTTTTAGTGCAGACTGGAGCCTGATGATTGGTTTAGGAAGGGAAGAACTGTTGCTGTCTTGATTCAAAGGCTTGTACATACTAACAGCTCCTGAGATTGCAAAGGTCACTGGCTGTGTGTGCTTTTGTCCCCATGAAGACAGCACTCACGAGAGAGCAGGCAGCAACCTGAGGTACTTTGAGAAGCTGCTGGAGAAGGAAAGAGAGGAGAAGGAGAGAG
Organism: Pipra filicauda; assembly: GCF_003945595.2. NCBI lineage: Eukaryota > Metazoa > Chordata > Aves > Passeriformes > Pipridae > Pipra > Pipra filicauda. The sequence continues at coordinate 1,313,900 of NW_024105086.1, forward strand.
AAAAGCCAGTAAACAGGACCAGGACAACGACAGAAGCTGTGGTGCAGAGTGGAGCCTATGAGAGGCCTCTTGACTACCTGCCAGAGCGGGACATCTACGAGGCCCTTTGCAGAGGGGAAGGGGTGAAAATGGTAAGAGAAAGACAAGAATTTCCTGACTGTGCTGCCTTGGCATAAGGGTGGTCAAGCTTAGTGTGGGACACGTTAAGTTCTTCCTTCTGTAAAGCTGCTTTCAGAAGAAGTTAAATGTAGTTCTGCCCAGGCTGAGGTTTGTGCCTTATGTCTTGGCTTCTCCACTTTTAACTCTTAATCCTAGACACACAAACAGCTCTCAGCTGTACCTCTTAGAGGTTGTTGAAAATTGATTCTCCTCAGTCTGTCTACTCAGCCCTTTTAAAGCCAGCTGTACAGATATCCAAGGAGCCTTTTTCCCCTGAGAGCTGCTTATAATTTGCTTATGGAATCACATTGTTCCTTCCCTTTTGCAACTTAAAGACATGTCCTGTGGTGACTATTTTGACCAATGAGTCTTCAGTACCTCTCAAAAAACACGGCTTTAATTCTTAGTGCAGGAAAAAGAATCAATTTATTCCATCTGCATAACCTTAATTATAAAAACCAGGCTTTTTTACAGCTGGTTGCTTGTGTAGTTCTTTATTTAATCTGTGTTTCAGGTGTTGCTCAGTGGCACCTTGAGTGGAATACCTTGTTTTTTATTAGCAGTAAATTGCAGAATCACTCCTGCTTGCCTCTCATATCTGCTGGCCAGCTGATGGTTTTTACAGTGTTTGTGGAATGAAGCTTCATTTTCTTTTCTTGTCTTACGTGTTTTCAGTTCATGAAGTGTTTGAGCAAACAATGCTTTGTTTGGCATTTTGTTTCAGACACCTCGAAGACAAAAAAGGCTGTTTTGTAGGTACCACGATGGAAACAGAAACCCCCACCTGCTCATAGCTCCCTTTAAGGAGGAGGATGAATGGGACAGCCCTCATATTGTACGATACTATGATGTCATGTCTGATGAAGAAATCGAGAAAATTAAACAACTAGCTAAGCCAAGGGTAAGTTTCCCTTTTTCCATCTCACTAATGACTGCTAATTCCATGCTTTAATCTCCGTTAGCAAAGACTAGGCAAAGGATTTGAAAGATCTGGTTTCATACCACAGATGATACACTGCAGCTGTGAGCCTAAGGGGAACCATTTGGAAACTGCCTGGTGATGTAGGACCGTAAAGCCCAGGCTCCCGAAGGTATTTATGCATTGTTGCACTTAATTATGCAAAGCTCTCAGTAAATGGCTTAGAAAGCTTTTAAGCAATTAACCTGAAAAGACCTGAAAAGGGAGATGGTGAGTGACTTACAGCGATAGCAGTAGGTGTGCAGTATGCCTGAAGTCTGCCTTTTGAAATGGAGCCAGACTTAAATGACATTTAAAAAGCCCAAATCTCAACAGAAGTAGGAAGGAAAAATAGGGATTTTTTTTTTTTTTTTTAAATTGTGCTAGGAAAATATCTAGAGCCTTGTTTGTTTTGCTTAGGGGGTCCTGGAATCCTCTGCTTCTGTTTTAAGCCATAGGTGTTACCTGTTGGGCATGGTGTGAGTTCTGGTGGCCCTGCACACAATAAAAAAGCAGCTACCTAATGCAAAGGTAGTGATTATCTCACTGATTTTTCTGGAAATGGAATTTCCTCCCTGTCACCTGTCTGGCAAGAGGGGTTTGGCAGTGTGACAGCAGTAATAGATGCTACACCTGAGCTTTTCTGTCAGGTCTCAGAAGCAGTAAAACTGAACACCTCATGGCTTATAGATGAGGGGTTCATTTTAGCCCTCTTTGGGCTACTGCTCTGAAATATGGCACTAAAATTCCCATGGAGAATTACCCTTCTGTATGTATTTCTAAATGCAAGCATAAATAGTTAGAAACAGATTGAGAAACTGAGGCTTCCCAAGAACATGAATAATTTGGGATGTTTGTGAAGCTGGACTTGTATGACTACCAGCCAGCTATGGAAGTGTTGGCAGAACACTCCTGTCCCAGGGAGGACTCTCACCTCCATAAATGGAGACTTTTTCCTATTACATCATACTATAAAACTTCAAGAGCTTCAGATAAAATGGAAGCATTCACATAGAGCACGTCACTTAATCTATTTTATCAAATAAAGAGCTTTCTAAAGGCAGCTTTTTTTTTTTATTTTCCCTTTTTATTCAAAGTTTTATGGAAAGTCTTAAGTCTTGCTCACTGAGTTCTGCTTATACTACTAATGTCAGAGGAATTTTTCATTTAATCTCTGTAGTGTAGGACTGGGATCAGTCCCTATAGGAGTAGGTCAATATTATGGTCTTAAGAGTCAGATGAAACTTTTTGATTTTAAAAAAAAAAGCAACCATTTTGAGGGTGGGTTGTGGTTTTTTTTTTTTAATCTGTCTATATTCAACTGCAGGAATAACTTTAAATTCTGTAGTACTACTGAAAGAATGGAAAATGCAAGTCCTGTGATGAGATGGTCCTTAATAAATACAGCTTAATTTTAGCCAGGAGATTTTAGTTAGTAATTATGGGAGCTTTCAGATAGAAGTCTGAAGTGGTATTTTAGTTTTAGGCTTAGAAAGATGAGCACTTTTCTTTATTCTAAAACACATTTTGCAAGAAATTTCTACTTTTGAGTCCAAGCACTTCAACATTATCTCAGTTTACACTTGCCAATATTTTTTGTAGAGAAACAACATCTGTATGTGATTGGGAGTAGCTGCAGTCAAGTGGGTTTGCATGCTTGCCTTGCAAAATGCAATCACTCTTACTCCTCTTCCAAAGAATAGTTCCAGTTTTTCAGGCAATCCATCAGAGCTGGCTGGGGAGGGTCAAGGGAATTCTTAACTCTGTTGATGCAGATAGCATTGGGACAGGTCTGCCATCAAAGTAGGAGAACCTTATTCCCAAAATTCGGAATGTTACCTGCAACCCAGGCATGTCTGAACAGGCAAAACCATGGCCTGGAGCTGGGGGGATGTGAAGACCTCTGAACTTGGTGCTGCAGGGTTCCAGCAGTGCACAATTTCAGAAGGAAAAGCCAAGGGAGTGCCTGCTAAACTAAACACAGACTCCCAGAGGAAAACTAGATGAGGCTTCTGGCCAGTGTAGTGTGTTATGATGATTCCTCAAAGCCCAGCAAATGCCTGGTATAAGGCTGATTTCTCCACCCTGAGAGAGGAAGCCTCACATTTATCAGCTGATTACACCAACTGAGATGTAGATTGTATGTCTGAAGTGAAGAAGCCTGTCTATCAGAGCAGATAGGGAATAATATCAATGTTAGTTCTGACTTATTTAGATCAAATGCTAGGTGCAGAAATCAAGTATATACAAGCTTGAAAATGGCAGCAGAATGAAAAGGTTGGGAAGCAAAAATTATATCCCCAAAGCTGTGCTTCAGTGTACAAGTGAAGAACAGCACTCAGTCAGCCTGGCTCGTCTGTTATGATTTATGCAGGAGAAATCTGGAACAAAATAGCAGTGAGTCAGAATTACAGCAACAGCTGTGCCAAGAACTCTTGTAGAGGGACAAGACAGCTGACATGGATTGTAAAGCTGGCTGGAGACTTATTGGAGGGAAAAATGAGGGAAATAATGACTGCATGCTCCAGAGAAGGTGGCTTTTCAAATAAAAAGGCTTTCTATGACCTGTAATTAAGTGGAAGGAAGGAGGCATGATTTAGAGTGTTTGTGGTTTGCAGGAGTTTAAATTTAAATGTGGTCTGAGCTTACAGTCAAAGAAAGGACTGTCCCAGTTCTTGTTCTCAGCTGCAAGTATGAAACCAAAGAGACCTGCTGTGTTGTTAGCAGTCACTGACACCACAGCAAACCTCATCAGTTTTGCCAAATTCCAAATTTCTCCTACAAATCTGGTGATATGGCCTAAACACGGTGATAAACTCACTGCTTAAAACTTACAGGTGAGCTGTGCTTTTTACAGTTATCTTCATCATGTAATAATACATCTCAAACTGTCTCTGAACTAGATGTTCCAGGTGTCTTCCAGCTGGAAAATCTGAGCACAGGAATGTTGAGAGTTGCCCTCAGGAGTTTTCTACCACTGGATTTGCCTACCCCATAATTTGTAACTCATTCTGTAAAAGTTTTCACTTGTTATTTTTCATTTGAGAATGAGGTAGGGTTATTTTAGTCCACATCAGGAGCGGGCTGATTAAATTTCTGGAGTATCCAGTGATTTTTCTCTATGCCAGGAACTTGGGCTTCATATGTTCTTAGCTTTCGTTGTTGTTCCCTCTTGCTAATATTGACTCCAGCTGTTTAAAAAAGTGCCTCCAAAACGTGTTCAGCAAGGAACTCATGGATTCAATGAATATCATGGCTTGTGCACTCAAATCAGACTATTTTCCCAGGATCAATTGCAGGTGCTGGATTGTACTTGTGTTTCTGCATGTACTGTTTGAGTGTGAAATCAGAACAAACTCTAGGTTGGAGCTCTAACTTTCATTCAGTGGTATATATTGAAGTTGGACAAACCAGGTTTTGATTTTTGGTTAAGATGAGATAAAAAAAAAATTTCTATCCTGTAGTTGATGTGTTTCTTCCCCCTTGGGATTTTTTTTGACACAGCTGGCACGAGCCACAGTACGTGATCCCAAAACCGGTGTCCTTACAGTGGCTAGCTACAGGGTGTCAAAGAGGTAAGAGAGAAGAGTTGAGCTCTAAGGTTTTTGTGCTTAACAGCTGTTGTCTGCTTCCTACCTACAGCTGAAAACTTGAACTGCTTTGCATGTAACCAAAGCTTCCCAACAAATGCATGGAAAATGGCTCTTTCAGCCATCTAACTGAGGGCAGAAGAATCCTTCTGCCTTAGGAAGCATGTTCTTGTGGTTAGTATTCCAAAATAACGTGTTTCTATCCTTCCCTTGTGCCAGCTCATGGTTGGAGGAAGATGATGATCCTGTTGTGGCCAAGGTGAACCAACGAATGCAGCAGATCACAGGGCTGACAGTGAAGACAGCTGAGCTCTTGCAGGTCAGTGCACTGGCTTCATCCTGGTGGAATTAGCTGGTGGTCTGGTGCAGGTGGATGTTTGCCCTGAGTGTGCTTGGCAGAGAAGGGTGGAGATATCGAAGAAATGGAAGATGACTTTGTGCAGGAATCTGTGATTTACCAGTTTGTTTTGAGAAAAATGCCTGCTGTTTATTTTCAAGTCTGCAAAAGCTGAACCTCCTTCTATTTGAACCTTTCAAAGACCCAAATACTTTTCATAGTCCTGCTGTAGTCCTCATATGAATTCTGACCACTGGCTGTTGGGGAGGGGAAGGAGAGTAGCAGTGGTGCAGCACTGCCAGAGTAGCTGTACCTGCCCTGTTTGCTGCTTCTCTTCCTCCATGCTCCTTGAGTTCCTGTTTCAGAGCCTGATGAAAGTGCTTTATTACAGAATATCCACAGAAACCAGGCAATGGTGTAAGGATCTGGGAGACATGTTAAATGCAGCCTCAGAGTAGCTAAATCATATGTTATGTGGTGGTCAGGTAAAGTAAGCAAAGGGGTGCTTTTAATCTACTTTGAGCCTTCTGTAGTCCTGGAGGGACATGTGGATGTAACAAATCACACAACAAATCTAATTCTGTCTCCTAAGCTGGACACAGAGAATTGATCCCACTCAGCTGCCTTCTCTTCAGAGAGAAGCAAGTGTGTGGTAAAGCTATTGCTGCTAATTCACACGAAACAGGCTGTTTTAGTGATAAGTAGAAACCCTCGAACTACGAAAGGGAAAAAGCACTGAAGTCATTTCTCATCTGTGTACCTCCCTCCTGGCAATCTAAAAAGAAATGAAGTGTGCTATAGATAACAATCTTGCCACAGAGTGCTGTTTCTCAGAGCATGTTTTGGATTTCTGAGAGCAAATGCTGTTCAGCAGCAGCAGCCACTTGCAGTTCAGTGGATGTTTGTGCTTCCTTCCATGCTGTAGGTTGCCAACTACGGAATGGGAGGGCAGTATGAGCCACACTTTGATTTTTCTAGGGTAAGATCACACTTGCAATTATTTCTTGGAGGGATGGGGAGGGGGGAGCGGCTTGGTTTGAGAGAACACTGTTGAAACTGTTTTTTGTTATAGCAGTTATCATGCAGGCCTGTTGCATGGATGGACTGTGACTTTTGGAAAGCCTTTGCACTGCCTTCTCTGATGCTGACAGTTCAAGAGAATAATGAACAGATCTTCCTGCATATCTCTGTGACCTCGATTCCTTGCACAGTATAGACAGTAAAAGAGCCACGTAGCACTTGAATGTGCTTTCCATTGCTTCATTTGTAAACTGGGGTCTGCAAGCCCTGAGTTGTGTTTGCCTTATTCCATTAGGCTTTTGAGTTCCACGAGGTTGTCCAAATCCTGTTTTGCTGGATGTCTTAAAGCATTTTGGAGGAGGTGGCCGAGGAGGAGAGATACTCCACATTCCCACCAAAAAAAGTAGCCATTATGGAAATCCTCACGGGTCATACAGCCCTTCTGGCAAAAGCCTTATTGTGGCTGCAGCTCTGGGCTCTCAAGAGGGTATTATGATGCTAGTTTTTAGCATTTGGACAGTGTCCTGTTCAGGCTGGACACTAAGAAGAATTTCTTCAGCAAGGGTGATTAATATTGGAATGGGCTGCCAGGGAGGTGGTGGGGTCACTGTCCCTGGAGGTGTTTTAAGGAAAGGCTGGACTGGCACTGAGTGCTCTGGTCTGGTTGACAAGGTGCTGTTTGGTCACAGGTTGGACTTGAAGATCTCAGAGGTCTTTTCCAGCCTCACTGATGTGGGGTTTCCTGGGTCAGTGTTAAGGAGGACAGTGCTCCAGGAGCAGGGGAATGTACCGGTGGTGGGTGCTGGATCCACACCAGGCACTAGAGGGCTCTGCCTGGCAGAGAACAGCTCTGGTTTGCTCCAGGCTGGGAGAAAAGAAGAGTAAATTCTTAATAATTACCCTGAGCCACTTCATGAACCTGCTAATCACACTGAAGAGCTGTAGTGACTGGTAGTTTCAAATATAAAACCCATCTGATGTCTTGCTTTCTGTGGTACTTCAGTGGAATCTGGCTTAATTCAGACTGTCAGGGTGGTTTTACCTGGTAGAAGGCATTGCTGCAGCCAGAGCACACAACCCAACAGCTGAGTGCAGAACTGAAGCCACCCAACTTAGCACTGTTTAAAAAATAAAATAAAAAAATCCTGAGTTTCAACACCATGGAAGCTCATACTTGTTAGCTTTGGCCCGCTGAGACAATTTTCCTGTTAGCTTTGACTGCTTCGTTTCCTGAGTCAAGCAAATGCTCTCAAATTCTCTTCAAAGCCTTTGAACTCAAGGGACCTCAGGCATCAAACTGGCCAGTGTGGGCTTTGCTGTTGGAAGAGGCAGCTGGGGCAGAGCTCCACTTGGAACGTGCCCTTGGCTGCAGGGTCAGCCGGGGCCGGGCGGTCGCAGAGGTTGCTGCAGTTCTGGGCTGGTCCTGCAGGCTCTCTGTGCATCACAGATTTGCTGTGATCAGCCTTGCAGCTTTTTGTTCCCTCTCAGTTCTCAAATAGGGGCACTTCAATAGTTGCATATTGCAACTTGGAGATTTTAGTAATTGTTCGAGTTAGATTTTTTTTTTTTTTTTTTTTTGCTCTTGAAGTTCAGAAATTCATGGGTTTCACATCAGTGGCAGTAACCAGGGAATCCCCTGTATCTCAGTGCTCCAGTGTTTGCTCTTCTGGGTTGAATTTGCACAGGCAGAGTCTTGGGGATTTTGTGAACCCATTTCAGGAAAGGCCTCTTATTTCTTAAAATATATTTCAAGTAGATTGAACTGCAACACCTTAGAGACAGTGGCTGTGGTTTTCCTTACTGTTTGTCTTTTTAAATACTGATTTATTCTTTAAATGTTAAATATTGTTTTTGTGTGTAAGAATGCACTTGAAGATCTCCTGACTGAAATGATTTCCTGACTATTAGCAATGTAAATAACCTTCAAACAAATGAAATGAAAAGTTAAGAGAGACACTGGTATTCTAGATTTTCTTTCTGCTTCTAAACTGGCACCAGTGAGATCTCCTACTTCGACAAATGAAACTCAATTTTTCTTACAGATTAAAGACAATTTGATCTTTTTGATGTGGTCTTTAGTTGTAGACAGGCAACCACCTGAAAGAAGTTCATTATTGCTACTCTACAGTTTTGTCTGCTGGCAAAAAAAATGCATATTCTCCTCTCATGACAGTATTTCTTTGAGTTGCTGTGTCTATGAGAATCTGCTGTGTTATCTAGAGCCCAGTGAAGATTAGGTTTTTTTGTATTCACCTCAGCTGTTGACTTTGGATGAGTGCCCAGGACAACAATGGCCTGTTGTTAACCTTCCTTGGCTAACGTGTGTGCCACAGGCACTGCTTCTCCTCTGCCCTCAGAATGGCTTTGGTGCAGCTCCTCCGTGCATGCAGCTTGGGATGGCTTCCCTGGCGCCCCGAATGAACTGTCCCCTTTCTCTGCCAGCTCTTTGAACTGGGCCTGAGGATCTCTGCAGAGCTCCCTGTGGCTCTGGTGGGAGCCTGTGTGGAACTGGGGTTAAAGTTGTTGTCTGTTGCAGCGCCCCTTTGACAGCACACTCAAATCGGAAGGAAATAGGCTAGCGACGTTTCTTAACTATGTAAGTACCTCTGTCTGTCTGTCTGCTGTCTGAGAGCTCGAAATTTGCAGTTTGTTCTCATTTAATTTTATAGAAAGATGAGCCAGATGCTTTCAAGCGGTTAGGGACTGGAAATCGTGTGGCCACTTTTTTAAACTATGTAAGTATGATTGATGATCCTTTGTGCATTGAGCATAACCTGAGCAGCATCTTATTTACAGCTTGTGCAGTTGGTTATCTGTAGAGAAACCCCTGACATCTGGAAGTAGGGATTTCATTATTCTTGCAGCATCAGGTGCTGTCCCATCTGAACTGATAAAATTCTGGTGGTATTTAACCTCAGAGCAGAAAATTTGAATTCAGGACCCATCTTGCCCTTTTTGGCCACTCTGCTATGGAATCTTTTACTTACTTTGATTCCGTGTGGGGAGAGGAGAATTTGGCTGATTTTCCAAAGGCAAATGTAGGGGGTACTCCTGTGGTGTGATGTTGGAGAACTTGACTGTCAGCCATGTAATGAGACAGTCATGTTCTGCCACCACTGTTGGACAGCACTTGATGATGTGGTGTGTCAGCCTCCTCCTCAGCTGTGTGCCAAAGCCAGAGGTGCTCTGGCATAGCTGCTGCTTCAACAAATGCAGGAGGCAGAGCTGATAAACTTGGTGCCAGTGGGTTTGCAAGTGCAAAGTTGGAAGATCCATTAGTTGCATGCATTATACAGCCCACAGACCATGTACACTGGAATCCTAAACATCACTGCCACCACGGCCTCAGGCTTTCACAGCAGTCCCCTGACAATATTTTATCTGTAAACATATACTCACTATATCATTAGGATCACCTAATCATCTATGTTTAACTTCTAAGTGATACAACTTTAAAATTTTGTGATGAAAAATGTGTGGCTGAGCTGGTATTTTGAGTGTGAAATACTGCTCAAAACAGAATCAGAAATACTTTTAATTTGACTTGTTGGGGGGAGGAAATAATTTCTGAAACAAAAATTGGAGTAAGATAGGTAGCTGTGAAATAGTCTGCTGCAAAGAGGTTTTCATTTTAAGGTTAACTCAACCTGTATTTTGTTTGCTTCTCAGAATTTTGGACAAGCCTTGATTTAGAGGGAATTACACACCCCTTATTCTCTGCCAGCTGTACATGGTCAAAGGCACTTTGCCCTTGTTTCTCCCATGTAGAACACATCACACATGTGCCAACAGCCTTACTAAAAAGAGTGGTTGTGTTGCTAAGACACAGGTATTAACTTGCAAAGTTGCATGCACAGGCTTTCTAGCTGGTAGGGGCAAACACCTGGTACCTGTGGCATCTTGTGCCCTTTTATTGTAGGTGCCAAGCAGGAGGACACCAGAGTGGTAATAACATCTGCTTTAAACAGAAATCCAAGTTGCAACAGAGAATATGGGGGCTTGGGGGGTGTATTAATAGTAGTTTCAAAGTTTAGTGGGAGCTGGATCCAACTCATTTATTTCTTTTAATCAGAATGTGACCCAAAACTTACTGAAATCAGTGGAAAGACTTTCTGTTTTTAATGGGAGTGTCCCCAGGAATTTCAGTGGGGTTTGGGTCAAGTCTAGAATTTATGATGAATCCCTTGCTACTGATGGATTCAATAGGGTTAAATTCATGCCAGTGTAGAAGGGCAAAGCATAAATGCTTTTCTTTAGAGTCCCATAGCTGTAGGTGTTAAAGCTTGAGCTGCATAAAGCTCTTGTAGTGGTATAACATTGCTGGTGAACAGCATAGAAATGGTGCAGAAAGTGAGGTTTTCTAATAGTTTGTATAGTTTTTGAAGTGGTTGACCAAGATGCATAAACTAAATCATGAAAAATATTTCCAAAGGCATGGTTTCAATTTATGAGGAAACATGTGGTTTAACAGACACTGGTTTTCCTAATTGGACCATAAACTGGAATGAAATTCTTGAAACACTTACTCTGTAGTCCTTTCTCTTGTTCTAGAGCATTAGCTCATTAACACTGCAGGTACCCAACTGCTAGTGGATAGTTGAAGTAAACACTATATAATCTAGACATAAATAACCTGGACAAAAGCCTTGAGCTGAAAGAAAATTCTTCAGCAACAGGTACTGCTACTTCTGCAGTTGGTGCTGGTTGAAGCACATCCTTTCTCTTCAGTGCCCCTTGTAGAGGTGCAAGTGGAAATCTCAGGCCTTGGGGCACTTTAGCTTGTGGGACTGCATGGATATAAAACCTTTAAATGGACAGTTTGTGGGCTTTGTTTTCTCAGATGAGCGACGTAGAAGCTGGAGGAGCTACAGTTTTCCCAGATTTTGGGGCAGCAATATGGCCCAAGAAGGTAAAGCCTGTTTGTGTTTTGGTTGGTTTCTTCTCTCTCTAGTTACTGTCCCTGCCTCAGCACAGTCCATGTAAAAGTCAGCTGATGTGACAAAATGCTCTGCATTGCTGATCTTGCAGACTAAAAGGCATCTCCCTTTTTTTGTAATGTATAAAGTGAACAGTTTCTCTGTACAGCTGCTTTTAGCAAAATAAACCTGTGTTCAGGTAGAACTCCTCTGTACTCTGAGTCAGAGTGGTGCTGAAGGTTCTCCATGAGCTGTCAGTGGTGATCTGTTCCAGTGCTTCCTAAGGGCCTGTAGCTGAATTCAGAGGCACCCCCCCTCCTTGGTGTGACCTGTAACTTCCCCTGGCCCTGACTAATCCACATCTGATTTCACTTTTCAGGGAACAGCAGTGTTCTGGTACAATCTCTTCAGAAGTGGTGAGGGGGATTACAGAACAAGGCATGCAGCTTGTCCAGTACTAGTAGGGTGTAAATGGGGTAAGTAATTCTCCTCTAGAAACAAAACCTGAAGGAAGGCTCATGTATATGCAATTTGGGGATATACTGACCCCTTATAACAGCATTTAATAACCTGAGTGTTGCCATTTTCACTACCAGAATCATTTGGCCCTAATGAAATTTCCCACAATCAGTCTCATGAAGCATTAAGCAGCTTCATTGTTTAGCTGTAGCTTTTCTAGTGAGTTTGTTTTGTTGCCAATGACAGCACAAAGTGTAAGAATGTCACTGGGTTTTGTGGTGCATCAGCGTCAGGATAACTTGAATTATCGTTTGGCCAGAATCAGGTCTGTTCTTACAAAACTTTGTGCATAGTTTTAACTGCAAAAGGATGAGAGCTCCTTGTAATGTAAATGGGAATGTCTAGGAGTTTTTGCTTACTGCTGAAGCTTCTCAAACTTCATGTCATCCCTTCCCACACCTGCCCTCCCCAGCCTCCAAGGTGTTCCCCTGGAGTGCCAGAGCACGCTGGCCTGTCAGCGATCCCAGAGCCAGAGTACAGTGATCCCAGAGCCAGAGTACACTGCTCTGCTGCTCTTGGCTCCACAACTGTGCAGTTGGGAAGATCCTTTCTTCCCCGGCCCTTTGCATCTTTGTATGTATTTCCCCTGGGGTGAGTAGAGAACTCTAAGCATGGATCCTCAGACTGAGAGATGAGATTTTACTTGGTGTAACCAACTGGGTAGTGGTGACACTCACACTGTGTACATGGTGGTGACTAACTCCAATTCCTTGTCTCCACAGTTTCAAACAAATGGTTTCATGAAAGAGGAAATGAATTCTTAAGACCTTGTGGGAGAACAGAGGTTGACTGAACCCCAACCTGCTGCAGACCTTTGTTTCTGTTTCCTTTTCTACTGTTGTTTGTTCCAATTCATTTCTAAGAAATGATCCATCTTTTTCTCCAAGAGTCCTGTCACTTTACACAAAAAGGACAACAAATTATCTAACACCTGTGAAAGAAAGTAAATGGTATTGTACACATCCTTGTGTTTTGGGTGCTGTTATTTCCATGTCCCCCTACCTTCCCCCCTCCAGTCTTCCTCTGTAGTAGTGGTGCAAACAGTGCTGTGGGCAATTCAGTGTTTGGGTGCTTGGTCTTGTGCCTTTTGTACCTCAGAAGATTTAGATGTTAAATATTTCTTTGAACCAAAGTTGTTTGGTTGGGTTTTTTTTAAAGTTTTGTGTACATGTTGATTTTGTTGTATTTCTATGGATCACAAGTTTTGAAACAAAAATAAATGTTCTTTCCAGAAGTGATTCTCTATTCGGTGTCCTTAATAGGTGCGTCGGTGCTTGGTTTTGGGGGACAGTGGACCTTTCCTCTTTCATTTCTTTCCAGGAATGAGACTCTAGTCTTGTAGATAAGCTGTGTGTGAATAGTTACAGCAGGTAGCTGTAGGAATTGCAGTGTTTTTTCCTGAAAGCTGTAATGACCTGGCACAGCACAGCTCAAGAGCTGCTCTCTAATCTCCCCGGGCGCTCCTTTGCTTGCCATGAATTTTGTGGTTGCTGGCTGCCTGTCCAGAATAGTTCAGTGTTGACCTCCAGTTTTCTTAGTAAAATGTCTCATCATAATATAAACTTGGGAAATAAGGACATTTGCTTATAATAAAGCATTTCATGTATGACAGTCTGAGATGTGAAGAACAACTGATGATGAACCAGAGCCCCAATCTCTGGTTGGAACACTTTGGGTTTCAGGGGGAGAAGGAGGAACCTACTTAGACTTTCTGTCAACGTGGTGTGTTGACACATAAAGTTCACATCAGGACTCTGGCCAAACACTGCACATCCCACTTCTGAAACAGCGTAGGGGGCTGGGAAATGCCACTGTTAACTGTGTGTTATCATACTGAACTTTTAAAGATAGTCTTGCTTGCTTGTTTTCTCTGGGAAAAATCCAATCTTCTGAGTTGTCTTCTACCTTGCTCCCATCTAAAGTAGGAGGTGATGAGTGTGGATGCAGAACTGCTGGAATGCTAAACTGCTTTTAATGCTGTGTGCAGGATTTGCTTGCTGCTAATCTGATCTGAAGAATAATAGATAATAAATAAAATAATTTGAGAGAGAAGAACATATGTGGCTTGTGGGATTCAGGAACCTCCCAGGCATGTTTGTATAGTCTGGCAGATTGTACTCCCTATTCTGTCTCCTGTTATTGTAGAAGATGACCAGAATATGACAGTTAACTTCTTTCTCCATGTAGGCACAGCTGATTTTCTTTCTGGCAATTTATGAACCTTTTGCAAAAGCAGGGAGAGGAAAAGCATTTATATTATCTCACTGCTTCAGCAAATAAAACTGGACTGTGGGAAATCTGGGAGCCAAGAGAGACATGTCCCTGTTGGGTTGGAATGCAGAAGGGAAGAGCTGCAAGACACAACCTGGGCAAAGAGAAATGGAGTCAGGGTGTTGAATGCCCAGCTCACCCAAAACACACATCCAGGCTGCTCAGGCAGAGCTGCTGCCCTTGGAGGGCACCAGGAATCAAACACTACCTGGTTCTTACCAGCTGCTCTCTCAGCTGCTGGGACACAAACCCACACCAGTGCCCTCAGCAGTGGGATATCTCTTTTTGGTAAACCCATTTTTGTCCTATTTAGTCCTTACCTTGTGAACCTGCCAAAGCAATGAGCAGATCCCAGATTTGCACAGGTGCTTCGGCTTTTTTGGTCAACAAAAGGGTTGGAGAGCTGTTAGGAGGAAACCATTTAATGACGAAATGCCATTTTTATCTCATGCCTGGGAAACCACAAGCTTGAAGCTTCAGAGAGTTCAGCAGCTGCTTGCTAACCCTCATGTGATCAGTGCCTGTCTTTGGCACTTGGCATTCAGTTCTGCCAAGGTGCTGCTCTGACTGCGGTTGCACTTTCTCTTCTTTCAGAAACAGCAGCTCTGAGTTCAGGAAATCAGAAGTGTTTCTTGTACCAGCTGGGAGGTTGGATTTTACAGGAATGGGGTAGGATTGGTGTTCCCAGGAATGCTCTTCTCCCTCAGCTCTCCTGTGTAGTTTAATCCAAGGTCTGGCTTCGCCTTCCAGCACTGCCCTGCTCTTGCTTTCCTGGTGGGATGCTGCCAGGTGGGGTTTGTCTCACCCAGTGCCTCTTTAGAGACAGAGGAGCTGTAGGGAACAGCAAATAGCTTGAAAAATACCTTTTCCTCCATTAGATCAGAAAAGGCACCATCAGGATGAGATGAACAAATACATAATGGTCCAATCCACCTAATCATGAACAAACCCCTTCCTTTTCACAACTATTTAGAAACACCTATCTGGTTTCTACTGAATCAGCACAGAAATTATTGTTAGAGTTGAAAACAGATAAAACAGGCCAGGAAGATTTTTGTCTCTAAGAAACCACCATCAGGTACTAAATGTTTTCTAAGAAATGCCTCAGTACAACTCTGGGGATGGATATATAGATAAAGGCAACCACATCTCCCAGCCCTCAGTTACGAGTGGGACGACTCACCACTTCTCAGTGCCAGTTGTGCAGCCAAGGGGATGGGGGATTTAACACCTGTGACCCAACACCAAGCCCAGCAGGGCTGAGCAGCTGCCCCCAAAGGCTCAGAAGGACTCAGGGGCTCAGTCCTGGGAACATGCCCAGAGTTTCCCCAGCAGCACTGTGCTAATCCCACTTTTCTTCTAAATACTTGTCAGGTCAGATCCCTCACGTGTCCTAGACCACAGAGATAGCCAAGAAATCCCTGTCTAAACAAGGGATCTGCCCAGCCACGCTTGTGTTGTCAGGAAAACTTCCTGAGCTGTTAATACATAACAGCCCCTGTTAGTGGGACACTTGACCCATAAAGTCACAATGAGTTTGCAATTTGGGTTTAATCCTATGGGAAATATCAATTTGGGAAATTCTTCAAAGGCAGCACTGTCAAACACTTCCCCTGTGCCCAGACCTTGTGTGCAGGGTGTCCCACACCTGAGTCCTCTGTCAGTGCCCCTGGCCTGTGCTGGGGCTGCCACGTTGTCACAAGGGTGGCTCGAGAGCTGTGCAGGGAACAGGGGGCTGATCCCATCCAGCTGGGCCAGCTGCTGGCCAGAGAGGCTGGATAGTGTGAGAAGGAACACTTGGAGCTTGGGAGGGAGGAATTAATGGAATTATTCAGCTGGAAGGGACCTGCAGCAATCATCTGGTCCAACTGCCTGACCACTCCAGGGCTCAGTTGTTTCCTAGGAACCAGTTTTCATTTTTTCAAAGCACTTTCATAAAAAAACACCCAAACCAAACAACTTTAAAATGTACCAAGTGTTATTAAAAACAAATTCCTTGTTAATAAAATGCTGAATTATCTCCTGTGAGTGATGCTCATCCCTTGAGTGCCTTTGAGGAGCCTGTGCAGTCCTTGGCAGCAGGAGCAGTGGCCAGCATGTCGTGGTGGCCCCGAGCCATGGCCAGGTGAAAGGACAGAGCAACTGTTGTGAAGTGCACAACTGAAAAAGTAGATTTCCACAGAACAGGCTGAAGTACATTTCCACAGGAGCTGAAGTACATTTCCACAGAACAAGCAACAAATAGTTGTGCTCAGTCTACACAATGTCCTTTGGAGAGAGGCAGGGAAAACCAGTGACCTTGTCTCCTTGGCACGTTACCTGGAGTAAGTAAAAAATATTTTACACATTTTTAGCAGCTTTTATAATTCACAGTGGAGTTGCCCTGAGCTGTCAAGGCTGTGGGATGGGATCTGAGCCACCCTGCAGTGGAAGCACACCTGGGACCTGTGTTGTTCAGCACATCAAACAAGGCAGAGTAGAGTTGAACTCGTTCCAGAGCACCCTCACATTAGCCCAGCCCTCTGTCAGTGTTCCTGGGATACTGGGTGAGAAGGACCCTGTGGTTGCTTTAGCTTGTTATCAACTAAACACTTTTTAACCCTTCTGACAAAAGTAAATCGTTGAGAGGCAGAGTGGTGTGGCCAGGGCAAAGGGACAGAGGATGGACAAGGAGCTTTCTGAGGGGCTGGCAGAGGAACTTTTGCTCTTCTCCAAGTCCTTTCCCAGTCCTGCTGTTGCTACAGGCCAGTAGCTGTATTTCTAAGAGAGTCCAGGATTTACATGTAGAAACTGCTATTAATATTCCATTAAAATTTGTTGGAAATTAAAATGGAATTTTGTTATCAAGAGCTACTGTTTTGTTAGCACAGCAGAGATCTGCACCAGGTGTAAATCAGCACTTGCAGAAGCTGCTGGGAACCAGCTCAATGTTTCTAACGTTGTGTCTGATGGTTTTAAGGGAGAGCAGCTGTGCAGGTCCTGCAGGTGCCAATCGTGGGCAAAGCTTTTCACCTGGTGTGCTTGGCCTCAGGTGTGTGAGTGCCTGTGTGAGCATCTCACACCCAGCTCTGGAGCTGGACCTGCCCTGCAATAAATGGGGCTGGCTGTGGGCTGAGTGCTCAGGACTGTGTCTTGGTGCCTTTTCCCTCAGACAAGGAGGTGTTGCTGTAACTGGAAAGCCACAGAAGCAGAAGAGCTGCTGGGAGAGATGTGTTCTCTACAACTGAGAGGCTCAGTGAGTAACAACTGGATAAAGGATGTTTGTGATGACTGATTTGAATCCTGATGAGACTGCAAAATGAGAAGCTTGTTTGAGCTCCTGGAAATTGGGTTATGCTTTCTGCTGGATTGCCAGTCTGCAAACCAGACCTGATCCTACGGGCCTGAGCCTGCCCAGTGTCTGCAGCCCGGCAGGGGATGGGAACCAGCTGGGCCCTGCAGTGAGACCCTTCCCTTCAGTGGGGTTTGGGGAGGCAGGATCCATCCTTGGGATGCAGAGTCCCTCATCCAGGGTTGTCCATCCCCAACCTTCCAGCAGCACTGCATTCATGTCAAAAACTGAAGTAAGCTCATTTTAGTTCCACTTCACATGCTTTTGAGGAGTGAATTCTAGAGGGGGGCAGGAAGTGGGGAGTGATGACCACGGCCTGTGCTCAGCTCCCACCACCTCAACCACAGCCTTATCTCACCCCTCCGTCTCAGGGAGGGAGGGAGATTTCTCTCAGTCTATCACACCTCTTTCTGTTTTGTTTTCTAATTTCCTTTATAGCTTTTCTAAAGGTAAAATACTTTTAAAATCTCTCCCATCACAGGAGATGATCACAGGTGACTCAGTTCTGTGTGGCATCTTGAAAGAACAAAGAAGCAATCAGGTAAGCTCGTTCCTATGGTGTACTTTGGAAACTATCAGATATACCCAGTAGCCTTCTGGCCACCAGGAAAATGATTTGTACCTCTGACTCTACCTGTTGTATTTTTTCCACGATTTATTTGAAATATGCAAGGGGGGGCAACCATTATTGTGATATGTTTGAATTTGCCAGTGGGGCTGTGGCTTTTCAAGGATAGGGGTTCAGGATTTGTGGAGAGTGGATTCAAGTGCTCTGTGTCCAGAGGCATGGATCCATGCTGACTCAGCAGGGAGGTGGATGGGATGTGCCTCATCTGCAGGGCTGCTCCAGTCAGAGAGAACAGGGATGATGCTGTCACAGATAGTGTTGGGAGGCAGGGACAGGGCTTTCCCGTTCCTTCTGTTGGTTTCTTTGCTCATGGGAGGTGGTTAAAAGTGCACTCAGACTTCTGTCCTGCACCCAAACCTCAGACCCTGTCGTGAGGACTAAGCAGGAAGGCTTAATTGCAACTAATAAAAATTAAAAGCCCTTGCATGTGAAGTGTATCACAGATAAAATATGCTCTGAGACACGCGAGCCCAGTACTCATGGAAGTTATTAGAACACAGATTATGCTGCTGCCAAGAACATTAGATCCAGATTTCTTTTTTTTTCCACTGCCTTTGAGAATATTCAGAGCACTGCACTTAAAAAGCTTCAAAGTCTGGATGAAGATTCAAATAACTTAGGAAATTGGATATAGAGAATTAGGGTTGGTTCAGGATTGTTTCTGACCAGACTTAGATGGGGTTTCCGTAGGGTCTTACATCTTTGGGAAATAAATTCTTTATGCTTTTGCATAAGGTTACTGTCAATGATAACCAGACTTACAGTCCATGGATTACTGATGTGCCGTGAGTTCAAACGAATTATTTCATACTTGCCATTTCTTCCACTGACTTTTTTTTTTTTTTTAATTATTTTCCATTCTGTCCTGTAGTCAGGGCCATTGTTATTAGAGAAGGTTATGGTTTCTTTTAATAAGAGTATATTCTTTGCCTGCTATAGCTCACAGCGTTTGTGACTCAAGGATGTGGCTTTTGTGTCTTAACACACAACAAAACTGAGTTTAAAATATTTCAGCTATGACTGCAGCCTCAGTGCCTGTTGTATTTCTCCACTCTGATAAAGTCATGGGAAGAATTTACACACTGAAGTTATCTGACTGTGTTTCCTTTGGGTTAAATCCTGCGGGTGAGACTTGTGTGTCTTCTCTCTGATATAACTGAGAGCAGGAGGGCTCTGAGAGCAGCTTCAGATTGCTGAATGGTATCAGGAATCATCCTAAATCATGTCTCTTCTTGTTTCTATAGCAGCACTGGCATTAAGTATAACCTGAATCAGAGTATTTTAAAAGCTTTAGTTGTTTTATCACAGTACATACTCTGACATCTTAAAAGACACCAGGGCACTGGGATGACATTAATTTTTTACTTGTTTGCTTTGTAAGGTTTGCTTGGTTGTTTCACCCTGTAGAATCATGAGGAACAACTGGGCATGGGTTTGACCTTGAGGGCCTTGTGTGAAAGGGAAATGTGTGTGTGCAGGAAACATGTGTGGGAAATGCTGTAAGTACAGAATAAATGCATTTATAAAGCTGGTGAGGAAAATGCTGCTACCTACCCAATCTGAAAGGTCAAAACTGAATTCTGAACTGCTTTTCTTTTCTGCATTTCCTTGATGTGAGGGCTGCAAGCAGATGCATGGAAAAGTAGGTATCTGTATGGGGGAATGACATGGATTTAAGAGTGGGTGTAGGAGTGCAGCAGGTTTTTTTCCTCTCGTTATGAACTTAAAAATCCAAATATGAGTCGTGCTGGGGGTGCTACAGGACTTTCTGGTCAGGTCAATGGGATAGCAAGCCCAAATGTCAGCTCAGAATTTTCAAAGCCAAACTGAATTATATTAAAATTAAGCCTCGGAGGAGCTGCTGGAGTAGGTGGGTGCCCAGCAGAAAAACCCAACTCTATCTCAGCCAACCTGACCACAAGCAGTAATAGAAAGATGTTCTTGGATAAGAACTCCCTAAAACAATGGACTGCTGCAGAATAAATGTCTTTCTGATGATAACACAACTCTTGTGTTGACCATCCCAGGTCAAACACTGACTGGTGTAGTAGCTCTGTGAGATCCTGCAGAGCCCTTGCAGTGTGTGTTCGGACAGGGCCAGTCCAGACAATGTTGTGGTTTGATCTCTTCTTTCTCGTAGGGTTGGACAGGAGCACTTTGTTAATCTCTAGGACTTGTGAAACCAAACAAAGCACTCTCCAATTTCTTTCTGGTTTTTAAACTGAGTTGTCCTTTGAAGGGGCTGGGCTGGGTGGGAGAGGGAGCTCTGCATCCCCTCAAAGAAAACCCTGGGACTAAGGTGAGAACACAGACACGTAACATTGAACAGTGACCTCGAGAATGAAAAATATCGGAAGATACTCAGTTTAAAAGTGGTTTGTTTTAAGCTGAATATGTTTCAAATCCTCTGGAAGGTGAGGTGGGGCTGAACATTTGAGCAAATTCGGGTCTCACTCAGTGGCTGCTGAGTGGAAGGACAGTATTGGTTGCATTCACTGGATGTGCTGTGAGTTGCTCCAGGACAGCAGTTCAGCTGCTTTGCTTCCCTTCATACACAACCATGGAAACTCATCCTCCCCCTGGCTGTGGGAACACTGCCCTGCAGAACCCTGCTGCAATTCCAGTCACATTGGGACTCAGATGTTTTCATGGGCTTTGAGCTTTGCCAGTTTATCCTTCATTTCAAAGGTCACTGCAACGTGGGGGTTTCTGAAGTGCTTGTCTTGCCTGGGATGCAGAAAAGTGCAGACAGCTACACCAAGAATTTTACCACCATGTCTCCACTGCTGTTTTAACCTGGAGATACCTGGTGGTTCAGGGCCTGCTGAGCATGATAGAAAACTCCTTATGTTTGGACTGAGGCATGAAAATATGACAGATATTTTTCCTCCACATGACTTATAAATGTTGCATCTCTTTCTTCCTCTTACCACTGTTTTGTCAGCTGCAAAAACCAGTTCTGATGTTTCACTCTTGACTGGATTTTGGTTAGTGTTCAAGACATGATGGGAAATGGTGCAAACCTTCTGGCTTGAATTTTATCTGGTTTACATGTGTGATAAATCATACTTCCATGACAAGTAATTTCTGTGGTTGTCGTGGCTTCAACACCAATCCTTGTCCAAAACTCACTGGCCTTGGGTAGGCTGTGAGTATGTGTGGTGACGTGTGTTCTGTAGCAGTAAAGGTCTAAGCACAAAGATAAGATTTGTCTTGCAAGCAGATACCTGTGATATTTTGGAGTCAAAAACCAAACTGGCTCCGTTGTGTTTTATTGCAGTAGTTTCAAATTAATGTCTCAGCCTTTTGCTGAGCTGGGAAAAGCTATAGATTTTTAACTGGTATCAGCTAGAATCTGATACATGCCAATTTTCCTTTGGCTCAATCTATCTGTATTTAGAGAAGGCTGGGTTCCCCCATCTTCTCTAAGCAGTGAAGACAAAACCTTGAGTTCTCTGGTGCCTGTGAATCCTGTGATACCACTGTGTTGCTGCTGCATGGAAACAGGCATCACCAACCCCTGGGAGACCTGTCATCCATGACATGTTGTATTTGTTATCCTGGTGGTGGTGTTGCAGACTGGGAATACTGGTAAACCTGTGACAGGAATTGCCCTTAATCACTCCTTTGTGATAGTCTGCCTTTTTAAAAACTTTCTCCCCTTTCAAGTGTCTGCCTAAGACTTTTGTAAAAATAAAAAAAAACGTATACCAGAAAAACAGCATCTGGCACCCAGTTTGTACTGATTTACACAGAGACATGCAAGGTCTCTTGCAAGAAATATTATGCTCTGTGTTGTTTTTGAAATGTGATTCAGCACTGGTTTGGATCTAGTCAAAACCTCTATAAATGCTGCATACTGAAAAAATGTGAAAAAGGCAGAGCAAAAGCTACTCAGTGCCATGGGAGAAGACACTGAGCAGCACATGGAACCTGGAGATTTATTTGGTCAGGTTCACGTTCAAGCCCAGTGTAAAGCAGTAGAAACTAAAAGCAAGGGTGTTGTGCTGGGGGTTAAAGCAGAGGGTGGGAATGGGGAGTGTTGGGTCTCTTCCATCCTGGGGGGCTGTGCTGGATCTCCCTGTCTGTGGGTCAGGGATGGGTTTTCTGTCCCTTTGTGCAAACCCCCCAGACATCATGCCTTACTACGTATCTCAGGTGACATAACAACACATTTGATAACGACACAAAATAAATGACAATACTTGGCCATGCTGGTTATACAGAGCTTTAATCACTGGGTGCAGTTTTAACGTGCCTGCTTGCATTAGCCAACAAAGATTAGCATTAATTAGCATCAGAATAGTCACGTTAATTAGCAAAGACTCTGCTTTGTAACAGCCATCTCTCCCCCTCCCCTTCCTCCCCAGCCCCACACTGCCTGGGCAGCTCTTCCCTAGCCTGAGCCTTGCTAGGATCTCCAGGGATCCCGGCAGGTGCATTTGCCGTCCATGTACAAACTCCAGTTACTTCTCCCGTCACTGCTGCAGTCCAGCTTCTCGTTCACCCATCTCAAGAATTCTTTCAGACTCTCTTTGAATCGTGAGAAATTTGTTTTTGCCTTCTCTGAGCATCTTTCATCTTTGGATGGAGATTTCTAAGAGGAAAGAGCGGATGCTGATGTGTGAGTTAACAGAGGAATCCCTCCCAAATGCTGCACGTTCCTCCTCAGCTCGCTGGGATGGAGGACGAGGCTGCCCTTCACAGCCCCCAGGACATTCCACACAGTTCTTAGAAATCATTACTCATCAGCCATTCTCTTTGACTTCCAGGATACTGCAGATTTTTCTGGGTTGTTTTTTGGGGGCAGGGAAGTCATCTGCCAAACTGGGAGAAGGGAAGTCAGGTCAAAACGTTTCTCTCACAATCCCCAAATCCTGGGGACAGGGAGGGAGTGCGGGATGCTGGCTGGCTCCCAGCATCCCCAGCTGCAGCAGTGTGGAGCTCAGCACACTGGTCAGATGGCAGCCTTAGACATGGTTTGTTCTGCAGCTGCAGCAGCTACAAACTGGTGCTTATCTGGGCTGCTTCCTAAAGCCTGTTTTGCTATTGAGGGAACTGTCTGGGCCCAGTCACTGTTGCAAGTTCAGCCACTGGTCCATGCAAACCCAATTTTTTATCCCCTTAATTTCTCTGTCTTTCTCCCTTTCAGATTCAAAAGGCAGATTCTTTCTCTGCAGTATTCCTGGTCTGTGTCTTTTCTGCCATTAGTTACCCTGTCCTTCCTGAAGGATGAGCTGTACAGATCATTATTAATTGCACCTAATAAATAATCTTCATTACTGCAGGTCTAAATGAGCTATTTTGATACCAGCTTTATAAGACTGATTTTGTACATGAGACACAAAGTTTGAAAGCCTTCACTGGAACTGCAGCTGGTCCAAAATTAAAAATGAGTGACAATTTCGTTGCCAAAAAATGAACGTGGTGAATCCCTTGGTGTTAAAACCTCTGGATAAATGGGTAATTACAAGAAAATGTTTGAAAGTCAAATCAAACAAATAGTAGAAGCTTACCTTCAAAATGTAGCAGGTTTCTTCTAGCCTTTGCAAACCTTTCTCCACTCTCCTCATGCACTTCCATGTGGGAATCTTTTTCAGTTCTTGAATAAATATTTCGGTGTTACTGTGTGCACAACTTAGACTCTGAGAGGAAAAGGGAAAATAAATAGCGTTCTAGTTTGTAACTAGAAAGCTTTTCTGTCAATGGTGAATGTGACCACACTGGGAATTTGATTCAATTCCATCTAAATCAGAGAGTGATTCCTTTTTCTTTGCCTTGGAAGTAGGACACTTAGAGAGAACTACTTTAACCATTTTCTATATATTGCCAGTCATTTGGAGACCAGGCTTTGCAATCACCAACAGAAATTTCTCTGGAAAAGCATTAAAAAGAACTGATACAAACTGAGGTGTGGTACTATTCATCTCTGGTAGCAATTTGAATGGTTAGTAGCTACATTCTTATAATCTCTTAAAAATATGGCATTGCATCAGTATTTTGGGACAGCATTTACATCTACAGCAATTACAGCTTATCTTTAAATGTCCTCAGGCTTGCTGTGACAGAGGTTATGCTCCAGGTTCCCTTTGGAGACTCTGAATGATAACAACAGAATGGGAAACAACAGGTTCTTACCTGTACGTGGAGTGGTTTGAAGAACTTCGCCTGGAAACAACAGAAATCCATTAGTCAGAAATTAGAAATCATCTCAAAAAGTAAATGTAGTGTGAGGGAAGTGGAAAATCATTTACATTTATGGTCTCATTTTCAGCCTCGAGCAAACAGAGCATTTCATCGATCAGCGTGTCTTTAATCTTGTTCTGCAATTCCTCCAGAGGGAGAAAGTTACTGGACACCCCAGAGCTCAAGAGTAGCAAGAATAAGCAAGGATGCATTTTAAAAGTGTTCATTTTAGGGAGCTTGACCCCTGTAATCTGAAATGGGCTTTGAATTCAAGCTCATCTCTCTTGGCAGATATTGAACTGGCTTATATAGAGTAGCTGAGTAAGTGCAGGATGTGATTACCATCTTATCTCAGTCATAAATCAGGAAAATAAGAAAGCAACAACAACTTGGTGAGTTGAATTAGCAGCATATCTGGTTTAAGAAACTTTTCTGATTAATGTTCTGGTAAATTCCCTAATGCTGCAACACTTTGATGCCAGAGCCACATGCAAGGGCACAAACAATATGTGAGAGATCATAAAAGAAAAACCTATGCACCATAAAATCATAGACTCACAGAATGGTTTGGAATGGACCTTAAAGCCCATCCAGTCCCACCCCCTGCCATGGGCAGGGACACCTTCCACCAGCCCAGGTTGCTCCAAGCCCCGTCCACCCTGGCCTTGGACACTTCCAGGGATGGGGCAGCCACAGCTTCTCTGGGCAACCTGTGCCAGGGCCTCCCCACCCTCACAGGGAACAATTTCTTCCTAACATCCAGTCTAACCCTTCCCTCTATGAGTTTAAAGCCATTCCTATGCTTTCCTTAGCCTGTCCTATCCAGGAAAATACTGGAGGAAACTTGTAGTAACGCAGCCATGCGTTTGCCCTCAGATAGGACCACATCTTATGTTGCCGTAAATATTTTCTTTAAAGATTTCAGCACATCTGAAGCAAATATCAGCTGAGGATGAAGCCCATAGGACCTAATCAACCATCCATGTGCAGCTGCAACATGACTTGGGTGGGCTTTTGTGAGCGGGGGGGGGCACAGATATGTACAGCAGCCTTGCAAAGCTGACTGCTTTTATTTGCAAATATCTTTTATTTGACCTGAAAAGAAAACAAGAGGCTGTTTGCTCATCATAATTAGGAAGTGTGAGAGCTGGATCTTACCCTGGCACAATTAATTTGTATGACAGTGCTGTGCAAATCTGCAATCCCAGCTGGCAACTACAGCTTCTCCTTTTTGGAGTGGGGGCAATGTTTGCTTCTTCCTTAAAGCTACTTGGGCCCTTATGTAGCACTTCACAAAGGTGGTGAGGTAATTTTACATGAGGACGTGTTAGTAAGTGAGAAGGAGGGCTGCAAGGACAGTGGCACGTTGTGTGGTGGAGAGCCAGGGGTGCTTTGGGGTAGGACCCAGCGTCCCCCAGGAGAGGAGCCAGGGCTCTCCCAGCACAATCAGCTCAGAGCAAACACACGGGACAGTTCCCTTCCTGAGAACTCTCTGTTCAAAAGTGCAATTGCAGAGCCAGAACTTTGCTAACGTGAAGGTAATGCATCTGTAAGGAAAAAAAAAAAAAGGCTGATTTGTTCCATGCTATGTGGCAATTAATATTTCAGCTAATAAAAGAAGTGTCACCGTGGGAGCTCTCAGTGAGAAGTTATTTCTGGCCACCAAGAAAAGGGAAATTGCTCGTCATCAGCCTTAGTGCCAACCATGCCTGGCAGTGCAGTGGGAGGTTTTGTAACCTGTCCTGGGGCACCTGGGCTGCCTCACCTCACCCTGTGCTCAGGAACAGCCCTGGCTCCAGCAGAGAGCTGGGAGGAAGCCCTTGTACAGTGCCAGAAGAAACATGTTTGGCGAGCCCTGTTTGGAAAGGGTGAGGAAGGAGCCAAACTCTCAGCTGGAGCACGTCAGCACCGAGCTTGGCCAGTACCCCCATCAGCCAGGGCCAGCTGATTCAGGGTCTCCCCTAAGTATTTCCAGAATGGCCCGTTTTCTATTCTAAACCTCTATTTGATTTTGAGATATGGTATTTCTTAAGAAATGTCTGACGAAGCACAGAAGTGGTGGGTGAGCTTTTCCAGGTTGAGCAGGGAAATTTTGTGTTGAGTCAGGGATACATTTCCCTTTGGGTAGTCTTACAGTATGAATATTTGACACTGGATGATGTTCTAAGTTCTTTGGGTATGTTTCTGGTTGTCCCTACTTTAACAATCAAATTGACATGTAAACCATGGCCATGTTATTCACTATTCATTTACCTGCTTTGCACACTGGAGAAGTTATTTATATTTTCCAGTACTATGTGAAAGGTTCTTATGGCATAAACCACGTGGGGAATGATTGTCATGACAGCACTTTCCAGCCCTGCTTTGGTTCTGCTCTCTGACGAGAGGCCTGAATCATCCTCTCAAAGGGCAAAATTTTAGTATCAAGCTGCTCTTGGTCCCCTGGTGTCCAGGCCCCCTCATTTCCCACCCAGGCTGTTAGGACACCACATAGCTTTAGGCATCTGCAAGCTCTTTTCAGCTGACAACCAGCAGATTGAAATGAGTCACCAAGATGAAAGTTTAAATGTACTAAACTGGCACAATGAAAGATGAGAAACAGAAGTAAAAAACCAACAAACATATCTCTCTGCTTTCTCCTATGTGAATTCCAATGTCTCTTGGTAACACAAGGAAGCCCATTCTGCTCCTCACCTCTGGAGGTGGGAGAGGTGAGGGAAGGACAGTGTCCTTTACCTTCCCCAGCTCTGTCTGGATCATTTGCCCCACAGGAAGCTGCTGACAAGAGGTTAAACCACCACCTTACTGTGTAAGGGGATTTAATAACCAGACCCAGCAGATACAAAGCACTATGTAGGCTGTATGTTCATCTAAGCCATTAGGCAAACACACCTTCTAAATCCATTTATGGAATCACTTTCGTACCAAACACCATTTGGAACAGCGCCACTCCTTTTAATCCTCACCCACCTGGAACACATACCCTGACTTAATGTCAAATAGCTTTAAAGCTGCTGGAGAGAAGTAGCAAGATGTTATCAACAGGCTGATGCTGAGAGAGAGCAGCTCCCTGTGCACAGGATGCACCTCTGGGTGATGCTGCAGGGGCCGGATGTCGGCACTGAGCCCTCACTGACTCCTGCTCACAGCCAGGGCTGGCTCGGGGGCTGTGGGGCCTGACATTGGTTTGCTTTTAACTCCTTCTGTAATGAAAGGTGATAATCTGATGTACTTGATTAAACCCTTCTGATCTATAGGTACTGGTAACAAAAAGGTGTTTTATACCAAAGGTGCTCTAAACGGGAGCGCTTACGTTTGTAACCAGTTGAAGAGTTTCCAAGAGTTTCCCTCTGTGTTGGCAGGGGGAGTTATGAGAATGTGGGATGAGCAAGCAGCACACCAAATCCCCCAAAGTGGTGAAAAATAGTGGACAGTAAAGCCTGGCAGTTGTTCCCCAGGGGGATGCCTTACCAGTGGGGTTAACGGAGCCGAGGGGCAACCTGAGGCACACGAGCCCTTTTTCAGGCTCGTTCAGAAAACAGCTCATCTGAAATCTTCCTTCACCTTTCTGTGACACTACTGAGCTCTTTGGAGTAATACCGAGAAAAGATGATTAAAAGCCCGAGTGAGTAACCCGCAGGCAGCCCTTTTCTCCCCGGTCTCCTCCGGCTGATGCCCGCGGCGAGTTCAGGGTGTGCCGCGGGCCGGGGCTGCCACCTAGAGAGCGGCCACCGCCAGTGACAGACACAGCTCTGCCTTGTCCTGGGAAACACTCGCTAAACCTCAGCACATCCCGAGTGCGGGCAGCAACCGGGGCGAGGTGGGGCTGCCTGCTCCGGGACTGATCCGAGAGCTAGGGAGTTGTAGTAATTTAATTGGAATTTGAACAAGTGATTGAGAAGGCAGTGTCTGTGTGTGTGTGTCTGTGTGTGTGTGTCTGCTGTCCCCAGTGATGGTGGTGGGCTCAGCCTGCTCCAAGAGGACCATTATCACAGGATCACAGACCCACAGACTACTTGGGCTGGAAGGACCTTAAAGCTCATCTCCTTCCAACCCCCTGCCATGGGCAGGGACACCTTCCACTAGCCCAGGTTGCTCTAAGCCCTGTCCAGCCTGGCCTTGGACACTTCCAGGGATGGGGCAATGAGAACTTCCCAGAGCATCCTGCCCCAGTGTCTCTCCATTTTCCAGCCTTCCATCCCCACCGTGAGTGATGATCTCCTGGTAGTCCTGGCCCACTGCTCTGTCTCCCTCTCAGAACACTTGTGCTAATAAATATAAAACTTTATTTGGAAGAAAACTGAGCCTTTTGCTATGCTTTCCCCTCACATCCCCCAGGGTTGTGGCCCCTTCCCTCCTCAGAGGTTTGTAACTGTTCCTCCCTTTTGCACCCAATTCCAGAGGAGAGACTGGCTTTGGATGCAGTGTGTTGGATTGTGCTCCTGCTCTCCAAAGGACTTTCAGCCTTTGAGCTGGAGGCCAATAACTACCCTTTCAGAGCAGCTTTTCAGTAGGCTGTGTGCCAGTCTTGGGGTGATGGGACTAGAACATTCCCTCGAGTCCCTCACAAGGCTTGTCCTAGTGGGCATTGCAAGCTCCATCCCAGAGCATGGATGTGCCCAGTGTCACCCTCCTCCTGCCTTCTTACCCACTTGCAGGATGAGCTGCTTTGACCTAAACCCACTAAAAGTGTTGGACCTCTTTTTCTGGCACTCTGTATTTTTGTAGGTATTGGTTAATATTTTACTCCTGACTATTTGGGGGTGGCAGAGGGGTGATGACTGAACCTGGTGTTGGCTTGGGGTTTTCTCCCCTGTTCATACAATGACTGCTGTCTGTCTTCCCCCACGCTCAAGAAACTCCTCTTCAGGTGTTGTTAAAAACATTGGCTAATTTTTCAAGTGTGTGAGTTGCCTCAAGGAATCCCTGCAGATTCCAGCCTGGATTTCCCTGCCTCTTCAACCTGCCCTTTCCTGCAGACAGTGTGGTGTTTGGGGGATCCCACAACCACTGCTCTCTGCTACAACCTCCATGAATCATGGGGTTTAGGGAAATTCTTTGCAGGTGCTCAGTGATGCCTGCAAAAGTAGGTAAATATGATGGGCTAGGCTTGGATTGCTTCCTGGAGCTGAAATTCCAGTGGGAGAATCCCCTGGGAGGGGAAGGTGTGTGTCCAGGAGTCCTGATGGTCCCTGATAGTGCTGCTCCCCCACCCCAGCCCCAAACAGGATTTTTTTATTATGTTTGCTACATTTTTTAATTTCTTCTGCATGGGTGAATCTTTCTGAAATCAGAATATCCATCTGAGTGGAAAAGGGGAGATGCTGGAGGGAGACATCCATGATGAAGTGAGAGGAAAGAAAGGAACAAAATCCTGATGCACTATTTAAGTGCTACTTTTACACAAATTTGAAATTTTGGTGATCCTCTGCGCAGCCCTGTCAATCTTTATAGATTAGATAATCACCTTAGAGATTTCTGAATATAATACCCTGCTGACACTGTCCCAAACTCACTGGTAGAAGACATTAGTTGAATCAATCTAAATTTTTTTTTTGATAGAACATTCCTTGAATTACCATAAATATATATTTATATTATAAGATGTAGTCTATATATAATATATTAAAGCAAATATTATACAGTTTATATTTTTAGATCTAAAATATATCTATTATATCATATATTATATTTATTTATTATATATAACGCAATACATCTTCATATAAAAAAAAATCTATATCTTTGTGGTATATATGCCACAAAATAAAAACAGCTGAGAGTTACATCTTTGTGCAAGAAATTTATTTTGCATAGATTCTGTTAGAGTCTGGGCACATTTCATAGAGTTCTGCATACAAGTTTCCCACATACTTGACAGTAAAGGATGCACAAGTCCTGTGGCAGCAGCACAGAGCTGCAAGGAGAACAGTCCTGTTAACACAATCTGCACTTCACATTTTTAAGGTTTTGAGATGATTGTCACTGCATTTTTGGCACAGTAATGGTCTTCAGTTAGAGTAAGTGCTTAGGCATAAATCGAAGAATTGCATCCTTTCACAAGATTGTCCCCTGGAAAAGCCCCATTCTCCCGAAGGGGGAGGTGACAGGGGTGGGTGACACCAGTAGGTGACACTGGTGGCTCTGTCCCACGGGCTGGCCTTGCCCTGGCTCAGAGAGCCCCCGGGGGATGCAGCCCTGGGGCTCTGGGCTGGGACAGCGTGTGAGAGAAATAGTGTGTCAGCAGAGCCCAGAGTGGGCAACTCTTCACACACCATTGCACAGCAGTCTCCTAAAGCAAATAATTATGGCATTTCTTCATTGTAAAAATAAATAATTTGTGGTTTCTATAAATAAATAGAATAAATAAATAATAATAGAGATGTGAATAAATAACAGCTCCCAACAGCCTCGCTTGAAGGAGGATGTGCTAAGCTCAGGTCTCCTGGCAGGCTGGACAGGTGACTTGAACTTCTTTGAAGCTTACATGGTTTCCTCTGGAAGGGCATTGTGACTCAGGAACCTTAAGAAATATTCCAAATTTTCAAAAAAATCGTACTCTTTCACTGCATTCCACTGATGTTCCTTGAGGGCAGCCTGAAAGGAAAGGAGTTAAAAGGATCAGGACGTGTAAGTTACATTCTGTTTCCTGACTAAGTTTTTTTTCCTTAATAATTAATTTTAAGGCCACGAAGGCTCTGAGGAAGATATTGGGGTAGGAATTCTTGAGCAATGTGTTACAAGTTGCACCCTGTGCAGTTGTTTCTCAGCAAGAGCAGCCTCAGGCTGGGGCACAGCTGGAGATTCGGTCCCCGCCTGCACCAGGGCACCTCTGCCAGGTGACGGAGTTTCTCTTGGCAAGGAGACTTTGGGAAGAGCTGGGCAGAGGAGGCATCAGGGCCATGGCCAAGTGCCAGCTGCTGGCTGGAAGCTGCTCCTGTTGCCACAGGGCCAGGAGGGGGCCTGTGCTTTGGTCAGACACTTGTCCTCAGTGCAGCCAGGACAGGGCTCAGGACCCTTCATGGCCATCAAACACCAGAAAGAGCGAGCAGGGAATCAGCCCAAACCCCAAACGTACCGTCCACCCCGTGCACGACTGTCCATAACTCTGGATTTTCTGCAGGTTCACAATCAGGTGTTTCTGCTCCACACTCTCTTTGCTCTTTTCTAGAGCTTCAATAAATCCTTTCAGATGGGTGGTTGCGTTCCCTCCTGCCTCCATCACGTTGTTCTGGAACAACAAACTTCAGTCATTTTGTCTTTTCTGTACTGTGTTGCTGGCACAGAATCCATCACACTAATGCCTGCTACAAGAAATAATGTTGCACAATAATTTGAAGCCCAAATTACATCATAACTTTGGCACTTTAGAGTAGGTAGCTAAAATCTGCAAGCCAGTGCTTTTCTCCCACTGAAGCCTGACATTACCTTCAGAAGCTACAGAGTGAGCCTGTGGAGGTGGAACTGGGCAGGATTGGGCACCACTTGCTTTTTTATTGCCTCCTTAGTGCACTCTGGCATGGGAAAGCAGTGATTCTGAGGAACATCTCCATCCTCCAACCATTCTACCCATGCTTTGCTTCTCCTGAGCTTCCCCAGGAGACATGCTGCTGATGCCATTGCCGGCATGGGTCTCTAACAACAAAAATTTTGTTCCCAAAGAGGCAGGGAAGCAACCTGTCCTCTGCTTTCCAATGGCAGTAAGGCACCTGCCTCCACCTGACTGTGGAAGATGTCAGTTCTGATTATCCACCTGTGAAAAGAGCAATAAGCAGTGCTGCTGGGAGCCAGCAGTTCTGCACCGCTGCTCTGAAGGCAGAGCCTCAGGTACTGGTGTTTCAGGGAGATCTTGGCTTGATAACCAGGGAGGAGAAGGAGGCCTCGTGCTGGGGAGCAGAGCCCTGCACATCACCTCTCAGCACACACAAACCCAGCACGCTGCTCCCAAAAAGCCCATGGGGGACTTGGCTGCCATCTCAAACCTGGCTTAAGAGCACAAGAGCTTGCAGCGTCCTGAATGGGCTGTAACAGCAGCTGCTTTCCCCTTCCCTCTCAAAAAGCAACCAGCCACCCCACAAGCACGGGGACTGCAATGTGAGCCACAGAGGGGTCTTACCAGAGGCACGACTTCACTGCTGCCCTGAAAGAGATTGATAAAAATCACATTAGCAGGTTCCCCACTAACCCAAAAAGTCAGACACGGGGTACAGAGAAAACGGACCAACCTTAGACCTTAGGTTGTGCAGGACCTGTATGGTCTCCATGAAGAAGGGTATGGTAGGGCAGGCTGTCTGGGTGGGCAGTGCCACAGAGGCTGCCAGGCACAGCCCTGCATAGGACAACACTGTGAGCAGGCACAGCATCCTGGCCAAGGGGCTGCACTCCCCTGCTTGAACTGCCTCTGTCTGGCTCCAGGCTGCCTCTTATAGTGCTCTGGTGCAAGGAAATGATTAATCCCTTACCACAAGTATGCCTAAACTGAAGGCGAGTAGTCACCTGTAGGATGGAAGCTGTTAGTTTCTTATCTGATGGAGGAAACTACCTGTTTCTAAAATAAGGGCTCCCCCACAAGTTCAGTGAGAGCTACGTAATTTGGATCTTTGAGCCCATCAAACACCGAAGCCTTTTTATGAACTGATATTGTCTAAAGATTAATGCAAGTTAACCAAATCTCTCAGATCTTTATATCCACATTTGCCCTAGTTAATATTGCAATTACACGAAATAATACTCTCACTTTTATTAACTATTTATCTGGCCTTTTTCTGTGTGCTTGTCATTAGAACCCCATGACTTACTCAATGGTACCCTGCTCAGATATAAATGACAGATTTGAGAGCCGTCCCAAGACTGTGCAATGCCTGTGCTGGAAAGAGGGACCAGCCAAGGGCTCCCGGGGCAGCTCAGCATAAAAGGGGGCATAAAAACTGTTCCTTTGCTGCTTTTTAAGGAGCATTTATCCAGTTTCTGTGCTCTCCTGAGGAGGTTTAAACCATTTGGCTGGTATCTCATTACACTTGGTGTGCAGGAAGTTTGGGTGATGGGGTGCACCCCGTCGGTGGCAGAACTGCTCCTGGAGCTGTGGGTGGGCTCTGGGGTGGCCACGGTGGGTCCAGGGTGTGCAGAGCCCTCTCCTGTCCCCCGACCCCACAGAGCCTGCTGAGGAGGAGAGTGGGGCTGCCCTTGGCCCTGCTGCACAGCTCCTCTGCACTGGCCCCAGGGGAATGAACACCATGCCAGGATTACACCCACAGGACGTTGGGTCTTCACTGTCCAAAACCTCGGAATGTTTTGTTTCCACGTTTTTGCTGCAGTTTAATTTGTGCTATTTCAATAATGCAGGAGTTTTATTACGTAATTGACATTCTTTAATGTGCATTAGGTTTTCTTGCCCCTCCCCAGTGGTACACAGCTCCAGTGACTGCTTTGTGCTCCTCCCGAGGCAAGGGCAGGCAGCCCACACACAGGTGCCATCCAAGCCCAGATACTGCTTTTCCCACACTCGTGGCATTTTCCTACTGGTCCCTGAGCTGATGTTTTACAGAAACACGTTATAACTCCTCTGGTTGCCTTGCATAATAGTAATTAAATCAGAAGGTCCTGTCATGTTAGCTACAAACCAGGTCTTGGAGCTGCTGCTGGGCACCTCTCTCCCCTGAGGAGCAGCCTTGTTCAGTCCTTTGTTTTCAGTCATTTTGCTAATTGTTTGGTGGCTGATGCATCTCCCCTGCCATTCCCCAGAACTCAGCCCTCGGGAGCCTTTGCTGGCTGATCTGCCCTGGAGCAGCAGCAGGCTGTGGAGCAGACCTTGCTCCCTCGCCCGCGTGCCCCAGATCTGCTGGCGTGGGAACTGGAGTAGTTTTCCTGCCTTGCTGGAGTCACACTGATATTCCCAATATTTCCCTGTAACCAGCAGACTGGTTTTACTCCAGAGTTGAGATTAACCCACTGTGTGTTACCTTGGTAGGGCAGCATCCACTGGAATGCTGTTCTGTGCCATCGAGGGATTTGCATCAATACTGGCAGTGGGTAATACCAGTCTGTGGTACACACATGGTTTCTTTTAGGAAAACTTTGAGATTCTCTTCATTTTGATGAGTTCAGGAATAGTGTGGATCCTCCCAGGGACACTGTGCATTGAACACCCCGGGAAGCAGAATTTCCATCTTTGCTGCCTTTGCAGGGAACGGGTGGTTCAGGATTTTGTGTGTCCCTGGCACCGCCGTGGTTGTGGAGATAAAACAGATTACAGTATGGTTTGAAAGGAAAGAATGGATTGTATGTATTGAATCATAGAACCATAGAATGGGTTGGGTTGGAAGGACCTTTAAAGGTCATTTTGTTCCAACTCTCTGCACTAGACTGGGTGGCTCAGAGCTCCATCTAACCTTACCCTGCATGGCTGACTGTGCCTGCTGGTACCAAATTCAAATTGCAGGAAAGAATTTCTTCCCCTGGAAGAGGCAGTAGGAGTTAGGGCTGTAGCTAAACGTACCAGCGAGCACTGGGGATTTTGCTTTTATCTCCAAAATATCTAAAGAGATGAGTCCCTGCAGAGAGGGCGGGAGGGAAAGGTGTGGGCAGGATGGACTTTTACTGCTGGGAAAAAACAGAATTGTGAAGCTGGGACTCCACCTTTTTATCTTTATTCTTTTTATAACCACTAATGACATGCAAATACATTCTTAGATTGCAGCCAGGGTGGAAAAAAAAAAAAAAAGAGGTGACAAAACCAGAAAGGAAGATGGAACTTGCGGTCTGCTTGTGTGCGCACATCCATCGGTCGGTCTCACACACTGACTCACTTGCAAATATTCACTGGGAGATGAAACCGCTGTGACCACCCTGCTCCCCTCGTGGGGGGACCAGCAGTGACCTTTCTTTCCCGCTCTGTACTGAGGGGACAGCAGCTGTGGGAATCTGACAGGGCAGCAGGGAGTTTCCAGCCAGCAGCACCTCCGTCCAACTCCACCTCCACCGAGAAATCCGAGGAGGATTAGCGCTGATGAGGTGGAAATCAGTGATATGATTTCACCTCTAGGCAGGGCCATCTGAAATACCCACATCCTGGTCAGACACGGAATTAATAAAAATGAACAGAATTAAATTAACGAGTAGAAAATGGCCGGGCCCATTAGGAATTAACTAAAAGCTTAAAAAGAAATTAACTGAAAAACTGAAAAGATAACAGAAAAGTAACTGAAAACTAACAGAAAAGTAACTGAAAACTAACAGAAAAGTTCACTTTTCTAAGCCTGGAAAGATGGTGAGCTCCAGTTTTATGAGCTGAGCTCTGCGTCACTAGAGTAGAAATCCTGGTGAGAAGTCTCAGGATAGTGATGGGACAGAGACTGTTTTTGTTGTGAGGAGGATTTAGAGAACTTCTGGTTCATCACCACCATAAGTGATCATCACACCCATACAACTCACTGGAGTGGAAGTTCAGCCTGCTGAAGGGAGACATGAGCATCTCTTGTGAGGCTTCCTGTCCTATCAGTGGGAAAGCAAACAGTTTTGGCAATAGTTTTACCAATTTTGATGCTCCATCTCAAAGCTATCTTCTTGCTGTCATTCCACTGTGAAAGGATTGATCAGTGCCTCTTGTCTCTCCTCTGAGTGCCCTCATCACACACATGCCAAGTTCATCTCTCTGTGATTTCTCACAACCTTGAAGTGTTTTGATTTCTCCCCAGGCATTGCCTCTGCCACATTTCTAGCTGACAGTTGCACTTGCACACCTCTGAGCAGACCAAACCATCAGGCTCCTCAGCCTCCATGGGCTCCCTATTCCCCTTTTTGAGTCTCTTCCACTTTGATTTAATCTTGAAATGATTTACAGTGTCCTTTGCAGCACAGCATCGACACCATGTCCCTCGGTTCTGGAAGGAGTTAAGCAGTTTTGTACCTCTGTGGTCTGCCTCTGCAGAGAGGAGGAAACCAGGCCTCTCCCTGCACTGCAGAGTGGCTTTGAATGCTGTTCAGAACCAGCAGAAGCTGAGATGGTTGTCGCTGGTGACTGTGCTTGGTCAGGGCAGATGCAGCAGATGTGCAGCTCTGCTCCCCAGCCCAAGGACATTCCTTTTGCATTTCGTGCTCTGGCTGAGGTCGATGGTCTGACCAGCTGTCTGGCCAGTGGGCTGTCATCCTTGGAAAGTGGCCCTTGGAGCATGGGGCCAAGTCAGGCTAACTGAAGAGCAGAGGCTGCGCGTTTTGAAATAGGCTCTGGAGACAGAGAGATTTTTTATTTAATCAAAAGGTATTCCCCATGGTTTGTATGACTACCTCTGCAGCTCCTCAAGAAACAAAGAGCCTGTGAGTCACAGAGGCATGCCCTTCCCTTGCAGGACCCGGTGGAGGAGTTGAACAGACTCATGAAATCAGAAATTAATCCAAAGGCGACTCATTCTGCACATCTCAGCCTCCTGGCCCCCTGCCCTCTGCTGCAATCCCTTTGTCTGTCGAGGCTCTGCCAAGGTCTCCCTGTCTGATGGGGGTCAGCAGGGCCTACCCTGTCTCCTTCACCCTGTGAAAGGATGCCTTAGGACTCATAGATAGAACTTTTTGTAGCTACCTAACTTTGGGAAAGCAAAAAAAATCTCTCTGCTTGCTCGGAGAGATGTCCTGGAGATCCACAACAAATCCCCTACCTCTCAGGCAAAATTAGAGATGTGATAAGTTGTGGATTTCCGTGTTAAATTCTAAGAACTGAGATACCTCTTTGGTTAGGAAAGAGTTCATGGGCAACCTCAGTGCCTCTCCAGCCCCAGTGATGGCAGGTTGGTGCTCATGGGACAACACACATTGTCACATGCACACTTCACCCTCTGGAGAAAATCAAATATTCTTCCCTTGTTTTTTCAAAGAAATTATGTCTACAGTTTTTATATCTTCCCATCCATTGAGAGAAATTGCAAAACATCTCTAGACTTCAGTTTATGGTGTAAAACCCATTCAAGTTCCCTCAGGACTTCATGGGAGCAGCCACAATTTTGCACCTCTGACATCTTTAAGCTGGAGCCTGTCACATGGAGCCTGTCACCCATGTGCCTTGGCCTTGGAGGTTGTTGATAAGCGTCCAAAGGTCAACTGTATTTAATGATGAGTCATTGCATTCTCAGTCACTTGTCTGAAACCAAGTGACTCTGAGAGAAACGCAGATGATCAATCCAAACAGTCTGTAATGGGTGTTTTCAAGTCTCACTCATTGACCTGATGAAATGTGGCTCTGGAGATGTGGTGGCCAGAAAGGGACACTTACTTTTTCAGTTGCAAAGACACTATGTACTAATGAGGTAAAAAAAAAAAAAAGAGTATTCCAAAGCCTATAAAATTGGGATCATGTTCTGCAGAAAATAGAAACAGTTTGTGAATCCTGACAAGTGACTAATGAGAACTGGAGATGAAGAAGGAAGTAAAGTATCAACAGAAGATGAGTAATAGAATGTTTCAAAAAAAGAAAACAGGGGAATTACCCTTGTAGAGTATTAGCCCCGATTTAGCTGCTGATTGCTCCTGGATGGAGCTGAGGCTGCTTTTTCATCTGGCCACGATGGCATCACCCTCCTCTGTACACAGCTGAGCAGGGCAGCAATGCCACGGCTGGTCTCCATTTCCCACCCTCAGTGCCAGGAAATGCTGGCAAGTAAAGCAATGCTGGGGCAGGAGGGGAAGGATGGAGCAAGGGGACAGCATTTCCATGTCCAAGCTGTCTTCTGTCAGCTCTGTCCCTGTATACATGAAGGGGGTCTCACCTGCAGCTGCCTCCCTTGTGGCTGCTCTGCCACATCCCCCGGTGCAGGAGGAGCTCTTCCACACCCATCCACAGCCTGGAAAGTGGGACTGCAGGACAGACACCCCTGGACCAAGCTGCAAAACACGGTCTTTAAATGCTGGTGTCTATGCAAGGGTGGGGTGTGTTGTATGTCCCACATGCTCTAGAGCCCTACATGTCTTGGGAAACCTTCCTCCAGCCCTGCTCGTGGTGGTGGCACAGGACAACTGCCTCTATGAAGGATTTCAGAGCATCCAGAAGACTGTGGCTGGTCCTACACAGGATGGACAGGCTCTTCCCATGGAAGATGGAGAGCTCATCATGGAGCCCATGGGCACAGGCAGGTCTAGACATGGGGTGTGCACCCCAAAGGAGTTGGGCAGACTGGAGGGAGTCTGCTGTCCTGCCACTATGTTGGGGAGATGGGTTTTACCAAGAGTAACTTCTTGCTTATCAAATGGGGAATGCTAAATATAACTCACACCTACAGCTTCTAAAAGTAGAGCAAGCCTCTGTGAGCAGACCTTCCCCCGCTGTGCCAGCAGCTCGTCCTGTCCCCACCTGGGGCTCACGGAGCTGCTTTTCCTGCCGCGGTGCAAGAAATGCAACAATCATTTTTTAATAAAAAATTTACTTCCTCTTCCAATCAGTCTGTGGCAGCCCTTGAGAGTCACAGGCATGGCTTCACCGAGACATCAAGGCATGTGTGTGTTTAACCGTGTTATGATGATGCAAGATGCTTATCAGGGCTGTCAAGCTGTCATGAAGCAGTCGGGGTTGTCGTGCAGTGCTCGGCACCCAGGGCTGTCATGTGCTGGTAGGACTGCACTGCCTGCTCGGAGCCAGGCATTCCCTGCACTCCTGTCTGATGGCAGTTCCTGGTCAGCTTAATGCTGTCAGGTTGTTTCAGAGCCTGTGTGGGATCAGAGATGGCAGCAGGGCTCTTGGAAGGCCCAGCCAAACGGACTTTGCTCCTCGCCAGGGGGAGGACAAAGTTCTCCTCTCAGTGAGGAGAAAGGGCTGTGCTGGCAACAGGGCTGGGAGGCTCCATCTGGAGCTGGGACCCTGCTGCCTGCATCCCTCTGCCTGCATCCCTCTGCCTGCATCCCTCTGCCTGCACCCTGCCAGGCAGCAGAGCCGT
The DNA here is from genome assembly GCF_003945595.2 of Pipra filicauda. NCBI lineage: Eukaryota > Metazoa > Chordata > Aves > Passeriformes > Pipridae > Pipra > Pipra filicauda. The sequence goes on from NW_024105086.1 coordinate 1,352,727, forward strand.
CCCAGCACTCCGGTGCTTTCCCCAGCAGTCTGCTGCCCCGGCAACAGCTCTGGCTGCCTCTGCCTACAGCCAGCCCCGTGTTGACTTTGAGTTATTTAATGCTTCACTTTTCCCTCCTGTCTGTTTGTCAGAGTTTCCTGGACTGCCACGCCAAGAATGCCGAGCCCGATTAATGTTTTCTACTTAGAAGCCTGACCTTCTTCTCCTTTCCGTATACCTGTGATTCTCAGACTTCCCATTTATCTGAAGGGTGAATTTAAAATTTAATGTAAAACATTTAGATGTAATTTCAAATAATGTATCTGAAATATTAAACACCTCATTGCTAATGAAAACTTTGAAATTCAGTGGCAGGAAGAGTTTCTTCGGGGTCGTTCTTTTTATTTCTTAAACTATTACAACACTGAATGAGACAGAGCTCAGGAGCAGAGGTCTTCCTGACTGTTTAACTTGAGGGATCCCAGCTGGACACTCACTCATTTCTCTGATCTTAGTTAACAGATTCAGGGTTTGGTTTGATTTACAGGTTTCCTGGTTCCTACAAGAGTTCAGTACAAAGCAATGCATGATGACCTTGCCTGTGGAGCCTGGGCAGGCTGTGGTACCCAGGGATGGTTGGGGTACTTGACCCTGTACAGGGCTGGTGGTCCTGTCCCCAGTGTGGGGTTTTTGGGGCTGCTGCCCCTTTGGCAGGGGATGAAGTCTGTCTGTCCAGCCTGGCTGGGCTCTGTTACACACCCTGTTTGCACGGGGGAGATGCTGTGCCAATGCAAAGCTGCTGCTTTCATTTTGACCACTGGAAGTGGATATCTGAAAAATCGGATGTGCTCTGCAGCGTGGGAGGATGCAGGAGCTGCAGTGAGCTCTGTCTGGGACCATCATGCTGTCAGCAGGGAAAAACCACGTTTTTGGAGGTTTCTGCAGGGCATTCTGTGTTTGGCTCCATGGGTGCTGCACATCTCTGGCTCTCTGGGCACTCATTCCTGCCCCAGCTGGGCTGTCCCACCATCCCCATCCTCTTGGTGAGCACGGCTGCTCCTCAGTTTTTCGGTGCTTGGAGCCTCTCGCAGCGGTGCAGGTGAGGGGACACTTCTCAGCTGTGACAAGTGAAAGCTCTTCTGCTTTGGTTGCACTGCACATTTGGCAGGGACGTGAGTCATCCCAGCTGGTGAGAGGGCACCTCGTCTTAAAAGCTCAGGCACAGTGTGACTCAGTAAAGAAGCCGAGCTTGGGGCCAGGCTGGAGCTCAGGGCTCTGCCCCTTGGGAAGGTGCTGGGACACGTGAGGGCAGACCTGGGTGCTCGCCCTCGTGTCCCCCTTCGCCGGCAGCATCCGTGTGTCCGTCCCACTTGGAAATCACACTCAGCTCCCCTGAATAGCACCGAAACCCCTCGCCCTTCACAAACAAAGCAGGCTGAATTCTGGAGGGAAATGTGTTTATTTTTGTGCAGGTCCGTTTACATTAGTGGAGAGTTGCAAACATTCGGTGACAGACGTAAGCACGGGCGGCACATGGAAGGTGTCCCTGCAATCAGCCCATGCAGGGACGTTTCCTTTTAATAGTCTTTTATTAAACATTAACTCTTGGAATCTCAACTGATAGCTTTACATAGGCATGCACTTTGTGAGTACCTGCCATAACTATGGCTACTTAAACAGTTGGAAAAACAATATTGTCTGATTAAGTTCAGTAGAATTCAGCTCACATGAGATGTAGGAAACATCATATCAGCTGAGTAAACTTGGAAGAAAAACAAACAAGACCTCTTTGCTGTTGTATGACCCGGAGTTTGGCTGGATTTGGTTGTCATGGCTCTGCTTCCTCAAAAATAAAACACGTAGTGGTCGAAGTTATCCTGGATCTGAATGGTCAGGGAGGGAATGGAGGTCGGAGTCCACAACTGACATGAATCTTCTCCAGCCCAGAGATGGTCCAGGAGCCAAAGGGAAGTGAAGGTGCTGGGTGGCTCCAATGGCTCTGTCACTGTCCCATGGAGTGGCTTTGCCCCAGCTCTGAAAGCCCTGGGGCTGTGGCTTGGGACACTGAGAGAGAAATAGTGTGACAGCAAACCCCAAAGTGGAGCCCCAGAGCTCCTCCTCACACACCATCACACAGCAGTTTCCCAAAGCAAATACTTAAATACAGCAGCATCACAATAAATATCTCAAAATCTCCATAAAATAAATAAATAAATAAATAAATACTTTCTTTATGAAAAAGAGACATATTAAAATATTAAAACAATATAAAATATTTAAATATTTAAACACTTGTCTTTTAAAAAAGCAGCATGTTTCAATCATTATAGAGAACATTGCTATGATAACATCACTTTTTACAAATATATATTTAAATAACTTATATATATATATGTATGTACACAAAGTATCTCTCTATATATAAATATACTATGACCATATTCCTGAGGATAAGTTAATTAAATCACATTTTGGTTGCAGTAGAGTTCAGGTTCTCCTTTTCTTCTCGAGTTTGCTGTAGCTGTTTTATTTAAGTGTCTTGAATCTTTTCAGAGAGCAATCTCAAGAACCTCTCTAGCGTGTTCAGGAAGTCCTCCCATGTTACTTGTGCAGTCTTACATTCCTTATCGAGATCCTTTAAAAAAAAAGAGAGAAGGTAACATAATTCAGCCATGTAACTTGAATGTCATATTTAAGTTGATGGAATTTGATACATCCCTTTTGTAAAAAATACTGACAAGTAAGTGGGCTATTATATCCCACAGCGTGTTTTGGAGAGCTGGGTGAGCTGACCCCTGGGAGCTCCGGGGCAGGGTGATGAAGTGCTGATGTGCTGATGTGATGGTGTGCTGAAGTGCTGATGTTTGGGTGATAGCTGATCACCTGGCAGCACGAAGAAGATGCCCTGAGCCCCACTGCTGTCCCAGCTTACACTCACATTTGGGTTTTTTTTCATATTATTATCTTTCTTGTAATTGAGATTAGCACAGGAAAAAGTGTCAGAGAGTGCCCCAAGAGAGACAGCGGATGTATTCACACCCTTCTTAACCATATCAATCTTCAGAAGAGATTTGTAGTTGCAGGCAGCTCAGTGCCACCCCAGCTGCCATGTCCCATTATTGAAGAGCCTTTGGTGAATATTTTGCTATTAAACAGCACAAAGTCAGACTTACTTCGGGGAGGATGTTTTTGTAGATGCTAACTCTGTTCAGTTTTCTGGCAATGACTTTGCTGGGAATGTCGAGAGCTGCCAAGGTGCTAGCAAAGGTTTTCAGGTGGCTGTGCATGCATCTCTCCACCTGCAAAGAGAGCAAGGAGTTATTGCAGCAGTAATCACTGGTAGCACATAAATAAAACACCATATCCCAGAAATTTACAGACCCATGAAAAATAATGACCTATAGGGATTAAGAGCTGTGTTTCCAAACACAAGCCCTGAATCTCTATTCAGCAATGTACTGGACACCAAACTTAGGAAATCGTGTACAATCTGTAATTTTCTCTTAAAAACACACCGGGGTCCAAAAACTCCCAACTGCCTTAGGTGGACGTTGTAGGTGCCACTAGAAACTGGGCATATAAAATTTGGAGGTGTCCAATACTGGAGATATTTGTTCCTCAAGGGAAAGGAAGTCCAACCCTGCATTAAGGCTTCATGTCTTGTTATCATCTCTCTCTTGAAACTAGATCAGAATTTTCTTAATTAAATACAAGTAATTATTGCTGCTGGTGTGAGTTTTCAACTTTTCTCCCTGAAATTAAGAGGGTGTGAAGCCATTTGTTTTCTGTTCACTTTTAATAGTAGATTGGCTCTTGTTTCCCACTGGTAGTGCTCATGTCCTCCATAAAAAGCTCATTTTTTTCACTGGATTGCAGGAAAATACAGCTCAGTGAAATGAATGGGTCTGTATGGGACACAGACCAAATAGCCTGTTCTAAAACTAAGGGATCAAAGTGAATTTGTGAGGCTTCCAAAAAGATGCTGGTGCACATATAAGACCTTTCCCTACTGAGAGAACCACTGAAGGATTTTCACATTGGCAGCAGCTTTCTGTAGGTTCTTGCAATAACTTTGCCTTTCCCTGGGTTTGTAAAGAACTCTTGGTGCTATCAGAGTTCTGAAGTGGGAAAGAAATTTGGGGACTTGAGACAACAATTTGAAATAGAAGTATGTGGTTTCTTACCGTAGCATTCACAGTCACAACACTGGGAACCTGTTCAAGAGAAAACAGGGTTAGAAATTGCAGAACACAACCTGCAATAGAAGGACAGCCAGGGGAAAGCTGTTCAAAACAGAGCAACTTACTGCATTTAAATAGAGTTTCTTCATGTCTTGGAGAAGCTCTCGAATGATCAGCCCCACCAAGGTCCTGGAGCGCTCGTCCTGCGCGGCCCTCCCGGGGCTGCTGAGGGCTGAGCTGCCCAGCACCCCCAGACCCAGCAGAGCCACCACCTGCAGCAGCATTGCCAGCCCTGCTCCTCAGCTCTCAGCTGTCTGTGGCTCTGCCTCGGGCTCCTTTATATACACAGTGCTGCAGGAAATGATTAATATCTCACCACAAACATGCTCTTGCTAAAGGGGAGGCGGGGAAGATTTACCTGAAGAATGGAATCTGCTGGTTATTCAAATGAGGAAGAGCCTGTGTGCTTTCTGCATCAAGAGCAATTCTATAGGCTCTCTACCTGAACCCCTTTGCAGTTTGTATTTCCAGGATGGGCTGTAGAACCCTTTAGTGTGGGTAAAGTACAGACAGACACCTGTATCCATCTGTGAAGTTGTGTTGTATCCATAGTGTGTATGTATCCATAGACTGTACATAGACATATAGACAAATGTGCACACGATTGTGGGTGCTGGAGAACTAAATCTTGGTTTGTGTGAATTCATCAGCACTTCCAAAAATTTGAAAGTCATTTAAAGAAAATATACAGGCTGCCCCAGAAAACTGGGGTTATAGTGCTCAGCACTAGAATATTTACATTTTTTTTTCAGATTTATAATGAAAATACCAGAACTATCCTGTAGAGTTTCTACAGGGAATTCTGTGCCTAATTTAGGAAACATATTGCAACTTGACTGAGTCAGGCCAGAGATTCCAAGGTGTTGGTGTTCTTAGGAAAGGCACCGTAGCCCCAGGGTTAGATTTCTCAGCTCTCTGTGGAGAAAACAACTCGAATAGCAACTGAGAAAGTTTGTATTCAAACTTCACCTAATATGTGTAAAGCTGCACAGGACACACTAATTATGAATATCAAGTGGAGAAATTTGGTAAAGAATGATTCAGAAGTCTGGTGACCTGTGAATATAAAAAAAACCAGATTTCACAAGAGCAGCTGTCCTCTGGGTTGCATTAGAGGGAGATTACCATGGATGCTGGAGCCCTGGAAAAGAGAGGTTAGATCAACTTTACCCTGCACAGCAGGGCTGTGTCATCTCTCACTGATTTGGTCTTGGGCTACAAGTGGAGGTGGGAATCAAGCAGTAGTTTTCCACGTTTTATTTAATGTATAAAATACAGTTTCCAAATCAGAGTATTATCAGGATATTTATTAACTCCTGGATTATTGAGGATGCACTTGTGGGTGCTGGCTGAGGTTAGAACCATTTCCTGGGTAGGCAAAGGAACCCTCTGCTCAGTAATTTCCCCATGCCTGGCACACTTTGAGAACCAGTAGCAAGAGTACACTCTCTGTTATCCAGAAATTTTATTAGGGTGTACTTTGCTCTTTAATCCAATACTGTGAATGAAAATCCTGACTAATGCTGGACCCAGACCAGATCCTCACAGCCAGAGCTAGGTATGACCTTGCAAGCTGATGATGAGTTGTTCTGTACCTGCTTATTTGAGCAGTGATACACTTAATACAGCAATTGCTGTTCTTTTCCCCTAGTTTGTTTATGAAAACATGCTGTAGTCTTGGCAAAAATGTGAATAAATGTTTTTCTACTCACCGAAGCAGAATTCCAAAGAGCGAACTATTTTTCCCAAACGTTATGTTTGACATGATCTGCTTTGCTCTCTGTGTGTTTGTTATTGCTCTCTGGAAATGAAAGAGGTTTTAAAATGAGGTTGTCCCTTGAGGAGACCATGTCATTATTCTGGATGGACCATGTCGAGTGATCTTCAGGGAGGGCAACACTCCCTTGCCTGTGTGCAGGCACTTTATCACCTACAGCTCAGGGAACTGGATGCTCCCTCTCATTTTAGCTCCTGTATGATCAGATATGTTCAAGTCACACGTAGTTTTACATTTTTCCATCTCCCAGATGCACTTTGTTAAATTCACTGAATGCATTCCTCTCCTGGAAAGTCAACCCCGTGATAACAATCTGCTTTTCTCCTGTTGAATTACTCAACATTGCAAGTGCTTTGTAGATGACATTGTGAATTTGTATAGTCTTTAAACAATGTGAAATAAGAGGGCAAAGGAGAAAGCATATCTCATAAGTCAGTGTTTTATCAGATCACATCATCAGTAAGCTTTCTTCCAGCCACCTCTCCTCCTCCATATCTGTATGGTTCATCTCAGGGGTAGTTTCCAGCAATGAGCTATAATTTCCTCGTCGTTTTACTAATATTTCAGCTGTGATTAACAATTCCTTCCACATTCCTTCAATAATCTATGACACTTCTCTGGTAATTCCCAACATTTTTAGTGTAGCTGTCAGGGTCGTGCATATTTCAGGATGAATTTTTTAGCATCCTGGACATACTTTCATGACAAAGCAGGGGACAGGTGTGCAGGGGAGAGCTGCAGACTGGCTGAAAGCCAGCTAACAAGTGTAAAATGTATTAGTAAGAACACTTCAGAAACAGCAAGTGATTTACAACAGGCCAGCATAAAGCAGTTACTCACACAGTCAGTGACATCCTGCAATCAGGGCACTTGCCAGAAACAACAGAAGCCAGTGTTAAACTCTGACACGATAATCTGAGATAAATGCCAGGACTATGACTTTTACAATTACTTTACTGGACTCGGTCTAGAGCAGTGGAGTAAGCAAATAGCTGTGCTGAGGAGGAGACGGAAAAACAGTGTGTCTGTCTGGTGTCAGCAGCACTGCTCTGAGGGAGCCTCGCCAACCCCGGGCAGCACAGCAGCAGGAGGCTTAGCTGTGTTTCCAGGGATGTGCAGGGCATAATAAGTGTCTGTCATGTCTTATATCTCCACAGCCTGCTGGTGTGTGCCACAGGGAGTGTGCACGTTTATGAAATGGGCAGCAGGAAGAAAAAGAAATGGGAAAAAAAAAGAAATCTGCACCAGGCAAACCTAGCTGGTGCTTGTGATCCCCCAGTGATGCTTGGCCACTCTGTGTGTGTGTTTTGGCCATTTGCCTCCCTAAGTGTCACACTTTATGCCTTGCCTTGCCAAGAAAACACCACACTCAATTCTGATAAGGATTGTCCCTGGTTTAGAATTCAAACAGTTCATTGTTACTTTTTTTTTTTTCTAATCATATCTGGGTCAGGAAACTGCCTCTGAAAACACACCACAGTGTGTTCCTTCTGTTTGATAGGAAATTGTCCACAATGATGAGACATTTCATCCTGTGCAGAAAATGCCTTCAGACATTTCAACATTTCAGTCTCCAGCCCTGCCAGAGCCCAGCAATCTCTTCACCCTCACCCACATCAAAGAACAGTGTAAGTGTGAGGAACAGATTGTGTCACCCCAAATCCATAGTGACTATTTTTAAATGCCCCAGCCCTGGAAACATTCAAGGCCAGGTTGGATGGGGGTCTGAGATACCTGGTCTAGCTGGAGATGTCCCTGCTCATCGTAGGGGATTTGGACTGGATCACCTTTAAAGGTGCCCTCCAAGGCAAACTGTTCTGTGCTGCATGAAAACTCCTCTATCACCTTATTTTTAGTGGGAGACTGACAGAGAACTTGTTCCCAGATCCTCCCACAGCTCAAGCTGAACTGGTTGCTCTATAAGCACCTCAGCTTTCTACTGGTCCCAGGCTGTGTTTACCTTTCTCCACTCCCAGAAATTCCCAGAGTCCTCTGGGTTTTCCAGGATTGGTAGCAGTCATCCACTGGTCCTGCTGCAGAGAGCTCAAAACTCAATTGCATCATGTCCTGCAGACTCAGCTATGGTTATCTTATTCAAATAGTTTCTACGGGGGAATATTTTTAGGAGGAGAACTCATGTTTTTTGTTGACCAGATCACCTACATACATCCTGGTTTACAGAATCTTTGCTCCAAATTTCTGCAATCGATGAGTAATAACAGCTGTGTGTTGGTGGCAAAGGAAGAGCCTCAAAAAGACAACCCAGTTACAGAGGGCTACATGGTCAGCACACGGGTTGTCCTCTACAAACACATCTCAGAGTTTGGCCCAGTCAGTGTTTAGTATCTGTGGTTAAAGAAAATTTCCCCAAAGCCCTAAACTTCAAACTGCAGCAGCACCATGAGCATCCAACCTCTGTGCCGGGTTTGGCAATGTGTGAAACTACAGACTCCTCCCAAACAATGTACAAGTCTGTTCTAAGAAACCTGCAAAAGCCCTTTCTAGGAAACAGGACACCTGTGGCAAGTGAGCTGTGCTGACCTACATTGGAGAGGCAGATTTATGCACAGTCACTGGTGGCACCCACATCAGGCCAGGGGCTATTTCTGTGAGCCCAGATGGGCCCCAAGACGTGCAGAGTCCGAGAGGGTCTTTTGGTCCTGGAGAGCAGGGCTGGAGGACGTGGGGGGAGGAAGAGTGCCCTCTGTTCTGGCCCCAGAGAGAATCCCCTGTGAATGAGATGGATTTAATTTCCATATATTTCAGTCCATAACCCAAGTTGCAAGTGAGCCCACGTGCACAGCCATCAGTGCTGTCCACTACACCCAGTTGTGTGGGGAAGTGTTTGATTTCTTCAGTAGTGATGAGGTTACTGGAAACCAGGTGGTGAAACATGGGTGAATCAACGATCAACTTTGCACTGCATGACACTGGATTACTCTCACACTCAGCTTCCCACCCAGCTGAGCTGAAGATTTAATTATTTTTGGGATGCCCACTCTGGAGTGAGCTTCTGCAAAGTGGTACATTTCTTTGATGCTCAGTAATCTTGATTTATTTACTCTCCTTTCAATTACTTATTTTGAAATGCATATATATTTGCAAACATATAATGCTTTCTCCTGGGACTATCAAGACTTACTATTGGGTGATCTTGATCAAACAATCCTGTTAATTACATTTAATTAACCAAATTCCCAAGGGAATAAAAGAGTGGAATCACAGAAACATAGACTCAGAGAATGGTTTGGGTTGGAAGGGACCTTAAAGATCACGTCACTACAACTCCCCTGCCTCGGGCAGGGAACCATGGGCAGAGTTACAGAAATATTTGTGTCAGGGAGTAAATTTAGCTCACATAGGTTTTATTTCCAGCCTCCTGTGGAAGCTTTACAGATGCTTTGTCATAAAAACCACAAGTGCAGATACCAGCTGCTATTCTGTGCTCTTAGCAAACCCTTTGCAAGGTCAAATCAAGACACCAAAGACACCCTGATGTGCAAGCAAATTCTTGGTGCTGTGGAATGGACCTCTGAAAAAGTTGCTCTGAGTCACATGAAGGTTTCCAGATTTTAGGAGGGGATGTCCTGGGGCTTCTCAGCCTGATGTGAAAATGTTCCAGCTGACAATGGCTTTGGTGCATTGGGCAGGGGCTGTGCACAGAGTGGGAAATACAGTGGGGGCTGTACAAACACTTCCATGGCATCAGCTTGAGATGGCTGCATTGGCACTGTGTGAATGAGAGACACCAATAGCACCAGGGCAGGAAAATGAGCCCATAATCATGTCCAGAAACACAAATCAGGGAAGGTCCATCAAGTCGACCCGGCAGACAAGGATGATTTAAGTACAGCAAGTAGTTTGGGATATTTAACGTAATAAATGCAAAATAGAATTGAAATTGTTGGTGACAACCTGATGATCACCAGGCCCCTGTCAACAATGAGTGCAAAAATCAGTCCATTTTCCCCCAAGGCCCTTGTGTGTGGCAGGCAGCCTTGGGCACACTGGGACACAGGTGGTGGAGGGAAGGGACTGGAAACTCCTGGTTCCCAGTGGTGGGAGCTGATGATGCTCAGAAAACATGTACTGGTTTCCATTTCAGAGGAGAAATGCCACCCATGCACAGTGACTGCAGAGAGAATGGAAAGGTCGTTTTTACAAGTACTTGTGGATTTATACATGAATATCTTCAATTAAATGAACCTTCAAACCCCAAGAGAAGAGTTATCAGCACAAAGCCATAGCTGCTGACAGGGTCCTTGTAGCCAAGGGTTTTACCTGGGCATTTTTTACAGGTTTGTCTGGGATACAAGTAACATGATAACAGATTTCAAAAATTCATCTTTGTCTTCTTGTCTGTGTAATGAATCCTTTTACCACTTTTTATACCTTATCTCTAATAACACTGAAGTTGAACACTCAGGAGCTTATCTTAAGGGTCTTTTCCAAACTAAATGATTCTATAATTCCTGAGCAAGAAAATCCTAAAATTATGTTTGTTCATGTCACCATATATTAGTCTCCTTACATTGTGCTTTCAGACTTTCTTATTTATATTTTGTACATTTTTTCCCATGAAAAGTTTGTTCAGCCCCTACTTTGCTCAGGATGGACCTTTCTTGGGTGGTAGTTGTCTTGTTGTAGCATTTTCTAACACTTAAGTGGTTGCTTTGCCTCCTTAATAATCCTTTCAGGTAATTCTTTCCTATGTAATTTTGTTTGTTTGTTTTTTTTAATCAAGTAAACCAAAACCCCAGGCAAAGTACCTTGTGGAGTCACAGTGACACCACCATGGTTAGGAACTCAGTTAACTGCACTATATAAGGCTGTAGATATTTCAAATAAAAAGTCATTTCATGTTTTCAGTCTTACTAAGCAACTTTTTGAACTTGGTCCTATTTTTAGAACCTACTGAACTGACAACTTCAAGATGAACTCCCAGCCAGTATTGAAAATTTTGCCCTGGTGATTAAACATTGATAAGTCTGTTGGGAAAAGGAAACAACAGGCAATACATGAGGCTTCCCAGGAAAAAGGAAAAGATGCATCTTTTGGAAGTGCATTAGGAGAGAGCATCACCTTCAACTTGGTAAAACCAGTGGGATTCAGCATGATGGAAAAAATACCTGTGGCTGTGTGGGAGCTGGTGATGCACCCCCTTAACAACAAAAATGTCAGAGGTTAAAGAACCCCACATGGAGTTTGTGGAGTGAAGTGTCTGCAAGAGGCAGCAGCTGCAGGAGACCCTGCTTGGAAGATTAATCACATCCTTTGGAAGTTTCTGACATCTCCAAGTCAGCTGAGAGGAAGATCAATGTTTAGAATTGCTGTGCTATTTTTAAACAAACAAAAAGAGAGGCCATTTATTTCCGAGCCATTTCAAACAAGCAGGATATTTTTTCCTCTCTGTCTCCCAGGCTGCTTTCCCCACAGAGCCATGGGGATGGCAGCACACAGCCCGTGCCATGGTGAGCACTGAACGGGCCGGGGGACACGGCAGCATCCCTGTGGCTGCAGGAAAACTGAGGAGACAACACAGAGCTGGGGAATCAAACATGTCTCAGAGCCAGGTTATTCAGCAGAGAAAAAAAGGGGGAGATTTCAGGTTGCTGTGAGGATTTTAGTCTGGTTTTCCACACCTGAGTACTGAGAAACAACTTTCTAGATCTCTTTTGATTGCCTAATAAACTCCTGCCTTTCAACATCTCTCACCCTTCGGAAAAGAGCAGTAGGCTGTGGGAGTCAGGGCGTTATTTTAGAGCACCCAGCAGGCAGTGCCTGCACCATCGTTAGCCAGAAGTGTCACAGGCAGCACAAGATGCTTTTTGCTTCAGTGCTGCTGGCTGGCAGCTCCAGCTGCTGCCGCTCTCCTCCTCTGCAAGGCAGAAGGAAACGTTGCTCTCCAGGGAACGGCCTGACGTGGCTTAGGAGAAGATCTTGAGGCCTCTTGTGTGCTTAAAGGCCAGCTGCTTTAACATTCAAGAGGTGCTTTTAAAATACTGCCATAAATGGAAAACAAAAGCCCTCTGGAAAGCAGAGCACCTCGCCATGGAAAGCAACCCACGCTTGCACTCAGCAGTGACCTGAGCTCACTTACCATCTCTCCTCTTGGGTACGAAGAGTTCAGCTCAACAGAAACACTCCTCGTGTCATTAATGGAGTTAATTCAGTCTCTGTTGTACCTAGGGATGGGATGTTTCCTGGGTGCATGTCTGTGCTTACCAACACTGAGATTTCTGTGCCATCTTCTCGCCCAGTCGCTCATGTTTGTGAGATCCTGCTACAACACCTCGTGCTCAGCCTCAGAGAGCACTTGGCTTCACTCCACGCTTTCCTACATTACACCCACCTCCTTTTCCAGAGGATATTAAGCAATGCAGGTTTCTGCTACTGTTAATTCTGGCTTTAAATGCTGAAACACGCTCTTATGAGTAATAATTGTTTCATGCAAGGGCTTTTCCCTTTGACAGAAACAATCCAAACCTTTTATCACTTTATCTTATTTATGGCCTTTTTTTCCACACTCATTCCAGCTACGATTTCTTTCCATCACATTAATTTTATTAGACCATACAGTTTATTTCACTCCCTGGTGAGAAATATTCTTTGATTCAAAATATTAATGAAATATTTACTCTTTCCCAACAACTTTTGCTGTGACCTTGGTAAACAGTGAGTTTTCCATGTGGAATAAATATGGTACTTCTATGGTACCTGCCACATTCAGGTTCAGCTCTGGTATTCATACCTCTTGTACCTTTTTTTTGAGCAGTTTTCTGTATTCTTAACTCTGGTATTATAGAAATGCCATGACTTATCAATTCTATCTTTTAGTTAAACCAATAGGCAGCTGGCAGCTGGTCGTGGCAAGAAGGCAAATGTCACCAAAAGCCCTGATAGACCAGCTTAAAGAGCTTCTTGTCTGCAATGCAATTGCTTGTTTAAAAGATGCTCCCTTTGAGTACAAACTAAGTATAGAAAATCATGAATAAATGTGTGAGATGAGAGATAGTAGTCAAGTAAGAAGTCATATAAAAAGCATTTCAGCCTGCACTCTCAATGAGGCAATTTCTGCAGATCTTTGATTTCTGATACTTTTCGTGGAGTTGACTCTGTCTCAGTTGTCTGAATGAGCTTCTGACAGCAGATGGCATCTTCCTCAAAACCAGAGGTCCAAAAGGGACTGCTGCAGGGGAGAGCAAGGCAGAAAGCTCTGCCCTGCTCTGCCAGCCTGCTGCCACGGACAAGGTCACACCGTGGATCAGTGGCAGGATTTGCCTGTGAGGACATGTGTCTCCTCACACAGGCCGGGGAAGCAGAGTGTTTTATTGGAGCTTTCACAGCTCAGAAGAGCCTGAATGCATTTTAAATAATAGGATTGACACTTCACTGGCTCAGTGAAGAGTCTGCAGCTTCACAGCCCCTGCACAACCTCACTGCCCACACAACACTGCTGTGAACAGGTCAGCACCAGCTCCCCATTCCACTGCTCCTGGCATCCATCCACAGGCTGGGGATGAAGGGAAAGGGAAGCACAGGCAGTTTAACAGCTAGTATAAAACCATTATACTCTGGTGAATCCTCCAGTCAAAATCTGTGTCAAAATTACTTAATATACATAAGCTATCATTTAAATCTCTGCCTAAAGCTGAGGAACTCTGAGCTTTCATGTGTATTCAGGTATTGGCTTTGTCCTTTACTTACCTTAGAGGTGTGGCTCATGAGCCCCAAGCTGAATCTCAACCTGTATTTGCCCATTATCCAAATCCAAAGAGAAGAGCTTCCATCTAAGGAAAGCTCAAAGGTCATTACAGTATACATTTATGTTTATGTTTATTTTTATATAAAGGGGTTTAAGCTTTACTTCCAGTCTGATGGAGGTCTAACATAATTTCCTTCAATAGCATTAAGCTCTTCTGACCACAGCAGAAGTGCTCTTTGTTGACAGGATCCTTTTGGAATTGAGCTGTGAGTGTGTTCTCTAAGCCAGGAGAGGTTGAGCTGAATATCACTTATTTGCTTTATGTGATGTCAGCATAGCTGGCATGAAGGGTTATGGGATTAAACAGCTTCTGGCCAACTCTGATATCTTAATTTGTTCCATAACAACTATAATAGAACTACTTGTTTTCTCCTTTCTTGCTGTAACAAAGGAAGAGTGGGTCTGGGATTTGTTTTTTTCTCAAAAAATCTCTCTTTCTTTGTGTTTGCAGCTGGAAACTCACTGGGGCAGCATCAGAGCAGCACTGGCACCAGCGCTCTCCTGGCTTAACCCATCCAGAAGCAGTTCAGAGAGTTCATGGTGATGAATGGCTGTAAACAGAAACCAAAAGAACAAACTAGGTCATTATACCATTTCTACTTTAATGCTTGTTGGTATTTTTGTATCCCCAAACTGAAATATTGTGGTTTTCCTAGTTTTTTCAGAGTCAATCAAATGATTTTTCCTGTCAACAGTTAAGTGAAGGTTTTGTCTCCAGCCTTTTCCTCATAGCCAGGAAGAGTTTTGGCACTAAAGCCATTGATCTCAACTGACAGTCATGCTTAGGTTAAATTTCATTAAATTAATGGGACATATTAAAATTTGCATTGGGTAAATTGCTTCAGAGTCAAAAAGTTATAATTTCAGTGTAATTTCTGTGTTTGTGTGTATATATGCATTTACCAAATGAAATGTATTTACTGTGAAAGTTTAACAAAGACAGTTCATTAGTGCTATTACACAATCACGTGGGAGATAAACATTGAGACAGCCCCTGCAGCAGGAAGGTTTTAGCTGTCAGAGTCCTGAGGGCTCTAACAGGCTTTGATGGTCCTGACCAGCCTCACCTGGGCTCCTGCCACACCCTTCCTATGGGCACAGGAGACTATTTAAGCCCAGTCCCAGAGGCCTTCCCTCCTGCCCTATAATGCAGGAATGCTGATCTCCAGCTCAGTCACAGCCATGCCTGGGCTTGGCCGTGGGGCTCATTGACTGGGCACAGCCCCAAGGCTGCCTGACCTCGGGGAACATTGGGATGATCCTCTAGGACACAGGATGTGACTCTTGGGATGGTCCTGTACAGTGCTGGGGGTTGGACTCTGTGATCCTTGTGGGTCCCTTCCAGCTCAGCAGGTTCTGTGACTTGGGCCCCGACCTGTGGATTGACTTCCTGACCTTGGAGCAGCCTCACCCCCACAGGTAACCACTGCTCTGGGGTCCTGCCTGACCCCACTGTCCACCCTGAGGCATGTCCTGCTTGGCTGTGCTTGGATCCCATGGGTCTGTGCCCTGGCTGGGAGGTGTGTTATTGTGCTTCCCTCCTGGCTCCCCTTAGGGAGCTGTCAGCCCTCCCTGCACCCTGACTGTAGCTGTGCACTTGTAAGGTAAGATCAGACAGATGGAAACACAGTTGAAATGAGAGCTGCTGGCAAATCACAGGGCTCTGCCAGCTGATGGGAATACTACAAGAGCTGGGAAGTTGCTTTAGGCAACTTTGTAGTGGTCAGAAGAAGTAGTCGTTTCTATTGGCTTGAGGGAATGTTTTTCTTGAACCTCAAAGGGTTGATTTTGCCTCTTCATTTAGCCAAAATCTGTTTCTCTAAATCTTCAAAGTCAGGCAGGTATGAAGAGCTGCCACCATGCAGCGTGTTTGTGTAGCTTTCAGCAGCAATTTGAACTATTCCCTTGGCTATGAGATGCAAAATAGATTTATTGTAATGGCAGTTCTACCTCTTCATCCTGGTTTGGGCTGCCAGGGAACACTGACCTGTGTGCTGTCCCCTGGTAAGCAAATCCTCTGCTCATCCTGAACATGCATGCTGCCTCCAGGCCTCATCTCATCTCTGAGATGACCATTGGAATGTCTGAGGAGCAGCTGGGGGGGCTCAGCCTGGACAAAAGGTGGTTCAGAGGGGACCTTCTCAGTCTACAACTCCCTGAAGGGAGATTAGAGCCAGGAGAAGCTGGTCTCTTCTCCCACAGAATAAGCATCAGGATAAGAGGAAATGTCCTCAAGTTGCACCACGGGAGGCTTAGACTGGATATTAGGGAAAATTTCCTCCCCGAACTGTGGTCAGGCACTGACACAGGCTGCCAGGGCAGTGGTGGAGTCACCATCCCTGCAGGGATTTAAAAGATGTGTTGATGTGGCACTTGGGGACATGGTTTAGTGGTGGGCTTCATCTTAGAGGTGTTTACCAACTTAAAGGATTCTGTGGTTCGAAGTGCAAGATGGATTTAATTATCTTCTCTTCCACAGGCAGAAAAAAATAAAATGGCCAAAGAAGAGGTTGGTGCTGAAGCAGAAGGCGGGGAAGGAACAACTGCAACTTCTGGGGTAACACATTAATCATGTTGCTATCTCTGATATTGGTGCTAATACAGAACGCAGCAGGGAGCCCATCACAGCCGTCAGTGACTTAATGGGCCACAGAAGGGGTTCGTTAATTAAGGGCGGTAATTACCGTGGTGCCGCTGTCCGTGGTGCTGGAGGCGTCCCTGCCCCGCGGGGACCGGCCGCGATCTCCTCACCTGCCCTCTGGAAACACCCGACCGGGTCCTCACCCGGGGGAAGGGCCTCGAGCTTCCCGTGGGATGTCAGGACTGGGAGGGCTCGGAATAGCTGAAAGAAAAGTGAAAGAAACCTGGGGAGCTCGGCAGAAAAATATTCTTCCTCAGGCGTGTTTTTGCATTCTGGGTATAAAAAAAACTACCTTAATGTTCATGAAGTGCACTGGAAAAGTACCTTGACCCTTCCCACAGATACTTGCTATATATTGTTCGTTGTAAATCTGTCAGCTAAAATTTTAGAAAGTTAAAGTTAAGAAATTAGCTCAGCTGAGATCCCCAACCAGCCAATTTAGACTCACTTTCTTCCAGAATGTCACAATACACATTAAACAATTACCTCAACTGCAGGAAAAGCCATGATGAGAGAGTTCACACCCTTCTAGCTCTGGGGAAATCCAAGCATGAGATGGGAAACCACAGGCTTTGAAGGTTCCACTCTTGTCAGAAAGAATTATTTCTAAGCTGATAACTTGCCAAAACCTTTTCATGCTCTTATACTCAACAAACTGCAGTGTACAAGGAACTGGCTGGATGGTCACACTCGAAGAGTTGTGGTCAACAGCTTGATGTCAGTGCTGAGTGGTGTCCCTCAGGCTTCAAATTGAAGGAGAGCAGAATTAGACTGAATATTAGGATGAAATTGTTCCCAGTGAGGGTGGGGAGGCCCTGGCACAGGTTGCCCAGAGAAGCTGTGGCTGCCCCATCTCTGGAAGTGTCCAAGGCCAGGTTGGAAGGGTTTTGGAGCAACCTGGGCTAGTGGCAGGTGTCCCTGCCCATGGCATGGGGTGGGACTGGATGATCTTTATGGTCCCTTCCAACCCAAACTATTCTATGATTCCTTTTCTCCATAACTTGCTTTAAGGCACGGATATAAAGGTCTGTGGCTTCTCTCTGCTGCCAGTAACAATGAGAACTGGTTGACCAGTCACCTCTGGGTTCAACTGAAATGCAAAGAAAGGACAAAGAAGAAAACTTGAGGTGTAAATTAAAAATAAAAAAAAAGTGTGCCTGCCCTGGTACAGAAAGCAGGGAGCTTTGAACAACAACAAAGGGAAGAGGGGCTTCCTCTCACAGTCAAACAGACTGTCAAACTCCAGTCAAACTGGAGCTGGGCTGCTGTGGTTTGATCTGAGACGAGCTCACCTGGCAGTGGGTAATGTAAAGCTCCAAAGAAACACTGAGAGATGATGGAAACAGTTCAAACATCTTTGTGATCAACACAAAAGGAAAGCTGAAATAGCATCCTGAATAGGTACGATCTTTATTTAGCAGATCCTTGCATTGATTCCATCCATAAATGCTGAATTTCACAAGGGAAGAATTATCTTTTAAACATCATAATTCTGCAATGAAACAATAAAGAGAAGACAAGGTTATCATAAGAAACCAGAAGGGCAGACAGAGCTGCTACTGAAACGTGGGGGAGTGCTGAGTCACTCTGCATTAGGTGCTGCCATAGTAACTATTTACCAGCTGGTTGGGAATGAGGAGAGACTGAAAAATCTGCAATAAAAATCAGGCAAGTCACAGCTTGAAATATATTGCATATGCTCTTAAAAATATTTAACAGAATGGAGAACTTCTGAAGGTTTTTTTTTATATTAGTGTTACTTGGGACAAACAGACTATATTGGATTGCTGAATAGACACATAAGTGTATTCAAGCAAGAAGTAAACTGATTTCTTCCCTGCTAGGCCAATGTTATTGTATCTAATTGTGAGAGCAAGTAGGAGCCACTCTGTGTATTCACAGGGAGGTGCTCCAGCACATGTTCTGTATAACCCAGCCCAGGCTGTGATGCAACACAGAAGGAGGGTTCTGGCAGTAACAGGTCTTGGGGTGAATTGGAAAACTTAACAGAGTTTAGAGAGGCAGAAGCTTAGATTCCTTAGCCATTTTTTCCTGAGGTTGTCCTCTGCTCTATTAGGAAGATCACTGCTGGTCTGTGGCTTAAATTTCTTGGTGGCTGAATTCTTGGTGTCCTCTGCAGGAGGGAGAGCTCTGTGGTGTCAGAGTGGCTGGGGGCACGTCTGCGAATCATAAAATTCTGGGTGGTTTCTTATCATGGAAAATGTCATGATGACAGGTGTGTGTCACTGTGACACTTCCAAAGGCAGGATCTCCATCACTATTATGGCAGGAGGTGAAAGCACTTAAACTGGCTGCTGTTGAGGAGTGGAGAACTTCAGAAAACAGTGGCTGGCCTTTTGATGGTCAGTTGGGCCAAGCTTGCCTCGGGCTCCAGTGTACAGAGAAGCAGAAAGCTAGCAGAGGTTTTAAAGTCAAGAGTTAGAGAAAGCTTTATGAGAACTTTGCAGAGAGGCAGGAAGTTTGTGGTGAAACACAGGAAGTCACTTGTCTTTTAATGTGCATAGAGCTTGGAGGAGCTGCTGCAGGAGCTGCTGAGGTCAGGAAAGCTCTGCTTTGCAGAGCATAGGCAGACACCTTGTGGCTCCCCAGAGCAAGGGCATGGAGGTCCAGGGGGATTTGTTGTGCCAATGATCTTCACTCCTATGTTAGATGGGGAAAAGGTGTTTTCAGGACTCACTGTGCAACTGTTTGTGCAAATCTGTTTGTTGTAAACCCGTTTAGTGGAGTTCTGGGAGCTGGTACTCTTCAGCCAGTTTCTACTGGTCCTTCACCTTCCCTAAGGAAGCGTTATTTGAAAAGCTCCATCTCCTGAAAGATCAAGAGATCCCAAATCACAGAACGGTTTGGTTGGAAGAGACCTTAAATGTCATATAGTACAACCCCTCTGCTGTGAGCAGGGACACCTTCAACTGCCCAGAGCCCTGTCCAACCTGGTCTTGAATATCTCTAGGACAACTTGTTTTGTTCTATCTGTTAGCTGCAGTATTGTCATTTCTAGCTAACAGAGGCTTCCAGGAGTCTCAGGAACAGGGCTCAGGAAACAGAACTGGTGGTTCAGGGAGAAGTCTGGACTTGCTTCGACACAGGAACAGTAGGATCTGGGTAGCCTGAAGAAGATGAGACATGCTAACAACCTTGCAACAAAAAATTTGCTGCAGGGAGGCAAATAAAACCCGGTGTGGAGACTTTTTTCCTTCTCAAAAAAAAGAAGGCCTTAGGAATAGGCTACAAATGCTCTTAAGTAAAATAGATTGTGCAGTATTTAATCTATAATCTATTTTACTCTTAAGCAAAATAGATTGCTGTAGATATGATTTTGCCAAGTCCTATTTTATAGCTGTTATATTTTCTTTGACCCTTGAAGGTGTGGCTGAAGTCCCAATTGCTTTAGAGGCATTTACTGTGAGGACTGCAGCCTGAGGAATCAGATACAGTTCTCTTTGTTTCCCAGCTCGCTTGTTAGTGTGGTTGATGATGGTTTTCTGCCTTGACTACGAATCTTGGAAGCCAAATAGCCCTTGAGTAAAATGGATGTGGCAATTTTATAACAGCTTTCAGGAGTGTGCAGTGGTGACACTAACACAAATTGCATCAGGTTTCATCAGCTGCTGGGCTTCTATACACAGGGAAGTTCAAGTCCTCGTGTTGAATCAGAAGGAAACTACATGGTGAAAAATGTTTGTCATGGAATGGAAATTCTTTATTTCCGTCCGCTTCATTCTCGCCTTTAAGAAAACCAAAAGCTTTTTATCTCCAAAGGAAATGTGTGCCCTGCACCACTGTAACCATACCCCAGCTAGTGCTAATTCCTGGTACAAGCAGGGAATTTTATTGGTATATCTGGCCCACGTTCGCCAAGAGTTAAACAGCTGCATATCAGAGCCTGGAGCAGGCAGAAGTGCCTGCTGTGCAGACCTGCCATGTTAGTCACTCAAAAGGCTGAATAAAAAGACAGCATCTCTTCCCCCCCTTGGCACTCCTGTCCTGTTTACCCCACTGGCACTGAGATTCCCAGAGGGATGCAAGACGTGCTCTCACCACTGGTGCAGCTCTTTAAAAGTCTTTTTTTGCAAAGCCCCTCATGTACCATGGAGTTGGAGATTAGTTTTCCTACAACCAGCTTCAGGGACAGACAGAATCGTCAGGAACACAAATTGACTCTTCTCCCCACCTATTTAGTATCACAGGCACAGTTTGCCGGCCCTTTTTTTTTTTTTTTTTTTTTAAGTAGCCACTGAGTGTATGATGGTGAGACATGTCGAACCAATGCCGAGCTGCCTCTGCTGATGAAGCTGTGATTGTTTCAGCATCTCTGATGGTCTTAAGTACCGCTGCTGTGCAGGTCAGCGCTCAGCGGCGATTTCGTCGGCCCAAGCGAAAATAACAACCAAAAGGGAGTAAGTTTACCCCGCTCGCCTCCCTCCCTCCCTGTCTGCTCCCGCCGCCGCCCGTGGGTCCGAGGGGACAGGGATGCTCTGACGAGCACCGTGCGCCACCGGCAGCATCGCCCCTTTTAAGAGGGATTTGGAGGGCTCGGCAGGGATGGGGAGAGGAGGAGGGCTGCTAAAAACACCGCCCTCCGCCGGGGGAGCGGCGGGGAGCGTGCGGGGCCCGGCGGGCCGGCCGGCGGGGTGCGCAGTGCGCGCCGCAGTGCGCGGAGCGGGGCGGAGGGGCCGCGCCGCAGGGATGCTCGCCCCGCTCCTGGGCTCCGCGGGCTCCGGCTGCCTGCTGCTGGGTGAGTGCTCCCCCGAACCGCCTCGGCACCGGGGCTTTGTCCCCTCCCCGCTCCGCGTTTCCCGGCTCCTTTCCCCGCAGCGGGCGGGGACCCGCTCCCCGCCCCGGCGCGGTGATACCGGCCCGAACCCTTCGGAACGGCCTCTGGGCCCGCGATCCGCCTCCCCATCGCCCTCCCGGCTCCGGGATAAAGGGTATTCCAAGCGCTTTGAAGGGAAGAGGCAGGCGGGAGCGGCGCTGTGCCGTGGGGAGGGGATGGGATGGGATGGGATGATGCTCTGCGGGATGCGAGCGGTGGAGAGCCGGCACCACGAGCCGCTATGGCAGCGCTGCGGGCAGCTCGGCGGCCGCATTACATAATTTCTCTCAAACCCTCTTGCCGGTTTATTCTGTCGGTGCGTCTCCGGTAAATTTGTCGGGGCACTTTGTCTGTAGCGGGTGTGTGAATTAGGGCAGCGCGCTCGGAGGGGGGTGTGTGCGGTAGAGCTGCTGGGCAGAGTGTGATGCTGGATCCCATTGTTTTGTGGGCAGGCGGTGACGATTCCAAGTGTGTCCGCATTAGGAAATTCTTGCAAGTCCGAAATAATAGGAGGATCTCTGTAAGGTATTTAAAGGTTCAGGTTGAATTGATCTGCTGTGCCAATGTGAAATCGGGTCCTTTGAATCTGTGCGAAGTGTCTTTCCTAAGGAAAGGTAACGTTCAACGTCTGTGCTATTTCCCTCTTTATCTTTAAAAGAGCTTCCCTCTAGACAGGCAGACTTTCAAAAGGGGAAATCATTTTAAAAGACAACATCTTAGCATAATTAGGTAAATAATCTGAGGGAGAGTGTTGATAATGGAAAATATCGTAATTATTTATGTTCATGTCTATTTGCTATTTTTTGGTTATGAAAAACCACTCACTCCTTTCTCACTCTGGGGGAGAAAGGAGGAAAAAAAAAGGAACCTAATATTGCTGTCCTGAATTTTGCCTCTGAAAATATCCTTGTGGCTCCCATTAAAGGCAGTAGCCTTACAGCTGCTTATATCAGCAGCTTGAATCAGCTGCTTCAAAACTGTAGCAAAACTCATGCAGTGAAATATGGCCCAGGGAGTTACATGGGTGAAGCAGAAAGGACCATGTGGCTGGGAGGCTGTGGGCAAGTGTTTGTTACAATATTTTGGGCCCCAAGGCCGCAGGGACTGCTCTGAAGCACACTGCTGGCTACACCAGGCTTGTTTATGACAGCAGGAGGAGAACAGGACCCACTGGGAACAGGTCTCCTGTGTGAGCTCCTGCCCTCAGGCCTCCACATCCACCCTGGGGTATTGATTCCTGTGCTTCACATCTCAATGTGTCTCTGCTGTGTCCAAGCTCCTCTCCACTGAGCATCTTGCTCTCCCAAAGTGTGTGTCTGTCCAGGTATGGCTCTGACTAAGGGCCAAGGTTTTTGATGCCATGTTTAGGGCTTTTTAATGCCATGCTCTCTTTATTTTAGTGTGGACATGACTTTAGCCTAATGTTTTTGTCTAGAAGATAGGTACCCTTAGAAGACAGACGTGCTGTTATTGCCTTTTGCAGTGGCACCCTCAGCAGCAGCCAAAATGTTTGTCAACACAGGTCATCTCTGGGAGATGGATCCCAGTGGGTCTGCCTGGCCTGGCAGCATGGCACTTGCTCAGCCCTGGAGCAGTGGTTGTTGCTCTCATGCCTGGTTTTGGTTTTCTGGTGGCCCTGTCCCATCAGACAATGCTCTGTGCTGCAAAGGAGTCACTGTGGCTGTGCTGATTTCCTGAATAAGGAGCTCTTTGGCCACCACAGCCCAGTGCAGCATTCTTCTTTGATACAATTTCTGGCACCATTAGAAAGGTTTTAACAAGTTGAGAACAGGTCTATAATATTCCCCTCGATGAAGTAATGGTAGAAGTCACTGAAAGACAAAGCTAATTGTTTCCTAATGTGGAGTCTTGGATGGTCTGTTGGATGCAGAGAGTGATATAGTAAACAAAATACAAATTTAACAACAAATTACCCCAGGGATTTGCACGTTGCTGGTTTAGTTGAAGCAGTACAAGGTTCCACTTTACCCTTTGTATCTCTGGGTTTTCCTACTTTTACTCCTCTGCTCTTCTCTTCCATGTGCCTGCAACCCTGAGCTGCCCACCCTGTCGGTCCTGCCTTGCAGTGAGGAAGAGGAGGCTTTGCTCTCTCGCCTCCTGGCAGCAGCTGGAGCCCAGTGGGCACCTGCACCCATGTGTGGGGGCACAAGAAAGGAATTCTGCCATCGGTGTCTCTTCCCACCAGCACCGGTGCACCTCCAAATATTTCTCAGTGCGCGTTTGCAAAGGGGGCAGGAGGGTCATCTGGGGTCACAACAAGCTTGTGCAGTCCCACTCCCAATCCTGGCTCTCACACCGTGGCACAGGAGTCCTTGGTGATGCCAGTTCAGGTCTCTGGATAAGACATTTCCTGCTGTGCTCTGTGTATGAAGCAGAGCAGATGCCCAAGGCTGCTCAGCCCAGCCCGTGGAGCACCGGCTGCTGCACGAGAGGCAAAGCCCATGGTATTTGAGGAGGTATATTTAGTTGCTTTTATTCTCCATCCCTCTATTACTGCTCCACTTGAACAGTTGCTAGATACCATCAAAAGGAAAGAGTAGATGTATTTGGATTTCCCTGCTCCCTCCCAGGGACAGCACATAGCAATTTTTCTCTGCTGCTCTGGACTAATCTAGACATTTATGTGATTCTTGTTTCCATGCTACTATGGATATTACAAATATATTAAGTAATAAAAAGAGGAGAGAAGCTTTGAAGACAGATGGTAAACTGAATTAACAACATACCCACGGAAATAGGAAAGCAGACTTGGGAGCGAGCCAGGAACAAAGAAATGCAACATTACATCACTAAGGGTATAAGTGGTGGTGTTTTGATGTCACTGAACACTGCAGAGCACCAGTGGGCTTAAACCTTTCATCATGAGAACATTTCTGAGAGCTCTTCGAGAGAAATACCAGCATCTTCCTTCATCACTGCACAGCAACCAGCACGTGGATGTGTCGTAGGTAACTGGAGACAAGTCTGGGTGAGATGAAGGGATGGTGGGTAACGTGACACAGTTGGTTGCCTGGCACAGGCATCCAGGGCAGCTCCTTTCTCATGGCCTTTTTCTTGACTTTGCCAGATTATTTCTTCATGCAGACCCAAACAAAACAACTCAATCCCCCTCCTTCTGATCAGAAATGAACAGGAAAGAAAAACATCTACTAATACATTTTTTTTAAATTTTAAGTGCTCTGCACACGTTCTTTGGGGATGGGTCAATACAAGTAATGAGGTTTTTTTCCATCGTTGCTATTTCTGTCTCTTGTGCTACCATGTGAAGCCAAAGCCCTGCAGGTCCTTGGCACTGGGGACCCATCTGTCCCCGCTGCCGTTCCCGCAGGGCTGCAGGTGCCAGGAGCAGGGACAGCTCGGGGAAGGGCCACCACAGTGGCTCCTGCAGCTTGGCCTTGTCCCCTCTGGAGAAGGTACCCGTGTCCAAACTGCTTCATCCTCTCTCCTCTTCTCCCTTCTGAACAGGAGGGCTTACAGATCTCATGAACCCAGACACCCTCTGACCCTGTGACACCAGTCAAATGCAGTGCAGAAAGGTGCAACAGGGAGCATGTGGCTATAAAATATAGATAAATATGCTCAAAGTGTATCTGTAAAATCCATGAATTCCCAGTGGGAGCCCTCATGCTCCATTCCACACTCTCCTGCAGTTTGCTGTGAGCCATGCCTGGCTCTCCAGGGGCTTTTTTTCCCAGATGTGCTGATGCAGATTCTTTGCAAACCCTTTTTGGCAATTCCAAGGAATGGAATGTTGATGCCATACAGTGAGACACAGGTGAATGTTTTGCTGGATTGATTGCTATTGTGTGCCACCAGCACTTATTGACTACAAGCCATTCACTGTGTCAAATCCTCCTTGCACTGTAAACATTGTCACAGAGCCTCCAAGGTGACCTGAGGCTGGTGGGGAGGGAGGGGACCGGAGGCTTTGCCTTGTTCTGCTTTCCCCTCATGCTCTGTACATAGGTAAAATTATAAATATTTTACTATTCTGCTGGAGGCTGTGCTATGGAAAGCGTGGTGGCTGGTGGTGAGAAAGAGGAAGACACTGAGATGAGTAGGGATTTTCAGTCAGGAAGGAGTTTCAAAGCATCAGGGGCAGTTCAGCCCCTGGTGAGCTGGTCCCCAGGTCCCTGCTGCAGCTGTGCTTCACCACCCTGCACTCACTGCCTGGGCTTTTACAAGCAGTCATGTAGCTATAGTGTGTAGCAGATGCTTTGGAAAAGTACAGGTAAAAATGCAGCCCTGCTCAATGTGGGCTGAGTCCATGGCAAGGCTTTGGAAAGACCCCGCAGTGATTCCCCCACAAACCCCAGCTCAGCACTCACTGTCCCTCAAACTCCCCTGTCAGCCACACAAGGGGCTTTTTTGTCTTTTGTGCTGTGTGGGATATTCTGCTCTCAGAAACACGGGAAGATAAATCCAACCACCTTGTCCAAGTCATTTTTTCTGTACCACAGGAAGAAAGTGTCACTTGTAGAAAAAAAAAAAAGTGTATCATCCAGTGGAAATCACCATTTCACTAGGAAAACCCCAGCTCAGGGAGGAAAAGCCTGTGTGCCATGGTGTTGCAGAGTGCAGCTCACATTTCCATTTGCTCACAGAGTGGCTGTGGTGGTGTAGATACAATCTCAGAAACACCACCTGTGAACTGCAGTGAGGAGTCCCCACGTCAGCACTGCACAGGAACTGCAAAATCAGTGCAGGAGGAGTTGGCCTCCTTGAGGCTCCAGAGGTACCTGGGGTTTTTCAGGTGGCTTTTCTTGCTGAGGTCAGGTGTGTCACTTGGCCCAGGAGCAGCAATTCCAGGTACAGGGTTATTTGGAAAAACACCAGGCCCAGCAAAGGGTCTTTTGTCTGCTGTTGTCTGTGGCAGAGGACCTGTGAAAGCCTATCTTCTAGTGGCCAAATTCCAAGAGAACCTTCACTGCTCTCGCTGCTGAGGGTTTTGGTGATGGCAGGAAGGTGGAGGGCACCAGCCCCACACCTGGATGTTCCACCTGGACACCTGAGGTTGTGCTTGGGCCACAGATGAAGGACAGAAGCTTCAAAGCTATCAGCCTGATCACAGCCACTGCAATGTGACTTTGTTGTGCCAGAGGAGGTTTAGGGTGGATATTGGGAAAAATTTCTTCATGGGAGGGGCGATCAGGCATTGGAACAGGTTGTGCAGGGAAGTACTGGAGTTGCCATCCCTGGAAGTATTCAAAAAACAGGTGGATGTGGCACTTGGGGACATGGTTTAATGGTGATCTTGGCAGTGCTGGATTAACGGTTGGAACTGATGATCTTCAAGGGCTTTTCCAACCATAATGATTCTATGATTCTGTGATTTCTGAGGTGCATCTTTGGGTCCAGGAGTACAAGTGCTGCAGTGGCAGGGCCCTGGTGTGTGGTGTCACCTCAGCTGGCCCTTCCCCAGAAGTGTAACTCTCCCTGCTGTAAATATACTTCCACTTGGGAAAGTTGTTCTAGAAACTTTATCTTCAAAGTCTTCCAAGTTACCGCTCAGATTTGCTTATGACTAATCCAGATCCTGCTTATTTGTGTGCTAGCACCATGTCTCAGCCAACCTATTTGTTTTTCCCCCGTGTTTTCACCTCAGATCTTGGGCACAGCCTCCTCTCTGGGACAGTTTCCCACGTGGCATAGCTCTGCCCCCGTCCTGTCTGCTCCTGGGGTTGTGCCCTCTCTTCAGGCTGGCAGCTTTGGCCTTTGGAAAGGGTGGGTTTTCCTGCTGTGGAGAGCACAGGCAGTGCCTGGGTGGGTGCAGAAGGCACCCTGGCTTGCTTTGGGCTGCTCCTTGACCTGCCATGGAATGAGAAGCTGCACAGCCTCCCCTTCCTGGGCAACCACTGTGCTTGTTCAAGGCCAAGAACCAAAGGGGCTGAGAAGACCTTTCCTTCACCCATCAGACACTAAGCAATTGAGGCTGAGTTGCCCCCATGCCCAAGGTAGAGCAGCCCCCGGGCTGTGCCCACCCGTGGGGGCTGTGATGGTGCCCAGGGGGGACGGGGACCCTGGAACAGCCTCTTCAGGGAAGGACCCACACACGGCTCCTCACGGCAAGGTCAGAGCCACCCTCCCCTCTGCCTGCAGAGCAACAGGCAGCTGCTTTCTCAGGGCTGCCAAATCCCCAAAACCAGCTTCGTGAGCCACACAGACACTGCTGTGACCACCGGGTGTCCCAGTCACTGTGAGATGGCCCCGGCCAAGGGCCACAGCAGGGAAAGCACAGAGGGGTTTGCTGAGCTGGGACAAGTACGAGCTGGTCGGCACAGGAACGAGCACTGAGGTTGCTAAACTGATTTAATTTACTTTTTTTTTATCCTCTTTGAGAAAGTATCTAGAAAAAGAGCCAATCGTTCTGCTGTTGACTGAAGTGAGTTGGAAGTGATCTAAGCCAAGCTTGCACTGAAATTACAGAAGATGTGAATTATGTAGATTTAAATGTCTTTTCTGCAGAGAACAGTATTCAGATATAAAAAGTGGAGAGAACTTTATTTAGAGTTTGCTTCAAGATCCTTTGCAATGATGGGGGGAAAAAAAAAACAAATATATTAGAATCCTCTTGAAACGTTAAATATACTTTATTTAGTATTTCTAATACAGTTCAGTTTTAGGTAAAACAATTCTCCGTAACTCCAGGTGATCTCATTCAGAATTATCTTTTCTTCTGCAAAATGTCCAAATAACTTCTTGGAGCCAAGAGCAGCTTGTGAGCAGCCTGTGAGCACCAGCTTGTGAAAGGTCACCCAAGGTGTGCCAGAGCCCTGATGTCCCTGGAACCCTCCTTCACTTTTTCTCCCTCGCACACTCTGCTCGTGCTTCCACAGGGAAGGGACACCTTCCACTAGCCCAGGCTGCTCCAAGTCCCGTCCACCCTGGCCTTGGACACTTCCAGGGATCCAGGGGCAGCCACAGCTTCTCTGGGCACCCTGTGCCAGGGCCTCCCCACCCTCATGGGGAACCAGCCGGGCTTTTGAGGTGCCGGGGGAGCCCCCCAGTGACCTCCTCCCTCTGCCCCCTCGGAATACCCGAGTCCTGGTTTTATTCTGCCTGAAAAGGGTTTTTTGTGCCTCCTCCTCTGGCCCTGCATCCCCCGCAGCTGAGAGGCTGCTGAGGGTGGTGTGATGCTCTGACCTGCCAACAACAATTCAGGGCTGTGTTTCCTTTCCGAAAAGGCATTTGCATATCCTCTATTCACTTATTTGGTTAAATACATTTGAAAAGGCAAAAGCTCTGGGTCATTGAGACTGAAGAATGGGCTGTCTGGGGGCCTCCCCCACCTTAACCCTTTGGAACCTTGCTCCAGCTTCTTGGAGAGACACGGCTTAAAACATCCAGAGAAGGGGATTTAAAGGGGTTTTTTGCAGCAGGGATGGGGAAAGAGGCTGGAGATGGGGGAAGCCCTGACAGAAGGCAGCAAAAAGGTGCCATATACCTCTGAACTGAAAATTTGCTTGTGTGCAGCCATAGAATCGGAGAGAGTTTGCAAAATTTAGCAGGGACTTCATGGGGACTTGAAAACACATGTGGAAACAGGAGAGCAGAAGCAAGTTACAGCAGTGTCAGGCACAGAAAGGTACAGGGTGCCCCAGGGTGTGGAATCAGACAGGGCAACTGCCTAGAAACAAAAATACAAATAACCTAATTGCTGCTTTAGTTAGCAAAATAAATAAAAAACCCCGAAGCAACAAGAAAGATCCTGAAACATAAACCGAGTGTTTAAAAACATTCAAACAATGTAACCGCCTGTTATTACTGTCAGGAGAAGAAAGGTTTCAGCGAAGTATTTAACTTGGAATATTTAAGGACATCTCAAATCACAGCCCAACCACAGATTTCTCAAAAGCCCTCCATGGGATGATGCCAAACCCCCCTTTTCCCTCATTTCCCAGCACAGTGCCAGGCCCTGGCTGCCAGGGGAACTGGAGCTGGGTGTGGGATGAAGTTGGGGTCTCTGGCTGGTGGGTGCAGCCCTGCTGATGTGTCAGGGTGCAGAAGGGGCCCCTTTGGTCCCCATGTGCCAGGACATGTGCCCTGCACCTCTCTGCACCCACCACGCTCAGCTGCACCATGGAGACTGTGCTTCTGGGTGCCTGTAAAGTGTTTTGAGGATGACAGCTGGGAAGAGATGAATAAGCAGTAAATTCATCGTCGTGGGTTTATTTTTGTTCCTTTGCCATCCATTGGCATCCCTGCAGTGTAAGGAAATTGAGGGCTAGAGGGAGACAAGGCAGAAACACTCGCCTGGTAGCCTCTTATTAATGTTCCTAATTATTGAATTAATCCTCTATTTGTGCCCTATGCTTCCTTCCTGCTGCTCTTTGGAAGTGGTCAAAATATAGGCTGTGCAATCATAAAAGCGTAATATCTGACCAAAAGACTTAGAAAGGAAAAAGAGGCTACTGAAAAGAAACACAAGGCAGTAAAATTCCCCCATCTTACACAATTTACGTTATTTGAATTAGTGGCTGTTTTTATTTCTACTTGAGGCAGGATTTTCCATGACGGGTCTTAAGGAATGTAGAGGTACTGTTGGCTTTCTGTTCTGCATCCAAAGCTATTGCCCTGGTTTATGGGAATCTCCTGAAAGACAAAGAAAGCAGCAGTTTTTATTGAGTTATCCTCAGAATTCTGAAGGCCATGTGTAACTCTTCCACAGAGTCTTCTTTCATTTTGTATTTGGCTGGGAGCATTAAAAGCACTGTGATTCACTGACACACCTTTTTTTTTTTTCCCCTGGACAAGTGAGATCTCAGCCAAATCCCATAAAAGTCCTTTGAAATCTTTCCATTGATTTTACCGGTAGTTGAGTCTCACTGGGCTTTAGACTGAGCACAAAAGGTGAAGTCTAATTTCTTGTACTTGTATAAGCATCCCTGCTACTTAATGTTCTAAGAGGAGCAGAAGCTTGGGGCAGATTTCTACAGAAGCAGAAGTCACCTAAGTCCTGGTTTGAAGCTTAAAGGGCTTTGTGGCCCCTCTTGCCTTGGTCAGGTCCTGGGTGCTCTTGATCCACAGGGCACAGCTCCTACACCTGCAGGAGGAACTGAAAACAGGCTTGAACTGCCCTCTGCACTCCCATGCCAAAGGATCTCAGAGCAAATCCCTGTCTGTGGAGACCTGCATCCTTCCCTCAGCTGTGAATCCAAAAAAGAGGTTGTCTTCCCACCAAGCACCGTCCTGACCCCTCTGCTCTGCAATCCCCTGGCAGAAAATGCTGGGGCAGAAAAAGCTGAAGCTTTTATTCCGTGTATTACTTAGAGTCTGCTTACATCTTTTTTCCCTCAAGGTAGGCTGCCTGCATCCAGCTTCCTTGCTTTGTTCTCTCTCATCACTCTCTCAGGGTTGTTCCAGAGAGTGAGTCCATATGCTGTGTGTATGTGCAAGGAAAGCAGAACAAGAGAAGGGGAATTACTGCTCAGGGTGTTTATGGAGGACGTAAAAGGGTCAGAGGCTGTCCTGAAACACATGTTTTACTGAATCCCTCCACCTATACTGAGGGTATTATTGCCCACTGTGAGATTAATGGAGGTAGGCAAGACCATCCCTTCACAGCAGGAACTTGAAAGAAGAGCTCAGTAGCACAGTAACTTGCTTTTAATCCAGTATTTATTTAAAATCAGTATTCCCACATCCCCTTTGGGGCATTCCCTCAAGATGTGTTGTGTCTGTGGGATACAGGCACTGAAGGGCCCAGCCAGCCCAGGGCTGCTCACACACCTGAAACATTTCCTGACTACAAAGTTTCTCTCAAGCTGTGGCTCATAAGGAAGAAAGGGGCAGGAATCTGAGCTGGTGAATATTGCTGAGGCCCCGTTTAGCAGCACTGTGCTGCTGATTTGCACCTGCAGACCATTCAGTACTCCCTGCCCTACCCGGGCAACTTGATGAATTAAGCCTGATTGCAGAACACTCCCCGTGTGAGCCAAAGAAGTGATATTTGACAAGCTTGCCTGAAATCTCATTAAATATTCTCTTCATTCACGAATGTTAACTGTTCTTTGAGAATTCTCCATTATGCACTCCAATATCACAAGCACAAGTTAGGACAGGTCAGACAGAAACTTTATTAACTTGGTAACAGTGAGTGTTCAGAGAGCCTCTCCCCCTCTGCTCCCTACTTTACTGCTCAGTAATTGTGGAGATGCAGCCTATATACAGTTTCAGGAAAAAAAGAAATAGTTGAGGAATACAATAATTTCAGCGTTAATAAAAGCAGATATCCAACTCCTGGAGGAAGGGATGGACTCCTCAAGTGCCTTCCTAAGGCCAGAGTGCTAAGAAGGGATCAACAGTAAATAATGAACAGTAAATAACACAGTGATATGGATCGAGGACTCCCAGGGGGCCCAGGGTGGCACACCCTGTGTTATCTCTGCTCAGAAAGGGGCAGTTGGAAGCTACCAGACACTGTTGGCTTTCAGTTGAAAGGAATGCTCTTTTAGTTAGGAGAAACAGCTCAGCCACACCTCTCAAATGTAAATATTAATAATTTACCAACAAATGAATTGCTAAGTTTTGGTTTGCTATTATCACTGTGAATTAACAAAACCTGGTTTGGGTTTGAATGTTTTGGGGTTTGGTTTTTTTTTTTCTTTTAATATAGGTAACAATGTAACGATGATTTGGCAAAGTTATTAACTTGCTATTTTATTGCTTCAGATGACTTATATTTATTCCACTCAATTATCAGAGAATGTTTTGTGTTGGAAGGGACTTTAAAGACCATCTTGTTCCACTCCCCTGCCATGGACAGGGACACCTTCCACTAGCCCATGTTGCTCCAAGCCCCGTCCAACCTGGCCTTGGACACTTCCAGGGATGGGGCAGCCACAGCTTCTCTGGGCACCCTGTGCCAGGGCCTCCCCACCCTCACAGGGAAGGATTTCTTCCTGTCATCTAATCTAAAGCCTGCCCTCTGTCAGGGAGAAGCCATTCCCCCTTGTCCTGTCACTGTCTGCCCATACTCAACCTATAAAGTTTTTAATCCAGCAGACCAGGACTGGCAATGCAAACTTTCTCGTGTCAGAAACTTTCTTCTATGACGACTTTTCCCCAGAGGGGGGAAAAAAAAAAAGGCTGTTTTTAATTTTAAATCGAGCATTTTGCAGGAAGGCTTTGCAGTTTTACACCCTAAAGCCTTGCTTGGAGCCTGTAAAGCATCCAGTGTGACAGAGACGTGTGAAAATACTGCAGTATTCAGGAGCTGAGGGGGTGGGTTTTCCCTCTCTGGAAGGCGGGATGTGGAGCCTCCAGTGCCTCAAGGGTTACAGCGGGCACCGCCGCTGCTGCTGCGCTAATTCAGCCTAAGCCGATATTAGCCAAGCTTAACTTCTTTCAGCCGTTTGCAGATGGGAGGGGGCGGGCCGGGCTGGAGTCAGCAGTTCTGCGCGGGGAGCGGGAGGGCAGAGCCCCGGCCATGAGCTGACCGGCACCGGGACGGCGGAGGGTGAGTCCCGCAGGGGGGGCATCGCTCTGGGGAAAGGCGTGAGAGGAGCCCGCCGGGATCCGGCCGGGACGCGGGGGCTGTGCCAGCCCGGGGGGCCGCGGCAACCCCCGCAGCCCGGCCCCGGGATGCCGAGCGAGGCGAGATCGCGAAAAGCGGGGCTGCGGGAGAGCCGCGGTGCAGAGGGACCCCCGGGGCTGCGGGAGAGCCGCGGTGCAGAGGGACCCCCGGGGCTGCGGGAGAGCCGCGGTGCAGAGGGACCCCCGGGGCTGCGGGAGAGCCGCGGTGCAGAGGGACCCCCGCGGCCGCTGCTCGGGGGGGGATGCGGGAGAGCCGCGGGACGGGGGGCACTGGCTGGTGGCTTTGGCGGTTCGCTGCTGTTTGGGGTGTTACCGCGACAGCCCCGGAGGGGGAAAAGCTCCCGCCCGGCTCTGCCTGGAGCTCCCCGCGCTGGGGCAGCGGTCCCGCAGGTCCCGCGTGGGCTGCGGGGCTCCGGCTGTGGGGTCGCAGCCCACGCCTTTAAAAGCGCGGTGATGCTCTCGTGCGCAGAAGAGGTTGTTTTGCGAGGCTCTGGCTGTTCGCAGGCAGTGTGTTTCGGTGATGACCGGAGGCTGCTGGCGCAGGGCCCAGGCAGGCAGAGGGCACGGCGGGAGCCGGCAGGTCTGTGCAGCGGGCAGGGCTGCTGCATCACGCTCATCCTGCCCCACCTGCCATCCCACTGCTGTCCCCCCACCTGCAGGGAGAGGGGGGAG
Source organism: Pipra filicauda (assembly GCF_003945595.2). Lineage (NCBI taxonomy): Eukaryota > Metazoa > Chordata > Aves > Passeriformes > Pipridae > Pipra > Pipra filicauda. Next base: position 1,386,192 of record NW_024105086.1, read on the forward strand.
TTGCTTTCCTTCGGGTTTTTTGGCACACGACCTGCCTCTTAATTTCCTTGTCCCTTATTGCACTACCAGGTTGCCAAATAACCCTTGAACAACTTTCAAAGGCGCCTTCAGCTGCTGGTTTGTTTTGGGATAAAACCCAGACCAGATTCAGGCAGTCATGTTCCATGTACACAGGGTCTGGATAAAACTCTGCTCTGTCCAGGTGTACTTAACCTTTGGGGTCTCCTCACTCCTTCCCCTCTGCACAGACAGGGTCCTTTAGAAAAGCACTACAACTACAGGGCCAGGTTGGATGGAGCCCTGAGCAATCTGATCTAATGGGGGGCATCCCTGCCTGTGGCATGGGGAAGGTGGAACTGAATGATCTTTAAGGTCCCTTCCAACCCAAACTACTCTTGTGATTCTATGAACTTGCAGGGCACTTGATTTGTAATTAACCTGGTCTAATTATGGCCAGTTTACTGTAAGTGAGGGATACAATTGTATTTATTATAGTTAATGACACTACTGTTCTTTCTTTGTAAGCTCCCATTTCCAGTGTCATTTTCTAGTCTCAGTTTCCAGTGTGACAGTTGTAACACTGTTGTTCATATGGTTCTGCTTTTGCTGCAGTGGCAGGTCAGTTAGTATTGGAGCTCTTCGAGCTGTAAGATTGGCTTAAAGAGAATTGCTCCTTATAATAATAAAGGCAGTGCTTAGCTATGATATGGCGCAAGCTGGGAGGCCTCTGTCTACCTCTTCTGCAGCGGCAGATGAGAATCTGTGGTGTGATAGTGCATGGGCAGCATCCTGCAGACAGCAACAGGCCTGATTCCCAGGATCTTCCTGGCTGGAGGCAATGCCAGCTGCAGTCTGGCCCGCTCAGCCCTGCTGGGAACACTTGCCACATAACTGTTGATATTGCAGAAGGCAGCATGGAATTGAAGTTTGACCACGTAAGAGTTTTGATCCAGTCTGAGCTGTCAGAGAAACAATGAGGGCTAACACGTGGCTGGGAAGCGGTGTACAAAACATTCCTGTGCTTCCCTGTCCTCTGCAGCACCAGCTCTGAGCACGCCACTGTGTCTGAAGTGTTCTGGAAGGTTTTCTGTTACGAGCTTGTCTAGGTCTCTGTGTCACGTTGGATGAAGCATTCCCAGGGCTGCCATGCTTTCCTGAGTGCACTGGCTGGGCAGGATGCTCAGACTATTATTCAGAAACCACTTTATTCTGGTGCTGCTGCCAAAAGAAACGGCAGCAACGAACCCAAAAAGGTTTGCAGCTGGACCAGTACTCCTGGGCTGGTGCACAGATGTTTGTGCTGGTGCCTGGGAAAGGCAGGGTGGGTGTGGGACTGATGGAGGAGGCAGGTGGTCAGGAGGGCTCCTTGCAGTGGCAGGACTTGCTCTGCCATCCAGACATGGCCTGGGATGCAGGGGGGCCATCACAGCCTGTGAGTGCTCCAGGCAGGGGGGGAGGTGGGTGAGTGGTGGGTCAGGGAGTCATGCAGGGAGGGTGTGGCACCAAGATGCCATCTGGTCATGCCAGGTGGGGATTTGCTTGGAAAGTAACCATTTTTTCCTGGTACTTTGGCAGGACAGTTAGTTTTGAGCCAATACCACATGCCCCAGGGTGAGCATAAGGCAGGGGGGGATCTCCACGGCCCTGCCCAGCAGTGGTGTGGGTTGGGGTCACCCCATCCCACTGTGCAAGCAGCCAGCAGGAATCAGACCTGTGCAGTATGTGCACCCAGTGGGAGAGCAGCCAGGGCCGAGGTTGTCCCTTCAACCCTCCCACTGTCACTGGGACCAATGTGGCCCACAGTGACCTGCAGATGCAGCCAAGGGCACGGTGTGAATGGTCAGGGAGAGCTGGGAGCTGGCAGTGCAGGGACCTGCCTGTGTGTCTGCCCTTGTCTAGCCTACCTGCCATGGGGCCAGCAGAGCCAGCCCTCAGCAGTCAGGGCAGTGTGTGCTCGTGTACCCGCCTCATTCCTGCAAGCGTGGAACATTTCACCCCAAATCTCCTTTCCTCCACCCAGCCCTGGGCTAGGGGCTTTGCACACTGAAGTGGTCTGGCTGTGGCATGTTCAGATGAAGAGACTGAAAATGAGCCCTGCAATGAGCTGGAGAGGAGAGTGCATCCCACCTGGGCACATGGAAGGGATGTCCCCTGGTGGTCCCTGCGCCTCTGCACTGCCCAGCACTGATGCTGCTGCTGCAGAACCTTCAGGTGACTGGGGTTCTTAGCTGGACCAGGGCCTCTACAGGCAGTGCTAAGGCTTCTTTAAATCCAACCAGTATTTAAAGGAAAGCATGAAAACTTTTCCTGACAGCAAGCCATCAAGCTCTTTGTGGAGCACCTTCGCATCTCCGCTCTGCCAAGCTGGCTGTCAGGGGTGCAGCTCCCTTCTCCCTCTCCATTCACTGCTTCTCTTTGTACTCTGCCCCAGATAACTATTTTTATGCTATTTTTTAAGCTATTTGTTTGCTGCATGACACGGAGTATTCAAGAAGCATATGGTATATGGGGCAATCAACCATCAATGTCACTATAAAAATATAAAAATAAAAAATCCCCAAACCCAACCCAACAAACCTCCTTCTTTGCAAGAGCTGAGGTTTACAACTGATCACTGGGAAGGGGGGAGCTTTGCTGGTGCTCTGTGAGCAGTGTCCAGAAGTGAGTCCCAGGCCTGGCAAAGGCAGTGCAGGGTCAGGATCCCGCCCTTGTGAGGATGCCAGCAGCACAGGGTGCTCCAGCCTGAGCCCCAGGAACATGTGCAGGGTTCATTGCCACCTGTGAACTCACCTTGAGGCTGAGGGGCAAATTCTCTCCTGCTGCAGTCACCTCCTTGGGGTGTTCCTGTGGGCTGTGCTGCCTGAGGGCCAAGGAAGCAGGCAGGGAGGGATCAGGTTGTGGTTTCCCCAGATGGAACCTTGCAGCCCCTGTGCTGGTCTTGGCACAGTTGTGTCAGCTGGCTCCATAGAGCTGCAGGCAAGAGAACAAAGAGCCAGAAAACCCCACAGCTTTGGAGTTTTACTTTTCCTTCTGGCTGGGTTATTCCTCCAGCTTGGAGGAATGGCCTGAACCCACTTGGGGTGAGCACAAAGCTTTTCCCTTTTGGTAGGACACTTAAAATATTTGCACGGGCTTCCTAATGCTTTGTTATCCAGAGGAGTGGCAGATTTGGACCAGGATCCCAGTCTTGGCTTTCCCATACCCATAAGACATGGTGACTTCTGAGCACTGCACTGCTCTTCTCAGGGATGTGAAGGATGTTTTTGGGTCGATCCACATCTGTGAGCTGTGCTGAGTGGGTGAGGAGGAGTGGGGTGGAGAGTGAAGTTTTCCAGGAGGATTTGGTATCAGTGGATGAATAGGGACCCGATGCAGAGGGATAAGGATGAGCTGGTGATGTGGTGCCTGTGTGGCTCTGAGCATGGGGGGCTAGGTTTTGCTCTCTGAAACATCACAAGTGTCTAAAGTAAGATTTCTGCACAGCACTGAATTATTTATTGAATAATTTCTCTTGGCAAGGGACTGGTATGCTGTAGATATTTTAGATACTTTAAATACCTCTGTTTACGTGTGATTACTGGGCTCTCTCAGGACATTGAGCTCCTTGTTAGCGTTTTTCCCTTTTTAGCGGATGCTTGCAAAGATCTTGTGTTTTGCAAATGCATTTCTCGGCAGAGCAGGGGGGAGCAGAGGCCAGAGCTGCTCCTCCGGGTTGCTTGGAGATTTCCATCCTTTGTCTGAGCCCTGCCTTTGGCGTTGGGATGGTCGGGAGGCTGGAGGGTCAGCAAAGCCTGTGAGCCCAGTGCTGTGATCTGCCACCAGTTTTGTCCCCGGGAGCCACAGTGGAATGTGGTGCCATGGCCACACCGAGCCCAGGCTGTTCTTGCAGCAGTTACTTGATGAGAAAGAGTTTTTTGAGGAGTGAGATGCCTCTGCAATAAATGCACATGCACACACAAGCATTTACAGCCATGCATGCATATATGTAATTGTACATGTGTATATATCATACATATATCACATATAACAGTACCAAACACTTTAGCAGCCTTTAAGACAGGTTTTCTCTACTGAGTGAAACTGCCTGCCTCTCCTAAAAAAATAATCCAGTTTACATTGGTGGGCCAAGTTAATACCCCAGCCCCAGCCACATGCTGGTGCTGAACTGGTCCCTTTCATCCATCCTGTCCTCTCCTCACTCCTGCAGTCACCAGAGGTCACAGGAAAGCAGGGCTGGCCTCCCTGCCATGAAGTTTATTTGCCTTATTCCTCTGCAGCAGATCCGAGGCTTGACCCGGATGCAAAGCCTTTTTCCATTGCAGATAACTGCCCTGCTGAGCAGCGAGGGACAGCCCTGGGAAGGGGTGGGTGGGGAGGCAGGGGCACAGGGATGGTCCCTGTTGGCATCACTGCAGCCCCCCTTCTGCTCCCAGTGCCCCAGACACCCAGTTCGGGGGGCACTGACCCCCGGCACGAAAGCAATTTGAGCTAAAGAGGCTTATGTACCATTGAAACCCTGTTCTTTAATAGTCTTGTTGGCAGGAGGCCAGTTTCACAGATTGGAAGGGTCTGATTCTCAAAGGAAAGGGAGAGGAACGTTCTTCATTTGTAAAAATAAAATATAAAATTATAAGCTCCCTTTATTGCCTTTCTTGCTCACTGGGTGCTTTTCTAGTGTCCACTCCCTGGAGAAGTGCCACAGCCTCACAGGCTCTGTGTGCCTTTCCTCCTTTGTTTCACCTCTCACACCCTCTTATGTTGCCTGAGCACTGGCATAATAATCCAAAAAAAGCAATTTTATCCCTAAACTGGTTCTTTCTTGGGTTTTTTCTCTTCTTTCCCCCTGTCCCTTCCCAATTATAACTCATTGAGTTGTAGTGGAACCACAGTCAGTGAGGTCTGGGTATTGTGTTTGTGGCTGAAGCACAACCCCCTCTGTAGTTGGAGATCTCATTAGATCACTTGTTCCCATAAAATCTATGGAAGTGTGAGCCCAGCTTGCTGTGGTGTGGCTGGTGTTCCCCCCCTCACCTGGACCCAACCCCGGCCCAGACTGGCCTCAGGATGGGAACTGAAGGCTCATCCAGCTTCTCATCCTCTGTGCCCACACAGGCCAGACTTGTGGAGCTGCAGAGCAGAGGCTGACTTGGCATCACCTCTCTGGGTTTAATTACAGCAGTGATTAGGAATTCACAGCCTGTGGTGTCCCAAGAGCTCCCTGGCCAGGTTGGAGAAGGTCAGAGGTACCTGAGCTGCATTTAATGGCAGTGGTTCCTTCCAGGGTTGATGTCCCCCTGTGTGCCTGCATGGAGCTTGGGAAAAAGGAAAAATAATGATTGTACTCTGCAAGCAATACACAACATCCCCAAAATGCCTCTGCCTGCACAGTTGTGGCAGCCTCTGTGCATATGTTTTCATAAAGATGTTAATTATTGCAGCAGCTTTCATTTAAATTAACAAATGGTTTCCAGTGATGCAGTCTGACTAGCAGGTTCATGTGTCCCTGGGAATGCTGATGCTCCCTTTCCCCTCTGTAAATGCAGACTCTCTTATAGAGACATAGTCATGATTTGAATCTATCTCAAAACCCCCTAAACCCTCTGTACAGGGCACTGAGCACAGTTTTCTTCTTCAGGGGGTGGTGAGGGAGAATGATCCACATTTTGCTGGGTGCTTCCTTCTGCAAATCTTCTGTCACCAACCCCATTTCGGGAAAACAACTATAAATCTCAGGGTCTGGGGTCTGCAGAGCTGAGTGTGAGAAAAGAGTTTGAAAAACTCGTACTGTTTCACTGGAGTGAGATCTCTCTAAATCTGCCTCTCTGGATTGAGATGTTTCAGCTCCTGTAAATTCTGTTTCCTCAGTGGAATGAGTGAGCAGCCAGTGCTGTAGCCAAGGACACAGATCCAGGGCACTGCCGGGATATTCCAGCTTGCTCTGAGAGAAGGGTCTGCGGGCTCTGAGCCAGCACGTGTCACTGGCTGCCCTTTGCAGTTCCCCACTGCAAATGGTTAATTCTCTCAGACATGCTGAAAAGCTGCTTATTTGGGTTCGGTTTTAGTGCTATAAAGTCTAATGTAAATAGCCTTTTTGGGGGCTTGAATACAGGGATGGTAATGGGACACTTTGCCCACTTTCCAAGACAAAATGAATCACCCTCCTCTTCCCCACCCTGCTGTGAATGAAGGGGGGGCAGGAGGATATGGGTGTCCCAAAAGGAGTTGTTCTTCCCAAGCAGGCACTGATGGAATGGTAGGAAGGATGTGATTGCATGGCTGCACAGGACTAGTAAAATTTTAATTGCATTATGCATACACCAGCAGTCTGAGGCTGTTCCCACACTGGCTTATGTCACTAAAACTCCATTGACTGGAGTTACAGAATCACTTCCAGCAGGAAAAGATGAAAACCGAATTGCACAATAGAGCCATTTGTTACCAAAATAAATAAATAAGCCCTGCTCCGGGGGTGATTGCTGTGAACACAGGCTGGTGGGTGATTCAGAGCCCAGTGCCACTGCAGGAGCTCTGCTCACCCCAGACCCAGGCTGGGAAGTTCCAAATCCCCAGCTCTCACCCATGGCTGTTCTCTCCTGGCAGCTCCCCAGCACTGCTTCCTTCCTCCAAACCACTTTCTTCTGTCCCTCCTTGCATATTCGTTTCTCTTTTCTTTGCCATGGGAATACTTTAGAAATCCGGTGGTAATGTGAAGTCCCATTTGGGATAAACAGAAATGTCCGTGTTTTCATGTGCCACGTGCATGGATGCTCTGCTCCACTCCCTTGCACCCAGGGCCACTTGCTTGTGGGGAACACGCACCACAGCAGGGTGGTGGATCCACTGCAGGGAACAGAAATGGGCCAAAGGTGGCAGAAATGAGGAGAAGGGGTGTGGAGACCGTCCTGCTGCTGATCCCAAGCCCGAGGTGAGGGCAGCAGCGCTCTGGGGTATGACACTGCCTTGCTGATGGTTTAAATTACAATTACTTCTTTTCCTCACATGAGAGATGTGTTCCCAGAGCATGTGAGCGTGAGGGGCTCCCCTGCTTGTCTTGACTCGGAGGAGGAGGCTGTGACAGGCAGCCCTGAGCCCTCCTCCTGCAGATCCAGTGCTCCCAACACACCTGGGCCCCTTTGCTGGCCACCATCCCATGGCAGGTTGGCTGCTCTGTGCAGATCAAGTACGGGCTCATCCTGAATCGCTTTGGAATGCAAAAATCAGGATTAACTGTTGCAAAAGGCAAGGTGGGTGAGCTCTGTAGTGCAAAAATCCAGTGTGAGCAGGGGCTGCAGCCCTGACTCTCAGGATCCTTTGGATGATGCTATGAGCTCCAAGATGTTTGTGGACACCCCATACCTGGACAGATGTAAAGGCCCGGCCCTGCTTCCCCCCAGGCAATCCCTGCAGCCCAGCAGGGCAGCAGCACGTGGCTGTGGCCAAGCATCCCCTCATGGCAGTGCTGTTCCCACAGGCACCTTACCAGCTCTCTGCTTTCAGCTTGGCTGCATGGACGGATACAAAACAGCACTCACAGGCTGATGTTGAGGGAGTAATTCCCAGGATTTCAGTGTAACTAGCAACCGTGGCAAACTGGGTGGCTGCCTTTGGTGGGACAGGCTGTTTCTGGGAGCAGGCAGTCTTAAGTGGGACTTGCTGAAATGCTTTTGCACAAATAGCCAATTCATCTGTGAATGAATAGTTCCCTTGCTGAGCTCTCCCACTCTTTGTAGTAAAAGTGTGTTTGGCAGGCTGCTTTCATAGTCTGGTGTGGAGAACTACTGAGGGGAGCAATCAGTACTCCTTCTCAGTTCATAGTATCCCAGGATGGTTTGGGTTAGAAGGAACTTTGAAGTTCATCTAGTTCCAGCTGCCCTGCCGTGGGCAGGGACACCTTCCACTAGCCCAGGTTGCTCCAAGCCCTTGGACACTTCCAGGGATGGGGCAGTGTCACAGCTTCTCTGGGCAACCTGTGCCAGGGCCTCCCCACCCTTACAGTTCACCCTGACATCATTACAGCCACACAGTCAGGGTTTTATTAGATGTGAAGATTTCTGAAAAGGTGGTCAAAGCTCAGGAGAAAATAACCTTGTGGGTGGGTATTGCCCAGTAACTTCAGCTGGGTGTGATCTCTGCAGGGGTTCTACCATTCTTGAAGGGCTGATTGTGGTTCCAGAGGGTTGTAGGGTGGGGAGCTCTCAGGGGAGCAGAGGTGGCTGTGGGATGCTGGGCTGGCACTGGGGTGCAGCATCGGGCCCGAGGGATGGAGATGGCCTGGAGTATGGGCTCTGTGTCACTGTCCCCTCTCTGCTGCCCCCACCACTTCATAGCCCAACAATGAGTGAGGTTAATTGTTTGTGAGGTTGTTTGTTTTTTTTTTTTTTCTTGTGCAAACTTATAAACTCCTCCAGAGTCTCATGTGAGGGGTGCCCCCCATTTGCTGCCTGGCCTCTCTGCCAGCCCCAGCACTCGCTTGGCACAAACACAGGAGAAGGCTGAGAGAGAGTAGCCTGACCTTCAGGACAGCACAGCCCAGAAGCTGTTCCCAGGAGGAAAAAAGCTGGTTTGTGTTAATGTTAGTGGTGCCATTGTGTGGGAAGTCCTGGCCTCCCCATGGGAGTGAAGCCATGTAACTCCACAAGCTGGAGCAAGGCCAGAGGGCAAGAGGAAAGGGGCTGCCTGGGCTCCTGTGGCTGAAAAACTTTTTTTTTTAAGACCTTGACTCCCGTAAAGTCATAAATAGAGCTGTGTGAAACCTTAACTGTTTGGATTCCCCCTGGACAGCACCTGCTTGGCTCATCCCTCACAGGGCTGGCTGATACCGGAGACTCTCCAGTGGGGAGTTGATACTGGACCAACACTGTAAACAGGAGTTATTTAAAATGCTCCTTGTGTAGTCAACAGCCGAACAGGAGTCCCCTGAGGACAGCCCTGACCTTGCACCCTGGAGCAGTGACCCCCTGCCTGGCTCCCCCTCTCCCCTCTCTCTGTACGTGCAAGAGGCAAAAGCAAAGCAACCTGTTGTGGTGGTGTCTGGATCAGTGCCTGACCTGCAGCTTGCCCTTGGCTTTTCCAGGAGCAGGTCTTGCTCCATGAGCCCAGCACATGGGCTCCCTGCCTTCCCTGCACTCCTAGAAAAGCAATGCTGGCAGCTAAAGGGAATGAGCTGCAGACAGCAGAGTGTCATCATGCCCTATCGTAACCCTTGTCTCATCCCCTGTGTCCTCCTGCACAGCCCTCCTCACACAGAAGGAGAACAGGTTTCCTCTTTTTTTTTTTTTTCCCCACTGTCCAAGCAGTGCAGGGGCCAGGGGTGCCCAGCACCCCCCCAGTCTGCGGGGAGCTGAACCTCCAGCCCTTCTCTTCTCCTTGGGAAATACCCTGGCGTTTGTCCTTCCTGGGAGCCACCCATCTTCCCCATGGCAGGGTACAGAGTGGGACCCTGTGCTGGTGTGCTCACAGCCTGATACCCTGGCACCCCTTTATCCTCACTTCACAGTCACCACTTGTTTCTTCCAGAAAACATTCAGGCAATGAAATGAAACTTTCATGGCTTGAATCACCTATAATTTACCCTGATGTAAATCATAAGGAGCTCAAAGTTGGGAATGTGAAACTGGCAAAGAGGAAGGCAGTGGTGTTTTGGGGGTGTCTGTGCAGTGTTCTTCACACAGAGGTAACCTGGCTTTGCCCCACTCCACGGGAGCTGAGGGCTCGTGACTGGTGCTGGTGCTGTGTTGTGACCCTGCCAGGGCTGTGACCACCACACAGCCCCTGTCCTGCTCAGGGAAGGCTGAGCGAGCTCCCGGTGGTCCTGAGGGGACAGTTGTAGCTGGATCCTGGAGGTTGGCAAAGCATGTTCTCCCCTTCCCAAACTGCACAGAGCCCCGTGCTGCCCGTGTCCATCCCCAGCCTCCCCTGACCTGACCCCCGCTGTGGCTCTTGCAGAGTTTGCCGTTTCTCTGGCGGAGAAGATGCAGGCTCAGGAGATCCTGCGGAGCCTGCGGCTCCCCGAGTTCGATGACCTCAGCCAGTTCTTCCGCAACCTGCCGGCCACGGCGCTGGTTGGCATCGGCGCCTTCGCCGCCGTCGTGGCCTACTGGTTCGCCAGCCGGCCCCGCGCCGTGAAACCGCCCTGCGACCTGCGCATGCAGTCCGAGGAGGTGGAGGTGAGCCCGGGGGCACCCTGACTGCCTGTCCCCGAGGTTGGCATGCCTGGAAGTCATACAATGGTTTGGGACCTCCTTCCAACCCCCCTGCCATGGGCAGGGACACCTTCCACCAGCCCAGGTTGCTCCAAGCCCCATCCAACCTGGCCTTGGACACTTCCAGGGATCCAGGGGCAGCCACAGCTTCTCTGGGCAACCTGTGCCAGGGCCTCCCCACCCTCACAGGGAAGAACTTCTTCCAAATATCTAATCTAATACTTTCTCTCAGTTTGAAGCCATTGCCTCTTGTTCTGTCACTACGTGCCCTTGCAAAAAGTCCCTCTCCAGCTCTCTTTTATAGGCCCCCTTCAATAAGGTCTCCCCAGAGCCTTCTCTTCTCTAGAGTGAACAACCCCAGCTCTCTCAACCTTTCCTCTTAAGGAAGGTGTCCCATCCCTCTAATCACCTTTGTGACCTGCTCTGGACTCGCCCCAACAGGTCTGTGTCCACAAGGGATGCCAGGAAGGCATTTTTTTTGTTTCTGTAGTTCCCCAACCCCATCCTGAAATCAGCCATGTAATGCACTGTGCCAGGGATCCTCTCACCCCTTCGTTCACCAATTCACCTCTTTCTGAAAACTGGAAAACTAGAATGCAGCACATTAATTTATTCTCTTACATTCTCAGTAACATTTTGGTCTTAGCTTTACTTAACCGTCCATGGCCAAAAATTAGAGGCACTGCTATTGCATGGGAGAAACCACTGAGAGGTAACAGCTGGTAAGACCAGATCAACTGGCACTCCTCATGTGTGCCCATTGCTGAGTTTGCTGCTGCAAACTTGGTAATAGTAAGAAAAAAGTAGACCTGAATCCATGCTCAGAGGCTGAAGAGTTATTAATTTTCATGCTTGCAAAGGTTTTAAAGTTTAATGAAGCTGCTCTGTTTTAAAGAGCAGAAATATTTCTGAAACTTATCTCCACTTAATTTAATATCTGAAAGTGGGATGAGAATTTTTAAAACCTTTTGTGATGTTCCCTCTAAAAAGTTATTGTCTTTAATTCCCTTCTTAAAAGGGTGGGAGGAATTTACATTTTTCAAGGCAGTTTTTCCCTTGTGGTTAGGGCTTTAGTTAGACTTTCTTCTGGCTCCCAGTGCAGTCCCAGTTTGGTCACCCCCACGCTGGCTATCTCCCCTGCCCACTCCTAAAACACCCCTGCTGAGCCTCTGCCTTAGTCTGTCCTTCATGTTGGTCTGGATGTCCTTGAGAAGGTGCCCGTGGTGCCAGTCCTGGGGATCTGTGGAGCCCAGAGCAGTCACTGCCCCCAGCACAGCCCAGTCCATTACCTGCAGATCCATAATTCCTGCTTAAATCCCCTTGGGAAGTATCAGCCCTCTCCCATGACAATGAGCTCCTCTCTGGGCAGGTGTCACCGGGGTGCTGAGGGGGATGTCCCACCTCCCCGTCCCTTTTTGGGGCAGGGGTGTGGTGGTGGTGCAGAGGTCTCACCGCTCTTTGGGGAGTGTGGTGCTGTGGGGGGGTTCCCTGTCCCACCCGTGTCACCTTTGTCCCCTGATGTCCCGCAGGGCCTGGCCGGGGCGCGCCGGTCGGTGATCGGGGACAGCCCTCAGCTGCTGACACACTACTACGATGACGCCAGGACCATGTACGAGGTCTTCAGGAGGGGATTCAGCATCTCTGGTGAGAGCACGGTGGTGAGGAGGCCTGGGGGCAGAGGGGGGGACCAGGTGATGCAGGTGTCCTTACCCATCAGTTGATGGCACCATCAGAAAGCTCTCAAACACTCCTGAGACATCGAGTCCCACTCCAAAAAGCCACGATGATTCTTCCCTGCTCTATCATAACCATTTTTGTGTCTGCTGTTTATGATGTCATGCCTCATTGGACACAACAATTTCATGGTCAGATTATTATTTTTGATACCACCAAAAACCTCAGTGGAATTGCACCTGTTCCACCCCACAGGACAGGGGTGAATAAATGACTCAGTAGGTGTATGGAGGAAAGGGTCTTGTGCAGGTAGGTACAGTCAGCAAATTATTTAAACTTTTCAAATCTTCATCCTGTCACACAGTGCTGCGTGTTGTTTTTACTCCTCCAGAGTAGGCTGGGCTAAAAATAGCAGTTTTCACTTTGAACTGTTTTAATCAAAAGGCAGTGCAAGCAGTGGGAGCTGGGGTTTGGGATGAGAGCCCTCATCAGACACTAATGCTCACATGACCTTCCCAGAAGTGTCTTCTGATGAAGCTGTTTGGGGCAAACTGCTGCTGTCCCTCCTGTAGCTCGGGGGGGGGATTAGAGCTCTTTGGGATCCCAGCAGCTCAATTTCCATCAGGTGCTCTTGTGTGTGTAATTTGCTGGAGTGAGAGGCAGCCCCCCCAGTAACTGGATTTACTGTGGGAGGGCTCTGCCACATCCCCAGAGTGTGGCACTGGGCATTAACCCCCATGACTTGTCATCTCTGCTTGTGTCTTCCAGAGAACGGCCCCTGCCTGGGGTTCAGGAAACCCAAGCAGCCCTACCAGTGGCTGTCCTACAAGGAGGTGAGCTGGAGATGACACCCTTGTCCATCCTCTCCCCCTGCCCGACAGAAGAAGGGGTGTTGGGTGCCCGTTGGTGACACACGGGCCACACCAGGGTGTAGCTCCTGAGCTGTGCGAGGGTTCCCGTGTCCCCACCCTGGCACATCCAGGTGTTGTATCGGTGTGTCAGCTTCCAGGGGCTGGCTCCATGCCATGAGCCCACTCCTGACTGCAGCACTGACACACTCTGGAGCTGTGGGGCATCGCCAGCCAGACATCAGCTGCTAGTCAACTAATGATGGCTCCTGATAAGATAAAAATTGCACTTTTCCATAGCAAATATGATAATTTGAGAGCCTCCCTGTATAACTCTTCACTTAGTTTGGTATTGCTTATATTCCTCTTCTTTAATGTATTTTTTCCTATCCAAATTCCAGGTGGCTGAAAGAGCAGAAGCTCTGGGTTCAGGCCTTCTGCAGCAGGGCTGCAAGCCATCCACAAAGCAGTTCATTGGGGTCTTTGCTCAAAACCGTCCAGAGGTGAGATTTTAAGTTCACCTTGATGTTGTATTAATAATGTTCCTGACTTGTCAGCTTGTTCTCAGTGTGTTAAATCTGCTCCCACGGCCCCTTCTCACCTCTGTGCTTCCCTGCCCTCCTGCAGTGGATCATCTCTGAGCTGGCTTGCTACACCTACTCCATGGTGGTGGTTCCCCTCTATGACACTTTGGGTCCTGGAGCCATTCGGTACATTGTCAACACAGGTAACACCAAAATTGATGTAATCTTCTCAGAAATCAGTTTTGTTGCTCAGAATGGGTCATTTTCTGCTTCTAAAAGACAGGGGAATGTGGAATCCTAGAACGGTTTGGGTTGGAAGGGACCTTAAAGCTCACCTAGTTCCAACCCCCCTGCCATGGGCAGGGACACCTTCCACTGTCCCAGGTTACTCCAAGCCCCGTCCAACCTGGCTTTGAACACTTTGAACACTCCCAGGGATGGGGCATTGTGACTCTCTGAGTGCCCTGAAGTCACTCAGAGAGGTTCCTGGGGAGCCGTGTGTCCCCATGCTGGGTCAGGGCTGCCTCTGCTGTGTTTCTCACAGTCCCAGTTGTGCATAGCCATGGATAGGGCTGCTCTGGGTGTGGGAATTACTCCACAGCCACCCACTCCTGTGCTGCTTCATATTTTGCCTCCTGGATTTTATAACCCGTGTGGGGAGCAATTTTATTATTCTGAGCTGAATCCCAGAATAATCGTGGATGTCAGCTGCAGCTCTGGTATTGATTTAGGTTAGCTAAGATTGCAGTAATTTTTCAAGAGAGTGCTGGGATTTCTGATGTAGCCTGGAGTGACTATCAGAACTGATACAGCGTTAGCTGTGAGCCAGAGTCTTGCATTAAAAAGGATTTACTGCAAACAGCTTGTTTGGCTGCTCTTCTTCCAGCTGACATTTCCACGGTCATTTGTGACAAGCCTGAAAAAGCCAGGATCCTCCTGGACCACGTGGAGAGGAAGGAAACACCAGGCCTGAGCTCCATCATCCTGATGGACCCCTTTGAGAAGGAGCTGGTGGAGAGAGGGAGGCGCTGCGGGGTTCGCATCCAGACCATGCAGGAGGTGGAGGTGAGTTTGCTCTCCCTCTCTTTTAACAATTCTTTGTAATTTCTATAAAAAGACAGTAAAATATACGGGGACTTGTGAACCACGTGGCAGGTTCAGTGTCTGGAGAGCACAAAAGAGCAGCTTATGGCTGATAACACTGAGCTTGTGGCTGATAATACTGAGCTTGGTGCAGTTGCCTCTTGGTGTTGTTCCTTGTTGATGGCAGAGCCAACATTCCAGTCCTTTCTCCTCAAATACACTATCAGCTGCTATTTAGGCCTGGGAAACAGGTTGTTATTTGAGATGCTGTCCTCCTACATATAAGCCTACAGCCTCACACTTGTATGAAACACCCTGGATCCAGCTCAACCAACCCAAGCACTGCTTGAAATCCAAGGATGGCACTGCAGTTAAGGCAAGAAAGTCTGGAGAGAAGAGATGACCTAAGTGCCAGCCACGAATTTTTCTGCTCTAGCTCACACTCTCCCTTAATGGTTTGCAGATGATTAGCAAGTGGGTTACACTGCAGGAATTAAAGTGAAAGTCACTTCTGTTACTTTAATCTCTTCCAGGACCGTGGCCGTGAGAGTCGACATGTGCCTGTGGTGAGTCTTGGCATGTTGCTTTTGCCACTTCCAGCTGCAGCTGACAGTGTGACATTTATTGCACTGACAAAAGGGGGGACGGTTTTCTCTGGCAGAGGAAGCCTCTCCACGAGGGAAACAGTGGAGGAGCCCAGGGACTGCTGATACCATCCAATGGAGATCACAGAATCATTGAATGGTTTGGTTGGAAGGCACCTTAAAGTTCATCTCATTCCACCCCCTGCCCAGGGCAGGGACACCTCCCACCAGCCCAGGTTGCTCCAAGCCCCATCCAACCTGGCCTTGGACACTTCCAGGGATGGGGTAGCCACAGCTTCTCTGGGCAACCTGTGCCCACCCTCCCAGGGAAGGATGGACAGTATTTGCTTCATCCCTGTTGAACATTTAATGGGACAGCAGTGAAATGCTGTGGTTAAGTCACTCGAATTCCAGTAGTTACCCAGGGTGGCACTGGGGGAATGTCTCTGCACCCTTTGCTTTCTGCTGGGGTTTCTGTAGCTCAGAAACACTCCTTGGCAGTATTTAGCTGGGATATTTTTGGAAAATTGCTGTGATATTTTTCACTGGCTGCTCATACTCGTGCAAAACTCTCAAAAACAGCTTCTGATGTTCAAGCTTTTTATTTAGTCACTCATGACCCAAAATAGCACACACATGAGGTGGTGCTGAGAATACAGAGATGCTGCTGGAAATGGGAGCAATCAGCAGCTTTGGAATCTTGTTCCCTGTTGTGGAGTTGTTTCCAGAATTATCTGGAAATCAGTAAATTGTCTCAAGTTTTCCCACACACCTACAGGTATAGATGATGTCTTTGCAAATACTAATGGCAAGGCAAGTATTCCCTCAGTCTTCTTACCCTAAAGCATGTCCTTAGTGCAGCTGGAGCAAAGCACAAGGAATAGAGTTTGCATCAACTGAAGAAACCTGATAAAAAGAGTTTTATGATGGTCTGAGGGGACAGAAAGGTTTTTATGGCAAAGCTAAAACATAATTGGTTTAGTCTTTAGGTTTACACAATGGCAACAGTCTCTCCTGTTAACCCTTCTGCATTTGATTAATGTGATTTTCTTATTCTCCTTGTGTATTTCCAGCCTCCTCGACCGGAAGATCTATCAATTGTCTGTTTTACCAGTGGCACTACAGGTAAAAGAGGCATTTAAATCTTGAAATGTTAGAATATATTATGAAATTATTCATTAATCCCATTTCAATATATGCAAACTTGCTGTTATACTGACATGGCAATGATATTTCTATGCACTTTAAATATTTTAGAATATATATATGTATATACATTTCTGTAGATTGCAAATTAAAAATAACATTTTTCTTTTTCACTTGAATTCTCTGACATACACTTTGCCAGTGCAATTTTCCAGTTATCTGGGAACCTGCCCATGTTTCTGCTTCCCCTTTTACAGTGTAGTTGTGAAGCACTTGGTTGATTTGTATTTATCTTCTGCTGATGTTTAAAAAAACCCCCAACCTAAAACACTGAAATGTGGTTCCACAGCTTCCCATTTTCTGTATCCTAAGCACACTGATGTCCTCAGCCTCACCAAGGTCCTTGTCACCTCTGTCTCCTCTGCTGGTGTGTTGCCCATGTCCCTGGGCTGGCCCTGGGGCACCACGTGCTGGGGAGGTCGGGGCTGAGCCTGGGCAGCCCTGGGTGCTGGTACCCATGTGCCACTGGCCTCCTTTGCTTGGGGATGAGCAGCATCATTTTCCTGCCTGTTTGCAGCAGAGGCAGTGCTTTCTCCTCTCTCCAGACCCTGGTTTTCATCAGCTTGCAGGAATTTCCTGCTCTTGAGAACTCAACCCCTGTAACGTCTCCCTAAAAGCTGCACAGGGTGATGCACGAGACATCACTGCTTGGGAAGCTGCCTTTGCACTTCCCATGCTCCAGGGACTGCTGGAGCAGCTCTTCCACGTTCACCTGTGCTCTCAGGATTGTCTAATGCTTGGTCCTACCCCAAAGCATCCTCGGTTTGGCCTCAGCCCCTTTAGGCCAGAGAAGATGCTGGAGCTGCTGGTGCTGCCCAGCCTGTGGGTCAGGCTGGGCACGAGGGGACACCTTCATCTTCCACCCCCCAGAGAAGACCTGTGCTGCAGACCAGGTAGGCAACTGCTTTATCAACCCCAGGTACAAACTCAAGGTGTATTAAAAGGGTTTGGGTATTTTACTTTTGTACATCACTGTTAGTTTTGGGATCTGCACTTCAGAGTTCCCAGGGCAGAGCACGGAGGGAAAGGAGCCTGTGACTCTGCTGTGTCCCAGCACTGGGAATTCCTAAATGGGAAAGACTCAAGTCAGTGCAGGACATGGATATCACAGCCATGTACAGGGTCAGTGCAGAGGGGCTGGGCACAGCTGGGACCTGCAGGAAGATGAAGGAGCCATGCCATGGATACAGCAGGGCACAGAGTGTTTGTGTGCATTCTCAAGTGCAGAGTGACTAATTTGTCAAGCCACATTTTTGTTGATATTTTTATTTCTAAATAAGCAATTCTGCATAGAAAAGGGGGTTTTTTAACTTTCTTTTCCTATTTGCAAATGCAGTCATGGGCCAGCTTCTGATTTTGTGTTTTTCTTAGAAAAATGCCCGAGGTTACAGAATTAGGACAACCAGGGAGCTCATTTCCTTTCTCCCATCCAAACCAGAGATTTCAAATTCTGCAAACCTCTCAAATTGAACTCTCTCAGAGCAATGCTTTGTGACCCACCCTGCTAGTGCAGGACTTTGCACACCGCTCTCTGGCTTTTCCAGAGTTTGCATCAACACTCTGGTCTTTTTTCTACATTGTATTAGTTTTGATGTAAAAGGCTTGGAGTTCTGTATAGCCCGTCATTTTTAATGACCAGATTTAGAATTTTCTTCCAAAGAATATGTTCTCTGGGGCTTTTTCAATTCTGAAGGGCTCTAAGTATTTTTAGTATAGTGTGAAAAAAAAAATCTCTTCTGTAGAATTTGTAACCTGAAAATGGTAAAATTGGAAACAATTCCCCAAAGTAGACTTTAATGTTTGCTTTTCTTTGATAGGACCAGATGTCCCAACGCCTCCCCAGGGAGAAGGGAGAGTCTGAGGTTGTTGAGCTCCGATGACAAGACCAGCTTTCATGGTTGTGCCAAGAAACCATCAGCACTTGGAAATGGGCCAAAGGCACACAGATGTCCCCAAACCATCAGGATAAAATTTTTCATGCTGGCTACTCCAGAGGAG
Organism: Pipra filicauda; assembly: GCF_003945595.2. NCBI lineage: Eukaryota > Metazoa > Chordata > Aves > Passeriformes > Pipridae > Pipra > Pipra filicauda. The sequence goes on from NW_024105086.1 coordinate 1,404,311, forward strand.
TCAGCTGTCATTCCCTCAAGGATCCACCCGTAACCAGTTGGATAAAAATGACTTCCCAGCGGTTTCTCCCAGCCTGGCAGTGCCTGTTCCTGTCTGCCAGAGCTCCCGGGCCGAGGAAAGTGCTTGCATCCCAAAACACTGATGGATCACACCTCTGAGTTAGTGCTGGAGCTGCTACTTGAAAGACCCCTTTAGCAATGTGGGAAAGGTTCTATTGCTAATGAGAACTGTCAAACCCTGGCACCAAGATAAGGAGGACCTGACGTTCCCGGGCTATCAATGGTTGGGATCACAGGGCATCTGTTCCGTAACAGGAGACTCACTGGGTCTGTCTTTCTGAGGAAATTCAAACAAGAGCAGCATTACAGACTTGGCATTGATTTTTTTAAAATAGAACAGCAACATGACTGCCAACCTTCTTCTCTCAAAGTGGCAGTTCTGGGAAAGGGCTCACAGAAAGGGGCACCTGATTTGCTGGGTTAACTCTTAGAACAGAACTACTGAGGAAGGTCAGAATTTACAGGAGTCCCCCAGCCCAAGAAAGCTGCAGCTGCCCTGTGGCAGCGTGGTTTGTTCTGGATTTCTCCCGATGAAGGCTCTCCTGGCTCCAACACTGCTGCTCTGCTCCGACACCGTTATCCCACAACCTGAGCAGGAGGGACCCAGGGAAGGAGCCAGGATGTTCACTCTGCTTCCAGGCGTGGCAGGGTGGCTTAAACAGAGGTACTGAACTGCATTCAAGTCAGAGGTGGAGCAAGTAAATGAGTCTGAGATCTGAGAAATCTTCCCATAGAATCACAGACTGGTTTGGTTTGGAAGAGACCTTAAAGCACATCTTGTTCCAACCATGGGCAGGGACAGCTTCCACTGGATCACAATGCTCCAAGCCCTGTCCAACCTGGCCTTGAATACTTGAAATCTTCAAAAAAAACCAAACAACTGAAGAGCTTTGTCAAGGTGCAGGGACCAACTCTGCTGTAGGTATAGCTGGAGGGCACAGTTTTGAGTTTCCAAACCAGTACTCAGCACATCCTCTCTGAGCTGTGGGAGCTGTGGGAGCTGCAAGGGCTGCGCACGCGTGTCTGGCTGGACTCAGCTGGAATAACACAAACAATTTCTGGGCTGTGATGTGTATTTACAACTGACACTGGTTTGTGGAGTTTTCTTGAAGTCTGGATCCATGTGTGCACCCAGCTGTGACAATAACCTGCCAGGTTGAGCTGGCACCCACCAGCCCGTTGGTCCAGCACATCAGGGCAGGAGCAGTTGTGGCTGGCAGAGCTGTCAGCCCCAGCTTCACTCCTGAGCCTTGGATGAGGATGAATGTCAGCGACACCAAACCAGCCTCCTGTGCACCGTGTTCATCTGCAAGTGTTTGGGACTGAATTACTCGAGGCACATGGAACAGCAGATATGGATTTTCAGTGGAATATATTGTGTTAAAAATATATCCCTCTCTGGTGCAATAAATGTGTGCAGCAATTGCTCCTGCCGTTTGGGCCTGCCTTTAATTAGTTGTGAGGTTGAGTAGGAGCGATGTTGGTGACACTGGCAGGGCACAGGGCTCAGTGCTGTGTGTGCCCGTGCCCACCCCGGAGGGCTCCCAGCCTGCAAAATGCCTCTGAAGTGAGAGGATTAAACATCTTTTCCTGTGCTGAAACATATTCACAAAGCACCTGTGCCCCTTCTAATCCGAGGAAGGCAGGATGAAATTCTGGCTGATTTGCCATTTAGCTCCGTTACCTGTAGGAGCTTTGCCAGGCTGCCTGTGCCCCCCGTGCTGGGCCCCGCAGGGCACAGCTCCTCCCATGTGCTGCTACGTGGCACTGGTGTGATTGAATTAAAACAATCTGCTTAAAAACCTGCTGGAGAGAGAGAGAGGCTGGGCCTGTAATCTTTATTCGAGCTGAGCTACACCTTCTTTTCAGAAATAAACCCTTGGAGGGTGATGAAAAGGGACAGTGCTGTGACAGGAGGACGTGCAGAGCTCTCCGTGCCACTGGTCTGTGTGCCTGGAGGTTCCAGCCTCTGTGTTTGCTGCTTAACAAACCCTGTATTTTGGCGTCTAAACAGATCTGAGATGCAAGGGGTGGCCAGCTGAGAAAAGAGGGTGAGAAAGCAAATATTGGTCGTGCAGAGTTGCCCACCAGTGGTGGGTGAAACACTGCAGGGGCAGTACCCAGCTCCGGGGCTTTGCTGGCTCCCTAATGGATTTAGGGCTGTCTCCAAAACATTTCTCCTCTGCTGCTGACACTATTAATGACTTCCTTTAATTGCAGCCTCATAGAGTCTTTTTGTTTTCTGCATTGTTCAGGTTATCTAGAGTACTGGCTGAGTAAGACTGTAAGAGCCTTTTAAATGATGTTTCTTGGTGTTCAATATCATTCTTAGTCAAAATCTGGATGAAATAAATCCTCCCTGGAGAGGCTGGAGCAGCCAGCCTGGTCTGATGCCTGTGCTTATCAAGCGGCTCCATATGAGCACTCAGAAATGGCAGTTGGGTTATTTCTGCTGGAAACTGTTGTCCAGAGTCTCCAACAGAAATATTTGTGTTTACAGTATCATTTCATTAAAGTTTGAGTATTGCAGTAAGTGCTTTAGGTGCATGTTACTGCAGAGAAATGATGGTGAAGATTACGTAAGTTTTAAAATTCAAGAAGAGAACTTAATATTTTAACTATTTCTTGTTTCTTTTTTTTTAATTTTTTTTTTTTGATGTTAAATTTTCAAAAGTTCCCTTCTGGCTCATGGTTTAAACTCCCTCTCTGTTTCCTTGCAGGGAACCCCAAAGGTGCTATGCTGACCCATGGGAATGTGGTGGCGGATTTTTCAGGCTTTTTGAAAGTGACGGAGGTGAATACCCTGAGCTAGAGAACATTGCCATGTGCACGGTGTGGGGGTTAAGCTGGGGCCCTGCACGGGCTGCAAATCCACTCTTGCAGATTAGAGGTGAAATTTCTCCTGCTCAGAGGGCCAAATCCATGGGAATGGGAGCGAGGCTGAGCCTACAGCACCAGAGGGCATTAAATCCCCTTTCCAGCCCTGGCTCCCAGGCTCTGTAGGGCACAAATTGCTGAGAAGCAATACTGACTCCTGTAAATCAATTAATTAACTCATTTTGAAGAATTAGGAGAGCAGACAAGTCCTGTACAGTTGCAACTGGTGCTTGAGGAGGAGTTCAGGGTGCAGTTGTGCTCTTTGTGTCCCATTGTGCCCCACAACGTCCTCATTGATTTGAAAGCTCTCTGCATACCAAGTGGGTGTGTGTATATATTAATATATAGAAGAACATACATACTTTTTAACAAGAATGGTTAATTTCATTGATATTCCAGTGTATCTCAGTTTCTGTCATACATGTTTCTAAAAAAGCATAGTACTGGCCAAGTGCCTTTATAATATGTTTCACACGGTGTGTAAACTTGTGTTTAGAAACACTGTAGGGAGCAGAATCACTTTATCACAACATAGTAAGGATTAACAGCTTAAATAGAACAAGTATAAATAATCTAATTTTTGGTAGCAAACAAGCAATTCTATAAAGTCATGATATGCACATTGGATGGACAGTTGGTTGCCTCGTACCCCTCGCTGGTCTTATTGTTGAGGTTGAAATTACTGCAGTCTTATTACCTTAATCCTTGAACTTTCTGAGGTTTCCTGGTGTAAAGAAACTCGGACATGTGATGTGAGAAATGCCACTGAGCTCCCGTGTCCCAGTCCTTGCAGGGCTGTGGCTCCAGCCATGGGCAGTGGGAAGGGCCAGGGCAGTGTTTTGCTGCAGGAGCCCTCGGGCTCTCGGTGGCCTCAGAGGCACAAATGAAAGCTGAGGTGTGGGGAGGTCTGAGCTCCAAAGGGCAGCAACGTTTATTTTGGAAGAGACCTCATTTAGAGCTGAGGGAACTTGGCATCTTTCAAGACTGGCCCATAAAAATGGATTTAGTGTTTGCTGACTGCAGTGGGACTCCTTGATTCGTCTCAAAGGTATCAGATTGAGAGCAGAGTCTGGTGTAAGTGGTTGTGAATTTGAGAGCTCCAGTCACCAGAGTACTGCAGGCAGGGGGAAAGGTCTGTAGCTGATCCCCAAGATTTGGCCAGTGTCTGACCACAGTAATGAAATTCAGCAAAGTGCAAAACACTTGAAAAGAGTATAAATTAGTGAAATAAAATGAGAAGTCCTGTAGAGTTGCTGTTTACATACTCTCATGCCAGTTTTACTTAGATCAGTGATTTTTAGAAATTGAGCATATTTTGAAGTGAGCCCAGAGCTTCATTATAAGGTTGGTCTCAAATGCCAAGAGGCTGTTTTAATTTTTACAGTTAACTGGACAACTGTGCCAACTTTGAAATACCATTCAATGTCATCATTTTGGTCTGATTTAAAACCAAATTATTTTGTCTGGGCCTTTAAAGCAGTACATAAAAACCCTGGTGATGTTAAAGGTTTTGCATTACTGTGCTTGCAAAAAATGAGGCCAAACTGTAATAACATATAAATAGGTCTGCAGGCCCTAATGGCTTCATTCAGACTGACAGACAAAATAATATGTAATGGGATGCTGAAAACACCCACGTGGTCAGTGTTGTTTGACTTCAGGAGGTGATGGTTGGGAGGCCATACCCAAATCTGACCAGCCCAGATTTAACTTCAATAAAATATCCCCTGAGGGAGGAACTCCTGTGCCTGCATCCACCATATCCCAGCTCATGGGTTATCGGTTCCACCCGAGCAGTGGAGATGCAGAGTGGGTATAAACTGTTACTACTGTGACCTGATAGATTTTTATACCCATTTTCCACTAACCACTGGCCTTGGTGCAAATTATTAGGTAGTCAACCTTTCAGGTTTTGTAATCCATAATAGTATAGCAGGCCTTACCCTAGGAAATGCAGGTAGAAAAGCTATTTTCTTTTGGGGCATGGGTTAGGTAAGGCTCTTGGAGCCTTTGTTTATTCCAGCTTGCAGGAGAGAGTTAAAAACTTGGCAAACTGAAGACTGGTCAGTTATTTTCTTAATAATTTGCCCAACTTTCTCTTTCCCCACTGTGCCTGTCTGTGGGACAGTGACAATGCCCTTAAAATCACATTTCAATCACTTAAAATGATGAGAAATGCTAACAGAAGTCAATAATTTTTGCAGCTAAAAATGAAATCATTTGTTTTCCCAACATACTCTGATTCAAATCAATGAATAACCAAAGGAAAAGCAAAAAAAAAAAAAAAAAAAATCTATAACTTTGACTCCAGTACCACTGTGACTCTCAGATGGGCTCTGTGCAATGTGGGAAAGCCCTGACGGTGTCCGGGAGGCTCCTGCAGGTTGGCACAGGGATCCTGGGGGCTCCTGCAGGTTGGCACAGGGATCCTGGAGGCTCCTGCAGGTTTGCTCCTGGATCCTGCTGTTGTGCACCCAGCTGAGAGCACAGATGGGGGGCTCAGCACCTCCTGAGAGAGAGCAGTGAACACAGCCTGGGTTCTCTGCCAGGGTGAGCCTCCATTCCCAGATTCCCATCTGCCTTTGCTGTGGAGGCCTCTCCATGCCCTGTGTGTGCATCTCTCTGCTCCTCCTGCTAACCCAGCTCCATGACGCTGTGGCTTTAACGCTTCCCTGTGTCCGCCGCTCCCTCCTCTCTTGACAGTCTTTACCCTTTTGCTCCTCTGGTGCCATTTTTCTCTTTATTGTTTTATGACTTTCTTGTTGTCTTCCTGTCAGTGTTTCTTTCCTTTCTGTCTCCCATGCCCTCCACCTGCAGAAAGTGATCTTTCCGAGACAGGACGATGTGCTCATCTCCTTCCTGCCTCTGGCTCACATGTTTGAAAGAGTTATACAGGTAAGAAACCTGCCTGAACTGACGAGGCCTCGTGGGGCTCCTTGTGTTTTCTTCCAGAGTCAGTGGTCTCCTACTTGTGAGGATGTACACATTTCCTATTTGCCTTTAGCACACATGTTTGAGAGAATGGTACAGGTAAGGTCCTGGTGTCAGTGGAAATCGTCTTTTTTCCACGCCAAAAAAGAAAAAAATTAAATGAATAAAATACTAAATAACCAGTCATACCTTGTAGAACTAAAAAAGCTTGTACTCCAGAAGTGCCACATGCATAACACCAGGGCCCAGCTGCAGTCTCAGTGCCATGGCTGTGAGTCCAGAGCTATTCCAGGAGAGTTTCCCAAGTTTTCCAGCTTACACTTGGCTCAGAGATTGGAAAACAGCCCTTCAGCAACGAGCTACCTGCTTGTTCAGCTCATGGCTACTGCTGCCTGTGCAGGTTGGGGGGCAGCTTTTCTAAGCACTCCAGGATGACCTTTCATGGGGGTCAAGATAATTTTATGCCATTTTCTACATCAGCTAAAATTGTTTTATTGCATAAATAACCAGATCTGCAAAAAAACCCACCCCAGTTTGGCTACACTGCAGAAGAGGAAACTGAGGTCATGGTGTGAGACACGTGATGCTCCTGGCAGGGCAGGGTGCTGTGGGCACCACTGGAGCCAGTGTCCCCTGGGAAGGGTGGCTGCACAGGCTCGTGCCAGCCAGCAGAACTGACTCCAGTGTCTTTCTGAAAAAAAAAAAAAAAGGTGATAATTTGTGCTGCAATTGGTGTGTTGGGCAAGTCAGGTTAGGCAACCACATCAGGTCTGCTGGCCTGAGAAGCTGCAAGCTCAGAACTGATCCAGTATGTGAAGAGTGGATCTGGATCCAGTTGCAGCTCTGTACTTTCTCAGGGAGGACTGTTTCAGGCTGAAAGCATATTTTTTGAGTCAGACAAGCGTCTTAATGTAAACCTCCCACTTCTTGGTAACATCTGTGCCAGAAATAATATATTTCTGCCCTGTTAAAAACCTCACAAATTGGAAGTGAAAGCCCATGAAAGATTTGGAGAATTACAGCACAGCCTTTCTCCACTTGCAAGGCAAGTTGGTCAGTGTGCCAGCACTGTTTGGGCAAATGGCTTTGCCAGCAAACAAGAATGTAATTATTCAGAAGTCATCTGATGGGGGGTGGGAAGAAATTAAAAACATTTGAAATGCCCTCGTTTCACAGGATGTTGCTGTACTGAAAGGGACAGCCTCCAAAGGATGTTGAGGTTTATCCTCCCTGCTGAAAATGCTCATTAATGCAAAGATTTTTTTCAAAAGGGCTGAAAAGTAATTTTCAAAAACATTCTGAACAGCAAGCACTGTGTCAGCATCCCTAGTTTTAGCCACCATTATTAGTTCCTGGAATTTACAGTTAAAATCATACAGATACATTCTTTAAAGATAAAAACTTCTAGTTGTTATTTTTAATTCCCACTGAGCGCACTGACATTTTTTTTTTAAATCCATGTGCAGTGTAAAGCACAGATTCAGCAGTGTGATGTTTATTAAACCCACATCACATGTATAAAATTCCTGTGGTTTCAGCTGATGGAGACAGTCTAACTGCCTGACAGAGCAGTGAGAGTGCTCAGGTTAATATCACAGGGTTTTAGGAGCAGCACAAAAATACTTGGGTGTCTCTTAAGGAATTTTCAACTGGTTTAGTTGTTTGGGGGAGACAAGCCCACCGAAGGGAGCTGAAGTTCTCAGTCTGCTCAGGAAGGCTGAGCTCAGCCCTGGCATGGTGGGTGCTTGCTAAGGATGCCTTCTCCTCCTTGCACTCTAAAAGCAGGGTAGTGGTGCCAGTCTCCAAATGTTCTTTGGTGATAAAATGCCAGTTTTAACGAGTCCATGACTGGTCCTCTGCAGGATTACTGGTTACCAGTTACCCCCCTGCCCCATCCCACACATCCAGCTCCATTCTGGTCCAATTAAAGCACCCTGCTTCCTTTCCAAGTACAAAACTTCTGGATTTGTAGCTGCTGTACAAGTCAAGCACCTTCTGTGAAGTGGGCTTCTCTTTCTGGGTACAGGATCAGGCACTGTATTGCTAACGTAGTCTGTACTGTTGTATTTAAACAAAACTAAAGTATTAACCTCTAAAAATCGGCTGCTGCTCAGTGTTTGACGATGTTTCTTAGTGTACATTTCTGTATTGACAATTGGTCCTCGTGCTGTGAGCTGCTGTGGGAGGGCTGGGGGACTTCTGATCTAGAATCTGACCACAACTGGGACTTCTCCATCCCTGTATGCACGGGATGGAGGGAAAGCTTTGATTCCTTGCTCTTCCAGAACAAGTGGCAAATTTGGTGGATGCTGAATTGCCAGTACTGAAAAGTGCCCAGAACCATCCAAATATTTCTGTTCAGTGCAAAAGTCATTGTTACTTCTCCGTGTATTTCTGAAGCCCCGTTTTTGCTGTACTGGAGAGCAGAATTTCAAGAAGGGAGGGATGTGCTTGGGAGGGATGCTGTGCTGTGGGAAGTGAAAGCAGGGAGGCTCCATGTGTCCCTTTTCCTCCCCCTCAGTCTGTAGTGTACTGCCACGGAGGGCGGATCGGGTTCTTCCAGGGGGACATCCGTCTCCTGTCCGACGACATGAAGGCCCTGCGTCCCACCATCTTCCCCGTCGTGCCGCGCCTGCTCAACAGGATGTACGACAAGGTGAGTCTGTTGGGTGGGCTCTTCTTGGAGGAATGAAGTGTAATGTCCCTTCAGTACAGTACTTATGTGGAAGAATTCCCTTAGTCATGGAGTTTTCCCAAGCAGATTTCACTATTTCTGCCCTCCTGCAAACACATTCTTCATGCTGTGTAAACGACACAGCTCCTCCACTCTGAGTCTGAATTATGATGATTTACACAGGCTCCAGACACAGCTGTGTGAATATGAAATCCCTCTCTTTTAGCCTCTTACCCTGTTCTCACTGAGCTTACCAGTGACATTTCTAGACACAGGGGATTTGTTCATCACAGAAACATCAGTCAAACCTGACTGCACAAGGACTTCTTGTGCCCTTCAACCAGTTTTGCAACTTGAATTTCTCTTTCTGGTGGCAACTTCAAAAAGCCTATGAGGATTTAGGCAGTGTAAATATGAGGGTGGCTTTTGGATTTAGAAATCCTTAAAACTGAGGTAAAGGTATTGCAAGGTATTTAAGATAGGCACGTCTGGTCATCACGCTAAATCTGTTTGACGAGCTGGGAATATTTATTCCTCAGAAGACTTATCCTCTAAAGACGAGCTTAAGCACAAGCTACCAATTTAATTTTTCCCCAAGGTCAGGACTGTCGGGTCAGGGGGTCTGGTGCCTCATTAGAGGGATGGGCACTGAGGATTTCTTGTTTGTTGAGGTGTAGTTTGTGCTGGTGCCTGATTAAGCTAAGGTAAGTGCAGCCCCATCACAGCACCAGGCAGCACTAAGACCGGCTCCAGTGTTCACGTTGCTCATTCCCTGTTGTTTAAATTGCATGACTTCACTGAATCCTATCATGGAAATCATATAGAAATAGCAGCCCTCTCAGTCTAGTCAAAACCTGCACCACCATCCTGCCTTTTTTCCCCAAAGGAACAGCACATACAACAGGGAATGAAGCGAAACACTCCGGTCCTTCTCCCCCCACTAACAAAGCCCCGGGGTACCCTTGTTCAGCTGTGCTGCAAATGCAGCTGTACCCCTGGCTGGGTGGCTGCAATGGGCAGAACAGGTATTGATGGGCTCTCTCACCCCATGCTCCTGCAGATCTTCAGCCAGGCTGACACGTCCCTCAAGCGCTGGATCCTGGAATTTGCTGCCAGACGGAAAAAGGCGGAAGTTCGAAACGGCATCATCAGGAATGACAGTTTGTGGGATAAACTTTTCTTTAATAAAATACAGGTAAGTGATTAAAGAAGTGAGTCTGAAGTCAAAGAACTGTTGTTTCTTCTAGCAGTGACTGGTTTTCTGCCAGGGAACATTAAGATATTAGGAAAAATTTCCTCACAGGAAGGGTTTTCAAGCATTGAACGCTGCCCAGGGCAGTGGTGGAGTCACCATCCCTGAAAGTGTTCAGAAAATGTGTGGATGTGGCACTTGAGGACATGGTTTAGTAGTGATGGTGCTGGGTTGACAGTTGGACTTAATGATCTCAGAGGTCTTTTCCAACCTTAGCAATTCTATGATTCTGTGATTCCCTGAAGTCAGTGTGGTCCATGTGCCTGGTGATGAACTTTGGGCAATTGCTACTCACCAGCAAAGAGCAGACTGGAAAATTGAACAGAAGAAGGAAACAGAACACAGTTTGTTGTTCCATGAAGTTTCCCCACGTGTTTTTATTTATGTTTTCGTTTTTAAACACCATGCACCATGTCAATATTTCAGTTCTCTTAGGGATAGCTTTCCAGAGGGGAATGGAGAAACATAAGGCAGACCAAGATGGCTTTTGCCACATCCCTCTTTAGCAGCACCAGGAAATCACTTATTTATGGAATAGTGCCAAAATCTTTTGCAGCTCTCAGATCCAAGCTGTGCCCCTGCTCAGGCTCCACGGAGGGATGTGATGCTGTGTGGAGGCACTTCCCTCTGCCAGGTGAAGTTGCCCAGAAGAAGGATCACAGCTTCTGACACCAGGGCAGCTGTCACCCCCTTTGTTGCTCAGGTGCTCTGCCTTGGGGGCACAGGTCACCCACCCCAGGCTCTGCCCATGCCTGTGGTGAATGGTTTCTCCCCAGTGACAGGCAGGGAGAGGATTATGTCAAATCTATTCCAGGAATGAAATTCAGGAAGGTCATAAAGATCAGAGATGTTGCTCCAAAGTTTCCTGCAAATTCTCTACAGATAGGATTAGATTTAGGGTTGTGTTTCAGTTGGGCATATTCAAATCTGGGGTTTTTTCCTAGGAAAACAAGAATAAGGGTGTAAAGCAAAACGCACACAAGAGTCATAGTTTAGCAAGAGAGGAAAGAAATCAGAATGCCCTGCTGTGTGCCACACGTCTCAGTTAAAAAAAAAAAAAGTTAAATTGCCTTTAAACCAGGTCTTTTGGGCTCTGTACTACTCCAGGAGGCTCTGATTGCTTCATTTTTTAATTGGATAACTTATATGGAGACATGCCACTTTATTTTTAACTAAAGAAACTGCCTGTACTTGTGGTCTGTGGATTAGTTGTCCTCAGTGTGCAAAGATAGCAGAGTTCACCCAGCCAGGAGCAAGCCAGGCTGCATATTGATGCAGGGGCTGGCGAGACGGGCAGGCTCAGTCAGCAGTTGTTTGCTTTTGTGCTGGGTTTTCTTTTTCACTTTTAGAATAAGGAAAAGGAAATGAAGGGGGAGGAGAAAGAAGTAAAATGGGACACAGGAATTGATGTAATACCCTCCAGAAATATTTGAAGGTCATCTGCCTTAAAAAAGGGACAGCATTATTTGAGAGGCAATTCATTAAAACCAGTGAGGTGTAAATAAGCAAAGAAAACTGGATGGGGGAAGAGTCTGCTTTTTCCCAGCAGTTCCCAGAGCCAGGTCTGCAGCCTGCCCAGGCACAGCAGCCACAGGAGCTGAGGCTGTGCAGCTTGTCCTGCCAGGGATGTGGGGACTCCTTCCTCTGCACACTGAATGGGGGTTTATCCCTGAGGAAAGCTTCAGAGCCAGTCTGTATTTCCACATCACAGAATCACAGAATCACACAATCACAGAACGGTTTGGTTGGAAGAGACCTCGAAGATCATCTCGTTCCAACCCCTGCCATGGGCAGGGAACCTTCCACGTCTGTCCTAGAGAGGGCACTTTGTGCAAGCTCTGTGTAAGCAGTGCTCACCTTGCTGCTGGTTTTGCCATCTGTAGGAGCTTCTGATGCTTTTCTTTTGCTCCCAAACAGGCGAGTCTGGGGGGCTGTGTCCGTATGATAGTGACAGGAGCTGCCCCTGCCTCTCCCACTGTCCTGGGCTTCCTCCGCGCCGCCCTCGGATGCCAGGTGGGCTCGTGGGGCTCCTCGGGGCCGTTCATCCACTGCTAGTGAGAAAACATGGGATTTGAGAGAGGAGAGGGGTTAGACCCCCAGAACTGCATTTAGGGCAGCTGTGCCAGGATGGATCCAACAGCTGCAGCAGGGCTGGGGTGGCCACAGAGCCCTCGGGGGGGCTGAGGTGGGAGCAGCAGGGAAGAGCTGCCTTCACTGTGGGCACCTCCCAGAGAAACCCCAGAGGCTCATCCCACCTGCCTCTGAGTGCTGAACTGAGTGTGGGCAATTAAATGCGTCTGTGCTGGGAACATCATTACACGAGTTTTATTCTCTATATAAATGGAGATAGATAATCTTCAGACATCAGCCTAACCCACTTAAGGTGTCCACTGCATTATTTCTCTGTGATTAGGAAGCCCGGGGCAACTGAAAGGTCTCATTCAAGAGGCTAAAGTTAGGCAGGAAAAAAAATATTTTCAAAATGTCCCACAAAAATATCTTTTTTCCCCGCTAATAAATTCCTCTTATAGAGCAGCACATTTCTTCACTCAAAGGCTGAGTGTTTACCTTGTCTTCTCAGTATTTTCAGCTCTACAGAGCCATGGTCATTTCCAGTCATGGAAATGCAATGTTGTACCCAGCAGGAGCCAGGGACAGTGTCCCTGTGGGAGATGTGCACCCGTGCATTGCAGCTGCAGGATCAGCTCCCGGGGCTGTGCCACAAGGCAGTGCTTGGGAGTTCAGCCCGTAATTGAGAAATTTTCTGTGCTCTTTTAAAGACACCCATCTCTTTGTCAGGTTTATGAAGGTTATGGCCAAACAGAGTGCACAGCTGGATGCACCTTTACAACTCCAGGTGACTGGACATCAGGTAATGATTTTCTTCCACCATTTGCAGAAATAAAAGAAATGCACATTTCTTTAGAAAATTCTGGACATCAAGGCCAGGTTGGACAGGGCTTGGAGAGACCTGGGCTAGGGGAAGGTGTTCCTGCCCATTACAGGGAGGCTGGAACAAGATGAGTTTTAAGATCCTTTCTAACCCAAACCATTCTGTGCTATTTGAAAATAGGTTCTACATCTGAAGAGGAGGTTTGGGTATTTAGTCTTAATAGTGCAAAACCTTAATTGAGGAAATTATTTCTGCACACAGACACAGCTCCTGCAAGAACACCCAGTATATCTACAACTATCCAACTGACTAATAATAAAATGCTAATTATTGTTTATAGGAGAGATGACAAATGACTTCATAACTTTGATTTCCAGGTCATGTAGGAGCCCCTTTGCCCTGTAACTTAATCAGATTGAAGGATGTGGAAGAACTGAATTATTTTGCTTCCAAAGGAGAAGGAGAGGTAGCAAATCACATTTTTATATCAAATTCTCATTAGTTAACACTGTATGAAGTAGTTATGTAGTTATAGAAGCATTTGACCTTTGTAAGGTGCATGGTTGCTGATGTGTTACATATTGCAATCAGGAAAGGAAAAAGGCAATTTAGCAACAGAGCAGCAAAGCATTAATTAAAAAGGAGCTGTGGCAGTACTTCCAGCCTGATTCCTTGAACATTTAAGACTGAATTAATTAGTTCAGCTAAATAGAGCTGAATTGCTATGGTTTCTACATTGCTGTTATTTCTATACTGCACAAAAATTCAACTTATTGAAATAACCTTGTTATTTTTAACTGCAAATCGAATGCAAATCAACTTCAAGCAAATCAGTTTTGTAAACTCTAGTTCATATTTCCATTAGCTTGGAAAAAAATCCATAGGTATTTTTATAACCCAACCTATTTTAATTTCATGGAGCACAGCGATTAAAATATTTCAATTCTTGAGAGTTACTGCTTAATTTGTATTTATAGCAGAGTAAGAAATTAATTTATCATCACCCCTGGCTCTTTTTCAGATCTGTGTGAAAGGACCCAATGTGTTCAAAGGTTACTTGAAAGATGAAGAGAAGACAACGGAGGCGCTGGACCAGGAGGGCTGGCTGCACACGGGAGACATTGGGAAATGGTTACCTGTGCGTACTGCTCACACACTCAGTTCTCATGGCCACTGTATTATCCCATGTAAATTTTCAAGGACTGAACTTAAATTTCCAAGCAGATTTATCTTTGCAGAGGATTAAGTTTATATTTGGCCGGGTAAGCTTGATGTGTCAGTGGAGCGTTTGAAAGCGCAACAGGCAGTGGAAAGCTCTGTTAAAGCCAGGCTGCTTGCTGGGTCTCGATGGTTAAATAACTTCTCTGGGAATTCTCATTTCTTTCTCCTGACAGAACGGGACTCTTAAAATTATTGACCGGAAAAAGCATATATTTAAACTTGCTCAGGGAGAATATATTGCACCGGAGAAGATAGAGAATATCTACATCCGCAGCGACCCTGTTGCCCAGATCTATGTCCATGGAGACAGCCTGCAGGTAAGAAACAAGTTTTCAGAAGATCTTACTTTTCTCTTTGTAGGCAGAAGACAGGGAGCTGGGCATGAACGAGGGGAAAGTGGGAGTGGATCACACCACAGTGTCTCCATCCTGCTCTGGAGCTGGCTACCAGCCAGGCAGGAGCTGTGCTGCTGGTGTGACCCTGAGCAGCTTGGAGCAGGCTGTGGCCAAAGATCAAGCCTTTAAATTGGCTTTGGTGCCATCCTTTGGGTCTCTAATGCTGTCCTTTGCCACTGTGCCTGCGGCATGCTGGGCCAAGGCAAAGCCACTGCTGCCTTCCCACCACTGCCTGCTCATTCTGACCAACCCTGTCCCGTTTATTTGCACATTTATACACACACGAACAGCTTCTGAAACCATGCAATTCATCCTCTGCATTCACTGCCCACAAACATGAGCTTTCCCTTGGCATCAGAGTTTGCCTGGGACTTGCAGGGCTGTGAACTGCAGGTGTATAAATGACAGGGGCTATGTTCTGCTCTGGTATTAATGTCCAAGCACAACACAAACCCAACTGAGGGTGTTAAAATTGTTGCCAAATGCAGAAACAGTGACAGAGAACCCTTTTATCTGAGAAAAAGGCACAGACATTAAAATATGCTCCACTGTGGCACGTTAGCAAATTATTGACATAATTAAACATGAAGTGATAAACACACAGAAATTCACTGGACTCGTGTATTCACTTGAATGTGGTTCAGCTTTTGCCTGCAACTCTCCTTCTCCTTCCCCTGCAGGCCTTCCTGGTGGGAATTGTGGTGCCCGATTCTGAAGTTATGCCAGGCTGGGCAAAGAAAAGAGGGTTTGATGGAACATATGCAGAACTCTGTAAAAATAAGGTTTGTATCTGCAGGGCAGATGTTTTTTCGCTGCAGCATTATGTGTGCACAATACTGTGTCTGAATAAGACCTGTCATGAGTCTTCTCTGTGACCAGTGACAGGACCTGAGGGAGCAGCATGAAGCTGTGTCAGGGGAGGTTTAGGTTGGATGTTGGGTAAAGGGTCTTCAGCCAGGGGGTGGTTGGGCACTGAACAGGCTCCCCAGGACGTGGTCACAGCACCAAGGCTGACAGAGCTCAAGAAGTGTTGCTTGGACAGTGCTCTCAGGCACATGGTGGGATTCTTGGGGCTGTCCTGTGCAGGGCTGGGAGTTGGACTCGATGGTCCCTGTGAGTCCCTTCCACCCCAGGACATTGTGTGATTCCATGATAAGGATCCCAGCCTTATTTACACGTGTTCTGTAATACTGAGTAACTGCATTGGATCACATCAGTGAACCCTGATACCACTGAACCATCCCACTGGTGTCTGGGGGCAGTGATTCTGCAGCACAGCTTGGCAGATGGCTGAAGCATTGTAAATTAAACAGCTATGTCACATAGCTGGTTTGACAATAGAACTTTACCTTTCATACCAAGGAGACAGATAATATCACCACACAAGTTATTTAATGTTTGTACTCTTCATTAATAGAATATTTGTTAGTTATGTATTAACTCTCAATAAAGCACTTGAACTTTATTCAGAAACATGTTTTTTGATGAATCATAGAATCAACAATGAATAAACAGTGAACAATAGGATGAAGAATGAGCAATAATTGCATGCAAGGTTGACTCTGATAATTCATGAGGAATTTCTGTGTTTTAACCCAGGAACTGAAGCAAGCAATAATGGAAGACATGGTACGGTTGGGGAAGGAGAGTGGGCTCCACTCCTTTGAGCAGGTAAAATGAAACAATTAATACATCATTCAGTGGGGTCAGACAGGCAATTTTGTTTGTATGGAAGAGGAATTTGTCAGCATTTATTATGTTCCTACAAATCCTTGTTGCAGCTGCACATGATGTTTTTGGAAAGAGCTTTATTGCTGGCAAGTTACATTTGTTCCTTTGAAAAAATGTATATGCTGTGATTCTGCCTCCCAGTCGTGCTTGAAGTTTGAATTAAAGTTTTGAATGAAAGTTTTGGGTGCAGAGGTCAAAATCTAAATCAGGCACATGGATAATCTCCAGACTGACAACCAGAGGTCAAGATAAACATCTGCAGGAGTCTGACTCTTCTGCCACTGAAAGCTCCGTTAGAAACTGGGTCACTAATTACCGGTCTTATACCCGACCTCAGAATGCTTCTGGTTTCTTTATTTTCAGTCTGGGCACTAATTCTTTCCGGGTGCTTCTGTAAATACTTCTGCAACAGAGCTACAAACACCTCAGGAGAGATCTGAAATCAGCCGTGGATTATACAGCATTAAAACCACAGCAAAATTATCCACCCCATTTTAAAACGTCAAAGGCTTATTTCTGTTAAAATAATGAACGTCTTAATTGTTACATATAATTAGCAAGGGCCCTTTTTCTTTTGTTTGCACTGTTTCTGGGTGATAATTCTAATGAGTAATTCACCACATTGGAGTGGAGCAGAAGCATCGTTAAACATAACCCTGTTATTCTTCATTTCTCAGTTACCTATGTGAATGAAATGATAGCCAAAAGAAATTAATTTAAAAAAATTCGATATAAAGCACAGTTTATAATGCTCATAATTGTCTGTGCTAGTATGTCCTGTTTGCCTTTGCCATGGTTTTCACAGTATGAAATATTCTCAAGTAATCAATTCTACCAGCAGTTTGTGATTAATAAAGTATGAAGTAGTAGGAAAGCCTTGCCATCTTTCTAAAAACTAGAATAAAATAATAATAGATTAGAATAAAAAAATACACGTTTTAATTGTCAAAACTAAACAGCTTCAAAACTTCATCTCTCTTGCAATATGTAATCTTAAAATCAAACTTTAAGCCAGATATTGTAGCTGATGTTCCTGTGGAATGGGATCCCCTGCTTGTGTGGGATACTCTTTATCATCCCGGTCCTCATCTGCACTTGGATCTCTGTCTTGGAAATTTCAACTCTGGCTTTTAAAACCATCAGCTTCCAGGCTCTGAAAGCTGGTGCAGCAAGTGGGGGAAGCATTAATAGCATGAATTCTGATTTCATGAAGGATGTCACGGGGGGAGGAATGGGAACAGAAAATGGATTTGCAGCCTATATTCCTGCAACTCCCAGCCGAGCAAACTGCAAAGCAGTCTGTCTTGGGGAATCACAAAAGCAGCAGATGGCTGGGGAATTTTGTCTTAAATCAGTGGACTCTGACCAGTCAGGCAGCAGTTGCCTGCTTTCTCCCACACCAGCAGGGGAAGGAGAAGCTCGCTCCCATCTGTGCTGCCAGGCTCCCCGCTGTGCTGGGAGCCAGCCCCTCCAACAAGGGCAGCCTTGTGAAACGCTGTTTGCACAGGCTGGGGGATTTTATATCGCTGTAATTAGCTCAAATCCTCTTCAAACATCATCATCATCATCATGCACACACTTTGTGCCTGCAAAGCTTCGTGATAATTTTGTGAGACTGAATCAGTGCTGCTTACTTGTGCAGCGGGTTAAGGTGGTGTTCCCTGGCACAGCTCCCTGTCCTTGCCCGCTCCCCCATCGCCCTTGGGCTGTGTGACCCTGCAGGGACGACACCCCATATGGTGACACTGTCCCTCCTGTGCTGCCTCGCTGTGCTCTGGCCTTGGTTTCCTACAGAAAAGAGGTTTATGTGCTCATTTTCTTGGAGAGCTCCCTTCTGTGGGCAGGGGAGGGAAACCCTGGGGAAGAGTGCCCTGGACTCCAGGCACCGCCGGAGGGAAGCACAGCATACAAAGTTACACTTATCCAGTGTGGTGCCTGTAACCTTCACTATAAATATGTCCCTTTTTTATTTTAGGTCAAAGCCATTTACATTCACTCTGATATGTTCTCGGTACAGAACGGTTTGTTGACACCAACATTAAAGGCCAAGAGACCAGAACTAAGAGATTACTTCAAAAAGCAAATAGAAGAGCTATATTCAAGCATCTCCATCTGAAATCACAGGAAGAAGAATCTCCTGAGTAATGGACTTCATAGCAATATTAGAATAATACTCAAAAAGTACAGAGCCAGAATGACACTGCTGAAATGGATAAGCACCTGAATCTTATATTTGAGCCTTTCATTGTTCTAGGATTTCGCCACTAAC
Source organism: Pipra filicauda (assembly GCF_003945595.2). Classification (NCBI taxonomy): domain Eukaryota; kingdom Metazoa; phylum Chordata; class Aves; order Passeriformes; family Pipridae; genus Pipra; species Pipra filicauda. Next base: position 1,422,613 of record NW_024105086.1, read on the forward strand.
CACATTTTTCCTTCTTTTTTCCATCAGGTGTGATACGATTTCTTTTTTACTCTATGCACAGGGTACTACTAAGAATTATGCTAAATTGCCACAAAATATACAGACATTTCAATCTATGACTAAATTATGGAAACTTATTAATAACTACAAACATTTCTAATTAAAATAGGGAAAATTTCAGGTGTGTCTGTTAATATTTGATTGTATATAACCTAATACATTAAAAACTAAAATTATGGATAATTCAATAATGTGGTCTACCTCAAACAATCAGTGATCGATGGTGAAAGTCTATTTTCTCTGATTTGGAACTTCAAGATGGATATTGGTTTATATATGAAGTGATAGTTTTTATATTTTCCAGGACATAAATGACATTGATTTGATTTAATCATTAATGACCTAACTAATGACCAGAATAGAAATAGGAAGGAATCTCCTGCTATTTGTACTTAATAGACCTATTAGTATATTACATCTAACGGATAAATGTTACCTTGAACTTGCAAGAACAGGGTAGGCAGCGATAGGATAGAGTTCCCTCTATTTCCTTTTCATCCCAAGGCAGTTTATCCATGGCATGCTGATTCTGCACTCGGGCTCCTCCAGCCCAGTGCACTCACGGACATCTGAACTGCTCAAACTGAGAAGGTTGCAAAAGCATTGCTGGCTCTGAGGCAGCTTTCGGTGGGAGTTCACGATAATCCACACGCTCCCAGTCCCCAATTTGTTACTTTACATGCTGCTAGTCCTCCGTAGTCCAGCTGGACTAACTCCCTCTCGGAAACAGCGCTGAAGAAACGGAGCCCAGGGAATAAGCTGTGATTCTGGATGGGGCTTAGCACAATGAGTGGGTTTGGGAAGAGGCCAGCCTGAGGCGCAGCAGTGGAGGGCATCCTTTGTCTGGCCACGGAAGGGGAAGGAATACTGCTCCCAAAGGGCCATGGGGATGGTGAAAGGCTGTGTTAGCCATCCCTGTGCCAGGTGTCACGGGACGGCAGAACACTGGATGTGGTGGCAGAAAGGCCTGCTGAGAAAACATCTCCATGTCCGGACGTCTGGAAGCATCAAGTCCCCCTGGCATCACTTCCAGTGGCCTCTCTGGAATAAGCAGCAAGTTGTCTGGATGAAACCTTAGATTTCTGTGGTCATCAGAAAGCAGAAAAGTCTCACAAGGAACAGGAACAGACTCTAGAGCTCTTTCCTGATACAAAGCACGGTACAAAACAGTGAGAAAACTGTCATGTCAAGTCGCTTGAATACGTGGGCTGTCGATGGCTTCTTTCTGCTAAACAGGATCCTAAATATCTGTGTGTATTGTACTAGCTGCTGTTTGCTGCACCAGTGCATACTAGCATGGAGCTGTGCCTGCTAGATCTCTACTAGGACAGTGAAAGCACACTTATTTTTTTCTCTTAAACTGGAATCCGCTGTAGACTTTTGAAGCTAAAGGTTAAAATTTTTAGTCTAAACGGTCTCTTATTTTCCCTCTGAAATTCCGTTGCATGCTTCCAAATGAAATAAATCGAATTAATGGGTTAGTGTTACACCAAGACTGATTTATTGAAGTGATTTCAGAATAAAATGATACAAAGGAAACCGCAGCAGTAACGTAATGACTCATAAAGAACGTGGCAATTTGATTTATCAGATGTGCAAGTGTTTGAATCCCTTTTTGCGCCCGATTCCTCATTTGATTCCAGCGCAATGACTCATATCAGTCCAAAGCAACTACGAAATATCTGGGATCTGCTGGGATCACACATTCATTTTTCACCAACATACGCAGCAACAGCATCCCTGGGGAATTGTGTGCACCACGTCAGCAGAGCACAGGAATTACTGTGTCAAATTTGGCTCTTTAGGTCAAGTCAGAAAGGATTCTTATCTCGGCGGAGTCTAGTTCATCTCCTTTTTGTATCAGCCAAAAGACAGTCATTACATACACAAAGCTCCAAAGCAATGGAGAATTAGATTCAGTACAATTTCCTGTCTGTTTTAATGCAACAGGGTTTTAAAATAAAAAACCCCAAAGCCTAGTCATCCCTAGAAGTAGAGAAAAGCTACTTTTTCACTGACCTTTTTCTACCGTTCAATTTACTTTTTTCCTAAGGTGATTACAGGCTTTTCAGGACAACTAAACTCTGTGTAAGTATAAAAGATCCCACTATAAGTTTATTTACAGCTTAGGTGGCTGTTATTTTTACATATATAATGCTTTTGGTATTTGATGCAAAATGTCAGATGCACAAGAGCCAAAGAGATGAACACTGAAAGAATAAGAAATAAAAATACAGACTTGGCCACATTAGAATGATGCAAAATCTGGGAGAAATTGTGTTGTCACACCAAAAGTGTGAATACTTTCAGAACTTGTGAAAAGTTATATAAATAAACTAAAAGCTCTCTTTTATACTTTCTTGTGTAATCAGATTTTCCTCGGCAGGTCGCTCTCTCTCGCCATAATCATAACAGTGCTATAAGAGATTAACACTTGAAAAGTGTAAGGCATGAGCTCAGCACAATCTTGCTTCTTCTCAAATTCCAGGAATATTTATTTTGCATCGAGCTTTCTTAAACTGAAACACTTCTTGTGACCACCAAGGAAAAATAATCCCCAGGGCTGTCCAATAACCAGTTGTTTGGTTTTTTGGGGTTTTTTTCCCCTCAAGATAACTAATTACAAAATTAGTTTCTACTGTTCATCTTATTTAAAGAGCAGAGACTCTTTTTGCAGAGTACTGCGTTCTCGGACATGTTAAACGTTGGGAGGTTCTTCCTGAGCCTGGTGCTATGCCTCTGGAATCACTGGAAGACTCTCATATTTAAAAACCAGAAAAAAAATACATTTTCCAGGAAGAGAATCTTGCTTAGTTATGTATTTTGTATGTTCTTTGCTCAATGTGTTGCACAGAGAAAATACCATTCTGCCAAGACGCACCAAGTGTGAGCAGAAACCAGACCAGAGTCTTAACCCCACGTGGGCAGGAAACACATGGAATAATCTGTCCCGAAAGGCACATTTGCAGTTTAAAATGCTTGACGCACATCAGGTGAGAGAGAGACGGTGAGTTTTTGTTGATAAAGTACTATTTTGCAATCTGTCCTCACTGTTAGTCAGCATCTGTCAGCATCAGTAAAGTCCAGTCTCGTTTTTGCCATGAATATGAAATTTCTCATGTATAACAAAATAATCTGACTCGATCTTCTGGAATTAAAAAATTAACTTAGATTTTTTTTTTTAATTTTATGTGTGTTAAAAGCACAAACTGCTGATCTATATGTAAATAAATGCTACAAGATGAATGTAAACTGGGAAAGAATATACTATTTTTGCATGGTAGTAGGTTACTTAAAGACCTCTTGATGCCTTACAGAGAATTTGGAAAAGCATTTTATTTAGAGGCAATTCTATTGGCATACTTTTTGTATTTTAGCTCACTTTGGTTTTCTCTGGGGGAAAAAAAAAATCAAAATTGGATCTTTGTTTCTTCTAGGAATTAACATTCTTCAGTATTTTGCATATGTGGTGGTTTCTACATCACCCTTTCTCCTGTGAAATGGGGAGGCTTTTCAGAGAAGAGATCTAGATGCTTGTAGTCTGGGAGGGAAAAAGGTTTAGATCCCTGGAATTGCTCCAAAATGAAATGTTTTCTGAGGCATCTGGAGCCCCTTTAAGCCCTTCATTTCAGCTTTTTGTTATGTATTTTAGCAAAGTAAAAGCAGTGAACAAATGAGGTATTTTGGTGAGTGTTGCTTATTCTATTTTCAACTGAAAGTGAAGGGGGTTAAAATATAACGTATACATTTGTGTAAAAAAAATCTTAACTGTAATTAAAGATTTTTCAGTTTTGGTATATTAGCATGTATATCAAAGAATCATCTATGGAAACTTTTGTAAAGAACTAACTTTTCACCTTTCTCAAAAGTGCTCATGAGATTTTCTTGTGGACTGACATACAATAAAAGCTCTTTTTTAAAAGCTGTTGCTCCTCCAGTGACACTCTGTCCTCACCATGGTTACGAAGTTGTTCAGAACGCGTGCCTGGACTAAACGTGTTGTAAGAATGAGAAATTATGTAAAATAAAATAATGACCAAAGGACTATTGGAACATGAGATTGATTGTAGCAATCTCCTATGAGAAAAAGAATTGTTGCAAAGCTCTCTGAAGATGCAGAAGTCTTTCTGTAATGGCTTCTTTTTTTTTTTTTTTTTAAATTTTGAATCAGTAATAACATAGCCAAATGTATATGCTTGTTTAATATGAATTGACAATTGGGAATGCATAGTATTTTTTCAGACTATGTGTCTAAACCAATAAAGTTTCAAAACATTTGGGCTCTATTCCGGTTTTTACGTGCACTTGCATCTCTTTTCGCTTGGAAATCCAGGGATGCCTGGAAGTGTCCAAGGCCGGGTTGGACGGGGCTTGGAGGCCCCTGGGACAGTGGAAGGTTTGGAAGGGGGTGGAACTGGATGGGCTTTACGGTCCCTTCCAAGCCAAACCGTTCTATGGTTCTGTGAGTTTGCTTCATTACATGAAACATTTGAGCTACGAGATCCCTCACAGCTGGAACACGGGGCTGGTCAGTGAAAGGGGTATCACACACATGATTTATTTACTCCGTTTTCATACAGGGTTTCCTTTACTCAGAGGGTGGCGAGGCCCTGGCACAGGTTGCCCAGAGCAGCTGTGGCTGCCCCATCCCTGGCAGTGTCCCGGGCCAGGCCGGACGGGCTCGGATCATCCTGGCAGGGTCAGAAGGGTCCCAGGCCAGGCTGGACGGGCTTTGACCAGCCCGGCACGGCCGGAGCGGTCCCTGCCAGGACCTGCCGGGTCCGGGCCCTCAGGGCGGGCCGGGGCGGCCGCCCCGCGCATGCGGGCGGGGGGCGCGGGGCGGTGTCGGCTGAGGGGCCGCGGGGCAGGGCGGGTTCGCTCGGGGCCAGAGCCGGTGTTCCGGGGCCAGCTCCGCTTCTCCCGGCCGGTCATGGAGCGGCAGCGCATCCCCCGCGCCCCCCGCGCCGGGAAGGCGCCGCGGAAGAGGCGCCGCGAGTCCCCGCTGCCGGGGGCGGCCGCGCTGCCGGGCCGGCGGGCCGGGCCGCCCCAGCCGTGCCGCCGGAGCCTGTTCGGCAGAGCGGGGCCGCGCGGGCCCGAGCCCGCCTGTGAGCGCTGCCCCGCGGGGCCGGGGTCGGGGCCGGGGCTGGGATCGGGGGGGCGGGCAGGGCCCTGCGCTGTGCCCGGTGCCGCGTTCCCGCGGGGTCCCTCGGGGCGGTGCGGGCCGGGTGTGTATCGGCGGCGGGTCCTCGCACGCGGGTGCTGCGTGAGGCTGGGAAGGGGTTTCTTCTTGTCCGTGTCCCTCACGGCTTGGGGAAAGCAGGCAGCTGTTCTGGGAGCAGGAGGGGTGTTTCCTCTGGTCTGGCTGCTAGTTAGTCATAAAGCCACTTCTGTAAAGTGGCTCCCCGCCGTCTGATCGTAGAACGTCTGGAGCTGGAAGGGGCCCTGTAGAAAGGTCCAGACAAAAGCCTTGCTCTTTGGGGGTATACTTCCAAAACTGCTCAGAGTTGTTGCTCAGGAGCTGCCTCGTTGAATGCAGTGTAGCAGCTACCAAGTTAAGAACTGCAGACCTTTAAGAAACAAAATGCAGTCTGAGGGGAAGGGATGGGATTCAAGGCTAAAGTAAATGAGGAAGACTAGCATGGGATGTCTTGATCCCATGCTGGGCTTGGTAATTTAAAGGTGAGGCTTTCCTGTTATAACATTTGTTTGTGACAATAGGGTCAAAAAGGTATTATGGGGATGGAAGGGGGAAATAGCTAAAGGTGCCCTATTAGAAATAATAATCTAAATTCTAATATTGAAATGATCATTACTGAACTAAATACTTATTTTTCTCTAGGCCCAAAAAAAAAGTTGAGTGGGAAAACCCTACCAAAAATTACAGAAAATCTTGAACTCATTGAGGAGAGCGCTTCATGCAACCAAAGGTCTGTTAGAACTCATTCAAACACACCATTATTAACATTAGCTAAGCATTTTTATTGTTTTGCCTTGTGAGGTGGCTCTTGGAGCTATGCAGTCTGAATTATCAGTGCACTGATGTTTGTCAGACTATTTATTGGTGTTCCATAAAGACATTTTGTAGCTGTTGCCTTTCTCTAAAACGGTATAGCTCTGTGGTTGAACTTAGTTCTGTTCTTCAACTGCAGCAATCAAGTGAATGTCAGAGAAACAAGAGACTTGGAAAAAGAAGAAGAGGAATCAGAAGAAAGCAGTGTATCACTGAAGGTGAGAATGGTGTCTTGCTTTTTATCTACTCGTAATTGTCTGGAGGATAAACCAAAGAAATGTGACATGCTAAATTGTTTTTATAATCAGGTAAAATTTCCTGTGAGTTATGTGTGTGTGCACACGCATTTTTCAGGCTGAACTTAGAATCTACTGCCTGCATGTCATAGTTTGTATTTAGAGAAATGGTTTAGGATTCTGAAAGTAAGAATTGGGCCTCTAAAAAAACAGTTCAAAAGACAGTGAAGTTGATGTCAGTATGCCTTCACTGGCATCTCATCCAGGAAAGATTGTAGCATCAAATGATGGGGTATTCCTCATGAATTTTAGAACTATAAGTCACACTGCAGATTTGTTAATGGTGTAAGAAAAAACGTGGCACAAATTACTGTGAATAGCAAGTTTAAGGGGTGAAGTACCAGACAATGAGTTTCTAAGAATCTGCTGGTATAGATGATATTTAATTGCATTTCTTTGTCTACATCCAGTTTTCTCAAGTTGTTTGTATTGGTATTTTAATTTTAGAAATCCTCGATGATCAGCTTTGAAAGTAAAGAAAGTTTGCAAAATGCAGAAATGACTTCTAGTGAGTATAATGGCAATACATTATATTATTAAATATACTTTTATATCTATATTTTATATCTATATAAAACTAAATGTAAAATTAATTATGTACTTCTAATTACCTTTCTATAAAAGCACTGGTCTTGTACTGTGCTGTTCTTGTGCTGGTTCTGACTGTGTGATAATTGGAAAGTGAAGGTTTTGAGACCACTGGACTCGTGGCCCTTATTGCAGCAGGAGGCTTTGGTTCACAGGAACTGCTTGGAGGCAGCACAAACAGACCTACAGCACCTAAGACAGTCTTGAGCCCAGCCTGCTGGAAGCCACATGATCTTGGTTTTATCCTTGACAGAACTAGTTGTGGACATGAGTTCTTCATTTTACTCAAACCTGCATTTTTAAAAGCTTGCGACTAAATAGTTTGTCCTTCTGAAAACAAACCTGTTGAAGAATTACCCTGTCAGAGGCTAAATTCTTCAGGTGTGCCTTGTGAGCCTTGGGCAAGGAAGGTGTCTTCTCTTAGCTTATGGTAGTGTAGATTTGGCTTCAGGATGCCCTTTCTTTGCTTCTTCAATTGCATTATGACTCAGTATAAAGTACTGACTTGACAATATTTAGCCCATCACAGGAATGAAACTTAAATAAGGAAATCCTGATGGTTTCTGCAAGATGATACTTTTCTTTAGCCACCTATTTTGTCTCTTTCTTTAGGTACAGGAATGACTCTTCCCACAGGTGTTTCAACCTTTCTCATTCAGTGTTTAGATGCCAATTCAACTGCAGATTTTAACAATACTAGTGACAGCCTGCAGACTTACTCATCCCCTGAAACATTCAGAGATGATGATTCAGGTGAGACTTTGGGGTTTTTTTGAGCTTTATTTGATGTAGAAAATGTGGGGAGACTGTTGACAATAAAAAGACTGGTGGTCTCTCTGGGTGTGACTCACCAGATCACATCTTTGCTGCAAGCCAACCTGTCCTCCAGTCTGGAGTGAATCAGGTCCTGATGTAATTTCCATCACACTTTAAATTTGAAGTATTCACAGTTGATACAAGCTGTTTATTGGGGATGACCCACTGAAGTGCTTTGAGTCAAATTCCTTCCAAACTTTTCTGCAGCTGTTTGAGCCAAGACAATGCTTTCATTTAGTTCCCATCCTCCAAATGTGATTGCTTTCAGTTTGTCACAAATTTAGTAATTGGATGAATTTCAGCATAAGAAGCCTGCACTTATATCTTTTATGTGCAGAAAGAAGTAATTTTTACTCTGTGGACCTTGGCAAGTACAAGAACTCTACTCTACTGGACTCCAGCAAAGCAGTGACCATTGATAAGATAGCACAGATCTCAAATCTTTCAGCAATATTAGGTAATTCTTTTTTACAATTCTTCAGGATACATACATAAACAAATTTCATTTCGGTGCAAGAAACTGGTATAAAATATATAATGATCATTTTATGTAAGGCCTGTCTGCATAATAGGGAGCAGCTCCCTGCTAGTGGTCTGTGTTTGCTTCTAATATTGTGCTTTAGAAATTAGTTTGCACTAGAACATTGTCTGGTCTAAGCTATCTTAGCTTTCTCATTTAAAGTTTAGCTTTTATGTTGGTTTTTTTTTTTTTTCTAGAACCTGTACCAAAGGATTTTCAAGACCAGTGCATTAGAAGGTAATCTGCACAGCAGACTCTTTGATGCACCTGAGTGTTCAGGTTTTTCTCTTTTGAGTGATGCTTTAAAGAAAGGCCAATATGAATAAGCCTCTGCTCCTGCAAACCCTTCTGTGGAGTTTCAGCTACCTGTGTCCTCACTAACTTTGACATTGGTGCATTAAGTCAGGGAAGAGTTTGCCTTACAGACTTCTGGCTTGGCCTTGCAGCTCTAGGGAAGTTGATATAAGAGAACTCAGTGAAGGATTTTGTGGAAGAGGAAGGTGACATTTATTTACAAAATCCCTAAATGAGTTGCTTTTATCCAATTGCACTAATTCTGCCAGATTTCCTTCAGTCACAGGCAGCAAAAGGGGTGTGCCCAGGTGCCTGGCCAGGCTTGCTGTGCAGTGCAGAGTATGAAGGGTACCTGTTGTTAAGTCCTTCTGAAGTCTCTGACATTCTGTGCTCACCCAGGAAAAAATCAGGTTTGGGGGCAGATGTTTTATGTTCTTAAGCAATTGCAAGTATCCTCAGGATAAGCTGTGACTTCATGATAAACTATCAAAGAACTTTAAGGTGTGATGAAGCAACTCTGTAACAATATTTTTAAAAATAAGCTTTATCCTTTTCACTCAGCCTATATTTTCCTAGGATTTCTGTATTCGTAGGTTTTTTAATGTTAACATTCATTCAGAATAGTTGTTCACTTTTTTTTCCTCTCCTAGAAAGAGACCATCAAATTGCAATTACAGTTCTTCAGCATTAGGCATTTCAGCTACTCTGTCAGGTAAAATATGACCAGAAGCAGTTGTACTAGCTGTGAGAACAGGATATGCTACCCAAACTTAAGTGATGGCACAGTTTCTAAGCCAGGTTTCTACTGGGTCATTTGTCCTCCAGCACAGACTCTGTCTAGAAGGAAAAGTGCATATTGAAAAAGTCTTCCCTGTAAATAAGACTTGGTTCTAATTTATGTGTTAGGAGAAGAAAACAAAAACCACCAACCAACCAAAGTCTCAAACCCTGCATTTTTCCATTTAATCACCCATGATGCTCAATGAAAGTTGGCGTTTCTTATTTAACTTACCTGGGAACAGAACTGTTTGTGTCATGCTCTTTGAACTTATACCAGCTTCACAAATACTAGTGAGTCCCTGATGGAACTCAGTTCTGATCTGTGACTGATGCAGTTCTGTGGCCCAGGTACCACATAGTTTTCCCCTGCTTAATTTGGGGGGTAATAGCAGCAGAAGTTGCCACTGGCAAAGACTGCTGTGATTATGAAGGTCTCTGCTCCCACTGTGTGTATGTCCAGCAGTAAATAGCCAAGTGAACATAAGATTAATAGGCAACCTTGTTTCCTTAAGGAATGGGAGAGGAGTAAAGCAGTCCTGGTGGTGGGGAGAGGGAGATGAGGACTGTATGGAAGGGAGGAACTGTGTTTACATGGGTGGCTTTGGAATTATTCCTCTTTGAAAACCATCCTGTAAGACATGGGGTGGAAGAGTAGCTGTGGTCTTTGTCTCAAAGTTAATTAATTTGTTGGAAATTTGTCACAGGAAAAAAGCTCTGTAAAATTACAGCTGCAAGAGAGAGAACACCAGACCTAAAAAGTGGTATGCGCTGTGCTTCATCCTTAGGACCGGACAGCAAGGTGAAAGATCCTTAATAAATCAGCAAGGTTGTGACACAAATGACTTGCTATGGGTGGAAAACTCCACCTAGAGGAGTAGTAGTTCCTGCTACACCTGTGAAAGGGGTGCCTGCAGCCAGGGCAGAGAGTGAGGATGCAGTTGCCTCTCCCTCTCCATAGAGGAACAGTCAGGGATGCCCCCAAGCTCAGTGTTTTTCAGACTGGCTTTGCCAGTGGTACTGAGTCAGTGTGTAGAGCTTGACTGTGACAGAGGGACTCTCTTTTTTTAGTGCTTACCAGGCTGCAGAGAGTCACTTTGTAATAAGAAATGTAATTGTTTCCCTCTTCAGCCTGACAAGCAAACTGCTAAACCCAAAAGGGTGAAGCGTAAGGAAACAGGAAACAATTCTAATCCAGCAGAAGAAGGTTCATCATCATTCAGGCAGCTTGGTGCCCCAGGAAACACTTCAGCCAAACCAGGGGAGTTGACAGCAGAAGTTGTGCCAACCAAACCAACAGATGCTGTGGTGGTGAGTATTCCCATTGTGTCCTGCTGATTAGCAGTGGCATGAAATGAGAAGTGAGAGTTTTGAATTGTGGCAAAAGTTACAATTAAATAGGAGAAGTGGCAGGAAATGCCACATCTGAAATGTCTGTGCTGCTGTAAACTAGTTCTTTGTCTTAATTTTGGAAAGCACAAGACCAAAAAAAAAAAAGTGAATGACAGGAATTCAGTTCTTAAATCTGAAGAAGTATTAGTAATTCTAAACAGAGTTCTTATGGTATTGTGTACTAATGGGATATTGAAGGAGTAATAATAAACAGCAAAGAATTTGAATCTGATACTGAGTTCTTCTCTGTTTTTATTTAGCAAATGACTTCCACCATGCTGATGATTGAGGAAAATAAAGCTCTAAAAAATCCTGGTAATGCTCAGCTTGCACAGCTAAAGGTGAGTGTCTGTCCAATGCTTTTTTGTTTTAATGATCCAAACCAAAGAAGTCATTCCTTGTGGCACAGTCCAGTTGTGGCTATATATGTTACTATGCAAATTGCACAACAAACTGTGATAAATTCTATCAGCTGGACAATTAGAAAACCCCCAAGCAACCCAACCTAGGAATCTGGTTTGTATCTTTACAACATCTTCTGATGTAAACCCAGCACTAGTAGCCTTACTTGCACAACCCCTTCAGTACAAATTTGATATTTAAATGGCAGTTTGAATTCTTTGGCAGTACAGGTAGTACAGTACTGCCACTTGTCTCTGCACACTTGAGTTAATGCATACTAGATTAACAAATAGAGAACATCAAGGTCTTGTTGCAGTCCTAAATAATTTTTTTGAAGCAATAGAACATCTTTTGTATGAGCCAGCAAGCATTATCCAATCTGAATTGTTGTCTGTTATTTAACTGGGTGGTTATTCCTGTATATTTTGTATTTTGATGGAGCTGTAGCTCAGCTTGTCGCCAGTGTGCAAAGCCTCACCTGGGGAAAGCCTGTTCCTGAATACCACAGGTCCATGTGTAAATTCAGAAGAAATTGTTCCTGCATCTCTGAGCTCAGAAAAGGAAATTATTCCTCAAAGTCCAGAAGAAAAGAATATTTTTAAGGTTCTAATTTTATTGCACTTTTTAAATCCAGTTTTGGCATTCTAGTATGTAGTGTACTGTATATTTAAACCTTACAGTATTAAAACAGCTGAAGAGAATGTTCAAGCTCTGCAGCTTTCTCTCACCCTTTACAATAGCATATTAAATGTACAGAAGTAGTCTTAAATATTTTCTAGTGGCATCCCTTGAAATCTGCATTTCACCTGTAATTTCCCTAGAAGAAAGCTAAAAGACTATTTCTTCAAGGGGAATAGTTGTGTGAATGAAATGTCATTAATCTTTTCAGCCCCTGTGTGACAGACAAGAGATCTGCTCCATTGTTAGACTGTCACCACACCAGAGGCCTTCCAGGCTGCAGCAAGTTCCAGTTACCAGGAAAGGGTTCTCCCTTCCCAAAGGAGTGCCTGAAGGTGAGAGAATAAACACTTGGTTCGCTGTGCAGGTGGTAACTGGTTAGTTAAGTGTTTAAGGGTGGTTGTTTTTTTTTTTTAAAGTCTGAATATTTTGAAAAAATCACAAGGCTGACAAGAGTAAAAGATGCAGAAAACTTCAAATTTCTGACTTAACGGTGTTTTTGTGCAACAGTACTTCACTGAAACTGCACTAACACTTTCTCCTCCAAGGATCTTTAGCACAGGAATTGATACAGTCGTAGGCTGTATCATAATTAAGGTCAGAAGGTGCTCTAGGTAACTCTGGGAATATCTGTGCCTCTTCAAGTTGCTCCTGAAGTAACTTGTTGCCCAGAGAAGCTGTGGCTGCCCCATCCCTGGAAGTGTCCAAGGCCAGGGTGGATGAGGCTTGGAGCAACCTGGGATAGTGGAAGGTGTCCCTGCCATGGCAGGGGGTGCAATGAGATGATCTTTAAGGTCCTTCCAACCCAAACCATTCTGTGGTTCTGTGATTCTAAACACAACTTTGGGGTTTCCCTGCTGGTGTGGAGATTCCCTAGAAAATTTACCTTCTTCTTTAATGAATTATTATCCTGTCTTTATTTCTAGGGTAAGTCTGACTTGAGCTTTCAGCCATTGGTGTGGTTTATGTCATGCTCAGTATTGCCCCCCATCCTCAAAGCAGTTCAAGTTATCAGTTATGTTTTTCTTTAAAAATCACCACTTTCCCTTAAGGTTTCTGTTCTTTTCTCCTGAAACCCTTAACACAGGGGAAGCTCCTTTCTTCACTTCCTAGATTTTTGTTAAACAGAAATGAGAACTGTGAACAAAACTGTCTCATCACTGCCACAGAGGTAAAACCCCCTCCCTTTGCCGTCTCCGGTGAAGTTTCTCGGTGTGCCACTGGATGGCACATGTCTTCCGAAGTTCAAAGTAGTTCTTCGCAACGTCTGCAGGTTTTCTGCAAGGTGTGTGTCATTTAATCCAATACAGAGATACTGCCTAGGTGTGACAGCTCTCAAAAAGACTGAGCACACACAAATTTTCATTTGCAGTCTCCTAGCTCCAAATACTCTCCAACTTTATTACCAGTTGAGTTTCATGCAGCATCTAGAATGCAGGGAAATGCTTTTAACTGTGTGTATGTATTAATTAATGGCACTGATGCTTCTGTACAGATCAAAGAACTAGGGTGCTAGGTCAGGTGTCCTAGGAAAGTTGTAATACAGAACACAGGTTGTACTTGGTAATCACAAATAGGCAAGTGGTGGTGTCAGAACAAAAGTTTGGGGTTGTTCCTGCTTTTCTGGAGGATCCTGGGATCAGGAATCAGACTGCTTGTGGTGGGGGTTTTATGCTGAATGTTTTATTCTCTGCACAAGGAGTCTTTCAGATGATGCTGGTTTTCATTAGGAATGTACAGGTACTCAAAACTATTGTTCTCTCCTCACTGGCAAATGACCTGCAAGATCCAGACTCCTCCAAACAAATGACAGCCTGGATATCTAGTGAACATCTCAACAGCTGGTCAGATCAATGAGCTTTCTCTTACACTTGAGAATGTGCCACTTTACTGATAGTTATTTATCACTTTTTTTTTTCCCCAGATACTATTACAAGTACCAAAAATTGGATCTGCTGTGAACAGAGATGAGATTTCTGGGTCTCAGCAGGAGTCAACAGAAGAAATGACCATCTTGTTGCTGTGTCAGGGTGATGGAACAGAACTAACAAATGGCTGGTGTTTTTTTTCTTGTTTGCACATACATTGTTTGAAATTTGGTATTATGTGTTCAGTAAGCTTGTAAGTACTTTACTCAAGTACTTAACATTAAATTATTTTGTACAGCAACTAGATCCTATTCTGGGCATCATTCTGCAAGGACTCCATAAAGATGATTCTTCAGTTTGCTTAGATTTTTAGAAAGCATGACTCAAGAACAGCAGACCAAATTAATTATGGAGTTATATTTGGCTCTTGCTCTGCCAGGATTTCTAGTTTTCTCTAGTAGCAGTAGCATTTAAAGATGTGACCTCTGTTTAAGTGTTAATACAGGTTATGGGGGTGGGTGTGAAAGCATTCATGTACTCTCAGGGACCCGGAAGTCAATAGTATGCTGCCATTAAACTCCCTGAATGCTTAGGTCTGCAGAACTTTGGAGGTGCAGGACTGTGTGTTCTGCTGTAAATTGATTTTTTAACCATGAATATAGGTCATCATCACCCTGCCATCAGTGTGAGCTGGCTCTTAGTGATCAGCATTGTCACCATTCTGGGCACATCCACTGCCCAGCCACTGGCACCTCTGAGTCCTTCCTGTTCCATCTCACCTGTTCTGTAGTATCCCATCTCTCAGTCACTGTTTCTTCTACTGCCTTCAGACTTAGAAGCAGCAGATGCCTTCCATGAATACAAGGTGGGAAAAACCCTTTTATAGCTGAATTGTGTGAAGAGCTGGATATTGGCATTCTGGATTTTCAGGTTACTGTTCACACTATGTCCACATAATTTCCACTTCAGCTTGTGGATTGTTAATTCTTAAATGTCATTCTTAGTGTGCCAAGTGCCTCAGAAAACACTCTCAAGAGCACAGTTTTTTCCAGCTGAATTCACTGCAGGTTAAAGTTATTTGGATCCCTACAGAGTTCTCACTACAACACCCTGACGCTTTTCTGGACAAAAAGGGAAGTTTTTTGATGTTTCAAAATGCCAGTATGGCTTTCAAAAGTCTGTTTCTCAGTGTTATCACTCTGGAAAATAGTTTTGTATTTCCAAAAAGACATGCCAAGAAAACATACAAAATCCACAACTTTAGTTTGACTACGTTTGAAAATAACCTGTGAAAGTTTGAACCCTGAGCCTTTCCCCATTGCTTTGGGGCAGAAGGAAGTGCAAATAAATGATGCTGGATTAGTCTATGAAGAAGTATTGTATAAACACACTATGTGGCTCAAGGTTGAAAATTATGCCATTAAGCTATTTTTCTTTTTTTAAGCATTAGTAGAATGAGTTCTACCAATAACTCCTTGGAGTCCTCTCAGATGTGCTTCTAATTATCAATATCCTTGTTCTTGCAAATATTCAGTCACTAGCATTTATGCAAGAATCTAGAGCCCCTAAGAGATAGACGTGAACTTCCTGAGGTAGTTTTAAGCAAAATTGAAAGCTAGTTATCTAGAAAGTTGTGATTATGATGATTGCTCAAGTAAAGGGTGGTCCTGAATACAGATGTGTTTATTGTAAGGGTATTCTAGAAGTCCTACTTAAAAACACTTATTTTGCCCCAGACCATTTGGTAGTTTTATACAAGAGACAGACTAATACTGGCAAATTAATTGGAAAGTACAAGAGAAAGAAATATGGTGTGTAACTGTAGCAACCTGAATATTGCTGCATTTTGCTTTTGTTTTTCTTGACGTGATGAGGCTGTATAGGAGGGCAGAAATAACAGGAACCACAATCTCTTGTCCTTCCCTTCAGTATGAAAGTGCTGCTTCTTATTTTCATCTTTTGTCTGACTCTCAGAGAAAGTGTAATTAATTACCAGGCTAGCTCTGTGCCCCAGGGAAGGAAATTCATTTGGAGGCTGGAACAATCTCTACTCTTGTTCTGCTTTTCTCAAAGGAAAGGCATTTCCCCATAGTTTGGTTTTTAGCTGCAGAACTACTACATAAAATTTCATTCAGAGTGGAAACTGGCTCTTCCATATTGGTGGAGAAAGGTTATGGGTCGTGGCCTGTTAATGGGTAGGACAGAGGAGGTTATTTGTGCAGTGATTCAGGAGAGGAATCTGTTCAGTGTCACCAGGGCTGCTCTGTCACGTCCCAGACATGATGAAGCCTTAATGGCTTGAATGGAATCGCTCCCAGCGAGTCAGTCCATGCAGGAACTCTGATAATCCTTTATCACCAGGAATTGTGCATGGCAGATGCATGTTGAGTAAATGTATTGTACATTAATCTGTAAGAGGTTTTTCATTAACACTGTTCAGTTATTTTTGTTATCTGAAGTGCACTTCTAGGAGACTTTGACTTAAAGTGTTCAGAGATGATGGAAGATGTTTTGCTTCTTGCACTGGAGTGCATGTACAGGCTGGTGGGGGGTAAAAACCTTGCATGCAAATGGTTCTGCTGTGGTTCATAATCTTCAGACACGGAAAGGAGAGGTTTGGGGCCCAAATCAGCATGTACTGAATGGGCACAGAAGTTCATGTTCTTTGTGTAGCTATGAAAATTTGCCTAGAGAAAGGTTTTTATGGGGAAGTGGATAATTAAATTTGTACCCATCCTTTTTCTCTCACTGTCCTTCCTCCCTTCCCTCAATTAAGGTCTGACAGTCAAGCCTATCAGAATCAACTGCTGTTAATTTAGGCATTTTGGAACAGGTTAATATTTACTCTTAAAGGGACTCCATCAGCTGGAATTGTAATGCACTCGAGATGAGCTAAATCTTCATTGCTCTCAGTTGTGAAATTACTGAAAGCTGAGTTACATGTCCTGGCCAAAATTTTATCAGTTTGTAGTGCTCCCTGAGGACTTCTTGTATTTGAGACTGTATTTACATGCCCACCTTGAAGCCAGGAGGGTTTTACCTGGTGAAGGGATGTAAAGGTTGGTCATGTACAAATCTATGGCAGGCAGGTGTGTCTTCCATACAGAACAAGGGGAAAGGGATGCATCTAAACATCAGTTCCTGTTTTCTGTTAGAATTATCTTCAACTTCTGGTAGATGAAAAACAAAATTCCTACAGATGGGTGACTGTGAAGAATTGTTGTGTAGATGTTACACATGCACTAAATTTTGCCTTAAAAAGAATCTGCTTAATTTAATCTTACATCATAGGTTGTTTTAGTTTAATTCCATTTTGTAGGGAAAGCAGATGAGTCAGTCAGTTTTGTCAGTCCTTAATTAAACTCCCCAGCAGCGTTGTATCTGAACAGTGATACATTGAAGGAGACTGTTAACGTTACCAGGATTTCTATTTCACTTCAGCATTTACTAATAAAGAGTTTTGCAAAAATCCTCAGATCCTCTTGATTTTATAAAACCTATCACACTTCCCCCCTCCCCCCTTATAATTTGTTTTGGATTGACTTGCTGGGCTTTATGTGCTTAAACGCCGCTTTGTGGCTGGGTATTTTACCTGCGATGCGATGATGGCTTCCCCTGCCACCAAACACACACGTTCCACCTTCCCTGCAGGTTGTGAATCGAGCGCATCTGAGCTGTGCCATTGTGGGAGAAGCGCCGTGTGCCTGGGAGGGGAGGGGGCGGGAGAGGGGATTTGTAGGTCTGGGGGAAGGGACATCGCCCCTCTCGGTGCAGCCCTGCAGGGTGCGATGCCTCGCCCGTGACCTCCCCCGCCTTCCCGGGGCTCCCTCCCGAACTTCCGTCCGGAGAAGGAAAACACGGCAGGGCGCGTTATCGCCGCCGCGGGGATCCCCCGGCCCTGCCCGCGGGACCCGCCGAGAGCAGCGGGGACGAGGGACCCCCGGAGGGACCCCCGGAGGGCCCCCCGGCCCAGCCCCGGTTCCCGCGGGGCTCCCTCCGCACGTGGGGCCGCCCCGCCGGGCCCGCCCGGCCCCGCCGCCTGCGCCCGCCCCTCGCTGCCCCCGCCCCTCCTGGCAGCGGCGGGTGACTAATTTCTGTCATATGACTGTGACACCGAATGGAGCGGGGCGGGCGGAACTAGAGCCGCGGCGAGGGGACGGCGCTGCGCGGAGCCCGGCGCTCGGCGGCGGGGGCAGCGGCGGCGCCCCAAGATGCCGCCCACCCTCTTCCAGAAGCTCTTCAACAAGAAGCACGGGCTCATCTCCCCGGCCAGGGACGCCCGCGACGACTGTGTGTTCAGGTGAGCGGGACGGGGCCGCGCTCCTGCCCTGCCCCGAACTTGTGCGCCGAGTTCCCCGCTCGCTGCTCCGCCGGGGGGGCGCGGGGTCGGACGCCCTGCCCGGCCCTGCCCGGCCCTGCCCTGCCCGGCCCTGCCCTGCCCTGCCCGGGGCCGCTCGGACGCGGTGCCCCCGCTCCTCCGGACCCCCCGGGACCGCCACGTCGGGGCCGCCGCGGAGCCTCCCGGCCGCCTCCCCTCGCTCCCTCCCTCCCTCCCTGCCCTGCCGGGGCCGCTCCAGCGCCCGCCGGGCCCCCGGCCCGCGGTGACCCCCCTTCCCCGGGCCGTGTGCGGGGCCCCGACCCCGCCGTGCCCTCCGGGGAGGGGGGCACGGACGGGCAGGTCCCGGGGGAGCAGCCGCAGGAACGGGGAGAAAACGCCAAGTTTTGGCCCAGAGAAGAGCGGGGGTTCTGTTGGGATTTGTGTCGCTCTGGCAGCAGCGCCGGGCCGGGCGGTGCCGGCGGGGGAGCGGGGCCGGGACCCCCGCGGGCTCACCCGGCCCGGGCCGGGGTCGGGGCGGAGGGAGGCCGAGCTCGGGCTCTGCGCGGGGCCTGAGCTCGCCCGGGGCCTCCCCGGGCTGGTTTGCTGGGAAACAGGTAGTTTTTGTGGCTGTGACATAAGTGCCGTTCCACGGGTGGATAACGACCACGCTCGAAAGCGATGCCGTGTCCGCGTCCCGGCCGGCGCGGAGAAGAGAGAGCCGGCGCAGTCGTTTCAAAGCGCAGTTTGCCACCTGGATGCAAATGCCATCTGCTTCATCAGTAAGAGTTATGCGCGTCTTGGAGCACTGCTGGCAGGGCGGTGAAGCTCCCCTCCCACCCGCCGCCTTGAAATTTGTACCTACAAATGATCGGCCCTTGGGTTGCCCTGTGAAGGGAGAGCTCTGACCGATGGCTTTCGTTTTCTGTGGTGAGACACCCCTTTTAGCTGCAGTGTTTAGGTGGATAATAGTGTATCTGCAGTTATTGAAGCATCAGGATTTTCAAAGAATGTTGATGGACTTTGAGTCCCCCATGGAGTCAGGACATGCTCCTGGACACTACAACTTTTAAGGACACAGATCACAGGTGCTTGCACACCCCTCTGCTACTCACTGTGAAAGTGGATCCTTTTTTTAATGATCTTTTCTAAGAAACAAGGCATTTTAATGGCGTTGGTGTCATCTTATTTTCCAAATCAGCTTAATACTGGACCAGAGCCCTTGGCAGGGAAGGGGCACTAGGATTGCTCTGTGTAATTGTCTTCCCTTTTCCCTCACCTTAGTGATGGGTTTGTCTAGAGACTGGTGGTTAAAGCAACAGCTGCAGTGCAGAGCTGGGGCAGAAATGTGGGCATCACACCTGTGTTGAAAGGAGTGTTTGGCAAAGTCTGTGCTCCCCTCGTTACCTGCATCTTTCTGTGGCAAAACCGAGCCTGAAATTTAAAAAGGATGTCCCTCCACCTGCTCTTCCTTCCTCCCTGTACACAGGGCTGTTTCACTTTGTGATGTCAACTGTCCCTGGTAACTGGTGAATTTGCAGTTGGGATTTTTTGGTGGACCCACAGGTATAAACTGCAGGGGGAGGCTCTGGGGAGGGTGGGAGACCCAGCTCTGACTCAGGAGAGCCAAGTAGTAGTTTTTAAAGACTAATACAGATGCCCTCTAGGCACGTTGCCTAACAGCTGCTTTTGTTTTCCAGATGGGGATAAGTCTGTAGTTAAGATCGTACATAGTGAGGATTATCAATTCCTGGTGAAACTTTTGGATAATGCACAAAATAAAGACTGTTATTTATGACAGCTTAGTCTTTAGACACTGGGAACAAGCACTCTGGAGTTCAGACTGTTCCTGGTTCCAGTGAACCTGAATGCAACAGCCTCACCAATTCCATTGGGACAAGGTGATTTTTATGGATTGATACATTATTATCTGTTTATATTCTAAATAACCGAATGTTTTCCAAATATTCTGAGCACTCTTAGTTTTGACTGTCTTCACTTGGAAAGCTTTGTCCTCCTCTTGAGGAGACTGTGTAGAGCAGCCATAAAAATGCATACATTCTGTTACTGTATTTTGTGAATAATATGTGCTTGGAGAGAGAAGCCCCACTACTGTGGCAGTGACACCAGTATAGCTGAACATTTCAGGAGGATTTAGATGCTCGGGTTTTTTTTACTATGAATATATTTTGCATTTCCATCAGGCTCACTGTGAAAATTTACTAATTCTACTTATCTCACCTTCCACTGTTACAAAAATGAAACCATACTTTTCAGTGGAAACGTATTTTGTTTAGTTGTTGTTTTGTTTGTGGTGGAGGTTTTTTTCTTCTTCCTTTTTTTTTTTTTTTTTGTTTCCTGCCCAGAATCTCTTTCTACTGTGGGTGTGTGAAATTTTGTGAGCCTGGGTCTACCCAGACGGTGTAAAACCCTTCAGAACTGGGTGCTGGAGAAGTTGACAGGTTTAGTAATGTGACCAGTAAGTTAGCAACTGTAAAATATTTGCTGAGGTGCCAGTTTGCCATTTATATATATGTTTTTAATATCTCTATATATATGCACTTTATTTTACAGAAGAAACCTTAGAAAATCACAATAGATCCACTACTTATTAGTCTTTTAGCTCTTCAGTTTAATCCAGGGTAATTGGCAGGCTTGGCCCTTAGGCTGAAATCTCTCAGCCCAGCTTGACATTCACACGGTGAGCAAGAATATTCAAAATTTTAGTGGTACAATCTGTTTACAAGAAACACAGAAACACCTGCAAGTATTCTAGGGAAGAGACAAGCCCTTAAATTCCAAGGTGTGGAGTACCTGCTGTCTACTGCAAATAATAATCACGTGAGTGGATTTTCCCCGAGGGTAACTTTTACTATAAATAGGAGCTCTTGGCCATATTGTAGCATCTGGCACTGGAGGCTGCTGGTGACAGGAGAGCTCAGCCCAGGCTTGGGCTCTTACAGTTATTAGGAATATAAAATTTCAGGTAAGCAGTTTTCTAGAATTTTAGACTGAGAGCATTGCAGTTGTAAGAATCCATAAAGCTGTTCAGAATGGGCTCGGTAGGTTGAGCCCAAAGCTCAGTAAATTCCTGGGAGGTTTCAGGCTTTGTTGTCGAGGTGTGTGGGCAGCATTTCCAAGGGTAAATACAGCTGCAGGGACTGCAGCAGAGGTTCTGCAGGACACTGTGCCTGTTGGGGTCCTGGCTGGGCTCAGAGCACCCTTAACCTGAGGGAGAGGGATGGTCTTGTAGTACTGAATTAAGGACTTGTACATTTTGTAGGAGGGAAACTCAGTGGGGGTTTTTTTTCCATCTTCTGTATAAAGTTCAAATACTTGTTCCCTTCTCTCTCTAGACATCCTTCCTGCCTCGCTGGAGGATAGAGGGATTATTAATCAGGAGTTCTTTTTACACTGCAGCTCAATAAAAGCTTCAGTGTCTCTTTTTTATTTTAATCTAGGGAGCTCTAAAGAGCCCTCTCACCCCCAGGGGCATTCCACTGCTGTTTGCAAACGGCTTTGCTCTTGTTAAAGCACCTGTTGTAGAGGTACAGCTGTGTGGTGATTGTTCAAGCTTGACAGAACCCCTTCCAGTTTCGAGTCTTACCAACAGTGTGGGGTATCTTTGGGCACATTCTTCCTTTAGGGCTTTGCTTTGGTTATTTTTGAGAACCAGTGCAGTTTTTCATGTGGGGAGATAGAGGAATAAATGACTCTAAATGTTCTTTACTTATGGAGAAAGCCATTTTTGGTCATCCTGGAAATGTGCTTTCTTGGGGTCTTAGTGTGATACGTGCTGCTCCTGTATAGGGAGAATAGTTTGGAGGTTCCTGAGATAGGAAGGGCCTCAGGCTGACTGCAAAGTAGTACTTTGCAAAATCTGTCTAGGCAAGCATCCCCCATCAGCCCAGACTCTTTCTATTCCCCGTGGCAGTGACTTTAAATGGTATCCTGAGATTTGTTTCCTTTCACATCATTTTTGGCAGCAGGATTCATCCAGGGAATTGCAATAAACCCAGAGTTGGAATGGGTAGCCTGATGCAAAGATGCTTCAGGAGCCAGTTCCTCTGCAGAGCTATTGTTCTTGCACAGTGAAAATAGTACATGCTCTCTTAGAAAGGCATAATTGCTTTGTGAACCGGAGGCTGATTTCTTGAAACAAAGTGCAAAGACACTCAGAAACATTTAATAACATGTAACCAGGGACTTTTTAATGTGGAGGCTGGAGTGAGGTGAAGGAGGAACATAAAAAGTTGTCTTGACGTTGATTTTTCCAGTCAGAGGTTTTCCCCACAAAATGTCTTTTCCCTCAGCAGCAGGTAGCTTTGTGTACAGCCCAGCTGAGCCCAGGGAAGCAGATCTCCTGCCAAGCTGTGTCAGTCCTTGGGAGCAATGCAGCCAGCAAATTCCTGATCCTAACAGCTCTGCACAAGGCTTTCCAAAGCTGTTCCTCAGCACTGCTGTCAATGCATCCAGCCAGTCTGACCAAAACCTGCTATTAAAGAAATAGTGTGTTTTGATTTTTGTTCATTTCTGGCATTGTGCAAGTTTTTTGCCAATTTTTGTAAAACTCCTGGAATTTCACCACCTCAGAATCTATCTTCAAAAAGAACTTTAGCTGGACTTCATTTTGTAATAGCTCCAGCTTTTCATCTTTTCCAGTTATCTGATGAATTTAAAAAGCTTTTGTCCCATAATTTTTTAAGACTATTCAAAATGTTAAACTTCTAAAATTCTATTGTGTTTTTATTAAGCTCATTTCTGCCCTTTAATGTCCTTTTAAGTTTTGGATTTTATAAAAAAAAACCCAGCTCTTCCATAATATCTCTGGAAGAGTTTGGTTTTGGCTTTTTGGTTGCATTCATTAGCTTGAGTGTAGCAAGTTTTAATAAATACTTCACTTTGATTTATGTGCAGTTTTCTCTATAGCTCTGATGACTTTGGCTTGTATTTTGAAATATATTGCTGTTTTCTAAAGCACTTCATTTTGCCAAATTCTGTTTTGCATTTCCTGTCATCTGAGCTTTTATGTACCTTCCAGTGCTTTAAGTCAACTTTCATCTTGGAAGCAGAGGCATACAAACCACAGTAAGCACCTCTGGAGCTTGGAGATAGTTGGCTGGAGGGGCCACTCTCCCAGCCCTCCTTGCCACCACTCTGTAGGTCTCCCAAGTGCTTCTCCAGGTAGGAATGTGCTGCTGCTAAAACATCCAGCATGTCCTTGAAAATTAGGTGCTAGCTCTGGGTAAGGCAGTGCTGCAAGCTGGGTCTGTACAGTGGCTAAGGAGCTGTAAATCAGAGGGCTGGCAGTTCCCCCAGTGCTTGTTTACTCATATTATCATCAGATCCAAAGGAATTCACTTGGATTGGTATCCCCAGCATTGTAGGTGCACGTGAATGCAGAGAATGACCAAATAATTTCTAAACTGTTGGGGTGCTTGTGCCTACCTGACTCTGTGCCCTGGAAGGTTTTCCTCTGCCCTGGTGGGAATTCACCCTGCCTACACCTCGCTTCTCCTCAGCTTCCTCCCATCGCCCTTGGAACGGGCAACAGGGAGTGGAAAACCCTCTGCTAAATTTTATTTATCTCTAAATGACTTGCTAATGCACTGGCTGCTCCACCTTACACTGAGTAGTAGCAGAATTCATATATGGGAAATATTCATGTGTGGGAAATATATTTGCACAAATTTTTCTGCTGCTTTTTTAGAAGGAGTTGAAGCTCCTTACAAAATGAGCTAACAAGTGAAGGGTCACCCTTACTGCCTTTCCTCCTGGCATGTCCTGGGCTGGCTGGGATCTGGAGAATTTGGCATCACAAGGTCACCCTGCCCGCCCTGGACATCACGAGGTCGGTGCTGCCAGCTCGGCTTCCTCCCTGCGGCACGGCCGGCGTGTCGGGGGAGAGCTGTGGTCTCCTGCCTCACCCAGCAGCCCCTGGAACAGGCACCTTCTTGGTTCCCCTTCCAGCGTTTCAGCTCCTTCCTCTAAATTAGAATACTTTCTGAGGAGAGGTTGGAGTAAGTGAATCATGTACGTGTAGATATGCTCAAGAGGAAATGCTTCCTCACACTTGGGCTACTCTGGCAACTGTTGTGAGAGGGTGTTTCTGTGAACCTGAGGGTTCTGGTTTTTCCCCTTCCTTCTCTGGGTGAGGTCATAGGGCATGAGGATATACCAAGGGCATGGGGTGCAGTTTGTGCACTGTGGGGTCTCCTTTTCCCAAACAGTTCCACCATTCAGGTGACTAAAGGTGTGTTTACATGTGTCATGTTACAAACCCTGCTGCCTTGGGATGATCAGCTCCTCTGTTTGACTGATGGATTGTCCTTGTGTTTTCAGAGGGCTTTATCCCTTGCTGTGTGTATGCTTTGAGTTAGAGTGTGCTCATGGTGACAGCTTGGCTGCATCCAGGCTTCTGTTCTGGAATGAACTGGTCCAGTGTGACTTGGAGCCTGAAACTTGTGCTGTAATTTTGGCTGAATGCTGGAGGTGACCACTTTAGAAGCGTGTTTTACGAGTGGAAAGTAACACAGGCGGTGGTTTCATGCTCAGAGGTTGTGTTCCCTCCCATTGCTACATCTGGAACTGAATGTCTGCAGGATCACATGTCCGTGAGTAACGTTAGGAAAAATGCAGAGCTCAGTTGCAGCAGCGAATCCACAGCACGGATTCCAGAATTGGCCAAGAGCAGAATTTGTCTCTGAGGACTTGAAAAATTTTCTGGTTTTGGTATTAGACAGAGAACCTTAATCTATAAAATATCTGCTGGAGGAAAAAAAAGTTATGCCCATTAAAAACAGGAAGTAATTTTATTTATCTCTAAATGGCTTGCTAATGCACTGGCTGCTCCACCTTACACTGAGTAGTAGCAGAATTCATATATGGGAAATATTCATATGTGGGAAATATATTTGCACAAAATACACACGTGATTCTGTTGTGCCTGTGGAATGTGACCATAACCACTGCATTCAGAAGGGGCAATCCCTGCGGGACTGATCACTAATTTCTAACAATACCTGCCCAAATGTGTTCTGCTTCATAGAAGTGTGAATGGTTATTATGTAGTCTTTGTATCGAAAAGGATTTATTTATTTTTGCAACAATGTCTTGTGCTGTTGCTCAGTGCTCAACCGAAGCTTTTAATTGTGGTAATTCCACACATTTGCCTAAACGACCTTTTTCTTCTCTGAGACCGATAGCTTCTGGAGATACTATTATTCAGAACACAATGCACTGCAGAGAAACTTGTTCAAACACGTGAATTGCAGCACAAAATGCTCAACAATCTACACACAGAGCATTAACAGTGCATGCATGTAACGTGCATCTGCAAGTAAAACATGCTTGTATAAAGTTTTCCGTCTTTTCTGAAAAACTAATTTCATAGTCCTTATCAAGACAATTCAACCCTTGGACTTAAGCAGTTTGGCTGTATGTAAAAATTCTTTGTAACAGTCTTGTCTGATGATTTTGGGGTGATAATCTGGGTATCTGCCAGCTTTTATGTGTTGTCTGTCCTTGAAACTCTGGCCCTGAAAGAAACCCTGACTTGGTACAGGTGAAGGACTCTGCAGTGATGCCAGTGTCACTTAGGGAATCATCTGTCACACAACACTGATGCTGCTCTGGTTCTCCAGGACCTTTCCACAACATCGTCAGTACTGATTTTGGCCTAAAATGAGCAAAATACGTCCTATTTCCTTTACTCTGAGTACTGATCGTGCCCTGTGCGTTCGTGGTGTTTGATGCTCCTCCAGATCTGCGTGTGCCTCACTCACAGAGTCTTCAAATGTTTTTTCCCTTGCTCCAGCCAAAATGTCAACAAAGCATAAAACTTGTAATAGTACCAAAAACCCTCTGCTCTTTCAGTTTGTGTGATATAGAGCTGGGAAGAAACAGGAGCCAAATTACAGTTCTCTGCCAGCTGTTTTAGCTGATAAATGAAGAAACTTTGAGCGCAGTTCAGCCCTGACTTTAGGTCCTGGCATTGTGCCTGTTTGAGCCAGAGCAGTATCTTCACCCCAGCTCCTGTGCCTTTTTCCACTCAAAGAGAGAGAAGGTAGCTTGTGTGAGCATTGCCCAGAGGAGGAGTTGCTTTGCTGTATGCCTCCTTATTTTGTTTTATTTGAGCCTCAGTAGCCATGGAAATGGTGGCTCACACAGTGCAGGGCTTGGCCCCGCGCTCCCCTTGGTGATTTCTGAACCTTTCGATCAACTCAGTCGTGTCTGGTGGAGACTGTGAGAAGTCTGAGTGAGCTGAGTTTCCTTAACTTCAGTGAAAATCCTGTGGGTGCTGTTGGGTGCCTCCTGCCCAGTAGTACCAGTGAAGCTCTGAGCTGGCTGCACCTCATCATATTCCTGTTTCCAGGGGCGTGTCAGAAGGGACCTGGGGACAGCCAGAGTTGGGGCATGTTGGAGGAAGGCAGTAGACATGTGGCTCCATAGTGTGCCCAGAGAACAGCTGCAGTGTGACCACAAGAAAGGCCAGTCCTGGCTTACTGTGAATACCAGAATATCAAAACCTTTTTCTGCTGAATTATTGTGCTTTCTAGCGAGTGTTGAGACACACACTGTCTGCCCCATACCCACGTGCCAAGGAAAGTCAGGCCTCCAAAGCCAGTGGGCTCAGCACTTAGGTTGCCATGTTTGGGGGTGCTTATGGAAGAGGACAGTCAGGCAGAAGGAAGCACATCATGTGTGAGCTGTTAGATGGGAATGATGAGATTCTTGGCGGGTATTTTTGCACTCCCCCCATCCCCGTCCCCCCAGGCCCTGTGAAGCCCTACCTAGAAAATGTTCTTGCCATTTTGAGATTTGGCTGAATAGTTTGTTTACTCACTTTCATGGAACTTGACACCAGAAATTGATAGAAAAAGCTCCGTTAGTTCAGGTGTTAATGAAAACTGAGTGCAGATGATAAGCTGTGGGGTTGGGTGTTCAGGGAACAGGCTGCACATCACGGGGGGAGCGTGAGCCTCTTCTCAGAACCCTGTTCTGGTGAATGACATTATCTGAGCTTCTGAGAAGCTGTTAAAGAAGAAGTCTGCCAGAATTTTCTTGTTCCTCCAGGAAAAATAACAGTACTACCCCTTAAGACAGAGTTAAAGAAATGCCTCAAATGTCAGGACTGTGAATTGGCTTACAGTGCTAACTGTGTTTCTATTTAAAGGCAGCCCAAACTCTGACATAAAACTTAAATAGTCAGACAGAAAAAGGTGGTTGGTTTTTTCAATACTTAAACATATTTCAGCTGCTGTGAGTTACTGGAAATTACTTGCTTAGTAGAAAAGGAAATTGTTCTACTGACAGCATGGAGGGCTAAGAAGCTGTGAAAATGAGCATGGTGGTTTCTTAACTGAGTGTATTTTCTAGTCATCCAGGAGATGCTAATCATGAACTCCTGACCTTTTTTTTTTTCCCTTCCCAAAACAGACATAATTAAAAAGTATAGAATTAAAAAAAAAATCAAAGCAACTTTAACATCTTTTGAGACTAAAACAGAATTATATCTTTACAAAGAAATGTTTATCAAACTTCTTTCAGATAAACAAAAATATCACTTTGCTATAAGATTAATTTACTTGCTTTAAATTTTAGTAGTTTTTTTCATAGTATTTTATGTGCAGTTATCAATAAATGATTAATTTTGATTAGCCTGAAAATGTAGCTATTTTAAAATGTGCTATTAGATTTTCTTTTTGAATTGAGGAAGGCTCACAGGGCTGGTGGATAGTTTGTGTTTTGTGTCTTGTAAGACTTTTTCTCACATTGGGGTCAGAAGGTAAGACAGCGGGTGGCATGTTTCTTGTTTGTTTGTTTGGGGTTTTGTTATTTTTTCCCCACCTGGATTTAGTATATATTCATTTAAAGACTGATCTTTTTTGTCAGTAGCTAGCAGGACAAATCAGCTAAATTACACTCAGGGGGTGACACTGGTCTGTGCCCACACTGGAAGAAAAAAAACCATGCAGGATAATGTAAAATTCACTTGTTCTTATTGTATGGATAGAGAAAACAGGAAAAGAAAACTTACAGGGAACACCTCTTGCATGGTGACAGTAAAGCAGGGGGGAGAGGGGTCCAGTGGGCTTTTATTTGGAAAGAATAACATGAATGTTGACAGCTGCTAAGTACAAAAAATGAAAGTCAGGCTGGAAATGCTGGGTGTGAAGTGAGTGTAACGAGTATGAAGTGGTGGCATTTTGGAGTTGCCCTGTGTTCAGAAGGTTACAAAGGTCCATGTGCAAGTGTAGCTGGAAGCAGTTGGATGGTGCTGCTGTGATGAAATATATACATTTTACAGGCTTTAATGGTTTAGTGGGCATGGTGGTATTCGCTCGAAGCTTGGACTTGATGATCTTGGAGGACTTGTCCAACTTTAATGATTCTGTGATTCATTTTGCTTGGGATTCCTTGTTCCTCCTAATGTTCTCCCTCATTGTCACTGTCCCTGTTTGTGCTCTGCTTTGGGAACCAGTATTTACACACATGCACACAGAGACAGAGGAAGAAGAGAATTAAAGCCCAGCTTGCTTTCCCTTCCATTTTTCTGTTCTCTTCTTAGTTTTGTCCTGTCTGAGCCCTGCAGTGCTGCCTCTCCTTTCTGAAGGGTTCCTCTGGGTGCTGTACTGTCCCCTACTCCTCCTGCCACAAGCAGGGGGGTGCATCCTGTTTGGGGTTACTGCTGTGTCACATCAAGTGACATGCACAAGCAGGAGAAGGGGAAAGGGAAATGAAGAGCCAAGGGAGTGATGACTTTGCCAACAGCTCCTTTCAGGGAAAAAAAAAAATCCAACAGAACAGCCCAGTCCAAAATGTCCTGATGGCATTGACAGCTCTTGCTGTCCAGCACGTGAGCCTTTCTTTCCTGTTGATGCAGTGGAATAAACAGCTTCATGTGGTGCTGTGGCTGGTTCACAGCAGGATACCTGCACCACTAGGCTGCTTCAAGTTCCCACATCTTAGGGATGCTCCTGTGGACTGTCTAAAATCTGCTGGCAAGCTGTGGTGGCTGGGAGTGGCTGGAATTGCCTTCTCATCAAATCTGTTACCACTGGCAAAAAGGGGTTTATTGAACACATACTAAATATATATATATATATGTGTATATATATATATATATATATATAATCTTGATTAAGTACAGCCTCTCCCAGTGGAACAATGTAGGTTTTATCAAGTGATTCTGTTGATTCTGTGAGGCAGAGCTGGTTTGGACTGTGTGTTCCAGCTCAATCCCGTGATAAGCAAGGTGTGTGTTTGGAGTGAGTTCCTGTGCTGATACCCAGGGAGGGCATGCCAAGCTGAACCTGCAGTTTCGTGATCACAGACAAAGATTTTAGCTGTAAGAAAAGCTCTGGGGACATGTAGGAGCTGTGCTCAGCTGGTGCTTAGAACTTCCATGTATCTGTGCTGTGGTATTCTCAGTAATACTTGACCAGTTCAGTTGTTCTGCAGTGGAAAATCCCTCTGGATGGATGGTTGTGTTGAAAAGCTTGGGCAATAGCCAGTCCTTCCCTGTATTTTCCATTCCTACCATTCTTGGAAACCCAAAACTGTGAGCATGTAGTGAGACTTAGAAAACTGAAGGGGATAGCAGAAAGCCTGAGGGTGCAGAGTGCCCTGTGGCAGTAAGCAAAGCACAGTAGAGCAAACCCAGTAGAGCACTTCAGTAAGCTTGGTTTAAAGGCTGAGCAAGTTTTAGCTGATAGCTAAAAACATGCTTATGTGCTCTTCTGCTTCTGGGAACCAAACTGTTCAGGTATCACAGTTTTAGTGCATTTTTTGTAGGTGCCAGGCTGCTCCATTATTCTGTCAGTCTGTGTTTTTTTGCCAATATTAAATGAAGCTGGATGGCCATGTGGCTTGTTCAAGCATCTGCTTTTTATTTCTCCTCATGTCCTTATGAGTTACATAAAAGCGAAGTCAAGCAATGTCTTTAGTGTCTGCTCTATATAGATCTACCTGAAATAGTTTCAGGTCACCTTTGCATGCTTAATTTGGAAAACAGTTGAGCAGCATGACTCTTGCCTTGGAGAATTGAGCAGTCTGGGCTCCTCACAGTAGTCTTGGGGCTCTTCAATATCTGCATAAATCAAGATCTCATCCCTTCTGCAAATTAAGTAGAGG
This sequence comes from Pipra filicauda, assembly GCF_003945595.2. Lineage (NCBI taxonomy): Eukaryota > Metazoa > Chordata > Aves > Passeriformes > Pipridae > Pipra > Pipra filicauda. The sequence continues at coordinate 1,452,764 of NW_024105086.1, forward strand.
CCTGTTTGACTTGTAGAGCCAGTAAGGGAGGGATGTTCAGTCCATGGGCTGGAGCCAAGAAAACTCTTCCCTCCTGAAAAGCAGCTGTAGGATAGATCCAGTCCACCTAGATATTCATTAGTGTTATTTGGCAGAGCTATGAAATCATTCTTAATTGTTTCTGGTTCAGAGCCTGGCAGTAGTCTTGAAATGCAGGGAACTTGGTGGTTAGTAGTTGTGAGGGTTAGCTGAGGGGACGGGTTAAGGGCTCTGGGCTTACGGCTGTCACGGCCGCAGGTCCCACTCTGTGCTGAAAGGCTGCAGAATTGGGCCAAGCATTGCATTGAACATTTGGAGGTGTTGGAGATGCTTAGATGGCATGTGATGGTGCCAGACAGTTGTTGATTCACAGGGAGGATCTATCATTAGGACTCGTGGGATGTCGGTATAAATGAGCATCACGTACAGATAGCGCAGCCTGGGATTTCATTCCATGGATATTAATTTGTTATACTTGTACAATCATCCTCTGTCTTTAGTTTGCAGTTGTTCCTGTGTAACTGAGAAGGGGTTTTGGTGCAGTCTGAGGGGGCAATAAGGCTGAGTCAGCACTCTGCTTAAGCATGTGCTCTAAGTCTGTAAGTGGTTTGATTGCTCCCAACGAAGCCGCTCATGAGCTTAGCATTAGGCATGTGTTTTAAATAAGTTGTAAAACCTACACAAATGAGGAGGGTGAGACTGTAAACACACAATGTTTAAAATCAAAGGTTTACTGTAGTATTCTTCAGGAAGAGAGCTTTTGGCATTTAATCCATTTTAGTGACACACTGAGTTTAAATGTCACCTTCATTGGAAAAATGATCGTCATCTGTTAATTTTATGTGACTGTCTCGATAAATGACCTGGTAACATAGCAAGCTAAAGTTCACTGTAGTCCTCTACAACCCCAGGCTTTGGACTGAGAGCAGCATTTTGGGATTATCCCTACGTTAGACCTCGGCTGAACTGAGTACATACAAATGATTGTCCGCCAGCTTTTCCTATTACAAACATACACAGTTTGTGAAATTGGTTTACCATGTGCTGAAAATTTCTTTGATATTTTTAAAGCCTGTTCCTATGGCAACCAGACCCCATAACAGAAAAGCTTTGTGGTACTAAGAAATTCAGTTAACAACAGGAATAAAGGCATAGCAAAATAGCTTGTATTCCTTTTCTAAAAGCAAACAAACAAACAAACCCCAGAAGAAAGCCCGGTGTCCCGAAGCAGCTTGGACCTGGGTTGCCAGAGGGAAGGGCACACCCTGCTCAGCCTGGCCAGGCAGCTCACCCTTGGACATCACACTGGTCCCAGCTCTGACAGTGGAGAACAATCAGGGAGTTCACAAGCATCTTCCTCTGAAGTAATTCATGGGTCTTTTTTTTTCTTTTTTTTTTTCTTTTTTTGTATGGAAAGGCTGAAGTGATTTGATGATTTGGTTTATGAGCAAGGAAACACGAGTTTTGCTTCTCAGAACTGGATGTCCCTTTTGTGCTTTGCTAATACAGAAACTGGCAGAACAGGCATTACTTTTTCTTTGACGTTGGGGCTTGCAGCCCTGTTTCCTTGTGTCTCATGACTGAGTGAATCAACACCTAATTAAACAGTCACATGAGGGACAGAGTAAAATGCTGCTCAGGCACTGATCCCTGTGAATCTTTAGAGAATAACTACTTACATCTGTCTTCCTCCTCTTCCAAGGAACCCTGAACAGCTGCAGCTTTTCTTTTTCAATAATTTTTTTTTTTCCAAGGAAAGAATATCACGTAAACCTCGACTAAAGCAATGCTGCCTGTGCAGATAAATGAGACCTGGGGTAGGGGGAAGGAAGACTTGGAAGTATTCAACAAAATTTTGAGAAATTGGACTGATTTGAGTTTGTGCTGGGGATGACTTAGCTGAAAGCCTGAAGATGTAGTCCTTGTGCATTTGACACCCCTGGAAATTTAACTGAAAATGTGAATGTTGGGCAGGGAAGTTGGGAGTGATCGGGGGGGATTCTGGACATTTTTAATATCAGTTGTAGTATTTTTGCTTTCGGCTCGTTATGAAGGTCCATAACAGTTTCTTTCCATCTCTGAGTGGCAAATACTCGTGTGGAGATTTATTGGGCTCTCAATTATCACTCGGTCACAAGTGCAGCCACCTTAATCAATGACAGGGCCGTGGCCTGCAGCCAAGGAATGCTCTGAGCCCCACGCTGCCTGCACAGGATGACTTTCACCACCAAGGCAATATTTTTTCCCTTTATAAAAGTCACAAAACAAGTATTACAGGATGTTTTAATCAGCACAAGCAGATGGCTCCCTGCACCCCGACCCAGCAGAGGGCTGTGCAGCAGGTGCCAGGGTCTGCACCGGGCCGTGTCCTTACCCCCGTGTGCTGGCACTGCATGTACCAGTGGTTTGGGCACTCCGTGGAGTGGCACTTCCAGGCTGAAGGTCTCCACCAGGGGTTATCCCAGCTGCCTGCTGCCAGGCCAGGGGCTTTTGGAGTGGAGAAAGGGTTTGGTTAGGTGCCCTGGCAGAGATCTCCTGGGCACAGCATCACCCACCCCAGCCCAGCTCACAGTTAAAAAACATGACATAAAAAAATGCAGCTGTTTACATTCTTTTAGCCTTTGAAAAATTTTAGATATATCTGTCTGATTAAAAAAAAAAAAAAGCTTTTTTAGATGTGTTTACTTGGTGCAGAAATTGCCTGCCATGTCAGGCATAAATAAAGTACACCAGCAATTTGGTTATGCATCTTGCAGCTTTTTATTTTTTTTTAGCATCTCCTGAAGTAATGTATTGAGAATCTCAGTTTTCAGTGGTGCAAAAAGAAGAAAACTGCCATAGTCATTACAGTTGCTGGGAAGTGAATGAAAATAAAAGCCTTAAAGACACTCTAAGCTGAAGATAAATACAGACAACAGGGTTTTAATATAGGGTTTAAATATAGGGTTTTAATAGACAAACTCAATGTTTGTCTGTTAAAAACAGGAAAATGTTAGGAGTCCTCAACCAAAGTACTCTAGTTCCATCAAGAATCATTCAAGGATTTGTTATTATTATTAATATTGGTTGATAGCAATAGTGGAGCTACAGTGATCCCTCTAAGATGTCTCCAATTTCATGGCAAGAGAGGTCTTGCAGTTAACCTTGACTGTAATATATCTTCTTTTCTCTTCCTTGTCTCATCTATTAATATTCATGATCTCCAAAATAAAAAGCATCAATTCACCACTAAGTTCCTTAAGCAAACTTTGCAGTTGATAAATCCAAGCCTGTGAGCTTGATTTCATTCTGTTGAGTTGGTTTTATGTGTGTATTTAAGGATTGTTGAACCTGTCACGACATCTCCAGAACTGCACAGCATAAAGGAGGGAACACAGACTTCTCCCCACGACCCTCCTCTGCTGCACTACACAATTCTGGGTGGTTTTAGAAGGTTCTTTATTTCCAACAACTATGTGTGCTCATCAAAAGCAGTTTGTATTGGAACTTCTTTCTCCCCAACTTTTCATTAGACACACACAGTACTGAGCTATTTACACTTTATTTTTAATAGCTACAGCAGAAGATTCTGCTCTGCACACCCCAGTGCACACAATAAAATAGCTGTTTGGCAGGGGGAAAATGCCCTCTTGTCTTGCAGTACCAGTTGGTATTATGGAGGTTTGTTTGGTGTCTTATTTATAGTAGATTGTGAATGGAAATGTGATACAAAACAAACACCAATGTTCCAGTGCCTTAACCGTGCAGCAGATTTTTACTTTGATAGTTATTTTTATTTTCATCATCTTTTATCATGACTTGAGAAATTACAACAGTGAAGGGGACAGTCCATCTGCTGAGGTCTCAGCATCCATGCTCTTAAAAGAGAGATCATGTTCCATGTCCTACCCTCCAGAAATGCTCCCGGGCAGATTTGTAGTTGTGCTGATGCTCCTTTACAGTGCTGGTAGAGATAGTTCATTCCAGTCATGAGACCTCAGGCTAGTAGTGAGAATCCTGTGAATGGAGAGTTTATAACCTTTGCTTCTCTGTTGATTTCTGGTTTGTTTTTTTTTCTTATTGCATATCAAAAGCACTTTTTTTAGTGTTTGTTTAAAAATCTGGTTTCCTTTAAAGAAAAGGGGGCCCAGGTTTTGAAACTCCTGAGGGCTGCTTGCAGTGATCTTTCTCATTGTTTTGGCTTTTGCTGACCTTTGGCTGGGCTTATATTCGTGTGTGCAGGTATGTGTATGTGCTCCAGGTGTATACAGAACGTTCATGCTTTAATACCTCCACTCTTCCTCTCCAGCAGCGAGGAATTCAGTAGAATCCTTTTTTGCAGGGATACAAAAATGCACAAAAAGCACATTTTTTTAGAAGTCTAGCTCAGTGGCAATCTAAGGCAAGTATTTTGTAGAGAAATGGTGTCCAAGTATTTCTAGTCAGATTTCAAATAAAATCCTAATTGGTTTTCTCTCTTTTGGTCTGCTGTGGCTTCCAGCTCCTACCTTCGTGCATTACTAAGCAATAAACATTTCTTGGCTCACTTACTGGCTCTTTGTTGTGTGTGCTTCCAACATGTGTGAGGGAAGCCTTCCTTCAGGAGAAAGACTGAAAAAAACTCGTTAAGGCAGAGAAGACCAAAAATGAATCATTTCATTACTTTTTAGCCTGCGGTTGGAGCAAACTCTGTTGTCTGCTCGGTTTAAAATCAGATGATTTATACCCAAAAGGTGCATATGAGCCTCTGCAGTGGTTTTAAATGTTTTCAGAAATGCCTTTGGATAAAATGAAGGGGGAAAATCTTTTTGGTGCTGTTTGGTTTTGAGGTTTTCTTTGGCTTACATATGTTTAAGAACGTGCCACAGCCCTGGTCAGGCATGGGGGTCTGCAGAGAGTCCAGGGCTCGGGGCTGTTGGATGTGGTTGAACATCATCACCCACATCTTTCCCATCTGCAGTCAGGTGGATGTGCATGGATACTGAAATATCTCCCTGGAAGGTGATGGGCTGCAGCAGGAGATTTTGACAGTTCTATTTTTTTAATTTAAGTGTTTTTCTGAACTAGAATCATATTACCAGCTTTGTTTTTCAAGCTCATATTTATACACACACACACAAAAGAAAGCCTTCACCCTTTCAAAGAGATGCCTGGCTATACACCTAGAGAAGAGGATGGTGCATATCTCATCTTACAAAGGCCTGAGTGTTTTCTTGGATATGGGTATGGTGTATGAACAAACACTGAGTATCTGAAGTCTTTCCTCAAGCAATAAGTATTCACTGATCTGGCTAAAGCACTGTTTACTCTCCGAACAATCTGAGTCTGTCTCTATTTGCAGAGAAATTCCTTCCAATATTTTTCCTGGTCAGTTGTTTGGATGGAGGCTGGGTCTGCTTTCAAAGCACTTGTCTTTTAAGCGCATCAGGTTACCCTGAGGTAAAATGGAAACCTTAGATGTTACTCCTGTAAATAAATGTTTACATAATACATGGCACTGAACTTCTCGGCATTGCATGTCTAAGAAAAAAGGTCACTTTTGACATCAGTAACCTTTAGAGAGTGGTGCCTTTGCCACACAGGTAAAGAAAGTTACTGTGCACAGCACATTCCTCACTAGATCAAGAAGGTAGGAGAAGTCAGCTGTTACTGCTTACATCTCCCAAAGCTTGGCATTTTAAGCTCTGAAGGCAAGATTTGGGTTTAAGGCATGGGTCTCCTGTAAACAGCACATGCCCAGTTTTGCTCATGTGAGTAATTCCATTGAATTCCCTGGCACTAGTGGGGTATGAAAAGCCAAGTCTGTAATGTATGTGTTTGTGAGGTCAGGGCCCCAACTCTTCATTTCTAAATGAGAAACTTCCTGTAAAGCATTCATGGTAACAAAAGATAATGGTTTTATCTCTCTTTAGGTTTGCCGCTTTTGCGTCAGAACACTTGCCCAGCACCAAACATAAAAACATTACCTTTCTATACAACAGCAGCAAAACTGCTGTGGTGTGAATAGATGAAGGATTTCTGCCAGATGTGTAGCAGAAGAGGGAGCTTGGTGTTCCCCTGTGGAATCCATTCCACAGGGCAAACAACAACTGGACTCTTGGGATTGCTGGGTGTTGGGAGCAGAGCCCACGAACAAGTGCATCAGCTCACCCACTCTGTGATACAGGGGTACCATCGGCAGTCCCGTGCTTTGGGCTGTGGGATGCAGTGGAAAGGAGATCTTGATGATAAATGCGTTTTTGCTGCTTTTCTGTTTAAAATATTGACAAAACCTGTAGGTTTTCAAACACTGCAAAAAAAAAAAAATCGAAGTAGGATTTATGATGTTGCAGCCTTCTGCCTTCATATATTAATTGAGTTTTATTCAAGGAATGCAGAATTAATAGCAAGAGTGATTAGCTTCACATATGCCCGTGACAAGACTTTTTATGGCTTTTGATGTGCATTGCGTTTTTGGATTGCCCAGTTCCTTTGTCACTTCCCTGTCCAGCTCTCTCATTCCTCCCCTACCATTTAAAGATAAAAGTTTGTTCAACATCAGTCGCTGTTGTGATGCCTGGGCAGCTTTCCTCGCACGGCAGGAGCAGTCAGGGAGCCTTGTTTACAGCTGTGGGGCCGGTCGAGTTTTCTTTGGGGGCATTATTTCACATATTTCATTCCCCCCCCGTTGCCATCCAATTGTCTCGCATGGTCGCGGTGCCTCCCGTGTAATATTAATGAGCCCCCGCCGGGCGCACAGTGCTCCCTTTGTTCGGGCGCCGGGGAGGGGACGCGGGCGGGGATGGGGCGGGCGGAGCGGCCGGGGCAGGGGGCGAGCAGGGGGCGAGCAGGGCGGCGGGGCCGAGGGCCCGTCCCTGAGGGCGCGGGGATGGCGGCGGGCATGGCGGGCGCAGGTGGCCCGCGCTGACGGGCGGTCACATGATGGCGGTGAGCGCCGGCCCGGCCGCCCGCGGCCCCGGCGCTGTGCGGGCTGTGAGGGGAGCGGGGGTTCCGCCCCGCTGTGACCCCCGGGCGGGCCGAGCGCCCCGGCCGCGGCTCTGAGGGGCTGCCAGGGGAGCGTGTCATGAGACCGAGCGCGGGGACGCGGACGGAGGGACGGACGGGGACGAGCCCGGGCAGCGCTCGGCGTCCCCGCGGGTCGCGCTGAGCTCCGCCGGGAAGGCACAAAGCGGCGGCGGGGCCGGGCCGGGCTCCGCTCCCCGGGCGGGACCGCGGATGGAGGGGCAGCGTTGGGGGTCTGACACCGCGGGGCAGCGCGAACGCTGCCTGGGGCAACCCCCGGAGCCGCTGCCCTTAAGGTGGTTTTTGTGATCCTGTTGCTAGGATTAAGCCTTTTGCGTTGCAGCGTGGAGAGTCTTTTGTTTGAGTTAAATTCAGACCTCTTGATATGTCACCTGACAGTCTTGTGGTTTTGGATGAATATGGCTCATTGCTATTATTAACCTGAGTTGGCAGCCGGGCACAACAGGAGTTTATAGGGATTTCGAAAAGTGGAACTGCTCGGGGGACAAAGATGCTTCCCAGGTACGGTCACTGCACACTTCTTGAGATTATTTTGATTTTTCGAAAGCTTATTATTTTCCCTGTGATGAAAATATTTCTTTTCCGGATACGTGAAGCTTTTACAGATTTAATTTTTTAAATGATTTTTATTATAATTTCATGCTAAACGGCACGAATAATTTTTTTTCCCTGGATTGATTCTGTCTGTTGTAATTTTGCAAAGGGAAGTGCAGTCTGCTTGAATAATGTAAAACGTTGTGTTCAGTGCTAGTGAATTTAACTGAAATGAGCTGTGTCTCGTTTGTGTGTGGTTTTAATTAAAACAGGTATTTCAAAAGAGCATGGAGCTTGTGTGTGCATTTGCAAATATTTGCATGCATATGTTTGCCTAAATCAGCTGAAAGCTGAGCAGGTGATCCTTAAAATGACGTGAAAAATATTTTATGAAATTACGAATACTGATTGTAAATTCTGAAGCTGTGCGAATTGCAAAGTTACTCAACATGCTGCACGTCTTAAACAAAACCTTCCCACCAATTTATTTTCAATATCACACTCCAGATTATGATTAATGTATTGACTAGGCTGCACTTAACCTGTAAATATTATGTCTTTTTGCTTGTGGAAAGGCATCTGGCTCATCTATTAGACTTTAGAGTATAAATTAGGTATCTTAATGAGAGTCAAGTGACTTGGTGGAAGGGAGAAAAAAATGAAAACAAACTAAAGTCAGCTTCGTATACAGTTAAAGAACTGGACATAGCCAAGGAACTTGGAAGCTAGTTGCAGTCCAGGTCCAGGTTTATTTACTGCCTGTGACATACCTGGCTGATGCACTCTGTGCCTGGTGTACAATATGTGCTTAGGATAAGCAGCACAAGTTTCCCGGAGCTCAAGAAGTGCAGCTATTCCAGGTGAGGATTGCTAAGCTGGTAAATGACTGAGCCAGACTTAGGGATGGAGCAGGAGCTGACCTCCACAGCGCTGCCGTGCCTGTGGACAGGTCATCCTCCTTCAGGAGAGGAAAAGGGGAGCGCTTGGATTTAATTTATGGCAAAGAAACATTGTTCCAGTGTGATAAACCTAAACCGTGTCCCCGCTGGGAGCAGTCAAGGGTGGCTGTCCCTGGGGCGATCCAGAATGTGTCTGCTCTTCCAGGCTATCCAGAACACAGGTCCTGTGACTTCTGCGAAAGCCTGGCTGAGGTCATGGTGGCAGAGGGCAGTGTCACCCGAGCGCTGGGCCAGCTCCTTCGCAATCCACCCTCCAGGGCTCCTCCCTGGCCCTGGCCAGGCACAATCGCTGGTTTTCTGTGCAGAATCAGCAAGTGTTCACCACCAGTCACTCAGCCCTGACGTGACCTCAGCTCTCGTAAAGACAATTATCTTGCAAAATTTTTGCTAAGTGTGGGCCCCATGGTTTCTCTGCTTTAGGGATCTTCTTCCTCCTCGCAGCCTTATGGTTGTTATGTCACCAGCACTTCGATGGAATCTCTCTCTTAAAATGCCAACTTTGCAAATTGGCAGTGCTGCCTGGATCATCCTTGTCATGTGAATCCTGAGAAAGTTCTTCTGTGTTTCAGGTGTTATTGCTAAAAAAAATAAATAACCTGCCCATACCTCTAAAAAGAGATGGTCTTCAAAGGTGGAAGCTTTATTAACATACAGTACAGTTCTGTTTTCATTGCTTCCAAATTAGTTGTGCTCTTTCAGAACGGTCTATGCAGCTGTTTTTGTACAATAATGGTCAAATAATAAGTGAATTATTTAAATGTAAGAAGGTATTAAAATATGTACAATACCCTCTCCAGGTATCCTATATACTTGACTTTTTTTGTATCTTCTCAAAGCCAAAAGAGAGAAAATCCAGTAACAGAATAGAAATCTGCAGAGGAGTTTGGGCAGGAAAAGGGAATTCCTTGTTGGAAAAGGCATCTCAGTCAGGGGTGAGAGGAGTATGATATGGTGGCTGGACTAGGCAAGGACCATTTTCCTTCTGCATCTGATCATCCTTCCATACAACAAAGCAACTGCAGGATCCTAAATTATACTGGGCTGTGTAGGTCCAGGTGAGCATGCTTTGATGTGGAACATGGAGATAACCTGCATCTGAAATCCCAGTGCACCCAGTGGAACAGTCCTGTGTTTACATCAGCTCTTCAAGGCAGGCACAGGCTCTGTCAGGTGTTTGTGTGGAAGCTGGCTGGGTCTGAGCACCTGCAGCAATGACAATCCATGGAGAGTTATCTGCAGGAGCTGCAGATGAGCCCTGGGATCCCTGTGCCTGTGTCCTGATGCTCCTCCAGCAGGAGCCTGCGAGGGGAGCGCGGGGCAAGGTGGACCCGCCGGCTGCTCTGCCTGGCTGTTCTGTCACCCTCTAAAAAGGTGCTAACATGAAAACCACGCAGAACAGATAAGCTGGCATAAACTATAAATATCATTTGCGTAGATGCACTTAAAAATAGTTCCAAGTGATTCATCACCAGGCAATTTTTATAACTATGGGTAACATGATGTAGGAAAACAATAGTTTGATAGTTTCAACTTACTTTTTCAATGTTTAGTCACGTTCTGGTTTTGAGCAACTTTACTTTTTAGAAAACTCTTTTACAATTCCTGTCTTCTTAATACCTTGATCAGTTTGCCTCAATTGCTTTTCTTTATGACTTCTAAAATATCTGTGTTTATTAAAAAATGATTGATACTATCTAAGCTGTGTTAATATGAAATAGTTTTAAAACTAAAGTCTCAGGCAGAAGAAAAAGTAATACTAAGCTAAACCTTTCATGTAATGAAGAAGTACTGTTTGTATTGAAAGTGGGAATGAAGAGGAAGGGATGTACTTGCATTCAGTTACAGGGGAAAGTCCTGTATTTTAATTGATGGAGGGGTAATGAAGGATTGCTGTGTCTGTCATTTCATCTATTAAAACTTGCCCAGAGTGAACTAATACCAATTTACAGTCACTCAGTTCTTGCTGAGAAGTGTCGATGGCAGTAGTAAACTCCAGGAACTGGAGAAAATCCATCCTTGGAGAGCATTTGGAGCTCTGGATTGCCATGAATCTTACAGTACAGGTGTCAGGAAGCACGCCATGGATCTATAAATGTAAACTACAGGTAATATTCCTAGTGATTGAAGATAAAAAAGGCAGGAAAACAAAAAGGGTGAAAGAGGTGAAGAGCTGAACAACAGTAGGGCTTAAGTGTGAACATGCATTAAAATATCATTTTTCAGGCCCTGATTTTGTTATTATTAGTTTCTAATAATTTCATCATTAATCATGTGGAAGTTTTCCATTCTGTCCCAAATAATTCCTTCCTTTTGCACTTCGTACTTGCATTAGCATCAGTGCAGGGGGGTTGGACTCCAGAAATCCCTTCCAACCTTGACCGATCTGTCACGGTGTGAGATCTGGGTTTATGTGATTTTTTTTTTCTGAGACATCTGATACAGCATTTATGCATCAAGAGATTCCTACCCCATACAGGTATTTTTGGACATGTCATTCTAGAAGAATCCCCACGTGTAGTGGAGATCTCTCAGGAGCAGTGTCCTGCTCAGAAGGAATTAGTTTTTAGTTTTTCTGTCCCTCCATGAACTCACAGCATTGTGTGGAAAATGTCTTTGATATCTGGGGTTTTCTTGGTGGTGGTTTTTGTGTGTTTTTGTTCTGGATTTGTTTTTGTGTTTTCCTTTAATTCTAATCGGATTCAAGGAAAGATCAAAGAATGGCAGACAGGTCAGGCAGGAAAAAGTCCTCATTAAGAAACTGTCGTTTCCAGAGCAGGGTGAGAGACGGAGACTCACCTTTCATTAACATTGCCAGAACATCTGATTCTCCGTCTCCTGGTTTTCCTGTAAGAATCTCAAGAAAACATCAGTTAAATGTCAAAGTTAATTTCCATTTATAAACAGAACTAATTATATTCAGAAGATCTAGGTCAGTTTTCATCTGCCTGAAGAGGAGGGCTGGAGTGCTGCCCTGGTATATTTGTTTTGAGAACGCGCCCTGCCTATTGCATGCAGGAATTTCTCTGTTTCTGGGGATAATCTATGCAGATATCAAGCTTAACGGTATTTTAAACCTGCTAACAACAAAAGCAAAGCTACTCTGTGTCCTGCTTCTCCCTGGCCGGCGGGGGTGAGTCGGAGGTGCCAGGCTGCCTCTGTTTACTGTCTGCCTAAATGAACTTTCCCCCAGCTCTCGGAAAGGCTCCTCTGCTTTGGGAAGTGGCCCGCTCTTGCCAGGGAATGTTTTTGCAAGGCTGAAATGTGCTTAAGGATGCTATTATGTAACAGAGATAACGCTTCTTTGGAATTATCACAAATTATGATGGATAATAGCTACTAAATGCTTGTCTAGAGAAAGTTAAAATGTCATGTGAAGAAGCTGAGAAGTAAACAAGCTCCTGTTACCTTGATCAGATATGTTTCTGAATACACCAGGAGTTTTATATTTAGCTTTCTCTCCTCTTAGTGTGTAATCTGCTCTTGGAGCTTTTTATAAGTAGACTTTCCTAAGATCTGGAACAGCTACTGCCCTTCTTTGCCAGTAATTTCAAAGTCAAATATCAAAAGTACTAGGTAATGGAAGACATGCTTTTGTCCGAGTGTGAAGGAAATTCAAATGCGTTGCAAGGGTGGAGCAAGTGATAGCACCTTTTTGGCCAGCAAGTCCTTGTTATTGTCACACACTGCTTCTTTATAGGAACCACGGTGGCCTATCTGGAAAAAAATATTAGTTTCTGGACTTGCCCTGATTTCATTTAAATATATGGAGGCTGTTCTTCCAGGAAGCCAGTTTATCCAGTGGTTCTCCTCACCTCTAGCCAAAGTCATGCTCTTACCAGTTACCATCCCCCAGCATTAGTGCCTTCAAGCCTCTTGGTTGGTAACACCCCAGACATGTATAAAAACAGAGATTTTTTTTTTCTTTCATTTTATGAAATGCAAGATGGGGCTCATTTAGCAGAGACCCCAGTAAATGTAAGCTGAGCTCTTTTCACTGTGCTTGGGTCTTGGTACAGAATTTGCTCAGTTGGGTGTCTGCTCTTTGTTGTGGGCATGTCCCTCTGCTGAGGACACTTGGCTTTAGGTGCCCAAATGGGAAGGTGCATGGCTCTTTGACCCCAAATCTAGACATCAAGTTATTTCAGCTTCAAGTTACTCAAGGTTTTTTCTTGTAACAAGTTGATTTTGACATTTGTTGCACACCGGCTTTTCAGCAGCTTCTGTTTTTCTCTCCTGTTGCTAAATGGTGGGGCTGGGCTGATTAGGAAATGGATTTCCTCTGTCAGGAGGCTGAATAACTGCATGTCTTGATGCTTAGTTTCACCTCATTGGACTAAGGTGGTTGTAAAGCCTGTGTACCTACACTGGGCAGTCTTAAAAGCTTCTGATAGGCAATGATGACTTTGGTGATCAAATTGACTTTCTGCTGTCATAGGAGTTGTTGAGTCATACTTCATCATTGGTGTATTGGTCACATAAAACATGGGTGCAGAGGAGGAAACCTTTTGGGTGGTGAGTTAGAGGGGAAAATTCCCTGTTGTCTTGGAGTCTAGTATGCCAGGTTTGCCTTAATACATATTATAGGTGTCTTTTTGCTGAAATAAATGTACAGCTGCTTCTTGTAAATTGGGAGCCTGTGTGCTTCATTAATGGCTGGAAAGTTCCAGCACCTTGTTTCTGGCTTCTTGGGGTTTCATGCTAATGCTGCTTGCCTAAAAGCCAAGGATAAGGAAGCTAAAATTTTCCCTTGGTCTAGGAAGTGGCTCGTAAACTAGCTGAAAGATGATTCCTGGTGGCTCCATGGATAGAGCAGGTGTCTTGTTTCCTGTCTTCCAAGAACAGAGAAGGTATCAGTGAAAATGGATTCCCAAGCCAATGGACAACAATGCTTGGTGGGCTTTAAAGTGATGGCTGGCTTTTTAAAATGGAAACTCGAGATGATGGCTACAAAGCACCCTTAAAGGCAAGATGATGCAGTGATTCTCAAGGCTGAGCCCTGCAGGTTCTCCCTTTGCAGAGCTGCTCTGGAGTAGTGGCACTAGGGAAGGCAGAGACTCAGGAAAGCTCCTTCCCTTGTCATTGAATGCAAAACCAGTTTGGGAATAGGTGTGTCAGGACTGCTGTGTGTGTTTTGCTGACCATGGCCTGCAGTCACAGTGGCTTAAGTGGAGAGGACTAGGTGGTTAAGGTCCCTTCAAACCAAACCATCCTGTGATTATTATTCTTGGTGGGTTTTTTTTGTCTTCCAACACAAAAGCTGAGTTCTTCTATGACTTTGATTTTAAATAGCTGAAACTTGAGGAAAACATATCACAAGACAGAGCACAAGATCTATTAATGCTGCAGAGAACATTTTATGTGGTTGTAGTGGATTGGTGGAGTTTATGACAGTGTAATTTGGCACGTGTAGGAGAAAGAAAAAAAAACAAAAGGCATAGTTCTGGCTGCAGCATCAAAGGGTTTGATGAAATGGCATTGCATTTGCTTGACTTTATGTTTTAATCAAGTTGTATATACAGATAATGTAGAAATAACAGTGTAATAAAGAGTTGTGGTAATTGATCCTTCTGCTCTTTTCTTCTTTAATTAAAGCTGGCCTTTGCCGGAGTTTGACCCGAGCCAGATCCGACTGATCGTGTATCAGGACTGCGAGAGGAGGGGACGGAATGTCTTGTTTGACTCCAGTGCTAAAAGAAAAATCGAGGATGTTTCAGTGTCGGTGAGTATTTTGCCCATTTACGTGTTTATAGTTGGTGTTTTTTTCAGATGGCCAGATTGACAAAGCACACGTGTTTGTTTTATTCACATTGACATTTAAACGTCGGTTATATGCAGGGCTATATTTAAATGCCTGTTAAGTTGCAAATTATTCAGGCTTCAGTAATTTCACTCTTACCAGATTTAAATACTGTAGTGATCCCTGTGTTCTGGGGCTCGTCTACTTTCTGCTCTTTCAGTGAGAAGGATTCCTTCCTGGGGCTGCAGCAGGCAGTGCTGGGGGTTGAGGCAGGGCAGGAACTGGTTTTTATGGACCTGCTTTTGTACTGTGCTGGGCTCTGCATTCATAATCAGAAGGTCCTCCCAGTCCTGTGTCCTCTTGTGTCCTGTTTGTTTAGCTTTTGCCAATTGTTTGTATGCTTTGCTGACAGTTTTTTTCCCCCACAAAGTTACTTGAAAACTTTTCCTCTGTTTTTCATTTTGGCATGGTTTGCATGGTAATCTATTAGTTGAAACTGTAATGGATGCGGTCAGATGAGGATACTTCCTTCTAAGGGCTCTGGCCAGAAGATTAATTTCTAGCCACAGTGCTATTGTAAGTGGTGGTGTGAGGTTGGACAACTTATTTCACTGCTTTGAACTTCCTTTTTACCATCTCTAAAAGCACCCACAAACCATTTTAAGCTCTGCAAGCAGAAAGCATGGTGTGAACTGAAATTTATGATTCCAGTTGCTTTTACCTGTAGGATGTACTGAGGTCCTTCTGTAAGCAGGAGTACACAAAGTAACACATTACCCCAAGCTCTGGTTTTCCTTTGGCTATTGGAGTACAGCCAGAAGATTGTTCATCCAGCTTTGCAGACTCTTCCAGCCTCTAGCTGAGAGCTGCCAGCCTGATGCTCCTCACCCTGGTCCTGGGTGCTGCCT
Source organism: Pipra filicauda (assembly GCF_003945595.2). Classification (NCBI taxonomy): domain Eukaryota; kingdom Metazoa; phylum Chordata; class Aves; order Passeriformes; family Pipridae; genus Pipra; species Pipra filicauda. The sequence goes on from NW_024105086.1 coordinate 1,467,922, forward strand.
GTGTCCAATACCCAAACCTCTGAAGTCACTTGGTGTCTTATCAGGCACAAACTTGGAGGCTTCTCCATTGCTTACTCCAGTGCTTTTATAGCCATGAATCAAGATCCCAGTTTCCTAGTTCTTACAGAGAATTTTTGAAGCAAAGCAAGTTTCACAAAGGTTGAAAAAAAATGCATCTTTCTTTTTAATTTGAACTTGTTAGAATGGTTTTATTAGTTCTTGTTCTTTCAGGTGTTCTTGCCAGGAAAACAGGTTTTTAAAGACAAGAGATCTTTACAAATGGTTTATTGGTATGAATTGCTGTCTGTGCTTATCACTGTTACCTCATTAGTTATAAAGTATTGCTTCATTAATAAAAAAGATGTACAGTGTAAATCCTCTTGCTCTATTTAAATTAATTTCTTGAAAGCCTCCTTAAGTTGTGTATTTGCACACTGAACTTGCAAACTTCACTGGTTTGGGTTATTTCAGAAAGTTCGTTGGCAGCTCAACAAGAGGATAAATGGCTGATAATGGAGCTGATATGGTTCCATATTAATCTCTCCTTTCTTTTTCTTTGCTAAGGGGGAGGGAAACAGCTGTAGTCACCATCTCTGTGAAGTGAGTACATGATACTGGTGGAGAAAACTGTTCCCAGGGCACTTGAAATATCCAGAATTCATCTCTAGAAACTTGATATATTTCTTTTTTCTCATAGTATTAGAAGACTTTGAAAGAGGATATATTGAAACCTTTGCTGGCTACAATACTTGCCTTCTGCAGCACTCAGATAATGTCATGTCAGGCAAAACTTTTCTCGTAAAACAAAACTTTGCAGGTAAAAACATGCAGGAGAGTCCTCGGCTGGGCTCGCTGTGAGCTCAGCACAGGCCTGTGCAGCCAGCAGGACGTACTGGCCATTTTCAAGGAATTGCATTGTTTATTTTTCTAGCTCTTTATCATGATTTTCCTACCAAAGACACACCCTGCCTATACAAAGCCAGATCTTGGCTCTAAGCACATTCCAAGGCACCCTTGCCCTTTTGCAGCAAGCTGTGTGTGGGCTGGGCACTCTCCCTTCTCAAAGGGTGTCTGTTCAGCACCCCACAAAAGCCAATGCTTTCTACATCTCTTCCCCCCGACATTTCCCAACAGGATTTATACCTCTGGATTTACAAATAACACTGAGGGTGGGGGGGAGATCTGCTAAAGTGCCTGTCAGTGCCCAGACTGTTCTGGTTGAAGGCTAATCAGTCTTATGTGGAGAATCAAAGTTTGCTTTATGTTGCTGTGCTCTTCAGTTCCCGTTTTCTGTTGTCATGAGACATGAAAGCAATTATAATTTAAGAGTTGTATGCCTCTGCAGCAAGGTGAGATATGTTTTGGTCTGTTTTATGTATCTAATCTCTATATATGTCAAGAGATATGTACAGTGGACCAAGGTTGAACATGGCTCAGGCATTTGCATTCTATAAGGGAAGGTATGGTTGTAAAATTTAAGGAGCATCAGAGCAAACCTTTCCAGACTCAGATGTTTCAAGAAATAAACCAGTGAGCTCTGAATTTTTGATGAGTGAAAACTGCTGAGTTTGTGCTCACACCAAGCGGGGCTCTAATTAGTTAAGCATTACTAGGTTCATCTTATCCATGAGGGAAATGTGACTAAACACAAATAAAGACTTTGTGTTTTCATTGGGTATTAAATCAGCCTCTTCATGTCTTCAGTAAAGCTAAATATTAGGTAAGCAAGAATTTGGAGAGGGTGTTGCACAGCAGGACACTGAAGGCAGCTCAGAGTTTGCAGCATGGCCATTACAATATTTGAATTGCTCGGGAGAAGTCGTGTTTTCCCCAGGTTTTGTTAGAGTTAAACTTGGCCAGGGAAGCTGAGCAGCAGTCTGGTGACTCGGAGGGCTGGCAGCTCTTCCCAACACCCGGAATGTTGGCCCGGGGCTGTGCCAGGCGTTTGCACCAGGCCAGGCAGAGATCCACCCCGGGCAGCTGTGGGCACTTGGCATGGGGGAGGCAGAGAGATCCCCTTTGTGAGTCCTATACCTTTTTTGGTGCTGAGCAGGAGAGGTCCTTCCTCGCCTTTCCAGGGGATGGGCTATTGATCAGCCGGGCTCTGGAAGCAGAGGGGAAAGGCTGCTGCCTCCCAAGCATCAGAAAATTGGGTACCTCCCATATCTGAGTTCTTCCAGGATGTCCTAGAAGAGAATGGATACCCTTTCCAGCCCTGTGGCACCAGGTCATGAGCAAAGGGATCAGAACAGGCATTTGCACATGGAATGTACCAGGGCAGTGTGGGGTACAAGAAGCAGACATTACTGATGCCTTTGTACACAGCCTCAGACCCCATCCAAGCATCCACATCCTTTAGATTTTGGGGTATCAAAGTACTTCTGTGGGCAAGCTCATGGGTTTGAGACACTATCTCCTTTAGAGAGCTCTTTCTTTTGTTCCTCATACCAATAAGTGTCTCATTTCTAGTGACACTGTATTACTTGATTTGCAGGTGATAGTGTTACAACCTGTGACTGGTATCTACTAGAAGAGTCATTTCTGTGCTTGTCTGCTCCTTTCCTCCCACACCCCCTCTCCTGCTCTCCTGTCCCCCATGCCAGCCCCTGGGCTGTACCGAGTTCCCAAGGCAGGAGCTGTGTGTGCTCCTCCTGGAGCTGTGGGACTGGGCCTGCTTCGTATTTCCAATCAAGCACAACAAGCAGCTCCTTTTCCTGGTTCAGGTGTAGCAGCTGAGGGGTCCGGCTGGTGCTGGGCCCTCAGCCTTCCCTGAGCCCTGTGCTTGGCTGGGCCCTCAGCCTTCCCTGAGCCCTGTGCTTGGCTGGGCCCTCAGCCTTCCCTGAGCCCTGTGCTTGGCTTCCCAACCCTGACGCTGCACCCACGCTCCCCTGGCGCTGGGGCTGGCACTGTGGTACTGTGTGGTGCTGAGTTGTGTCCCCATAAATGCCCCTGTGCACAGGCCAGCTGAAGGACGAGGGGTTTGCCTCCAAGGGCCACCAGTTGACTGGGATAAGGATGCCATGGAAATGGTGCCACGAGGGAGCAGCGGGGAGTAAAGTGAAGTAGAAGCTCAGAAGAGGAACCTTGTGTCATAGTGTCCCTTGGAGCAGAGAGGGAGAGCTCAGGGACAGGGATTAATTGTCTCGTTTTACTGTTTTCCTTCACGTGTTGTCCGCTGGGGATTTATGACCCCGTGGTTACCATTTGGGGTCTGGCTGAAGAGAGGTACTGATGGACATGTGAGAGCTAAAAGATTTCCTAAGCTTAAAGATCAGCCTAGAGGAAGGTGTGAAGTCCAGGGGGGAAGGAGGGGTGTCCAGGGACCATGAGGAAGAGGAGGGAGGAAGGAAAGGAAGAGCCAAACTGCGCAGTGCTGATCAGGGCTCTAGACTTTGGGTGTGTGGCAGGAAAGAGGGAAAGACAAGGAATCAGAGAAGGGCAGTGACTTGTTGCCAGGACCCAGAGGCAGAAGGGGATTTTCAGAAGCAGCATTAGTTTTGGTTTTTTGAAGAAATGAAAGAGAAAGAGCGACCTGGGATGTGGAATTTGAGATCTAGAGGTGCAGTAATGAACTTGGGTTTGGGGAGTGGAAAGTTCACTTTTTCCATGTAACCTAGTTGTCTTTATATTCAGGATAATTTCAGTGAAAGGTCACATGATATTTGATCTCCTACAGCGGCAATTTCTTTTACTCCAAATGTCATATTTATCCCAAAGTAGAGAAGTGGCATGCTGGTTGAAACAAGCCAGGATTAGCCACGTGTTCCAATATACTTCAGCACTGGATAAATGTTGAACAGCAAATTGCTTTGAAGGATTAGTAATTGGATAGTGAGCCTTTTGCTTTTAGGTGAGTTGTGTGAAATGGAGACTCTGGACTCTGTCTGGCTCTCGGGACAGGTTTCCACTGAGCCAGGCTGAGCAGATGGATAAAGCTGTAAGCACAGAGATCAAGTCCCACCTTCTTAGCTCTGCTTATTCTCTCTAAACAGAAATGGAAAAATACTAGTGGAGTGGGGGAGCACGGGGTTGTCTTGACTTTTTTCAGTGACCTCTGAGTAATAGAGGAACTTGACGACTCTGGAAATAAAGGGAGATTGCAGCACTGACAGCTGTGTTTTAAGAAAGATACCTGGATTTTTACAGCAGCACTGAAGGGGAGAGATGAATGCCTGTTCAGGTTACTCCCATGTCCTAGGTGGATGCATACATTTAATTGCACATTCAGACTAACAGATATTAATAAAGCAGAAGACTTAATTTATCTGTTTCGGAATAATTTTTCAGCTTTGCTGGAAAACCTGTCCTGGAAACGAGGTACAGAGCTCTTGAAGAGTAGCAACTTGGCTTGGAAACACATATTTCTCTATCACTGCCACCACAGTGGTATTTGAGCACCTGCTGTTCAGAGAGGTAGAAAAGAATAAAGCATAGGATGACATTTCTCTTTCCTCCTGTCACTCACAGCCCTAACACACCTACACACAGTCTGATTTAGTTCAACACACCAGGCTCCTTTCAACTTTCTTATTATCCCCAAAGCAGAACCTGCCCAGCAGAAATTCAGCACCGGGCATGTTTTTTCCACTTATTGAGGAGATTATTGACCTTGTAGCAAAGAGTCAAAGGTCTTTGCTGACAGATGTGGAGAAAAAAGACTCTAGAAGAAGAACTGAGGAAGAAAACTCCTTTGTACCCTGTCATACTATAGAGACACTTTACTCTAAGTTATCTTCAGAACTACCTGATAGGTCTCCAAGACTTTCAGCAACCCATGACCTCTAATGTAAGAACTGGGACTGGCAGAGCTCTTTGGAGCTGGGTGGTATCTGCAGTGAGCTGGCAGAGAGAGAACAAAGAGTGTGGCCCCAGCAGGGAGAGCAGTGTGGCAGCCAGGATCCACGGCATCCTTCCAGCAGATGTTCTGCTCTCCAGCAAAACAGGGCATTCCAGAGCACTCTGGCAGCACCTTGCCCAGGGAGCTGATTTGATGCAACCGTGTCTAATTGGAAAGAAAATTCACAACTTTGAAACTTTCCCTCGTACAGTTCTTAAATAATTAGGTTACCTTTTTATTCTTGGAAACCTGGCTTGAATATCTTTGGACTATTATATTGGAATGCAAGTAATCCCACTCCTTTGATGCATAATATTTTGGGATTTGTAGCATCTAAAATTTCATTGGCATTTGGAGTCAGAAATTGCAGAGCACAGAGTCACTGCAGGTACTTGATCTCATTGTCCAACAAGTTCTTCTTGAGCATATGCTAAGTTTGTAAGAGAGCAAACACCAAAATTCATCCATGATCTACATTTTAGGAGGGATTTACTGTTCGCAAGGTTCTGAAAAGTGGTGGCTGAAAGACCCTGACCTGCTTTAAAGACTCCTTGCAGTAGTTTTGGTTCATTAAACTCCACTGCAAAGACCAAACAGCCATTTTCCTGGTTTGCTATTTAAATTAGGCCACTGTTACTTCAGGTTACCAGACTCCCCAGTGGATCTGGGGAAAGCTGCTGTGCAGAAAAATGCAGTGACAATGAGAATAAATGATTTTAAAGTAATTAATTTGCAAAGTTAGCCTATTCTTTTTAATGCAGAGAAAAAAGCCAGTAAATGCATTTCTTCATTCTCAAGGAAGCTTAGTTCTAATTGTAACTTTTTAGAAGGAACTTTCAACATCTGATGGAAAATGCAAGCTGAAATGTGGTTTGCCTGCAAAAGCTGCTGTAACCCTGTGGATTGTATGTGGTTTTATCACATGATGCTTGCCTAGCCTAGGACATTGTTGTTTGTGTCAGAGATAAAATGCAATTCTAGTTCACGAGTTCCTACTGAAGTCATATGATGATCATTCACATGTTCCAGCCATTGTGCACTGTGCTCAAGCCACAGATCCTCAGCAGCCATTAGCAAATCCACGTATTGCAGGAATTCAGCTGCTCCCCGGGATGTTGTAAGGAGAGGATATTACAATGTGTCAGGAGAGCACAGGGCTCGCTGGGCAGGGAACGCTCCCCTCCCTCTGCCACGGAATTACTGATTTCTCTGCACATTTTTCCTTGAGGCTTTCTGTGGCAGCAGCAATCTGAGGGAGCAGCAGTGCAGGCTGCCACGTGGGGCTCCGTAATCCTGGACGTGTTCTGCTGCTTTGCTAAATCTCACCCCCAATTAGGGACAAATGACAGTCACCTCTCCCTAAAAAAGTAACCTGGACAACCTAGAAGAGAGGCATGGGATTCCCATTATGTCCCTCCTCAAAATCCATCCACAGCAGTAAGGCCAGTCATCTTTTTGTACAGTTCTTCCTGATTAGTGAGCAGAGTCATGGAATTACCACCCTGTGCCTTGGCTATTTCACACTTTTCTTTATGCATTTTCCTTTTTTACATAGCTATTAAGGATTGAGGCATATTAATGTTTTTGGCTGAAAGGAGAGGTGATGAAAGGTGAGTCCAGAGGTGAAGCTGTGACATACAACAGCAGCTCTGGGTTTCCATCTGTCCCTTGAATCTTGCTTCCAGCAGGATTTACTTGCAGCTTGCTCTTACTGGTTTGCTGATTGTGTAGGAAATGTTAATTGAGGAAGTCTCAGGGCAGAGTTGGTATGGAATTCTGAGCAGTGTAGGCTATTTCTGTCTCCTAGTGCTGCCCACCAGCAGATGTAAATAATGCCAACCTTACGTGGGTGTGCTGAAGTGTAACAAGTGTGTGAAAAATACATTGAGATCTTTAGGTGAAGAGGGTTGGCAATGCCAGTGCTGGTATAAACACCATTAACTTATGTGGATGCTGATTCTGCTTGGGCTGCTGAGATTCACAAGGGAAATCACAAATGTTTTAAAACTGTGAATGAAACAGTAGTGGAGCACCTCCTGTGCCAGTGATTGATTATACTGTGTGTGGGGAGTGGATGCAGATCCTGCCCATCCTGTACATCAGCTCCATCTGGGCCCTCCAAACTCCCTTTTCTGCTGTGCTTTGTCTGAATCTCCATCAGAATTCACCCTGTGGATTGATTCTTCATAATTTTGTGAAACTTTTCTGACTTCTCTATTGATGCCTAAAATGGAAGAAAAAATTCTCCAAACAATATAAATATAGGGAAGGCAGAGAGCAGTTCTTTAATGAAGGCTGTCAGGTGCAGGGAGTACATGGGCACACACACACACAGAGAATTCTCACACTTCTATAACTTTAACTAATTTCCATATCTAGTGGGTACATTCAAAAACCGTTTTGCCCCTGGTACCACCCTCAGCCCCTCCAAGGGTTCTGGGCCCTCTATCTTGTTTTGACTACAATATATCTCATTATTCTGGTCCAGGTGCACATCCCAAACAGGATGTCCTTGCTAAAATCTCTTGTAAAAATTGTTAAACAGAAATTCATTGGAAAGTAGCGCAAACCAGGAGAAAACACTTTAGTAACTGTCTAAAGTGAAAGAAAACTATACAGCTATATTACAATCTACAAAAAACCTAAAAATCTTTAGGTATCACTGTAACACTAACTTTTTCAGCTTTGTTCATTTTCAGCCTCACAATTCCCTCGTACTGAAAACATGAGGAACGTGTCACCTCTGTGCCACTCTTTAAAAAGGCTAAGGGGCTTATATACAGCCAGGGAGAGATCTGTAGAAACCAGGATCTTTTCTGTCCACTTATCCCTGTAATATGAATCTCCTGAATTCAATGTTACTCTTATTTGATTATTTATGGTGAACTGCTCCTTCTCTGTGTGCCCATCACTGCTGTGTCACCTCTGCCCTGACAGGCACGGGGAGCAGAGTGAAGACAGCTGGAAATGCTTTGCTGCCATCCTCTCTCCTAATCCTGGGTCTAAAAATGTAATTTGTAAAGCTTCAGAGATGGATGGCTACTCAGGAAAATGGAGTTGGAATGGCCTGTTTTCTCCGGGCTAATTGGAATTAAAGGAGCTCAGCTTTCCTTTGTACAGCCAGGCTGCAATAGGCACAGATGTATATTCTCTTACCTGTTTTTCTGGGGCATAAGCCTTTCAGCTGTCAAATATCTTACCTAAACAGGTAAGTACAATGCTGCTAGCAGTGCTTTCAGGTTGTGGATCTTAGTGTGTCACATGTATTGTCTTTATTTCAGAAACTCTGCAGTGATGCTCAGGTGAGAGTGTTTGGGAAATGTTGCCAGCTGAAGCCTGGAGGAGACAGCTCTTCTTCCTTGGATAGCTCAATCAATTCATCCTCCTCGTTCTCTGATCCAAAAGAACAATGCCCAAAATACCAGGTGAGTCACTTTTGATTTTGTTTGCATAACCCATGTCAACTACCATGAGCACGTGAGGTTCCGACTGTTTTAAAATGCTCGAAGTGAGAGGCTGGAGCTCAGTTCTCAGTCAGAACCAGGCTTTGGTTCTGACTCAGGAATGGTTGGTGCTGTAGCTTTGGGTTTGAACAAGTCTGAAACCAGCCAGCTGGTTCTCTCGGGATGTGTCTTGAGAGACACATCCCAGACTTCTCCAGAGCACTTGTAGTGTCTCATGACCCAAGTGATACCATTTGTTCAGTACGATCAGACTCAGCCCAAATATCTTGGTGTAGATGAAGTAGTTTATTTTACTTTATTGCTAAATGCCAGGGAAATAACAGAGAGAAACACTTTCTATAGGGACTGTCTGTGTAACAGCTTTGTAACAAGGGATTCAGTGCAATTGAGTTCCATTTTACATAAGAGATTTTGGCCATGAGAGTAGCTAGAGTCATCTGACACAGATATATTTCTGTCATCTCTCCTTCCATGGATCACAAGTGTTTTATATTAAGCCACCCTAAAATAGAACTAAGCCCTTCCACTCTTTGTAATGAAGTAATTGTGTGTTTGAGGGAAGCTATCTCCACAACCTGCTCTGAAGTACAGTACTACTGATGTCTTAATCTCCCGTAGATAGAAATGAAGAACCTTCCAGTGCTGACTCTCCCACTGTCACGTTAGCTCCTGCTATATTTGGAGAGCTGTGTATTCCTGTTTTCTCTTTCTCATCACACTCTTTTCCACAGCTTTGGTAAGGTGGCTGAAGATCTGTTTTCTGTTCCTCCCTTCCTGGAAGGGCATTTAATTGCGGTTGTGAAGGGAAGAGACATTTCTGTCAGCAGCTCCCTTCCAGCACAGAGTAACCTCCTTTGTGCACTGTGTGCCCAAGGAAAACGATGGCCCCCCACTATCCAGAAACTGTCTCTCCACCTGGGCAGGCTCTGTCCAAACAGTGGTCAGTGTTATTAAGGGAAATTAATTTTAGTGGTTGGCATGACAGTGTAGTGTAAAACTGAGGAAAGTTTCCCCTTTTAAGTGCCCACTTCCTCATGTGTATCACTCAGAGTCTTGCTGAGGTGAATTGATGTGTGGCTACGTGACTGTGCCACAGACTTCCAGCTGAAGTTGGTCTTCCACAACATATTTGTTGTAAACTATCTGCTGCATTCATCAGACTCCTTCCAGGCTTCCCCAGCCAGTGAGCACAGAGCTATAAACACAAGAATTCTTTAATGCCCAATAAAAGTTTGTATCAGGTCTGCAGAAGGGCCCGAGTAAGTTTGTCCAGACATCACTCAGCCTGGCATTTCCTATGTTCTCACTGCTGTGTCTGTAACCTCAGAGGTTACCTAATGTATTTGCAGTATTTATAAGTTGTTTTGTTCAGTTTTTTGTAAAGCCGTAAATGGAAGCTCAAATAATACAATGCTGTGGGACTTTTAAAATAGTTCTTTATGTTTTCTTGTTTAAATACACTTTGACTATATATGAGCAACTTTAATTGCAGTGTGAAATTCAGGGGTTTTGTTCCAGGCTTCCGTATTTGTAATTATGTCCCATCCAGATCCCTCAAAATATGATTAGAATCCATTAAGATGAAGCTGGACATGATTCCAAGCTTGCCCACAATTATTTGCACATCATGTCACTGATGTTGCCCCTTGTGCTTGTCAGTGCAGGCAGGACTGAAGGTCTTTCAGGTTTGTTGATCACAACATTTGACGTTTATTTCTTCATTTTTAATTTTCAGATGCACTTGGTTATTGACAGGACAGTATGTACAGCAGAGGGACTATTAAATGCTGTAAATATATTCAGAAGTGTAATTTCCAAATCATGCACATGTTACTGCCTCTAATATGCTAATGTGCACTCACCAACACTTGTGGGTATTTTATGATCAGTTTTTATGGGAGCTGGTAACCATGGCCTGGGGAGTTGGTTTGTGGCCAGGCTGGCAGCGCTGCAGGTTGTGCCCTTTTTGCCAGATGCTCCTTAGCTATTTTTTGTTTGAGTTTTTAATATTTAACCCCTTTCCTCAGTTGATTGCACTTTACTTTGGTCTTGACTGACCTTTATTTTGCAGCATTAGAGGCCCGAAGAGTTGGGCTGTAACAGTGTTTCCATATTAAATGCATTAAATATGTGTCTTCTGTTATGCAGGGTAAAATTATTGTTATTAAGTGTAGATGAAATGCCAGACTGAACAGGCCATGGGCACATCTTATCACGCGCTTTGCCTTCAGCAGTGCTTGTCTGTCTTTCAAAGGAAAGGGAAACCCCTACAATTAAATTTGAAAGCAGCTGATTTTCACTTTAATTTGGTTGCCTGACAAAGAAAATCAATACTTTAAGATAAAGTATTTTTCCTCAGCTTTAGAATTAGATTTTCACAACAGCAGAAAGTTGAAATCAAAACCGACCATCAAGGGCTTGACATTTAATCAGAATTGTGTCCTTCATTTGGAGATCTGCAACAGATTTAAAACCAACAATCATAGTGTGTGGCTGTAGTAATTTGCAGTGTTCTCAAGTCAAGATTTCATGATGCTGGCAAACCTGTTATTTCCTAGAGCCATTAACATCTATGCTGGGATTTCCTTGGAGCTGCTGGGTCATACTGACTGGTTTTAAATTCTGGTTTTTCCAGTACTGCCTGCAGTGCACCTGGGCAGTGGGATATCCTGGGAGGGAAAGGTGGAAATTTCACCGAGGCCCAGCTAATGATCAGGTTTTGCCCTGTCATTGAACACTAACAAACCTTGCAATTGTATCCTCATTTTTATAACTGTGGTTGCTGCTTTTAGTGATTCTTGCAGGGATAGCAGATTTCAGAGGTTAATAGTATGGCTGTTAAAGTATCATCATCTTAATTGAGAGTGCTTGAGAAGAGCTAAAGATTGAGATGTGTTGTGTGTTGCCTTTTGGCTGATGAGCACTTCCTTGTTCCTGCCCTTGTTCTGTGGGTGAGTGTGAGCAGAAACCTCGAGTGGGATATTCACAGCCCTCCTTGCTGCTGGTAGGAGCCCGTGGTGGGGACACTCTGTCCTTGGGTGTGCTCTGGGCTCGCTGTCTGACACTGGCACAGGCTTCCCAGGGAAGCTGTGGCTGCCCCATCTCTGGAAGTGTTCAAGGAAAGGTTGGATGGGGCTCTGAGTAACCTGGTCTAGTGGGAGATGTCCCTGCCCAAGGCAGGGGGTGGAACTGGGTGAGCTTTAAGGTCCCTTCCAACCTAAACCATTCTATCATTCTATATTCCAATCCTGTGTAGCAATCTGGGTGAGGATCCTGGTTGTTCAGAGCTTGGATGAGGAGTATGAAGACCTGGCACTTAGCATTTTCCAAGCACAGAGTTGTTTCTGTGACTGGTTTTAGGGATCTTTGGGAAGGATTACTCCAAGGAAGTGGAGGGCTATCACACATCTTGAAGGAAATGTGTTGCTCTCTTGCACAGTACCAAAGTACTCACCTGTGAACTGGCTGAGCTCTGTGAGTCAGCGATCACCATATTTTAAATTAGTCAGGGCAAGGCACAAGTGGGGACCCAGCACTAATACTCTGCCAGCCTAGAGATGAGACAGCCCTGGACTAAGGGACAGTAATCTCAGCCTTTCAAAGTACACAAATGAGATGACTGTCAGCAGAGCAGTCATCTCCAGTTGATTGCCCTGAGTGATTTTTTAATTTTAAGGTTTTGTTTGCAGAATTTGGCCTAGCCTGTGATGCAGCATAGTGACATCCCTCCTTGGTATTTAGCCTGGGTGCCTTACAGCAAGCTCTTGCCAACGGAGAAGCAGGAACTGCACAACTGTAGCCTGGCATCACGATGCTGCAGCTCTTTGCTGGTACCATCACGGGAGCACGAGGGAAAGAGTCATCCCATAAAAATACCATCCAAGGATAAGTTGTGAATCAGTGTTTGTCAAGAAAACACTGGTCCAACTTGGCTCCAGTGCACAGTCTGTCTAAGACCTCCAGTGAACTGGTGATTCTTCTTGTCAAGGAGAGGCAAGGTTTAAGCTTAATGGTTTTTATTCAGCAAGGTGTGTTATCTCATTCTTAAAACTTTAGTCCCCTGGCTTAATGCAGTTGGAATCTGCTTCCCTTCACCCAGATGGGTTAGGTTTCTTCAATGGTTTTAGTGGTTGAGCTCACAGCCAATATGAAGATCACTTTCCGTGCTAGCATTATCTTCTTTAAACCGTTCAATTTAGCGTGTTCAACAGTGTTCTAGGAAGATATTTTGCATGTTTATCTTTTAGATAAAGAATATTTTCGTGTCTTTTACACCCCCTAATAGAAGTGTGCTTCTAAAAGGCTTAAACCCAAATGTTGTTGGGTTTGTTTTTTGCAGGGTTCTCGGTGCTCTTCAGATGCCAACATGCTTGGAGAGATGATGTTTGGCTCTGTGGCCATGAGCTACAAGGGCTCCACATTGAAAATTCACCAGATCCGGTAAGATTAATGTTTTGCTGCTGGTGTTTTCAGAAGACTCACTCAGTGCTACTGCCTACTGAATTGAATGGCACAAGTGCAGAGTAAAAGGGATTTCTGTGTTTGCCTTAACGTTATTCTGATGTCACTTTTGAAACAAAAGGCCGTTGTGTCGTGTGAAGGTCTATAAAATCTGGGGGGTTGTGAAATGGAAAGCCAGGCCTGGCTTGGCACTGTGTTTCTGACTGCCTTCTCCCCTCCTGCCCTCCTCAGCTCACCTCCCCAGCTCATGCTCAGCAAGGTGTTCACAGCCCGCACCGGGAGCAGCATCTACGGCAGCCTCAACACGTGAGTCCCCCCAGCCTGTAGCCATTGCACACGAGCAGGTGAACAGTACAAACACACAAGACTTTTTTTTGGACCCTCCAGATTCTTTCTCTAAAAAAGTAACTTCTTGTTACATCCTGTCAGTAGCGTCCTCACCTTCCCCTCACAGTTGTTTTCACCTCAGTTTGCTCTCAGTGAATGAATGAACCATTCCTTCCATGCTGATATGGGGAAGCTTGATGTTGTAAGGTACAGAAGTGCCTGCAACGGGGGAAATTCAGTCCAAGATGAAGAAAAAGGTGTTACAAAAATATCTGGCTTCAGAGTTTAGTTTTCTGTGTGTTAACTGACCCACCTGAGAACATGGCTTAGGCTCTGAAAGCTTTTCCTAGTGGAAGCCTGTGTTCTTACCTTGTCTGTTCCATTCAGGCTATAATGAACTAACATTTTGTTCTACTGAAATGCAAATCACTGGTTTTGTTGTATGTTTTATATTTATTATAGGTTGCAGGACAGTCTTGAGTTCATTAATCAAGACAGCAATACATTAAAGCCTGACCACAGTACAATTATGAATGGACTTCTTGGGAATATAGGTAATTACAAACAAATTTTATTTGCTGATATCTTTAATTGAGTAATCATAGATTCTAGAATATGCAAGTCTTTTAAAGAGAATCACATAAAAAAAGCTAAAGATGCAATAGAAAATTAATATTGGTGAAGTTTGGAGGAGAATGAATCAGACTGTTCTGGGAATTAGCAGTAGTTCAGTATACACAGCTGTTTATGTGTATATAAAATGCATAATAGAAATATTTAGACATACTTCAGTGCAAATACAGAAAATGTTGGAAAATAACATTCTGTAGAACGTCCTGAGCAGCACGTCTCAGGTCAGGCAGGATTGATTGTGCCTGGCTCAGCTCCCCAGTTTTATTTTCGTTAATAATTCTCATTCTGCTCTGTACTCTGCCCACCTGAGCACGTGTGGCCACGTGTTTCCTCCGAGTCTCAGTTAACCTTGCACAGCTGTGCTGCAGCTTTGGATCAGATTAGACAGAGTATCTTTGTGTTCTCTCCTCTGTCTGGCCATGGGAGTTAAGCAGTGTTGAGAAGCCATCTGGCATCCTTGGTTCTCAGCCTCGTGGAAGGGCTGTGGGTGGAGGCCCCATGAACATTAGATAACAAAGAGGGGAAGGTCTTGGCTCTTCCCTTTGGGAACAGTTGAGATGACAGTAGAGATACTGGGCTTCAGTGCTTCGTTCCAGTAGTAGCCACCTGATTCATGGTTCTATAGCACGTCCTCCCTGTCCCTTCATTTTGATTGTTGACTCTCCAAGCAAATGTCTGTTGTAGGTAGAATAAGGGGCTTCTTTTTAGAATTGCTTTCCAGAATACTGCTGTATGTAAAATATGCTTTTATAGGGTTGGAAGTAAGGAGTGGATTTGATGACTGTGTTACTCTTAACTGGGTTTCTGACTTTGATGTGGTCCTAATTCTTGGGAGTGTTTACTTCTCTCCTTCACACTGACTTTGATAAGACTGCTCCTAGGCATGGGCTTAAATGCTTTTCAGGCTCATGAGCTGTATACCTCATTAAAGTCATTCCCAATAGTCTCTCTATAAGGGAAGCCAATTAAAGTTGCAAGAACCTTTTATCTATTAAATGCTTCCTGAATTCACTAGGTCAGGATAGTTTAAAAGGTGGCATTTTTCTTAATATTCACTATTCCTTTCAGACTTCAATTGTGATTTTTCACAGTGCATGAGGTGCCCAATCTAAGAGAGAGGAGATCACTTCATCTACTTTTAGGGTTTGCTGTGGTTTGTGCTTGGCAAAAGTTTGCTGTATCACCAGAGAGATCTAAACTGCAAGTTCCAATTCAGATAAGGCAGTTCTTAGGAGAGGACTCAATGTGATTCAGGTGTAGGCAGTGCCACCCATGTCCAGCTCTGAGGTGAGGGTGACTCTTCCCCTCCAAGCAGCCCAGTGGCTGCCCTGAGAGCTGCCCAGGAGGTGTGGGCACCTCGGAGCAAGGGTGTGTGGCAAGAGGCACGAGGTTGCCTGCAAGCAGAGGATGCTGAAGTTTTCTTTGTGATTGAGCTGCACAAATTTTCAGCAGTGTTTGTTTACAGTTCCCATTTAAGCACAGAGGGAACCCTGGGCAAAGTGGAAAAAGGAGTTAATCTGTAACTGCAGCGTTTCTAACAACTGTGCTCAGCAGCTCCTGACTCACCTGTGGCAGGAGAAGGGTCTGTGTGTTTTGGTTGGGAACTATTTACAACGTGCTTTTTTTAGATACACTGGTTGAAAAAACAAACCAGCAGCTCTGGTCATGTGTTCTCTTTAATGAGTGAAGGCCTGAGAGAATGGAAGGGAGCTTTGAGGTGCAGCCTTCGTGTTTTGTATAATCCGAAAACTTTGAGTGGGCATTTGCTTCACATGTAGGAGAGGGACTGGCAATTAACTCATTAAAGTGCTTTTCCTGACTTTGTGTACAGTAAATACACTGTTTTCTTGGTATATCTACAACCCAGTATTACTTTTAAAATGAACTACTGAGACTGCTAACATTTATTTTCTGTGTGATCGTTTCACTCAACTGATGTACTGACTGTTCTCACAACAACCACTTCAGCCCATAATTTTCTGTTGGTTCTACTAAGATGAATTCCTGCCTGCCTTCTCCCCCTTCCCCTCTCCTCTTCAGCACCAGTGTTCCCAGCCACCCCACCACTGTGGATGTTAAAACAAACATTATACTCCATGATGAATCTCCTGTTTGTGATCAAGTTAGGCTTTGAGCCTGCATAAATTAATCATTTTTCAACCTTAAAAAAAAAAGCCCTTTTGAGAAACCTCATCCTTGTATGGGAGACACTGGAAAGCTGGGTCTATTATGTTAATTCTATAAGTACTGTGCCATCCAACTGCAGGACTTACCCTCACACCAGCATTCTTGTCAGGCCTCAGAGCTGTTCTCTGCCTACGTTACTCTGCATTTATGTTGGCTCATATCTTCTCCCTGCCCTGGCCCCCTCCCTAGGGACTGTTCTGCTTTACTAACCTCATTCTCTCATGTGTATTTTACGTTTTGCCGTGTAGGTCTTTCCCAGCTTTGCAGCCCCAGGCGGGCATTCTCAGAGCAAGGTCCGCTCCGCCTCATCCGGAGCGCCTCTTTCTTTGCAGGTTTGCAGTGTGCTGTGTGCTGTGGGCTAGTCTAGCTGGGTGACAAACTGGGGGGGCATTTGTAGTTCAGCCCTGGAAATAAGATTTCTTTTTTTTTTTTTTTTTTTTTTTTAAATACAAAACGGACAGTGATGTTTGCTCTCTTACCTTTTTGGATACGTTCCTTAAATCCCCAGAGGACAACAGGCATTTAATAGTCCTCTTTGGGGTTGTTTGTGTTGCTTTGTTTTGGAAACTTATATATTTTAATATGGATTTCGTATTTCTGGAAATAATATTTCACAATGGTGTCAAGCTATTTTAATCTGGACTGGTTTCAACTAAACTGTAAAAACTAAAGCTAACCTAGATTCACTCAAAATGGACATTTCTTGCTTTTAGTGGCTGGGTCTTATTTCCATGGCTGAGTAGTTTTATTTCACACACACATTTGTAAAATATATCACATTTAAAGACCATTGAGCCTGAGACACTTTTGATCTTGTGTGTACACAGACTCTGAATCTGGACAGCTTTTGGCTTAGTTGAACAACCAATGCACTGCTCACAACTCAAAAGTATTATTTTCTTCAAGACAGCATTGAAAATTCTTATGAAATTACATTTATAATACCTGAGAAAGCTGGTATATGAATGAAGTTGTGTTCATTTTGGGTTTTGGTGGTTTTTTGTCCATACACTGAGTATTACCAGTGGGACCAACATCCTCTTGGTACATTAAAATTTCATTGAAAATTATCTGTGTAAAGAAATAAAGTGTACCAGTTTCAGTTTGCACTAAGGTAGGTGTATGGACTGGAGAAAAACACATACAGGCTTTTCAGATAAGTGTTTTGGCTTGTTCAGCTAAGCAGCCTTTCTTGGTGATGGCCTTGTGCAGTGCTGTTGATCTGAATTAATGAGCATGTTTTTGTTTCATTAATTACATGGAGATCTGCAAACAAGAAAGGAACTGTATATTCCCCTGCTAATTGGTATTCCTTGTTTTACAGTTCATAGCAACCCTATGGATATGCCTGGGAGGGAGCAGAATGAGGACAGAGACAGCGGTATAGCAAGATCTGGTAATGGCAGCTCCGTGTGTTAACCCCCTACACTCCAGAAAGACTCAGTAATGTTGGTCACTGGGATCTCTGCACATCAGCAAATAGTGCTGAAATGGGATTGCTCTGGCTTGTTCTGTATAACATTAATGATGCCTCTGTGTACAGGAACAAATGGTGCTTCAGGCATCTCACAGGTAACCTGACAGCAGGGCCAATTATTAAAGCAAAGCAGATTAAATATTGAAATGAGCTTGCAGCATTTCTAAACAATACTTGCTGTCATCTCCTTTCCAAATCAGGGAGGCCACGTTGGATGGGCCCTGAGCAGCCTGGTCTAGTGGAAGGGATTGGAACAAGATGAGCTTTAAGGTCCCTTCCAACCCAAACCAGTTTGGGACTTTGTGATTCCCTGACAGTGACATTAAAACATGAATTCGCCTCCAAAACACCCCTCTCCTCCCTTAAAATTTGGGATATTGGGCACTGGGGTTAGGATTGGAAGGATGTCATCAACATTACTCCTTTCCACAAAGAATTTATTTCCCAATACTCAGGTTGCTGAGCAAGGTACAGCCTGTGCGTTGCTTCTTATGTAAAGCTGCAGGACTGTGCCACCCTCGTAATGCTTGTATGGCTCGTTAATGTCATTATAAACTGGTTATTTTTAGATAAGAAACACAGATAAGCAAAAGAGAAAGCACCCGAGAAGCAACACCGGTATATCTTGAGGGGCTTCATTTAGCTGCTGGTGTTATTTTCCAAATGCTCTTTCTTCTAGGAGAGATTTTTATTTATTCCTCTTGTTCTTGCAGCATCTCTTAGCAGTCTGCTGATCACTCCGTTCCCATCCCCGGGCTCCTCGTTTAACAAAAGCTGTGCTAGCAGCTACCAGCGGCGTTGGCGTCGCAGCCAGACTACCAGCTTGGAGAACGGGGTCTTCCCTCGATGGTGAGCTGGGAATTCAAATGCTGGTTGCTGCCCATACATTTTCCCCCGTTGTCAGCCTGATTCTGCTCTTGCATATGTACATCTGCGCTCGCTGCTGCTCTCCGTGGGGTATTGACAGAGGTGTAAGTCAGGCTGATCTTTTTTAGTCTCTGTTTTCCTCATGCAATTCATTGTTTTGCACTAACTGGAAAGCCTTCAGCAGCATGTAAATCTGTAGGCTGTATTTTTGAGGATAAGAGGCCCTAAAATCCTACTCACAACACAAATTCTTGGCAGAGATGGGAGAGAACTAGAATACCATATTCTGATCCCACAAACACTTTCAATCCGGTTCCAGCTTCTGTGATTGCAGGATCAGTTAATGGTTGCTTGTAAAAAATCACAAAGTGGATGTTGTCAAAGGTGATGATTTGACAACACATGCAAACAAAAGGTGTTTGTTGAAGTTAAGTGTTCAAGAACTGAATTACACAGCAAACCAAGGTACAACTTTATCAGTGGATTACATTAACTTTCTCTTTTTTTCATGCTCCAAGGTCCATGGATGAAAGTTTCAACTTGTCAGATGACAGCTCTGGTCCAAGCCCGGGAATTGTTAGGAAGAAAAAGATAGCAATTGGGGTTATTTTTTCACTCTCAAGAGATGAAGACGAAAACAACAAATTCAACGAGTTCTTCTTCTCACACTTCCCTCTTTTTGAGAGTCACATGAACAAACTGAAGAGTGCGATAGAACAGGTAAACACGCTCGCTTTGGATTCTTGCCCTTGTACTGCTCTGTGTTCCCCCAGCCCTGTCAGATTTAATTCCTAACTCCTGTTGCTTGTTACAAAAGGTGGGATCAACTTGCTCTTGGGTGTAGGAATTGCATCATTGCAGTCAAAACTTTGACTCCTGTGCCTTAAATGATGAAATGCATAGAAGAAGCAGAAGCTGCAAATGTGCCTCACCTGTCTTCCCTCAGATAGGAAAGCTGGCACTTGTACCATCATTTTATCACTTAACAAATGTTTTTGCATGACCAGTTGCATGGAAGATAGAGGCAAACACATGACTTTGTTTTCCATTTTCTGTGCTTCTGAAGCTCTGTGTTACTCATCTGTTTGATGATTGCTTTCAAGGCTATGAAAATGAGCCGGAGATCAGCTGATGCCAGCCAGCGGAGTTTGGCCTATAACAGGATTGTGGATGCCCTTAATGAATTCAGGTGAGCAGTGTGACTTCTGCCTTTTGTGGCTGTTCCTTCAAAAGCAGAGTCTGTTTTATGAGGACCTTCTTAGTGCAGGATAAGTAACTTACAATATGTAAAGTCTTCTGCAAGTGTAACTACGGCAAAGGATTGGTGATATCAAGCCATTCTGACCTGTCTCTGTTTTCAGATTTTGCCAAGTGTGTGTATCCCTCAGGGCCTGATGTGAACAGGACACAGATGATCAATGTTTTCTGTGCTTTAGGTGTTAATGGAGCTCACAGTGACCTCTTAAATTATCTTTTATGGCCCGTTGAGAGGGGGAAAAGCATTGCAAAGCCATGTTTGGGAAATCCACCTTAGTGTGTATTTTCCTGATGTGTGAGCAAAGCCCACCCCACTCTAAATTGTGCTCTAAAGGTATTTCAGATAACCAGGTAGGAACAAGGAGAGCTGTCTTTTCCCACAGTAAAATGCAGTGCTGTAATCTCTGGCTATCAGTGCCTGCAGAGCCTCTCTGTTCAACAGTTAATATACAAAGTAACACAGATAAGCACATCCCTGGCATTTAGCTGTATTTTCTTTCCATAGTTGAAGTCATGGGGGGGAGGGAATTAAGATGAAATCCATCTGTTTTGAGTGATTCATCTCCTCTCAGATGGGAGTGGCAGGGTGCTTCCTTTTACAACCACTGTAGAGCTACTTCTTAGAGACATTATTGAAGACAGTGCTCTGATGTTATAAAAAGAAAATCCTGACATCAGGATGTGTTTTACTAACAGCGAAGGATCCTGAGGGTTCACTTTCTTTTCCACAATTCCACGTACTACCTGAATGCCATGGATTAGGTGGTGCTGCAGGATGAAGGCACAGTATATTTTTTTATTTTTTTCAGAAGCTCCAGGCAGTCACAAGGAAGGGCAGAGGATATGTTCTGTAGGGACAGGAGGCAGGGAAGAGGGAGCACGTGGGCCTGCGGTGAGAGGTGGATGGGATCAGCTGTGCCAAGAGAGGGAGCAGAGAGAGCTCGTGACTGGGAGCCGCTGATCCTGCCCAGGGGCCTGAGACGAGTTCAGCAACTGGGAGCAGCCGCCGTGGTTCTCTGCTCCCCCAGCTCTGCTCTGCCTCTACCCCTGCTTTCCCCCCGAGCCATTTCTCTGCCTTCTCACCCTCTCTTACAGCACCTCCCCAGCTGTTTGCCCAAATCTTCCCCCAAAACATTCCTCCTCAAGGTACCTTCAGCGGACTTTGCCCGTTCTCCTTTGTCCTTCCAAGTTAAACAGTTCCAGAGGGCTGGGGAGGGGCACTTATCCCGAGTCAAAAGTAGGAATAATAACCCTGAAAACACAAGCCAAATCCCCCATGCTGGCTTTTCCTGCTGGAGGGGAGCTCAGCAGCGTGGAGCTGGGATGGGATGAGGAAGGGTGCTGTGGACAGGCTGAGGAGGAAGGTGCAGATCGGCACTCTCCTGCACACCAGGAGCTGGGATCATTCCCATGACACAGCCCTTGCATAACCAGCACTGGGAGCATGTGTCCAACCACCAGTTTTATGCAGAGGTTTCCATGGTGATATAAATATTACTCCTTAATAGTGTAACGAGGTAAATTAAATCCAGTTTAATTTCATGGAAATGAATTTCCTGGGGCAGCAGCCTTTGGCAATTCTGGGTTTTGTTGGCTTTTTTAAGGGATTGCATTCAGAGGTGGGCAGCAGCCGGTGCCCCCAGCCCAGGCAGGGTCCTTGTACCCCTGTGACATCCCCATTTCTGTGGCAGGCAAGAGCCCCTTGCTTTTCAAAGCCATGCAGGATGTGTCTGGTAAGAAGCAAGAAGCATATTTAAATACTGCAGGCTGGATGCAAAGATGCTTTGGCACAGGTTCAGCAAACCCATTTAGGACACTATTATCTCTTTAGGCGTCTGCTTTCCCACTGAAGTCACGGGGAAGTCAGGAGCCGAGTCCTTTGGTGAACCTGAGACTTGTGTTGATTCCTGCCCTCTTAGCAAACTGTGCTGGAGGGAAGAAGGGTGCTGACTTCAGTGGGTTGGTGATTCTAAAATGTAATCCCATGCTGGTTTAACTCATTGCAGTCTGGTTGGTTTTGGGGTGGCTTTAAAGGAGAATCTTGTTTGTTTGTTTTTCTTTAAACCCTCACATTTTCAGAGGTGCCCAAGAGTAGCTGATGTGCAGTCTGGTGATCAGAATAACCTCAGATGAGTGGGGCACGGGGGATGTGCTGCTGTGCTGATCAGAGAAGGGAGGAGGGAGCGTGCAGGAAAGGGGCTGTGGTTGGAGGTCACCCCACTACCTGCAACAGAAATTGTAAGGAGCTGCCTGCAGGGTCAGCAGGCATTTATCTGCTGCTACTGGAGGATAGAGGGGGAAAAGACAGCAAAACAGACCCTTGCTTTACTTTTGTTGTCTCACGTAGGGAAAAACAAAGCTGCCTTCTCTGGAAGGCCCAGGCTGCCTCTGCAAATGGATGCTGTTGATAAATTTGCCATCGATTTGGTGCCCAGCTCCAGGCCTACCCTCACATCATTAGTCACTTTACAGCAATTTTTAATTTTCTAAAGCACTGATGGGTTTAGCTATTAACACCTGACTTAGAGGCTTAGAACTCTCTGTGGATGTCAGCTGTGCAGACACATGACTTATGAAATAAGCTACTGTACTTGCATAAACATTTCGGCTCCCCCAGTCCCCGAGGCCGGCGCAGCACATTGATAACACAGATTATGCATCTGACTAATACCTGTGTGGCACAGACGCAGGCTGGCAAGGAAACCCTGATCTCGGGGCCTGGGGAAACACCTCTCTCTGCTTTCTGGCAGACAGATTTGATCCTATTTTCTGCCAGTAATTTTTAAGCAGCTTATGCTGCTGTGAACTGACTGGTGCGTTCTGCTTGGTGGTGCCAGCACGGGCACGGAGTCGCGGGGGCTCCCCTGCTCCTGCACTCCCTGCAGTGGGGATTGCCTTTGTTTACTTGCTCCTTTTTAAGGAAAAGCCATCTTTGGAAGGAAGAAATGAGGATAAGGGAGCAAATGCACGTGAATTAAGCTTTATAAGCCGCTGGTGTTTTTTCTTTGCCGTTGTGTTGCGGCTCCTAAATGGCAGAGCAGCTCTGGGGGCACAGGGCTGGGGGTCCGTGTGTTTTCCTCGGGGAGGAAGGGGTTGCAGCAGGATGCTCTCATCCGTGAGGAGCTGTCTGCCTCGTTTGGTTTGCACAGCACCAGGGAAAGATGTCTCAGACTGGTACTGAAATCCGGGCCCAAGGCCAGGGTGGTTTGGGGTGTGTGTGGGTGAGGGTGAGGCAGGAGCAGCCGTGCTGTGCCATCGTGTCTGCAGGAGCAGGGCTGCTCGCCTCGGTGCCATCTGTGCCCGCTGGGGCAGACCCCAGAGGGGCTGAGGAGGGGTTTGCTCAGGGCTCCCTTTCCGCTTGGCAGTTGGCTCTCCCGCCCTGTGGGGTGTGAAGGTGTTTCCTGAGGGGCTCCCCGGCCCCTGTGCCCGGTGCTGCAGTGCTGGGGCTGAGGTGCCTGTAAGCTCCGGGCTGGAGTTCAGCCTCCCGGAGGCGTTTCCAAATATAAACCAATTTAAATGCACTGGAACCCTCAAAAGAGCAGAGTCTCTCATTAACTGAACTTTCCCTCGCTGGTGTGTGGGGGCGGTGAGGGAGGGGAGGGGAGGGGGCTCCTGCTGCAGATGGCTGAGAGGAGAGGGGCCAACTGGGTTTGTAATGGTTGTTGTTTTTTAAATCCAATTAACTTCCCTGTAGTGTTCGGGGAGGGTTTCTCGTGTTTTTATGTTTTGTTTTGTTTTCGGTTTTGCCTTTTCCTTACTGGCAGGGGAGCGTTTCCCTGGGTGCCTGCAGAGCTGGGAAGCAGTTAATCCTTGCCCTTGGTCTCTGTGCCATTGCTGCCTGCGCTGGCATGGAGGGTTCCCTGCACTGCAGTCACATGCCTGCTGGCCAGGGGCCAGGGCAATCTGATCTGGCTCGGAGGAAACACTATCAGCTGCAGATGCAGCCAGGGTTACCAGAATAGTAAATAACGAATCACAAGACTCGGGCTATCTTTTCAACGAAAACAAATATTTTAATATGTTGGTTTTAGTATAAAAGTAGTTTCTTTTTTCAAAACAGCCGAGCTGCAAGAGGCTTGGCTCGGGTTAGTTTGAATAGGAAGGAGAAATAAGCTGTATTTTACGTTAAGTTGTGCTGTTTATCTTCAGCTTCTCAGGTCAGCTGTGTCTGGGGGGTGTAGGTCTTGAGACTTGTTTTGAGCTTTGAAGTCCCTGGACTTGGGGTTTCTCCTTTTCTTGGGGCCTCTTTAACATCCACTCCAGTTAATGAGCTGTGAACAGAAAGCTTTCCCTTAATAATCCCATCCCTAGTCCCAGCTTGCTCCTGCAGAGGAGTCCCAGCTTGCTCCTGCAGAGGAATGAAATCCCAGTGCCCCAAGCCCCTGTGCTGCCAGAGACCCCCTGTCCCCTGCATGTGGCAGTGCTGGTGCCCCACTCGTGTGCAGTCTGGCAGGACTTTGTGCCCAGTCTGTCACCAGGCTGGGCTTTCCTCCCAGGAGAGGACCAGGAGCAGAGGGTAACATGGAGCAGTGACCCAGCAGCCAGCAAAGCCTCTGAGGGCTGGGCAGTGCAAAGGTAACTCAGCTGTCCCTCTCTCCAGCCCACTGGCTGCTTTCTGGTGTTCTCATCATGCCTGTGGCAGTGGAGGGTCTGAAGTTGTAACCTTTGAGGAAGACAGGGTTTTTTTGGACTGTTGTGAGCACATAGGATGGATTTTGTATTTGGTGAACACAGGTGGAAAAAATAAGGCAGAGAATGGCACTGCCCTCTCACCTCCCTCCCTCTGGAGCAGCCCCAGTGACTCCAGTCACCTTCAGTGCCCTCTGGGGAGCTGCTCTGAAGGTCTTGTCCCCACCCAGCTGCTTCTCTGCCAAATAGCTGGGGGGTAACTCCTTCCTCCCCTGGGAGCCCCCGTGCCAGGGCTGGGATGTGCTGTGCTGCTGCTGACGTGCTGCTCTCACTTCCTGGGAGTTGCACTTTAAACACTAAACCACAGAAGATTTGGCAGCTGCTGCTCGAGTGTGTTTGCCTGCCTGGCATGCACAGCCATGGCTTTACTTCTGGAAGTGTCCATAAATTTTGAGACCAAGATATGCAGAGAAGATCTTTATAAATCAGGGGGTGGTACTGGGGATAATGGGATAATGTAAATCTTTGTCTTGTAAAACAAAAATACCTCATCTAGAAAAAGTAGTGCATTAAGTGGGGAGAAACTTGAATTGATCAGTCATTTCCCTTGTCCTTTTGGTTTTTTTCGGGCTTACATTTTTACTATGATAAAAATACAAGTTCCCATAGTGTCGTAATGGAGGCTTTGTACTTAAAACTAAACTATGATTTAGTTTAGATTTTCAAGAGTTTAACAGTAATCTGAGGGGTTTTAATCTGGTATTTTACTGCAGAGCCAAATTTTTAATCATAGATTTACTGTCCTCTGTAGAGTCAAAAAGGATGTGGGTGAGTGTGTAACCTGAACAGCCATGGGGTGACTTTGACTCTCATACTCTCTATTTAAAGCTAAAGAGGTGAGCTGTTCCCCTGCTCTACACATCACACTTGGGTGGGTTTGGCCTTGAGATACACCAAGTTTTTAAAGCAAGGAGGAAGTTCAGGTATAAGTCAGATATAGATAAACTTGTCCTAGTCATAAATAAAGCAGAAGTATGTTTTGAATGAAGTGGAGAAAGCAAGGAGATAACAGAAGAAATCATTCCTTCTGCAGTCAGAGTAGGGCAGCTCTTGACTTGTGGCAGGGAGTGTTGCTGTGTTTGGGATCAGTTCAGGTGGATGCAGGAGGAACCTGTGAGGTTCAGCTCTCCCTGGTGAAGGGTGAATTCCTACTATTGAACGAGCAACATGGTTTGAATGATGGTGGACGAGAGAAATTTTGTTTCTGATAGAAATGACAGCTGGAACTAAACATTGCAGTGAATTCTTTAAGCTGGGATCTCTGCCTTTCCTTTTTTTTTGTTTGTTTGTTTAGCCTGCTGATGTTTTGGTTTTGTTTTCTAGAACGACAATTTGCAACCTGTACACGATGCCCCGCATCGGGGAGCCCGTCTGGCTCACCATGATGTCAGGGACACCCGAGAAGAACCAGCTCTGCCATCGCTTCATGAAGGAGTTCACTTTCCTGATGGAAAACGCTTCCAAGAACCAGTATGGTGGATTTCAGTTTTTCAATTCCATATGTGATTGTGCCTTTTTGTTTCAAACCAAATTTCAAATAATCGGTTGTTAAAATCCTGGCAATCAAAGAATCAAAAGGCCGCCCATAAATACCTTCTTTTTAAAACAAAAAAGAAATAAGAAATTATCTCAGTACATTTCTGCTTCCCCACAATCCTCTAAATCTTGGTAGAGGCTGAACATCTGAAACATGTCCATAGGAAGCATGTGATGGGTGTGGATGTCTGGAAGTGGGTGAACATACCTTACAAAATGCACTAATCTACCTTTCAGAATCAGTTGTCATATGATGAGCAGGGTTAGACATTCAGGAAGAGCTGTTTCTGTAATACTGTCTGACCACAAATTGCTCTTAAACCTTAAATCATTATAAATGCCACTGGTGTGCTGATCAGTGCTCACCTCTCTGGCCTCAGGCCCTGGCCCTGAGCGGGTGTTGAAAACTGAGAAAGAAAGTTCCTGATAAACTGGGGTGAATCTGATAAATTTACTCTTATGTCAACAATTCATCCCCTTTCCCCAGGGCACGAGTAGGGGAAGTTTTTAAAGCGCTTGGCTCCAGTGAGGTCCTAAAACGAGCACGGACGTGTGCTGGGTGGGAATGGCACTGGCAGAGCAGCTGCTTGCTCCCTTTGCAGGGGGGGAAGGGGTGGCTCAGGGAAGGGGCTGCTGCTCCCATCCTCCAGCTCTGCCACCACCTTTGTCATCTCTTCTCTCCCCAGTGGTCAGTGTGGTCCACCTGCTCCTGCCTCAGTGCAAGGGGAGAAACCACAGGGAACTGTGAGGGGTTCAAATGTGTTTTCTTAAAATCAGTTCCTGCTTCAGTGGAAGCTTTTTTCCTGGGCCATCCTGATCCTTGCCATTCTGAGACCTACATATCTTGGTTACATTTAAATGGTCCTTTATTTGGGTTTGTTTGCTTTATTTTAAATACAGTAAGATTTACAGTGATGGAAGCAAGAAGAAATTATGCTCTGTATCCTTTCCAATCCAGTTTTAAATCTCCTCTCCTCCTTTGGCTGTCTCCAGTGAGGAATTGGCTGCATGGAAGCTGTAGGGTTCCTGATGCTTGTAAACTATTCAAATAATGTTATTTTGAGGCATTTAACTGTTTTCCTCCCCACACCTGAGCTGCTGAGGCCACCAGCACCATCTATTGGCGTGTGGAGGCTCCTGGGCTCTGCTCCTGCCAGGAAAACTGACTGGGAAGGGAAGTTCCCTCCACGGAGCAGAAACCATGCTCTATCACTGCAATAAATCAGATAGTTAACGTTTTTCAGAAAGGTTTTTAGCCTTAATTTCTTAGCTAGTGAAAACTGTTTTGCCAGCATAAGGGCACAGCTCCTCTGGCTGAGCTACAGAACTTTGAGGGGGTTTATTTTTGAAAGGAGCAGCCTTGTGTGCTGGAATTGCACAACAGTTATGTGAAAGAACACAGCACCCAGCTATTTTACAGGTTTGGTAGTGATAGCCTTCCTTCTCATCCATAGTCACAGATCTTGTGGGTTTGGGATCTCCTTGGAGTACAGAGGCCACACAGTGCCACTGCTTTCTTACAGTGAACAGAATAAGTTGGTTTTGAGATGTTTCACAGCATAAAACTTGCAAAATAGGAAGTCTCGTAGTTATTGCCAAACAGAGGAACTGAGATGCCACAGAGGTAAAAATTTCATTTTACTTTAAATGCGTGTTCTAAGAATGAGCTTTGCAGGGGTGGGAGGGAGGGTCCAGCCACCCCTTCTGTCCCTGAAAACCAGGACTGAAGGGATGATCTGTGCTGACTTTGTCAGGCTGTTTCTGCAATCCTTGATCCATCTAGACTGTGGAGCTGCTGTCAGTTTAACATCCTGAGTGTGTACCTGGAAAAAAACCCCATTGCTGGACGTTTTGCTTTCAGGTTTTTACCAGCTTTGCTGACTGCAGTGCTGACTAACCACCTGGCCTGGGTCCCCACCGTCATGCCCAATGGCCAGCCGCCCATAAGGATCTTCCTGGAGAAGCATTCTTCCCAGAGTGTGGACATGCTGGCCAAAACCCATCCCTACAACCCTCTGTGGGCACAGCTTGGTATGTAGCAATCACCTCTAAACCACCAGCAGCTTTACAGGAATGGGTTTATGATGCTTGTTACTTCCCTCCCAAGTTATTTATTTCTTAATTCAAAATGAGACAAAAGTGTGTATTTCCAGCTTAGAGGCGGTCACTGTATTTTTTTATGTGTACTCTAGTTTCTTAAGGCATTATGTATTGTAAAATGTTAGCCCAAAAGTAAGGCCCTCTTTAGTCACCTCTGTGGGGTCCCTTAAGGTCACCTGTCCTGGTGCTGGTGGAGGATTCCAGCTCTCCCCTGGCCCTCTATCTAGAAGGAAAATCCATTTTTAATTTTTGGGATGCTGCTATCAATAAGCCTCATTCTAGAAAGAGAAAATCGAGGAAATCCATCTTTTGATCAGAAATGAACACACTCTTAATATAATGGATTGATACAGAACAGGAAATCATGGCTCAGCAACCTCCTGGGAAGGTCTCAAAGCCCAGTCAGTGTAGCTGGTCATACTGTCTGCTAATTGCAAGTAGAGGAGGGGAGATAAGGTCAGAATGCCCTGCTCTGCACACACTCTCCTGGAATTTGGTTAGGGAAGGGAAGGGAGAGTTCTGGGAGGTTGTCCTGTTCTGGTACAGGCAAGAATGGCCAGGGAGTTGGCAAGAAGACTTGATTTCAGAGCTCATGGGACTTGAGGGACCCACTGTGGTTAGAGTGGCATTTGAGGCCTCTTGGGCCCCTTGTCCCCTCATCCCTGCAGCTCCCTAATACCTCCAGAACACACAACACCTGCCCAGGTGACTCGAGTACAGTCAGAACACCCCATCCAACCCATAGCAGAGCTCAAGGAGGGGAACAGAAGGAGGTTGGCTCCAGCCATGCACCTGCCACCATCACTTTTTGCCCTCATTCCTGGCATAGGTTTGCTTCTTTTACAGCTTTCTCTTGTGGGTAAAAGTTCAGCCCAGTTTCCAGACTCTCCAGGGTAGGTGGATGCAGACGCCTCCTCTCTCCCATGGCTATATAAGGATCCCAGGAGACGAGCCTCCAAAGCTGGAGTGAGGTGGTCCCTGATGTGTGAGATCAGATGTCCCCCTGACCAGTGGCTCACCTTACAGACTGATACCAACAGCATCTTTGGGATTCTATCTGTTGAAAACAAACTAGAGGATAGCTGTCATCACTCTGCTGCTTTAGTATTTCTCTGTTGTAGACCTGGTCTTTGAAATCCAGCCCCAACAATTGCTGTTAGGAGAATAATTTATTGCAAAGATGCCAAATAATTGTGTATTTCCTGTCCTAGGTGACCTGTATGGGGCTATTGGATCACCTGTGAGATTGGCAAAAACAGTTGTGGTTGGCAAAAGGCATGACCTGGTCCAGAGATTGCTTTACTTCCTCACTTACTTCATCAGATGCTCTGAACTTCAAGAGACGCATCTTCTAGAGAACGGGGAGGATGAGGCCATCGTCATGCCCGGCACTGTGATCACCACCACGCTGGAGAAAGGAGAAGTGGAAGAGTCTGAGTATGTGCTCGTCACGATGCACAAGAACAGGGGCAACCTGCTGCCCACGGAGTCTGAAGAGACGAGAACTGCCAACTGCAGCTGTAAATACTGCAAATGTCCCTCTTCCCTGGCACAGAACATAGAAGGGGTTCCACAGCACGAGCGAGAAGACACGCAGAGCACTCCCAAGGGAGAGCTGGAAACTTCTTCCGACGAGAGCAGAACCATCGTCCCCGACGACGGGCAGGAAGATGCTGTGGATGTGAAGCAGCCGAGGCCCTGCATGGACACCAAGCTGGAGACTGTGGTGTGCACGGGGGCGGCTGCAGGGCCAGACTCTGGAGTGGAGGCCCCAGGGAGTGCGTGGAGGGGCGAGGAGGGGCTGGAGCCGGGCAGCCCCGCGGGCGGGGGCACGCGGACACCCGGCATCGCCGTGGAGAAGAAGCCCCCTGACAAGCTCTTCTGCGACGCCTTCCCCTGCGCCGCTGAGGCCCAGACAAAGGTGACTTTCCTCATCGGAGATTCCATGTCACCTGACTCAGACATCGAGCTGAGGAGTCAGGCAGTAGTGGAACAAATTGCCAGGCATCACAGCCCGCCAGCAGCGGAGGCAGCAGTGTCTGCTGATCAGAACTGTGAAGCTAAACAAACTGTTGAGGACCAAAATAGAGACTGTGGGACAGCTGAACCCTTTCCTCAAGTTGCTAGTGAGCATCAGAGCTGGAACCCAAACCCGTGCAGTGCTGAGAGCATGAGCCTGTTTGACGAGTATTTCACTGATGACAGTTCAGTTGAAACCCGGACTATTGATGATATTCCAGGGCAAGCAGCTACGGACCTTCTTGCTCACAACAGTAGTTTAGAGTTTTCTAAAAAGCCGTGTACAAAGGCTTGCAAACCACCTAGTGAATTTTGTAAATTCATGGACTCTGTTCGACAAGAGACCTACAAAAACTGCTTTAATGAGCAGGACCAAAGAGAGAAAATCTCTATTCGTGTCCCCTGTGGGGACAGAGAAAACGTAGAGAAAAAAGTCGCCCCAGGGATTGATTGGGACATTCCAAGAAATGAGAGTTCAGACAGTGCCCTGGGTGACAGTGAAAGTGAGGATACAGGCCATGATCTAACTAGACTGGGCAGTAACTATTATGGAGGAGAGCAAGAAGATTGGGCAGAGGAATATGAGATTCCCTTCCCTGGGTAAGTACTGTTCAGCAGTAACACAGCCTAAAGAAGATGGAGCCTCTTCTCATGTCACATGTTTGGAGGACTGTAGCCTAACTTGGCATCAGGGTTGGAAAAGTGTCTCTTGAGCTTGCTGGTTGTTAAGGAATATGGCAAGATCAGTGGTCTGGAAAAAAGTATTAATTGTGCATTGTGATCTTGGCTTGTGTTCTCTGCTTCCATGACTGCAAAAGCTGACTTTAAACTCCTTAAAAAGTGCTTGAATGGAAGTTAGAAGAGCTATGATAAAAGTGGAAATGCAACCTCTCTGCAAGCGGAATTTGCTGTTTATTATTGATATGCCTTTCTTGCAGGTCAAAATTAGTTGAAGTGAACTCTGTCCAGCCCAGTATTGCCAATTTTGGAAGATCCTTACTAGGAGGCTACTGTTCATCTTATGTCCCTGACTTTGTTTTGCAAGGAATAGGAAGTGATGAAAAGCTGAGGCACTGTTTGGTGTCAGATTTGTCTCATGCTGTGCAGGTAATTAAGCTATATTTGGTAAATGTATTTCTCACAGTAGGGGAAGGTAAATGTTTTTGAACATGCAAACCTGCTGGTAGTGGAAATATTTACTGTCGCAGCTCCTGTCACGTTTCCCCAGTCCCAGGTCACCAATTTTTTCTCTTCTCTCAGTTCATATATCTGAAACACGTGGGTGTTTCACTGCAAATCTGGATCACAAAAGATTAGACTCCCACTGAAGCCAGTTGGGAGGCCCTTGCCTTGGGAAGAGGGATCTTGGTGCTAAGCCATAGAGGAATCATTATCTCCTGTAGGCATGGCAGGGGGTGGTTGTGTGCCCACAGGATGGGATGATGTTAAACCAGCCCAAAAGCTGAGGTTGTGCATCTCTTCCTGGGCAGGGTCTTGCTGCAGAGGGGCAGAAGCTCCCTTTGCTCCCTCCTCTGTCCCTGCACGTCTGACCAATGTGCTTGTGCAGCAGAATGTGTCCTCCACAGTGAAGCCACCAGGAATGTTTGATATTTTGAGGGCATTTCTCCTTCTTTAGGATTGTAGTCCATGTGTCCAGTGGTGATGGCTTCACTGGAAAAGGAGAAACCAATGTAAAGATAATTGTCCAAAAGGGACTTGTGCTGCTCACGTGTGCTGGTGATCGATCATCTCTTCTCCACAGAAACTTTTCCCTGGATGAACTGGGGCATGACTGGGAAGCGTGGTATTCCCTACCTCTTTTAGTCCCCAGGAAAGGAGTGGAAAGTGGGCTGTCACTGAAAAGTGTGATTCTGCTTCCCTCTATTTATTCCCAAGGGAATGGGGAAAAACCCCAGATGTGCACAGGCTGGGGAGCAGCCGCTTTCCTGAGAGCCTCCAAAACATCCCCTTTTTCCATCTTCTCACATTAACAGTGTGCATCAGACCTGTGGCTCTTCCTCACATTTCATCTCCTTCCCTTGTGCCCAGCTCCACAGGGAACGAGTTTTGCTCCCTGGGTGGTTGTTCCAGGGGCTGGTTTAAGCCACATGTTTAAGCCATTTGGGAAGTGTAATTGAATTTCAGGCAAGAGAGGCAGCAGTGTGAGGTACCTGCTGCTGTGGGACAGATGTGGCTGAAACACAGCCTGACTGAGCCACATTTTTATGCTTCTCTTCAAGTACAACAGTAACTGCATCCCAGCACTGTGTGAGGTCCCTGTGGGACTCTTTGGAAGGAGGTGCTTCCTAACAGTCCAGGCCAAAAAAGGTATTAGGGAAGGACGGTGGGTTTCTAAATACTCCCTTTTTCAACCCCTTTTTCAGGGCTTGGGAGAGGTGCAGCACCCGCTGGAAGGAATGGCAAGGCACAGGCTTGGTTCCTGACTCCCTCTGCTGGCCTCCCATGAAGGGAAACCAGTGACAACTGGGAGTAACCCGACCTTGTTAACACAGCCGTGCTGAACAGCGAATTGGAGTTTTGGTACTTTCAGTTTTAGGAGTTTAAAATATACTTTAGATATGTCAGAACTCTTTATGCCAAATATCAAAATATGTAGCTGTCAGCCAGTGACACACTTTCGAGCCTGGGAGAGAAGGTAGAATAGCCACCATCCTTCTGAGACTGTGCCTTGCTCACAAAACCCCTCTGTTTAATGGATGGAGTGCAGCGTGGGCACATGTAACTGGATTTTAGGGGAAACAGTGTCTGGGATGCTATCCTGCTGTCCAGGGGTGCTATCCTGCTGCCCAGGATGGTGATGTTTTGTGAAAAGACCGTTGTCATTTGTCATTCTCAGGGTTCTGCTCTTCATTTTGTGTTCCCAGCACCCTGTTCTGGACGAGCCCATTGCAGAGGCCGTTTGCATTATTGCAGACACAGACAAGTGGACGGTGCAAGTGGCCAGTAGCCAGAGAAGAATGATTGACAATAAACTGGGAAAAGAAGTGTTAGTCTCCAGTCTTGTCTCCAACCTGCTTCATTCCACTCTTCAGCTTTACAAGCATAATTTATCTCCGAACTTTGTAAGTCTGAATGGCAATCGAGAGGGTGATGGTTTTAAAGCACCCTTTAAGAAAGTGTAAGATTCTGCCTAGTGTTTGTAGCCACAATTTCAGTAGCCAGTGCATCCTCTGGTGTAGCTGTTTGAGCTGCCTATTGAAATGCCAGTCTGTAATTAAAACAGCTGCCTCATTAATTCTGATTTAACGTGTAATCAAAGGCTTCTGCTGCAAAGCAAGAGTCCTGCCAGTGAATATCTCTGCTAGACACAAGCACAGAACAGGCAACAGGCATGTGTGGTCTGTGCTGTTCTGCTCTGAGGCTGCTTTGGTTCAGAGAGAGCTCTGTCTTCCCTCACACATCTGCCTTTGCTTTCTAGTGTGTGATGCACCTGGAGGATCGGCTGCAGGAGCTCTACTTCAAAAGCAAGATGCTGTCTGAGTATCTCAAGGGCCAGATGAGAGTCCACGTGAAGGAGCTGGGCGTGGTGCTGGGGTATGGTCACAAACACCCTGGGTGTCCTGGTGCCACATCCCCTGCCTGGGCTTGTTCTAAGCACAGCAAAATGGATTCCCAAATGGGACTGGAACTCATAAGTTACCCATGGCCACAGGCTTCTGCTTAGCCATTGCTGGATCCCAAGGATCCCCAGCCTGTGTCTTCCCCCCGGGCAGGAAGATGGGCTCAGCACTCTGGAGCTTATCAGACTCCCTGCTTAGGTGGTCAGTCAGCACTGAACAACACGGGTTCCTGATTCCTCCAGGCTGGCTTTCCCTAATGTGGCACAAAACACCCTCTGTGTCATGTAAGGCACACAGTACCTCTCTGTGGGTGTGGGGCACAGGCAGAGGAGTTGTTGAAGGGGTGTTCACAGGAAGGCAGAGGAGTACAGGGTGAGCAGGAAGGCACATGGAGCACGTGTGGTGCTGGAGCTGGGGGAGCAGCTGCCACTGCTTCAGCCCAGTCCTCTGCTCCTGCACTGTGTCCCCCAGCTGTTACTCCCTTTGCTGTTAGGTTAGGAAGGAACTGGGTGTTCTTCCTCCCTCCATTTGCTTCCTCACCAGTTTGTTGGTGCTGTGAAACCCCCCCAGACAGGTAGGAGCTGAGGCAGCGCTGGCAGTGCGTGAGCAGGCACAGCTGGAGGGTGCTGGGAACAGTGTGGCAGCTGCAGAGAGTAACCCAGGGCCCAAGTGGAGGGGCTGAGCAGGCTCTGTGGGCACTGACACGTGTTCAGTCCCACCATGTTCCGGGCTGGATTAAATGTGACTCTTCTGCTTCCTTCCAGGATTGAATCCAGCGACCTCCCTTTGCTGGCAGCTGTAGCGAGCACTCACTCTCCCTACGTTGCCCAGATCCTACTTTAACATGCCAGAGCCCACAGACTTAAACTTTTTGCCTCTCTGGAAACAAAGTTGGAAGACAACTTGTTCTGGCTCCTTTCTCTTTGCAGCAATTCAAACAAACTGCTCGCTGAGCTGCAGCACCTCCATATATGACTGCACAGTGTGCAAACAGTTGGAGACTTCTCCTCTCCCACTCGGCCGTTTATCAAAAAGGATAAAGAAAGGAGTAAAGAAAACTGAGTAAGCCCGAGCTTTCAGCCACGGAAAAGTGAAGATTTTAGCAAAGCTGAAGATCTGCGTTTTTTAGCAGTTTCTGCCACAATGGCTGACTGTGACTTACACTGGGGAACGGAGGAAGAACTGCTCTGAGAAACACATGATGCCATCAGCCCTTAGGAACTGAACAGGAGAGAGCAGCTGCTGCCTCCAGCCCGGCCTCAGCTGAGCAGGATCTCCTTGGGATCTGTAATTCTCAAGCTGCGATGATTTGTAAACAACTTCTACTTTTTCATGTCATAGTCCAGTTCTGGATTCTTCCCAGAGGAAGAACGGGGCCCACTTTGTTTTGTAAAAGGCTTATTAATGACAGTCAGCTCCAGAATTTATTTATGACCTTTCTCTTGGGAAGAGGGAAAAGCAGGGGACAGAGGGGGACAGGGAGGAGGAAGGAAGAGGCCAACAGACAAACTAGCGATGGAGATTCTTTCTTGGCTGGATGCTGTAACCAGTATTAAATGTTTATAATGTTTAAATGTTGCTTTATACTAAGTGATGCTTTTCTTCCACAACGTAATCAAAATGTTAAAAACAAAAATAATCTAAAGAGAATGTTGGCTGAAATTTCCCCACGGGGTCCCCAGAATGACATGACAGTTACCTCTAACTTTTTTATGATCTTTAATGTTCTTGCAACACCATGTTCTTTTTACAGCAGTCAGTCAGCCAGCTATTGAAATAATGAACTAGAAATAATTGTACCAAAGCATTGGGGACAAAATGAGTAGACTATTACCCTTAATTGCTCAGGTAACTAATTGATACATTTTTTAAAAGCATTCTACAAAAGAAATGAACATTGATTACACCATAGTGTAGTAATATCCAAATTATTTTTTGACAAATATACCCTGCAGATGACTCTAATCCCTTTTCTACTCACTCGTGTAATTACCAGCAGGAAATGTTGTTTGTTTTATTCTCAGCATTTCTCTTTTACTCAGCCATCACTGGTTTGTCACTGTATATACAATAGTTGTACGAGTAGCTGATGGACCCAACCTGGTGTAAGTCATGTAAATAGACAGTGGGAGGTGGATTATGTTTTCAAAGGCTCTACTACCTCAGTTTAACTGGACACTTCATTCTAGGCTTTGCTTTACGTATTTGTCCTGGCAGCCAATTAATGTTGCTGATTTTTAGCTTCTGTTTTCATTGATTACGTTCAGTATATTGAGTTTCATGGATTATCCTCACAAGTGGGAGACACGTATTCACTTGGTGGCTAAACTCTGTGAGAAATTCTATAAATGCATCATTCTGTGATCATCCCTCCCATAGTACAACACGCCTGCTATTGGTGTTTGCAGGGTTACTTCAAATACAAATCTATTTGAACCATTTGATAAACCTGAAAACAACGGGGAGATCCCTGCCCCCCACCACTGTCAGCGACAGAACTCTCCTCCCTTCCTTCTCTGGGGCCAGGATTCACCCAGGGTGGTTTTTCAGCGCTGTTTAAAATCTGTCCCTTAAAGCTGTTCCAGGGAAAATCCACAGGGCAAAGCTGCCCCCCACGCCAGGAGGTGACCCCAGGAGGTGACCCCAGCGTTCACCCAGCAGTGTCACTGGAACCCTGTGCACAGACCCTCACGCTGACTGCTGCAGGGGAGGAACTCGATGTGTGATCCAAGGGTTTGTTTCTCCCCTGTTTTTCAAATGTCCTTTCCTCGCCACACAGTTGTGTTACATCTGGTTTTTGGAACGAGCATGACACAGGGCCTGATTGTGTAAACACATTTGTAATGAACTCCAGGGTTGAGCTCCACGTGTGGCTGTTGAACTCTTGGCTGGGGACGTGCTGTGGGCAGTAGTTGAGTCCTGAGTTGTGCCCAGGCTGGCAGGGGTGGCCTGGCCATGGCAGCACTGCCAGGGCTGGCGGTGAGGGGGGCTGAGGGTGCACTCCTTCCTTGGGTGGGTTTGTCTGTAGCAGTGCCCAGAGAGCTGGGCAGCTGCCCCCTAACCCTGGCACCCCCCAGGACTGAGCTTGCAGTGACCCTGACGGGAGAACTGCGTCCTCCTCCGAGCCATTACTGGCAAATCGTTGGGGTTGCTTTGAAATGGGTTTGACTCTCCAGAGAGGCCCTTGCACGGCTTGAAATAATATTAATGTGAGAGGAGAAGGAGGTGGCTGGGGGGGGCACCTTCTGTGCTGTCCTGTGCCCTCTGCTGCTCGTTAGTGGTGTTAATGATGTGTTCAGTCAGTCCCAGGCTGATGCAGCTTCCTCGGTGTCCTCCCCCGTGCCAGTCCCTCCCCTCGGCCCCTCTCAGCAGTGTTGTGGGCAAAACACAACCAAAACCCTCGTGGCATGGGAAGTTTTCCCGTGAGTTAATTTTTTTGGGGTACATGAACAATGTGGTACGTCTGTCTGTCTGTTAAATAACACAAAAAGGGATTTTTACAGGCTATAGCGTCGACTTTTTAAAATATATCGCGATTGTTTTATGTGAATAGAAAACTAATGTTTGATTTCTTTTTTCCACTATTCCCAATCTCCATTA
This sequence comes from Pipra filicauda, assembly GCF_003945595.2. Lineage (NCBI taxonomy): Eukaryota > Metazoa > Chordata > Aves > Passeriformes > Pipridae > Pipra > Pipra filicauda. The sequence continues at coordinate 1,504,957 of NW_024105086.1, forward strand.
TTAACATGTCTTAATTTTCTGGCTGAAAACTAAGTGTACTAGAAACACAAATTAGCAAATTTGGTTTTGTTGCAATTGGCAAACACTGGGCTGCTAAGAACAAAAACTGTTTAAAAGAACAGATTTTACACCTTGCATATGTTTTCCCTATTAGTTCTTAGAGATGTTTTATGACAATTTTTTGCTTTCTCTAAATTATTTAGATGGTGGTACTTGTAAAATGCTGGGTAAAATGTACATACTTGTTATCTCTTCTGTTTTTGTATATATTTCCCAAGATGTGCACTTGTATTATAATAACCATTCCCAATTTTAGGGGAAATTTGTGCAATAAATACAATACGTCAGTTTACTTCTGGTACCTTTTGTGTCCCTTTTTTATGCATGTATGAGAGCGTGGGTGAGTGTGTGAATAGAACCATCTCCTCTCCCCTGTCCATTTTGGGCCATGCTTCCTGTGCTTAGTGCTGCTGCAGCCATTTAATTTGGGGTTTCTTAAGGAATTAATAGTTTCAAATAGAATTTGTGTTTGAACTTGCTGTCCCTTCAGTTGGGAATGTCATTGGCCCCCAAAAAGCAATAGTGAGACAGGAGGGAGGCCCTGACCCTCTGTACCAGTGCTTGAATTTGCTTGAGAAGAGACACAAGCAGAAGGGGCTGGTCTGTGCACTGGTTTGTGCATTCATTGCTGAAGTGACCTGCAAAGCAATTTGTCACAGGAGTGTTTGCAATTCCTCTCCTACAAGGCATTGTATTGGTGCCCATCTGCCCGGGTACAATCCCTTTTCTGTCTCTCTGGGTCACTGCACAGGAAGGGAGGTTATTGAGGAGTCTCTAAGTTTTTATTAAATGTAAGTTCAAATTGTGATGACAGTGCTGCCAAGAAAAGTGAAGTGATAATCATCCAACAGGAAAAATAACTAATTTAGGAAGATATAGCAGAGCACAGAAATGAGGCTTTAGAGCATCTCAGTTAAATCAGGTGCTCCCAAAAAAGGAAAAAGAACAAGCAGGAGATGAAAACCTTTGCCTGAAGCAGCTGCATCTTGTATTTGTGATAAAACGTTCTCGTGTTTTCCTTCCCTGGTAGGTACCTCCCCCAGGTGAGGTCGATGTCCCTGAGCCCTGTCCTGCAGTGCCCAGCCGTGGGCAGGGGACAGTGCAGGCTCCATGTGCAGCACAGCTGGATGGCACAGGAGCCTTCTGGGATTTCCACCTGCACCTGCCAAGCCCTGCCCTGTAGAAGGGTGCCTGTGACCCCAGTGTTTGGTTTCATCTCTCGCAGGAATGAAAGCCCCAGCAGCCCCCTCCCGAGTGCTGTCCTGTGACACCCCGTGAGCTTCCCCCGGGGGCAGGAGTGGATTGCCCAGCCGGTTCTCCGTTCCCAGCCCAAGCAGCACTGCATCAAATGGCTCAGTGCTCAGTGTGGGTGAGTCAACAAAAAAGCAATTAACACAGAACCATTGTGTTTTAATCCTGATAACACAGAGGCTCATTGCTGGCCTGGTGCTCCTGTGCCACCATGGACTCACAGGGCAGAGCCTGTGGTCCCACAGCAGTGCTGGAGGTGAGGTGAGGGCAGCTCCAGCAGAACCTGCAGCAGGAGATGCTCAGCATTAGCTGGGAGCAGGGGAGGCTCTGCCAGGGGATGCTGGGGATGTGCCCTGTGCACTGCCAGACCTCCTGCAGGGCTCCTCGGGCTGAGTGCACCTGACAGGGCAGAGAATTTGGTGTTACTGGAGTAGATGGTCATGAGGTGTCCTCCTGACAGGGATGGCGAGGGTAGCTGGAGTCATGTGTCTGTGTGGGTGTTTGGCAGAGATGATGGGAGCAGTACATTCAGCAGTATAATCACTGCAGCATCCAGAAAACGCTGATGTTAATGCCCAGAATTGATTTCCTTTTTAACTCTCCAGCTAGACTGGGACATGGCACTTGCTAGCCAGTATTTTTAATGTATTGTTACTTCTTTTCTGTAATTCCCTTAATTTTCCTGAAACAAAGGGGAAAGCTAATTTACTTTGCTGAGGCAAGGGCAGGAGGGAAGCCACAGGCACCTGAGTACCACTGGGTCTCTCATCCCTTGCGTGATTCCCAGGGGTCTGCAGGAAAGGGGATGATTCTTTTCTGTGTGGCTCAGTGCAGAGTAACCAGAGGATGATTTCTGGATCCAGGGGTGGGAAGCAGCTTGCTGTGTTGGCTGCACAAAAGCAAAGAGCTCCTAACAGCTCTCTGCTGAGCTGCTGTTGCTTTCTTCTCTCTTAAACATCTATCGTTAAAAAATATTGGCCTTGTAGCGGGAGGTAAAAATGAGCAGAGGGCCTGGAGATACACGTGTTTTCTGAGTGTCTGTGCTGCAAGGAACGTCTCTGTTTATGTGCTTCAGCGTTCACATTCTGTTCCAGCCATGCCCTCATTTATTTCATGGTACAGGAGCAGTTACAGGCTCCTCACACCGCCCCTGCAGCCTTCCTGCCTTCCCTCTGCACAAAAACATCATCCTTGCTGTTGCTACAGGCAAATCTAAATACACCAGTGCTTGGGGTTTTGGAAAGTGTTGCTGTGTTGGCTGGGGATGCTGCTTTACTGGAATCAGAGCTTTTCCGCTCTGACAGTCGAAGAACCACAAGTTCAAATCGTGAGGGATCTGGCCAGGCTTTTGGAGCAGGATCTGATTCCCCAGCAGTGGAAGCTTTGCTTTGGGAGCCTGCTGGCAGAGGAGCTGGAAGGTAAATCTGTGCCCAGCGTGCCCGGTGGCTCCCTCAAGGGGTGTTCATTCTCCCCTGGCTGGGGGTCAGTGGGAAGGAACAGACATTGCAGGACAGCTCCTCACTGAGGTACAGAGGTGAGAGATCCTTCCCCAGCCGGCACAGAAAGTGCCAACACGGAGCATCCCGTGGAGCTGTGGATCCCCCTGGGAACCTGGCTGAGGAGCTGGCATGAGGGGTTGTGTGTTGGAGGGGTGCTGGGGCTCTCCTTCCCCCAAGGGACCACTGCTGGGCAGTTTCCTGCCTCAGCAATGCCTGCTGGCCATCCTGCAGGGCTGGACCTGTTGTGTGGCCTCTGGAAATGAACGGCCTCCTGTGAGCCATCACCCCCCTGTCACCCGCTTGCTCTTGCTCAGGCCCTCTGCTCTCTGGCAGCTCATCTCCTCCTGGAAGCATAGTAGCAGGAGGCAGCATGTTACTCCCATGTCTCTGTTTATTTTCATTACCAAAAATATTTGTACAGCGGCAGAATTTGATTTCTAAACCTCTGTGTGTTCCAGCTGTTTGTTCCCAGCTGGAGCTGAAGACATCTGCTCCCAGGATGGGGATCAGTGCCTGAGCTCCTGCCCTCAGCTGTGCTCCCGAGAACCAGCTGCACCCGGGCACGGAGGGCTCCCAGTGCCAGTCGTGGTGCTTGTGGCACAGAAGAGGAAGATGCAGAAGGCAGGCAGGTGACAGCAAGGAGCTGGTCCTGTGTTTTGGGATGTCACTGCTGAGGAAAGGCTACCTGGAGCACATGAGGAGTGGGTTTGTTGAGGCCCCTGGCAGCACCTCCTGCCGTGAGCTCAGAGGACAGGAGGGTGACACGGCCCCTTCCTGGCTGTGATGTTGGTGCCCGTGGGTGCCCGTTGGCTGAACGCCAGCGCTGGGACTTCCCCTGCCTGGTACCTGTTGCTCAAAGCTCTGTGGGTTGAGCAATGCCCTGGGTGGCTCTGTGGGCAGGGCAGCTCGTGCACCCAGATCCGGCCCATCGGCACCCAGGGGATCACCACAGGCCGGGCTGGGGCTGAATAACCAGCCCGGTGGTTTGTGGGGCGAGCAGGGCCACGGGGCTGCTTCCCACCGGGGTCGGGTGCTCCTGTCCTGCTGCAAACAGCTGCTGTTGTCTCAAGGCCAGGTTTCCCCACAGCTTCTGGACCTTGCAGGCCAGCCCAGCAGCCGTGGGTGCCCAGCCAGCACCGAGGGTGAGGGCCGTGACCACGGGCAGGGCTGCACTGCCGGGCGGCACCGACCGGGCTCCGGCCCAGCCAGCAGCTCCTTATTGCAACATCCCAGAGGAAGTATTTGGGCCGTAGGCTGGTCCTGGATTTCCAAAGCAGCACAGGAGATAAGCAGATGCCTTTTTCTTGTGACACAGCTGCCCTGCCTGTGCCCCGGCCCTGGCCAGGCCCCAGGCGGGGAGAGGAGCCCCAGTGCGAGTGCTGCTGGTGGGTCCTGGGACAATCCACCTCTCACTGCATGAACACCTTTGTGCTTCCTGTTTGCTGTTCTCTTCCTTAAAAACCTGCAACCCAGTTCCTTTGGTAACAGTTTTTCTGTAGACAGAGTGTCCCAGAGATGAAGTTACAGACCAAGAAAAATCTTTGACCTTTATTATCTGGGAGGGGAGGTGGCAGGAGGGAAATGTCCTGCTCTGGCTCGTCCTTTTCCCATTACAAAATCACAACCTTGTGTGAATGAGAGGAAGCCACTTCCTCCGACGTAGGTCACTGGGGAGCCCCGTGGGGCTGCAGTGCCAGCGCTCAGGGCCATCCCTGGGCCACTGGGTTTGAGCCCATAAAGACACTGTTTAATGCTGCTATTTTTTGGTTTGAAGATTTCATCTATCCCATGCTTTCTAAACCACTGAGAGAGAGGAACTCTCTGTGGCCACCATGCCTTTGGCTGCCCCTGTTGTTGAGTTTCTCCCCCTGTAACCGGAGTGTCTGTTTAATCTGGAACTTGCTTTGCCTTCCTCGTTAACTCCTCAGCATGAGTTCTGGTGGCATTGGTGGCACAGACACAGCTTTTTTCTTCAGGAAGAGCACTAAGGAGGAACAGGGAGCTGTGCAGGTCACGTGCAGCTCTGCTGGGCTGGAGCAATTGTGACCAGCCCTGCTCTCATCATCGTTTCCTCCACGAGCAGGATGGGCCAAAGCTGCAGCTCTGGGACACACGAATGTGTCACATGGCTGGGGCCGGCTGGGAGAGCTCAAGGTGCAGTTTGTCCAGGCCTGTTAACAGAAAACAAATGTTTTCCTCGAGTGGCATTGAAAATGAAGGTGGTGTTTCTTATGGAAGTGCTTGTAGCCGGGCTGAGGAAAGACGGGTGAGAGCATCTCCTTGAGAAACGAGCTCCCTACTTCCCAAGGGCTCATTATTTTAGTTTCCTCGGCTCATTGAAAAAATTTCTAGAACATTTCCACTAAAGTCACCAGAAGAAAAGTGGTTTATGAACAGCCCAGAGCCAGCACAGAGCACAGTGGGGAGAGAACCTGGAGGCACAGCCCAAGTCTGGGCAGGGGGATCCCAGCATGTGCCTTGGTTGACTCCTGGTGCTGACACCGGGCCGGGGGTGGGACCTCTCCTGAGCAAACACCCTGGTCTGGGGGCTCTGGGGTGGAGATTGCAAAAGGTCCCTATGCTACAAAGGTGTCAATAAACAGTGACTTTAGGGCAGAGGGTACAAAGGGTTTGTGTGTTTGATTTTCCTGCCAGGGATGCTTTTCACTTCGGAGGACTTCGATGTGCTTGCAAAACTACATTCAGCAATTCTTCTCTAATTGCTTCAAAATTACAACCATAAGCAATTATAGTTTTCAATAGCTTCGTGAGTGCACTGAATCCTAAGAAATTAAATACCACATTTTCAAGGAGTAAATTTATTAATAGCAGCTGTAACTAAAAATCTTGCCTAATTTTGATCACTACCAGAAGAGATGAAAAAACAAGGGTTCCTGTTTGCATGTATTAACAATATGACTGATAAAATTTGAGGGAGATGTTCTGGGCGAACAAGAAAATTACAGCTGTGTTGCTTGTGCTGCAATAATTAATGATCATGCACTTTATTCTCCAAAGCTGTTTTTCTTGTACAGTTTAACTAAAGGTCTTGATCTCTGTCATTTCACACGGCACTGTTCTGAGGCTGGTCAGGCTGTAAAAGCCATCAGCCTGGAGGAGAATTTAGTCTTCAAAATACAGCTTAAAATCTCCAAACTATTTCTTAAATTATAGGTTAGTGAAAAGCAGGCTCTTCCCATGGAAACAGATACAGTTTTTTAAGAACTGTAAGGCTTGAACTGATTTAGAATTAAAATCAAGGGCTCTGTGAGACTCTCTGTGGCTCCTGGCAACCACAGCTCTTCACAGCTGTGAATTCAGACACCCATTTTTAGGGGGAAAATAATCCTTAACCTAAATACAGCTTCCCAGAGATGTTGTAGTTGACTGTCGCGTCCTCGTCTGCTTTTTCCCAGGCTGGCTGGCTGGGAAGCTGCTGACCCTGCTGGATCTCAGGCTCATCCTTCCAGTGAAGGAATCCCTGGCTCAGCTGGAGCCCACGCGGGGTTTGTCCAGTGCACGTCACCAGCCTCAGAAACACGGGGTGAATTCCTGCTTTTTCGAGATGGTTACAGCAGAGGTGGGTTTGGAGGAAATGTCTTCATCAGCCGTGTCTGTCCTCTGCCCTCGTCACTTCCAGGCAAAGCATGAGAGCTCATTAGGCGTTTCTAATTAATTTGGGATGTGGCTATTTCCTGCTCAGGCTGTCAGCCCAGGAGGCAGCTGAGCAGCACTGCTGGAGCATGTGGTGGTCTCAGTATCCCAGCAAAGGAAACACTTTCCCCAGCAGAACCCTCACCCCCCCCTTGCCCACAGTGTTTAAACTAAATGGTTTTAACTAAAAGAGGGTCAGTTCAGGTGAGATATAAGGAAGAAGTTTCCTACAATGAGGGTGGGGAGGCCCTGGCACAGGTTGCCCAGAGAAGCTGTGGCTGTCCAGCCCTGGAAGTGTCCAAGGCCAGGTTGGATGGGGCTTGGAGCAACCTGGGCTAGTGGAAGGTGTCCCTGCAGGGCTGGGACTGGGTGATCTTTAAGGTCCCTTCCAACCCAACCCATCCTGTGATTCTATTACAGCTTCATCTGCTGGACCACTGTTGCTGGTGGGCTGTGCAGCAGACACTGTACCTTCAGGTTTGGGGTGTCCCTGACACCTGTCTCCTCTCCCAGTCTCACCAGACCCCAGGAGATGCCTTTATTGGTGATTCCCATCCTTTACTGGAGAATCCCATCCAGGCTTCCGCTGAGCTCTGCTCTCTTAGTTTCTCATGGCAATACTCTGCTTGCCGTTTCTGATCGCAGATTCTTTACTATGTGTGTGCACATCCTTCTTTAGACACAGCTGAAAAAACTCAGGTGGTTCCTGCTACCTCAAGGTCTCCTTAACTGCAAACCCACAACCTCTTTCCATTTCTCTTGGTACCTTCTTTAAAAGTGCATCACTTCTGTAACACCTCCTAGAGACAGGGTGTTTGTGGGAGTCACTGTGCTTCCTATGGGCCAGGCAGGTTGCTGCAGAAATTTCATGGTGTTCCCCCTTTTTAATGGAAATTGCAAATATGTTTCCAGACACGACTCTGCCAATACCCCGACAGCAGCCTCTGTCACCTCTTCAGTGTTTTGGACTGGGGAATGCTTGTGTCTCAGCTTTCACCTAGGTGGAATGAAATGCCTAAAAATCTAAAGAAATTGTGTCTGCCTCGATGTCATCACTGCTGTCCTACTTAATAAATATTTTCCTGATTGTTAAATTCACAGTATCACAGTAAGAAACCAAAAAAACACCAGCCCCTTCTCTCTGAGCAAGAGAATTACATCCATGTGGGTAAGCAATCATAGGTAAGTGGTATTTGTGTACTTAGGTGGCATCTGGTTTATTGGGCGGAGCACTGAGCCACACACTCGATAACTTGCATCACCCTCTGATTCATACAATCATCTGACCTTCATCTAACTGCTGCTCTGCTTTTATTTCCTTTGCTCCCTACAAGTTACAGTAAAGGAAATTCTTCCTGTGCTCCACACACAATGCTTCCTTTCATGCAGGGAATGGTTGCGCTCTTAGCATTTAAAAAAACAACCAGCAGAAGCATCTACTGGAAAAGCACAGGATGGAGCATCTCTTCCCTCTCCCCCCACAGACCACAGGCACTCCAGGGGTTGCTGTTGGCTGGACACAGCCTCCCCTCTTGGGTGAAACCCCAGCCCCTCGGGGTGGGATGACAGGGCTTGCAGGGAGGGTCTCTCCCTGTTTTGTGTGTGGAAAAGTAAGCAGGTCTTCCAGGAGGAGTCTAACTCTGCTGGCTCTGGCTGGGGCTGTACCTTCAGCTCCTGCTCTGCCCAGCAAGGCCGTTCCTCTGGACCCACCCTCGTGTGCCTCCCCTGCAGCTGAGGAGGGACAGCCATCTCCATCATGTCTCAGCTTTCTGACACATGAAAGTAAAAGGGAGTCTGGTGATCTCTCAGCTGTCCACTGCAGGAGAGCTTTGGGTGGTGGGAAGAGGCCAGCACAGGCTTTGGAATGCTGCTGGGAATCAACATCCCCTGACACAGAATTACCGTGTGACGTTACCAAGGGCAGGGTCTCTCGAAGGAAGGGAGGAAAACCACATCGAGTGGAAGAAGAGTCATCTGCAGATCTTTTTAAAGTTAAAAATAGTCAGGATTTTGTCTGCAGAAGACAGTTTGTTCTGTTGTGCTGCTGGCATCATGTGAGCAGGCCGTGCGCTTCTGCATTTGAAGGCTCAAACTGACATGCTGAAAACAGGAACTTTCTGGATATTCCGCATGCCTGAGATTTAATGGTTTCAGCGAGTTGCCTGATATCATCTCCTCCGTATGGTTGTGCTTGGGTGGGGGAACTAAACATCTCATTAGCTCTGTAGGGTCATTAAAAACCAGAGAAGAGATCATAAGGAATAATAAGGACGTATGACATCCTGCGAAGACAGCTGATAAAAGCAGCCGCCTCTGCCACCGAGCGCTTCAAGGAGAGGGGACCCAGTTCAGCAGCGTGGAGGAGCTGAGTGCTCACGAACTCATGTCAGCAGGAGCTCTTTATCCTCTCTTCATCAGGAAAATCAGACCGACAGCATTGAAATGTGACTAAAACCAGAGGATGATACAGGGAATTTTGGCCTACATAACTTTGCAATGAGTTCACCGAGCATTCCTGGCTTCCAGGCCTGGACTGAGGCTACTAAACTGTGCAACATTTCCCTGTAATCAAATTATAGTTTATACACACACGCACAAAACACAAACACACAGACCTGTACCTTCCTACAAATGACCAAAATGTCTGCAGACAGTGGAAAGCTGCTGTGATGCTGCTGAATTGTCGCTCTGGCCTCAGCTACGATAGCAAAGCTCGTGGTTGCAAAGTACCCTGACACCAGCAGCAAGAGAACGGCGAGAACTGTGAGTGTTCCCCAGCCTTGGTCTCGATTCAGATGCTGTAATAGTTCTCGTAGGATTTCACAAATAAGTAGCATGTATTCGATTGCATAAAGCAGCGAAATCGTGTGTCAGGCTTTTATTCCCAGTTTCTTAATCTTAGATGATTGCCAGTTAAGAAAAAGTCTAGACCGTTGGCCTGTTCTTTGGCAGAGGAGAAGTTGTTTATTATTTTTCCACATGCTCGGAGAATTACTCCATTTACTTAAAAAGGGGAAGGACTAAAATCCTATTTACTCTAATCTTTATCATATTTAAACTGGCTGTTCTCTGTAGGCATGTCCCCTTCTTTTACTAGCTCAATGTTGTTGGCCAAAGTGTTGTCCCCTGACAAATGCCACAGATGCACAGAATGGTCACATTGAGTTATGCAAGTGTTTGGCTTTTTGCCTCTGAAAATAGCTGCTCAGTAGAAAAATACAAATCCCATTGCATGTTCTCTCTGGGTTATAACAGGTCACAGACACAAAATCCCCGCTGTTTGTGAAATCTTCTTGTGGCTTATAGTTGTACAACATTTAATGACCCCCAAAAATTAATGAAAGAGACATTAAATGTTTGGAATTAGATATGTTAAATTGGTAAGTGATGCCAGATTACTGGTGGGGAGTTTTCCATGGCAAGAGTGTTCTTTCTTTTTGTTATTTCTTTTTTAAGTCTTCATCTTTATCTGTGCCCAGCCCATTCTTTTCCCCACCCTCCCCTTTCTAATGGTTTTTGGCATGAGCTTTCCAGGGCAAATGAAGAAAATCTTTCAGCTGAAGCTGTAACCTGATTATAGGAAAAAAACCACGCAAATGAGGCAGTCACCAGACTCCAGATTGCCTCCTGTCAGGGCAGGTTTTCCCCCGCCACCCCCATCTTTAATTTTTTTCAGTCTCGAGCGTGGACATCTGTATACTGTTGCTGGATGACTCCAATATCTAGACAGGTCCATATGCTCTTTTGTTTTGCCAACAAAGTGCTGGGGCTGGAATCAAATATCTGTAGGTTGTGTGTAGCAAAAATAAAACAGCATCAGACAGACAAAAAAATTGATAAAAGAGCCTGTTTCAGGCAGAGCTGCTCCTTTGCAGAGTGTGTACCTGTTTGGGGCAAGAACTTGTGGCTCGGAGCAAACCAGCTGGTTTTCAGATGTTATTTTATAACAATTTTGAATGTTTTTGTCAGTTCTTATTCTGTTTCACCAGGCACTGTTGATACTGTTGTACAGTACACCGTGCCTGGGGCAGGTTGGATGCTCCAGTGACTTGGCAGCAGTGCTTTCTCTCCTCATCCCACTCACATCCATCAGGGTTTGGTGACTGCAGCAGGGTGGTGGCAGGCCCTGGACAGACCCTTTCAAGTCACTCAGCAGTGGCAAGGGATAGGAATGTCTTCATACCTGTCTTCTCCCATCGGAACAAGGAAGAGAAATGAGGAAGATGGGAACACACGTCAGTGTCACGGGACAGGCAGTGCTCTTCCAACACAAGCAGCTTTCACTGTCCTCACTGGCAGCTCTCGGAGGGTCCGGATCAATGCCAGTCTTTGTGTTCATAAAACCTTAGTAAATGAACAGCAAATAACCCAATTCACTGCTTCCTTCTGCAGATTGCTCCTCACTTGGGAACTGGGATTCCAGGAGCGACCCGGTGTGTGACTGGCCGAGGGTTACCCGACACGACGGGCAGGGTGGGATGTTCCCAACACACTGTGCATCCTCAAGCACAAAATATTCATTACTGCAGAATTTGCACCTGCCCTCCATGAAGCCTTTCCCGTGGACATCCCATAAACTGCCCTCAGTTGAGAGATGTGCCCTTCAGGTGGGAGCTAAGATGTAGGAAAGGGTTGCTCTCTCCAGCTGAGCTATGGCTCAGGCTGCTCCAGGGAGCAGCTGGGGCTTGTCATTCCCTCTCTTTGCATGTTAATATAATCTTAAAACCTTTCAATTTTAAGGCTGACTGTATTCCTAGTCCATTCACACCAGCACTCAGCACACTAGAGACCATCAGCTGTGTGACAGGGAACAGGAAAAGCAGGGAAAGTCTCCCTTGGAGGTAAAACCTAAGTATCTCCACTTATGTAACAAAGTGCTGCATCCCCAATTTAAAAGGTGTCAGGCTCCCCGTTTGTTTCAGTCTTGTGGATAAAGGCTGGGAAGCAATTGTTTGACTGTCACAAGGAGCTTATGTGCACAAGGCTTTTACCTTTCAGGAAAAACCTGTACGTGGAAGGAAAGCTGAGCTAGTCTTTAGTTGGAGAGAACAAAGATGTGGGTTTAGTTTTTAAAAATGTTATTATGATACAGCAGAGAGATAGAGATCTCACAGTTCTGATGCTTCTTTTCCACCTTTTACCCTTATCCTTTGCACTGAAGCTCTGGGAATATGCATAGTGGGGAATTTCGCCTCAGAAGGGGCAGAATTAGCAGTACAATACAGAATGACCATTTTTGGTTTTGATTTTGCAAAAATAATTTGGTATTTCACATTTAATTTCAGAAATGGAAATTTTAAGCTGCAAAATGCTGTTTTAGCCAGGAGATCAATGTTCTTATGCAGCTGCCTGAGCAGTGTTGTGCCTTTTGTAAAAACGTAACTTTCCTGCAAAAGGTGAACTTCCACAAAATTCCCAGTGATGCCTTTGCCTCCCCCATTTCACAGACTTTTACTGAACCATCATAAATATGTTCTATTCAGGAAGTTCATCATCAGAATAAGCATATATGGTAAAACTGTCTGAAGAGGTTCTTCCCCTTGGGAATCCCAGAATATTTTGTTTTCCTCTAGTCAGGCAGAGAATTAATTTGTGTATCTTCCTTGCGGTGTGTTAACCACATACTTAGCTGGTAGTTGTTGCCAATGAAATGCATGAATCTCCAAAGGGAATTTTTTTTTCCAAAGCTAAGAGACCAATAGCCTAACAGCCAGATTGGAGAACAAGAGGAAGGAAATTGCCAGGCTGTAATAAAACTCACAGGACAAGAAACACACAGAAATATAAAAATACAAGTTAAAAATATTTCAGTGCATGTTGATTATGAATCTTTCCCAGTGGGAGAGGTGAGGAAGTTGAGTTTTACCCTGAGGAATCTGGGATGGGCACACGGTGGTACAAGGCGTGAGATGAAAAGGCATCTTCGGGAGTGTCAGTGAACCAGAACAGTTGAGGGAACATGCTGGGAGGGGGAGAAGTACTCCATAACTCAGCTGGTCTTCCCAAATTCACGGATGTTTGAAGCAGAAAACAGTCTCCTGAGACTGAAACTCATCTGTATTAATAGCAAAGCACCTTTGATTCTTATATGTAAGCCTACAGACACTGCTGGTTTTCAATAAAAAACCTCTGTGATAAGTAACGGTGCTTCATTAGGGCACAGTGATACAATCCAGGCTAAAGGAAAGCAAATTTTCCCCTCTGCATGGACAATCACCATCCTGCCTGGCCACATCCTTCAATCCCAGCCCCAAAATTACTCACTTGTGAAAGCCTCTTAATTGTGTTTAACTACGTCGGCTTTACCACCGGGAGACCTTGGCTGTAACACCAGTCAGCACTTGGGATCATGACACTCGTTTCCATTGTTCTCCAGATATTTGGGAAAATAAACCCGACAGCTAAAATAACCCCTGGAATAATTGCAGCTATTAGAGCCATTACCCACCCAAATTCGGGTATTTTTGGAGAGAGGAAAGTCTTGTTTCACGGGTCAGTTTTGCCAAGCAATTAAATTGGAACAGCAGCTATTCCTATGGAATAGCTCTGGCTCCCCTACTGCTCCTTGCCTGTGGGCTGGTGTACAATAAATAGGAGAATTTGTGTGCAAAAGTAAAAGGACTTTTTAGGCTACTAACTTTATTCCCATACTGTGTGTCCACCTCAGTATTATGTTCATTGCAGGAATGCTAAGCAGCTAGAATAGGTGGTAGAATGAGTTCCCTTCTAAAAACCAAGAATAGGGCTTAAATTTTTACAGATCCATGAGAACTGTGACAGCACAGAGTTCAGCAAAATCTGGGGTGTTTTCCTAGTCTTTAATATATTTTTTTTTCCAGCCACCTCCACCTGGGGAATATTGACTAGTCTTTTATATTATCTTTAAATATAAACTGGGCTGAAAATTACTTGATTTGCTCTTACATCTCCGGTTAAAAATAAAAAAAGAAGGAAAAAATAAGAAAAAAAAAGAATCGTAATAAAGAAGGATTAATGCTTCAGTTCTTTTATTCTTTCTTTTCCTCAGTTATCCAGGAGAACTTTTTATCTCCATCTTTTCCATTTGGTTTCCTGGCAGGGAATCTCTGAAGATTCCCACACTAGTGGAAATAATATTTTATGTACTAAAGTTGAAAAAGGATAACGTGTTCTGCCAAATAACTAGTACAAACTTCTGACCTTTGGAACGATAATAGACATGGTATTTGGAAATGCTACTTTTACTACGGAAGTTCAAAATGAAGGAAAAAAAAAAAGAAAATGAGCGTTGCTAGACTTTATGGGACTGAAACCAACTCATTTTTGAGAGCATCTTATGTTCTCTCTGTTGTGGTTGCAGGGTAATGACTGTGTGATGTTAAAGGTAGTTGCTTTTAAGATCCAGGCTGTCCATCCCGCTGTTGTTGTATCTGCAATGGTACCAGGCACAGCCCCAGCACAGTCTACAGTGGAGGAAATGTCATATTTCCTCAGCTTTTTCTTTGAAGAAAACACTAGAAATATTATAAAACAACTTGGAATGGACAATAAAGTCCTTGAGCACAACAAAGACGATTGTGCCATAAAGGGCAAGTGGTAAAGAGAATGGGAAGGGGTGGCTGGAGAAAGGGGAGAAACAAAAACACTCTTGTTTGTTAGGAAGGAAAGAGGGAAAAAAAAAAAGGACAAACACAAGTTGTGTGCCTGCATAGCTTTGATCTCCTAAATTTACAGAATTGGACTTGGGGTAGGAAGGAAATCTTCCGAGGCGTGTTTGACACACGGCGGCTTCCTGGTGTCCCCGAGGGGCCGTCGGTCCTGGGAACGCGGGGCTTGGGAGAACTTTGTAAATCCCCACAGGGCTCCTGAGCTGTGCCAGCAGCTTTTTTGTATTTAATATAAAGAGCTCCCAATTCGCAGGCCCATCCTTCCACCCTCATGCCCGAGGCCTCAGTGGGCAGCGCGGGGATGGGGTCACTCCCCAAGCCAAAGGCTTGGAGCAGCTCAGGAATCACGGAGGCCAATGTCCTGCGAACAGCAGTGCGAGGAAGAGGTGGGAAGGCAGGCAAAGCACAGGGGCAGCGGTGCCATGACAGCGAAGCGAGCCCTGCCCATGGACACTGACTGGGGCAGCGCATCCCAACTGACGTGCACTACATGCAATTAATGCAGAAAATGCTTTATTGCGAGTGTAGGTGAATGCAGAAAATGCTTTATTTGGGGCGCAGAGGCGGCACAAAAGCTGTTTTCAGCAGAAACTCCAGGCCCCCCCAACCCTCACACAGCGCGGCGGCGGGGCCGCCTCAACGCGCACGCGCCGGGCCCCTCCCGAGCCTCGCGAGCCTTCGCTCCGCGCCGCCCGCCGGCCCCGCCCCCGCCCGCCCAGGGGGGCGGAGCTCGCGCCGGCCCCGCCCGCCCCTCCGCCCCGCCCCTCGCCCCTCTCGCTGATTCTCGGGTTAAAGCGCCCGCGCTCGCGCTTTTCCGGGTCTGGGGGATGCGCGCCGGCTGAGCGGGGCGGGGGGTCCGGGCGGCACCGGCGGCTCCCCGGCGGCTCGAACGGAGGCGCGCGCTCGCTCCCCGCCCGCGGGGGCTCCTCTCCGCGGGACCCTCCGCCGCCCCGCGCCGCGGAGCTCCCCGCCCGCCCGCGCGGCTTTGTGCGGGCGCGGGAGGGCGGAGCCGCGGGGGCCGCGCGCGGGGAGTCCCGCTCGGGCCGGTAAGTTGGCGCAGGGCGCGATGGGGAGCGGCGCCGGCCCCGGGACCGCGCCGGGAGCCGCCGCCGCCCGCCCCGAGCGCCGCCAGCGCCGCTGAGCCCCGGCCGAGCCCCGAGCGCCAGCCCGGCGGCGGGCACCGCGCCCGGCCCTGCCCGGCCTCGCCGAGCCGCCCCGCTCCGCTCCCCGCGCGGGGCGAGTGTCGCGGCCGGAGCGCCCCGGCGGGAGCCCCGCGGCGCGGGAGGATGAGCGCCCCGGTGGAGCCCAGGATCAAACAGGCGCTAAGGAAGAAGCCCACGGAGCGCACTCCCGAGGTGAGGCGGCCCCGCTCCCTCCCGGAGCGCGGCTCTCCCTGTTTATTTTGTCACTTTCCCCGTGTCGCAGCCGCGCTCCGCCGGCGCGGGCTCCGCGGTGCCCGGTGTGTTCGCACGCTCCCCCCGGGCTGGCCCCGGAGCGCGGTGTTTGTTCATCGCTCTGCCGAGCCCGAGCTCCGGGGACCGGCGCGGTTCGGAACGCCCCGGGTACGGGCACGGGGCGCTCTCTGGGCTGTGCCAGGCCAGCTGCGGGGAGAAGAGGAAGAACGAGAAGCAGATCGCCGGAAAGTGAAATGATGCATATTTCAGTGATGCAAAACTTCTGGGAAAAAGTTTAGGGAGCTGAAAGCCTTTGCTTACCTGCACGGTGATGCAGATTTAAACAAAACCAAACTAATTATGCTGCGCAGACTTCATAAAGATGTTTCTGCAGTGAGTAGGAGTGTAGAAATGTGCGAGGCTGGTAAGCTACAATAAAATGCACTTTCCAATTAACTGCCTTCCCTGTCCCTTCCCCACAAGGTAGTCTGTAATCAGCCATGTATTTTTGGGAATGGTAAATGCCGTGGAGCATTAACTTAATAATGAAATACATTTGATAGCATTTGCATTTACTGAAGGGCTGATTGGAGTTTGTTTGCTTACTTACCCTTTGCCTTCCTTTAGTTGTTTCCCTTGCTGTGATTTTTTTTTTTTTTTAAGTGCTCAAGAATTAGTGGTATGAAGTGATACACTCTTGAGTTTGTCCCTTGGAGACTGGGAAACATCTGTTCTCCCTTGATACTTCATGGAGAGCAGAATGTCCTGCCTGGCCTTCCTTATAAGTTAAATATGAAAGGGCGACTCAGGGAGAGCTGCTCTGGAGTACGTCCTACAGGACAGAGTCCCCCATTCCCTCTCAAGTCAGCCTTGTGAGTGAAATACAGATGTTCAGTCCCAATGTTTACTCGCCTTGGGATATCCCACACATTCCTCCCTGTGTCTCTGAATTAATGATGAGGCAGACTCTCTGTTCGTTCTTTCCCCTTTATTTTTAGAACTCCTCTCTTGCTTCAGACCTTTCTTTCTCTCTCTTCAGCTGGAGTCTTCAGTTAGCAAAATTCCTTTGCCAGTGTGGTTTGCAGTGTTGGGCAACTGGGTTCATCACAGAAGTGTCATTCATGAGCTGGCATTCCCTGCTGGCTCGTCATGGCTTGGACTTTGGGGAACAGGTAATCTGGCCTGGCCCAAAACCTCTCCCCACTCACTGTACCAACATCTGTTGCTGTGTAGGGCTTGTTTGTTCTTTATTTTTAGGCGTCCCCAATTTTCCACCCAGCAGCTGTCATGGAATTCTTTAGGGTTGTCCACTTATTTTGGTGAGAAATGGCTAAAACTGCTTTAAAATAATTATTTTGCTTAACCTTGTAGTGTTAAACTGACCGGTATCACCATGTCCAGCTGCTTGGGGTTTCGTGTGGATCCGTGTAGGTTCCCATTGAGACTGACATCAGGGTTGTGTGCAGGTTTGAATTTGCCAAGGTATCTTAATTGTAGAAAAAAAAAAATCTAATCTTTGCTTGTCTAACTAATAGCGCTTCCAAAATGATTAAAAAAAAAAATCTTAATTCCCTTGTTAATCTGGCCCTTTTTTGGCAGGCTTTTAGAGACACCGCACAGCGAGACTACTCGTGATTAAAGTTAAACATGTACTTAAAACTTGGCAGGATTGGGTCCTCTGTTCTCGCTGCCTGTTGCTGAGTGGATAATTACAGTCAAATCACTTTTGTTTTCTCGGGGTACTTTTTGTTTGTATATATTTAGAAGGAGAAGCTCTTCCCTGTTCCGATAGCAGGGTGTCCCTGGGGGTCCCCGGCCTGGGTCTGTGCTACCTGCTCAGGTACAAAGCACAACATCGAACCCCCCGTCGCAGTCACGCTGGCACATTCCTCAAACATCTGCAGTGTTATTCATTCATTTATTTATTTAAAATCATGCTCAGCATCCTGACTTGTCCTCTCTCTCCTGTGTAGGCTGCAGGACTCGGGACAGGGGAGTTGAAACCTTAGCGCAGCCATCGGGTCAGACCCAAATTTCGGGCGTCCCTGCACAGGATGTACAATCTGGTGACTCCTGTCCTGAAGTATCCACTTGTACACAAAGTGTGGCTTCATTTCTCCCCTCCTACTCTCGGGGGAAGGTATCATCAGCTCCTCCCACATGGAATCAGCTGCCCGTGCCCTTTGGCTGTGTTTTTGTGCAGGAACCCCCACATTCCCCAAGCCGTGAGCAGCATTTTGTGATAAGCCAAAGCTGCTTGTCCACATGACTTTCAATCACTTTCAGCCCCCTTCTGCCCCCGTCTCTACTTCTGATCCTGCAGTTTATACGAGCAGTTTACCTGGGTATTTATCACAAATTACAGGGTTGGGGCTGTGCTGATTAGTAGCATGGTCTGGTGCTTCATTCCTGTCATCTCTACAGAGTCTGGAAAAATACAGATAAACACTCCACATGCCAAAATTTGCTTACAAGTAGTAGAATTATCCATATGATTTTGATTTAAGTCTCTTTCTTGGCGAAATGTTTTAATTTCTAAGAACTACGAAACTAAGCAGGGAAGCACTCAAGTATTTTTGTAATTTACTTATTTTGAAAATTACCTCAATGGCTTGCTCAAGTAAAGGTTTTTTCTGTTGATGCCATGAATATTTTTGTTTGGAAAAAATCTCTGTTAGGGCAAGTTTTCAGTGTTGTGGTAACATTCCAATGTTTGCTAATTGTTAAAGTGTATAAGTTATGCATATTAGGCATGTACACACTTGATTTTTTTTTTTTTTGGTTGCTCAGATACTTCTTGTGTTATAATCTTTAATTTATTGGGGGGGGTATTTTGATGAACTTATAGAGATTGTAGCAAACCTTTAATGATGTGTACATTTTTATGTAATTGTTGTGTTACTCTGTTTAGAAACTTTCTTTAGAACTACCCGAGGTTTTGATGCCTTTCCTCTGCCTTTCCTCTCCTCTAGTGCATCACTGTAGGGGGCATATTGTAAATATGTGGTGCAAGTGACTTTTCTATTGGAAAGGCTTCCAGAATGTTTCCTGGGGGACTGATGTCCATGTATGTGGCAGATGCTGCTGTAGGATTTGAGTGAGTCCCACTTAGTCAAACGTCTGACTTGTTGGTTCCATGATGGACATCATGACCCTGGGCTGACTCTGGATATAAATCTGTCTTTCAGGTACAGCCTGAAAGTGCAGAATTTGTGAGGCTTCTCTCAGATGTTAGTTTGGATAACAGATTATCCTAACAAATCATCCTTTCTGTCTTGTCAGAGAGAGGAAATCTTGGCAGTAATTGGATACTTAATCACTTTAAAAAAAGTCATACCTATATTTAAACTGTAGGATTTCATACACTCGTTGAATATTTTAATACCTGCATTTGTCTTCCAGGGTTATGCAGATGTGTGCGTGGTGGTAAATCTGTGAGTGTTCATACATGCAGATCCTCCAGTTCTTGCAGGCTGGGAATATGGGCTTTACTGTGCAGTGTTTTGGCTGTTTCTTGTGTCACAGGTGGGGATGTTAAATTAGTAACTTGGGAATATTAGAAGAAATAGAAGAACATAGAAATAGAACAGAAAATATAATAGAAGAAAATCTTTTGTTCAAAGCAGTAGGAGGGGAGGATGAATGCTCATGCCACCATGTGTGCATTCTCATTAAAGGTTTAATTTTTTCGAGGCCCACAATTCCTTATCAGATCTGTACAAAGGCTCTGATGTTGGTCTTTTGGGGAGTGGTTTAACGCCTGCCTCAGATAAGGGCTCAGTGGCTGATAGGGCCAAACAGCAAATGACGCTCCTTTTTCTTTCCCTTCCCTTCTCCTCCCCTCCCCTCCCATGGGCATGCTCTCTTCCATTTTTAATGGATCCTTTCCCCAGTTTAGTCTCTTTTAGTTCTTCATGACTTTGTTCTAGACAGTGTTTACTTTCGTGGTTCAGAAAGCTTTGCCTTTATTTGACTTCAAAGAGTTGGAGTTTATTTTTATGCTCTGAGCTCTTGTATTTTCCTAACTTTGTCTTGTTGCATTAATTCTTGATTAATGATAATTCGACTTTATTTGGCAATACTAACTACCCTCCTTCTCTTCCTGTTCCCTTTTTATTAATACAGTGGAAAGAGGAAAAACCTAATTTGCAGAATTGTGTCATAACGGAGTCTGCTGTTTGGAGTGTGTATGTGATGCTTCTTGATGGCTTAGGTACAGAGAAATGGATCTGCATGGATGTAAATCATGCACAAATAGTACATTGATGGGCATTATAAAATGGCTGTAATAAATAAAATAAATTATTGCTGACAGCATAACAAAGGCAGTCTTGTACTGTAGCACAGCTGAGCCAAACAGAAGAGAACATCTGCTTCTTGTTTCCAGAAATAACTGGTATTTTGAAGTGGGTTTTTTCATCCTTTTAATAATTTTCAGAAAACTCAGTAGGTGAATGGGATTAGCCGTTGCTAAAATCCATTGTTTCTACAGTTTGCTGTGAGCTTTTAGGAGTGTTGATGTAACAAGGGTGTTGGTTTTGGATAGTCACTGAACACACTGGAATTGTAGAATCACTACAGAAGTGGAGATACCTGCAGTTACCAGAAAGCCAAAAAGAAATTTGTGTTAAATGAAATTGCAGATGCTGGTTTGTGTTTAATAAAAATACCTTACTCCTAATATGTGGGCCTCCAAAACAGGGACAGAGTAGTGATGGAAACCTGACTCCTGCCATAGTTTTCTCCCACCTAACCCCTGTCTTACAATTCCATTCCCATTTTTTGGTCAGGGATCTGTTCTTTACAGGTGACACTTTGTAAGGCTTTGTCCTGCCAGTAACAGTTCTGGAGCTCCAAGTGAAGATGAGCAGCAGCCACCTGGTGTAAAATCCTTGAGACTGTTCTGTGTCTCTGCTTTGGGGCCTTTGCCAGAGAACCTCCCCAAACCTCTGTCAAAGCTGCACTGACCAGTGCTACATAACTCTGATCCCTTACCTGGCAGGGCCTGGGGTTGGTCCTGGCACGTGACTGTGCTTGGAAGAGACCTTCAAAGTGGAAATACTGGTTAACACTGGTGATAACCAAAGTGATACAAACAGTACTGACATGCCTGCAATTTACTGCTGATAAATTCCTTCCTGGGTCCTTGTGTGCCCTTCTGTACTCGTAGGTCAACAGTTATTATTTGCAGTTAGGAAAACACAGAACCTTATAATATAATTATGAATAATTTATAAGCAGTTCTGTGAAGGCGACAGTTTTATTTTTGTTCAGTAAGACTGAAAAATGAAATGCACAAAAATCAATTGTTTCATTGGCAAAAATGTTGAGTAACTGCAGCTTTAGAGTGCATGCACTCCTCCGTTGACACCAGGTTCCATGAGCATCTTGCTAAGACTAGAAAAGACCTAGAATTGTGAGATTTTCTTAAATCTCAGTCTCTTTAAATAACATGTGTTGTAAAGCTTTTTTTATAGCCGTCTAGTAAAATCAAAGTTCAAAACAGAGGTACCTGAGGAGTGGCACATTGAATATTGTATTGGTGGCTGACAGCTCTTAAGATTGAGTCTTATTCACAAGCAGAATATAGTTCCTTTGTTAATGAAGCAGGTCCTGAAATTCTTATTACTTTTAATGAAACAGTAATAAACCTTCTCTCTTCCTCCTGTGCTTCCCTGCCACATAGCTTTCAGCTGAAGGTAAAACAAAGCCACATTTTTTTTTCCCAGCTGCTCATTAAATTAATGTATTTAAGCTCATGATAAATACAGTGTTGACAATCCTGGAGGATTGTCCGACAAGCCTCGGAGCTTTGGGAAAACTGCGTCTCTTAAGCTGCCAGCTTGATGAGTTAAGAAGTTTTCAGTGCTCTGGATTTTCCTCTATTTTGTCTTTTGCTTTGGGTGGGTAGTTGTGTCTTATTATTCTATTTCTTAGTACAGTGTAGTATCATGAGTCTTCATCTCAATTAGATGTGTGGTTTTCCTGTAATAAAAAAAGCCAAGCGTGCAAACTCTTGTATTACCTCAGCAAATGCTGCTTGATAATCCAAGTTCATAAACTTTGTGTTTGCACCTTGTTTTTGGAGGTGATGGAGGATGATGTTCTTGGGCAGACACGTCTCAGTCTTTCATTGCCAGAGCTCAAACAGGCACCAATTGGTTCATGTTGGCAGCAGTCAGTCAATCTTCCTAAACATCCCTGGGAACCCAGTGCAGGTAAAATGTGACTGTCCTCCTCCCTGAGATTGGGCAGGGTCAAATCTCGCTTCTGCATAATTGAAATTAACCTCCATTTGCGTAATTAATCTGTGGCTGATCATAGGATTGGCTTTGAATTCACAAAATCTGACTTAAAATCGGGCTGTTTGGTTATTCCGTGTTTTCACTGCCGGGTGGACACAGCTCCACGCTCGGGACGTGCAGTCGAATTCTTGGCCAGAAGTACTCAACAACCTGGCACATGTCAGTATACAAATAACTCAGATTATCACTGCTTAGAACCTTAAGAACAACACACTTTCTGAAGCTGAAATCAGCCCTAAATTAGTTGGACGTAAAAAAATAAAATCCATCTGTTGTTTCAAATGAACCAAAATACAATATTGGAGCATTTGTCAGTTTTTAGCAAATGTTAATATATGTAAATATTCAGCTCTAAGGGCTTCAGTGTCTGTCTTAGGAAGGGGTTTTTGTTTGGTTTTGAACATCTTTTTGCATTTGTTTTTGTTGTGCTTTCAGCAGCAAGCTTGAAGGTGTTGCTCATATTAGTCTTTGGATTATTTATATCTCAGAGATACAAATAACATTATGTCGAGCCTTGGACAAGGTACCATGTTCACAGAGAAGGGCTCTGGTTTGGCTGTTCTGCAGCTGTTGTCTGGCTGGAATACCTGCAAGGAAACTTTGCTAGTGGTTCTCAGAAATAAGTATTTTTTCCAACTTTCTTAACAGTTAGAGCCTGTTGACTTCAGTCAAATATAGATTCAAGGTTCAAACGAAATAAATCAGGTTTCAGGGCACTGTTTTAGCTTCGAGTATATTTCCTGGCTTTTTTTTTGAAGTGACATTGACAAATAGGTTTTTCTTAAATTTAGAGTCTGTCTAAGAAAGTTTCCTTGTTCAAAAAATGTAATATTAAAAAAAGTGGAGAAAGTAGCATGAATTTTTGGGGTAGGTGAGTTTTTTTGGGGTTTTAGAGTCTGTGTCCTTATTAACCATACTGTGGGTAAGAATGTTGAAGACTGTCCTGGAAGGGAAAATCTGGGCAAGAATGAAAGGAGTAAAACTAATTCTGATGGAAACAGAGAAACATTGTGATGTTTGTTGTTCTGAAGAAGGTGTATGAATTCTCCTGATTAATTATTTTTGCTGTTTAAAAAGGAAAAAAAAAAAAAGAGTGTCTGGCACTAATGTCATTATGGTGTGAAGTCATGGGCATTACTCCTGGAAATGTCCAGGTGGTTGCCTTGGCATGGTGGTGTTAAAGCTGGTTGGGGTGTGAAATATCTCCTTTAAATATGGGTCTGTGAAGGGTCCTCGGGACTGCATTGCTGCTGCTTTCTGTGATGTGGACAGACCTGGGTTTTTGTGACAGACCTTTTTGTTTTCAGTGGCCTCTTGGACCTGCTCCTCCAAACCACATGGATGTATTAAAGAGAAGATGAAATTACAGTGCACTAATAACCACGGGGACAATGGCTCCTGTGTACTGGCATTGTTTGCACAAAGTTCAGGGTTTGTCTGGAGTGAGTCACTGAGTTACACGTGAGAAGGTGAAAAGCTGTTCCACCATCCTGGTTTGTCTCCTGGATGTCATTTCCAATTCTGATTCATTAAAGTGGAGCAGTGAGTAGGAATGTCGTTCTGTTACGGGGTACAAGTGAGTGGATACCTTCAGACACTGGCTCAGCCTTCTGAGACGTGTGGCACACCTGTCTCCCAGTTCTAGTCCAGCTCACTTGAAGAGTGCAGCTGGGTCTAACTGAGACAGAGCTACAAGTCTGAGCCTCGGGGAGCTTGAGGAATCGTATTAGAGTCAGAAAATATCCTAAGTTGGAAGGGACCCACATTGAGTCCAACTCCTGGCCCTGCATGGGACCACCCCAGGAATTAATGGAACTGATGAGCACAGCTGTGTGCTGCCTGGTCTGGTGGCTTCCAGCATTTCTTCTGTCTAAATCTTGGTGGAATTGTTGTATCTGAACGTCCTAATTAAGTGTAATGAATGTGCAGTATCTCTCTCGTGTGTAGTTACACAAAAAAAGTCAGAGGCTGTTGCCTCATCTAACTTGCCTCTGCTGGTTGGGGTCCACTGAAGGAAGTAGGGCCACAGCAAAAGTGGTAACAGAACCTTTTGGCTTTGTAATGATTTGTGTGTCAGTGTTGCTTGCTTTCTGTGACTGGTTTGTGCCTGTGCACGTGTGGGTGTCTACTGCACACCTTTTGTGTATGGCTTTTAGGTGTCTTTTCTCAAAGATATGCTAACAATAAGGATTTTAAAGGAAATTATATTCTAAGGCACTCTTACATGTATGAATCTTATGTGGGAGGAAAGAAGAAGGTAGTGGTTCTGCTGCAGAGCTCACTAGATCAGAGGGTGCTTGCAGGAATTCTGCTCCTGTATCCGAGGGAGGAACTTTCCATGGTCAGGGATGGCAGGGAGCAGTGTCTTCCCTCTGCAAGAGCTGTCCTCAGCCTAAAAGGAATGCTCTTGAGTAATTTCATACCATCACAGATTCATTAGGTAGGAAGAGACCTCTAAGATCATCAAGTTTAACTGTCAACCCAGCACCACCACCATGTTCCCCATTAAACCATGTCCTCAGGTGCCATATCCGCACTTTTTTTGAACACTTCAAGGAAGGAATGGTGACTCCTCCACTGCCCTGAGCAGTCTGTTCCAATGCTTGACAACCCCTTCCATGAAAAAAATTTTCCTAATGTCCAACCGTAACTTCCCCTGGAGCAGCTTGAGGTCGTTTTCCGTCATCCTGTCACTTGTTACCTGTGAGAAGAATTTCGTGTCGTGCTTTAATGTGTCCAGAGTTTGGTACGTGTAGGAACAGCTTTGTCTGAAACCCCTGTTACCAGGTGTGGTTTGATCTCCTTTTTATTGCTTTTTCGTTTTCCCTTTTAAGCTTCTCCTGCTGTTACAATCCCAATCCAGAGGGATACTCAGGCTGGGATTTCAGTAGCATCGTGCCTCTTGCTTCAGTGCTAGTTGTTGGTTAAAGGAGTGTGAGAATCTGGTGTGAGTGTGGGTAAGAATATTTAACCAAACATCTCTAGAATACATCGAGTGTTCTGAATCTTCCCGTGAAATTGCTCTTGGAGCACAAAGTCCTCTCCAAGTCTCTCACCCTCCCCTCCCCTTCATCTTGTTCAGGAGGTTCAGTGTCTGATGCTGGTGTGTATCTGCCTTGAGATGCTCGGTGTGCAGCCCTGTCTCTGTACCTCAAGCTTTCAGAGGTCTCTCAGGATGTCCTAGGAGGGCTTGCACTTCCTTCCTATTCTTTTTGTTTATATTTTGTTCCAAGAAGCTCTTCAGAAGATTCACTCAGTGCTTCTGGGGGTTTCTGGCTTGACCATACAGTTATCAACGAGGCTTTTGTGTCTGAGAGGTGACTGTAAAACAAACTCCCTGTTTCCACTGGGTGGTTCAAAACATACTAGAAGATTACACAGATAGTATTTACAGATATTTTTCAAGCTGTTGGCCACAGTAATTGTCACTAAAAACCAGAGATCACAGCAGCTCGTTTCATGATAATCTTCACACTAAATGCAGGATTTAGGGCTCAACAGATGTGACTGTGCAGACTAGGTCATACATTGGTATTGATCAGATGTTTTGAGGCTTAGTTCTCCCAGCTATGATGATAGGTAAATTTAGCTTATAGGAGGTTGAAAAATGACTCCAGTTCCTGACCTTTGCTGTCACAGAACACCCGGTGCTCCACAATAGCTGCAGGTCCAGCGAGCAGGGGGTGCCTGCAGTGCCTCCTGTCACACCCCAGCCTGCTGGGGGGAGCTGGTGACCAGCTCATCTCCTACCTGTAACTTCCCAAGATCAAGCTTAGTTTGGTTCTTTTCAGAAGGTAGTAAGACTTGTGCTGCATACAAACCTTGCAGGAGGAGCAAATGGACTTAGAGCATATCACTGTTCCCAGTGATCTTCCAAGGGGTGTGTGAAATGTTGCTCCAAGATTACTTTTCCTCTCCTTGCTTCTACTGTTCCTGAAAAACTGTTTTTTTCGTTTTAATGACAGCTGTGACAGCCCTGAGAGTAAAACCAGAAATTATGGTGAAATCCTGGCCTGGAATTCTTTATTGGAACTTACTTCCTTTAGTACATACTTTTCCCCATGCAGTGGGGTCATGCACTTAGTTTCATCTGTGGAGTGAAAATTTAACTAAGAGTTTTTCACTGGTGAATTAAAATTTAAATATTTAATGTAATATTTTTCTACAAAGCTATTTCTTATTGTAGTATCTGAATTGAAACATTTCATTTCATGCACTGGTTAAGTAGTAACCAGGTGCTTAATTTGAGCTAAAAGGTGAGCCCAGTGCCTTGTTACTGATCTTGCAATAGGAACTCCTTGGGGATATTAGAATAGTGAAGAAGGGCCAGAAAAGGGTGTGGAAGGAGGTGGGAGAGAACTGCGAGTACACTTGGCATTCAGAAAAGTTGCCAAATGGAAAAAAAATACATTTCTTTTCTGCTTTTGTTCTCTAAAACTGCAAAGGGTGGAGGGCAGGCAGTCAAGATGTGTAGGTGTTAAATTCCTCACAGAAACAGTATTAAAGCTGCAAAACACTACAGTGAATTTAAAAAAAAGTAATAAAAAAAATTAATAATTTACAAAAGAAAATCTCTTCAGGTGGTATACCCAAACTGTTTTATATAAGCTTCAGAGAGGAATTCTTCTGTAATGTTTAGTATGACAAAACCATTTCCTGTGTCACTTTGTGTAAGGACAGCTGGGCATCTGCCTACAGTGAAAATAAATAGGAAGAGAGTAATAGTCTTAACGAACTTGTGTGTGTGTCTGTGTAAGAGGAAACTGCGGTGGCAGTGCCCAGGTTTTGCCCACTTGTTGCTAGTGTCAGTTCTGAGGGGTGGAAGGAAGGCAGGCAAACATCTGTCAGCAGTGGTTTGCTGTCCCTGCACGCTGCTGTTGGAAGCTCTCATCCCACACTGTGCTGTTTGCTCCATGACAGAGCCCTGCCTGAGAACCCTTGGACACAGCCGGCTCCTGCTCCCACCACAGGAGTGGAAAGGGTGGAGACTGGCAGTCTGCAGGTGGAATTGAGGCCCTTGGCACTGGAAGGTGGCTTCTGGTGGCCTTGGCAGTTGCAAAGAGGCTGCAAACTTCTTAGGACCATTCTGGATAAACTTCCAGGTTGCAGCGTTTCTGCCAAGCACATGCAAAATTGAGTTTTCATTGAGGAGAGTATTGAGAACAGCTTGATAAAGGCTGTCCAGAGCTCTGATGCCCTTCCCTGTCAGAGGCCTGACCTTCCCATAAAGGAGTTCTGCTCGTGCTGGTATTGCCAAGCCGTTTCTAAAACTAGGAGGTCTTCTTGTTTCAATGGCCTCGGGCTCAAAATATAGAGGGTTTTCCTTTGTTTGATGAAACTGTGATACACCCTTCTTCCTCTTTTGATGATTTCAGTACAGTATTTTGGAAATACCCTGAGTTCAGGGAAGCATGCACAAATTAGCATTCTGCATCTGGTTTCTCGAGGTTCCTTAGCTCTGCTAATTATTGGTTAGCTTCTAGCATGTCAAGAGCGTAGCAAATTCTTGACAAATAGAACAAAAATAACTGCCTTAAGGGATTCTCTCTTTGTAATCTTTTTGCGCCTGATTAAAGCATTGACATTTAAGCAGTCTGTCCTTCAAAGAATGGTTAATAATGAGCCTCGAATGTTGGTCCTCTTGGTCTGGAGGGAGGGAGTTCTTGGAGTGGTGTGTTGTGTTGCAGGCATAGACAATTTGGCCTTTTGGCCAAATAATGAATTCCTAGAAAGAGAGAGTTCCAGAGCTGTTGTAAGGATTTTCACCTTGGCACTCTGCATGTGAAGGAGCTGGAGAGTGAGGTCTGCCTTTGTAAACTGTGTTGTGGATTTAGCGTTCAAAGGTGATGGAGTTGCTCCTGTTACACATCAGTTTTGGGAGCTTTATTACACTCTGTCACAGAGGGTTGTGCTTGCCAGTGGCCACTAGATATTGTGGGTTATCCATGGATGGTATTCTACTTGAATCTGATTTACTTGATGCTACTTGATTTTCAGGGTTCTTTGTAGCATGTCCAGCTGTATTGGTTTGGCCAAGCAAAATTGTTCTTTCCGATTGTTGCAGAAGGAGTTTCTGTTCCTGTTTCCCATTTGAAGTAGGAAGGAAACTGGAAGTCCTATGTTAGGCTGCTGACCTCCTGTCAAATGCATTTATTGCTTCCATTTGTGTTGGGTGGTGAGGCTTCCTTCAGCAAACTCCTCCAGGGATGGAAGTCACCATTACAGGTGATGTACAAGAGGCTTGGCGGAGTCTTCTGGTTCTTCTGAACTGACCTGTACAGGGGCAAAGGGGCATCATCCAGCTACTGTGATCATTAGGAAAGACCTCTTCTCTTTGTGCCTGTGCCAGCCTGCCATGCCAGCCTGACTCCTGAGCCTTTTTTGGCTGGATTGCACAGCTCAGGAGAGGAAACTTTGTTCAGTTCTGTTTCCCCGCTGTACACGTGAGCTAAAAGGAGGGATTATGGGGAACAGCAGACCTGCAGTTAACAGGTCTGTAAGTAACAGTAGCACAGCTGAGCACAACCACGGTTTTAAGAAAAGCTGAGAATCTCCCTTGCGCTGAGTTTAGGTCTCAAATCCAGCAAATCTGGCTGGGTAGAATTTGGAGGTCGTGGACTTCAGTGTTTAGAGTGGCATTGCTTTGATTTTTCCCATGCTACAGTTGAACATGTTTTGTACAACCATTTTTTTTATGTGAGATATAATTATGTAACTCTTGCAGTTGTGAATGTTTATGTAATAAAGCAAGAATCTTTAGATAACAGGCTTTCCACTCCTCTGACACTGGGACAGAGTGCACCTGGCAAGTCCTGCAGTGGGCCAGCTGCCTGAGTGAGAGGCTGAGACACTCTAAATGCACAGCTTTTCCACAGAACACACAGCAGACATCTCCTAGTTTTCAGTGTTATTGTGCAGAATGTCTGAACTGTAATACTGGATCCTTCTGCTCCTCCTGGGGAGGGGCTGGGATGTGGAGTGTGTGTTCTCTGTACTCACAGGTGTGACTGTCCAGAGATCATGGTGGGGTAATATTTATTGCAGCATTCTCCTGCTGGGTCCAGACTTTGCCTTTCATCACCCTGTGTGGATCTTCTCCTTTAATGTGAACTGATGAGTCAAAAGTCTGCATTTTAATTTAAGGCATTGCATTGCTGCTTATAAAGCCAACTTTGATGCTCAGATTAGGTTTAGTATTAACAGGCTGAGTTTTTTTTTTCCCCATCTTCAGTGAATAATGGTGGTCTTGCTCTCTTAAAACAGAAGTCTTCCTTGATTTGCTTAAAAGTGGATATGTTATACCTCCATAGAGGCTGTGGTTGGCTAATGCTGGAAGAGTGAGAGGCTGGAGGGTTCTCTGGTGAGTTGTGTTACAAATTAGTGTTGATCATGGTTTCCTAGGAATGAGAAAGGTGAGATGGGCTTGTTTTGGGTTTGTATTCAAAGGTAATTGTAGCCTCTAAAGATTTTGGTCACTTGTTTGTTGTTCCTCCGAATGCTGAAGTTGTTAATTTTCTCAATTAGAATTATTCCCTTTGTAACATCACACATCAATGATCAGTGTAATGAATAGGGAAGTGCACAGCTATCTCTCTCTGCCATTTATTTGGTTTGATTTCAAACGTGAGACCTGTTAACCAAGCTAGATGAGTATGTATGTGTGTATATAACTCCTCAGTTTGGATCTGTAAGCTCCTTTGTGGTTTATGGCACAGATGTTGTTGAGAAACACAAAAGATGATGTTCAGGCAGTGGCAGAGCATGAATTGTCAGAGTTTTGCTGTGGTGATTTGTGCTCAGATGTTGCAGTGAGGTCAGTCTGGCTGATTTCTTTGCTGCCAGCAAAGATGTGAAGAGCTACTGCTGTCACTCTTGTGTTTGGTGAGGGATGGAAGTGTTTGCCATCCTATGGATACACCTGTACCCAGGCATGTTAGCCTTCCTCAGCACGTGAGGGGTGTTCTAACCCTTGTGGCACTGGTAGAGCTTAATTGTGGGAATCTGAGTTAACTTGGAGTCCTCTAGGGGATGTTGCCTCCTGTGGATACAGTAACTTTCCTGGATTGCTCTATTTCCTAGTGCTTTCCTAATACCAGGATGCAGGAGGAATTACTGGTGAACATATTGCTGCTGTCCTCTGCAGGAATTCCTTCATAGTTCATAATGACACTGTTATGGGAATAAAATAGCTGGAGCTTGATTTTTTTTTTTCTTTTTTTTTCTTGCAGTGGTTTTACTGAAAAAGATTGTAGAAGAGCTTTACATTTGTGTGATATTTTATTCTACAATTATAATCTCATCATTCTCTTAATATTTTACTGATGCACTAAAACATTTTTAGGTACTTGGTAGAGCTGTATTCCTCTCCATTACCTAGATACTGAGTGGGTGACTTAAGTTACAATATTTATAAATATCTCATTTGTTTTGCTTTCAGTATTATTTATTTATCAGGACTTTGTTCCAGACAGACATGATCTTTGCTTGCTTGAATTCACAAAGAAATAAGAAATTATACACTGCAAAATCCTAAATGTGCCATTATAAAAATAACAGTATTCTTATCTATTTGTATAAAATTCTGACAACCAATATGATGGAAGAAAGCTGCAGTCAAGTGTTATTGTTGTGTCTGTCAGTCCTTCTTTGCTTGGGATACCTGTTGTAGTGTTGAGGGCAAAGCAGGATGAAAATGTGGAGCTCTTGACAACGGAGTGTTTGTGTGTTACACATGAAACAGCAGTTCCTGGTCCAAGAGGCAGGAAAGAACACAAGAACTAGAGCATTCCTACAGTAAGAGCAAAGTCATGTGTGGGTGACAACTGGGATGTTTAACATTTCTCAGTCCCACACAGACACACTCCCAAGTTGTCATTACACATAAGCAGAAAACTGACCTTTGGATTTCGTCTCTCAGCTCCAGGTTTCTGAACCAAATTTCTAATTTAATAAGAATGTACCTTTTTTTCTGAACGTTACAGTGTTCTGACCTTTCCTATCACAATTCCTTCTTTTCTTGAAAGGAAATTTCAGATGTTGGTACCTTCCTCTAAAAGAGCAGGGAGTTTCTTTGTGAATCAGGCAAGATGATTTTTTGGGAGTTATGGCCAAAAAGTTCAAGGTGAAATATTGTTATTTGATGGGTGCTTGTCCTCTGGGTGGGAGGTTGGTCATTCTGACAAGTGTTCAGCAGCGTGACTAGCAAAGTGTTGACTGTCCTGGAAGCCTGAAATTGCCTGTTTTGCTTGCTGATTTTGGGCAATTTTTCAAGAGCCTGGGTAAGGAGGCTGCTTTTACAGTCTGTGTTACTGAGAAATGTTTGTTATAAGGTCCTGCTCTTTGGTAGAGATTAATTTTGGATGTTGTGAACTTCTCATCCTGTTGAACTCCAGGAACTCAGGGATTTTGAGTCAGCTTGATTTTGGTGTTTTCTATCATCAACATATAAGTCTGAAAGATATTTTAAAATTCAGTAATGAGTGTCTGGGAACTTCAGGGTAATATTTTACTTGAAGAGTCTTTTTCATAGCTCTGCTTTTGTTCTGAACCATGATAAGGCCAGAATTGTGCTTCAGATATTCAAAACTCCTCAGAAACTGCCTGCTTTGAAGCAGTGACATCTGATGTTCCTGTCTCTCCAGTTCAGGGCCCTTGGAATTTCACTCTGCAAAATCAGCTTTTCCAAAGGAAGTTTTTTCTCTGGCGAAGTCAGGGTTCCAGAAATGCTGAGTCCGTGTGATGGAACAGCAGTAAAAATACAAAATTTCCCTTCCCTCATTCCTTTTAAATGTTTTTCTTTCTGCCAAAGTCTTAATATCAACATAGTCCAGGGTTCTGGGGTGGAAGGTGTTTATCTGTATTGGGTGTGGGGAGCGACTGGTGAGTAGAGAAACTTTTTGTTTTGTTTTCATGCAGAAAGACTTTGGGTTTTAATATTACTTTTAGAAGGATGCCACTGAATGGAGGTACTTTGAGTCCATCAATAAACTGTCATAGTATTTCTAGAGTCTCTGTTTTTAAAGATTTAGCTTTTCCAAATTTTATTAAGCATACTTTGATTGTTATAAGTCTGTGTCTGTAGCCCTATGTGCATGTGAGGAGGAAATATTAGAAAATAAGATAAAAATCCAAGTGTGCAAATGTTACTTCTTACTGTCTGCAGAAACAAAAGCCAGATTTTAGTTTCCTGTTTGTGGCTGTACTGTTATTAACTGCTGCTGTCAGTTGGAATTACTTCCTGGATACACAAAAGAGTAAAGTGAAGTCCCTTTTTCTCTCTTTTCTCCTGTATAAAGATACTATAATAACCAGACTGACATTTCCTCATTTGGAAAAACCAGTATTTGTGATCACTATGGGTGAATGTAAAGTTTAGAGCTTAGGGAGGAGTCCTGTATCATGGTCATGGTATGATCCATAGTTGGCTAATGGACATAGGCACCAAGAGGATGTGGACATATGAAAGACTGTAAATCTAAGAATTCAAGTTCTTGGTCATTTGAAGCTGTTCAACCTCTTTATGGAATATGTGCTGTTTTTTCTGAATAATGGAATATGGCTCTGAAGTAGCTGAACTGGTTTATTTTATACAAATGTTACTGGGTGCAGTCTCAGGCAGTGATTTAAGATCATGCAAGAGTTTGCTGGTGTGTTCTGTGAAAGGTTCTTTAATTAGGCTTTTTGAATTGGTGGAATTCCCTACATGGGGTGGAGTGGCTCCATTCCTTCTGAGTGCTGCTTGAACTATGTTGTTCCCTGTAAGGTACTTTGTTAAAATCTTTTGAGAGCATTTTCATTCATCTGACTGACTAATCCATCCTTTCTCTTCCCTAATAGTGCCTCAGTGCTCATATTTATTTTTTAGTTTTATTTTTTAAATGGCCTCCAGCTAAATAGGAGGCTACTTTAAAGGGAACTGTTACTCTAAGTAGAGGAGCCCTGAGCTGATGTTCTTTTGCATCACTTGCATTTTTATTGAAGTCAAATGTTTATGCCACTGTACAGGGAGAGTAAATAAGAAAGAGGAGTTGCTGTCTAGTTCATCTCATGAACTTCCTTTTAGTTTAGGGACTGTATATCCTGCTACACATGTTTAGATGTATTTTGCTGCTCCTCCCACAAGTTTTGGGGTAGCTGAGGGGGTGTGTGTATCACTTGGCTTTGGGTGTGTAGGGGGGGTTTCATGAACCAGCATCCCTGTGGTTGGTGAATTTGCTGTGTAGGTGTCTGAATATCTGAATGTGTAAAACGTGGGTCAGAGAACTTCAGCGTGTTTTTCTGTATTTTTATTTCTGGTATTACAGTATCAGGAAAGAATTTGGGAGTACTATTTTTACAATTGGCCTTAAACAGAGACTAAAGGAAACAAGGCGCAGATTCCAGCCTTCGATGAAGCAACAGGAAGGGAAGCAATGAAAACCATAAACTGTGCTGAGTAACATTTCCTCTCTTCTGCTACACTCCCCAAGAGTGACAAAGTCTTTATTGAGCCTGACAGAATTCCCAATAAAAGCTGCATTCAATCTGTATGAAGAACCTGCTGAATCACTGAGAAGCAAGTAATGGCAGCGGGCTGGAGGAGAGCCTCCCACAGCTTGCACAACCTGTGTCCCAAGAATCACCTCTGTTTGCTTTGCTGAAATCTAGGCACCTTTAAAGAACAACTTTAATACAGACAAATTCAGACACTGTCCAGGAGCCTGTTAAAATGCAGGAGTTAAAACTCCTGATACCGAGCGAGTTCTTGGTCTGGTGGAGTTTGTTTCCAGCCTTCTTTCTGTTCAGAGCATGGAAGAGGAAGAAGCAGCTCTCTAACATACAAACAGGGAGGCTGTGGCACCTTTCAGTGTGGCTTCCTTCCCTGGAAGGTTTCCTACCTCATGGTATTTTGAACAGCAGTGGAATTTGGGAAGCTGTTACCATATGGCTTAACTGTTTTTTCAAAGGCAGAAATGTGTGTCTACTTCTTTTAAAGTATATTGTCTGTGATATGGCTGAATCTGTAGCAGATCTTTAGAAGATACTAACATTTTTTGTTTGCTCTGAAGCCTATAAAATATGCATCCTGGCAACTGCCCTACCTCGGGAAAGGTACTGATGCAAAGTCCTTTGTGCTTCTGTAGGAGCAGTTCCTGTGTGTGACCCAGGGAATCCTGGGTGGCTTGGCAGCCCACGTGGGCTGGGCGTGGGGAGCCTCGAGTGAGCCAAGCATCTGCTCTTGCAACAGGAATTTAATGTGTTTGGGGTGGATTGAGAGACAGGTTTTGTGCAGCTCCCTGGGACAGGTTTGCATGTGAGAGCAATCGCTCTGGAACTTGCTGACGCAGCTGGTTTGAACTGTGGCTTTGAAGTGGTGCTGTGGTGCAGGTTTCTGCTCTTTTCTCATTCCCTGAGCAAAACTCTGGACTGAATAATACCTGCCAGTCTGTGCTCTTTGAGCCCCCTGGTTTCAGGCTCAGGGTGGATCCGGGATGGCTCACTGGAACGTGGGATCTGGGAGCATCCCTGAGTCCTGGCCCCACTGCAGGGAGCAGCTGTCCCACAGTCCTGGCCAGGGCTGGATGCAGCTGTCTGGGGACTGGGCTGCCTCTCCCCACGGCATGAAGGACACAACGTGACAGGCAGTGCTGAAGGGAGTCCCTGGGGATTTATGGCTTCCTCAGCGTCCCCGATACCTCAGTGCAATTGCTGAGGTTGCCTCTGTGGGATTTATCAGAATGTGCTACTATGAGGTCATTTCAGAACCATTTATTTTCCTTAGAAATAGACCAGATTTCCTGTTTAGTGTTTTAACATAATCATGTGTTGCTGGAACACCTGGCTGGGGTCATATCAAGTAAAGCATTAGTTTTTTGGTTTGTGTTTATCGAGGGCAAAGCTATTTGTGATGCAGTCATTCTGTCTTTTTTCCAGAGCATCACACTGCTTTTTGCCCACTTTTAACACTGCAGGGGAATTTGTCTTGGACCTTATTGTGGACTTACAGCTTTATGGATGCAGCTCATGTGAATTACCGTTGTGCTGGCAGGAGCTATTGTTGGTTGGAAAACTTTGTGGTCAGAACTCCATGTTCACGACCACCATTGTTCCATCACAGTCTTAATTCTGAGCTTTGTAAAGCTGCCTCTTGGATTAAAGGTGAGGGATTGGGAGAGAAGAGGGTGAAGCATAAGGAAATGATACAGACTCACAAATTTTGCTCATCACTTGTGTTTCTGCACTGTGGTGCTTGTTCAGGAGCATCTTGGTCCTGTCCAGATCTGTCCAGATCTTGGTCATACTTTAAAAAGCTGCTGATAAAGAAACTAAGGATGACCACCACTTCCCCAGCAGCTTTGAGGCTGGATTATATTCTCGTGATGACTTTTTTAGCTGACTGTGCTTATTTCATTATTTTAAAAAGCTACGTCTTAACAACTAAGAAATTAGTATTTCACTACCCTTGTAAAAAATAGTAGCAAATTAAGTGTTTTGGGATAAATGGGTGATGGTGGTAGTTAGCTGGTTTGCTTTTGTGTGATGAGTTGATGCCTCTTTTATTTTCCCATTTTATGGTACTGCTATGAGTTAGCATCTGGCAGGGAAAATGAGAAGTGGTCTGGGTGTTCAGGTGGCTCACTGTGAACTGTATTGGGATGAGTATGTTATCATAAAATAATATATATTTAGATAACATGATGTCGTTACTAAAATCTCTGTGTTTTTACACCACCTTTGGTTTAGCAGCTGGTTAAGCTTTTTGCCAGAAGGATGTGTGTGTTGGGGATGATAAAAGCTGGTGCTGAGGCTGCTGGTGGCCACACTTCCCTCGTGCCGCGTTTGGAGATAACGGTGCTGTCCCAGAGCCATCCCTTGGTTTCTGCACTGCTGCTGAAACAGGCTGGCTAATACAGTGTGTTCTGTCACAGGAGGAGTTTGAAGACTCAGATGTCCTCTGCTTTTTAAATGTGTCTGCTCATGAACTCTGTGCTGTGAGAACTGGAGGCAAAGGCAATCAGCCGTCCCGGGCAGCTCGGCACAGAATCACTGTGGTCACAGTGTTCTTGTTTCCACTCTGTAGTTAGAAAATCTCCCTTTGAGCAAGATTAACAACTGCCCCGTTCCCTCTACTCTTTGCACAGTTCCCTACTTTCCCTTGAGTCTCTGTAGCTGCAGTTTTAGCTATTTGGATAGAAAATGCGAATTTCTCCGTAAATAACTGAGTCAAGGTAGTTTTCTGTCAAAGATTGAAGAATCTGTGTGGGCACAGCATTTGCAGGTAGATCTTGTGCTTTACTTTCAGGTATTGTTTCAGGTGATGAAAAGCTCTGAAAAGAAAGATTACAAAATAAAATCATACTGACCTTGGTCTTTAGTTTAGAGCATGTGGAGAAATTGCTTTTCATCAATAAGCACATTTCGGTTGGGTTTTGATGGAAGTAAAGAGATTATAAGGAAGGATATGGAAAGGGGCTATAAAATTCCAGCAAGTGCTTTGAGTTCTGCTGTTGTGACGCTGATTGTTGCCCTTTGGCATCGTCCTTTAATAGCATTTTTCGTAGTGGGTATCCAAACATATCTGTGAAACTGATCTCTGCCCTTTGTACTGTGGTTATGTGCTTGTCTGCTGTTTATAACTGCTGCGGTGACAGAAATCCCTTTTTAAAACTGAGACTGAAAATAGGATTAGAAGCTGTTACAAACCTCGAGTTAGAGAAATGAATGTTTGCAGCTCTGGTGGAGGAGGGTTTCTGGGAGCGTGGTGCAGCCTCTGTCCACGAGGTGGCCACAGCCCCTGCCCATCACCAGCCAACCTCCTATTAATTGATGTTCCTCGCTGGCAAAAATGCAGAATGAGACTCTAAATGTAGCATGTCAAACATAATTTCAGTGCTACTATAAGCACTTGGTCTGAGGGAGTAATGGAGAAAACTTCACATAGTATAACTGATAGGAAATTTTCATTTTATTGGGAAAAACTGGGATATATATACACCATATGTACTGTACCCTCCCTTGTCGGACTTTGAAGTGGCTTGTGAGGGAGAGGAGGAATTCTACCTGGCTGTATCTATTTAAACAAGCAAATTACTTCACCGAGACATGTAAAATATTTTGGATGAGTATGTTTGATGCTCTGGTGTAAAGAGGCATTTTGCAGCCCTTCCCAGGGGATCACTGAGTTAGCTCTTGTGCTCAGGGGCACCCAAAATCACCTGCTCTGCACAACTAGGAGAGGAGCTCGCTTGAAGAGTCAGTTATTTTTAGGGAAAGTGTTACAGATCCTGGTTTAAAAACACTTACAGAAACTGCTGCATGAGTAGCCAGTGTGTTTGGCTTGTTGACGTGTCCCCTGGCTGGGCAGTGAGCAGGATGGGGTTTATTACATTTATCAAGGTTAGAGCAGTAACAGCCGATAGTGTGAGTTAAATGCCTTCTGCTGGCTGAGGGAATAGGAACCTTTGCCTCCCCTTTGCTGTGCTCTGGCTCAGCTGCTCTCTCTGCTGCTGCTCGTCTCGACAGCCAAAGTCAGAGCCGTGGGATGCTTTCCAGACATGAATCCCTTTAAGCAAATGTTTATCTGTTTCATTTACCAACTGTTTATTCATCAAGCTCCTCAGTGGGTCAGCACAGCCCTCCTGTGTCTGCAGGTGGAGTGCCCATGCCCAGTGCTGGCACTGTGTTTTAGGGAGTTCCAGAGAATAATTCTAAAGTCAGGATGTGGTCATTTTTCATATGTACAATTTAAAAACTTTGTGATTAGACATGAATATAAACTTTTGTTCTGCTTACAGTTTTCTGTGACTCATGACTACAGAACTGCTTATCTAAAATATATTTTAAAGACCTTCTGTTACATCCTAATCTCTGTTATGTAAAAAAAATATTGGAAAACTTATATAGGCATAATGAGTTATGAAGACTGAAAAATTCAACTTTAATTTTAATACCAAATACTGATTCCTTCCTGACTGCCCAACTTCAACAGGAGTTGTGAGTATCCTTCTTCTGGTCTGGGAGAGGGGGACCTCCAGGTGGAGGAGGAAGAATGTGGGACACAGGGGTTTTATTTCAGTTCTTCCATAGAGTCTATAACTCCTAAGTTTTATTAACTACTAAGGCAGTGTATGGTCTGAGGATACAGTTGCTGCATTCCTGTGCCTGATGCTTTCAGGTGGGGAGGGTGAGGCAGTTCCCTGCTCGGAAACAGGGAAAGCTCAGTAATGGAGCTGGTGGGACACCTGAAATGACCCTTTGGCTGCCAAGTGCCCACCTCTGACAAGCTGTGGTGTGTTTGGAGTCTGATTCATAGCTGGTGTTCCCAGATTTCACTAATAAAATCAAGTTTGTGGCAACTCACAGTCGGAGGATTAGAATGAGATTGGACTGTGTGAGAAATGAGTGCTTTATAAATGTGTTACACATTCAGGCCTTCTGTTTAATTTTCATGGGGTTTGGTAATGACATTTAAAAAAATAAATCAGAGTTTTATTGGTTTTACAGGGCCTGCAATTACGTCTGACCTTTCGTTTGGTATAACAGTCCATATCCGTTATATTGCTAAACAAGGACTATTAAGCCAAAGAACTTTTCTGAAGTAAATCCATTGTAAATTCTGAGACCAGCGTTCATATTGATTTATCTTTTGTAAACACTGGATAAATGCAGCACTTGAAAATTCAGAACATACTTTCCAAGGCCAGGCTGGAGAGGCTGCCCTGTGGTGCATAATGATTGTGTTGTGCGTGTGTTGGACGCTCCCAGCCCACCTGTTCAGGACAGTAAATTCGGTGATGAATGGCCCCAGTGAGCTGTTCCCCAGCATGTGGTCTGCACCATCAGCACAGATATTTCTGTGACTGAGGACGATTCTGTCTAGTGAGAAGTTTAAACAGCTGTATCTTCTAATTGCAGCTTCTATGTAAAGCCCTGTTTTTAAAGTGAAATAATGTTCGTGTTTTAATATTTTTGTTTCTGTGGTTGGTGGTGGTTGGCACTGATGTGATGCTCAGTCGTGGTGGCAGGAGGTGGGAGACCTCTAAAACTTCATTGTCTTCTTTTTTGCTAAAGAGTATTTTGGAGTAATTTATGATGTTGCCCTTTGGACAGGGATTGGGCTGAGTAAGAGGCAGTAGGATGGAGGAGGTTTGTAGTAGGGCTACCAGCTAGGTCTGAGGTGGACATGAAAGTGTTTCCTCTCTCAACATAACCCTTTTGCTATGAAAAGGTACCGTGGTTCTCTGCACTGTACGTGGTGGCTACACTGCATGGTTTAGGTTTTTGCTGGGGTTCTTTGCCACTAGGAAATTAATTTTGCAAAATTCCCTCTTTAAAAAGATGTTAGAAGGTTTCAACAGTTTTTGTCCTTGGATGAACAGGACTGCCCCTTTTGTCTTATTCCACGTGTTGTTTGCTGCTGTTTCCAGTCATGTAAATATTTTCAGAGATATTTTTAATAAATCTTTTTTTTTTCAGGTGAGTGTTTATGCATCAGTTGGATTTCACTCTTTTCACTTTCACAGCTTGAGTGTGGACAGGGTTCTTCAAGTCGGTGTGTTCCCTGACCTGTCTCTAGAATTATGTCTCATAGGTCTGTGTAACTTACTGCAGAACCTGAAAGTAATGCTGAGTGATTAGATGCTGTGAATGAAGTTGGTCACGTTTATTCTTTTTTTCTCTCTCTTTAGGACTTAAACACTATCTATTCTTTCCTTCATGGACTAGACATACTCTCGCATTTCAGGGAGCATCAGCTGAGGTGAGTACTCCACAGCTAGAGTTGTTTAGCATTGTGTATCTCTGACTTTATTTTTGTGGAGATGAGCAGAGCTTTTGTCTGCCTGCACTGGGAGGTGGCAGAGCATTGGCCAAGCCCATTGCTGAGCGCAGTCACTGCAGTAACATGGCATGGAATCCAAACTAATTAGCCTTTCTAAGAAGGAAGGCAGAGCTTACTGCCATTTGCCTACAAAGGACTGTGCAGACAGTGCCCTCTCTTAACTCCTGATTACAAAAGCTTTTTAATGCTTCAGACATTCGGATGATCTCAGAATCCATAAAATGGAAGGCCAACAAAGCATAGAAAGTGCGTTGGAAGTATTTTAGTTCCTTCAGCTCTGTTGCTATGGGTAATTCCAGTGTGTGGGAGTGATTTAAACACTTAGAGAACATGCTGTATATTATCTGTTTGGATAATGAAGAACACCATAATAATTTGAATTTTCTGGTTAAGCACATCTTTTCTTTAGGACAAAAAAAATGGTTGAATTCGAGGTCTTAGAGCTTTAAAGTGGTTCTACTGAAATATGGTGATTAATGGCTCATGATCTTTGGGGAGTAAAATTGAAATTAAACTTCTCTTCCTCCTCCCTCAGAATAATGTCATCGAGTGCCCGCTATGAGAGGTACAAGGGCAACCAAGTCCTCTTTTGGTGAGTACACAGCACTTGTTGGAGTTCTTCAGTAGAAGTGTGAGCAAAAGCACTGTTTTGCATGTTTAATACATGATTTGCTTTTTCAGCCATTGCTAATAAAAGCCTTTACAGCATTTCAGCTTGGTTAAAAGCTTTGGCAGGAGGTGTTTGTAGGAGCAGTGTTGGCATCTGAGGGGTGCCCATGAGGTGTCTGTGTGTGACTGTGGCACCAGGAAGGCACGGGCAGGGTCCCCCCCAAGGCTGGTGGGAGCCGTGGTGACACTCAGTAGGTGGCACTGTGTCCCTGGAGCTGGCACTGCCTGCATCCTGCACGGGAGAGGGATGGAGCTCCAACAACACCTCTTTAAGTTGCAAGAATTAGGATTTGAGCTCAGAGTTCTCTTTGGGTTCCTGCTGGGAGGCAAATATACTTTTGTTTTCTTCGTATTTTAGCATTGTTCATGGTATATTTACCCTCTCACAGCTTATCCTAGCTTTCTGTATAAGGCACAGCTTCCAGCACACCCGAGTCTAAATGAGACACCACCTGCTAGTTGAGGTGGTGGCTCTGTGTGACACACACCCGCTCTGGTGCCAAGTCTGTATGTGTGTTTAGGAATTGTGGGCTGTCCTGTATTTCTAGCTTTATGTATACTTTCACTGGAATAAAATGTTTTCATTGAAAATTAATAACTCCATTTTAATAAAATAAAATTTTAAGCTGACTTACATGTCAAATTGTAAAGTACAAGAAACATTCTGGATGTAGATGTTTTAAAAAAACATCTTGGTAGCATCCAGTTCAAGTGCTCAGGTTCTTACATATCAAACTGCTACAGTGGTAAATCAGTATTTTACTACAGTGATATTTTGGATAATATATTTCTGAGGTGTTGTGAGAAGAAAGTAGATATCAATGATTTCTTTTCTTACAGCTCAGAAACTATTGCAAGATGCTGGTATATCCTACTTTCTGGATCTGTGCTCATGAAGGATTCCATGTTTTTACCACCTTGCAGGTATGTGAAGTTCTTATTATTTAAAATAAGGCAAGGTGTGGTTTTTTTTTTTTTAATAAATGCATTCTATATGTTGGTGTTACTGTAAATTTTTAACAATTTTACAATATTTTTTTCATTATTTTGTTTTTCTAAAGTTTGATAGTGGCTCTTAGAATAATTGCTGCTGC
Organism: Pipra filicauda; assembly: GCF_003945595.2. Taxonomy (NCBI): domain Eukaryota; kingdom Metazoa; phylum Chordata; class Aves; order Passeriformes; family Pipridae; genus Pipra; species Pipra filicauda. The sequence continues at coordinate 1,546,347 of NW_024105086.1, forward strand.
GTGACTGTTTTTAGAGTTTCCTGTGTCAGAAACAACGACTGCAGATCACATGGCTTCTGCCCTTTGGCTGGAGGCTGTGTTTAATGGCATATATGATTTTTCTGTGAAGCAAGAAGAGCCCAGCAGCACTGGTTAGGGAGAGCATATGCCAGTAGTCTGAGTGCACCTCGGGGCTGAGGCACAGGGAACGTTGGGAAATGCTTTCACTGGAGCACATTATTTGACTTGAGCTGGACTTGCTCAAGTAATACCCCGAGTACCCAGAATAATACTCTGCTTGACCTTGTGCATCACTCAGAAATTTTATTTCTCTGTATTTCACTTGACTCAGCACGAGCTGCCCGTGTTAACAGCCTTAATGCCAACTCCAGCTCCAGTACATTTCCATAGGCTTGAATTCCGTGGTGAGTACTGATAAGAACGTTCAGGACTCCATTTTTCAGCTGAGTTCTCTGTTAGCTATAGGCTGGATGTTAAACTCTTAATGCTCTTTGAGTGACTGAAGTTCCTGGAGTGAAGTTGTCCAGAAGAATCTGTGGCTGCCCCATCCCTGGGAGTGTTTAAGGCCAGGTTGGACGGGGCTTGGAGCAACCTGGGCTAGTGGGAGGTGTCCCTGCCCATGGCTGGTGATTGGAACTAGAGGAGCTTTAAGGTTTCTTCCAACCCAAACCATACTATGATGAGTCTGTGATAAGTTCAGGAGTACCAGAAGGGAGGACATTGCAAGCTGATATTTGCATAAAACCTCTCTAAAATCATTGCTTTGCCAAACTTAGAATAAGTCACTTGCCATCATTAAGATTTCTTGTACCTTAAAAAAAAGACAAAATAGATCTGTTATAGCTAATTCACAAGATTACAACTAGTTTTATTATGGATAATGAGGAAAAATAGCTGCTAGATGGTGAAAGGGTCACAGAGTTCTGTTAGATGGAGCTGCTGGCAGGTTGCAGCTTACGTGATTCCTGGGGGGTACTGTCCCTGTAGGTGGTGAGATCACAGGGAAAGGAAGGGAATGCACTCCTGCTGGATATCCAGGGTGTTCAGATCACTTCCATTTCATTTGAATGATGTTTTTTTCTTCAGTACAGTGGGATAAACTTCAGCTGCTTTCCCTGGTCTGAATACCTCATCTATCACATCTGTAGTTGAGGGAGTCACCAGTCACTTACAGGCTAACTTCCTATGAAACAGTGGCTTAGATAAGTTAGTAGTATTCTTTCATAATTGTGATTAGCAGCATTTTAATTACATTTAAAGTAATGCTTAATGTCATGCTTTTTGTCCCCAACCAAGTTCCTGAGCATGTGAGTCATTCTGAAGGGAGGTTTGCATACATATCTATAAGAAAACACAGTATTGCCTTAATTCTCCTTGCCTCAGGTATTCCAGAGCTATTCCTTGTCACAGGAAACAAAGATAACTTGCTGCCATGCTCTCTCTGCCTAATGAGCATATAATCTTGTAAGATACTAGTGAAATAAACTTTAGGGAAGAGTATTTTGGGGGGGATTTATCTGCTTTATCTGTGCTTTTTAATTTTCACAGTAGGAAAGTGGCAGACAAGTGTAGGGAATGAAAAGAAAACCACACCTGAAGTGTTCTGAGACTGCTGAAGGGAATGGAGACATCCCTCCAGCCTCTTGGGTTTCTAGTAGGATTGGTGCTGCCCAGACACTGGCATCAGATAAAGCTCATCTGTTTGACTTGTTAAATATGGTATAAATGTGTCTGCTTGTGAACAGAGGTTGGAGATGGGTGTGTTCTGCACAGGAGTGATGCAGGAGACTGTGATGGCTTTGAGATGGCCAGGGGGTAAATGAATGAGGACCAAAATAGAATCCTTAATGGGAGGAAGGTGGTAACTACCAATGGTGAGAATTTAGGCTTTAATCTGGAGACCTCCTGGAGCTCTGAAAAGGTTAAGAGCCAGGTTTGAATAATTGCCATTCTGGAAGAACTGGATGGATGGAGGCAGATCCTAGGCAGCAAATGGATTCTGGTTTGAAACTCAGTTTGTGTACTTCATAACACCCTCACTCCCCAGTTTCCTCTTTGTCCTGTTGCTGATTTCAACTTCGTATTTGTCCTCTGGAACATTTGACAAACACTTTGTGTTTGAAGAACTCTGGGCTCTCTGTGCTTGAGAAGGGCTTTTTCATTGCCTTGGATGAATTTGTATTCAAGTTGTAGTTCAGAAGTTGGTTTAAAAAGTGGAGGAGTAAATCTTGCACCCAGGTACAGTAAATCTATTCAATGTGCTGACACTGATGCTCATGATGAGAAAAGCCCTGTAAGGTTTTTAAGGTAAGAAGCAGATCAGTCAGTAACACCAGGTACAAAGATGGGATAACCTTGATTGCCCTGTTGCCTGGAGAATGGATTGTCAATAGATTGGGCATGGGAGGACAAGAATTTGCCTCTAACGAGAAAGAGGTGGCTGGAATAAAAAACCAGGATTGATGGATTCATGGAAGGAAAACCGTGTCAGCAAGTCAAAGAGGTTTTGTGTTAACCTTGCTTGTTAATGAAGATAATTCATGTGAACAGGATATTTGAAGGAGATTACTCACAGCAAGATTAGCCATAGGAGATATATCAAGGGCCTGGAGGAACTTCTGAAGCCAATTATGTGGCTGACAGCCTCCTACAGCTGGGAGAATTGAACCTCCAAGGGAAAAACACAAACTCTTGAAACATTCAAGATGTAGTCTTACTAAAAACAAATACTCTCTTTTCTAAACCCTTCCAAAATCTCACAAGTGGAGAAAATTGGAATCATTATCCTACTCATGTAGCGAGTAGGACACTCCCTAAACACTTCCTTTATTCCAAGTGACCTCATGGCTGTGTTGTGGTATCTGTTCACAAGTGCTGGAGATGCATCAGTGACTCAATAAGCCAGTTCTCTTTCTTTTCTTTAATAAAAGGAGAAGACACAAATGCTTAGATCAAGAAAATTGTCATACTGAAAGAGGAACTCCCAGTTTATCATTGTAAACAGCGGCTTGGGTTGAAATTGTTTTAGTTTGTTTTGTGCTAATATTTGCAAATAACAATATTTTGCTGTATTTTGAAACTTGCTGTGACTGTTAATAGTGTTTGAATCTGTTCTGTGTCAATCCCAGTCCCGATGACTGTAGTGTGGATAGTGCTTTTCCTCCCTCAGCTCCCAAGGTCTAAACCCAGGTGTGCCAGTCCACTGCTGTCATACAGTAAACTTAATATCTGACAAACTGGCAGTTGCCCATAAGGTTGTGATTTACAGTCACAGAGTAAGAAATTTAAAAATTGCAGAGGTCTCAGGATGATATTCTCTGTTTGCTTCACACTGGAAAGCTCTTCTCAGCTAACTGTTGTGGATTATTTTTCTGCTCTCATGAAGACAGCTTGAGGCTTCCATCCCTGTGCTTATCAAGACTGATAGATTTTATATTCAGCACAGGATCAAAGCAGTGGTTATTCAGTGCATTTGTGGCTCTGGATGAGGTGATGTTTTCCCTGGGTGTTTCTGTTAAGTGGTGGCTGTAACTTGTAGCGTTGCCTGACAGCCAGTAAGTGAACCAACAACTTGGGAATGCTACCAATAAATGTATTTGTAAAACTAATTAATTCAGAGGGAGTTGTTAGTATTGAAATTCTTCTGGCAGTGCTGGTGCTGGGATGAAAATACTCTGAGGGAGAAGGGAATGTGGCTGAGAAGAGGCAGGGCACTGGTGAGAGGCTGAGTGTCCTGGTCTCCCAAAGTGCAGCTCCTTGTGCTGGAGGTGCTGACCTGGAGTAAGGGCTGGGAAGGTGTAGCAAACTAGGAATACATCTTTCTTGACATGGAACAGTCTTCTAAGAAAACCAAAAGAATGAAGAAAGACTGTGTTCAGACCTGTCACAACAACTATATGACCAAATAATCTTGTCTGTTATTTCCAACCCGACCAGTAACTTCCTTTTGCTCTGTTCATAGTTCCTTACAAAAGCTGCCCTTTAGGGGTTTTATGGACTGCAGGGGATGCTGATTGTGCCACAGAAAATTTTTTACTGGCTAAACTAAAAAAAAGTCCAAGAGAAATGAAATTGGAAGCAAAGGGTCGTGTATGATTTGTTCATAACTAAAATACAGTTTTACTAAGGCTGTCTAATCCCATGGCCTGAAATAGCTGGAAAGCTTCAGAGAAAGTGGTAAGTGAGCCACTGGCTTCCTCAAAGTGTCACTGTGTGCAGAGTATAAAGTAATTAGTACAGAGATCTTGAGCTTGGAGCCTGCAAATTGAGTAGTATGTTACACAGCCTCCAAAATAATTTCCAATTAAAACTTCAGCAGGCTTGAGAGATAAACCTGCTAAATGTTGTTATTAAGAGCTAATGCAGAAATGGGTTTTGATGACTGAGCATTAATTGAAAAGGGTATTTTGCATTCAACCATGTATCTTGTGGTGTCAGGTTTCCTTTAAACCATTTTCCGATGGAGTTAAGTGTTATAATATTTTTTCTAATGAAGTTACTTTGAAAAGCTCAGGACTTCCAGAGCACATAATGAAAACCCTGCCTCCCATTCCTTATGCAACTCGTCTCTTCCAGGCCCAGGTTTTGCACTTGCCTGGAAAATGTTCTTGCATTGAAGAAATCCATCCAGATTACTGGATGAGCAAGGTCATGGGGTTTGCTTTGCAGTGGCAAAAAGTACAATTTGTCTTCATCTTTCTGTTTCTAAAAGCAGCCTGACAGGCAGTTTTGAGAGACCTGTGTATTCATAAGAACAAAATATCTGCAACTCCTTTGCTTATTCTATTGATAAGCTGGTATTTCAGGATCCTGGCCCAGTGCTGGGTGTTCCTGCAGGTAAAGCTCCTGCAGGTAATCACAGATAACTCTTTTATTGACACCAACTTACACAGCCAGGATAATGTTATGATTTTGTAGTTCCTGGAAAGTACAGAACAGAATGTAAAATACCTGACATCCTGCCACTGAAGGCTTTGACGCCCAAAATATCTGAAAATATTGTAGCAGAATATTGTAAATTTGAAGATGCCTGCTAATTAGTGTTGAGGCAAGTAATAAGACATTCAGTCTCAGTCTCCATCTGTTTGTAGGCTGAAAACTCTTCAGGACAGGCTGTGTTTTTACCTTTAATGTATGTACTGTATTCTGAGTAATGCAGAATGAGAAACTATCAGTATTGGATAACTTGAGCATATTGATATCAAGAAATGTTCAAGTAAAATGTGACAACTATTGCTTAAATTTGTCAGTCTTGAAATTCTAGGTGTATTTCAGCACCAGATACTCAGGTTGTCCAACAGCTGGATATGAAGAATTTTTAAACATTTGTGTTCAGAAAGCTCGTAAGTGCTTGTGCACATCCTGTTTAAAGAGCTGTTTTATTATGTTTAAAATAATGTTACATTGGAGGCTTCTCTAAATAGTTTGCTTAGTAAAAGTAAGGGTTGTTATAACAGCTCCAGTCTGATCCCATGGCCTGGACACCCATTAGTGGTTGCTATAGGATATCATGCCAGTTTAACTTACATTCCTTTCTCACATGATGCAACTGCTTAAGCATTTTTAATTATGAGTGGTGGTGAATCAGGAGGAAAACAAGGTTTCTTGCAAATGAGGCATCCATAAATCAAGGATAAACAAAGCTGCCTTTGGTATGTGGAAGACATTTTTTCCCCATGACAGTGTTGCAGGGCAGTGAGTGAATGGCTGAAAATTAATGATGCAGATGTAATAGATGAATATTAAGTTGCAGGAGTGTATAATAAAATTATAAATAAAAAAAATTGTGATGTAGTTTTATAGTACTGACTTTTTCTGGGCTTCCAGCAGTGGGAGGCTATAGAATAATGATGTTAAATTTAAGGCTTATTTAAATCACACATATTTTAACAATACCGATTAAATTAATTGCATCATTTAAAATTTTAACAGTTATACCAGTGGTAGTATGCCCTTTGACATAGTTTTTATTGTAAGTAGAGCTTAATTTACATTAGTTTCATGTTTTCTCACACTTTCAGTATTAATTTAAATTTTTAATTGGATTATTTTTCCTGCTCTCTGCTTGAAAGCACTGAAGTGAGTGTAACATTCTGTACCTTAATGAGCCTTTCCTCATTTTTTTTTTTGTGTGTCTTGCCATGTGACATCAAGAGGACTTGGTGTTTAGGGATGTGGTTGGGAAGGGTGCTGTGATGGTTTGTAAGCAGAGGTGCTGAAGCCCAGCTGGAATGGGCTGCTCAGATCCAACCTGCCCAGGGTGCAAAGCTGGCCCTGGGAAGTGGTCTTTTAGTATCAAAAAAAAAGATTGCCCTACCTCTTCCAGAATTAGATGTACTTTCCAGAGCCCTCACCTTTGAAAACCAGCATATTTTAGGTTTGGGTGGGTCTTCAATGGCCAACTGAAAACCTCCAAGTAATTTGTTGTCACAGAAAGTCCACGTTTACTCTTCTTTCCCAAATGGGTTTTATCTCCTCCCCTTGCAAAGCTTTGTTCAACTGAATCCTTTCCATTTCCAATTAATTGGGAATGAACATTTTTCTGAGGCCTGGATTATAACTGGCAGATTAGTGAAGTCTATTGATGTCAGCAAACCTCTTAACTAGTAGAGAAGCTAAACATTTGTATTCCAGAGAAAAATATGGAATAAGTCATTAAGAACGTTAAAATCTATGTTTCTAAAACACGTTGCATATGTTAATTAAGAATGTTAAAAATGGGTATTTTTGAGACATAGTGGTGGTTATAGCTGGGGAGAAACCATATGCTGCCTCCTCCTTTGGAAGCATCTCTGCTGAGGAATAATCGATAAACCATCCATGCTGTGCTCCAGGAAATAATTAAACTTGACCTATTGACTTGTTAATGTGAGTAGTTTAGGATTAGCAGGGTGGGTTTTGTCTTTGGAACTTAATCCTTTTCCGAGTGTTTGGTTGTTGTAAAGTGCCTGATGGAGCAGAAATGATGGTGCCAAGAGTGTGACCTTTGTTCCCAGCACTCTTCTCTTCCTCCTTAGTGTTTACTGCCATTACTTAATTAGCAAATGCTGCAACGAGAGCAGAGGGGAGCTGGACAGTTGCTGAATTTCAGGAATGTGTTTATGTAAAGCAAAACAAAAAGGAAAACAACCCTTCCTCAACCTCGAGGAGTTTGATAAACTGTTGTTACACGACAAAAACACTGTGCTTGAACAACCTGCAGCAGGAAATTGGAGCCTTTTCCTAACTACAGGAGACATAGCAATAGTAGCAATAATCTGTTTTGTGATAAAACTGATGATGATTATTTCTGTTTTTAAAAAGCTGCAAAAATTGAAACTTCCAGTTGCACGCAATTCCTTTAGAATTTTGGTTTTGGGGGGAAAAAAATCTCTTGTATTTAGCTTTCTTTTGTAAGGAATAGAATTGCAAATGTTTGTAACTTTTTTTCCTTTTTTTTTTTTTTTTTTTTTGCAACTGAAAATGATCCCATAGCAAAGTTGGTCTCACTTTGCTTTTCCGTTTGTGAAGAAATCCTAACATGGAATTTCGGTTCACCTTGAAGTTGGAGCTGACATTAAAAATGACATTTCTGTATTTTCTGAACTGAATTAACTTTTTTATAATAATGACAGTAGTTCAACCATTCTTTTTATGTATTGCAAATACACAAGACTGTCATGCCTGGATCACATGCTGTGTGGAAAAAGCATGAAAGAAGGCATGAAAATTTTAACTCTGAGTTTCTTAGTATAGATGTGTGAAAATGCCAGTTTTCTGTGTGAAACCTGTGCTTCTCTGGTCTGGGTGAGAAAATTTTCGTTGTCGTTTATCACTCCATGGCAATCATGTAATTTAAATATTTTTTTTTTCCTTCAGTAGACCATTAGCAAAATCAAAACTCGACAATGGAAGCTGCTGTTCCCTTGTTAATCGTAATTCTTTATAATAATGGGATTACACTGATCATTTGTTGGAATATTCTGATGTAACTTGGGTAACTTCACAGTTTCATAGAATCACAGAATGGTTTGGCTTGGAAGGGACCTTAAAGACCATCCAGTTCCACCCCCTGCCATGGGCAGGGACACCTTCCACCATTCCAGGTTGCTCCAAGCCCCATCCAACCCGGCCTTGGACACTTCCAGGGATCCAGGGGCAGCCACAGCTTCTCTGGGCAACCTGTGCCAGGGCCTCCCCACCCTCGTTGTAGAGAATATCTTCCTAATATCTAAACATTCCCTCCTTCAGCTTTAGTTTAGTCTAGTTTAGTTCTTTCCCTGTAAGAGCACGTATCCTGCAGAAGTTTGGGAGTGCTCCCCTGACACGCAGTTTATAAGCACGAGTCTTTTAAATGTTTTGTCCAAGGTGGTGTTTCACAGATCTTTGCCATCAAAGTGACCATGGCTCAAATCTTGTGTGACTGGAGTTTCAGATGTACTTTCCAAACATAACCTCACTGAAAGCAGATGGAGCCGACCCACTTTTTAAGGATATGTCTCCACACTTGTCTGAACTCCCTTCTAATTCACACGTTAATCCCTGCTTTGCGTTAACTGATTCTTCGGTTGTCTCACCTGCTGGTAGGTGTTAAAACGTGATTGATGTTGACAGCCCGAGTTTGTAACAGCAGCTACAACTGCTGAACTGCTAAAGCAGGGCTCAGTCCAGCCACCCCCCTGCTCATCACGGGGCTTGTTCCATGGGACACGGGCCTGGCATCGCTTTCCTGTGGGCTCAGGGAGCGGGTGGGTCGAGCAAACCCACCTCAGGCCAGTGGGCCTGGAGTGAGGACAAACTCAATATGTGCAGCCAAGTGCTCTCAATGGCAGGTGCCACTGCAGGCACAGGTGGAGTGAGTTCAGAGGTCTCTGGTCTGTGACACACCCTGTGTCCCCCAGCAGTGTCCAGCTCAGCTCTGCTGGCATGGTGCCTTCTCCAGAGGTGATTCCCTAAAGCCACCTCTGGTGGTGGGTGTCCTGAAGGAAGGTGTCTATTAAAGCTGATGAGCTGAAGCACATCAGGTTGCCTTTAGCTGCTCTCCTTAGGTGCTGTATTACACTGCCCATCACACTTGGTCGCATTTGTGGTTTTTCACACTTCTTAAAAGAGAGCCCATCACGGTGATTCCATCACCTTGTGATGGCACAATAACCAACACAAAGGCAGAGGTCACAAGTTAAGGCCCAATGTTCGAGAAGAGATTCTCTGTCCTTTCCTTTCCTGGGAGGATGAAGAGGTGACATGGAGTTGAAGGAACTCTCCTTAAAAGTACGTGCAAAGTAGTATTTTGGAGTCCTTGGAATTTGCGTATATTTGTTTTTACAAAGCCTATTTAATGTTTAATTAAAATTTACTAGTGTTTTCTTGTCAGAACTGAAATGTGTTATAAGTGATTTTGAGTATCTGCAAGTAATAATGGATTTTACAAAAGAACATTCTTTATATTTAGGCATTACATAGCAGACCATGATGAGCAGTGCTGAATAAATTAAAAAATTATGTTGATGATACTATCTGGTTGGAATTTTTCACACAATAGTTTTCATCAATTTTTTTTGTCCCCTTTTTTTTTTAACAACGTGCACCATTGCCAATTATTTTGGTTACTGAAAAGGTAAAATAGGCTGTTCATCTCATTCTTCTTCGTTTGCTTTTTCCCCATCCCACTCTAGTTTTGGCAAGCAGTCTGGAGGAAAGCGAGGATGCGAATGTATCATATTGGAGCCTTCAGAAATGATTGTGGTAAGACAGATTTTTTTTTTCTCATATGTATTTAAATCTATTGCTGGTTTCAGCAAATTCTTTCTCTTTTACAGCAGAAAGCTTATTGTAAAGTATTCTATAAAATTGCAGCAAAACTGCCTTGATTTCAATTATACCTATGGCTGCTCTCGTAACAGCAGTAGCTATGTAAATTTAATCTAGATGGGTAAATGATGATGATGATTAGGTCATTCTTTCTAAAATTATGCTTACTTGAGTTTCAAAAGCCTAACAGTCACGGCTGAGTTGAGCATTCCTGAGTCAGGCAATGACAGCCTTCTATCCTGAATATTTTATTTACACCCCCATCTCCCATTTCATTGCTTTTAGTGGCCATGTCTGGGAGGAAAAGCCTCCTTCCTCCAAGCCTTTGCAGTGCCACACAGTGTGAAGGCTCGTAGGCAGGAGAAGAAACATGAGTGTGCTTAGCCAAGCTTGAAGGATAAAGGTTTTCAGCTTAGTTGTCACCAACCTTAATGCCCAGGGTTCCTTCTGCTTCTTCACAAAACTTATGATACAGCCAAGTGCACATATAGATGATAACACAGAGTGTTGCTTATAGAGAGTAGCTCAGTCCTTTCCAGGTTGATGTGCACATGCTGTCAGCAGCTGGAATATTAGGATTGCTTTTCCATAGTGCAGCCTGACATTGTGCCCCAGTCCTGTGCCTGGGGACACGGGGAGATCTCTTTTAACTTTCATCTTGGATGTTGTTAATGGAGCTGGAACAAAACTGTTTGTTGTGCTGAGAAGCCACGTGTCTGTTAATCAGTCTCAGATCTCCAGACTGCTATTGATTCGGCTGCCTTAGATCTAGATATGGTAACATTAAAACTAATATTTGACAGTGTCTTTTACTCACTGAGTGTGTGAGTATTCAGCTTCTGTAAAAAGTTTGTGTCTCACAGTTCAGTCTAGTGGGGATGTCAGTGGTGTCCTGTACCAAGTACACTTACTGTCCTTTGTGCAGTGTCAGTCTGACTCTGCTCGTGGGCTCTGATACCATCAGTAATATGCTCTTTGCTGCAGCACACACTTTAAGCTGCAGTCTGCCATGAAGTGCAGGTTAAGAGTGCAAGAAGCCTGTCTCTATCCTCTGGAGTGAAACAGTTCATTTATTTTATCCCCAATTACCCAGTCTCTTCTCAAAGCTGGAGTTCTGGGGGGGATTTGTGCCTTGAGGGATGGCACAATGTGTGCAGCCATGTCATGGGAATGCCCCAGGCACTCTAGTTTGCTGTGCATTGTTACTGTTTAAATTGCTGCTGTCCAGGGTCTGAGGTGCTGAGTGTTCCCTGGGATTTGGGGTGCTCAGTGCAGTGTCTGGGGTGAGCTGAGCTTTCACCTCAACACTCCTGGCACCTTGTAGCACAGAATGACAAACACTCACCCAGTCATATTTATTATTAGATATTACAAAGATATTCTTTACAGTGAGGGTGGGGAGGCCCTGGAATGATTTCCTGGAGAAGCTGTGGCTGCCCCATCCCTGGAAGTGTCCAAGGCCAGGTTGGACAGGGCTTGGAGCCACCTGGGCTAGTGGAGGGTGGCTGGTGACTGACTCACTGCAAGTGCATTTGCAAGTTTACGTGAAATATTTCATAGGCAAAATATAATATGAAATTCTAAAGAAATACCTACATCCTTCTTTGGTCACATCACCATTATTGTAAAATAAAAATAAATACAGGAAGATGCTTCTGTGCAAGTGTGTGCTACTAGAAACTGGGCTTATTAAAATATTTTATGGAGGAACTAGTGTTGTGTGTGTAACTTGAGTAGCTACAACTGTGCTGAGTGTTTTCAGAGGAACACAGTGTCACAGTAGCTGGAGAAGCCAGCATTGGCCATGTCAGCAAATTCAAAAGCTGCTGGGTGTTCCTGGAGACAAATGTGCAGCCCAGACAGTTGTTCACTGTATTTTAAATCTCTTGAATTATCTGTAATTGTAGTTAAATGTCAATGATAGTATAGAGATGCTTAAAAGTATCTTACATTCTTCTCTGGAACTTCAGTATATTTTTCCTGTGGGAAGATCAGAGAATTAAAAGTACAGAGTTATTTCTTCATTATTTTTATGTTCATGTTTTATAGGTAAATGTAGCCAAAGGTGCTGTTAACTGTATTTTCTGGGTAGTACTTCAAACAGGGTGAGAAAAAAGCACCAGTGTGGTGATGTGCACCTTGCTAATGATCTGCACTGACACAAGGTGTACTTGAGTTTCTTTTCCCTGATTAATTCGTATTAATTTATCTTAATTCTTTTATTTTCTCTCGTTTTTAATTTGCAACATAATAATGAGGTTTAATACGTAATGAATATTTATCTTCAAGCAAAATAATTAGTTGGCTCCGTTAATGGAGTTAAAGAACACAATCATTCCCTGCTGGTGACTGATTTTTTTAAAAATTTTTTTTCCTCTCTGCTCTTACTTTAGAATGTAAATCAGTTTTGTAGTGGGAGTCCTCTGGGAACTGACCCATTTTAAAGGCCATAAAATGTGGTCAACTTAAGTTAATGAGGATAACAGATAGTGTGTGAATGGGCATTTTAACTCATATTTTTGGAGGCTGAGCAATCTATTGAATTAATAATAGGCCCATTTATCACTTAAGAAAATGGCCTGGAATTGCAGCATATCTTGGTGTACTGAAGTGTCCTTTCTGTTCCTTGGTGCTTTCACTTCCTTCAGATCTGAGCGTAAGATTCCAGAGGAGCAGTGTGGGGCTTAGAGGTGGAAAATGTTTCACTGCTGGCTTGGGCTGCAGAGTGAAACTGGGGGCAGTCCTCAATTTTTCCATGTGGCAGCCAGTGCCATGGGTGAACCTGGGGATATGGGAGCATCCTCCCGAAAAGGAGGCTCAGGGGGGACCTTCTGGCTCTGCAACTCCCTGGCAGGAGGGGGGACCTGGGGGGGGAGTCGGGCTCTGCTCCCAGGGAACAAGGGACAGGAGGAGAGGGAACAGCCTCCAGCTGTGCCAGGGGAGGGTCAGGTTGGATATTGGGAAAATTTTTTCATGGGAAAGGTTGTCAAGCCCTGGCACAGCTGCCCAGGTGGAGTCACCATTCCTGGAGGGATTTAACAGGTGTGTAGACGTGGCACTTGGGGCCATGGTTTAGTGGTGGGCTTGGCAATGCTGGGTTAATGGTTGAACTTGATGATCTTAGAGGCCTTTTCCAACCTTAACAATTCCATGATTCTGTATTGGAACTGAAATAATGAGAAGCAGTCTGCAGGGCAGTGTTTCCATCGGACCTGGAAGCCTGGTTGCAGCCGGGTCCTCCTGGGCCAGTTCTCCCCAAATTCCTCTGTAGGAGTGTTCATCCAGCTGGGGGGTGAGTGAGGAGGATGACACCTCTCTGCTAACAGAAATTTTTAGTTTTAACCAGTTGAAATCAGGTCTGAGTGAGGGCACCCAACCTGATGGTCAGCTGGACTGAAAATACTGTTGGTGCTGGTGGTCCTCACCTGGGAGCTCTGTGGTGTGGAGATCTTTCCTGGTGTCTGATTTTCATGTTGTTTTTGTCAACAGCAGTGCACTAACTGAAGGAAGCAGGTGGTCTCAGTTTCTCAATTTTCAGCACTTGTTTGTTTTGCCTTGGTGCTAACAAATAATTCATTTATGCTCACTTCTTAGTTTTCAGTTAGAACTGTGGAAGAAAAAGAATTTCCCCTTTCACTGAGTGTTTGTTTTACTTCAGTCTTAGAAATACCTGTTAGTTTGGGGCTTCCTAATAATGAGAGTCATCAGTTTTGGAAGAGTTTGTCCAGCCTCCTCAGCAGTCTCAGGTCCAGGTTAGTCTCTTCTGTTGGAGAAGCTCACTGCTCGTTTTAGTTTCTCTGATCTTGTAAGACTGAATGCAGAGAAAAAAGGATAATGCATTAAAAATTAAACAAGCACAATTTTGGTTATTTGATGAGTACCAAACCAAACTTCCTGACCTCGGGAAGCCTTCTGTATAATTTGAGAGTACCATTGCTGCTAACTAGAAATCTGTATTTCATGCTGGGTGAAGAAAGGCTTCTGTACAGAGCATCTCACTACATTTTTTGATGATACTAAATGGCCTGATCAAAAGGGGTTTTTATTTCTTTTTGTGTTTCTGCCTGCCTGCCTTGTATTTTTACTCCCTTGTACCATCTTGCTTACAGCAGTGCTGCAGCTGGACAGCTTTGGTCACTGGCCTGTGTTTCACCTTTTCTGGTGAAAAGTGTGGTTGTCTCTTGCGGGGGGAACTTGGCTTTTCTGATTTCTTTTTTCTACAGTACTGTGGTGTGAGCTTCACTCTTCTAACTGTTATATCTTTAACCTGTGTTGTTAATGCCTCTTTTTCTCTATGGAATCAAAAATAACCTACAAGACAAACCCAGCTGCTTGCACCTTCCTCTGACCTCAGACAGACTTAACTGTTTGGAAAAAATTATGTAGAAAGTAGATGTGATCTTGCTTTTGTGATGGTTTAGGTAGTTTGGTTGCTTTCCTGTTCCTGTCTGTTAAGTCTGTCTGGGTTTCTTTCCTTTATACCTTTTGAATTTTAATTTTGAGATAATTTACCCAAGTATGTGAAGTGAGGGCTATGTAAGATCACACAGAGGTTCTTCTCCTGTTCCAGTAGTAAAGTCTTAATGTTTAGGATTTTCAAGTGAAAATTGGAGACAGAAAAAAATAAAAATAAGCTATTGAGGACAGTAAAAACCTCAATATAGTAAATACACTGTAGAGAGGCTTCTTGCCCACTGCAGCTATTTGCATGCATGTCTGCTCTGCTTCCTGCTGGGAGATATTTTTCCAAAACATCAAAAGGAAATGGGAAAGGATGAGACTGCTTTTTATAGAAAAAAAAAATTGTAACTAGTGAGATAAAAGGTTTCATGTTGGCTTTTGCTAACAAGATACATTTACCTAATTTTTAATGTTTAGTCACAAATAATATTTAACATTAAGATATGGACCAAGTTCCAGTTATTTCTTCATAATCTGCTGGAAGCGATTAGAAAGCAGTATGACATAGGTGAAGCAGCTATTTATAAAAAGCTGGAATATTTAAAGTTGTTTAGCCGTGACTGTTACTAGAAATAAGTTATGCTTTTAAAAATTACACTAATAAAAATGGGATGTAATTCAGTCTCTTTGCCAGTTGCAAATGCACAAAGAAATGGTGAGTTCTGTGTTGAAGATACGCTTGAAATGAGCAGTGTGTGTAACTTGTGTTGTGTGATACATGTGGGTGCAGACGGGTTTCTACTGATGAGTGACATTTTTTAGAGGATACGTGGGCCTTTTTTACTTTTTTTTTTTTTTTTTTTTAAAGCACTGTTTCCTGGAAGGAAACTGTGGCCTCCGGCTCATTGTAATGAGCAGTTCTGAGACCCGCAGCCGAGGTTCTCCGAAACGCCCGCGGCCGTTTTCCCCAGAAGGGTTTAACTGCCCTGAACTTATGTTTGCTCCTTCCCCATGAGCTTCCTACGGCTCCACCAGCTCTCGGTGCTATGGAAGAACTGGATGTTTAACCAGGAACCCGAACGTGTCTTTCAGGTGGAGAACTCCAAAGACAATGAGGAAAACATCTTGCAAAGAGAGGTCCCTCTCCGGCAGTCCCGCCGGAGGTACAGGAAGATCAACCAGCGGGGCGAGCGCCAGACCATCACAGATAACGTGGACACCAGCAGCTACGTGTCGGTGAGTCTGCTCTGCCCAGCTCCTTGGCATCATGTGCTCTGCCTGACTGCTGGCATCTTCTTTTACTGGCACAACTGGTGAAGTGGAGCAGTCCATGCTTGTCTTTTCTGAGACCGCTCTTTGCTGGGGAGCAGTAGAGTAGTTTGGATTTCAACACCGTAGGTGGAGGTGAAGTTCAGGCACTAGTTAGAAAATACACTGGGTTATTTTGGTTTAGGGATCTTTGGTCGAGCACTATAAATAAAGCTTAACATGCTCACTGGGCAGAGAAATGGTCATTCTTGGTTTTTTTGGTTTTACGTGGAGTTCTTTTGGTAAGATGTAGGAATTGTTGGATGTAGGATGTAGGTTTCTTTTCTTTCCTTAGTAAATTTGAACTGTGATTTAGAACTGAGTTAATCACAGATGCAGTTCAATACAGCATTAACACTGTCGTACTTGGTCGTGTTTACTTGCTTGAAAGTAGAATAGTGGTAGTTCAAGCATCAAAAAGAGTAACAGCAGCTCATTTGCTGGTCTTAAATAACAGCTCAGACTATAAACTGCACTGTGTTGAATGCTTGTACTGCTGTGGTTTCATGACCACAATGCTTATGTGAAGGTTTTTCTCTTTACCATTATTCTTCACATGCAAACTTCCTGCTTGGTGGCAGAATATATATCTGATCTAGACAAATTATTTAATTGAAAATAATTGTTCTGGATACATTGATTTGCTTTGAAAATCAAAGGTGAAAACCAGTACTAATGTTGAAGTACCAACATTGAGTGGTCAATTTCAATTTCTCCCCTTTTTCCCCATCTTCCTTTTCATCTCCCCAAAAGATACAAAGCCTCTCTCAGTTGATACACTTCAAAATATCTGATATGTGCTTCAGATATGAATTTATAACTTATATAAACTGCTGGTTTTCCTGTATGTTGGTAGTGGTTGGGTTGCAGGTGGTGATTTTAGGTCTTGCACAGCAATAATATGTCTGTGACAGGAAGAGAATATGCTGCTTGAAGTTTAACACCCTCTGCCATCTCATTTCTAGAACTGTCACATGTGTTGGATTTTATCATTAGTAAGCCATTGAATTAGTTATTGGAGAAATGAGATGTTGGACCCTGACGCCCTGGGCAGACCAGCATAAGGCTTTATTAGGAATTAAATTCCGGTCTGTGTATGACAGAATCTATCTCTGTGTCTTTGGTTTTGTGACAGTCAATAAGCACACAGATAATAACTCTCAGATTTCAGTGCTAAGAGGAGGAGAATCCCAGGAACAGCTGATGCCACCTGTGGTGCTTGCCCGGAGGGGTGCGTGGCAAGGGTCTTGGCATCTTTGGTCTGAGAAAGACCAAGTCACACAGCTTTGTGAATGATTTCAGAGGTTATCAGTTATTGCTGCAAGGACTTGGTGTGGTACATTCAAGGGACTGTGATGAGTCAACAAATGATGTCCTCATTAGGATTTTTCTTCTTGTGGATTTACTTTTCTTCATGTTGAATTATTTCCTTGTTATCAATGATGTGGAGCATCCGTGGGCCTGCACCTACACTTGTTGCAAACCTGGTGGCTTCTTCAGATCTATGAATGTGTGTGTGTATATATATATATATATATATATCATCATTTGATGGAAATCAAACAACACATTCCTAAATCTGTTTTAATGTCAGTTAATTAGGAATATATAAGAAGAGTCCTGTTAATGCTGCTAAGTGTTTTCCTGGATGAGTGAGTGCTAAGTGGCAAGGAGTAAACAACCACCTCTCTGCTAGCAAATCTGCAAGCTGTTGGGTTTTTAGCAGCCTGAATTGAAATACCAGTTCTTGCTTTTTAGACTGTAAGCTCCTAATTGGAAAGTGTCATACTCACAGTACTCAGGGTAGCAAAAAG
Source organism: Pipra filicauda (assembly GCF_003945595.2). Classification (NCBI taxonomy): domain Eukaryota; kingdom Metazoa; phylum Chordata; class Aves; order Passeriformes; family Pipridae; genus Pipra; species Pipra filicauda. Next base: position 1,563,659 of record NW_024105086.1, read on the forward strand.
TAATTTGTAACTCAACAGATGACTCAGAAAAAAAATGTGATAACCAAGCTGCCTGTGTGACAAGTAAATAAAAATTGGGTGCCTATAGTTTTCTATAAGTGGTAAGATTTTTCTGAGGTATGGGTTAGTTCTGTGCCTGGGTTTAACTCCTACCTGGATAAGCCTGCTCATACATGGCTGTTGGTTCCCAGAGGCCTTGACAAACAGGTTTTATAGTGTAATGCTTGATGTAGCCCATGAGAGAATGGCAGAATCTTAGCATGGTTTGAATTGGAAGGGACCTTAAAGATCATGTAGTTCCAACCCCCTCCCATAGGCAGGGAAGCAGGATAAGGAAGAGGGTTTTTGAGTGAAACTTCCATTTGACAGGAACTTGCAAAAACATTTCTGCCAGAGTGGGAAAACTGTTTACAAACTCTGCAGCAGATTTCCTCTGACATAATGCTAATGAATGAGCACAGAGTTGTATTTCCCTGTCCAGCCTGTTGCTGAGTGCTCTGTGACAGATGTTGAATGTGTCCTGATGGACCTTTTGTGAGCCCTGTGTGCTCAGGGAGGGCTCACAGCTTTCCAGCCTCTGCAGGGACTCCAGCTGGGCTCCCATGGTTGATGTTGGAGTACTCAGCATGGCACCATTTAAGTTTTTACTTAAATGCCTAATCTCTCACACACAAGTAGTTTTCTGCTTTCTGAAGAAAACTCAGATCCTATAGGTACTGAAATTCAGTATTGCTTTGACTCAACTCGGAATATTTCCTTAAATAGAAGATTTCTTGTGTTTGCTTTTAAGGAGAATTATCCATGCAATCTGCATTAACTCCTTAGAATGTAAATCTCTGCACATTAAATATACTGTGATTATATTTATGATTAAGGTTAATCTATGTTTTATAAAACATCCCCTGTTGGGTTGTGACATGAACTTACACCTACTCCTCACATGGAGCTCCCTGCTTGTTAGTGCTGGAACTTGTTCTGTAGAAAGACCTGATTGGCCATGAACCCAAAACTTCTATGCAGATACTTTAAATAATATTTTAAATTATTGTTACCATCCTTGAAGCTCTTTCCTTTTATGCTTCTTAATTAAGAGAGTTCTAGGGCTTAGTTTAAGTGTATATCTTCGTATCTTAAATTTCTCTCCCCTCAGCTGATTGGACTAATGTTAAAAAGGTAAAAAGGGATAATCTGATTGACTTCTTTGGTGAAGGAGTTGCCATTTAGATGCCTTTTCTAAATTTTTGTGGTTCATAGCTGTGTTGTCTCACAAGAGCACTGGTTGTCTGCAGAGTAAGTTTTTGAAGTTTGTTGGGATTTTGTTGTTGGATTGTTGTTTTTTTTTTCTTCCAAGTAAAACACAGTGAACACATGCTGGCAGTGCTCTCTCTGCTCCCTCAAACCGAGCAGGTCTGTATTTCTGTTTCTGTCTCCCCAGTGATGTGACTGTCTGTGCAGTGCCAGTGTGGGCAGTGCCAGCCCTGCTCTCCTGGTGCCTGGGCTCTCCTGCCCCTCCAGGCTGCTCCGTGGCTGTGTTGAGGTTCTGCTGGTGCTGGGATTTTTTCCCTTCTGCAGCACAGCAAACCAGGCAGATCTGAGGATAAATGTGTGTTTGGCAAATCCTCTTTCAGGATCCCAAGCAGCAGTGCTGCTGAGGAGGGGGCTGTGTCTGGGGGGGTGACAGCCCCGAGCTCTGTGTGCCCGGGGCAGGTCTGAGCATCCCCATAAATTCATCCCATCTCTTCATCCCTGGGCATTTCTGACCTTCTTCATTTTTGTCACTTATAACTGTGCATCTCACACATCAGCCCTGCAGTGGTGTCCTGAGTGGGGGAGGGAAGGTGGGGCTGGACACATTTGGCAAAAGCTCTTGCTCCAAATGAACAGAAATGTGCCACTGGTGTTAATTCTGCCTGCTCTTGCTTCAGATCTGATCTGTTAGCTTGATTGCATTTCTTTGTGGTGATAAGCATCCAGGAGCTGGGGTCATCACAGCAGAGATAAATACTGAGTCATTTCTATTCTTAGTCTAGTTCTCAACCCAATCAATAATGCAACCGTGGTTTTTAATTACAAAAGAAGAAAGTAATTGTGATCATCTCTGTTAAACTATGTCCCAAACTTCTGTGCCCATGCAGCAGGTGCTTAAAAAACTGCAGCCAGATTAACAGCAGATGACTTTTTTATGACAGAGCTTTAAAGAAAATAGTTTAATGGTGGTTCTCTGGTGCTTTATAAAAATTAAATTGCTGTTTTGATCTTGGATCAAGTAATAGAAAAGTAAATGGTTCAAGGATTTATCTTCACAAGTACAAAATAAAACCTGAGATAGTAAGTTTTGCATTTATAATTCATGCAGTGTTCAAAACTGAACGGGGTTTAAGAATTTGATACAAATTTCTGTGTGACTCTCAAACCTGTAAACTCAAATCTTTTTTTCTAATTAATGGCTGTGGTCAGTAATCTGAGGTTGTGGATTCCCCATCCCTGGGAGTGTCCAAGACCAGGTTGGACAGGGCTCCCAGGAGCAACCTGGGATAGTGGAAGGTGTCCCTGCCCAGGGCAGTGGGGTTGGAGTGAGATGATCTTTAAGGTCTCTTCCAACCCAAACCATTCTGTTATTCTGCATATTTATTACCCACATATATTTTTGACAGTTCTCTCAGTGATATTTTTTAAAATGGAGATTATTTGTATCTCTAAAAATAGTGTACATATGATGTAATGCCTATTTCTGTAGAGTTGTGACAACATACTGAATTTTTTAACTTGTTAGTTCATTGTAGAGCAGAATAAAGAAATTGATACCAAACTTTACTAGTAATCCATTTTCTTAGAGATGCAGGGTTTTTTTTTTAAACTCCTGTAAGAGGATCATGAGGTTTAAAAGATTTATTATAATATTGCATTTTACGGGCAGTATCTTAATATTTGCATCATGTAAAAATTGTCCTGGAGCCTTGTAGAAGCATTTATCTTTAGAGAAGTCTGTCACTGCAGACTGCTTGAGTGACAGGTTTCTTGTTCTTTGATCATTACTTAATGTAATCCTGTCAGAGGCTGGAGGTAGCATGGGGGATCTCACAATTGGAGGGAATTAAGTCACATTTCAATATGCTGGATCAAACCCATTAGGTGCTTTACCATTACTAATCCTTTCCTTTTTAAATGCTGTGAAACACTGTGGGTCTCTTATAATCTATTTTTAACTAGCAGGTAAATTTGCTGAAATGGTCCCTTTTATTGATCTAAACCAACTAAGACCGACTTAAAGCATGTCTCCAGCTGCCTCTTGCCAAACCTGGGCACAGCATCGCTGGCTTCTGTTTTTTTGGAATATCAGTTAATTTTAATGAGGCTGTGGCTGATCTGTGAGTGGCTGAAATCAGTGCTGCTTGAGCTGGAAGATGGTTCTCTTTGCAGCTCATTGGTTTTTACTGAGTTTATGTCCACACTTCCTCTTTTTGATGCTTTTAAAAAATGCTCGACAGAATTTTAACTTCATTGACTAATGACAGGCTGAGAGAGTTGGGATTGTTCAGCTTGGAGAGGAGAAGGCTCCATGGAGACCTTAGAGCACCTTCCAGTGCCTAAAGGAGCTTCAGGAGAGCTGGAGAGGGACTTTGGAGAAGGGACGGAGGGACAGGACAAGGGGGAATGGCTTCCCACTGCCAGAGGGCAGGGTTCATTGGGATACTGGGAAGGAATCCTTCCCTATGAGGGTGGGGAGGCCCTGACCCAGGCTGCCCAGAGAAGCTGTGGCTGCCTCTGGATCCCTGGGAGTGTCCAAGGCCAGGTTGGACGGGACTTGTAGCAACCTGGGCTAGTGGAAGGTGTCCCTGCCCATGGCAGGGGCCTTGGGACTAAATGGTCTTTAAGGTCATTTCCAACCCAAGCCATTTTGGGATTCTATGAATCGAAGGTGAATTTAGGTTTTGCTGAAATCCATGGGTCTGGCAGTGCCCTCAGAGGGTACAGACATTGATGTCGTCCATATCTGTCTGGAGGTGGCGTGTAATGCAACGAGATACTGCAGGTTCCTTCTTCCTGAGCTTGTTTGTACAACAGCAGGTTTTTCATAGTCTCCATCTCTAGTTTTGTGTGGCCTGGTGTGATCCCAGCCCGCAGGGGCTCAGGAGCAGCTCTGTGCCTCCATTAACCAGGCACCCTGCAGGACAGGAGCCCGTGTGTGCTGACACTGGCTGCAGCTCCACTGAACTCCTGCCCTTTTCAGTGTTGTCCTTGCCCCTGTGATGAGAAGGAGCCGTGTCTGCAGCGTGTTCACTTCCTGCGTGGGCCCTGTGGGTTTGCTGTGGGTGCGGGCGCAGCATCCGCCCCGTCTGCCGGGGAGAGGAGGGGCACGGGGATGGAACCCCCGCCTTTCGGGGGGGGGGAAATCACTGTTAGGCTGGGCTTTGTGGGTGGGGGAAGAGCCAGTGAATTAGGTAGTGCTTAAGCATGAATGGTGTAGAGGTGTCTTTCCCAGACCAGACATCTGGGGAAGGGTCCGGAGCACAAGGCTGAGGAGCAGCTGAGGGAGCTGGGGGGGCTCAGCCTGGACAAAAGGAGGCTCAGGGGGGACTTTCTCACTCTCTACAACTGTCTAATAGGAGCTCATAGCCAGGTGAGGATTGGTCTGTTCTTCCAGGTAACAAGTGATGGGGTGAGAGGAAACCAGGTTGCACCAAGCAAAATTTAAATTGGATGTTAGGGAAAATTTCTTCATGGAAAGAGTTATAAAGCACTGGAATAGACTGCCCAGGGCAGTGGTGGAGTCACCATCCCTGGAAGTGTTCAAAAAACGTGTGGATATGGCACTTGAGGACATGGCTTAATGGTGAATGTTGTGGTGGTGCTGCACTGGCACTTGAACTCGATGATCTCAGAGGTCTTCCCCAGCCTTAATAATTCTGTGATTCTGTGATTCTACTGCTTCACTGGTGGAGCTGGAAACAACCTCTGGCAGGGTCCTGCTGGCATCCATCATGGGAACCTGTGCTCGGCATCCTGAGCTCGCCCTGCTCTGCTGAGCTGCCCTCGGGCTCTTCCCTCTGCTTTTGGGAGCCAGGGGAGAATTGCCAAATGCGTGTTCGCTCATATTTTATTTTACATATTGATTTTGTCTGCTCGTTTTGTCAGCAGTGTTACTGTCAAGGGCTCCTTGAAAGTCTGCCGCTGGTTATGGTGGTCATTAGCAAAACACCAATCCTCAAAGTGTGCCGTGCATTAAAAATCTTCCAAGGAATTTCCATAGGCCACTGGTGTTTCCCAAACCAATTAATGAGCGTCTGCAGTTTCCAACGAGTAATGACTTCAATAGGCTGCGTACAAAATACGAAAATACTTAATGAAAATACTGCCCTTTGGTGAAAACCTGGGTTTTTCAGATGAAAATTTTATTTTTTTTAAACTAACAACGTAATGCAGCATGTCAAATTCAGTTTATCCGTAAACTTACAGTCGGTTTTCAAAACTTACTTTTGGGAGTTTCCCTGAAGACTTTACAAACTTGACAAGCAGGTTATATATAAACTGTGAATTACAGGAATCACCTCAGTTTGGAGGTGACATGTGCAGCTGTGTAACGGCATTTCAGAGTGATGCACAAATGAAACTACATCAGACTGAAACTAGGGGGGATTTATTTTAAGCAGGCACCTGTATTTACTGAAATCTGGCTGCTGGCTGTAGTGTACAGCCCTTCCCGTGGCCTGTGGGAGAGCCTGTGGTGGTGGGTGATGCCACCATGTTGGGATGTGACATCATTCTGCTGCAGGACAGATGGACACACACTGTCCTACCCTGCCAGCTGAGGCTTCGGTCCTGGAACAAGGTCCTGAGTTGCTGTTAGGGAGAGCTGCACTGGGAGGTTGCTAATACAGCTGATTACCCATCTTTCCTGCTCTTCAAGGCCAGGTTGGACAGGGCTTGGAGGAACCTGGTCTAGTGGAAAGTGTCCCTGCCCATGGCAGAAAGGTTGGAACAAGATGAGCTTTAAGGTCCCTCCCAGCCTGTTCCATGATTCCTGTCTCACAGACTGTGTTTTTAAACCTTTCTCCATCTCGAGTAAGATGAGCACTAAGTTGTACAGCTGCTCTCCCCTCATGTGCTGGGGTGATGATGGGCCCCCTGACCCCAGCATTGTCCTGCAGCAGGTTTGTGTGTTTTCCTCCCCCTGCTCAGCAGAGCAGCAGAACTGCACTTGTTTGTGATAATTCAAGAAAAACTTGTGGATATTTTTGCATTTATTTCCTACTTGCAGTCCAAACACATCAGTGTTTGTACAACTGAACACTTTTCACCAGGAAGCCTGGAACTGTTTGGAAGCAGATCCTGAGCACAGTCTGTCCTTCGCAGGGGAATCATCTGACACCATTAACTGGCATCAAACTGGAGAGCTGCTCAGACCTTGACCTGAGCTGGTGCTGGCAGTGCTGTGGGAGGGATGTACTCTTCTGCCAGCTTGTGGCAGAAGAACCTTTTGAAACTTCTAAATATTTTGCAAATTACCACCCCAACAAGCAAGAATTCAAGTCCTTATTACTGTGCTCTCCACACAACAGCCAGTTATCTGTTCCTTCCTCCTCCTTTTACCACAGAGACAAATTTACACTGTGGTAGAAATTAACTCAGTTCCTTGGAAGATGTCTGAGAAAATCTTTTATATAGCATTATCAGGGAGTTAATCTCTGTTTTGATGGACCCTGAGGGGCTGGGTGGCAGTTCCAAAGCCATTAATTCTTTATGAGCAGCCTCTTAGGCAAACTAGGCTGAGACAGATGCGTGGGGGTTTTGCCCAGTGCTCGTAACTGCGTCGCTCGGGGGTTGGTGGTAGAACAGTGCTCTGTACTGGGGAGAGGGGTTTCAGTCTTTTTGGAGACTTAAAAACCTCGTGTTTGAGTTGCAGTTCTTTGTCAGATCCTTGTTTTTAACATTGTTTCAGTCTCTTGAAATGACATATTGGGTGGCTTCTTGCAGGAAGCCGACAGGGCAGCAGCCAGCAAGCTGGTTGCCTGCGTGCAGGGAGATGGTGGCGTGCTTGGAGCTGGTTTTCATTTCCTGTCTTCCATCTGGGCTGTTTCTGTCCAATATGCTCTACTCAAGAGGAGCAGCCTGGTTGTATTCTCATTTGTAGCCAACTCAACCTTTCACTTGGGTTTAGGTTTCTCCTGCCTTAGAGAGAAGTAGTCGTGTGAAGGGTTGTTTTTTTATGTTAGCATTGTAAGGTTGTAAGTTGGAGTTGTTGGATTGAATGTCGTATAATGCTGAAGGACTTCTTCAAAGGGCTGTGATGGTGTTGTCTTCAACTTTGTTTTCAAGGTAAAATGGATTTCTGATTTAGAATATGGAAAATCACATCAACTTAGACATGTTCTTTGTAAGCCTCATGGACCAACTTAGAGACTGGGAATATCCTGAGCAGTTTCCAATAAAAATCACCATCAGAAAATGTCAGCACATAATGCAAGCATTTGGGTGCCCTGTTTTCCTTGGAAAAACCTGGCATGGAAACAACTGCCTGTACAAGAGAATAGCTAGAAGAGTATCTTTGGTTTTGGCATAGAACTGATTGCTATCTAATGACATTTAACAGCATTTGTAGTTTTATATTTGATATGTGGCATCCTTCTTAATAGGGATATGTCTGACAGATAAAATACTTGACTGAATACCATCGCTCTGTCTTAATTCCTCATTGATCCTTACTTTGTTCTTGCAAGGCAGAGTTGCATTCTATCACTGAGTATTAAGTCTTGTTCTCATATGATGAAGTTTTTAGTTTGAGGTAATGTAGCCACGATGCTTGTGTTGGCTGTATGATTTTGGTTTTGTTTTCTTTCAAGTCTGGTTAGCAGTTGTGGTTTGTCATCGTGGTGTGCAGGTATGGCATCACGCTCACCCCCTTGGTTTATCTGTTAAGATCAGTTCTCACTAGGTGAGAATAGCTGGGCTTTTCCTGCTGTTTTGCCCTCAGTGGAGGAAGGGACCCCAAATGATGGTGGGGAAAAATTTCTCAGAGCATACTCAACTTTCCATTTTTAAAGGTCATAAGGTTGGATTGTATGAGAAAATGAGAAAGTTTGGGCATCAGGGCACTGTGATGCTCCACCTGATGAGGGGAGCCCTGCAGAGCTGCTTTAGGGTCTGTGCTGTGCTTCCCCAGCGTGGCTGATCTGGGCATCCACATCTCGGGATCTGGAGACCCCGGGTGCCTCACCCACCCTGTTATCCCTGTTCACTCTGATACTGAGCCGAGCTGGTCCCAGCCGGGGTCCAGGGACAGCAGAGCTGTCTGAGCATGAAGTTATGCCCGAGCCCAGGCAAGTCTGTCAGGGTGGGACTCCTCCCAGACACAGGGTGGGACTCCTCCCAGACACAGGACTATTCCTGGGACAACAGTGTCCATGAGATGCTGTGCCTGTGATGGTACTCGTGTCACATATGCTCTTCAAGCTGGATGCACTGACCGCTAATGAGAGTGGACTGTTCAAAGTCACCCTTGCTTAGAGAGGAATTTTGAAATTTGGTAGGAGGAGTCAGATCCCTCCCCACTTCCTGCTTGCAGGTGTCCAGTTTAGTGTTAATCTTCAGGAAAAAAGACAGAAGAAATATTGGAAGTGGCATTTTAATGATTTCTTTTTTAACCTCTTCTGTGAATTTAATGCGTTATTCTCAAGGTCATTTAATCAGAGACCTTTTTTCTTGTGAGAGGCGTGCTGGTACTTTATGTCCTAAATAGTCTTAATCTGTTTGGTTTAACTTGAGATTTAACATTTTAATAAATGGGGGAACAAAAAGCGGTATTTTGTATTGGCTTTCATATCAACTTTTGGGGAATGAGAAGATATGTATCTTGGTAGGCTTTGTGTATTCCTGGCTTCCCAGGCTGGTGGCAGATGAGGAAATCACGGCCAGGTCTGTGTTAGGTTTGGGCTGTGATGTCAGTTTTGAGACTAGATGGAGGGTGTGTTTAGTGAGCAAAACTCTGAATGTGTTTGGAAAATTTTGCCATGGGATATTAGAGATTTCGTCCTTTCAGTGTCTCTGGGTGGATTCAATCCCACAAACTGACCCTATGTGGTTGGTATCCCTACCTTTTCATCACCAGGGATTTTTGGGTTGCATACCTTCCCAGACTTCCCCACCCTGTGCCGAAATGAGACGGCAGGCAGGAAGGGAGGAGCGTGGTGTGAATCAGCTCGGCTCAAACCCTAGCAAGGAACTTTGAGTCTGTAGCAGAGGGGGCTTCCCCCTTCCCCCCCACTGCTATCCCTGTTTGCCATGCGGATCATGCTCTGCCCGGCTCTGCAGAGCGTGTGTGCCGAGACAGAGCTGCAGGGGAGAGCTGCAATTTATAAACATGTTTAAGAAAGTATTACACACCATATAAATCTGAATCGCTGCAAGTAGGAGATGACCTTTCCCTGCTTAACGCGGCAGCTGAAAAAAGATGGTCGGGGTAGTGCGAAAGCGACGGAGAAATCCAATCCATGGTGCCTTTTTATTGTTCCTCCTGTGTTGCTGGTGCTATATTTAGAAGCTTACATCACTTCAGGGATGATGACAGTCTCTGCCCTCCCTCTCCCGCTCCCCCCCTCCTCTCCCTCGCTCCTTCCCTTAGGATGGATTGTGTTTTCATACTACTTATGAGTCCTACAGATCTTTGGGTAGGATTTTTCTGCAGCCTGTTAGCGAGAGCTGCTGTGGAAAGTGATGTACGTAGGGATGCGATGGCACCATGGAATGTCACCCTGGAGGGGAAGGGGAGCCCGGGGTGCTGCTTTCCCTGCCTCCTCTTCCTAAAAGGGTCAGGAACAGGGTGGAGGGTTGTATTCTCTTTTCTTTATCCCTGCCACGACAGTACTGTGAATCATTTATGGTGTGTAAGTTCAGCGGTGGGGAGAACTAGGAGCAGCATGGCAGTGACACCGAATCCAGCGAGCTGTGCCAGCATGGCAGGGGCTGCAGCTGGCTCTGCCTCCTGAACCCCTCACTCCCCATTGCCTGCCTGTCCAAAAAGCTTTAAAGTACTCAGATCTATGGAAATAACCTCTCGATGAAGGTGCCCTTAATGCTAAAATATTTCTGCATTATGCCACTGTGTTCGGCAATTCCCACTCACAAAACTGTATTAAAATGAATTATTTTAGCCTGAAACATCTTTGCCCGAGTGTGTGCGGTGACAGATCACTTCTCGAGCAGCCAGTCTCCTTCCCCAGCCCCCACCTTGGGCTTGGAGTCGGGATGTGACTGGAGGTGCTGGACTAAAATGGGGGTGGCAGGGGAAGGTGTCTGCTCGTGGCTGAGCACTGCGGGGACAGCGTGGCAGGGACAGCGTGGCAGGGACAGCGTGGCAGGGACAGTGCGTCAGCAGCCGCCTGGCTCTGAGGACAAAAGGACAGGAGTCCTCAAGCCCAGCCTGCAGACCCAGGCCCCTTGGCTCGCTGGCTCCTGTCTCATCAGCCAGGACCACGATGCCTTTGAGACCATCACCCTCCTCCCCGCTGGCCCTGCACAAAGGGCTTTTCTGCCTCTCATTGATCAAGTCGTGCTGTTCCTGGGGTACCTTCTGCTGGGGGCTGTGGGTTCTCCCTGCCTGTGCAGGACTTGCATTTGTGGTGTCCTTAAATGAGAGAGGGCTCTAATCCTGCTGAACTGAACACGCGTTTAAATTAGCCTTTAAATTATGGAAGGCCTTACTATCGTTTTAAAAACATCCCATTTTTCAGTGACTTACTCTTCTTAGACAATTAGAATGGGCAGATTTGGTTAACAGTCAGGAGGATTCAGGTAGCATTATGGGAGGATAAAGGGAATGATGCAGAGAAATGTATGGAGTGGTATTTCAGCATGGAAATAAATTAGTGTTAAGGAACAAAGACCACCTTTAATTCAGGGATTGCAGACTGCTTTTTCCCTAAGATTCTCTGAAAACTTGGATTCTGCCTTAAAATGTGACTGGAGATTTTCTGACTGTGATTCTGCTCAGTGCTGCAGCCCTTCACAAGTATTTTGATTGTGATCACTACAAAGCCTTTGTATCAGATTTTTTTTTTCATCTCAGAGTTGTTCCGTTTTTGAGATTTGTCATTAAACAGACGATTTATAAAAACACAGCCTTGTGCTGCAGGGAGCTGGGGCTGCAGAGAGGCATGTGTTAAAATAAATAAAGAAAGGGATGAAAGCAGAAAGGGGTGGGGGGGGATGCCCCAAAAGCCAGGGTGTGGAAGTAGGTCAGGTTTTCCCCCCGCCCGGGGCTGGGCGGGCAGGGCTGCGCTGCAGCCCCCCGGGACCCCCGGCGCGCTCATTGGCGGCACGGCCACAGGGATGATGTCATCTGCACTTAAAGGCAAAAACTAGAAGGAAATAGAATTTTGTTCCCATTATTGAGCTGGTGTTTACAGTACTTGTAAAATATGGCATCCGTGCCAAAATGTGCGGTGGGTTGGGTTTGCTGCACAATGCAGAGGGAGGGGGAGATGTGCCCCGACAGCTATCGGGGGCAGGCAGGCAGGGAGAGGGTTCCTTTGGCTGGGTGGGTTTTCTTTTCTCCTTGAGGTAAATGGTGATCATGCTAATTATAATATAGGTAGCACAGCGTAAAAGTATTTGAGTGTTCATTGCTACTGAAGATTTATCTCTGTAGCATTAAGGATGTTTAAGGTGCTTTTAAATACAATTTAACGAATTATTAGAAAAGGCACAATACAGTCATGTGTAAGATGAAGCTGACATATCCAGCCTATTGTTCAGTACTGAAAAAACAGTAAGAGAAACAGCTATTTGTATAGCTCTGTAGTGCATTGTAAAACTCTAATTAAAATGCTTTCAGCTTTTAAAAATCAGACTTTCTGTTTGCAAATTTTGCAAGCTCAGGAATTAAGTTCAGATTGTCCTTTATGTTTAAATACAAATTAAACTCAGTACTGTTTATGGACCCTTGGTGCATATTATTTTTGTTGTCTGATAGAGGTTGAGTAAATTCAGACATTGATGCCAATTTTTTTCTTTTAAGACAGTTTTGGAAGGCTCCAGGGTAAGGTCTTTCTTAGTAAAGGTGCAGTTCTCATCGTAACTGTTGGACTTGATGATCCTCATGGGTCTCTTTCAACTCAGGATATTCTATGATTCTATGATTATTTGGGAAGAATTCAATTCTTGGATGACTGCTGAGGAGCTGTTGGTTTGAGATGGAGAGTGGTGTCCTGTTGGTACAACTTGGCTTCAAAAATGTGAGAATCTTCTTCCACATGTCCCTTGGCACAGTAGATGGAAAAGAGCTTTCTGTGGATTGCCTCAAACTGCCTGATTCAATATTCAAAAATAAGCGAGCAAGCAAACAAAAAAAGGGATTTTTGGCCCTCACTGCCACCAGGGACCCCTTGGCAGCATGGGAAGTGTGGCCATCCCGGGATAGTTTTATTTTGGGGAAGTACCCTAGAGTGTGATGCAAACTGGGAATAATGCGATGTACGGCGATGGAAATTCTTTCCAAAGAGGGGAAAACGGGAACAGTGAGTGCACCTTCTTGTGGATGAAGTAAACGATCCAGAGTACAAAATAATGGCTTTAACAGAGCCAGCACCCTCTGTCCCCCTCCCTGTCCCCTCCCTCCTTTCCTCCCCTGCGCAGTAGCAGAAGTCATTTGCCTTCTAGGAACGGAAAGCATCGCGGAGGACCCAGCTCAAAGGTGTGGGATCTCGGACGTGCTTCCTTGGAGCAGCTCTCCAGCACGTTGGGCTGCCATCCAAGACACTAAGCTCCTTGCAAATATATCAGTTTTTAGTTGCAAAAAAGAGATTATAAAACTGAATTGACTACTGCAGAATTAAGGCAGTTGGGGTTAGAGACATAATCGGTCTTGATTGAGGGAGGAAAAAAAACCCACCTACCAAAAGTTTTAAACACGGTTTGAAAACCCTTAAAATTATGAGGATTATAAACATCACCTTTCAGTAAGAAATTGACTTCTTATTTTAGACAAAAATCTCCTAATGAGTGTATAGGATGAGATAAAAATATTGAGGCTCTTGTGTGACACACATACAAAAAAGCAGAAATTATTGTGAGCTGATGATGGGTGTGTATCTGTGTGTGCATGTGAATAGCTGCAGATATTTATTTTAATTATTTCTAGATTTGGGTGCAAAGATAAGAAATAATCCACCTAAATGCTGCTGAAAGTGTTAGTAGATGCATGTGATTAATTTTGAAAAAAGAAATTATTTAGAAAAAGAAGAATAATCAGAGTTCCAGCACATCCATGAATAGATGCTAAAATGATATAAAAGCTGCTGTGGAGCGGGGTGTTTGCTGAGCAGTTGTTGTACTGATATGTGTGTTTATATTAGGTCAGTAAAGATGCTCTGTTGGCTGCATCTGCAGATCCAGTAGCCAATTGATCTAATGCAGTTTCTAAAGGCTTTCTATACAGGTGATGTCATCCTTTTAGCTCCGTTCCCCTCCCACTCTCTTTCCTCCTTATTAGATATTTCATCTTGCTGCGGAGCATCCAATCGATGGGAGCTTCTCCTGAGGGAGCTGCTGAGAAGCAAAGCAAAGATAGTAGGAATTAGGACTCGGGCAGTCAGCCTTGCTGTAGCCATGGACGTCCTGTTTTGTTGGGCATTACAGAAATGTTTTAATTGGCAAAGCTAGGCGTGGATTAGCCGTGCTATCTGACTGAGGCATTAGAATACTGAGCAACACTGCAGAGTTGTAAACTGCATTAAAAAAAAAGGAGGGGGGGGCAAAAGAGGAAAGGGTTTGTATTGCAGAGGCTTTTAATGCATTCCACAGTGCAAACCTGTTAGAGCAGATATCCTGGAGCTACGGTCCGGACGCTAATTCAATTTTTGCACTTATGATGGACAAGAGTATAAAGAAGAAACTTTAATATCCAGGATGTGGGATTCCTGAATTGCCTAAGATGCTGAAGAACCTTTGCAAAATTTCATCTACAATATGAATATGAAGTTTCTGAAAAGTGGACCTGAAGATAAGCTACTTGTAAATGCATTTTAGAAGAGAAAAAAAGAAATTTGAAGAATTCATATCTCGCCTTTCAATGTATTGTTGCTTTAACCTGCAGTTCTAATCCATTTCTGAATTAATTCAGTTTTAGCAGCACTTTTTGGGTGCATGCCTCTTGCCTGGGGGAACGTATGGACATTTGTATTTGAAAAGCTAGGAAACATTTTGATTTGAATTTATGTGCTTGTTAAAACTGGAACGTTTTTATAGGAATTGCTGCTGCTGCTGCTAACTCCCTGCAATACTGAAAACTCCTCAGATCTAGTGGAAGCTGTAATCAAATTCAGTGTGAAATCCAAGCCTGAGAAGTTGCATATATGTACATTTGCTGCTTTGGTTTATGATTTTTAAAGAGAAAGCAGAAGGGGTTTTTCTCTCTCTTTTTTTTTTTTTTTTTTTAAACCCCCCTGTGGCTTTTATTTGAGAAAGGAAACTTTTTTTCCCCCAGCCTAAGAAATGGCTTTTCTTGTTCGATGTTATGCCAACTGTCTGCAGCCCTGGGCCTCCAAAGTAAGTAAGATTTTGTCTGTACTGCATTTCTGTGACATGTATTGACAGCCCTGGTGCTGTCTGAGTGTTCCCTTCTCATCCCAGCAGCACGCTGGGTTGGAGATGCTGGAATCCTGGCTGTGCATGAACTATTCTTGTGGAATCATTTCTAAACAGGAAGGGAGGGAATTGTTTTATGCATGAATAGCTTGCAAATTTAACAGCAAGTATAAAAAATACCATTTGCTCATGAGATGTGTAAAGCTTGCTCTTTAGCCTATAAATGTGAGGCGAGTGTTATTGAAGTGTAACATTTTTATAACTGCTGGCATATTTTGCTAACTTGAAAATATTGGTATACAAACCCACTGATGTTCTAATTTCCAAGCTGTGTGAAGCTGTACTGCTTGTTTCCTTTGTGCAGCAGCGTGGAATTGGTTAATTATTTAGCTGAACTATGTAATTACAATTAGCTTTAAAGGACCCAAATTATTTTGTGTGTCTGAGAATGCAGTATTTCTCTGAAACTGGGGAGGGAAGGGTGTTTCTTTCAAAGGAGCTAATGAAAGCTAGAACATTTGAGCAAACCCACCTTTTGAGATAAAAGCCTTTAAAGAAATTAAAAAATACACTATTTATCAGACTCTCACTGTATGGTGTGCTCAGCTGAGTTCCTGGTGTTTTAGTAAGGCTAACCCCAAGAAGTAGCTACCTAAGACATGGGAATTGCCTTACAAACCTGAGGCCAGGCATATATTCCTTTTTTTAATTATTATTTATTATTAGTTTATATCTGAAGGCTAGAATAAAGACTGGGCAACTTTCTGGCATGTGGAAGCCATGAGGGTTTGGAGGCAGTGGGCAAAATCCTTGTGCTGTGGGCAGTGCGAGATGCAGCACTGACTTTGGAGCAGGAGGTTTGCTCTTGACTTTGATCCCAAAAAGTTTAGAGTCTGAGTGGCATGCCAGTGTGGAAGGGCACAGGGAGAAGCCAACTGGGCGTGTGGGAGCCCCGTCCAGGATGGTTCCCCCCTCTGGTTTTGGTGTCTGATAACGTGTGAACGGCAGCTCGCAGTGTGTGGGGTGACAGCGGTGCTGGGTTTGGGGTGTTCCTGTGTGGCTGCCAAAGCCAGCATGGCAATACCTGGGTGTTGGGGTGGCTGCATTTGCCTGTTCCATGTCCTGAGTCCAGCCTGTTGTCAGGTGAAGTGGAGCTGCAGGTACTCGTGGTCTTGCAGGGTGGGTGGGCTCTGTGTCCTCAGGCAGTAATTGTGGCTCCTCACCTCGGAGTTCTGCTGGCAAATCCTGGCCTCTGTAGCATCATCCATGGCTCTCTTTTTTTTTTCCCTTCCTACTCTGCAGACATTAATTATGAAAGGCTGAGTTTACTTAAGCTTGGCTTACCTGCACTGCCCTTATTAAGGAGGTTTGAATGTTGTAATACTGCTTAAGGAATGCTTAGTCACCTTGGTGCTTCAGCTGGGATTGCTCTTTCCATAGAGTTTGGGCTGAAGTGAGAAACCACAAAAAAGAAACCATGTGCTCGAATAAGAGCTTGACAGGGGTAAAATAATAATATAAAAAAGATTTTTGACCCCTGTGTCAGCTCTGTGGACAGTACCCAGCAGATTGCTGCCCCACCAGCCAAGCCATTTAACCACTAATCATAAATGAAATGGTATAAAATGTTGGGGAGGGGGAGGTTTGGGTTTTCTTTCTTTTTTTTTTTTTGATGGCTGATGAGAACCCGTTAACGGGTTTTGCATTCCAATCCATAGCTAAAAGTTTTTTACCTTCAAACCCACAAAAGGTAAAGCATCTTTATTTCCTTCTGAAAAACCCCACAAAACACCCCAAAATTCCTGCAACTCCCCTTCCAACTTTTAAAGAGATCTGTTCATGATGTTCTGTGACTGAAGAGAAGTGTGCATAGGATTAAACACACTGATGAGCTGAATTAGGTCTGAGTTTGTTCCATTTTGGTTTTAGCTAACTTTTGTACTAAAATCTGTTTCTATGACAGGTGTTTTATAATAATACGTAATCAGCAAAATAAGTGATGTCAGAATTTTAAATATGCAAGTTTATAACTTTTAACTTGAAAATGTCAAGTATTTTGAGATACTATTTTGAAACTAGAACTTAGGTTTATGTGGATCTGTCCCAGAATTGTTTTAATTAGTTGCTTTTAAACCGGTATAGGGCAATAGTCTGAAAATGGGCTCTTGACTCAGTTGTAATTACAGCTGTTCTGGATGTGACAGTGTGATGATCCATGTATTGAATCAGAGCAAGATGAAGTCATATTTCTTATGACTAATCATAAAGGTAAGCTTTCATGAAGGTACATGAAGGAGAACACTTCTGAAGGTTAACCTTAGCCTGGGGAGGTTAATTGGTGTGGCTGTGGAGGAGGAGAAGCTTCAGGAGCTCTGTGGGCACTGGGAAGATGTTCTCCAAGCACAAGGGGTGTCCACACCAGTTTGCACAGCACACACTGCTTGGTGCTGCACCCACCCCTCATCCCCCAGAGACTCTGTGGCCTTTGGCTTCTGAAGGTAAAAGGACAGAGTAGACTTGTGTAAAGTGATCAGTGCAATCTATTCTCCTGCATCAGGAGCTGCCAGAAGGAGGCTGAACTGAGGAGAGAACTGTGAGCGTGGTGAATTTCTGCAGTGCCCTCGTGGAGGTCAATGTGTTTCTCAAAACTGTGCTGATCCTTGGAAATGTGTCTGGGAGAGATCAGCATCTCCTTGGCAGGAAGCTGTTGGTTGTTCTCTGTCAGTCGTGTCTGGAGGACCCAGCACAGGGGCAGAACTGCTCGTCGTAAGGGGTGGTCCCTGCCCTGGGGACTGTGTCCTTTCTGGAATGATAGACTGTGGGAGATGAGATAAATAGATGCAGGCATCCGTGAGGGAACGTGGGGAGGGTGATAAGCAGCCAGGAGTGTGGTGAACAGTGATCAAAGCAGTGCCAGCTGTCAAGCCACTGTGACTCTGGAAGAGGATGAGGGAAGGTAGAGGACTTTGCATCGGGTTTGTGGAGATCTACTGGTTGTGTTTGTGAGGACAAGAGACATTCAACTTACACTGAACTAAACTCCTGTGATACCAGTGCAGTGTTTTAAAGCAAAAAAATTAAATAATTCACAAGTATCTCAGCAAGATTCTGATCATCTTTGTAATTCTGATCATAACTCTCTCTGTTAAATTGTCTGTGATGCACTTTGTGGTATTGGACTCTTTACTGTAGCTGCACTGTGAAGTCATTATAAAAGAGAGCTTTAAACTTAATGATTTAGATGTATATGATTCTTCTGTAATAGAAATTTTATGCACATCCTAATAATTTTCCAAGCCTAGAATGTATCCACAGTTACCCTGTTTGTGAAACAGGAAGGTCTGATGGGGAAAGTACAGAATGACTGGATAATGTTTCTTTAGAGGATATTTAAAAGGGATGCTTTTTGAGATAATGTGCTTTTTATAGAAAATAAGAGTTTTTGAATTAACATTTAAGCTTCTAAAATGTTTTTTCGTGAAGGGAAACAGTTTCATTCAAGATCCCAGGTGCATGTTAAACTTATCTTACAGCAGTAGACAGTAATTTATTTTCTCTAGGCTTCTGTGCTCTTCTCTTTCTGCTGTTTAGATAAAATCTAATAATGGGAGGCATAATAACAAGATACATTTGCTCTGTAGAAGTTTGTGTTTGGGTTAGTGCAGAAGACTTGGAGTCATTTTTCAGTCCCTTTTCTATTTCTGGTGTTGTCTCAGAGGGACATGATGCAAGTTCTGGTTATCCATAACTAAAATCAGTGTAACGTCATCTTCTGGTTCCAAAGGGCATCAGTTTGATCTCCAGGATCTTAAGTTGAAACCTTCATGCAATTAAAGGTTTATTTTCAGCTCCTTAGAAGAAAAACAGAGCTTTGATAGTGTGTCCTTGATTGGATTCGATGTCAGCCTTGTCTTTGCTAACGCACTTCTATGGAAAGTGGCCCTGGTAGGATGAATTCTAAATGTTTTCAGTGCAAATAGAGTAACTGATCCTTTGCTTTCTTTTTTTTCTGTCAGTTTTGACAACGCCTTTCTCTTCTCCTTGGCCTTGCATCTCCCTCCAGTCTCTCTCTGTTCATACCTGGAGCTTCCAGCCCAGCTTTCAGCCTTGTGGAGCACCCTGTCATCACTCTGGGGGATTGCCCCCCTGAGCTCCTCTCCTGGCTCCTGATGCTTCTCTCCCCTCCTGTGAACTTTGGGTTGCATGATTTAGCCCTCTTTTGAGTTTTTGGAGTTTCAACCAGCTCCTCAGAGTATTTACGGTCTCTCCTATCCCGTGTTTTCTGATCTTTTCCCCCTCCATCCCCTGCTCAGAAGGATTGCCTCGATTCTCCATGATATTTGTAGGAGCACAGCCCCTTGGCTCCTCAGTACTCTGATCCCTGAGCACTTGGAGAGTGAAGGCTTGGACTGACAAATGACGATTTTTCTTACACTTAGATAAAGGTTTCAATTCTCTTTTCTGTAACAGCTTCCGGGATACCTTCCATGAAACATTTTAACCACACTTTTTGCTTGAGAGTTTGTTAAGATAAAAATGGTTTAGTATGAGCTGTGTGGCCATTTACTCTAGAAAACGTGGAATTTCTTATAGTCTAGTGCATAATATGTTAAAGTTAGGGGCAAGTACACATTGTACTGCTTTTCAACAGAAAAAGCCTTTTCCTGAAGTATTGTTTTTATGGGAAATTGGCTCTTAATATGCAAATAAATACCTATCTGTTCATTTATTTCCTCCTAGACTTTGTTTGTTTTAAGCCTGCTTTGTTACAATTCTCCTTACAGCTACAGCCTGAGCTGGAACCACCCTGTTTTGCCCCTCTCACTTCCACGAATGCATTTCTTGATGAATGCAGAAAGAGAACGTGCATTGGAGATTGGTGCTCCTTTGTTGTTTTTTTAGCATGTGCAGGATCTGAGGGCCTCCCTACCCAGCTCCTGGCTCCGAGGTGATGCTGGCAGCATCAGTGAGCTCGCTGTGCTCCCACGTCCTTGGAGCCCTGCTCGGTGTGTCCCTGGAGCTGGTTGTCACCTGCGTGTCACTGCATTGAGGACGGAGCAGCCTGGGGATGTGTAAAGAGGGCTCGTCATCGCCGCTGTGTTTTACCAACCGTGTCTCTGAGAGCTGATAAATTATTCAGTCGAGATGCAGCTCGGTGTAGATGTGGAATTCCATGTGCCCTGCAGGAGTGGCTGGGGATGAGAGTTCCCAAAGTGGGGCTGCTGCCGGAGTTCCTGCGCTCCTCACAGAACTCAGAGCATCCCCAGCTCCTGTCACAGTTTGTTTCCTACTGTAATTATTCAGAAAAGGCTCTTTTTGCTCTTGTAATGTATTAATTTTCAGTGGTGAGAACACAGAGTAAAATTTGATCTCTGGCACTGAAAATGGCACTTTTTGAACATGTCCTGTTTCATATTCAAAATAACAAAACACAAGTGTTGGCATTTAAAAAAATGTTACTCTCTGAGTGGACCAGAGAAAAGTTGGTCTGTGTTAAGTTGCATTTTTTGCAACCATCAACTATGTTTACATGCTGGATATTCCCAGTATAATGGAGCTCCCACCAATACTGGTACAGTTTTTCACAGGTGGGTTTGCAGACCCATTTCTCTCCAAAGCTGTTTGCGTGTCAGACACTCAACATATCGTGAGTTAAGGCATAGTAGTAATCTATAATTTAGACATATGACAACCAAATTAAAATTGCATTACATGTGTGGTTTAAGGCAACACCAGAATTTAGGTTGAAATTCTGTCCTCGTGTCACCTTATTGTAACTAAGGAAACGTAATGCTTCAGAGGATTTTATTTTCTATGGGCTGTAGGAGCCATGAAGACCAAAAAGCTCTTGGCTGCCAGAGGCACAGAACAGCCTCTGGGGATTATTAATTCTTTTAGATTTTTTTTTTATGTGTTGTGTGCACTTCTTTTATTTTAATGTAAGCCTGGAGATATTTTAGGAAGGCTCCAGGGATAGTTTTCAAGGCACTGCAAAGCTATTGTGAATGGTGTCAGCTTGGTCCTTATTTCTTTGAGATTCATATCTGTAGTACTGATAATAACTGGGGTAGGTACTGTACGTAATGAATTGAAACGTGATTTGAAATAAATAATGTCATGAAGTTTGTGTAGTTGGATAGGCACCGTTTTTCTTTGCATCATGGTATTGAAGGTTACAGGATTTTATGTGAACCTCTTGGGGAAAAACCTTGAACCATCAGTGGGCTTTAAAAACAACAAAAAACCCGCTCCCAAACATCCTTGCTGCTCTTTAAAAATCTGAATAAGACTTCTTTTGTGCCACTGGTGGACCATCTGTGGTCTTTAAGGAGGAAATGTTTCTGTTTGCATTAAGTTAGCTGAGGACTGATGTCAGCATGGCTAATTCAGCTGGGCTCATCTTACCCTCTCTGTGGACACCTAAGTGGCCTCTCTCTGTATCTCAGAGGAGCAACTTTCTCCTCTCCCATTAACACAGCTCTAAGTGTATTTTAAACTGGAACAGAATTGTAGCTCATATGTAAAAGGTGAGCAAATTTATACAAATCCTTGTGAAAAAGGCTACTGAAAATTCTGCAGAATAACTTCAGAGAACTTGTGGGTTTTGGTGGTTCCTTGTTAATTTACTGGCATGATATATGAGATGATTAAAATAATTTACTGATACCAAGAAAAAACTCCAACTCCTCAGACAGAGCTTTCCCTG
Source organism: Pipra filicauda (assembly GCF_003945595.2). NCBI lineage: Eukaryota > Metazoa > Chordata > Aves > Passeriformes > Pipridae > Pipra > Pipra filicauda. The sequence goes on from NW_024105086.1 coordinate 1,584,945, forward strand.
CTTTGGTAGGTTCTTGGGAAATCAGAGTTGTTGGAGGTGTACCTGAGATTGCAACAGAAAGAGGAAAGCTCCCAGAGCTGCCAAAAAATGGGAGGATGCAAAGGCTGGAAGCGCAAATGGGAATTAAAAGGGAGAAATTCAGGCAGAACTAATTCAATATTAAGTCTGTGGAAGGTGTTGAATCAAGGGTGTCAAAGAGAAAATGGCGTAAGAAGAGACTGGAAGGATGTAGACACTGAAAGGGAGAGGTGGGAGCTTCTGGTTCAGAGGATCCTGCTCAAGTGGTCTCTTTAGTTTGGCAGTTTGGTTTAAGACTGAAGGCAAATATACCTTTTTTTTTTTTTTTAGCTGGCAGTTTGTAACAGTGCAGGCTTTCTGTGTCATCTGAGAAAGGCAAATTGCTGTCCCTAAACCACTTGGGTGTGCTGGAGGCGGAGCAGGAGTGTTTCCTAAAGCTGAGGTTACCCAGTGCCGTCACAGCTACTGCCCTGAGCACGTGTTAATGGTTCCAGCTTAAAGCAGTGCAAACCTCTTCATGGAAAACCTCAAGCAGTAAACAAAATACTGGATATATGTGCCTTAACTTTGGGGCTGTTTGTCTTGGAGAGCTGGTGCCAGCAGTGGGGTGGCGGGTTGGGGCTTTTCCACGGCAGCTCCGACACCACAGGGCTGTGCCGGGCCTCGGGTGTTCCATGGAAAATAAATCCCATGTTGTTTCTGAATATTATTCTCACTGGCAACGTTTCAGGCAACTTCAGAAAAGCAAATAAGGTATAAGGTTACTGACAATCTGTAAAACCAAGGACAGAAAATTTGCTTACACAGCCTGGAAAAGGACAGACTGTTCCCTCAGAGGCTGATGCTTCTCCCGTGTCCAGACTGGATCGATTGGTTGTAAACATCCATGTGGGGATCCAGAAAAACTGATAAAAAACTTTGCTATCAAGGAGCACCAAAAAAAGAATGAGGCAAACCTTTTGGTTCCCTGTTATGCATTTTCTTTCCATTAATTTGAGTTTGGAATGGATGCTGTACACCAGGAGAATTATGCAGGTTGTGCTTCCTTTAGTAATCTGTTTTCTGCTGATGAGTCCTTTGGCCACTGCCCTCATTGTGGGATGTTTCTGAATATGTTTATTAAACATACCACTTACTGCAGGGTGAAACACGATGGTGAAGCGTCTTTCACATGTAGAAAAAGATAACTCATAGGTCTTGTGTCTCTGTCAAGACTATTTTGCAAATTCATGTTGTCTGTGCCTTTTCAGCCTGTGTTTTTTGGTTATCCCAAGTGTAACAGGAAACACTGACAGGTATTTTCAAAACTTGTGGCATGAACACAAAGATGTGCCTCTTCCACAGGGTAAAGATACCAGCAAATCCAAAACTAAATCACTGTGGAAATGCAGGATGAAGGGCATGGTCTCTGTGCCAATAGAGGTTCTAATGATTCCTTTCCATCAAAAAAAGTGGAGAATAAAAAAGAAAAAAGTCTGTTTAGCTGTCCTGTGATAGAACTTCGCTCATGACTTCTGTGGTTGCCTTTCTCTCTATTTAACCTCTGCAATGACTTTCCAGAGCCTTTATTTTTAGCAAACCCTTCCTGAGGAGCACATAAAGGAAGGCTGTCCTCAGGCTGACCATCATTTTTAGTGTCCTTCTCAGAGGAGTTGACGGGTGGTCATCTCGTCAAAGGTCATGTCATTTGCTCTGTTGTACAGGGCATGTGCAATCTTAAAAGTCTGTTATAGTGAAATTAGCCTTTAATTTAATTCCCAAGTATTCTGTGTGACTTCACTGCTGAGAGTAAATGGAGTTTACGTGGGAATTAAATGTCACAGCAGACGCACTCTCCTCTCTCTGCTGACCTGGGAGCTGGGCTGTGTATCAGAGCTCACGCCCCAATTATTTTCAAAATTACAGACATGAGACTTGGTGCAGGTGCACAACCTTGTACTCATCTTTGTTAGACTCGATACAGTTCTTACTGGGGAACTGTGGGAACCCTCAGCAGTCTCCTGGAGAAACCATCACGTTGTTGCTCTGCTCTTGTTGCCAGACTACTTTTAGAAAGTTTGCAGTTCTCTGCTTTGGCAGCAGGAGTGCTTTGGTGCTGGGTGGCTGCACCCATGAAATCAATGGCAAAAGCCCAGCTCCTGGTGGACCTCTGGAGTCTTCACCTTGGGGTGTTTTCAGGGTTGCTGGGGGGAAAGTTTAATATTTTGTTCATGTCAGTTTTTATTAATTGTTACTCAGAGCTGGCTTTTGCACTCCCATGTCTTCTCCCCCTCCCTCCCCTCTCTGCTGAGTGACCCGCCCTTGCTTGTGTCCTGGTGAGCAGGGTGAGGTGTCCCTCTGTACCCTATTCCCAAATTTCACACACCTTTAACAAAACCTAGTCCAGTCTGCCAGTGCTTCTGGGTTTGTGTGGCAAGACAGGCTGATGCTGCCATTAGGTTGAGCTTCCAGAGGGTTTAGTGTTTTTTCTCTCCTTTTTTCCCACTGCAGTTTGCAATATCTCTTTAAAAATTCCCTTGTTGAGCCAAGATTTTTTGGTGTAATCACCAACTGTGTTTTCCTGACTCAGTGGGAGGGCAGAGCTGTAGGTGGCTGTACCGACCAGAACTTCTATTTTCTTAACTTTCTTTCTTGTGCAGCTCTGAGCTGCAGTGTGGCATTTCTGTGGGGGGTTTGGTCCTAAATATCCCTTTGTTGGGAAAGGTCAGTCACAAGGATGTGCTGGCACAGATGCAGGGACAGACTGTGCCAGCATGTCAGATGTACTCATATTCCAATTCCAGATTATCCCTTCTTGGGGAAAAATGAAATTGTTGTGGTTTAAAGTGGCAAAGAAGTAGTCTATTGGAGTGTTTATCAGAATTTCATGGATGTTTGGGGATTTCCTGTCTGTGGCTGCTGGGGCACACACCTAACCAGAAGATATTGCAGATGCATACATCTGCATCCCAAAGCATCTCTAAGGTGGACACAGGGAAACATTGCTATTTTGTACTTGTGTCCCAATGCATGATTTTTCAAGGTATGGATGCAATTGTAACAAGAGTTTCTAAGTTTCACAAAAAAAAAATATAATCATTGATAGTTAAGACAATTTTATGTCACTTCCAGCAACTTCCCTACCACATCCAGCAAGTCCTTCCTGTGCCTGCTGTCATGTTGGTACAGGAACATCCTCTCTGTGTCTTACTGCCTAGTGAGCTCTGAGAGAAAGAACAATCAGTTTGGGTAATAAAAATGACATACAAAAGGCAGAAGCTTTGATTTATTTTGGGAGATCGAGTAGAGTGGCAAGCAGTACTTTAAAGGTCACTTGTCTCAAATAAACCTTATCTCTCTCTCTCCAATTTAAAGAGATATTGTGGTGTTTCCTTGCATCTAACTTGCATTAAATGTCCTTTACAAGAATATATTGCAGAGTCCAGCAGAAGTGTTGTACATACCCTTTATAGGTGATGGAAATGAAGGGAAGGCTGGCAGGGGGAATGAAGATCAGTTGTGATTAGAAGTAATAAGTTGATTAGAAATACTCCTTTGGGAAGGCTGGTGGTGCTTTGAGTTGGTCTTCAGTGAGTTTTTGTGAAAATGGCATACAAAGTATATCCACAACTTGCTTATTTTGAGAACCACGTTCTGTTCCAGCATTAATTAGAATTGCAGAATCAGAATGGTTTGTGTTGGGAGAGACCTTGAAGCTCTTCTCTTTCCAATCCCCTGCTGTGGGCAAGAACACCTTCCACTAAACCAGACAGAGCTCCACTTCTCAATCTAGGTTTGGAAAACAATGTTTGTCACAAGAACCTTAAAAATCAAAACTAAATTAGAGAAGATAAACTGTATGTGGTAGTTGGTATCTTAGAGTGTGTGGTGATGTCTTTGAGCCAGAACAGGCTTTAATAAAACCAGTTGTTGGCAGAGAACAGGCACCTACCCTTGTTCTCCTGGGAAATCCCATAGATTTGGTTCCTCTCCTGGTCCTGCTCACTGTGTTCTTGGAGTAGTTTTGAAAATTTGAGAATCTGGATAGCAGGCAGCTTAAATTAGATTTCCTTGTGTTGTCTGTATTATCACAGTCAGTGTGGGATGTGCTCATGGATGGAAAGATGGAAGCTGAATCGGAGCTGGTTGTTGGGATAGGGATGTTATAAAGATGGGGACAGGCTGAGGAGTTTGCAGCAGTACTGGGGTAATGAATCTCTATGGGCTGATTTGTTCCGTAATTTCCTGAAACTCCTGGATTTTTCAGTTCCACTGACTTGCAGTGTCTCTGCCAGCAGCCCTGCCTGGTAATTGGCCAGCAGTCCCACAGTGCTGCTGGATGTTCTCCCTGGAAGTGCTGTGCTGACCTGGCTCGGACGTGCTGGGAGCGTGGCTGGGAGCGCCGTGCTGCCGCAGAGGAGCTGGGGGTGAGCTCCAGGAGCAGGGCAGCAGTGTCACCCCGTGGCACCCACACCCAGCCCTGCCCTGCAACAGCACGTGGGGAAAGCCAGGGGAGCAACCTCCCCCAGCAGTGTGGGGAGACATCGGTGCCTTACCCACTGTGGGCTGTAGGGAGGGTGATGATGTGACTCCCTCGTGCCTGGCAGAGGTGCTGCATGGGCACAGAGGTGCTGTGCTGTGTGTGGCACAGAAATGGGTTCTGTACTGTGTTCACTTGGACCAGGATTAAATCCCAGCTTCACTGCTGCTCATTTTGCTGTAGCTGGGAGGTCACATCAGCTCTCCCCCGTGTGCTCACAGCGAGGGTACCTGTGGCCACTGGGTTGGATTTTGTCACCTGAATGCTTTGACCTTTTTGCTGTCCTCAAATCCTGAAAATAGATTTTTTTTTTTTCAACCTGCAAAACCTTTTCTGGTGGCTTCAAAGTGTTGTGTTCCCTTTTGGATCAAGTTCACTATTTAACACTTCCTACTCTGATGGGGTTTTTTGTGGGCGTTTGTGAGAGTTTAGTAATCATTTCAAACTTTCTCCTTGTCACAGATGCACGTGACCACAGGTATGAATTTACAGGTTGGATATTTTATACTTTCTTTTTGTTAGTAAAAGATACACAAAGCTAGAATAAGGTAAGAATTAGGAGAGGGAGAAATAGCATTATAGTCTTTCATAGCCCATAGAGTGGTTTGGTTTGAGTAGTGACTGCCAATGGGAATGTCATGGGAATTACAAGGGACACAACATTCCCCATGTTCCTCATCACAATTTGATAATAAAATTGTTACAAGTGTCAGAGGGTATCAGATTTTTTTTTCTGGGGGTGGGAAGACCCGTGGTGCCACTTTTTTTGGAAAATAGTGAACTGATATTTGGTAAAGTGCTTCTCTTGTGTGCTCTTCAAATAATGGACATAAAAACATGATTCCAAATCAAAACCTGTTTACCATTTCTCTTTAGTCAGTATTTATAAAGTTGATACCAGAGCAGCAGCATTTGTACAATACTGTATTTTAATTTGTAGGACTGGATGTGGCTGACACAACAATGTGGAATCTTTACAGAAGAAATCTTTTCATTTGATCATGGCACTGATTCTGTCAGATTAGTTTTGGGCTTTTTTCTGCATCAGAACATTTTTTAAAGGAATAGTGTATAACTTTTATAATTTACAATGGTAAAAGCACGTAGAGAATCTATGATTCCTTGGTACAATGTTCTTTTCATATTTTTGAGTATAAATTTAAAAAATATTAGAAGTACATGTGGCAGAAAATAAACAAGCAGCTGAATTAAAGGGTTGGTTACTTGACAGGATTTCATGCAGCTTTGAATCTTCAAAAGCCATTGCTGATATTTGCTTTTTTTCAGTTGAAGAACCATATTTGTGGACTTGAGTCATACACTAGAATTTACATATCTGCATATGTGTGCTCATTTACAGATAGATTTATAAAATAGAGGTACTGTTGTATATAGCTGTACCAAAAATGCATCACATTCTTTCTGTGTACTCATTTTCTTAAAATTCAAAGCCCTTTATAGACCAAACCTTTTGTTTAGATTACATTACTTTTTGTTCTATATTGGTATTTTCTAAAGGTTATTCTCGAACTAAGGTGCATAAATTGAATTTATAAAGAGGAATCCTGCTTCATATTGGATTGTAACGTCAGCTACTGTTAAATACTGCAGGCTGTTTGGCCAGCATCATATATTTATCTTCTTGGGGGATATCAGCTATAAAGGGCCCAGACCTTTGTTCTGTAGAAAGGTGCATCATTTTCTATCAGTTATATGAAATCTGGAGTGTGATTGGGCAAGCTTAGTCTAAATTAGCTTTTTCTCAAAATGTACATCGAGTTACAGATTCAAATTCAGTTTGAGTTTGATTCGATAATTCAGCAATTCAAACACAAACACACAACAAAAGTTATTTAAATAACCGTGTCTTCAAATCAGACTTATACATCTTGTTTTCTTTTTCCTGCCTTTCCCCAAATCCTTCCTGTTCCCAGCTCCCAGCTGACCTTACCAAGATGCACCTCACGGACAATCCCCACCCTCAGGTGACACACGTGCCCTCCAGCCAGTCTGGGTGTAGCATTGCCAGTGACTCTGGGAGCAGCAGCCTGTCTGACATCTATCAGGTGAGATGGCTTTTGTTTCCTGCTTTGCCTTCCTTGATGTTAAATATTCCATAAAGAAGAAGAGCGGCCCTTTATCCAAGATTTTGGGTAAAGCCCTCTTGGTACTTCTGCCCACCCCCACGGACACACGGGAGTGCAACAAGCTGCTTGTAAAACTCTTTTTGTTGCTTCTCACATCTGTCTGTACCACCAAGTACTCTGTGGCTTTCAGAAGTCATATTTGTTGATTTATGGGATCGTTTTCCTTTCTGAAATGGAACAAATCTCATGAAATCAGCCTCATGTTTCCAATACCTTCCTTGATTATTTGTATTTATTGCTAATAGCAGATGTTCAGTTCTGCAAACAAAAGCATGGTAATAAACCCACTCCCTGCACTAATTGACTGTGGAAATTCTAGTGTGGCTTGCTGAGAATAGAAGTTGGCTGAAATCCAGAGAGAGCTTCATTTGTTTACAGATAATACACTTAATAAGTTACCTGTCTGGTGTCACATCCCAGAGCTCATTCCATGGGTGTTTATGTTCTGCTTGATGAGGGGGCTCAGCTTGGCTCTGTGTTGATCAGTAATTTCACAGCTTTTCCACTTCCAAGTTACAATCCAGCCCCAGCACTGGGTACACAGAATTGTGGAGCACAGTGTAGGTGTAACTTGATTTCAGACACCTGTTCCCTCTCCTTAGGTGCTGTCTGGGTATTATTTCTATACTAGAAGCAGATCAGTGATATTTCTATTTACAGCAACGTATTATTTAGGGAGCTTTAAAAATAAGCCATTAAAGCAAAATTTCCCTTAGAACATTAGAAGTGTCTCAGAGTTTTTGTCCTGTTTCATCTATTCCCTTACTACTTCTTTAGATTTTCTTGCTGCCAGCTGGGTCAGGAGTAGCTGGCATCCCTGAGAGAGCCTCTCCAAGATGCTCTGTGACTCCTTTAACTTCTGAGAGGCCCTGCTGGAAGATGGTGTTCTTTATCTTGATTATTCTTATCATTTTTTATTTTCTGCATCAACAGAATTGATGTGATCAGTCAGAGTCACCAGAACTAGTCTGTGTGTTGTACCTTAGCATGTCAGGCATTAGGATGGTGATGGATGGTTTCCCTGACCATGTCTGCCTGCCTGTCTACCTGAGTAGTTTGGAGAGGTTGCTCTAAGTGAAAAGCACTTAAAATATATTATTGATAATGAAGATATCATTCTAGCCATGATATCTTGTAATGAGTGAATATTCTATCGTGTGTGGTTAATTGCCTTTTGTCTACTCATCAGAAAACGCCAGAAGAGCATAATTGCTAAACAAATAAAAATTGTATCAGTAAAAGAAATGATGGAGTAACATATTCATATGCACTGTAGCAAAGAAACAGTGGTGCAAAGTATTTTGTACCCTAAGGAATGATTAACATATTAATGTGAAAATATCTGCAGATTTTCTATTAATTTTGAGGAGTGGGGACTTTTCAGATAGGAATTTCCTATTCAGTGACATGAGCCTGGCTGGTTTTGAATCCTGAAGGAATCGTGGACAGGTCTGCACTGTCAGACTCGTGGGAGACCCTCAAAGATAATGTTACAGCCCTTTATGATCAGAGCTACAGTGTCCTGAATCCTGGCAGACAGCATTGGAGAATCCAGCATTTGATGAGCTGTTGGTGAAGATAAGATGTGCAACAGGCATGTCAGGAGTGGGGTGGGGGGAACCCAACAACCCAGTGAGGTTCCCTCTCCCTTCTTATTTTTTTAGTGAATTTTTAGTATATTTTCTCATGTGCCTAATGTGCAAACACCAACCTGTTAAAAGATGCACTTTAGGTGCATTTATGTATTTTATGGGCTTTATTGCAGTAGCAGTAACAGTTAGTGTTGGAGAATTCCCTTACTGTTTGTCACACATCTCTAAGTGATAGCTTGATATTGCTTGGTAATAGATAGATATGGTGTAATAATGCCATGGCACAGTGTTTAACATTGCATTATATTGCAGTGACACGTCAGTACAGACAGTTTTTGAAATCACAAAGAAAAAAGAAACTGTTTCCCCCAATATTCATCGTATTATGAAGGCAGAGAATCTCTTTGATATGCAGTAAACCTACATTTTGAGTGTAATGTATTGGCTCAGTAATTGAAAGCATTTTTGGTACAACAAAATACAGCTTTTCATGGAGTATTTGGAAAATGCTGCTTTGCTGTTGCAGTCAGTTTTGTATCTATTGCATGCCAAGCTCTCCAGTAATGTCATTAATGTCACTAATGTTCTGAATAATTTTGATTAATGTAGCCTTGAAATGACCTTTTTTATGAATGGTATCTTAACATTAATTTTTACAGTAAGTAGTGCAAACGTCATTCCAGAATAGGAAAATAGGATTAGAGTGGTAGAACCAAAGAATGATGCAGTATTTTATTAAGATTTGGAAAGACTTTCTGTTCATCTGTGTACACTGCATTCATTGATAGTGTTGAAATGAGGTCTCACTGGTTCCAGCTGCATCTCAGCCCAGGATAAAACCCATTTCCAGTTAAACAGGAAATGATGAACATAAAGCTGAAGGTGAGATCAGCACAAGAGGATTCCTGCCTGTAAGCACTGCTATGGGCACATGGTGTTAAACCTTGAGTTAGTTGCAAAAAGTGGTGCAAATAAATTTATGAAGGTATTTTTCTCTCTTGTCCTGTACTGCTGATGCTCCCTGTTGGAGCTTTCAGTGTTTTGGTGTCCGAAACAGGGACACCGAAATGTCCAAATGTGTGTATTGCAAATTCCAGCTTGCTTGGAATACTGCACAGCAGCTGTCTTTCTGTTGGACTGTAGACCTTTTTTAATAATAATAAAAAAAAAAAAGTAAGTTGTTCCCTACAATTTTTAAAACAACTTCTTGCTTGAAGAGGATTTTCAAGTTTTTATTCATTTTTTTCATTCAACCCCGTTCTGACAGTGTGTTTAATTTCAGAACTATGGTGTTCAACCAGAAGCAGGGGAATGTGTGGTTGTGCAGAGAGCAGTTGAAATGAGGGTTGGTACAACTGCTTTGACCTGTGATAGGTACCCTTGTATTACACGGTGAAAACATCTTCCTTTGCCCTTTCGTGGGATGGGCTTTAAGGTGCCCACCCAGGCTCACACAGGGAGTCCCGGTTGTGTCTCTAGGTGTGGCTGGGCAGGGTCTCCCCTCTCCTGCAATGGATGAATTGCCAATGTCAGCCCCTGGCACTGCTCTTCTCTCAGTGACCAACCAATTTGCATCTCTTTTTTCTGACCTGTTCAGTTCTGTCAGTGAAAGTTTCTCTCTCCTTTTCACCTTTTTCCAAATCCTTCATTTATCACTTTGGCAGTGGGCAGCAACGTTATTGCCCAGCAGTGATTCCAGTTGTGGTTAAGGTCTTGATACTAAAATGGATTGTGTATAAAATATGCATCAAGGATGTTATCTCGGTAGATACTCCTGCACTGTGGACCTGATCCTGGAAATCCATGTTTGGGTGAGATGTGAGGACTGCAGCTTCTGGTTTCATTTTGTAAATCAGTCGTTCAGAATGTTTCTGTTAAGAATGATTTTGATATTTGATAATGGAAACAGCTGGAGCATCATGCTTGGGAAGAGCAGCTACTTCCTCAGATGACTTTATGAGCAGAACCCTTCCTGTTCCTTCCAGCTCTGCCTGACCTGCCAACCTTCTGTCAACCCTCTGCACATAATCTTTGAAGCACAGTTGGAGGACCATCTCCTATTTCATAGCTAGATCAAGTCATAACTTACCAAGAAAGGAGATTTATTTTCCCATATAGGATACACAAAATTCTGTAGAACCTGTAGCTTCAGTTTTTCTACCTTAGCTTGAGATTATCGAAGTGGGGAGTGGTGCTGTTGTCTGCCTTATTCAGCCTGGAGCAGTTGATGTAAATTGTGGCTATTTAGATGAAGAAATGCTAGAAAAGTCCTTGTATAAAACGCTGTACTGATCATGTGCTGCTGAGACTCTCCAAGCACAATTTGCGCTTGGGCTTAATTCCAAAACTGTTAATGTGAGCTACAGGAGCCAGTAAAGTGATGTAATGTAAAACAGATTTAACCCTCTGTATTGTTAGATTCCTCTGAAAGATATGTTTTTGCTAAATCATTTAAGCTTTAGTTAATAGGTTTGTTGGCTAACTGTTAAATCAGGGACACGCTCCGAAGTCCAAGCTTACATCTAAACCCCAGGATATTTTGGTTTAGTGCAGGAAGGCAGTGCTGCTCCTCTGTCCAGGTGCTGGGGCTCACACCTTATTGCACCCTGTCAGTATTTAGAGTGGGCTTATTCAAAAGGCTTTTTATTGTCCTGTAGTGACAGGACACGGGGCAGTGGTTTTAAACTGAAAAAAATTGGTTTATCTTGGATATAGGGAAGAATTTTTTCTCTGTGAGGGTGTTGAGACACGGGTACAGGTTGCCCAGAGAAGCTGTGCTGCCCCATCACAGTGTTTAAATTCATCCTCTGTTTTGGAGGTTTACTGAACAAGCAGAGTGTTTGATGTCTTAGATAGTTCAGTGTTTTTGTAGAATCTCAAGGATTTCTTTTAAAGTGAAAGTAAGCGTTGTAAATGTGCTCATTTAAAAACAAACTCCTGTTTTCTGCAAGTTTCCCTGTAATTGCCTTATACTTTGCAGTGACATATCTTGTTGCTGAAATTTTTGAATTTAAACAGAAAAATGATTTGCATGCTGGCTTAAACTTCAAAAAGAGTGGTTGAGCAACTACTCTGTAGAAACTGAGAATTTGAAACTTCTTCCCCCCCCCTTCCATCTGTTTGGAAATTTATTTTCATGCAATTACATCATTTAAACTTTACAGAAGGAATTAGTGCAAACGAATCCTGTGTGGTTCTGCTTTTGGTTGCATGTATTGTGTTCTCTCTGGCTGTGGCCTCGTGTGTCTGCTCACTGTGATGTCTGTGTTGCCCTCTATTGCTGACAGTAGAAATGTGTCTACAGGCATTGGGTAACCAATTAAACTTCATTATTATTTCGTGATTAATACAGACTCCACTTACGAAAAAACAATTTTACATGAATTCACAAGAAATAGTAAATACTATAAAATGAGAATCCAGTAACTATAGATTTCAGCATGATGTGTTTTCCTCAGTGTTCAGAAAGGAGCTGTTGCAGTTTCTAGTTTGACTTGTGGGTCACAGAATTTATTTTTTATTTTGTTAGCTACCTCAGACCATACATGTTTAAACTGAAGACACTGAACTCTTTGTCTGATTGATATTTTCTTTGTAGGCCACAGAAAGTGAGATGGGAGATGTTGATTTAACGGGTCTTCCAGAAGCACCTGTAGACTCTGAAGATGAAGAAGAGGAGGAGGATGAAGACATTGACAGAACTTCCGATCCACTTCTAGGGAGAGATGTTGTCCGAGAGTGCCTTGAGAAAGAGCCTGCAGATAAAACTGATGATGACATTGGTGAGGAGAAAAAATACATAAATTTACATAAAACTGCATCATATAATATCTGTAAGAGAAACATATCTGAAAGCTGTTCAATGACTTAATTTTCAGTGTGTGTGTTAATGAGTGATGCCTTCCAGTGATCACTTTGCTTTAGTGATACTCTTAATTGAATGATTTCTCCTCTTACTGTCTGAGAGTCTATTTGTTCTGAAAAACTAAATATTTTAGTCTTTGAGATGCTCAAGATGTGAAGTATACACAGTCATTGTGTGTGTTGATGTGATGGGACAGGCAGCAAGGTAATTTTGGCTGCCTGAAACTGTTGAATTAGTTACTAAATAGCAAAGAGAACATACTGAGTATAGGTATACTTAGCTGTAAACTGTAGAACAGTTCAAATGAAGATAATTTGCTGCAGTGTTTAACTAGAAGTTGGCATTAACTTCAATAGCAAAACTTGCTTTCTGCTGTACTCCAGATTGCCTCTCTGAACACTGGAAAATCATTTCATGCTCCTGTCAAGCTTGTAATTACTGTACCTAGGGGTATTTTTAATTTTTCTCCATGTTTGAAGCTGAAGTGCTTCTCCTCTTAGCTAGACTGCTGCCCTGAGAGTCAATCAGAGCCCCAGCCAGGCTGCAGAGCCGAGCTCTGGCTGTGGATGACAAAGTGCACACTGGGCTCATTTAGCCCCAGGCACTAATGGGGAGTGTGACCCCGCTGAGCAATTGTGAGTGTGGCTGAGGTTTGATGGACCTGTGGAGGGTGAGGGATCTGAGGAACCCCTGGGCCCTGCAGTCGTCATACCAGTGTTTCCTTTGTCCAACAGAGCAATTATTGGAATTTATGCATCAACTCCCTGCCTTTGCAAACATGACCATGTCTGTGAGAAGAGAGCTTTGCTCAGTGATGATCTTCGAAGTGGTGGAGCAAGCAGGAGCCATCATCCTCGAGGATGGCCAAGAGGTGAGTCAGTGCTTGCAGCACCGTGTGGGTGCCACAGGCAGGTCACCAAGGGCATTGAGGCTGAAGGGCTGGAAAATGTTTCCCATCTCCACACTTGGAAGTTAGAGAATTCTTCTCTCACCCTGACCCCGTAGCCAAAATCCCCAAACCTCTGTCCATCCCTTCAGGAGATTCTACCTGTGTGTTGGTTCCCTGCCAGTGGAGGGAGTTGGAATGAGATGATCTTTAAGGTTCCTTCCAACCCAAACCATTCTGTGATGGTTACTGTCTTGTTCAAGACTTTACCAAGTAGAGTCAAAGTATAGACCAAGTATATACTTTATATACCAAGTATAGGCATTAAAGAGCATTCAGGATGTTGTTATCAGGTAAATGCCAACTTATTTCAAAGATGATTTGTGGGATAAAAAAAGGCATAATTTCCACTGGAGAAAAAAACTCTCTTCTTATAATGTAGGGTTTTTTAAATACTAATATGGAGAGGTATCTTTGCCCAGTAATGTCTAAATTAGGAGCAGTTTCTATACATGTTCCCTGGGAGGAGACAGATGTTCAGGTTAGTCTGTGGTCAGGCTCCCAGCATAGGTGCCCTGAATCACTATCTTGAGATCTTTCCCTCTGCTTGGATCAAGCCCTCAGGAATGGCATTCCTTGTTCATCCCTCCAGGAGGGCAAGGTGGACTCATCTCTGGTAGTGACCAAATGGGTGCCCAGGGGAAGAGTGTTCACTCTCACTAAATGGTATAAATATATCATAGCAATTAGCCCACAGATTAAAAAAGCAATCTCTTCATCAGCATTCCTCCCTCTGGAATTAGTTGTGAAGTGAATGAAGCATTCTTGTTTCAGTCATTTCCATTGCTGCCTTCCACTGCACCGTTTCAGTGAATGAAATGTTGCAGAGCCATGGGGACAGCAAACTGGGGAGTGCAGGAATGAGCCTGTCTGAGATAAGAGCTTAGAAAAGTTGTTGAATTAACTTCACTTGTTTGGTTTTGGTTCTTTTTCTTCCTCTAGCTCGATTCTTGGTATGTTATTTTAAATGGCACAGTGGAAATCAGCTATCCTGATGGGAAGAGCGAGAGTCTCTGTATGGGAAATAGTTTTGGGATTACTCCCTCTCTGGACAAACAGTACATGAATGGAGTGGTCAGAACCAAAGTAGATGATTGTCAGGTGAGATTGCAATTCTGTACAACTACTTTGTATTTTTTAACATCTAATAAAAGACAACAGACTACTTTTATCCTAAGATACGGTGGGGTGGATGAAAAGCTGAATATAAGCCAAGAGCCCAACTGCATCCTGGGCTGCATCAGAAGAAGTGTGGGGACTCTCCCCCTCATGAGACCCTGCCTGGAGCACTGGCTCCAGCTCTGAGCTCCTCAGCACAAGGACATGGACCTCTTAGAGCAGGTCCAGAGGAGACCACAAAGATGCTCAGAGGGCTGGAGTATCTCTGCTGTGGGGTCAGGCTGGGAGAGCTGGGGTTGTTCAGCCTGCAGAAGGGCATGTGTTCATGGTTTAGATGTTTATTCACAGTCTCTTGTTGTTTGGGGACAGTTTGTGTGTATAGCCCAGCAAGACTACTGGAGGATTCTGAACCATGTGGAAAAAAACACTCATAAAGTGGAGGAAGAGGGAGAAATTGTGATGGTGAAGGAGCACAGGGAGCTGGATCGCAGTGGAACCAGAAAAGGCCACATAGTTATCAAGGTGAATGTCTTTCTATGCTTTCCACTAATCTATTAAACTGTTATTCATTAGTAAATAAATACAAAACATCGGTGCTGAGAGAAGCAGGAAGATTTGATTTAAACATGTTGGTGTGTTTTCTCCTGAGTTTGCCATAGTTGAACTTTGTAAAGATATTATACTGTTCACCTGGGTTTATGTTGAAATACTCTCTAGGGAGAGGTAGAGATGAGAGGTACCAGTTATTTTTTGCATTTACTTTTTTAAGGCAACACCCGAGCGACTCATCATGCACTTAATAGAAGAACATTCTATTGTGGATCCCACCTACATTGAAGATTTCCTTTTAACATACAGAACATTTCTAGCAAGCCCCTTGGAAGTTGGAAATAAACTCTTGGAATGGTTCACAGTGGACAGCCTCAGGGATAAGGTTGGTTGAGTCTGAGAGATCAGTGTTTCTGGTGAAAATGTGTTCAGATGGATTCCTTTTTCTATTGTGATAAACTAGGATTATGCTTCAGTTATTTTATACGAAACATTTTAAAGCGAAGTATTTTTCACTTATATCAAGAAAGGATTCTCCAAGGTGTTGTGTGTGATGGTGTGCTATCCAAAATCAGGTGTGATGCTGCTTCTCTTCTGCAGAATGATAAATAGTGTTTTCTGTTTAATATAAAGAGGTAAATGCCAGTCTCTGAAACCCTTTTTCACCAGAAATTTAAGGGAATTGTGTTCAGGTTCTCTTGGACATTCTGGTTTTCTTTTTACAACAGCATTGTGCTTGTTTTCCATGATTTCTACTGCAGAGCTTTCCAGTGTTTTGAGCACATTTTGTTTGAGCAGCTTTTTACAAACTCTGGACTTCAAATAAACTCTGCTCAAGACAAGTGCAGTTGGTAAAAATGCTTCCAGAAATAGAACCAGGTTCAGCTCTTTGTAACCCTGTGCACACACGTGAAAAATGTGGATAGTCTGGAACTTGTGTCGTGTCAATATGTTGAAAATTATGGCAGTAAAATTCTTAGCCAGTGGTTTTATGTGTTCTAGTTTTGAGCTGAAGGAAACCTAATAGTAATCTGTCAGATGTTATTCTGCCATGTCCATGTTTATAGATTAAAGCTGATAGGAGAAGAATCATAGATACCCTTGTGTATATGTGGATATATGTATATATACATACACAGAATTTATTTTGTTTTTACAGGTTACCAGAGTGGTCTTACTGTGGGTGAACAATCATTTTAATGACTTTGAAGGAGATCCTGCCATGACTCGATTCCTGGAAGAATTTGAAAAGAACTTGGAAGATACGGTAGGAGCCAAAAAGAAAGAGTGTCACATTTTCTAATTCCATGTTTCAATTTTCCAGTGTTACCAGTGCCTCACACACTGCAGTCTATAAATGTAACAGATACAGGTGGCTTTTAACATGGACATATTTGTTGTTATATATATATATTTAGATACAAAGGCCATATAAAGGAGTACCTATGGCACTCATTTATGGGTTTTTGCATTTCTGCAGAAGAGGACAAGGTTTATTTAGTAAGATGTTAATACATGGCATCAAAAATCTATTTGCTGGCACTTGGGGTGTTTTTCATAACTGTTTTTCCATTTCTGATAAAAGCACTGCATTTTGTGTGTTGTGTTGCAGAAGATGAAAGGCCATCTCAGGTTGTTGAATATTGCCTGTGCTGCCAAAGCAAAATGGAGACAAATCACGCTGCAAAAACCTTCCCGAGATTCCCCCCTGTTTTTCAGCCTCCTCGGGGGCAGTGACAAGGGCTTTGGTATTTTTGTAGAGACTGTGGAGATGGGCAGTAAAGCAGCAGAGGCTGGACTCAAGCGTGGTGATCAGGTAAAAGCAGTAATGTTAGTTTAAATATTCTGGTTCAGCCACCTCTGGTGTTCTCAACAAAAAGGTTGTACAGGGGTTTTCTTGGGAATGCCACAGCTCAGCTTCCATTTATATCTGTTACATTTCTGATTCTAAATTCCTGATTAATTGCAAGAATGTCATGTTGCCATAAAAAATAAAGTTATTTCAAGCATTTGTCAGGTAGAAATGGAGGTCCTGTCTTATTCTCAGCATATAACTTCACTGACATGATGAAAGTAGTTATTTTACAAGGAATGGTTTGATTCTGAGACTGCTGTAAAGATCATATGAGAACTTCTGGAAAGTTCTTACTGTGCCTGTATTATCACCTTTGTATTTTTAAGTCTGTCAAACAGATGTTCTCCTAATAGCCTAATTCTTACTTTTTCTTAAAGATAATGGAAGTAAATGGACAGAACTTTGAGAACATTACCTTTGTGAAAGCTCTGGAAATCTTAAGGAACAACACACATCTCTCCATTACTGTAAAAACAAACATTTTTGGTGAGTAGACTTTATATATGATATATTCCTTGTGTGTGTGAAGGAACAGCTCCACTCTTTCTGGCTCTAGAAGTGCAATAGGATTCCACCTTCCTTTCCAGCTCGCTCTGGGAGTGAGAAGTTGTGCAGAAGTCCCCTCGTTGTGCCTCTGTTTGCTTGGATAAGTTCCCATGTGCCAAGGGCTGCACGTTGAGGGGCACAGAGCCAGCACAGGCAGCTCTTCCCTCCCTGAGACACCCTCAGTGACTGTTTAAGCTGCTTTACTGTCCCTCCATGCTGTGTGGCTGAAGCTGAGCCAAGGGAGCTGGACCAAAATATTTTTGCCAAGAAACGGCAAAGATGTAAAACTGGGGTTTTGTAGAAGTTTTTATGATGGCTGTGAGGACGAGAGGATAAATTGCCTTTATGTCTCAAATTGAAAAGCGGATATAAAAAGTGGTGTGGCATATAAATGCTGGCTCTTAATTGTCATCATGAATATAAACACATAAATACCTCTTTAAAATCTCAGTCAGATCATCTGTTGTTTTTCCATAATCCTGTTCAGAATAACCAGCTACAGAAGCTGTGCACAGAATTACTCCTTCCCCCATAGTTGCATCCAAGACCTTCTAATGATTTCCTTATTTTCTTCCCCCAGTTACCTGCCCTTGCTCACTACTGATTTTCTTTTCAATTATTATTCAATGTTTATCCCTGCATGGGTAAAGAGTTTCAAACCCTCAGCAGTTGATTATTAGCATAATTCAAAAAGAGCATAAAACCACCACCAGTGGTCCAGACTAATGTGAAAGGACATGGAATGAAGCATCACTGCAACTGAGACAGTGAGAGGTTTATTTGTATTATAAATATAAGCAACATACATCTACAAATGGGTTCTGATCTCTTCCTACTGGCTGATAGAATTTCAAGGTGATTTCTTGGATAAATTTTAATGGATTCATGTCTGGAAGCTTTTTTCAACAGTGATACTTATTATACAGTGACTTTTTAATTGAGTGCTAAGTGCCTGGTGCTGGCAATGAGCAAATCCTGTTGTTATATTCAAATGTAGACTGGGAAAACTTATAAGTTTTATTATATAATAGAATTATGCAATTTAACTGGACTTTCTGTACTTTCTGTGGTTTCCCTGTTCATAGGGACTGTCTGAGTAATTTACTGTGTACAGTTCTGCATTCTTCCAGTATCACCATGTTTTCAACAGAAAATACTGACTTTCTGAGTTGAGTGATTTCAAAGGATTTTTAAAAGATCTTTAAAGAAATAATTGATATTGAAAAACCAATTTGAACTTTTTTTTTTCACCTTATATATGTGGAAAGAAACAGGAAGAACATAAACATTTCTGTGGAATTGTATCTTTGGGAAAGTCAGTGTGGGTAATAGACTGGCTTAGCTTGATAAATGCAACAGGAAATTTGATGCAGTTTCTGTTCAGTAGTGTTAGGAAAAGCAAACAAAGGCAGTTTGGGAAAATCTCAGTCTGTGCTGCAGTTATTCTTGAGGAAGCATCTGCACTCCGTTACCAAAAACAGGCAAACAAAAAAGCCAATAAATACATGGTGCCGATTGCCCTGAATCCTTGTTATCAATCTGGGATGTGGAAAGCAAAAGGTTTGAGGGGGAAAGAAGAATTCCCTGTGAAGTTCTGAGCGTGCAAAGGTAACTCACAATGATTGTGTCTTCTCTCACAGTGTTCAAGGAGCTGCTCTGCAGGATAGGACAAGAGAAGAATGGAATTCCACATATTCCAAAAATTGCAGAAAAGAAAAACAACCGTTATTCCATCCCAGATATGCCTGGAGATGTGGAACAGATGTTTCCCCGGGAAAAAGGAAACAAGAAAATGAAAGCAAACACTGTATCTGGTGGCAGAAACAGAATCAGGAAAATCTTAGACAAGACCCGTTTCAGCATCTTGCCTCCAAAACTGTTCAGGTTTGTCAGACTCTTCTGCCAAAAAGTTGTTCCTCATTAGGTTGTGATGCTTTAATCGTGGAAACATAGAATGAATTGGGTTGGAAGGGACCTTAAAGTCTATCCCATTCCACCCCCTACCAAGGGTAGGGACACCTCTCACTATCCCAGGTTGCTCCAAGCCCCGTCCAACCTGGCCTTGGACACTTCCAGGGATCCAGGGGCAGCCACAGCTTCTCTGGGCAACCTGTGCCAGGGCCTCCCCACCCTCACAGGGAATTTCTTCCTAAGATCAAATCTAAACCTCCCCTCCTTCAGCTAAGGCCATTAAGAGATACTAATTGCTTAGTATCTCTAGTCCTTATGTCCACTCTACTTATGTTTTTCAAAAAATCGTGTCACCTGCCCCATAAATACAGAACGAGACCAAAACATCTTTTCTCTCCCCGCGAACGATTTCAAATCTCTTTCCTCTCTGTCCTCGTTTTGAAACCCCGTCTACAACATGTAATTAAACAGCTGAACAGCATTATTTCCCTTAGTTTCATTCACCCCAAGCTGAGTAGCAGGGGTTGAGTGCCCATGAGTGAGGCAGAGCTGTTTTGCAGTGACGGCAGCGTGAGCCAGTCACAGGACGACAGCATCGTGGGCACCCGGCAGTGCCGCCACAGCCTGGCCATCATGCCCATCCCAGGGACCCTCTCCTCCAGCAGCCCTGACCTGCTCCAGCCCACAACCAGCATCCTGGACTTCTCTAACCCCTCAGGTAAAACAGCAGAAGGAGCTTGGTTTGTACAGGATGATTAACAGGGCAGGGGGGAAAATGATGCGTTTCACCAGCATCACATGAGCTGAGTGCAGTTACTTGTCTGTCCTGTGGCTTCAACAGGGCCACACTGGAGCTCTGCTGAAAATCCACACTGCCTGAACGTCTCCTACATGCTCTTTTTGTAATGTGACACTTCTTTTTACAAAGACATTGATTCACTGGAGTAAATCTGCTCTGGTGGAAGCAGATTGTCCTTGTCCACACCTTTCTCTTTTACCTGTACTGGTGCTTTGGCTTGTCCATCCCCCATCTGCCAGTATATATTTCAAGCAGTGTTGTGGATAGAATAGGACTGCTGTGCTACCAACACAGTGATGTTAATGTTTTGTGTTTTACAAACGTTATGTATGTTCAACTGTGTGTCTAAAAACCTTTAAAATGTTTTGAGATGTGTAGTGTGGGCTTTTGTTGCTGTAGGAACCCACTTTATGGGGTGGCTGCAGGAGTTATTTGTTGTGATATGCAGCTGCCTGTAAACATGTCAAGTCAGAATCTTTTTTCCTTATTTCAAGTGTAAGTTCTGTGCATAATTACAAAGTCTGTAAGGTGCCTTGTGGCTGTGAGTTATGTTTATGTAAACTTGCAGATTTCCCCTTTAGAAGGGATGTACCCAGATATATCCTATCAGGTCATAAATATCCATAGCAGAAAAGTTCCCTTTTTGCTGCACTTCCAGGTTCTTGCTGTCTGATAACTAGTTCATCTTGAAATCAATCACAGAATCACAGGATGGTTTGGGATGGAAGGACCTTTAAAGGACATCCAGTCCAACCCCCCTGCCATGGGCAGGGACATGTCTACCTAGATTACCTTTACTTCACGTTTGCTATAACAAATATGCTGCCATGTTTAAAGAACAGAGAAAACCAAACTAGTTCTGACAGTGTACACTTGATAAGTTTTGTAAACATCTGAATCTCGATTTGCTGTTGACACAGTTTTCTTCTTTTTCTCCTGCCTGCAGCTGTTGGGTTTTACTGTAAGTATCCTGATGTTCAGCATCCTGTAGACCTTAATATTGCATGGCTTGCCTGAAAACTTAACACTACCAGACACTGCATTGACACAGTTATTACTGTAGGGCATCCCATAGCCCTGTGCCCTGTAAGCTTCCTCAAATAAAACAAATCCATAGGTTCTCACACAGGCACAGTGCTGTGCTGAGACCTGCATTTTATTCCCTTTTCTGCCACTGAAACACTGGATGACCTTTGGCAGTTTCTTCTCTTCTCTGTGGCCTTGCTTTGAAGGAATGAAGTTGCTTATATCTCTTATAGAGCTGAAGTTTTGGATGATAACGTAGTTTGAGATTTAATTTGCTCTTCTGTTGGACTCTAACTAAAATGCTGTGCATGCAGACTGGAAATGTGCTTTGTATTGCCGACACAAGCTGAACAATGCATAAAAAACCATTTAATTTAATAATATTTACCTGCTTAAAAGCAAAGACCATGAAGACAGACATGTGCCTGTAATTTATGTTTCCTTCCCCTGTCACATGTTGCATTGTTTTGGTTGCATAGTGATTATTTTTTATTTTATTTTTTCCTTTTTTCCCCCAAATTAAACTTCAGTTTTCAGTCTTACACCTTGAGTGTGTTCTGATTTTTAGGTATGTTGATACTGAAGTATAGATGTTTCCCTTTTCTGTTGATTTATTATGATTTTTATGAGTGCAGGCACTTCCCTGATTATCCAGAATGTCATTTCTACCACTTTCACTCTGAAACAAGGACAGAATAGTTATTTATTCCCTTTATTGCCCCTGTTCATGTATATATTGAGCTTTTCAAATTCAGCTAGTCCCTAACTACTAATGAGAATGCCCTGGTAATGTGATAACCCTAATAATGAAACTGTTAGAAGAATTAGCTTTCAATCAGATTCTTTTTCAAAACCCTATTTGCTCCCATCTTCAAATTTATTTACAACTGATATTGAACCTTTCTTTTTTCCAATGGGTGGAAACTTTTGATACTGGACCACAGACTACCTGCTTAACTTTTTGCCCTGAAATTCCTGCTACTTGTCCCCATGACACCATTAAGTCCTGACACAAGAAAAAGTTATCCCAAGGTCACTGCCCCCAAAGATCTTGTTTTTTTTCCTGAAACAGTGGATTTTGTTAGAGGAAAATTAATGTGAAGTTTAGTCTTCAGACTTTAGGGAGGGGGAAAACTAGGTTTCCTTGTGCTTGGAATTAGTGTGTGTTTTGACTCTGGACTTTTTTTTTCCAGTGAGTTTTATTTTGAAAATCAAGCTTTCTGTAATAACTAATGGAGCAAATTATTTGCAATCATCAAACTGTGGATTAAACACATGTTTCTGTAGATATTTATTTCCTGCTGTAGGCTGCCTCAGATAAAGCTGTTCTCTAATGCATTTATAATACATAAAATGTGCTATAAATAAGTATACCAACCAAAGAATTAACTGCTGGCAGCAGCTTAGTTCCTTCAGGGGGAGAGGGCAAGTGTGAAAGCTCACAGCTAGTTATGGGAGCAACCAAATCTCCTTTCCTCTTCACATCCTCCCACCCCAAGCCCATCCATCCCTGGGAAACGTGCCCTGGCACGTGTGTGGACCTGGCTCTCACAAACACACAAGAGCCAGAGAAGGAATGATGCTGCCAAAGTTTTTGAGGCCCGCTGGGAAGCACGATGCACAGCTCAGGGACATACTGAGTGTCTTGTACTTTGATTGTGGTCATGGGATGATAAAGGAATTGAGTTGTGGAAAAGCCCTGATGAGAAGAGTCTTCTTTTTTCCTCTCAAAGTTGAAGGAAGAAGCAGAATATTTTAATATTTTTTCAAGTCCAGCATGGCTTTTGTTCCCCAGCAGCTGGTTTTTGTTTTGTTCTCTGGCTATCAAATGAGACAGTCTTAGAGTCACAGAATGGTTTGGGTTGGAAGGGACCTTATAGCCCATCCAGTTCCAACCTCCTGCCATGGCCAGGGACACCTTCCACTAGCCCAGGTTGCTCCAAGTCCTGTCCAGCCTGTCCTTGGACACTTCCAGGGATGGGGCAGCCACAGCTCCTCTGGGTAACCAGTGCCAGGGCCTCCCCACCCTCACAGGGAAGAATTTCTCCCTAATATCCAATCTAACTAAACCTACCCTTCTTCAGCTTAAGGCAATTCCCCCTTGTCCTGTCACCACAAGCCTCTCTCCGAACAATGTGTCTTTTCAAGGGGAAAAGTAACTTCACCCATCAAAGGTGTTCCTCTTCTTTTAGATATCCCGGATCAGGTGATAAGAGTTTTCAAAGCGGATCAGCAGAGCTGTTACATCATCATCAGCAAAGACACCACAGCCAAGGAGGTGGTGAGCCACGCTGTGCACGAGTTCAACCTGACAGGGGCCCCCGACACCTACTCCCTGTGCGAGGTGTCCGTCAGCCCCGAGGGCGTCATCAAACAGCGGCGCCTCCCGGATCAGTTCTCCAAGCTGGCCGACAGGATCCAGCTCAACGGACGGTAAATGTGCCCTCGGCTTGCTCTGCTTTTAGTTGCCTTTTAGGATTAATCACAGAATCATAGAATCCCAGAATCAGCTGGGTTGGAAGGGACCTCCGAGATCATCCAGTCCAGCCCTTGGTCCAACCCCGCTGTGGTTCCCAGCCCATGGCACTGATGCCACATCCAGTCCCATCTTAAAAACCTCCAGGGATGGAGAATCCACCACTTCCCTGGGCAGCCCATTCCAATGGCTGATCACCCTCTCTGGAAAGAAATTCTTTCTAATCTCCAACCTAACCCTCCCCTGGCACAGCTTAAGACCGAGCCCTCTTGTCTTGCTGATCATTGCCTGGGAAAAGAGACCAACCCCCCCCTGGCTCCCCCCTCCTGTCAGGGAGTTGTAGAGAGTGAGGAGGTCTCCCCTGAGCCTCCTCTTCTCCAGGCTGAACAGCCCCAGCTCCCTCAGCCTCTCCTCATAGGACTTCTGCTCTGCTTTTAGTTGCCTTTTAGGATTAAAACATCATGGAAGCATTAAGGTTGGAAAAGACCCCCCAGATCACCATGGGGGACGTTTTAATTAAAATAGACAAGTGTCTGTTAGAAGGACAAGCAGTCAATACCAATAAATGACACTTTCCTCTCTCCTCTTGTGTCACCTTCATCTTATGCACCCAAAACTCCTCCCCAAATCCACAGCCAGCTTGCTTGATGACAGCTAAATTTAGCAGATCAGCTATATAACATATATAGTGGTTTACACTTGGAGAAAAAATTTATATTTGTTCTGACACTTCCCACATGTACTGGAGGATTAAAGCATACAATTAATTCTTTCCTCAGTGCTGTGTTGCAATGAACTGATTCTAACCTGAGATAAATTCTGCCATTTTTATGTAAACTGTTCTGAATCCTTCTGAAACGTTAAGTGCTTTGGTTTTATCTGATGACCTGATCCAGACCAGAAGAAAGTTTATTAAAGTGAAAAACTCTGTAGTTGTCTTTGCTAGGCAACAAGAGGGAATTTATGAGTAATAAACTTTTGTGTATCTGAAAGTGATCTGCTTGGGACTGTGGAAATGAATTTTCCAGATACATTTTCATTTCCTGAATGCTCTGTGCCTCATGTAAATATTACTATGCCACAGTAAATTTATGGAAGAAGCCACACTGAATTTGTGTAAGAAATGGAGAAAGACATTAACAGGAGATTTCTCGGGACTAGTGTATATTTAAAATGTAATTTTCACTGCTGAATTTACAAATGGAAAAGTAACTGACCTTCTTCTGAAGGTGAACACTACAGCATATTACAGAGTACAGTATGAAATGATAGCAAAGAGGTAGATTAAAACAGCTTTTGAAACGTTTGTTTGCTTAAGTAATGATGTTATTTTACGTTAGCTGAAGTACAAGGTTATCCTGTCCCTTCTTGTCTCTGTAATGCCCACGTTGATTGGTGCAGTTCAACGTCCTTGTGTTCACAAACCCTCTGAAGAGCATCTCTGACGGGTCGCTGTCACTCCATTGTTCTCCAGGTATTATCTAAAAAACAACATGGAGACAGAGACCTTATGCTCAGACGAGGATGCTCAGGAGCTGCTCCGGGAGAGCCAAATTTCCCTGCTCCAGCTGAGCACCATCGAGGTGGCCACCCAGCTCTCCATGAGGGACTTCGAGCTGTTCCGCAACATCGAGCCCACGGAGTACATCGATGACCTCTACAAGCTGGACTCCAAAACAGGGAACGCTCACCTGAAACAGTTCGAGGATGTCATAAACCAAGAGACCTTCTGGGTTGCCATGGAAATTTTAGCAGAGCCCAACCAGCTCAAAAGAATGAAGATTATTAAGCATTTCATTAAAATCGCTCTCCACTGTCGAGAATGCAAGAACTTCAATTCCATGTTCGCGGTTATAAGGTAAAATACTTCCCGTTTTTCAGCTCTGATTGGTGCTGTCAGAGGCAATTCTGGTAATCTAAGCTGAAAGGGAAGAAATAGGACCATCCTGGGCACATTACAGATGGGTCTGGGTGGTTTTCCAGAGCCAACCTGGTCCGAGGTGGATTTGGATTGTCACCGCAGCGGTTCAGTCCCATTGGGGTGCTGGATGTGACAGTCTCTCTTTTACCTGTTACCTCCCAGGGAAAGAGAAGATGGGGACAAAGCACTGTTTGATTGATGAACCTCAGGAACCTGCCTGAGCATTGTGTCATTTTCCGTGATTTTTGCACCCAATTTCCCTTCCCTTTGTCAGTCATTGTTACTTTTTTTGAGTCGTATCTGTGATGATGAGATTACTTCATTTCTTCCTTCCATTGTAAGGACTTCCTCAAATCAGTCTTGTTTTGGCTTAATTTTCCTTTTCATTCTTTCCTGTCATCTGCTTGCTTGTCTATTTTATTTTTTCCCCTCTTCAACTGCACATTTAGACTTTCTCTTCTGATTTATCCTGAATGCTGCTACTTTAACAGCATGAGTTCAGCATTTCCTTTATTTGCAATTATCTTACACCCAGCCTTTACTTTAGGGAAAAAAAAAGGCACTGTGATTCATCAGATAAAGATCTGGATTTGTGCTGTATCCCAGCACCATTGTTGAAAATGCCATTATAAAATATTTTCTTCCATGTCTAACCAGTTTATCAAAGGGTATTGGCTTCTGGTTAGTCATACATTAAAGAATTCATGAATTTCCTTCAAAGGGACTGGGCAGCAATTGGGGCTGGGGCTGCTCATTACATGGTGAATACGCACATGGATACTGAATCTCATTTTTATATTCTGCTCCCTAATTTCTCTTGGTTTATTGTAGTGGAGAAATGACTCTTCCTGCTTCTCAGTTAAGTCTAATCAGGCCATGACTGAAGTGGACTTTGGTAAAAAAAAAAAAAAAAGGGCAAATAAATTAGTTACTGTTTTACCCTTATTTCCAGAGTAATATGTTTTTGTTAGCATATGGCACAGGGGTTGTCTTTCTTGCCTTGTCCTGCACAGCAGTTTGATGCCATATGTCTCCTGAAATAGGAAGATAACCATCCTAAACTAGCATGGAAAAGAGAAGCTGTGAGCTGGCATATGTTGGATTTTTCATGTCAGAGAAGGCTTTGTTTGGCATAGCGTGGAGAGAAATCCGTATGAAAAATAAACCAAATTCAAAACAAGATTTTGAAGCTTTCAAAATGTGGAAAAAAAAAAACAACTGAAAAAATTCATCCTCAGAGGGAAGAATTTCTTCCTAAAGTCTTCCCACTTCTGCTTGGGATGAGCTCTGCACTGTTCTCATTTGCTGTGCAACCATTACTTCACCTCATTCATTCTCTACCCCTTTTGTCCTTATTGTGATAGCCATTTATACAGGAGAGAAGTGGTTCTTAAACAGACATTAGTCCTGTTTTACAGAGTGATTATTTTGGCAGTAATTGGAAATCTGTACCTTGTGCATAGGAAGCAGTTGTGGTTTTTACAGTCCCGTTTAAACAGCAGAGGTTTATTGTGATGAACTTGTACTCTGGCACCCAGCCAGCTTTACATTTAACCTTGGGAAAGCTATTTTTAATCCTTAAAACAACCCTTCACTTCCTTCTGAAATGCAGCAGTTCTGCTCACAGCTAACCATGAAACCTTCCTGCCTTGCAGTGGGTTAAATCTTGCGCCAGTAGCTCGGCTCAGAGGCACTTGGGAAAAGTTACCCAGCAAGTATGAAAAGCACCTCAGAGACCTTCAAGATCTTTTTGATCCATCTCGAAACATGGCAAAATACCGCAACATCCTGAGCAGCCAGAGCATGCAGCCTCCAATTATCCCACTTTTCCCTGTTGTCAAGAAGGATATCACGTTCCTGCATGAAGGTAATGTCAAACAGGGAGAACACAAGCGGAGCACTGAATATGCTTTAGCCCTTTCTTCAGTGCTCCTCGTGTCAACACGTGTCTAAGGAAGCTGCCACCAGTGGGATGCTTTTGATGGGTCCTTTGTAGGAGGAAAGTAAAATAGGACTCAGAATGCTGAGTGGAAGAGACTGATCCTAGACAAAAATTAAAAATTAAATGCATATTTTTAATATTTGAAAAGCAATGCTTAGACTTCATCAGCTGTCCTCAGGTTTAGGCTGGAAGCACAGGTGAGTGTGCTGGCTGGTAGTTGCACTACTTCAAATATATTCTCTCACAAAAAAAGAACTTGTTGCTGTGATGTTTCCAGGTTTTCATTCCATGTTGTGGCTTTCAGGCAGCTCCAACACCTCCTACTCTTGCTTTCAGCATTTTCAGGAGGTTTTGTTTAGACATTTCCATTTTGTTCCGTTTACACAAAGTCCTGTTCACAAGTGGCTGAGGCGAAACATTTCCAAATATGCCCAGTTCTTGGTTGTGATGGCTCAGAACTGTTTGAACTTCTTTCCAAATGGGAATGCTGTCCCCATCAGTTCTGTATTTATATTTTAACATCATGCCAGTGAACTTGGGCATAGTTCACTTATTACTTTTTCCTCCTACTAATGCTTGTTACTTCAGAAATAGGTTAACAAGGGCCAATACAAGATACAAATACAAGGTACTGTGAGTGGGCCTGATTCCATTTGTGTTTTGCCAGAGCTTCCTGTTTTCCTGCTGTTTTGATTAAAAGTTTTGCTGATGGAGGGCAGGGAGGGCAACACAGGGTCACTCTAAAGAATTTCTTACTCTTTTTTGTTTTCTTTTCTCTTATGTGTGTGTCTCAATTATGCAGGCAACGATTCCAAAGTGGATGGCCTGGTGAACTTTGAGAAGCTGCGAATGATTGCCAAGGAAATCCGCCAAGTTGTCCGAATGACCTCGGCAAACATGGATCCAGCTGTGATGTTCAGGCAAAGGTGTGCACTGGGAAGGGCCCTGGAGGGGTCTCAGGGGGGGCTCTGGGGCTGTGTGTGCATCAGGACGTTGGTGTTCCATTGTGTGCCTCACCATTGACATTTACCACCAAACCACCATCTTTATCAAATTATGCCAGTACAGGTGATGCTTCCCAGACCCGCTTTTAATGACTAATGAAACAAATTATTGTCTTTAAAACACATGGAAGAATAGGTTCTAATTTTAGTGATACGTATTTTTGCTAAATAAAAGCGTTAGTGTCAGTAGAGTTTTGAGAGAGATACAATGTTAGGGAGGTATAATACCTATATATGAGAGAGATTAAAAGCACCTAAATCACCCTTATATAAATCTGAAATGTTGCTTCAAAACAAAAGCCCACTGATAACATTAAAATCAAACAAAATATTTTTTTATTTGTTCTGAGCACAGCTTGTTCCACCTACATAATGTTTGATGTTCTCAGGCTTTAGCAGGTGGAGGGTGTGTTCTTGGCTTATTTTTCTTATTATTTCTTTTTATCTTGATGCCGAATATCATCAGGCTCTGTGTTAACAAACTGCAGAATAAAAACAATGTAATTTCTAATCTGGTGCTGATTAGCTCCGGATTATATTTAGTGGAACTAAATGACTTCCTGCATCCGTTTTCTTCCCGCTGGCTGAACTAAAAGCATCAGGAACTCTGCTGTGTCTGTGCTGGTCCCGTAGATCTCTGCAGGAAGGGTGCTGGTCCCCTCTCCTTGCACTGTAGTTTGCCTGGAAGTGACGGGCCAGACAAAACCCCTGAGGAGGCAGTTTGGGGGGGAGTTGGGGACACTCAGGATGCAGTTTGGGGGGGAGTTGGGGACACTCAGGATGCAGTTTGGGGGGGAGTTGGGGACACTCAGGATGCAGTTTGGGGGGGAGTTGGGGACAAGGTCTCTGGTGCTGAGTGGCCTCATGGTTTCTACTTCAAGAAATGAGCTGCACCCCCAGCAGTGCAGAGCTCAGAGGAGACACTGTGGACAGATTTTGGGTGAAATGTGCTTTATCCACCCAGAATTCCCGTGCATGGGTCACCTGTGCACCAACTGTAATTCTCTGTGATGTATGAGTTGAGTGACATCTGTGCAGTGGAAGGAAACAGCACATGCAAGGATACAGAGTGTGTGTAAGAGATTGGGTTCCAGTGGTCAGGATGCACAGAGGATTATCAGCCCTGTCCTGTTTTTGTTTGCAAGGCTGACTATCAGGAAACAGAAGCATTTTTTTTAAATACAGGCATTTAAAGCCAGCCTGGATGGGGGGGGGGCTCTGAGAAACCTGGGGTAGTGGAAGGTGTCCCTGCCCGTGGCAGGGGCTGGAACAAAATGAGCTTTAAGGTCCCTTCCAACCCAAACCAGTCTGTGGTTCTGGGAGTCTAAAAATGGCCCAGTCGAGGTTTGAACCAACAATAACAGATCCTTCTTAAAGTTATTTAGAGATGGGTTTGTCTCACAGTGGAGATTCACCTTCATACTGTTGGATTGGACTTAGCAGAATTTCATTTTTAGCATAAAATTATAAAGCTGAGAAGTTGTGATTCAGAAACTTTGGCATTCACAGCTGAAATCAGTCTATAAATAAATTTCCCTGATGGCCCATGCACTTTCTAAGACCTAATGAAGTCCAATCATTAAATAAATTTAATAGTAAATAGTTACCTTCAGTATGTTTTTCAGAATTACAGAACAGACTTTAATGACCATAATTTAAATTATGCACACTGCCATAAACTGCTTAGGCATCTAATATTAGAGATAGTGCCAAAGATTAAAAGAAAATAATTCCATGTTTTCACATCATTTATATTCATTTTCATTGCCTCTGGTGTTTGATCTATCAGTTTGTGTTATGAAGCACCAAATAAATGCTTTTGAAGATGAAAAATTAACAAGAAAGGATGTGTATTAGTGGTAACATGAGACTTGCTCACAAGTTCTTTACTGATTAATAGAGAGCATCCAGGCTTTCAAGGTGCATTTGGCAACTGGCTTGTTTTCCAGCAAACAATCAAGAGAAAACAACATCATAAACTTGAATACTGATGATGATTTCTCATACACTCCCAGCAGGCCTAATACAAACAATAAATAAATTTAATCCCACTTTTTGCAATATGAGTGAGTTGAACAGGTTTTACTCACTCCATCAAAATTGAATTTGACTTACAGAAAATAAAAAAATAATGCAAGTTTGGTTTTTCAATTCATAGGTTAAACCTACACAAAAAACTGATAGATGTGCTTCCATATTAAAGTATTTGCCAAGTCCTGCCCTTGCATTCCATGAAAACATTGTGTTATTGTTTGAGAAGAATTTTGCTGTATAGAGATTTTTTCTTTTCTGTTCTTTCCTGTCTACATCTTTCTTCCTGACTCTCAACTGTTTTATTTTTTTCCTGTGCTTTTCTGTTCAAATACATGCTTCAATGTATATGGCTCTTGCTTACAGGAAGAAGAGGTGGAGAAGTTTGGGGTAAGTGTAGAGCTGAATGCAACTAAGATAAAATAAAGATTATGCAACTCTTAACATACTGCATCCTCCTCGTTAGTGCATGCATCTGAAATACAGCATGCATTTTATTAACCCTGCAATACGTGGTTTTTTGAAAGCAGGAATAAGGGGTTACAGCCAACGTTTTACTGCGGCTGCAAGAATTCTGAGTTGCTTTTGTGTAGTAGATAAATTGTTTTGAGTTTTGGCTTTATGCATAAAAAAACCCCTGCTGTGCAGTTATATTGGAAGGCAAACTGTTTGGGGAAATAAATGAAATGAATAACTTGCTTTTTAACGCGTGGCAGGAAAGTTGAAGCCATTCTGCATTTTGAACTGTGAGGACGCTTGGAATTGTGATAATGGTGTAGTGATTTCCCCCCTGAAGTTTGTGTTCAAGCAAGCTTCAAAGTAGTTATTTTTAGCATATATTTAAAATGTATCTCACATTTCCTACACCAAAACCCTCATTGGTTTCCCTGGGAGTGTTGACTGTGCAAGGACTGGATAACGAAATGACTCAAGATGAGAGTTGTGATGTTGGCTGGGGAAAGTCCTGACTGGCCCAGGGTGCTGATTTTAAGACAGCTGTCATTGTAGCTGTATTTTATGTGTTATTATGTGTATTTTTGCCCATAAACTGTTACCTGTGTGCCTTTGCACAATGAGAGGGACAGTTCCAGTCAAACTGGGGTGAGCAGGTTTGGATACTGGTCCCTGGTACTGGTGTGGATGCCCTTGGCTGGCAGTGTTGGGTGCTCACAGGGCAGCTCATGGGGACAAACACCCGGGAGCCACAGAGCCAGTGTGATTTCCAACCCTTGGGATTGCTGTGAACACGAGGGAATTAGGGAAAAATCATTATTAAAGGAAATTGAATTAAATTGCCTTAAAAAGTCAAGTACAGACTTGAAAGAAAAACTGTGTACATAAGCAATGAAATATTTATATCATTAAAAATAAACATAATTTCCTGATCATTGTAGAAGAGGTGTCAACTTTGTCCTTGTCCATAGGGGACAGGAGTGTCCCCTTGGTTTGAGTAGCTGTGAACACTCCATCATGCCTTTTGCTGCTCCTTGCCTACAATAACATTACTGTTTTATTAAATTAAGCTGTAAATTGCTGCCAGTTTTTAAGCTTATGTTTTCTTTCAGATTGATTTATTTAACATCTTTGAAAATATTGCAGTCAGCTATTTTCCACTACTTATTTTTTTAAGCTCAGTGTACTCGATTCCTTATATTTGCTCTAACAACATGTTTCATTCTGACTCCTTTGGCCATTATGGCAGTTCTGTGCCTGATGTTGTTTATTCTGCCACTTGTGATTCTGTAAACACACAAGATCTTGATAACTGTCTTCACAAATACTGTAGCTTTAAAATATTCATCTGAATGTTTAAAAATCCCCACAAAACCCCAACTTTAAACAACTTTATTGACACTTTCCATTCTACTTTACGTGTGGCGTATATACTGTGATCTCCACTTGTTTAAAAATGCATCAGGACTGGTGTGGCTGTAGCACTTTTGGCAGTTGAAACAGAGGTGATGTGTGTGTTTGAGCTGTGTCCAGGTCAGTTGTTTGGTCACTCGTTCAGTGTGAGTGGGAGTGACTGTCAGGGAGAGTAACTCATGTTCTTTAACGTTTTGGGGATGATTTATTTTTACCACAGTTGCTGATAGATGTGGGAGCTCAAAATTGGGAGTATTGAGGAGCATTGTTTTTCATAATGCAAGTCTGGGCATACATATGTCATCACTGCCTTCCTCACCCTTCTTGGGAAATGTGTTTTTAGTGAGCTGCTCTTCTGTGGATGGTTTTAGTTACTTGAAGAAAGAAGTTAAGTGCATCAAATGCACTTTGTACTTGTAACATAATTTGCCCCTTGTTTAACTCTTGTGAGAAGCCCAGTTTTCTAAGAGGATCACAGTAGTCACTCTCTTCTGTGCTCAGCTAATTGCAAGAGGTTTCTGTGTGAGCCTGATGCACACAGTGGGCACCAAATTCCTCAAACCAACAAAGTTAATAAGTTTTTCCACTCTTACAGTCTGCAGTTGAAATTATGGAATCGTTAAGGTTGGAAAAGACCTCTAAGATGGAGTCCAACCATCAGTCCAGCACCACCACCACATTCACCACTGAAACATGTTCTCAAGTGTTTTTGAACACTTCCAGGGATGGTGACTGCCACTGCCCTGGGCAACCTGTTCCAGGGCTTGACAACCTTTTCCATGAAGAAATATTTCATAATATCCAATTTAATCCTCCTCTTGCACAACTTGAGGCCATTTCCTCTTGTCCTGTCAGCTCTGGGTCCTGCAGCACAAGCCTGTGGTTTGTTACTGGAGCTGAACGGGTTCTGTGCAGAGCACTGCACCTCATCCTTCCCAGTTCCACATTTCCATGTGCAATCCTGTTCTAGACTCAAATTGCCGCTCTCAGTTTACCAGAATATTTTAAGACAAGTGTTGTTTTACTGCTGTTCATCTTTTTAACTCATTTGCATCAGCATGCACTAGCCCTAACTGAAGATTATTGGTATTAATCTGCTTTGGCCTGTGCTACTGCAGCTCTTCACTGCTGTCGAGAACTGAACCTTTACTGCTTTGCTCTTCTGTTTTGCAGGTCTCTGAGCCAGGGCAGCACGAACTCCAACATGCTGGATGTGCAGGGAGGTGCCCACAAGAAGCGTGCCCGCCGCAGCTCGCTGCTCAACGCCAAGAAGCTCTACGAGGACGCGCAGATGGCCAGGAAGGTGAAGCAGTACCTGTCCAACCTCAACGTGGAGACAGACGAGGAGAAGATCCAGATATTGTCACTCCAGTGTGAGCCTGCCTACAGCACTTGTAAGTACAGTTCCTTCTCTAGAAATACTCATTTAAACTCTTTCTCCGAGGACAAAATACTTCAGTAAGTTCTGGTTTGTCAGTTCGTGTGCTAAGAGCTTCAGCAAGACAGCATTTGTGTTCAGGTCTTGGTTGAGCTCAAAAAACCTCCATGATGGTTTTTCTTCTGCCCTTTAGTTCCTAAGCTGTGTGTCTTTCCATCAGTCTGGCAGGAAATTCAATAGTACATCAGCTCAGTTCTTGCCCCGCCGTCCTTGTACAGAATTAGGAAGGATAGAAGTAACATTTACCATATGAACAGCAAGAAAATGAAAAGAGACAAAATCAATATAGAAACTGCAATGGATTTCAGCTTAGAATAAATGAAGATTGTTGAGAAGCAGAAGTTAGGTCAATATTGACTGATGGGTTTGATGTGGTTTGACAGGCAAAAATTGAGGGCTACAGCAGGACAGTTCCCATGATTTGAACTCCTGTCAAGCAAGCTGTTGTCTGACCTGCTGTCTTACACAGTTCAGTAAATTCTTACTTAGAAATGAGACATTATAATTGCATTTTATTTTGATACTTAAAATTTTTCACTTTCTTGAAAGGTAGATTTGCTTCGAACTAGAAGAGTGGCAACCATGCCAAGCAAAATAATGCTTGTCCTTTGTCCAAATGTATCACTTTAAGACTTTTATGTCCTCAAATATCACTTTGTCTGTGATGAGATAAGTTAAAAGCATGACTAGGAAATGGCATCTCAAAGACAATATTTTAAGTCCTTGCAATTATCCAGTATTAAGAATGCAAATCCTTGTTATTCCCTAAGGTGCCTCCTTATGCAAAATTTTTTTAGCATTTCCTTTGAAATAGCACTGAAGTAGGAAACCTGGAAATGGCCATATTTAACTCCCTTTTTAAAAATGTTAAATTCTCTGTATTTGAACTCTTGATAGATGATCTATGTGCATTTGTGACAGGTGGCCATACTGTGCCCAAGAGACAAACATAAATATTATCAGGTTGTTTTTCAGTTGTTTTGAATCAATTAAAATCTTGTTTGCACAGTACTAGCCATAGATGTTTGGAAGGAAAAATAGGGAGTATGTACTGACTGCTCTACTCCATGTACTTAAGCCAATCAAGGCCTTTTTTTCGTTAAATGTTAGAAAGGAAAATGAAGGTTAAGTGGATATACAAATAAATATGTAATAGAGTGGTGTATTATTAGAAGTACCTTTTTGAAAACTGGGAAAGAATCCCCCAACCCCCAAAAGCACAGGTAATTCTGTGAGAAGGGATGGAGGAGCCCTGTGGAGCATGAGGGAGCTGCCAGCCCCTCGTGGCTCTAATTCTGGTGGAGAGAGCACTGATCTGCTCCCAGGGATGTTCCTCCACACTGGGTTGGATTACCCACGTTTAAATTTTGACCAAGGAACTTTGACTCGGGCAGCCTGGCACAGGGCTTTGCCATTTGTTTCTGGGCAAAGAGGGTTATTTGCACATGCCCAGGAAAGCAGGGGTTCAGTCCCAACTCTTCTCTCACTAATAAGCTCCCGGCCTTGCTTGCAGAAGGAATGAACAGCAGTGATGCTGCAATCCAGAGTTTTCCAAGGGAATATAAGGAGAAATTGGATGACCTTAACTTCAGAGCTTATGAATTGATTAAAGCAGAAGCTGAAGCAGTGCCCTGTGCTGTAAATCACTTGTGCCACCTAGTGAAATGTTAATGCCAACTGCAAAACAACCTGATTTTGAAGGAGATGCTGCTCCTTATGTACAAACATCTAAAATACAGACTTGTGGGAATAAATAACATTTTATTGTCTTTTGATTAAGTACCTCAATGGCACTTCAAAGAATTTAGGGGTATTTTTACAGCCGTTTCACACAACAGCATCTTCAGTGTGATGAGATGGGTGTGCTTGGAATAGAAATGGTTTCAGGTACATTTTATCCTCTTTATACAGTGGTTCCTTTGTCTGAATGGTTGTGCTGTAATAATCCTGCCCTTCAAAGTGCAAGATATTTATCTGCAGTTTTTCCCTGACAGTGACAAAGAATTTAAGTGAGAGAAGAGGAGGGAAATCCTCCGAAATGTCTCCGGTGCCCATGAGGTCAATTGGCCAAACCACAAAAGCCCATCAGCATCAACAGAACAGAATGAGTCAAGTTCTTCAGGTGCCAACTGTGAATTTGTACCCCAGCAGGAAAAAGGGGCTGACGAAGGAACATGTCACATTCAGTGAGTATCCAGTTTGAGATGGGAGTAAATAGGACAGAGGAGCTGTTTGTAGCTGGGTGCTTTATGTGAGATACCATTGTGCTTAATTTCATTAATTCACTTTAAAATAGCTGGTGCATATTACTGTGTTTTAAGAGGGCATGCTGTCTGCTTAGTCATTTGCACAGTGTTAAAGAACTTTCCTTAAAACAGTTAGCAGTGAGGTGCTGTCTCCAAATACACTCTTGCTTAATGAAGTCTAATATATTTAGGTGAAATCACTGAAATAAATCACAGGCATTTAATATTTTAACCTATGGGACACCATTATAACAACAAATTATATTATGGTCAAACGGAGCAACATATATTATTAATTGCTCCTAGTAAATGTTATTTTTTTCTGTCTCTAACTTTGCTAGTTGCAAAGCAGTATATTATGTATTGAAAAGCTTTTAACCTATTTACACAACTGTTGTATTATTTAAAAGCCATAGTTCTGGGTTATTAAATAGTTAGCTGCAGTCAGTAAATGACATGAAATGATTTTATGGTACATTGGGCATCAATATCCTTTAAAATATCTCTGGAAAACAGTATATTGCAGCACATAAAATACTGTTTCCAGTTAGTATTTATTTCAGATCTCCTCTGGAAAGCCTGTGCAGTTTGAAATGTTCCAGGAACTTTGCTCAGAGGTGTTTCTTCATTCCCGTGTTTTGTTCCGTGTTGATCTAACAAATTATTGACAACTCGAATTAACTCCTCAGCACTGTGTTCTCTGCAAGGTGGTCTGAGAGTGAGCAAGAAATACCAAATCCTCAGTGGGACACTGGTTTTGCCAGGCTGTGGGTGGTGCCCACAAGTGTTGACTTAAGAACTCCTGCTTGTGAAGATCCTGAGCTGACCTGTTGACTGTGACACACGTGGCTTTTAACACAGTCCCAACAGTGCACTGGGCAAGGATTCCCTCCAAGCTTTATCCTTCACACAGTTTTTTTGTTACACAGTCCTTTGCCAAAACCACAACCAGTGTCCCCGTTGCAATGGTTCCTGTTAGGACCTGGATGTTTCAACACACCGCAGATGAGCAGCCAGCAGTGGCCACAGCTGCTCTGATCTAAATTTAAATTTAAATGGAGACTGCCTCTACATGCAGAATCCTCTGAGCATCTGCTCCTCTCTTTGCTGAATACTCTGATCGTTCAGCATGGTGTTATTTGTAGTTTAAAGAGACAGCAGTAGCTCAAAAGAAGAGCAGTATCAGTAACTGGTTCCGTTGTTTTCACAGGTACAGGCTCCCCACAGAAGTCATTAAGCTTGTCTGAGGAAGTAAGTAGTAAGAAACAAACAGATGACACCATGTCCATGGCATCTTCTTTGCACTCCAGCCCTCCTGCTTCTCCTCAGGGCTCCCCACGCAAAGGTAGGTGAGCTGTGGGGATGGTCCTGCTGTGTGTGACCCCAGGAGCTCCAGCCTGGGCTGAACTGAAACCAGGGTGGGCAGTGGCAGCAGTATTTGTTGATAATGGCATGTAAGAGCAACAGTAGTTTAGAATATTCATGTCAAGAATAGAATCGTGTCTTTCTATGAGTAGACATGATTTTCCAGTGTATTTATATGTTTTGGCCATGAAAGTCACTTATTATTTAAAAAAGGGAACAATTGTTTCCTTAAAATATTGCCTAAGTGCTTCTGACAGAATTCCCAGAAGTGCTGACACCTGCCATCATGTCAGTTCAGATTTAGGTGGCCACTTAAAAAGATGGGATTCACAAACCTGGGGATTTCTTGAAGATGACAGTGTTGCACAGAAACTGCAGCTGTTGAGACAACTCCTGGTCTTGCCCAAGGTAGCTGGAATATCAGGTGATGAGATGGAGCTGGAGATAGAATGGTGTCATAGTTCTCCAGGGCCCGTGGTTTAGGTTGCTGCAGAAGTAGTGGATCCACCTAAATCCTCGAGTTGCTGTTCATGTTTTTTGTTCTTGTGCACAGGGCTTTGTTTACATCCCTGTCTCTCATGATGCCCTGAGAATCCCTTTATTTTTGATGTCTTCGTCTTAAAAGACCTGCATCACTTCATCATTAGTCAACCTTGGATGGGAATTCATTTGAAATCTCTTAAGAGCTCTCAGTAGTCAGCCCAGGTGGTCGGTGTTGGATGGTGTAAGGCCTCTCTCCCTCCCTTCTGTGCTGCTTTGGCTCACTGACAGCCCAAAGCCACTGCGTTGGCATGGCATGGCATGGGGACCTGCTGCATCTCCTCGCCCTTTTCAGGGGGAGATCAGGCTGGTCCATCCACTTCTGCCTTCACAAGACCCTGTTGCCTTTAGGAGAATGCCACTTATTTTACTTAAACACAGCATACCTATAAAAAGCTTAATTACTTGGGTTGCAAAGCCTTGCTCCACTGAGGCTTCTGAGCATCGCTTATAAACTTGTTATTTTTGTTAGCTTTTCATCTGGTTCTTTGAAAATAATGTTTTGTTTCTTTGGGATTATTTCTTTAATTCAACTTGATTTTGGCATATTTTTAGCACTGATGTAATTTGATGGAGGTGATCTGTACCTTGTTGTGTGTGTTGTGCTAACAGCTCATTGATCTAAAATTAGGTGCTTCACAGACAGCTGAAAGACATAATTTTAGGCATGAACACATTCCACTTAATCTTAGATTTCGTTTTCTTTTTGAGCTATTACCCAAGTGATATGCAAATAGGATTGAAGAAAAAAGGGTTTAAAATTGGAGTGTTATTTTTGTTGTTATTTCTCTCGTCACTTACCAGCACCTGCCTGTGTCTGCTTCCTTGTAGTTGGCAACACGCAGAGGTCGGATAACTGCAGTCAGATGAACCTCTCTGGCTCTTCCTCCTCACTGGCCAGCGAGACCAGCAACAAGACCAGTGGCCAGCGCAGCTACGGAATAGGTGGGGCTTATTTACAAAAGAAAATTCGGATGATTTGCCAAGGCAGAGACAGTTCTGAGAGAAGCACAAAGGCAGACAGAGAGGATGAGAGTGGAGAGGCAGAAGCTGAGTGTGAGCCCCCAAAAATAAAGGGATCACGGTTCAGAAGACTTAGGGAAAGAAGCTTCTCCAGGGAAAGGAAACCTTTTGCTGCGAAAAGGGAAGCAGAGCACACTGAAGCCTCAGAAAGGAGCGAAAACCAAAAGGACAAGGACAGTGATGCTCTCAGTATCTATAGCAACA
Source organism: Pipra filicauda (assembly GCF_003945595.2). NCBI lineage: Eukaryota > Metazoa > Chordata > Aves > Passeriformes > Pipridae > Pipra > Pipra filicauda. The sequence continues at coordinate 1,623,893 of NW_024105086.1, forward strand.
GCAGTCTGTACACATCTCCCTGCCTGTGCACCAAGCCTAGAAGGAGGAGAAAGACCTTATGATTTGTTTTTAAAAGAAAGACTGATGTCCACGTTCTGTCAGATATCCTGAGTTTATCTAAGTTATTTCAGCATTATCCATTTACATGTTTAAGCTGTTTAATGTTCTTCCCTTCCAGATATTTGTGTCAGTTCTTTATAGTTAATCACCCTTACAGTGCAGTGAAGACAATAATGTGAAGTTAGAAAATCAAGGAACAGGTACAGTGGCAGTTCAGTTACTTAGTGTGTCACAAATGCCAATGAAACAGTAAGTTCTGCAACGATTTCCTAATTAGACAGTCCCTGATATGATGTAAATCAAATGTTCACTTCTAGCACTGGTATATATTTGCATTGGTCACATCCTCTGCTGACCTTTTCAGCCCAGCAAACACTTGCCTTGAGTCTGTTTATACATATGTGCTGTTATTAATTGGCCCAACTTTCAGATAGTGTTCATCTCTTTAGTGAAGAGAAGCCCTTTAGTTCTCCAGATCTTTGAAGTTCTTGAAAAACAGTGTCTTAAAATTAAGACACACTGAGAGCATTTCTTATGCAGTACAGTTGTGTAAACTTAAAGAGTCTCTTGAAAATGTAAAGAATATGAAATATTAGTTATTGTCAAAGGAAAGGAAACGGAAATTTAATCTTAAAAATGCTGCTCCTAATGACATTTTTCCATTCATAAGGTTCAGTCCTATAGTTTGATAATATTGATATTTAATGCTCATATTTGCTCTTAAAACCCTACAGCAGTGATCAAAGTTAAGCTGTGAAGTCTCTCAAATTATGAGCTCTATGCTCAGGGGCAAGTATGCCAGTGGCACCAGATGCCATATTATATTATCTCTGATTTTTTTATGGACTTAAGGGCATCAGTCTTCTGTGTTTGGTTGTGTGTATCACTGGCATGGCTTTTACACTGCCTGGTCATTTCACATTTTCACCTAATGGATGTAAATATGTGGCAGTCCAGCTCAAAGGCACATGTGCAGGAATTTAGGAAAAAAAAAAAGCTTATCTGAGGTGTTGGATATATAGGGCTGCATACATTATTTGTGTTTGAGATAAGTTATTTGTGGGTAAGGGTAAGCCAAGCAGAAAAAAATACATTATAGATTCTGCTCTGAATCTCGTGGGGTCTTCGACTGTTCCCATTCAGTGGGAACAGCACTGGAGTCTGGTCCAGCTCCTGCCAAAGTTGTATTTCCTGCCTTTGCCTCCTTCTCTGTTAGTTTTGGAGCAGATAATAAAACTGAAAAGGACCATATGGCTAATCCCTGGGTGCTAATTGCTGGCTTTTACCTTAGTCAGCGTCTCCTCCTCCACTGCCAAAATCTTTCCTGAGTCTTGCACGGCAGCAGGGCAGAGGGACAGTGGGAAGTGTGCTCTGTTTATACCAGAGGAGTCGGCAGGGTTGGAAAGATTGGCCCCCTCACTACTGATCCTGGTTAGGTGGGTTTAAGCTGCTGCTCTGGAGAGTGGTGGAGTTGCAGGTGGGTTGTTGGTGTCGCTGGACTTGCATCAGTAAATAAATCAGTGCTGACAGATGCTTAAAGCTTCAGTACCTAAAATCCTCAGTGGACTGACTGTGCAAAGAGGGTCTGGTGGTTTCTCTTCTAAATACCCTTGCTGTAATGCACGTGTCAAAACTTTGTTGTCATACCTTGTTGCTCTTTGACCAAGGTGTCCTCTCCCCTCCTTAGGCTACGCCCTCATCCCTTCCACTAAATCCGACAACTTCTCCGACTCCAGTCACAGCGAGATCTCGTCCCGCTCCAGCATCGTGAGCAACTGCTCCGTGGATTCCATGTCGGCAGCACTGCAGGACGAGAGGGGCTTGTCCCAGTCCCTCATCGTGGTGGACTCCAGCGGGGCAGAGAGGAAGGAGCATCCCCAGCCACTGGTGGATTATGGCCAGCCCTGCCCAGGGTGAGGTGCCGCTGGTTTGGGTTGGCCTTGGGGTGACAAAGGTTTGACCAGGATGCAGCTCTGCTCTCCACCAGGGTTGTTAAGCTCTTGCTGGAAGCTGGAGAACTGGCTGCTCTGTGTGAGCCTGTTTTCCTAAGAAGCTTACAGTATCACTTGAGGAGACAACAGCGTGTTCCCATCGGTGGGGTTCAGCTGGACATCTCTTGCTGGAGACTGCAAATGTGTTAAAAGCCAGGATGATACTTAGCAAATTAGTGTCGTGGTGAGAGACAGCAAAAGAACAACAGGAAATTATCAATTCTCTCTGAGTCAGCAGTGCCAGTCACTTACCATGCTCTAATGTGATTTTTAAGGATTTTTCTAATTACCATTTGTTGCTTAGGCAAACTGGAAGCTTTTCGCCCTGACTTCCTGAGAGTTTCCACACAGGAGCTCTTGTTCCTTTGGTGCAGTGAGAATCTGTGCTGAAATGATGCTTTGAACTGGAAGTTTTTGGTTTTGTCTTACTAGACATAAAGCCTTGATCCATAGGATTTAATATGTCTTAATATATCTTGGGATAGCATTTCCTGTCCTCGGATGTCATGGATGTCATGAGAGATGCTCCTTAATATTTCTAATTTTTCCAGCTCACAGAATCACAGAAGGGTTGGGGCCGAAAGGGACCTTAAAGATCATCTTGATCCAACTCCCTAAAATGGGCAGGGACATCTTCCACCTAGCCCAGATTGCTCCAAACCCTATCCAGCCTGGCCTTGAACACTTCCAGGGATGGAAATAAATGAGTAATTCCGTTTATTTCGAAAGGTTAAAATGGGAATTTAAAGATGTGCTTCATTAAAAAAAATACCTCACTTTTCTGAAAGGCATAACACACACTGAGTTCACATGTTGTGGTTGTTCCTTTGTTCCTTAGTTTCAGTGGGTTTTGGAGGGAAGAAAGTGGGTTTTATCCTAGAACTTATAAAATTGAAAAGCAAGGGAAAAAGAAACTTTGTTTGCACATATCTAAGAAACATTCCTTGATTTCACAATGTGTCAGTAAACTGCTGAGGGAGGGCGTTGAATTTTAATGTGCTGCCCATGCATTTGTTAACACACCCAGAAATAGTTAAGAGACTTGAATAATGTCTAGCAATCATATCTTCATGTTTTCCAAATTCATGCAAACCTGGCTTTATTTTTACCCCCTTAATTATGCACTGAGAGCTATTAGAGCTTTCAGCAGACATTTCTTGAAAAAAGAAATTTTGGACTTTGCTTTTCAGAATCTGTCACTCCAGATCGTTCCCACAAATGTTATTTATGTCCAGTATTTCCTAATGTTCTTGAAATATAACTGCCTCCACTCTGTCTAAACAACTTGATGTTGCTGCCTGTGAAGGGGTTGGGTTTTATTCTAAATATTTATTTTTAGTTTATAAATTTAAAGAAAAAGGTGGCAGCAGCATGAAAGAAAGAGGCAGTTGCTGCTCTGCTTTCTGTCAGGCACTGTCTTGCTGTTGTTGGTAAAGCTTCTGTGGATTTTTGGATCTGGGGTCAAGCCTGGAAATGCATGTTGCAAACTTATTATTCCTTGCTGCCTGTGCAGTGATGAGTTGGGAGTAGCAGTGTCTCCTGTCAGTGCTCCCATGTGCCTTGACCTTGCTGCTCACCTGGTACAAACCCACAGCTGTCTTTCAAACCAGGTGATGGTCTCTGAGTACGTCAGTCTTTATTTTAAAAGCTCACGAGCGGTTTTTTCCCCGGTTTCTGTTGTTTTCAAATGCAGCTGGTCGATCACGAGGCCTGCCCTGATCAGAGGGATGGCTTTCACCTCCTCCATGAGCAGCGAGGAGATCTCCCACGAGCACATCACGGTGGAGGCAGCAGACAGCGGCCGGGGCAGCTGGACTTCGTGCTCCAGTAGTTCTCATGACAACTTCCAGAACATCCCCAACCAGAAGAGCTGGGATCTCCTCAACTCTTACCGTCACACCCAGCTGGACGGACCTATAGCTGAAGTGGATCCCACAAACTGTTACTCTGAGGAGGGTTATTTGTATTCCGAAGCCTTTTCCAAAGCCAACAGGCAGTCGAAAGCCAGCGTGGAGCTCGATCAGTCCCGGCAGAGCTGGGCCTCCTCCAGCTCCCTGTCAGACACCTACGAGACAAACTATGGGACAATTAAGCGCAGGGGGCTGGAGAACTCCACGGCCGAGCAGACGGAGGTTTTGGACTCTAAACCAGGCGCTGATACAACTTACAAAACTGTTACTTCCAGTACAGAAAAAGGCCTGATAGGTAAGCCAAGCCAACAGCTTATGGAAGCTGCTACATCTGTTTTTCATTTTGATATTAAGTTGTTAAGAAATGACATCAGCAGGTCTGGGGCTGCCTGGCATGTTAAATTCAGCTTCTCCTGTGGTTGCAGTCAGAACACTACACACACTGTGTTTTCAAGCCACCATTACAAATTTAGAGACAATAAACGAGCTCACTTCCCCATCACTCCGTGGGGCTGAGGGAGAGCTGTCTTCAGGAAAATGTCAAGCAGTTCCTCTCTGTAGTGTGGCTTTTTGCTTTCTTTTGGAAGTGTACTCATCACTGTAGATGTTCCCCTGACAAGGAGCAGTGATCCCATGCTCCCTATGATACAGGCTTCCCAGGAACCCAGAGGGAAGAGCATGGCTGCTGAGTGCTGTGGAGCTCACCTGCCCCTCTGGGGCAGCTTTCATCCACAGGGCTTTGGTCTCTTGAAGCTCAAGGGCAAAGCAGATTCCTTTCCTGCCTTTGCTATTTTAAGCTGCCATTTATTTGATTATACAGCTGCAGTTTGGCTAAGTATGAAAGGAGAAAATCTTAAAACTTTCAGATATGCATAGTTCTATCAAGCAAGATGTTCTACCCCTGGCCTAGTGAGCTCAGCAGCCAAAACTAAAGGAACTGTGTTAGCAACAAGATAAAACATGGAATGCAAAGCTTTCTAAGACTGTGAGTAAAGGGTGCAGCTGACATGCAGTTTAATTACTGACTGGATTGCTGGAGGGGTTTGTGTTATCAGAGGTAATTGCCTCAACAAACATGGCAGGTAGGGCGGAGGTCTTGGATTGTGTTCCTCCTCCTTGGCTTTGGAGAAGAACTCGTGGTGGAGCCTTGCAGGAAACGTGCTCCCAGCTCAGTGCTGTGCCTGGGCTCTGCCCTCACAGCCTGCCAGAGCTGCTCCTGGCCCGTTTCAGGAGATGGCATGTCCAGTGTGCAGGACACACTGTCTTTGCTCACAGCTCTTTGCTGCCTTTTTCATTCCGTGTCCGCTCCCCCTGTGCTGGTGAGGAGCCCTTGGCACGTGTGTGAGGAAAGATCTGATACAGGTGGAGACAATTCCCTGTTTGCAGATGCAGATCTGTGAGCTGTTCACCATCACACAATATGCCAAAGATATTTTCACTTTATTTCACCGTTTGTGAAATGTTATGAACTGGAATTTGACAGAGGGACACGTTATTCTTTCGTTACTGCAGTAGACTAAAGGTCAACTCTAGAGAGCCTGAAGCTTTCTCCTTTGAAGAACATACCCACCCTCATCAGCCCTCCTGCAAATCCAGCCAAGACTGAAGGTTGAGGGTCTGCTCAGTGCCCAGCCCTTCCCCATCCCTCCCCTTCCCCTGCTTTCTCATAGAGACCCCCTTCAGTGCTAGTTCAATGAAAATAAATCCTGTAATTCAGCAGTATAAATCTCTTCCTGTACCCATGTGTATCTGCTAAACCCCAGACTGACTGAACTTGGTTTGGGTTATTTTACTATCAGCCCAAGTATGAACTGAGACCTTCAGCCATGAACCAGCTGATATCAAAACCTGGAATCTCACAAGTCTACAACACAATAGGAAATACTCCTTTATTTTTTGTCCCTTCCCATTCTTCTAAGATAAGAAACTATTACAGTTGCTGAAATAAATTAAAATAATGAATGTGCACTGTTTAAAATGGATCCACAGGAAGAATGCAAATTCACTCAACTAACAGACTTAAAAAATTATCCTGGCTTGGAAACTCTCCTGTTGCAACATGTCCGTGGAAAGAGCCCAATTTAACATGCACATGAGCCCCAAACCTGGGCTGGGAGGGAGGGGAGGCAACTTGAGAAAATTTAAATTTTGGTTTGAGAGCCTTTGGGACCTGAACAGGGCAGGAAGGGAGAAGATGAATTATGTGGCATGGACATTGCAAATAGGTATTATTGACTGGAGCCTTTTCATGACTGCACAAGGTGTAATGCAGCCTTTCCAAAGGCTGTTTCCATGACTGTTCCAGGTTGTTTGTCACTCGTAAGCAGACAATATAGTTTTAAGATAAGGGTACAGAAGAAAACAAAGCCAAAAAAAAAAAAGACATTAAAAGTGTGGATGGGATAAGCCATTATTAACTGTTGGAAAAGATAAAATAATGAATGCAGGCTCAATATACCTTTTGCCTCACAGGAGCAGTTTTATGTGCTACTGGCTTTTTTTATTCCCATAGCATAGCTGTATGGTTTCGTGTCTTTATACACATCAGTTGATACAGTGATATTTTATTCTAATGAGTTTCTGTTAAGCCACTGACCTCTGTTTTGGGTGATGGAGTGGATGTTGGAAGTCAACCAGCAGTTCTTGCTGTGCAAAGTGACCTGGGGCCAGTTGCCTTAATTGCTTGTGTTTCAGTTCCCCAGCCTGTAGCAGTGGCAGCAGACGTGGCTGTGCTGGCTCTCCATCCCCAGAGAGCTCTGCAGCACCCCGGGGTGCAGTGGGGCTGCAGGAGTGGGGACTTATCCTGGGGTGCAGTGGGGCTGCAGTAGTGGGGACTCTAATGACAGCTGTTAATTGCAGTCTGAATGCAGAGAAGCCCATAGTCCTGTTTCCACTCAATTGGCATCTCACCTAAGGAGTTCTTGGGTTCTTTTGCTACTCTGACTTATTAATATAAGCAGAAATGAAAGCACAAATACCTGCTGCTGTCGTTATAACCGGTGTTTCCGCATTTGCGTTTTGTTATCAGTTTCTGTTTTGCCATTGTAACATTTCATGATTTTTTAACGTTTTGTTTCCTTTGTTTTCTTCTTTAACATTTCCATTGCTTATTTCTTGTGCCAGTGTACTGTGTCACCTCACCTAAGAAGGACGATAGGTATAGGGAGCCACCGCCCACCCCTCCGGGATATATGGGGATTTCTTTAGCGGACATAAAGGAAGGATCGCCCCACCACCCACACCTCAAACCTCCAGACTATAGTGTGGCAGTGCAGAGGTCAAAGATGCTGCACAGTGACCTCTCTAGACTTCCAGCAGCTCCTCTGGGTGGTGACTGTCTCTCCTCGAGGACGCCCCAGTGGCACGGCCGGCAGCCGTCCAGCCCCAAACTAGCAGATATGCCTGACGCAGATAGTGAAGAGGATGGTATGTGCAACACCTCAACTGCTGGGGAATCTGGGCTCACAACCACCTTCTGGGCTTTCTCTTGGGTCATTCTTGGAGATTAAAACTCGATTAATCTCGGAATATACAGGAGTGTTTGCATGGCTGCGTGCACATGCACAGCTGTGTATATCATGCACGGCTGGGTGCATGTATATACAGGTTTAAATGAGAAAGAATGCCTTCCCTTCAGAAAAGCATGTTGGCACTGAACAGATTCTAAATTATATATAAATATATATATATACATATATATATATAAATATACATATAAGATCTTCCAGAGTACAACTGAGACACTTCAGAGCATGGACATGTCGGTTTTTTGGGTTTTTTTTGTCTTTAAAATCTGTCCCCTCTCAAACAGTGAAGGGACACTGACGGGCTACAAATTACATGTGGAAAAACTCCAGCCTCTCTGGATTGATTAAGTGATGTCCCAGTGGTTTAGGCTGGCATCAGGATGATGTCCTGAGTGCTTTGGATTTGGTGAACTCCTTTCATTCATGTGTGCTGGCATTGAGCTGCCTTATGCCTCAACAGATATTTTTGGAGATCAAGTTTAAAAATATTGAACAAAATAATAGTGAACTTCTGTTCTTTTGAAAAGTGCATTTGATGAAACCAGGGTTCTCTGCCCAACTTGACCTGACAGTGTCTCTTCCAGTTCAGTTTTTTTATGATCTTGTTTGAAGCAACAGCCAGTGCTGCCAAGCACAGCATCTATGGGGTAACCAAAATGTGAGAGGGTTTTCTGATAAAGACTGCTCTTAAATTGTGTCAAAACTAACTTCAGGGCAGGGGAATTTCTACTTAATTGTTTATATGCTGATTTACTTTTAATACCTGTGCACCAATGTGATCTCTCTGTACCCTTTGATAGTGAACTCATTTTTTATTAGAATGTTTGATCATTTCCTTCCATTTCAGTCTGGTTTAAAATGAGCCTGGATTTAGATTAAAACAATTTCTGATGCAAAGTGATCGTATCTTGGCCCTTTAAAATATCTGAACAGTATTTAACATATATATTAGTACCACAGTTCGAACTTACAGTAAACATAAAATTGCCCAGCATTAGTTCAGTTGTGTTTTTGATGTAAAAATAAGGAAGCAATTGCTTCAAACATTTTAATCCAAATTTTTCTAAGCTAAATTTAACCATACACTTTTAGAGACACCTACTTTACTATTTTTAAAGTGCTTGGTTAATTTTATTTGGGATAAAATGCTCACTGCATGGGAATTTGCTGGCTTTTCTCCCAAATCTGTAGCTTTTGGCCTGTTAGGAGCTGCATGCTGGTAATTCTTGGAGGATCTGGGATTTTGTGTTTTGCAGTATGTCTTTATCGTGTGGTGATCATACCTCAGACTGCAGAAGCTGTGGCTGCCCCATCCCTGCGAGTGTCCAAGGCCAGGTTGGACAGGGCTTGGAGCAACCTGGGCTAGAGGAAGGTGTCCCTGCCCATGGCAGGGGGTTGGAATAGGATTCTATAAGGTCCCTTCCAACCCAAGCCATTCTGTGATTGAGGATTTGATGAATGGTGCTGTGGAACATGCAGTGATCAGTGATAAAGACAGTGAGAACACGCTGCTGAAGGGGTGGAGTCGTCCCAGACCCACTGTGGTCACGTCACTGGGGGCTGCTCTGTGGGCACTGCTGCAATAACTGACCCTGTCTCTTCTCTTGTTTTGCAGAAGATGAACAAGTATCAGCAGTTTAAGCGCTGGGCTGTTTGTGTGAACCACTCTCAGCCCGAGGGATGTGGGGACAAGGACCTCGTGGTTCTGTTAGCGACCGCTAACGACTTGCTGCTACTGACCTCAGACCTTTGCCCCTGCCCTGGACGAGATGGAACGGGTTGGATTCTCCTCTCTACACCCTCCTTCACTCTGCCACCCCCTAAGCAAGCTCTTTCTGCCTGGGAAATAGAAAGTCACATTCCAGGAGTGTGCTGACTGCCCGGATACCAGCACTGGTACCCAGAGATGGACCGAGCTTGGTGCATGGGGAGGACCAGTTGTCACCACCACTTGAAACTCAAAAGCATTCTTCTGTATGATACCATGTAATCCTTTGGTAGTTTTCCATTGTCCTTATTTTCTACATGACCATTAGAAATCTGAGAGTGTTATTTTATGAACTTCGGAAAAAAAAAATTATATCAAAATGTCAGCAAAAGCAAAGGACATTGCTGAAGTATCTGAAAATAATTTATTAATTTAAATTTTTTTTTAAATGGGAATTTCCTTTTATTTGTGTTGGGAGTGCTCTGGTTGGCTAATATAAATGTTTAGTCAATGTGACAGTAAATTAGCTACACATCCACTGCTGTGCTCTCAAAATAAACACAGAAAACTACAAGTGGGCCATTACCAGGTGCAGAAATCCATGGATTTCGGAGTGGGTTTAGATTTAATATAAATAGAGCCCAAAGCCCTGCAGAGCAGAGGGTGTCAGGCCCTGCTCCCCTCCCACCTGGACCCAGCAGAAACCTCCTGCCCTCCAAGGATTTCTGGAATTATTGTAGCTGCCAGCCAACTAAGGCAACAGTTGGTGCTCTCCTCCCCTGTGAAGGAACCTTTGCAACGTGGAAGCTCTTGGGGAGCATTTTGGGGGGGTCTGAAGCTTTCCCAAAAGAGCTTTAACCAGGTTTTGCCCTGCAGAGTTCAACATGCAAAACGTGTTCTAAAAACCAAAACTCAGCCGTGTGTTGTGGGTTCTTTAAGATCATCCCACACGTCCTGGCCTTTTCCCAGAGTTGCACAGGATTTAGGTACAAAGGTTATCTTTGGGGAAAAAAAAATTATAAATCACCTACATTTCACAGTAAAATTTGTGAAACTGAATATTAAATGGCATAATGCTTATATAAGAGCATAATGCATTTTATGATGGGTTAAAAAACCCTGTGGTTTTTTAAACACAGATGATCTCAAACCATTTTATTTTAAATCCTAGTTAAAAATCCTGGTGGTGTTGATGTCAATGAGAGTTTGACTTACAGCCAGCCAGTATTAACCCATGATCCTCTAGTTTGACTATGGTCAAAAAAATTGCTTCTTTGATTTTGCTTTTAGCCAGCCAGAGCTCAGAGGGGTAGAACTGGAAATACCTGCAGGTTCTTTTCCTTCTTTTTCTTTTTTTTTCTTTCTCTTTTTTTCCTTTCTTTTTTTTCTTTCTTTTTTCTTTCCTTTTTTTTGTTTCTTTTTTTGTTTCTTTTTTTGTTTCTTTTTTCTTTCTTTTTTCTTTCTTTTTTCTTTCTTTTTTCTTTCTTTTTTCTTTCTTTTTTCTTTCTTTTTTCTTTCCTTTTTCTTTCCTTTTTCTTTCCTTTTTCTTTCCTTTTTCTTTCCTTTTTCTTTCTTTTTCTTTCTTTTTCTTTCTTTTTCTTTCTTTTTCTTTCTTTTTCTTTCTTTTTCTTTCTTTTTCTTTCTTTTTCTTTCTTTTTCTTTCTTTTTCTTTCTTTTTCTTTCTTTTTCTTTTTCTTTCTTTTTCTTTCTTTTTCTTTCTTTTTCTTTCTTTTTCTTTCTTTTTCTTTCTTTTTCTTTCTTTTTCTTTCTTTTTCTTTCTTTTTTCTTTCTTTTTTCTTTTTTCTTTCCTTTTTCTTTCCTTTTTCTTCTTTTCTCTTCCTTTCTCTTCCTTTCTCTCTCTTTCTTTCTGCACATGACACCCCATTCTAGTGTTAAAATCAGACATGAATGTGTGAATATGTATTTAAACATTTATTGTAAATCTTTGTTGTGATGTTTACAGCCTAAGCTAGAAAGATGATGTTTGTCATTTTTACAGTGCCTCAAAACTGATTTCTATATCCATAGTCGTGAAGAGCTTTAAGGGTTTTTTTTTTTACCTGTATGTGTGCAGGAGTGCGAGGTGAATGCAACACTTTTGGAAAATGCCACAAGTACCAAAAACAACCCAAAGCCTTTGGTGTGCTTTCCCCATAGCAGCTTGGGGCTGGTGCAGCCAGGTGGGTGGGTGTGACCCAGCCTGTGTCTGCACTGGGAGCAGTGCCGGGTCCAACATCACCTGGAATGTCCCTGTATGGATTGGAACTGGGGAGGTGTAAATGAACAGTGATGCTGAGGAGGGCATGCCTAATTTAGAGCTGATTGGTGGTTGGCTGTATGACTTTTTGGCACAAGTATCCGAGAAGCAAATGGTTGGAAAAAATATATTAAAGTCCACTTGAGGTATAGCATAATGAATGCATTTTGCTTTTTCGGGGCCTTAATGAATATAATGAACCTGCCCAGGCCTTAATGACTAAAGTGTCAAAGCAACGCAGGGCAGAGCAAGTGTTTCCAGCACATGGAATATTGATAATAGAGCTGTTAAGCTGCTGTTTCTGTGGGATGTAAATCCAGGCCTGAGCCATCCCACTGTCAGCACATGGAAACAACAGGCTGCGTGTTCCATCAGGAAATGGTCTGCGTTGTGCCAGGTAAATCAAACCACACGGTTCCACGGCCTCCAGGGGGGTGAGCTGAGCTGATTTCAGCCTGTTGAACAAAAGTGTAAGGGATGGGGGCTGCTAGAGTGGCTTCCTTTTCCCCCAGAACCCAGTAGTGCTGCCTTTGAGGACACAGGGAAGCCCCTTAGGGGAGTGGGGTCGGGGTCTCCTCTGGCAGTCAGCAAGAGCAGCTGAATAAATCACCCATCCAGACATGGGGTTTGCACATCAACAGCCTCAGTCTGTTCCACAGGGCTTGGCAGCACACTGAAAAGTTCTGAAATGAGTTGAAAGTCTTGCTAATCATATTTTCCTAATAGCCAGTACAGCTGGTGTACATAAATCATGCATAAATGATGGACAGATGAGCTACTCCTGCTCCTCCTGCCTCGCACAGTGTGGCTTCTCTGCTGCTCCTTGCTGGGCTTTCTGTTTGTTTGTTTGTTTTTACCTCGACCGATCACATTGATCGGGGCCGAGAGCCAGATGTACCAAATGTAGTGTGTCTGCTGTGGGTTTGAAGAGACACTATCCCTTTTTTTGGTGATTCAGACAGAATTAAAGTGGTGGTTAGTGCCTGCTGTGCACTGCCTTACCCCAGTGATGTCTTTGGGTCACAGACCCTGCCGTGGTCCCTCTGCCAGGTTCCTCTAACTCTGGGGGTGGTGAACAGTTCAGGTGCCTCACATCGTGTTCTTCCACTGCCATCCCTGGGTTTGCTCCCTCCCTGCTCGTTGTTTGCTCTTGACCTGTGGGTGAAAGATGTGTTTCAGATTCCTGTGATTTAAGCACACTCTGTTTCGTTATAAAAAACTTCCAGCTGACTCCTGAGAAAGCAGTGTGGTTCGGTAGAACTGATTTGGCCTCTCCAGTTGCAAAAAAATGGGTAAAATGAGAACACTGAGCCTCTGAGCACCAGGTTCATCTCCCAGATACACAAAAGAATGAAAAGGCAATGACTGTGGATGTTTGCAGTTCACATTTTTACAGTGTGGACAGATTTTGAGTGCTTGCCAACAGTGGCTCCTTCCTTTTGCCTTTGCTCAGCTGAGGAGTTTGTAGCAGCAGCCTCACCTTGAGTCCTGTGTGCAGTTTTGGGCACTACAATATAAAAAAGACATTAAGCTGTGAGAGAGCACCCAAAGGAGGCCGTGAGGATGGTGAAGGGTCTGGAGGGGCTCTGTGAGGAGCAGCTGAGGGCACTTGATTTCTTCAGCTGGAGGAGACCGAGGGGAGACCTCTTTGGGGTCTTCAGCATCCTCCTGGGGGGCAGGTACAGATCTCTTGGCTCCCAAGAGCAGTGACAGGGCTCGAGGGAACGGCTGGAGCTGAGTCAGGGCAGGGGTAGGTTAGAGATCAGGAAAAGGTCTGTCACCTGCAGGGTGCTTGGGCACAGAACAGGCTCCCCAGGGCAGTGGGCACAGCACAAGCCTGGCAGAGCTCCAGGAGCGTTTGAACAACACTCTCAGGCACAGGGTGTGACTTTTGGGGTGTCCTGGGCAGGGCCAGGATTGGGCTCGATCCTGATGGGTGCCTTCCAGCTCAGCAGGTTCTGTGGTCCAGGGTGAGTGATGGCTCAGTGGGAGCTGCTCAGAGCTGGGATGGGGTGTGCTGGGGCTGCTGGCACTGCCAGGGGCACAGGGTGTCCCCAGGGCTGGACCTGCCAGCGGTGCCACTTCCAGAGGAGCCTGTGGGGCATCAGGGGTGTTGCAAAACCTCTTTCATCACCTCCCAGGTAATTTTATCGCAGACAACAGTGGAAATACAACCCTGTCATTCAAGTTTTTATAAAACAGTCGAATTTTTAAAGGATGAACTTACCACTGCCTTTGCAAAAAGACAAGAAAAAAGGGATACTCTCTCTTTAGAAAAGCTTTACACATTATATTTTAGAACGCTTGTATAGAGGGTAATCTTACCTTGAATTCCCAACCCAGCTTTTTGCTTTTGTTGTGCTTTTGTTTTACCTTTATTTTTGATATACCTGGAATGCAGTTTAGCTTGGTATTAATTAAATTCTAAATATGTGAGCATATTGGCAAAACTGCACAGATGTAATGATATTCCAATAGCAATTGTACTGCACAAGTCAGTGATTGTAAAGTATTCTGTAACAAGCAATGTTTGTCTCCTATTTTTTGATACCTCTTACACTTATGTCTTTTAGAAAGACAGTGCCTCTGTATGCTTTTTGTATTTTTACTGAGTGATTGTAAATATTTGTTATATTTTTGGTTAAGAGAATGTTTAAAAGTACTGTTTATTATCCAATCTATTAATATGTTGGAATCAATAAACAATCTACATATATTAATTGTTTTTAGCAGTTCTTTTCTGGCAATCAGTGGAGGATGGGGCAGAGATCATCCAAAAGGTAAGCTATGTGGGAATGTTATGGAGAAATACATTTTTTTTAGGGAGCAGGACACTTGTGTAAGGGTTATGTGCTGGCAAGCAGAGTCTGCAGCTTCTTGTCCTTTTCTCCCCTGGTGCAAATGGCATTTTCCTCCCTCCCTGGAGCTGCCTGTACGTGGGGATGTGGCCACACACGTTCTGCCTGGTCAGGTGAGAGCTGAGCCTCGCCTTCACCACCTTATTCCCCCCAGTGGGGCTTTTCAGGTTTAGAACCACAGAACCACAGGCTGGTTTGTGTGGGGAGGGACCTCAAAGCTAATGCAGTTCCAGGGACACCTTCCATCACACCAGCCTGGCCTTGCTCTCAGAGCCTCCTTCAAAACCACCCTGGTTTTGTCCTCGGGAATCTTTGACTTCGGGCAGATTCTGGGAGGTGGTTAGGTTTTTAAATTCTTGTGAGAGAAGGAAGGCAGAGCTGCCACAAGAGGCCAGCATTGCCCGTGGTTTGTGAGCTGGGCAGGTCCATCCCTGCCGTGCTCAGCCAGCACCCATCACCCTGCCGGGTGGCACTGGGGACATTTTGGGTTGCACCTGTTGCTCTGGGGCCGTGGGCTGCCCTGGGCAGTGTCTGTGGCTCCCAAAGCCATGCAGTGCAGGAGGACACAGGGGCTGGGCAGGTCTCTCCAGGGCTGGTTCAGATTTGCTCCTCACATGCCTGGATGATCCCTTTTCATCCATAACATTTATCCCACCCTGGGGGAGCTGTGTGCCTCCTCCACAGCTCTCCATCTGTCTCCAGGCCCTCAGCACTGTGCTGGGGGAGGTTGTGAAGTGCTGCTGCTGGTGGCAGAAGCAGCAGCAGGTGGTGGGACAGTGTGTGAAGGCAGCAGGCGACACTCAGGTTGTGTTGGGAAGCACAGTGCCAGGATGGCCAGGCTGCAGCCAGCAACTCCTTGTGTAAAATCAAATTCCTTGTGTAAAATCAAATTGAGAAGAAGCAGTTCCATTAGCAAGCAATCTGCTTAATGAGTTACTTGGATTTTGGTCTTCTCTTTTACCTTCCTTCACTTACCATGTGGTGGGAACATAACACATAATGTTCAGCATCACTCCCCATCCTCGCATTCCATGTCCAAGCCTTTGGATTAGACCTGCTGCTGTTGGAGTGGTGTGAGCTTCACACTCCCTGTGCTCGAGGGCTCCTGAAGCAGCACTCAGGGCATCAAACAGCTGCTGACCTAAACTTGAGTGTATTCCCTGGGGACTTTTTCTGATTTTCTGGAGAGTCACTATCAACCCAATTTTATTGGGAAGAATTAGCAACTGCCTGTTAGACTGCAGCAATGCCGTGTGTTACGTGCTCGTGGAGAAGTTAAGAATTGTCCCTCCAAATCAAATATGAAAAGAGAGATGAATTCCCTGTCCCCCCACAGAAGGCAGCTCACCCAGCAGGTGCTGCCTGCTGGAAATGTGCTCGCTCTTTGCCATAAGGGAGGAGATGCACTGGTGGCAGTGGGGTCACAGCCCCAGGTGTCCCTTGGGGAGGCTGTGGATTCCAGGAGGGCTCTGCAGGCAGGGTCAGTCAGTGCTTTCAGCTACTTGTCATTTGTCAAGAGCGTAAAATGTGCTGGAGAGACCATGTTTAAGCACCACAAGGGCTGAAACCTGTCCCTGCACTGCCCTTCTCTCTGGGTTGAGTTCCTGCACTTTTGGGGCTGGAGATAAAGCATTTCTCCTTGTCCAACATCGATTCAGGAGGAGCACTTAGAGCCTCTGATGTTTGCACCATTTGCTTTCAGGCTGTGGCATCAGCTGTTGTGGTTTGACCCAGAATTTGCTGTATTTTTAGCTTTCCTGAAGATGCAGATCCTGGAGGCTCATGATGACATGAACTGATGACATTGTGGTGGGGGGGGATGTAAAGCAGCTCTTGTTGCTGTGAAAACCTTGAAAACACAAACTATAAAAAGAATTCTTAAAAAAAAAAAAAAAAAAAAGAAGTGGGAAGGAAATGAAGATCCATATTGATTTAACCTGCCCCTGGCTCTCCTCAGCACTGGCTCCTGATGCTGAATTCCCACAGCCCATCAGCTGAAAAGCACGATGTCTTTCCCCAGGGTATTGCCCTGAATTATTTTTCTGTGTGAGCCAACACTCCTGGAAATGCAGGAAGAACCGAGTTGTTTGTACGAGATGAATGTTAAATGGGCTCCACAAAGATTTCTGTTCATTCCCCTGAGTTTGTCAGAGGAGGAGAGTAATTACCAGTGTGACAGTGCTGCGAGTCAGCCTTGGCTTGGGAGAGAGGAAGAAATATGGTAATAAGTGAAGTTCCAATGTAGATGTAGTTGCATTTAACACTTATGAGCAGCAATAAAGATGAAAGTTGTAATTGTATCTGCAGTTTCAAAGCTCAGAACATAATTTTATATCCTCAAACATCTGTTTTAGGATCAGAGCTGAGTGTCAGATAACTGGCTTATTTTTAGATCTATCAGTTAGGCACCATCAAGTTTATTATTAAATCAAACTCATTTGCCAGTAAACACAACTTGGATTGAGCAGCTCCACAGAGTGGTGGTCCTGGGGATGGTGGAGCAGCAGCAGTCCAAGTGGGTGTTCAGCAGGATGCCAGTGCATGGCCAAACTCACAGAGGGAGATGACCCTTGCACCAGGAAGGTGCCAATGTTTTACCTGTCCTCAGGGAAGGGTGAGGGGGAAGCCTGCTGCAAACCTGGGAAAAGCTCTTCTGGGATGTCAGTGGCTGATGGAGGCTTTCATGGTCTGCTTGCCCAGGACTGTGAGCACACCTTGCCTCCCCTGGGTGTATTTTGGGCACATACAGCACTAATGTTTGGCTGTGAAGTGATGACTCCTCTCATTTTATTTTCTGTGTTAGCAGTGAAGCTGATGGAGGGGAAGGTCTCGTGGTGGGCTTGGAGAACCAAAGGAGTGATGAAGGACCTGGTTTTAGGAAGGAACTCTTCCCTGTGAGGGTGGGGAGGCCCTGGCACAGGTTGCCCAGAGAAGCTGTGGCTGCCCCATCCCTGGAAGTGTCCAAGGCCAGGTTGGACAGGGTTTGGAACAACCTGGGCTGGTGGGAGGTGTCCCTGCCCATGGCAAGGGGTAGAACTGGATGAGCTTTATGAGCTTTTTATGGGAGGTGCTGTGCAGGTTTCCATCCCAGCACAGGCTCCCCAGGCTGCTCCTGCAAGCACTGAGGGTTCCAGAGGTCTTGGGGAGCAGCAGCACCAGTGATTGGATGCCCCTGGCACCCCACAGGTGCTTTTCAAGTGGATTTGTTGTTGATTTCCCAGGCATCTCATGGTGGGATGCTGAGAACTTTTGTTGCCTCTGCAGCTTTGTCTTGGTGCCTCTGCCAGGCTGCAGTGCCTGGACAGGCTTTGTGCTCCCTGCACAGGTCATCACCTCACCTGGGGGCCTTTCCTCACCCCTCAGCACCCTCTACCCTGACTCTGTGTCTCTCACCAAGCAGCCTGGGAGACACCTTGGCCATTTGCCTTCAGTGTCTGCAGAGGGAAGTAATTAAATTTAATGGAAGTCACCCTCGATTTTACAGCAGCAGTAATTAAATGTAATTGGAGGTGTGACTTCTAAACAAGGCCGTTTGGTTTTTTTTCCAGCAATACATTTGGTATCAAGAACAAACAAACAACCAAGGACATGCAGAAGCTGCTTGGGGGTGAAGCCATGACCTCACCTGGGCTCCCTTGGTGTCCATCACAGGGGTTGTGCCTTTGCCCCCACTGATTGAACAGAGCTGCACTGTTACAGCACCTCGTGAACCATCAGCAAAGCAATGTTTTCAAAAGGAAAGCAGCAGCAGAAGGTAAGGAAGCTGTTGTGTTCCTGCTGTCCTGTCTCTGGAGGAGGCTGTGCCTTTGTGGGTGAGGGATGAGGAGGATGGTGCTCCATCACCTGACTTTGCTGTAAAACCTTTGCTACATTGGACAGTTTTGTGACTGAACAGATATTAAAAACAACATAATTGTCAGGAAATTATACAGTTTAAAAACCTGGCCTTCGGTGGCAGTGGGGTTTTCAAAGGTGCAGAAACCTGGTCAGTTGGAAATTAGCCAGTTAAAAAGACTCAGTGTGGCCCTGGCTGTCCTCCTCAAGCCCAGGGAAAATATGTACCAAGAGATTCAGTAGCTGATGCTTCTGTTACCCCTGCCCTTTCCTGCCGTGTGGAAATGTCAGCCGTGGCCAGAGGGAGCTCTGGGAACAGGGATGATGGTGCTGGCACCTGCTGTTGGGTGCCTTGGGTTGTTTGAATGCATGAATGTCACCCTGGAAGGAGTGAGCTGGACCCTCACGGGGCCTTAAATGTGCAGCACAGCCCTGGAGCTGTGGGGTGCGTTTTATTTGCAGCATTTGTTATTCCCTGGGAATAAAGGACCCCAACCTGCAGTCTGGCACCTCGCCCATCCACGATGGGCAGAGCCCGCTGCAGCAAAGGTGGGAAGCACTAGAAACGTGCTGGGTTAATTTATTTAATCTGAATTATTATTCCACAGGTGGCTGAGCTGGCATTTCAAGTGGTTCAGCGCTGTGGGCTGTGGTTTGATACCAGGTGTTTACACGAGTAACACGAACATGAATGACTTGCAGGCGTCATTAAATGTTTCATCCAGTCCTGTCAAACAAACAAAGTGGCTGCAGGGGCACACCCCACGGTGCCTGTTAACCCAGCTCTGCCTGTGGTGCTGCCCCTGGCTCTGGGTTGGGTTGGCACTGCTCTGTGAGCAGCCGAGGGCCGGGGGGTGCCCGCTCCGTCCCTGCGGGTGCCCCTGGCAGCCCGGGCTCCGTGCAGGGAGTGTCAATAGCCAGCCAGGTTTTCCACTGGGCAAATGATGTGTGGCCAGCTGGAATCCTTCAGATCAATAACTCAGTGACAGGCAGCTCGAGCGCTTGGAAACAGCGCTGAGCCCGACACGGTTGTTCCGCGCGTCGCAAAGGATCGAAGAACACTGGGGCGGGAATTGCTGAGCTCCATCACTGTGTCAGGGCTGCAAGGGTGAATATTAAGTGCTGTGGGAGAATGGGGCCACGTGAGGCCTCGTTGACAAGTGAAAAGGAAATGCTGGAATCTTGGACTTGCCAGCTGCTGGGGAATGGATGTGGAGGCTGGGACCGATTTCCACCGGAGTGCCCGGCCACCTTGCTGACCCATGTTCTGTCCTGTACTCTAGGAAAGAATCATAGAATGGCTTGGGTTGGAAGGGATCTTAAAGATCATCTCCTTCAACCCCCTTGCCATGGGCAGAGATACCTTCCAGTCCCATGGGAATTGGGATTCCTAAATTCCTAGAGAAATAAGCCCTGGGTAGAGGATGCAATCCTTCTACATTGCAATATCTGTTGTGAGCAGCAGGGAATTTGCTTGCCTTATGGCCAGGATCCACAGGAAGCTCCTTTTCCACTTAGGCTGATGATAATTGCTGTGCAACAGGACAATATTTAATCTCTATCTGGGCTTTTCTTCACCCCCCAGAAGAAACACCTCTTATGCTCATGTTCGTGGAATTCAAATGCATGGTGAGTTGAGCACAAAGATCCTGTGGCACAAAACTAATGTGGAGCTTACAGAAGAGTTCTTTATGATTTTATCCCACATCATGCATTTAATCCAGTGTAGCTGGTTTTTAAATGCTGCCTCTTCTCAAAGGTATTTAAAGAAATTTCGATCTTAGACATGTTCTAGCCAAAGAACAAATGAAAGTGCAATACCTGAAATAGTTAAATTACTGATGCAGCCTGGGATTCCTCTCTTTCCTTTTGCATTTTATTTATTCTGATTGCTATTCTATTAAAAGCTACTGGTGGTTTTAAAGCTTCAAATTGTTGTCTTTGGGAAGCAAATGCCCAGGGAGCAATTTTAATATTGCTTTTGCTAATTGCTGGGAAGTGAAGGTTAAGCAAGATAATCAGGTGGGGTAGAGCTGGCAGATGACAGTCATTACAGACAGAAAAGTCTGGTGTCAGTTGTGAGAAGGTTTAGAGAAGCAGTAGTAAAACCAGCACAATGTCATTAGAGTCTTTATAGGAAAAACATTTTGGAAGCTGACTCTGAATCCCAGTGATGTCTGTGCAAACACTCCTGTTCACTTTTAAAGCCTGAATAAAATCCGAGATGATTGCTAAGCTACTCATAATGTCTCCAAGGTCAGAAGAAACTCCCTGTATGGGCTTATCTGTGTAAAAGGAAAAAGAAAACACTCCACCAAAAAGCAAAACTAACCCTGATGCCCAAAGAAACAGCATAATAAAAGCCTACATAAAAAGGGAAGTTTGGATAGTGAAATTGGGATGGAACATGTCTTTTTTCCCCAAGGAACGTGAGCGTCTCTCCCAAGCTCAGCAGCTGAAATGACTCTGTTGAACATGTGTTGACTTGTGTCCTTCAGCTGTTTTGTCTCCAAGCTCTATCTATGTGTATATCTACATAATGCAATACATATTTATTTGTTTGAGTTCTTGCTGCCTTTCAATAGATGCCATCTGCCTGTGAACAAAGGTTTTCCTCCAGCAGCCCTCGCTGCCGGATCGCGGCGCAGCGTCGTCCCGCTCCCGCAGCCAGAGGGGTTTGTGCAGCTCTGCAGGCTTTTCTCATTCATTTTGGATGCTTTGCCAGCGTGTTGTGCACCTGTACAATGTCAAATACATATTGCCCACAGCAGCATTTAATAGGCTTCCTGATGTCGGTGGAAAGTCAATAACTCGAGATCTTAATTGCGGGACACGTCCGGGCGCTGCCTCACCGACGGTTCTTTCCGCGTCAAATAACTTCCAGATATTTGGAACAAAACCGGGATATTGTTTTCTGTATGACCCCGGGAAACACAACTAACACTGTGAGATGCAGGGCTGTGGAGTAATGTTCATTTTTCTGGAGAAGGAGCTCCAAGGTGGGTCCTTTTCTCAGCGAGGTAAATAAACATCCACCAAATTGTTCCAATAAGTCCGTTTTGTAGAATAAAAAGAACAGCATTTGAGGATTCTCATTTGTGAGATCAGAAAGGAAAAGGTGATGTATAGACAAAAATACTGATTAAAAGCTACATTCCTCCTTATGAGATGAATGCAAAATATCCCAGTGTGGTGTGTTCCCTTAATCAGTTGACAATTGAATGAAGAGCTGAGGCTCAAATTCTCTCCCCTGATTTTCAGAGCCCTGCACTGGAATTAATCCAAATTCAAAACTTTGGACTGTATTTAATAGAAGTGGGGTTTGCTGAAAATGCCTGTAAAATGGCTGTTAGTCTTTCCATGCTGCTCAGGTAGTGATGGTACCTGCCCTTTTGGTTTACAGCTGGAATCTCAGGTAAGTGAGACCCCAGGGCAAAATTATATGTGTAAGGTGAAAGTCTGGATGCAGCTGGTCATGGCAGGGAGAGCCAAGAGCAGAGCCCTGACCTCCAGGCCAAACATTCTTTCCTTTGCACGTGTACTGAATCCAGAATTAATTGTGATTTTAGGAAAAAAATAAGACTTTCTGAGAGAGCAATAGCCAGACTTAAATCCAGCTGTTGATGTGCCAGTGGTTTTGGGCTCTTGACCCCCAGCATGATGCTGGCAAAGCCATTCAGCCCAAAAGATGGCACTATTTTTCTATTTCACTGTACAGCAAATTCCCTCTCCCAACCAGATTCATTCACTATCGAACCTCTCTCAAAACCACAATTTTTCTGAGGCTTTACATACAGTAAAGTCCATTATTGTGAAGGCCAAATTGCTGCCAAAAAAAGCCTTCAGCTAAAAAATATATATCTATAAACTAATAACACATCATCCTGATGAAAAATAACACAGAGGGAAGGCGTTTTTCTCCATTATTAATGGCCAATGTTTGTTATATTGTTGTGTTTAGTCCAAGAAGCCTTGATAGAGAGAGGCAGCTTTTCAACATGAATGGCACTTCAACTGGCATTTTATAAATTTTACAAAAAAAAAAAAAAAAAAAAAAGGGAAAAAGAGCCCTGGAACATTTAAACTCCCTGTTAATATTAAAGAAGGGAAGCTGCAGGTTGTGAGAGAGGGATCAGATGTGGGTGCTGCCATCCCAGAAAAAGAGAGGAGAGAAAAGTGTGGGGTTAATTTGGGGTGGGAGCTTGCCCTGCATACCCCTGTGAGTCCTTAGCTTAAAGCCATTCAAATATCAGCTAAGACAGGCTCTAGGTCTTGCTGCAGGTGAAGGCTCATGATCTCTTGCTACAAAAGGCTCTTTCCTCTCCACAAAAGGCAAGTGAATTCCCTGGAACTGAGCACTGGTCCCACAGCATCCCACCTCTGCTTCCCCAGCTGGGAGCCTGAGCAATTATTGAGGGTCAGCACAGGATTTAAACACTCCAGCACAGTGAGTTCCTGCTGCCTTTGATCCTACACTTTGGCTGCCCTTTTCCTGCCCAGGGAAAACACCAGGACATGGTGCCTGTGGGGTGGGGCTCCCGGGGGGACTGGGATAGTCTGGTCCTGGGGCTGCCCCAGAGGAGCAGCTGGGACAGTTTGGGTTTCCTCCAGCCTGGCTGGGATAACTGATGGCAATATTTCTGTCTAATATTGAAGTCCCTATAACTGCCTGGGGCAGCCCAAGGAATGGGAATTTAAAGCTGAAGAGAGCAGGGACACCAGGTTGGGTGATCCAAGGACACTCCTGTTCCCTGGTGAGGTCACTCAGCCCGATTGCTTAATTGGAGCCAATAATGCAGCTTTTTGTTTGGATCTGGCAATGTCTGTATTGCAGTTTATCAAAGAGGCTGAAAAGCTCAAAAATAGCAAAACAGCAGATGAAAGACCCCGGCAAAGGCAATGGGATGAGAACAAAGTTCATTTCATTAAGAAAATGCAGGAATAAAGGAACAGAGCCTTTCAGACCAGCCTCATTAGAAGCCCAGACAAATTAGTGGCATTATGGTTTATTAAATATTATTAAGCCAAGGACAAAACCCCTTCCTGCAGAATGGTTACGGCAATGCCAAAAAAAAATAAAAGCAATGAGAAACAATGTTCTCACTTAAATGCTGCCCTTTAATGTAGCTAAGATGTCTTGGTCTTAGCTTTTTAAAAAATGAGACCATTTGCTAAACATAAATCTGGAATTGAACTGTCCATGTTGAACTTTCATTTCAGCCAAAGATCTTGGAAGGTCTCATAAGTTCAGAGAGAGAGCAGCCAGTGAAAGTATTTTCCAAGAGTCCAGTTGCAGGGAAGAGAATCACACGCAGATTTTTTCTTTTTAATTTTTTTTTTCTTCTTTCTGGAAAGCTGATCTGCAGTGACACATGTGCAAGTGCACACATGCTGATTTTATTAATGAAAATTAAGAGTGTACAAATCTGCCTCGGTGGAGACTGGGAGGTGGGCAAGGGAAGGCTGATCACACTGAGCATTTCTGTGGTTTCCATGCTCAGGATTCCTCGCACACAGCCCTGATTGGGATGCAGAGCTCCTCACTGCCTGGCTTCTGCTCTACACTGTGGCACACATTGCAAGGGAGATAAAACAGAAATAAAGATCTCTGGGCCAGCTGATTGCAATGCAAACTCAGAGCCATTTGGCACAGCCCCTGCACTTGGGCACAGACCCTGGACTCAGGCACAGACCTGTTGTCAAGGGCGAGAAAAGGGAGAAAGGGTTTGGGTTGCAGGTGCAGATGTTTCCTAAGAGCAAACTAGATACCCTAAGGCTGATTTTGGGCACAGGGAGCAGGGAAAAAACCTGGTGTGAAATAAGTTAGATTAATACACGTGAAATTTCATTCTTTTCAGCTGATTCTGGCTGACAATGCCCCGCTAAATCTGGAGTGGGAAGGCAGCAGAGGGCTCACAGCTTGTTGCTACACAAACTGCAACCCAAGCCAATAATGGGAGCAGGAGTAAGTAGTGATTATTGTTATGGTTACCACACAAGGATATAATTCCCGCCAAAGACTTGGACAGCCTTTCCTCAGAGCTCACTCACACGTGAAGCTGCAGTGGGATATTCAGGTTTTGTGCCCCACCAGAGCCACCTTCTGCAGGATCCAGTGCACAAGAGAGAGCCTGTGCAGGCTGGCAGGAGTGTGAGGTAGCAGCTGATGGAAAGGAAAGCCAATGATTTGTTAATTTGTTAAAATTAACCAGTGTTGTTGATTTGTTCAAAGCTGTCTGTGTGTCTGTGGATGAGGTGAAAGGAGTCACAGTCTTTGGTCAAGACATTCTCGTGCTATCAGAGCCCAGAACCCATCAATGAGCAACCTGGTCTTTTGAGCAACCTGGTCCAGTGGAAGGTGCCCCTGCCTACAGCAGGAGGTTGGGAATGAAGTGGTCTTTAAGGCCCCTTCCAACCAAACCATCCAGTGATTCTGTGAGTGAAGTACCTGCTGCAGCTGGTGACCCGTGTGTGCAGTGTGTCTTCCAGGGTTCCCACGTGCAGTGGCAGTGGCCTCTCGGGGCATCTCCTGCAGAGATGACAGAACTGGATGGCTGCTGGATATGTGCCACACTCACATTTTGCCACTTTGTGCCCAAGCCACGTGGTCAAAGGACCAGCTGGACACACAGACCCTGCTGGACACACAACACATGGCCCCGGTGAGTGCTGGGCTGGGCTGGACATCTCACTTGTGCTCTTGGTTGTTACAAAGTCCAAATGAATTCTTACAGAGGTTGACAAAAATAGCCTATTTTGCATTCATTTCAAATCCCATAAGGTGCCTATTTTCATTTTTAGGCACCTAAATACTTCTGCAAATCTCCCTCTTAGTGCTTCATGAGCTGGGGACTGATCTGGCACATCAAACTCCAGCTAAAACGGGCGTTCCTCAATCAGAGCGGTTTCTAAAATGAGAAGCAGAACTTCTCAGACATATGCTGAGGTCAAAATTGCTCATGCCAGGCAGAAAGTAATTTCTGGAGATATGCAGATTTTTATTTTTTATTTTTAATGTATTTTCAAGGGCTTTGGTCGCAGTTGTTTTTTCATTTGTGCCGAAGTGAGAGGCAGAAGAGATTTCTATCAGCAGTAACGTACATAAAGCGTATTGGGAATTGTTTGGGTCAAATAATTTCGCCCTTTTGTTAAATGATGCTTTAGGAATATTATCACATCCATTGCCTATATTAGCAATCTGTTTATCCAGGTAACTGAGAGGCAAATGTAGCCTGCTGGCTCCTCAGGAAGACAAAGACAGAGTGGAGAGTGTTTTATATGATCCTGCATATAAATGACTTATTTATTTTGATAAGATATTACTGAAATCCAAAAGAGAGATTGGACATAGAGCTGTAAAATACTTGTCCCCATGAAATAATGCCCATTTTCTGTGCCTGTTGGGGCTGTGTGTTGATAATGCCAGTCCAGATGGGTGGCTTGGGGAGATGGATCCCCTGTATCCGAGTGGCACCGTGGGCAAATCCTGACGCCCCTCCACGCTGGGTCTGGGTGGGTGCAAGGGCAGCTGGGCAGGGCCTTCCAGCCTTCTTATTTCTGGATTTTAGGTGTTTTTTCTTGTACTGATCACCACTGCAGTTGCTTTGCTCTTGAGGTGGGATCTGGGCAGGTTGGGGTTTGCTGGGCTGCAGGGCTGGTTCTCCTTAATCCAGGTCATTCCCACCTTGGCATCTCCACTCTGGTGAATGCAACAGCAGTGCTGGGAGAGCTCTGCCCTTTAGTTGTTTCTGAGTATTTTCAATGTTGCTAGGAGCAATGCATAATGGGTTATTAAGTTTGTTCTTAAAAAAAAAAAGAGAAAAAATGAAAAAAAAAATCATCTCCCTGAGAATGAAAAATTGCTTAGAATCTGCTGTCAGAACAGCAATGCTACAATGCCACTTCTGCAATTACAGGGATCGTGCCTGCATGAGTGATGAGACTTTTACATACAGGAGAAATAAGAAAAAGGTCTTTTAAAACACAATTTAGTTTTACTTCATAATTATGTGGAACCAGAACGATGCATCATGGAGATACCCCTATGCTTAAGGATGAAATTGTTTGAACATTTATTTTTATCCAGAAGCAGTGCCATGAGCAATGCTTCAGAATATTCTGAATTGACTAGAATTATATTAGTCATATCTTTATTATAAAGACAGTAATTTATGCAGGTGATTTAGAAGGTTTTGATTTTCATCTCTGAAGAGCTGAAGGGTCAAAACATAAATTAGAGTAGCACATGGCAGTGCTGAAAATCCAAGCTGTGTCAGTACTAGTAGTGCTAATATGTTTTAGTAAATTGTTAAACTGTTGTGTGGAAAGGAGAGTTTGCACACCTGGAAAAAGCCATCATGAAATAAGTGATAGGACGGAGGAATTAAGTCATAAAATATTAATTCTATAAAAAATCATCCTGGGAGCCTGAGCCACAACTTGGCATCACAGCTCCTCATAGCAGCAGAGACACCATCACTTTTCACAGCCTTGTCTGAGGAAGTTGAACCAGCTTTTGCCTGACTGGAAGGAAAAACGTTCCACACAAGGAATTTTAAGAGTTACTGTTTGCAAAGAACTTAAAATACTTCTTATGAAAGGTACTGAAGAGCGTAAACAGGATCATTATTCTGCACACCACTGGGTAAAAGCTGCAAATTGCCTTTTGTCTGGAGTGAAACAGGCTGTGCTTCCCATTCCCACTGGCTGGCTGCTGAGACTGAACCCCGAGATCACTGTCCATAATGCAAATAATAATCCCAGAGAAGGGGTGTTACAGGTGAGCCTGCATTTCTTGCACTGTAGGTAATGGCATAAAGACTTGATAGCCTTTAACTTTATTTTGCTGTTGCTACTCCAACGCACAGCCTTGAAAATCTGTTTCATAGAATCATGGAATCACAGAATTGGGTTGGAAGGGACCTTAAAGATCATCTCATTCCACCCCCTGCCATGGGCAGAGACACCTTCCACTAGCCCAGGTTGCCCCAAGCCCCACCTGCCCTTAGATTCATTTGGGGTGTCCTCTCCTGGGCACTGCTGACACAAACATCTCAAAAGCACAAATGGCTTACTGACACTATTGGATGGCTTGGTAACCATTTGCTTAGGGCAATTACTGCTAATTATTTAACAGAATTGCAAAAGCAGAAAAATAATCCATAAAGGCTACTAGAGACACATTACTGTGTGATAATGGGATTTCACAAGATAGGCAAAAAGTACTCAGCTCTAAACGTGTCTGTAGATGTACAAAAGAGATATTGTGATATTCCCTAAAAAACCTAAATATTGGACTGCCTTGCATAGAACATAAGATTAGTTTTGGCTGATACTTATTTATGGAGGAAGCTCTTCTTGATAATTTAGAAAGTATGTAAAGTGCATCTAATTTTATTCCCCCAGATACACACACGAGGTTCTGTCTAAGCTAAAATTAGCTGAGTGTTTTTTTGTCTAGACCATCTGTAGATGTAATTTTATCTTGCAGAGTACATACACACCCAACTGTAGCACGTAATGACTTGAGCCTCTCGTCCCTTCCAAGGGACAGGAAGGAGAAATATTTCCATCTCAGAGCTGTGGGTTGGATTTTCCCTCCTTGTTCAGGGTTTCTGGTTTCTACCCCGGATACCTTCCTGCCAAATGACCCAAGTCAGGCTTATGGAGGATTGTGCCTTTATTTGATTGTCCCTACACTTTTCATCTGTAAAAGGAGTGTGACGGAACCCATTTAGATCACACAGCTGCTGTGAGGATTATTAAATTAAAAGTGGGTTTGGACTGTCAGTTGAAAGAAAGTCCAAGTATTGACTGGTATTAGTTCTGGGCTTTGCTCACGTTCTGTAATTAGTTGATGACAACTGTATTTGGGAAAGAGCTTGGTCATGTGAAGCTGCAGGCCCAGCAGTGGCTGAGCTGGCCTGAACATGGGGGTTCACAGTCTGGGGCTCTGCCCTGGCCCCTCTCCCTGGGGTGGGGAAAGATGTGACCCCACCCCACACCCACGGGGCAGAGCCCCTCAAGGCCCTGCTGGGCAAACCCCTCTAATAATGATGATAATCTTACATTTTCTCACCCCCAAGTCTTCCATTCGAATGGATCCCCATTGTGTTGACTCAACACATCAGTTCTTTAATCTCCAGAATTATTCACAGATAACAAGTCCTTCTTTAATTGCATTTGAGTCACAGAATTGTCCTTTCAATCATCTTTGCATCTTGTTCCTGGGGCAGCTTGAGTTGCAGTGAAGGCACATGGCTTGGCTGGAGCAGGATGGTGATGTGGCATTTGCTGCTGCCACCACAGAGGAAAGCAGGGGACAAGGGAGCAATGCAATGAGCTGGCCTGAGCAAGCACCTCCTCTGTGACTATTAGCTAAGTAAGATTCTTGGTTTGACTGAGAAGTCCTTGATAGAGGGATTTAACCACGTAAATTTGATTTCTTTGTTTAAAAATCCTGTAATTAGAGATTTAATTCCATCAGTTGATGCTATCAGGTGTTTCCTAGGTAGCACTGTCAGGTGCTATTGCTAGTCAGCATGTTGTCAGAGCAGTGCCACTTCCTTCAGAAGGTTATGCAAAACAGCTGCGTTACCAAAAATAAGAAAACTGAAATGTTAAAATGCTGGGATTGGACTCAACTCCCTGAGAATGAGACACTGAAATGCTTTTTATAACCTCCTGCTTCACTCTCTTCATATTGACTCACATCATTATGCAAATGCCATAAATTGCAATAAAATCAATTAAAGTGCTATTGAGTCTCATAAAAACATGTACCCATTAGTTTGCTGCTGAGACAGGGTTTCTGCTCTTCTTGCTCTGGGCCAAGCAGGGAGGAGTGCAGAGCACAGAGGCTGCTCAGCATCACCTTCCCATGGAGCACAACCTGAGGGACCAACACCCTGCTCACACCCCCCGAGCTGGGGACCCCAGCCAGGCTGGGGGTGTGCAGGTGCCAGGGAGTGCCAGGACAGCAGGGCAGGGGTGATCTGGACAGGGAGTTTTAACAAGGACATGGAGTGGCAGGACAAGGGGGAATGGCTGCAAACTGAGGGAGAGTAGGATTAGAATGGATATATGGAAGAAATTGTTCCCTGTGAGGGTGGGGAGGCCCTGGCACAGGTTGCCCAGAGAAGCTGTGGCTGCCCCATCCCTGGAAGTGTCCAAGGCCAGGGTGGACGGGGCTTGGAGCAACCTGGGCTGGTGGAAGGTGTCCCTGCCAATGGCAAGGGAGGCTGGAACTGGATGAGCTTTAAGGTCCCTTCCAACCCAAATCTTCCTGTGATTTCCAGCCCTGCTCCAAAATCTGACCATGCAATTCAGCCTCTTCTAACCAGAAAACTGCAGCCCAAAGAGAGAATCTGAAGCACCTGCCTGCAGGGCTGCAAGAGAAGCTGCTCCTAGCCATAAATGGAGAGAAAATGTGGGTTAGGAATTAAGCCTTCAGCCTTAGCCTAACAAATTAATCAGGGCTCTCTGCAACAAAGATACTCCACAAAAGGGATCAGAACAAACCCTGACCACAATCAGGCTACAATACTTCTGGAAACACTAAGTTTTGTTTTTTCTTCCATCCTGCTGAGGCAAATTCTACCCACCAAAAAAAAAGAAAAAAAAAAAAGAAAAAAAAAACAACGAGGGCTCCACAGGATGCTGTGCAGTGTCTGGGTTTTACAGCACTTCAGGAAGAACTCCCTTAGCCAAAAAACTTCCCTGCCAGGCTGAGAAGGCTGATGCCTCTTCCTGCAGACCACAAGGACTACATTGCAACAACATGAAAGCGATGCAGCAAATCACTGCAGAGCTCTGCAGTGCAGAACTGGGGCCATTTTCCCCTGCAAACCAGGCTGGCATGGACCTCCTTGGTACCTGAGCTCAGCAAGATCCCCTGGTGAACTCTTCAGTATTACCCTGGAGAGAAAGGGTGCCTGGTTTTGTCCCAACATTTTGAAAATATAGAGATCATGATACATTAGGAGATTACATCTGAAAAAGGAAAAAAATTTAGCTGAAGGGCAGTTTATGTAAAATCTGTATGTGCCTCTAACCTGAGCACGGGGGAATGTCATTCTCAGAGTGCTCCTTTAAAGGAATTTTACTTGAACATGATTTAATGTAAAACTGGGTATCTGCATTGTTGGATACAACCTTATCTTATTTGAATTTAACAAGACCTTAATGTGAGTGTCCGAGGCCTGACCCATCTGAAGGGTAGTTTAGGAGAAAGTGCAATTGCACTATAAATAATTTACTTTGGTGCCTCGGCTACCATTCACTGTAGCCCTTTTAATACCCCATAAACTCAAATGTACCATGCTATTTCTCTCCGTTTCAAACTGCTCTCCCCGGGCCAGCAAATGGAATAGCACAGTCAGACCATATGCTGTGGAGAGCAGGGAGAGGATGGAATTGCAGAGGCACCGACACGTGCCCGAGTTTTCTGGCTGTAAAGTTTTCACGTGATGGAATAGAGCTCATTCCTCCTCCTCTGTGTGATGTGCATTGGGGGAGTTTAACACCACAGCACCTGCCTGGGGTGCAATGTCAGCTGGAGCGAGGAAGGAGAGCTTTCCCTGCGTGTTTTGGGGAGCTGAGAGCACGTTGGTGCTTGTCCTTCCTTGTCCGGCTGCTGACACGGGGAGGAAAGGAGCCACTCCCACACGATGGGCAGCTCTCCTCGGTCAGGAACTCAGGCAGGATTATTGCTGAAGTGCTGGTCTCGCAGGTCTGGCAGAAGGTTTTGGGAATGGTGAGTGATTCAGGCAAAAGATGCAGCTCTGTTTGTTCTGCCCATGATGGCAATTCAAGGTTTGTAATGTAATTGCAGCTTCTGTGACCTGGGATGTGAAAAAGGTGACAGCAGCACTGGGGAATGAAACTGAGGGCATGAGCTGGGCTCTGAGAAGGAAAAGTGCACCTGTCTGCAGTCAGGTGAGCAAGAAAGGATGGTAATGAAAAAATTGGAGTCTTAGTAATCTGACAGTGGGAGGAGTATGGAAAAGTAAGTCTCCATGCTCTGCTCCAAGGCCACCATGGACATGTCATCTCTGAGAAGCTGGCTCCAGTGATGCCTACACCAGGTTAGTTGGCTCATCTTTGGAGACTGGGATGACTGGCATCCCTACAAGGGACATCTGAAACACTCTGTCCTGCTTCTGACAGCAGCATCATTTCTTATCTCTTTGCTTGCCCTGCAGTAGCTTTCCTATAAGTTTTGGGGTCAGATGGGTCCCATGTGCCCCCTGACCCAGCGTGCTTTCCTCCACTCTGTGTCACAAGCCAGGAGTGTCACATCCTTCTGCCACAAAGCGATAAATCACCGCTGCCTTCTGACCATGGGGACAGTGGAAGGCACCACTGACACCCTGTCATTGCTGGCTGGTAGCAGGTTTTTGGCATGTTGAAGGAAGTGAGCTCTGTAATGGCTTAATGCCCCCTTGCTCATAAGCTTAGCATGAAACACATGCTTAATAAGTTTATTTTCTCAAAGTGGGGCCCGCAGCGAGTGACTGAGCTGGACTTTTCCAGGCTCTCTGCCTTCACTGGCTCCTTCTCTAATGCTGTGGAAAGTCATTTAAGTGTCTCCAGTATGTAAGTTTACCCAGCTGTAAAATTGGATATAATAAGGCTTGCTTACTTTACAGCAGAGGTTTAATTCAGTGATGTTTGTTGTGAGTGTCAGGCCTCGTCCAGGGGGTACAATAGGAAGGGTGTTGTAGATGGGCAGCTGGAGGGACAGCCCTTAGCAAAGTCATTGTTATGAGACAAATCTCTCTGGAACAGAATACAGAAATCAAACAGCAGCTGACAGAATCAGATAATGATCTTCCCTGTAAAACACAACCTTCCAGGTGATGGGATGAAGGTGTCAGGAAGGGAGTTAGTGTGACAGAATGACAAGTGTCACCGACTGCCTGGAACGACTTTGAGTGCCAAACCCAACAGCCCATCCCAGCCCTGTCTCTGTGGGGTACCTGCCCAGCCCTTTGCTCTCTGCACCAATTCAGGCTGATATGACAGGGAGCCTTTGCAGGGTGAAGCAGAAACCACGTGGTGGGTTGGGAAGCCCTCCTGCTGCCCACTCATCCCGAGCACAAAAACGCCAAGAGGAGCAATACACTGATTTTAGCTCAGCTGCCCCCTGGCAGCTCTGTTCTGCTGAACAACCCTGCTGAGCAGAGCATGGAGTTGGTTTAAAGTGCACACATTTATCACCTTCATGGGTGATTTATAACATGAAGTGTGTTCAAAGAGCACAGGACGTGGTTTGTCCTGCCATGGAGCTTTTTGTCTGTGTTTGGGATCTGACTGCCTGTTTGCTGTGTGTCTCACACAGCTCTGTGTTATGTTAAAGGCTGGAGGGCAGCCAAGCTGGGCCCTGTCATGGTTGGCACATGAAAAAAGTCATTGCCTTGAGGTGCCAAGGCTCCAAAATTGGTAGTAATGGGGTGATGAGGGATAAATTGCTCTGAATATAGGTGAGAACAGAGGAAGATAAACTGTGGGCAGTGAGCACTGGGTGAAATCTGGTTGTGCCATGCCCAAACAGAACCTGGTTTCCAGCATGGACGGGCAAATGCTTTGGGAGTGGTTGGAGGAGGCATCCTTGCTTTTCTTGGTGACTCAGGTAGAAACACTCATCTAACTAATAATATAAAAACTCAGTTTTGACTGCACCAGGGATAGTGTGGAGCTCATGCTGTGCAAACCCATGTGTCCCCCATGACTGCTGCCCACAAAAGGAACAGCTCTCCCAAATGCTTTAACAAAAGAGGTCCCATCTCTAATTTGGCCAACAATTACTCTGTGACATGGAAACCCAGTGTCAGGTACCTCTTTCTTATCCCCCAACGTTCTGTGGCTTTTCTGCTCTAAGCATTTTATTTGTTTGCCTGGTTTCACAAAAAAAATGCCTTGGTCCAGCTGAGTATTTTAGATTTATTTGTGAACCATGTGGTGTTTGAGTCAGTTTGTATGAGTTGTAGTAATGTCCAGAAGCTGTAGCTGTTTAAATCATAAGTATCAAATCAATCAGGCAGTCTGGAAAAGGTGCTCCCAGAGAAAACCATCCTTCTGGTTCTGCTTTTCCAAGGAATTTAACGGCTGCTTGCACTTACTGTGTATTATAGTCCTTCTTTTGAGTTTTAAATTTCATGCTTCTTGTTTTCAGTGTTAGGAAAAAGTGGCCCACTTCTCAGAAATGAAGGGCTTCCAAGGGCCTCAATTAAATCTGACTTTCTAAAGAGTCTCCTCTGCTGAGGGTCGCTTCCTCAGTGGAGAGTTTTGCTGGGAAAGAGCTATGATAGTTGTCATGTTACCCTTTTAAATATCTCCTCCATAGATTAATCTTCCTGTTGCATGTTGATACAAGCCAGGGACTGACTTCATGGGATGGAGGGGTGAGTTCCCCCGTGCCTGGCTCTGCACAGGGCTGTGATGGGGACACTGCAGGGACTCTTGGAAGCTGCTGGCTGGGGACACACTGTGGGGCTGGGCTCAGATGTGCTTGACAGCTCCTGTGTAAATGACCTGCAGCCAAACCTCCCCCTCACACACACGGCAGGGTGGGATAAAAGATGGTAAATGGATAAGAAAACCACAGGCTAAATAAGCAGACAAAACTAACAAGCTTAAATGCAGCCAGGGCTCAGATTTCCATCTGAGAGCACAATGCATTTCATTGCACAGAGGGCAGGGGAAAGAACAGCTCTTGCCTCTTTTCACGGGTGTAACACTCTGGACATGGAGATGAGGCAGCAGCCCCTTGGTGTGGGCCAGCAGGGCTGGGCCAGCAGGGATGCTCCCTTTGGGGACACAGAGCAGGACACAGAGCTGGGCTGTGGCCACAGGGACCAGCCCCAGCACACAGGAAACCTGCCCTGTGGGGATGCTGCTGCTGGCTCTGAACGAGGAGCTCCAGCTGTGCCCACAGGCAGGAAGCAAATGTTGGTGCCCAGCTCAGCCAATGTCACCCTGAGATACAGCTTAAAATTGAAGATAAATCAAAGGTTTTGGACCTCAGGAATGGACAGAATAATATTCCTGCTAAAGAGAACACTACAGAGCTCTGACCGAAGTTCCCCAACACATTGCTTTTACCATGGCAATCTGTTCAAAGGTGCTGCTGCTTCCCATGCTTTCTGTCTCTTTATTTATTTTCAACATTGCCTAATGTTCATTGCTGCCCCAATGACCTTCCACTTTTACTCTTCCACTTAATGCAGTCTCTGAATTCAGTTTGTCCCTCGTGAGAGGTTTAGGAAAGGCCACATGTGTATCCCCCTCTGTCTGTGCTGCTCCTCCTGTGTCCTGGGAACGTGGCAGAGCCTTTGGCCACCAGCCTGGCTGTTCCCTCTCCCCAGCCTGGCAGGGACCAGCAATGCCCGTGAGCAGGTTGCCAGAGGTGAAACCCAAACTTTTCTGCACTCTCTGTAAGTGTTAATGAACCTTGTAAAGCAAGAGCTCACTGAAGGATGTCGAGCCCCAGCTGTTCCCTCTGGGGAAGTCACCTGGCAGAAACTGTGAGCTATTTGTTGATTCTTTCATTGCTGAAGTTGGTGTGGATATACAGGAGGTGGTTGCAAAGGGAGATATTTGTAAAGGGATTGCTACCCTTGGAGCACGAGGTTTCTCCCAACATGGTGCTGTTTCCTTTTAAAAATGTCTTTTTTTCTCTCTTTCTCTCTCTCTTTTTTTTTTTTTTCTTTTAAACCACCATGCCTGGTCTCTGCCCCTAATTCCCCTCTCATATTCTATTTGATTTTCAGGAGGGGAACAGCCTTTTATCCACCCCACAGAGGAGTACTCACAGAAGCACAGAGTGGATCAGGCTGGAAGGGACCCTAGTGGGTCATGTGGTCCCATCTCCCTGCTCAAGCAGGGTCTTCCCAGAGCACATTGCCCAGGATTGCATCCAAATGGTTCTGGAATACCCCCAGTGAGGGACACTCCACAACCTCTCTTCCCACAGTCTGATTTATGAACCTGTTTGTGAGTCTTCACTGGGCAGAGTCAGGTTTCAAGTGATGCATCTCAGCTGCACTTCTGGAGAAATTCAGGATTTTGTTCTCTCTCCTGATTTCCCGGAGCTGACACGACACCACAGCTGACATTTGTGGGGTGATCACAAAGAGCACTTGGATAACACCCACTGCAGCAGGAGCTGCACTCACCTGCTGCCAGGTGCAGGTGGCAAAGCCCAGGAAAAGGCAAAGTGAAATGGGGGGAAACCAGAAGGGAAAATCTCTCTCTTTGGAAGTCCATCACTGAAATGCTGAGGCTAAGCAACTTCTCTGAGTTAGTTGTTAATAATCTACAAATGACAATTAATTGACAATTGCTGGCAGCTCTCTGGGTGAGGATCTGTTGCAGATGACAGATGTCTTTATTTGGAGTTGTGTTATGGGAAAGATGGGTTATGCTCCTACAAGCCACCCATTAGTTCAGCTGCTCAAACAAATAATTTTCTTGATTCACTGTAATACTTAAGACAACAGGAAGCCCTTTAGTTCTTAGAGGAAAAAATGTTACAGTTTTATATAAATTTTTTTTGGTATCATAAAAGATCAACTTTCATCAGTTACTTCTTCATAGTTATGAGCTGCTGTTGCTGTCATTTTAATGTTAGATATTGTTATAGAAAGAGAAGATACAATATTTATTTCTGGTTTTGCTTTGTTTTAATAAATTGTGAGTCGTGATTTAAGTTTCTGCATTAGGGTTTATTTCTGTCTCCCAGTGGGATAATACAATCCACAATATCTCCTATTGCTTTCATTTTTAAGAGAGGATGGATGAACCAGCTCACCTGTATGTCCTGTATGAAGTTAATTTAAATGCATATTTTGACTGTTATTTTTTTCTTTAATAGGAAAAGGATATTATTTAGGATGAGAACCAAAGATGTGAAATCCCAAAGGTGAGTTTCTTACTATACAAATTCCCAGGCAATAAATGAATGAATATCCTTTAAATGAGGTGAATTTTAATCCTTCTGTGGATGAAGTGCCCCTGGACTGGCTGTGAGGCCGAAAAGGGCACCTCTCCCCTTCATCTCATGAAATCTCCTGTAATAACTGACTGGGGATCACTGGATGGGCTTTAACACATCTTGAATGCATTTGATAGCCCATATGTTTAGAATTTGCTCATGTAGCCATATGTTGAAAACTTCCCCCAAATGCTGCTACTTCTTATTTTTAGGGCTGTTTTGAAGTTCTAAGAAAATGACAGTCTAATGGTGTGACCCCTTCACTCCAGACTGTGCCAAACATATTGTAGGCAGTCACTCCGTGGTGACCCTGGAGAAGTGGGAAGTGTAGGAGTGAACATTAATAGCAGAGAGAAGCTTGGCAAGTGACTGCAGGCAGGGAAATGAAGGCAAGTGTTTGGGAGATGCTGTGACTATTATCTTTTAAGTTAATCAAAGTTTCCTGCTTTGTTTCCTGTTATTATCATTGTTTCCTCGTGTTTTCTGAGCATCTCCCCACTCAGATGGGCTGGGCTTTTTTTTAGAAAGCTTTTTTTTTTTCCCGGATATAGTTATTTTTCTCCAGCAAAATCAGGTCCTTGTTACTTTAAAATCATAAATTTTGAGCTTAATGATTAAATGAAAAGCTGTGTTTAGATTTGAACCCTGAGACATGCACATATTTTGTAGTAGCCTGTTCTGAAGTCAGAATGACCCCTCGTAGGAGGATTCATAGTTCTCATTTCCATCATTGCCAAAGGACTCAGCACCTCTCTGAGCAGGCAGGGGCCTGACTCTGCCCCACCAAGAGCCTCCTTAGAGCAGACCTGGCCCAAGCTCTGTGGATTTTTGCTTTCCCACAGAGAAGTAAGTGCACATTTTTCATTCTTCTATCACTGACATGCTTGGAACAACCTAAAATCCTCACCTGCTGAGTTTACTTCCCTCAAGCATCAGAAAACCTCCCTTCCCCATTCCTTTGAAGAAGTGAAACCAGAATTTCTTTCTCCTTAGCACTATTTTTTTTATTTTTGTTTTGTTTTCTCTTTTGTTTTTCCAAATTGCCTCATGCTATCAGAGAAATGTCTTTGTGCTGTCAGGGTAACACTGTGTTGGGTGTTAGATTCTTTGCAAATGTCCTGTAAGGGTTTGTTACCCAAAATAAAGTGTTTTAAGAAGTGAAAAGTGAAACAGGTTATAATACAGGACTTTATTAGATGTATATAATAATAATAATAATACAATGTATTATTGTAGCCCATCTAGACAAAGAGGTTCCTTTCCCTTTTCTTGGTAATCATTGTGCAAGACTTTTCATTCAGAAAGGAAGGATATTTTAACTGAGAACCAAACTGTAATCTCTCTGTACAAAATGTTGCAGATCATTAACATACAACCCTCTTCTTATGCTCACCACTACAATTTTATATATTCATCTTTAGGACTTGCTCATGCCCTTGCATGTATTAAGTCTTTTTCTGTAGAAATGATTAGATTATGGACCTCTTTTAAGTTCATCACCTTCCTTTTGAACAAGGGAGATGTGAGTTGAAACTCATAAATTATCAGTGGTTGCTTCCAAAGTGGCATTCACTGGTGAGCCAGGCTGGACCAACTGCAAGACAAAGAGACAAATAGGTGGTAGGAGCTCCCTCCCACACCTGCATGTGCTTGCAGTGGGTATCAAGAGCAATAGCTGAACCTGAATGAATAATGCAAAATGGAAAGAGTGTCTTTTCTTCTCCGTTTTCTGCTCAAGAGCACATTATGTGCTCACGTTGGCTGGGAAATGCCATTTTCCCCATCCCTTTGTGCAGGCACGAAGCAACTTAAACTGAGACTGAAAGGCAGCAATCCAAAAGCGTGCAAAGGAAATCACTGTCTGGACTCAAATACATTAGAATATGAAACATGGCAATATAAAATGTCTAATCCTTCTATCAGTGCTGAGTCTTTAGTCTAAATGCTAAGTGGGAATGCTGTGGCCCAGTGTTTAGACTGAGGAACTTGAACCTGATAGAGGGATTAGCCATCTGATATGACAAAGAGAAATAGCCAGAGTTATTGAAGTCAACAGTAAGAAAAACTTTCTAGAGGGAGATTAAAAGCTTGTGCTTCTGAATTTAAACCAGTATTTCTCCAGGTCTGGGGCGAGAAAACATAAAATTGCAGAATGATTTGAGTTGGAAGGGACCTTAAAGCTCATCCAGTGCCACCCCCTGCCATGGGCAGGGACACCTACCACTAGCCCAGGTTTTTCCAACCTGGCCTTGGACACTCCCAGGGATCCAGGGGCAGCCACAGCTTATCTGGGCAACCTGTACCAGGGCCTCCCCACCCTCACAGGGAGGGATTC
Source organism: Pipra filicauda (assembly GCF_003945595.2). NCBI lineage: Eukaryota > Metazoa > Chordata > Aves > Passeriformes > Pipridae > Pipra > Pipra filicauda. The sequence continues at coordinate 1,662,368 of NW_024105086.1, forward strand.
CTTCCCAATATCCCATCTCTCCCTGCCCTCTGGCAGTGGGAAGCCATTCCCCCTTGCCCTGTCACTCCAGGCCCTTGACAAAATTCATCACAGACACAGCACCCAGCAGGCTCATGGCTTTGGTTCAAGTGGGGCATCAGCTGTGATGGAGATTAAACGAGGTTTAATGCAGCAACCAGTGAATAGTTGAGTGTTCTGTGCTCTCTGTGCCCTCTGCACTGACCCCAGAGAGCCAGCTCTCTGTTTGCTTTTGCGTCTGTCTGACTCAGGCAGTCTGAAGGCAATTTTTCAGCAGTGAGTTAGAGCCACCACAGCACAGTTAACAAACTGCCTTGATGCATCAAGGCCTCCAACGTGTTAAATATTTTGCAGTTTTTCTGCCAGAAACAAAGTTAATGTGAAAATACGTTTTTCGATGCTCAGGCACGTTCCAGACGCTCGCCACCAGACTGATACATTTGAACAGAGAAAATTCATTTATAGACCTGTTAGCAGAAATGTTTGGAAAACATGCTTGGTCTGTTATTTCCCATAGCAGAGGGAAGCTCTGCATGTTCTCCACTGTACTGCTTGGTCCTGGCTGTCCCCACAGTACCCCAGGGCTGGCTGGCCCAGAACCTGACCTCCCAGTTCTGGCAAAATAGGAAAGAATTTTACTTTTAAACTCAAATAATAATTTACAGTTTCCTTAAGCAACTCTAGGAGGCTTTCAGGGCTTTCCTAGGGTTAGCAGCTTCAAAGCCCAGAATCGAGTTATCTTCCATTTAACTCCATTAATATCAGTCAAGCCATGTAAAGAAGTTTTATTGCTGGTTTAGATTCTTATGCTGTAAGGACACTGTTCAGAAGCCTCTAGCAAAGCAGGAATTGTTTCAGCCCCTGCTGCAGGTGGGTGTCTGTCGTTTGAGGGTCTGTCCCTTGAAGAAGCTCTGCCCAGTGATGGAGCCAGGGGTCACAACAACCTCAGATCAGTGCTGTTCTCCCTCTGAGAGCTGGCTGTGGGTCTGAAGGTCTGCAAGTACCTTTGGAGATGAGGGCTCTGACCATAAGGGCAGAGCAAAACAAGAGGGAGCTGGAGGTGAGGCAGGAACCCTCCTTGCTCCTGTGAGGGATGGACAGCTGGGTGTAGCTGACTTGCCTGAGAATTGTTTAGAATTTGCTCTGCTGACCTGAAGGCAAGTTTTTTTTCTCAGTCTCAGATCTGAGGGAAAACCCAGTGAGAGAAGCTGTGCTGGGCATTCCATGATGGAATAAATATTGTTAGGCAGCTCCTGAGCATCACTTTTAGCCCCATGGAGAGTCTGAGCTGAGAACAACCCCCCAGAGAGCAGCTTTGACTTTACACCTTGGAGAGGCTCTGCTGTGCAGCAGGAGCTCAGCTGGACCCAGAAGATGTTTTGCAGCAGCTGCTCACCCTGGGGGAGGCTCTGCAGGTCCCCCCTGCTCCTGTGCTGTGAGGTTTGTTTGGGCTCTGGGAGCTCCCCACATCATGTCCTTCCCTGCTCCATCCCTGGAAAGGCTGCAGGAAGGTCCTTTAATGTCTCTGACTCAGTTTACTCAGCCACAGGACATGTCTAATACCTCTTTGAGCAGGTTAACACTCAGCATCAGGAGCAACTTCTGCAGTGCCCTGTGATGAGCAGTGCCATGCAAGTGCCAAGTGTTTCTATAATAAAGCACTTAATAACTAAGTGTGGCTCTCAGAGGGGAAAATCCATGAGTAACTCTGCAGTGGAGAGGGCACTCGGTTCTGTATTGCTGTCACTGCTCACTGAATACCCTGGAGAGATGTTTGAAATGAGTGTGATATCTTCCAGGGAGATCAGGGTACTTCCAGAGGGATTTTGCTCAGAAATCTGTGAAGCTTCTCTTCCTATGGCTTTTGATGGCTTATATCTTTCTCTATTTCTGTCATAATCCTTCATTAGGTTTTGTCAAACTGTTCCAATTGCTATAGCAACCCTAATGAAAACTTGCTCCCTAAATAACCACACCAATTTTATCAGGTCAAAACCTGCCCTTTACAGCTAATTCACTGCCTTTTCACTGCACTTTTTTTCCCTCTGAGTAGGGAGTTTGCAGTGAGAGGAGCCCAAAATTATTAACCCAAATATTTTTTTTCTCTTTTCAGCTTAAACAAAATGGTTTCTTTTCAAGTCCTGTGCATTCAACTAATGTGTGTGGAAGGACACACCCTCTTGTTCCTGCCATGCTCTTGCTGGCTGACCTCTGTATTTAGAGCAAGGTAATGAAAGTTCATCATTATTACAAACCAGTGTGTGTAAGGTTTCTTTCAAATGCCCTATAAATCCAGGGAGAGGGTGTGGTGCGTGTTTTATGATAAAATTTCTACTATTTCATTGCAGTGAGATCTGATCTGGCTTGAATTCGAGTCTTCAACAAGGCAGCCCATATTGTATCTGCAGCACCCCAAAGCTCTCAGTCACTTCTTTCACATGGAAATCCAAGACCAAATTTTGCAGTACCTTTGTTGGCATAAGAGTGGGTCTATAATTGAATAGTAAATGTCTCTTTTGCCCTTTCCCTTCTGGAATAATATCTCCTGTGCAAGTGGGAGATTTTCTTCCAGCTTCTGCCAGTGAATGAGCTCTTTACGTTGGTTATTTTAAAATAATTTGTTTAACTTTACGGGTTGGGAGGAATAAGATGAAAATAAAAGATGAATGGCAGGGTCTGCCCCAAGTTTCAGCTGCAGCCAAAGAGCATCAATAGATATTCCCCAGCTGGACAGAGATGAAATTATTCTCTTTGGCTGGACAAAGAGTTTTTTTGCTAAACGAATGACTGAAGTCAAACCTATAAATGACAGCACCCTAATAATAAAAACACCATATTTCACAAGCTTCGAACAGAAAGCAGGGGAATGCAGAATGAATTCAGCAGCTGAAATAGTCTGCCTGGTGTGTATTAAGGTACTTTGAAAGGGTATTGTGAAACTTCCATTACATCTTCTTACATTTTACATGAGCAGAGGCCTTCCTATATTTCTCCACAAAAGGGAATGAAAAAACTTTTCCTCCTATTGGGGAAAAATGGTTAAACACCCCCTGAGACAGCACATACGTCCCCAGATCAGAAAAGTGCCCAATAAGCACAATGCCAAGGAATCTGGCCTAAAGGACTCTTTTCCTTTTGCTGGCAGACCCCCATCAATTCCAGCACAGGGATTTCATTGGGGATGGAATATTTGAAGATATTCAAGGAGTGGAATGGAGGCAGATTCCCAAATTTTGCTAATACTCAGTGCAAGTTTCATGCTTCATGGTCTTCTCTGCTGGTTCCTGTGCTGTTCTCCTGTGTGTCTTGCTCCTTTTGCATGTTGTGTTCATTGTGTGCCCTCTGACCCCTCTGCTGGGAGAAGACTCCCAGTGGTTTGGGAATGGCCTCAGGTTTCACCAGGGGATGTTCGGGTTGGATACCAGGAAACCCTTCACTGAAAGAGTGATTGATCATTGGAACAGGCTGCCTGGGGAGTTGGTGGGGTCACCATCCCTGGAAGAGTTCAAAACATGAGTAGAAGTGGCACTTTGCACGGGGGTATTCAGTCAAAGGTCGGATTTGATGATCTTGGAGGTCTTTTTCAACCTTAAGGATTCTGTGATTCACTTACCCAGAGGATGGCCTGACTCAGATGTCATTGCTGTCCTCTGTAGAGTCTCACCCCGTGCTCTCAAACAGCCACAAGGAGTTTGGGAGGGAGGAGCAACACTCACTTTATAATGGTGAAGTGAATCAGAAGGCAGCAGGACTCAGTACCAGAAATACTGTGGGGCTGGAGAAACAAGGGAGTGTTTGTAACCTGAGGAGTGTCTTCCCTAGCTGCAAGAACCCCCCCAGCTGAGAACCTTGATGAAGCTGCCCCTGGCAGTGCCCTCACTCCCCTGCAGCTCTTTCCAATTTCTTCCACTGTCCAACGAGATTTCCATCACCCACCCACACATCTTGTATTAAACCAGCACACGGGGCTTTCTGGAGAGCAAGATTTGTGTTGCCTGGGGGACACACCCTGTAAATACCATCCAGACAAAGCCTGACTCTGCTGGAAGTGGTGTCTTGGTGGGAAGATGGTGTAGGTGAGTTATATGTATTTTGTAGAAGTCAGCAGCTCAAGAATTGCCAAAAGCATTGTTATTTTACACTGCAGACTGGTAGCAACCCATCAAGTGAAAGGGGGAGGCTGGAGGCAGGTGTGCTGAGAATTCTCTGGGAGACAGCAGCTGCAGAGAGAAAGGTCTGCAAGGCAAAGTCAGGAGAATCGTGTCTGAAATCAAAGCAGGGTCTGATTAAAGTGGGAATATTTTGATGCTGGGGGAATTTAGTGTAGGAAATTACAGAAAGCCAAAAAAGATCTCTAGAAACAACGTACAGATTCAAATGGTGCTGCTTTAGTGACTGGAAGACATGGTGTGCAGTGAAAGCAGAGAGGCTGATTCCCACCTCAGCAGCGTGGCAGTGCAGCAATGATTGGCATGGTTAAGCCAAACTTCGAAATTCCTCTCAGAAAAACACTATCCTAAATTCTTTTTTCCTATACTCATGTGTTCAATTAGAAGTCTGTTCACTAAATACTTCATAATAATCTCATGTCACCTCAGAGTCTTACAGGAACATGCTGGTACTCAGGAACTTTGCTTCCCTGTGTTACAGGATTTTGATTCCTTTTGTAGGTTCCTTGAGCTTATTATACATTTAATAAGCTGCTGTGGCCCACTGCATCATCTGGAATCTCTGCAGTGAGCAAATGCTGCTCTGCTTTAGCTTCTGCTGATCATGACAACCAACCCACTCACATTATTTAGATCACTAATCCCACAAAATAACTCAGTGTCACTCTCTAAAGCAGATAAAACCCCCAAAACAAAACTCTCTTCTGAAACGTAACGTCAATCACAGAGAACAGTTATACATTAAATGTTGGCTGCAGGGAAGGAAAAAGCCCAAACCTCTCAATTTCACTCAGAAAAATCTCTTTAGTTGTGAGTTTTCACCAAATGCTGTCGAATTCAATACATTCAGGAAGGTAAATTACCATTTACCTGTAACTCTTCTGCTACACACAGCACTTAAAGCTTCCTCAGCCTGTGCCCACCTCAGCCAGGAAGAGAGGGGAGCATTTCCAAGCCAGAAAACAGTAACTTCTTCCACCCAGTATTGTTTTCTGAGAAAGAGGAATTGAGATATCTCCAGTATTGAAGATTACTTGAAAATAAATGTTTTGCTGGCTGAAAGAATTCCTTTGAGATTTTCCCCTTGCCAAAGCCCATTTACATTTCCAGTCTTATTTAACTAGAATTTTTCCCACATCTGTTGCAGGAAATTAGGGGTTCATGTTCTGGAAATTGTGTTTCAGGAGATAACTCCTGGAATGAGGAACATCTCGCCAGGAAGGAGAGTTCTCCCCTGCACACCTTCTGTCTCTCCAGGAATCCTTTGGGATGTAAAAGCTGTCTGGGGGCAAATTTCTCATCAGCAGCATTTCGGGGAACTTGTGTTTAGCTTCTTTTTTCTTCTTAAGTGGCAGCAGCTGAGCACAGATGTCTGGATTGGCAGCAATTCTGAACCCAATTAACCCAGTTAATGGCACCAGAGCCCTTCATGAAGTGAGGGATTATTGCAAGCAGACGTGGCACAGCCACTCACCCCTGTCGTGTGCCCTGGTGTCACCGAGAAAATGAGTGGAGGTAGGAGCAACCAAGTGATTAGCTGTTATAATATTGTTAATTAAGCACCAGTAGGAAGTTTGCCACTAAAATAGAACTAATCTCCATCTATTTCTCTCTCCCATGTTTGGCACTGTGTTATTAGATCACACAAAACAGTCTCAGTCCAGTCTCTGGGTAACAACTTTGTAAGAAGGTGTGAACGTGAAGCAAGGTGAGATTTGGGAGGTGTAACCCTGCCATGGGGCACTCACTGAAGTGAATGTGTGGCAGATTCAGACCAAACAGCTGCAGGATTTCACTGGGGTCACCCATTCCTGCCTCCCTGTGGTGGTGGGCTGTGTGTGTTTTGTTCAGGACACTGAGCTGGAGCAGCCAGGAGCTGTAACCTGCCTGGACTGCACAACTCCAGGTGTGCTGGTTGGTAGGATTGCACATAAAAACAGTCATTGCAAAGTGCTGAATGGTTTCTCAGCTGCATAAACCAAGGAAATGCAAATAGCTGATTTTTTAGGTAGGTCTTCCTGCAATCCCTTCTCCCTCTTCTGTCTGTTTAACAGCAGCCTCAGCTTATGTGTGTTCCTGGTGGATCCATGCTGTTCTACACAAGTGGTTCGTATAATTTCCCCCAAATTAACCAGCTCAGGACTCCTGCCACCCTATTCACTGGTTCAGTTTCTCCCTTGAGTTAAACTCCTCTTTTCTGGGCTGTGCCATGAGGCCCATGTTGCTGAGGGTTAACCTGAGCAGCAGAGTGCTGTGGGAAATGGCACAGTCAGGGAGCAGAGCTGCTGCTGCAGAAAGAAATGCTAAAGCCGTGTTTCAGAGGAGATTTTAAGAAAACTACAGATAATATCCTGGCCTGTGTTATCCATTCAGATAAAATTGAGTGTAATCCTGCTCCTATCACTACACCACTAAATGTATTTAAAGGAAGAGATTTATTTCCCCTCCTATTATCTTTCTTTTCTCCTTTCCTCTTGCACTCTGTGCTACTTAGGAGTCCAAAAATGAATAGTTGAGCAAGAAACTTCTGCACTCCCCCTCATCTCTGGGAAATTTCTGGGCTAATGTTCAGGTATTTCAGTGCTCTCTTCCTTCCCTCTGCTATTATGATTCAGGACTTCAGAGACCTGTTTTGTAGGCAGGCTTTAAAGGTTACTCCCTTTAGTACCTCAATACCTCTTACTCGAAGGTTATTCTGCCATTTTTTCCCTCAGAAGTCTTCAATTTTTGTTTTAAATGACAAGTGTCTCTTCCTGCCTTTTTGAAGAGAGCTCCTCCTTTCACACTGCTTTTATTTTTGATCACAATGAGCTGCAGCAATTATTACCAATTCTTTAGGTGCTGTGCTGACTGGTAATGAGTGGTGGCCATGGACATGTAGGTCTTTCTGCATCTTCATCAAAATTCAAGACCAAGTCTAGGCTTAGCCCTTTTCTTGGTATTTTGAGTTAATTTTTGGGAATAACTGAGAAATTGAGCCTTGTCAGGACAATAATGCTCATTATGTAAATTGTAATCCAGAAGAGGCAGCATCATTTGGATTTTGAGTTGACAATTGCCTCTGATTCTCTGCCTTCAGGACAGCATGACCCATCTCTTGCTGAGCTGAGGTCTCAATATCACTTATCCCCCTGAAAAGGGCAGAATGTAATAAATTTAATATTTGAATTCATGATTTTTTGCTTAGTTACATATGTCATGAAGGAAAAGCAATAACATTACACGATTTATGTAACTAACTGACAGTCCAGATTTTAAGGCTTGAACATTGAATATTCATGCCATGTTTATGTGAGCTATTATCTACTGGGGGGGGAATGTCAAGAATAAATTCAACATCTTCTCTCGAACATTTAGGCAAATAAATTATTGGTTAGTCTGAATACTTATCTGGGTTTTACAATTAAATCTAGGTGTGGTTGTGCACAGGCACAAAATGTGCTTTAGGAGGGGAAAGAATTAACTATTTAAGCAAAATACCTTCACTTCCTTGGGGAACAGTGGAAATGCATTTCCCCTTGTACCCAGTACAAAATATCCCTGGGACAAAAGGAGAGCCTTTTCTCCAGAAGAGCAAATACTTGGGAACCTGAGGAAGAAATGCCTTCACCATGGCAAATGTAGAGCAGCACTTAAAAAGGGCTGTCTGCTGAAATAAGGAGATTTGCAGAATAAAGAGCAAATGCATTTTCTCATTACCTGGGATGAAAAGGCACTAAGATTTTCATTTTCAATTGAATGTGATAAATTCCTCTTTCTAAGAAATAATCTATAAATTGAAAAGATTTATAAATTCCTCTAAAAGTCACATTTTCCCATAATATGCCAGGCAAGATGAGAGGCAGGTGAGCTGCTCTTTCGTGTCCACCTTTGTGCATGTAGTCTTGCAGTAGTGCAGGAGTGAGATGCAGCACCTAATGAAGTCAATAAGAACATTTCAACTTAGGGCAATCTCTGATTTATTTTTATTAATTTTAAGCTTATTCTGTCCCACATGTTAGGAAGGGATTTTCACTAATCTGACAAGTACTGAATGATCTGGTTTAAATCACTGGCTGCTGCTGGAATGTTTGGAAGGCAGACAAACCATGTCAGCTTTGTTATGTAATGGAATTCAAAGACTGGAATTTAGGCAAAGTCCCAACACTTTTGTTGGGATTTTTCTTTAAGTTTACAAAGACAACTACCCCTCTGTCTGTCTGCATGTGAAAACAGTGCAAAGGCCTTTCTTCCTCAGCAATGCCACTCTGAGCCGTGACATTGAAGACAAGTGCTTTATTTAATTTTTTTATTTACTTGTTATTTTTATTTCTTTCTTTTAAATGTTCAAAAAACAAGCAGACGTGGCTCTTTGCCATATGGTTTAGTGGGCATGGGAGTGTTTGGTCAAAGGTTGGACTTGATCTGGGAGCAATTGAGGATAAACACCTTTTGAACACTATATATATGTGTGTGTATATATATGTTTGGCAAATAGAATCTGTCCCGAGATATCCATTTTTTCCTTGTCCATCTGAGGGATGTTACTTCAGGTTTGAATCAATAAGGTTTCATTTCAGCTCTCCAGCCTTGAGCTTAGAGTGAGGACATGGAGAAAATGCAAGTTTCCTGCCCAGTTCGTGTGTTGTTTTTTCTTGGTCTGTGTGTTTTCACCTGGGTGTTTGCACTGCAGGAACACAGCAGAGTATTATGTTTTTTGGAGAAGTTATGGAGCTATTTGGCAGTATAACCTAAAGAAACCATCTGTGAGTGACTTGGACTTGTAGCTTCAGTGTCCTCAAAAGCTGTGAATAATTACCTTTCTTACTGCACTTGAAGGGCTGGTACCCTTTGTCCCAGTCTCTACCTTCTTGTTAAGAAAAAAACCCCAGTTCCTTACATCTCACCAGCAAGGTTTTCCATTCCTGGTGCCATATTGCTTCATTCTCTTTGAGCTTGTAATGAACGTCTGCTCCTTTGTCTCATTCTCTCCCTTTGCTCTTCCCCCTGTTCCAGTGTTTGATTACCAGGGACTGAATTTGTGAAGTGTATTTAAATGCTTAAACCTTTTTTAAGCACCTGACTGACTTTGTTGTCTTTTTTTTTTTCCCTACTGTGATTAGGATACAGGCCCGAGTGATTAATCTGTCTTCTTGAATAATGACAAAAACATTGCATCAGCGGGAGAGGATCTAACCTTTGAAAAATTCCCCTGGGATCATCCCTTTCTGCTGGGGATTTCACTGCCAGTCAGAGCAGTTAATAAAAAAGGGAAAGCCAATAACACTGCCAGAAGTTTTTGCCACATGGAAGTCAGAGAATCAGTGAGATGCTGTCAAATGTAATGTATGGCATTATTAATATGAAGAATTTCAGATCAAAACGGAGCTTACTGTCCCAGAGACTGGGTCATGTGGAAGTGGCTGAGGAAGTCTTCAAGTGGAAAATCCAGAGGGGAGCGCTTGGGCAGAGTTTGCAAAGACATTAATCTTAGTATTTCAGGGGGATGAGAGAGTGGAAGGCAGGAGAGGAGATGCTCCAGCTGTAACGCTGAGTGTGGATCAGCCTTTGGCCTCTGAGCTCTGTGAGATGTGGGAAGCCTGTTCCTCCTGGTGGGCAACGTGGGTGCCTGGGCAATGCAGGGAGTGGGGAAGGAGCCCACCCAACTGCCCATCTTGGCTGCCTGCAGCACTGAGGCACCATCACCACAAAGGACCATCTCAGCCTTTCCCTGGTGCTTTTTGCCCTCTTTTGTGAAATGTCACACTGTGAGAGCAGTGGTTCCAACCCTGCAGGGACTCACAGTGCCTGGGAAGAATTCATTATGTTTTCATGCAGGCCCAGACTGTTTATTTGTTTAAATATTTGTCTTGTTTGTTTCGTGTAAATGATCCCAACCCTCGTTATCCAAACACGCTGTGTAAATTCATCTGGTGCAGCTGCTGGGAGAGGAGGCAGCTCAGGGAAATATCCACCAGGCACCCTGAGCCCCCACATGGCTTGGTAACCTAAGGAAGCTCTTCAGCATCTTCTGTTGAGTGCACAAATCGTTTGACAAATCCCATCTGGAAAAACCCTTTGACACCACGACATGGATTCATCCCATGAACACTGTGCCTTTTCCCTTTCCCTTTCCTTCCCTTCCCTCTGTCCTTCTCACCATTGTGTCTCTGACCACTCTCTATAACTGAGCTGTAAAATAGGGGAAGATTCCTTTTTCCAGGTAAAATGAGATGGAGTCTTCCTCTCTAGATTCCAGGGAATTGTTACTTTAATATTTCGTGTTTCATACAGATAATCTCAGCAACAGAAGGGCACTGCTACAAGATCCACCTCTGTCCTTGGCCATTTTCCTGAACTCCCTCACTGCGAGGGGTCATTTCCAAGACACCAGGAAAAGCCCCTTTTCCTACTGGAAGTTTTCCCAGCTCTCTAATTGGTGTTTCTTTTTTTCCTCATTACATGTCATGGGCTGTTCATCAAGTCCTGCCTGAACTGCAAAGTGATCTTGAAATGTCTCAGCAACTCTCAGGCAGCGTGCCCTGGTACCAGGGGAAATCAGGGACTATTTGCTTCCTCAGATACTTTCCCTCATAATGTAATTGTGCAGCTTTTCAACAAGGATTTAAAATACTTGTTGACATGGCAGGGAAGGTCTGTTCTGCTTCTCATCCTGGTGTCTTTAGGGGTTGCTGTGTTCCTCACAAGTCTAAACTTTCAAGCAGTGAGATTGTAAAGCTCCTCGTGCTAATAATATTTGTCTTATAACACTATATTATAAAAAAGTAAGAGTGAAATGTCATTGCAGCTGAGAAAGGTTGTACCTGGAAGATTGGTTCTGCTGTGCAGCCAAAATACCTACTGTTCTTTATGGTGTAAGGCCACATAACTAAAATCTGAAGTGGCACATTGCATTAGATTTCCTCGAGATAAAAATCATCCAGTGCTCTTCCTGTGATGTCTTTATTTCAGTAGCATCAGAGCATCAAATATTACTGCCTACTGATCATCTGAGAGAAAACAGCCAGCATGCCTTGAGTGAGACAATATTGGGTGCATAAAAGTGTTCCTATTTTCAGTAAACCCTGCCAGTGGTGGAGACACTAATTTGGTTGCTTTAAACTTGCCTTGCACTGTTTGATTACAGAAAGGCTTTGGCAGCAGAAGTACAAGGACTTGTTCAGGGGACCTGCTCTGAGTGTTTTTAGTTAAAGCCAAAGGGGATGGAGACACTGTCCTTCAAAGTGTGTGGCTCTGCTGTGGGAGGGAACTCACCTGCCTGGTTTGGTGTCAAAATCACCTGGATGATGGACAAACACATTGGGGCGGCTCAGGGCTGTGTCTGAGCTCTGGGAGGGCAGAAAGAAGGCCACACCAGGATCTCAGCACCATGCAGACAGCCATGGCCATACACTAATAGCTTCAAACTGAAAGAGGAGAGATTTAGATTAGATATGGGGAAGAAATTCTTCCCTGTGAGGGTGGTGAGGCCCTGGTTGCCCAGAGAAGCTGTGGCTGCCCCATCAATGCAAATATTTAAGGCCAGGTTGGGTGGGGATTGGAGCAACCTGGGATAGTGGAAGATTTCCCTGCCCATGGCAGAGGGAGGGGAACTAGATGGTCTTTAAGGACCCTTCTAACCCAAATCATCCTAGAATTCTATGATTCCCTGAGAAAAAGAGATTGCCTGAAGCCCATGGTCTGGGATCTGGTTAAAATAGGTCTGTTTTCTCAGCTCCCAGGCTGCCAAGAGCTGTGGAGATCCCTGCCTGAAAGCTGTGCCCCCCTCACTGCTCTGCAGAGTTATGATGACATTCTGCCCAGAAATGACTAACCAGCAACAGTCCATCCGTCTGCCTCCTGAATCCCAAATGGAGAGCACTGACTTGTCCCATCACATTTTGCCACGGTGATGCACAGTGTGAGATGTCAGGCTGCACATCCCCCTCGTGACTGGTGAGATCTGTGTTAAAAAGGGGGATTTAAAACAGGCATTGCTTGATCCTTTGGTAAATATTTGAGCTATGGAAATGTCTGCAGTGTATCTTTATGCACATGGAGGATAATGCTCAGAAAGGACAGGGATGCTTTTTTTTTTTCTTGGATTTCTGGAAATTTTGACCAACAAGCCCAGTGTGGAACAATTAAGGTCTTTGCAGTTGATTGTGCTCAGTTGCAAGAAATGGAGAGGAGGTGTTTTCACTCCAAAGGTACAGTAATATCCCACTGGGGTATCCTGCCCTCTGAGCAGGTGCTGAGCTCTGGATCTGTGCTGTTACAGTCCCAGCACTTCCCAGAGCTGCAACAGGTGATGAACAGCATCTGTTTGTCAGAAGAAAAGACAAATTGCAGGATTTTTTCAAATCCCTCCAATATATCTGTGAGCATGAATGGCACTGCTGTTATCTCACTGGGTGTTAGAAGTGCTACGTTTTTTCGTACCTTTTGATTTTCAGCTGTATCTCTTCATTTGAGCAGAGAGCTGTTTCCCCCACACCACTGTGCAGAGATAAACCCTCTGTTTGGGCCTGTGTGGGTCTGGGAGGTGCAGCTGGTGCTGGGAGCCTTTTCTTCCTTTGCAATGCATCATTTCTGTCTTTCTCTGGAGAGGTGCCTGTTTAAAATCTGCATTAAAATATGCCGTGCAGGTCATGGGCAGAGGAGAGAACAGACTGGCAGCTCCTGCTTGGAGGCAATGCTTGGAATATTGGGAAGGGAGGAGAAATGACATCTGTCATGGTGGGACCCCTGAGCCAGTGTTTTTTGGGGTGGGCTGCCACAGGTGAGCAGGACACAGGAGTGGGCAGTCACCCCCATGGGCAGCTCCATGCACAGGCTGGGGTATGAGCTGGCCCCATGGTCACCCCCCAAATAAAAAAAAAAAAAGGCAGGATTAAAAAAGGGAGCAGAATTAACACCAGATCAAAATATCAGGTGGAGAATTAATCAAGGAAGGAAACTCTCTGAATTGATTACACTGAGCACAGATTCCACCTAGATGGCATTTCTGAAACCAGACGAGGAGATGATTTATTTAGCAAGATCTGATCAGGCCAAAAGGGGAGGGGGAACAACACCGGCAAAGACGCTGTTCCTTGTTGGAGCCAGTGACAGCTTGGAAGCAAGTGACCTTTTGGCACTGGGGGTTAAAATATGAGCAGACAAAGAACAGCATCGGGTACTTGTTAGAGCTGCCACCGACCCCAAATCACACCCTCAGAACAAGCACAAGTGTTCAGCTTCCCCATCTCTCATAGCACAGCCTCGTGCCATGCTGTAATCATACACAGCCCAGCAAAAATGACAGTCTGCTGGTTTTGCAAGTGTTGAATCCCAAGAAAATGCCATATTTCGATGTTATTTTAACACACCTGGAGAATGCGGCCTCCAAACTGAAATGTAGCACTGGCTGCACGAACGTCCAAGTGGTTTTGCCATTTCCAAGCTGGGTTTGATTTATTGCAAGGGTACAAACCCAGCAGCATGTGTGTGTGTGCGTGGATTTGCAAAGAAGCCAGTAAGGACTGAAAAAAAAAATCAATGAGAAGGAATTTAAACTGTTGCAATTATCATTTACGTTCCTTTGATTTCAAATCCATTAGCAGACACCAGGGAAGTAACAATTAGGTGCCAAGAGACTGAAGGACAGGTCAATTTAAGAATAAAGAGGTCAATTTTCCAGCAAAAGATATCAACAGAATCTCATTTAATTCAATTCAGACATTTCATTTTATTAGAGGTAGATTTGCTATGCTACATATCTCTGGTTATCCCTGCAAAGGGACATTAAGGGCATTTTGCCATTAACTCTGTAAGGGAGGGTGAAATGGAAAATACAACATGAGAATGGCCTCTTGCAATTGTCTTTTAAACCTGAAACGTTTGATTTACAGATTCCAGGACAATTATCTACCCACACAGCAGCAAGGAATGCCCACCCAGCTGATGGATACAAATACTCGGGAAAGAACTCCATAACCTGCTTTGGGTTTAAGTTAAATATCAGGAGATCAGGTGGGGTAATGCAGGGCAATCCCTGGGGCTGTGTGTCCTCCTCTGAGACACTGAGGTCTCTGTGTAAAGAGAAATCTTGGATTGGATTGATCTGTAGATACAGGTGGCTTATGTTGATATCTAGATAAAGTATATACATACACACAAAAATTCATATATATTTGGTGGTGGTGTTACTGCTGTGGTTCTCTGGCCAGTCCCACTCCCCCACATCCCACTGGTGCTGGGAAAAGCTGGGGGGTCACCACAGCCCTCACCTTCAGCTCAGCCCTCCCTGGTGCTCACGTTCCTCCAGGGCTCAGCCCTGGGGAATGTTCTCACGCACTGAAAATGGCATTTTTATGTGACATTTATTTCAGCTGTTTGTTCTTGTTGTCCTTATTTTCATTAATGAGGACACGGATATGGGCCCGTGTGCCATGACTTACTGCGCTGGATCCAAAGTGAAACGGGAACTTGGGAAGATAAAAGGCTTTCTAATGCTCCATCAGTCCTGGAGCTCGCTATTCCTGGTTCTATCTTAAGCTTTAAATATTTGCATTAAGATCCAGATTGCGAGTAACTGGCCTCAGAATAGCATGTGAAACAGGAATTTTAAATGGCAATGTGGAGTGGAAAATGTGACGTTCTGGAGCTGGGCTTATCTGAGCGTGCAGCAAAGATGCAGTTGTGTGCTAAGGCAGAGACTCTGCTCAGAGGACGTTCAGCAGTGCAGGCTGGATGCTTTTTTTCCTGCCTGGGAATTGCAGGCTGCCTTCCTGCCATCTTCCTTTCATAATGCATTTTAATCAAGTCACAGGATGGCGAATTTGCAGTCAATCCAAGCCAGGAATCTATAATCTCATCCAGAATTACTTTATAAATAGAAACAATTTAATACTTCTGTGTAAATTTATGTCCACTATGCGGTTGGGATTTAATATGAAATGTGCTTTCTGTGCACCTGGATGGGAAGTGGATAAATGGAAGCTGCAGGAATGATTCAATTTGTTTGTCCTGGTCGTGTGGGGTGTGTTCATTGTGATGATTGCTGTTCAAGGCAGGCCCATTAAGGACACCTTCTCTCACATTCTCCATGGCAAAATCACATTAGTTGAAGCAGCTCACACACAAGTGGTGCTGTACCCTATATAATGAGGAAATAATTAAACAACCAGACATTCCCATCAAAATATGGAAAAGAGGAGCCAAAGCTATTGTGGTCTCTGCCCTTTGCTTGCATGTTTCCATGTGTGGGGTGTGCAGGCAGGGGCCAGTGCTGGTGTGACCATAAAGCACTGACACCATCCTGGAGCACAAACGAGGTGGGAACTGAAGGTGAGTGTGTTTGATAAACTCATTTAGATGACGAGGTGGAGATGAGGGTTTGCTTGCAGTGTTGCTGGATGTGTCCTCCTGAGCAGGGGCCCCTTACACCAGCTGGGAGGGGGTGCTCTGAGGGGCAGGACTGGCCCAGGCTGTTGAGGTCCACAGCTTGCATTTGCCATTAGAAAGACTCTGTGTGATGTTTGTGTTTGTCAGACAGTCCTGTGATAGGACCCAAGGGAATGGCTGGAGCTGTGCCAGGAAAGGTTCAGGTTGGACATTAGGAACTGGTTCTTCTCTCAGAGGCTGGTTGGGCACTGACCAGGCTCCCCAGGGCAGTGGGCACAGCACCAAGGCTGCCAGAGCTCCAGAAACATTTGGACAGGACTCTGAGGGACAGGGTGGGATTCTTGGGAATATTCTGTGCAGGGCTAGGAGTTGGACTTGATGATCCTGGTGGATCCCTGCCAACTCAGGAGATTCTGTAATTCCAAGATTTTGTGTATGTCCGTATTTCCAACCCCTCCTTTGCTCCCTCAGGAGCTGGGGAGTGAGAGCTGCTGTCACACAGCACCCACACTGCAGCCTCACAGAGCAACAGGAGCTGCTGAGGGCTGTGGGAAGAATAGAACATAAACAGGGAGTTCAAGGTCAAAATTAGGGCTGGGGATAAAGGACAGAAAAATCACAGTAAATAAAAGAACTGCTGACAGCAATGGGAAATGAATCATTTCATACAGCAGCTATTGCTGAGAGCTCTTCCAAAGGACTGCTGGAATTACTCACTTTGTGCTAATGCAAAGTTACCTTCCCAAGCCCTGGCAACTGCTGATAAGAGTAAGATCAGCACAACTCTCTGCTACCTGAATGGGCTCAAAGGAGATGTGGAATAGCAAAGAGATGTAGAACCTCCCATAAAACCTCATTCCAACCCCCTGCCATGGGCAGGGACACCTTCCACTAGCCCAGGTTGCTCCAAACCCTGTCCAACCTGGCCTTGGACGCTCCCAGGGATGGGGCAGCCACAGCTCTTTGGGCAAAATATTTATATAATGCAATATAAGAATGAAAGAAATACCACAGTGTGTAGGCAGAGCTGTATTTTTAAAAAGAAACACATACACTTAGAAAAAAGCAACATTCAGACAGAAAGGCAAGTGAGAAGGAACTTTTCTTTTTATTCAAAATACTGTAGAGGTCTGAGGAATTTTTTTTGAGGTTATGTCGCCCTCTCCACCTATAATCAAGGATCTATGAAATGAAGCAGGACTGGGGGCAGAGCTTTTGTTTCATACCTTCTTCTTGGCTCTCTTCATCTTTGTTCATGCCTCAGCAACCTTTTTTTTATTTAATTTTCCCAGAGCAGTTAAAGACAAAACACAGATTAGAGCCCTGAGAGCAGCTTTAAATGCAGCTGAAGCCTGCACTTGACTAACTGCACTGAGAGTAAAAATGTCCTGATTGAGGAGATTACTCCAAGTTTAACTAGACACCTGTGAAAAATATAGCTCCAGAGATGATAAATCAACAGTATTACTGCTGGTTATTATTAATTTAGGTTGTTGGCCTTTAAAGGGGACTTTGCTACCTGAAGTTGGATGTTAGAAGACTGGGCTGCTCTGAGAAAATGGGGTTTGGGATGGCATTGTATCACATAGGAATTATTACACAGAAAAGTTTTAAAAGCATCCCTAAGGGACACTGATCTTTCCTCTTCTAACCAAAACTCCTCATCCATGGCTAGACCCTTCCCTCACTAGACTGATTGAATTTACCTCCCTTTGCCATGACCTTGTCAAGGGTTCTGCAACGATAATGAGATTGTAGACACTTTCAAAGATAACATTAATCCAAAGATATCTAATTAATTATTGATAAATTAACCCAATATACCTCTCTGCACTGTGGGGCAGCCCAGGCTGAGTTCCTTAGGTTTTCCATTGGGAATAGATTGTGGTGGTCTCTCCAGAGTCTCCCAAATTGCTTGTGCCCAGGGTTCATACCAAGTTTTCTTTTTTAGAAAATAAGTATTACAAGTTCCTAACCCTTGTATTTTTTTTAAGTCACTTCTGTTTATTGTGCTTATAACCATCAGATCAACTACATTTGCATTTTGGGCTCAGAGTAAAATCTATAAATTTATTTTCATTAAGAGGATTATTTTGTTCTTGTCCAAAACAATGCAGCAAAGCATCACAATTACTCCGAGTGATCATTGTGAGTGTAGCCACTAATTAGTGACTGATTTGGGGAACAAAACAATCCACTTGGGAAACATGATAATTACCCACATATTTCTTTGGGTCAGGCAGCCATGTTACATCAAACACTAGATTTATTATTCCATTTAAATAATTTTGAAATAATTAAAATTGTGTTGTGCATCTGACTGAGCAGATTCGAGATACAAAATCGTATATCTAAATTATGAATCAAGTGGAGCATTGCCCAAAAATACGAGAAGTGAAGTACTTTTCTCACTTCTGAGGCAAAAAGGAGGGAATCTGTGTTTTCTACATGACCATATTTCAACATAATTACCATTTTGTTTCTGTTTGTTTTCCTGTGCCTGAAAATGTGCTCAAATATAGGTCCAAGGAGTACTAGGACAATGTCACTACCTCTGCATTGGTGGCTGTTTAACCTCAGCAGATGCTCACAGGAAGGTCCAGGTGCTGCTGGGATGTCACATTCTGTGGGTGCAAAGAGCTCCATGTGCTGGATAAATAACTCCAGCCTCTGCCCAGAGACAGCTGCTCCCCCTGGCAAGGGAATGTTTATTCCCTAAATACCAAAACCTGGTAGGGTTACACCAGATATTTGAAAGAATGATGTTCTGAATCACAGAGTCCAACCTCTGACTGAACACCCCCATGCCCACTAAAACATCTCATGAGGTGCCACATCCTCTCATTTTTTAACAGTTCCAGGGATGGTGCCTCCACTTCCCTGAGCATCCTGTTCCAATGCTCAACCACTCTTTCAGTGAAGAAATTTTTCCTAATATCCAACCTGAGGGACAGGATTGGTTAACCAGGCTAAAAAAATTTTTTAAAAGTTTGTATAACAGGTATCTATTAGTGGTTTTTAGAACATGAGGGGGACACACAGCATCCTCCACAGGACCCAGCCTGCCTCTGTGGCAACAAATCCCACCTGTTTGCAGAAGGCAAGCAGGGCAGAGGGATGGTGTGATGAGAGGCAAACCCCAGCAGAGCATCACTGATCCCACAGCTGGGTGGTGTGTACCCCCAGCAGTGACCCCTGTGCTCCCAGGGGGGATCCACAGGGAAGGCACAGCAGCATCTTTCTCTCATTTCAGTATTTTGATGGTTTTTCCCCCCCCAGTTTCTAGAAATTCCACTTTGCTGCTGCTCTGCCTCTCCGGGGTTTTTGCTGACAGGACAGAATGCTGGTAGCAAACACATTATTCATTCTGATTGAATGCCTGGTAATTACGTTATATATTTTTCATTTCTCAAATTAAACCCCTTTACTATTAGGAACAGATGTTGAATTCGGGACTCTTGTTGACTGTTAGTGTGACACACACATGAAATGTTTTGAACAAGAAGGCTGATTGAATTTCAAATATGCTGATCAACACCAGTGGAGTTGAAAATAATTGAAAGTGGGAATAGCTGAAATGCTTCCAGGGAGAGAAGACAGAGGTGGGGTTTGCTTTCCAAATTTCTGAGACCATAAATCGTGTTAAATTCTGCAGACTAAATACAATCATTTACTGTATGTTACAACACCAAGCATGAGACTTGCAGGGTTGTTGCTTCAAAATGGCAGGAGAAAGGAATTTAAAAAATAAAGCAAAAGTCTATTTTCAAATCAAGACTTCAGATATCACCCATGTGCTTGTAGGAGCTTGTTTGGGTGTTTGTTTTGGTGGGTTTTTTTGTCAGCTTATTCAGTAAAATTACATATTTCAGGAAATCTGCCCTTATTGCTCACCAAGGTGTCCAGGTGAAGGCTGAGCTGACTCTTGCTGTCCTTTCACCTGTAGAAGGCCCCAAATCCCTTTCCCAACCTGGAGAAGGTGATGGCTTCACTCTGCAAGGGCTGGTGGTGAAAAGAAGTGAGGAAATTATTCCAAAGCACCCAGGTGAGGATCAAAATCTCCAGGCTGGAGGTAAGGGCAACCTATACCTGTTAAAATAAGGAGGTTTTGTTTGGCTTTTGTTTTTAGCTTCTGTGGACAGACTTGTCTGTCCATGTATTTTGCACAGGAAAATAAACCCCTCCTCCATGTATTTATGAGGCAAATGTCCATTTTAATCACAATGGAAGATTTTGCAGCATTACATTTTCCAGTGACTCTGTTGCTGTGACCCCACTCTCCTGGACTGGTAACAACTCTGGAATGCTCCTTGGGACTGACAGATGGATTCTGCTCCCACACTTGCCCTGATGCCACTGGAGGTCTGGCATGAAGTCTGGAATAGCAGTTCCACCAGCCTACGATGTGGTTGTTTTCCAGCTGTGCAAAGGTGGTGAGTGTCTGTAGATCGCTTTCTTACATAAGAATTAGCAAAATTCCTGTGTTATATGTAGAGCTTTGTAACCTGATTTTGCAGGGTTTGTTGCATACAAGGAATGAAAAATCTGAGTTTGGAAAGTAATACAGTAACAATTGCAATTAACTTCCACAACCCTCCAGGTAACCCCGGGGTCTTGAGCTTTAATCACATTGCTTTTAATTAAGTTTAGTGGCCAAATACTGTTTTTCCTAAAACATTCTGCTGCATTTCTTCTGCAACAAAATGCTTTAAAGCCTGAATGTTGGTGCCAGCTTGACCCCGTGTCAACCACTGCCAAGAGGTAACAACACAGGGAAAGGAAATCCAGGTTGAAAAAGCAGTTTCTGAGCAGGTACAACTTTCATTTGTTACAAACCACTTTGGTATATGTGTACTTTCCTCTTACATCTGATGTAATTTACAGATTTATAACACTCGCTGAACTTCTCGAAACAAGAAAACTCCCACTGAGACAGTAAATTGTTGTTGCATTGAGTGATCCTTGACAATCTACTGTCCCTGTATGTGCCACATTAAAGGAGTCTGGCACTGATGCCAGAGAAAGTCTTTTGACACCCGGTGTCTTCTGGGGCTGTCACACTTTATTGTGCTCACGATCCATGGAGGAAAGGTTGCTAATAGCAGGCATTGACCCGCCGGTGGTAATTGCTGGGAAAACATTATTCAAGCTGATTATGTTAATGACAGGAGGCCGAGGCGCTTCCTAAAATGGCATCACCAGAGAGGCTTTATTTATTTAACTGATTGATCACTTAAAGGTTTGTAAACTGCCTTCTCTGTATAATAACACTGCATAATCGTGTACATACAAATTAAACAATCCACAGAGCTAAGGCAGAATGGCTGCTGCAGGTCTGATTTTCACGTAAAATCTCAAGACTTTTATGGGCTTATTTACATAACAAGTCATGGTCTAGTCTCCTTTACCAGCCTCAGCTCCACGCAGAGTTGGCTTCAGCTGTAAATTTTTATGGTTTGGAGCTAGTGGGATATAGAAGAATGGTTCACATATTTTAGTAATTTGAAATACATTCTTTTATTGAAGAAAACAATGTCATTTCTTCCAGCAGAGTGATCTCTTCCCTAAAAATGTGGTGCTTGCACACTTTCCCGGGGCAAGGTTATGACTTTTCTCCTTCCCATTAATGCCTGCAGCCTGCTCCTCCAATGTGTTCTCCTCTCTCCCACCAACAAATCCACTGCAAACCTCTGGCTCTGAGCATCCCTGAGCCCCTGGAGCGGGGGTAAGTGTAGCTCACTCTGCTCTCAGACTGGTTAAATCCAAGCAGATAAAAAGATCTTTACACAGACAAGGTGTAGGGTTGACATGTCCTCCTGCTGGAAAAGTGCAGCAGAAATAGTCAGATTATTTCTCAGTGTAAATGGTTCAGTCAAGAGATCTTAATGGTTGGACTTGATGATCTTAAAGGTCTTTTCCAACCTAAATGATTCCATAATTGTGTGATCCTGAGGGTCTCTACCTAATTTGATTTTAGCCACACCAAAATGATGGCCCAGGCTTTGCTTCAGGATCAGCCCTCAGTGTTCCCTTTAGACTCAGCCTTCAGGATCTCAGCTCCCCTCCTTTCACAGTGACTGGACTTGCAACTTGGCCACAACCAGAGAACTCTGGAGATGGATCAATATATTTTCATGTTCAGGAGAGGCCATTCCCCAGGTAACCTCCATACCTGCTGCTACAGAATTTTACATGTTTTGAATCTATTAATGTGTTGGACAATTCTGAAAAAATTCTTCCAAGATCTGAAGAATTTCCCTTCTCCTTCCTCCCTCCCTGCCCCATTTTGTGCAAAATCGAGCCTGTTCTTTCTGCTTTGCAACCCAAGGCAATCTGTGCATTTGCAACCCCTCCCAAGCTGCACAGAGGATACATCACAATGCTACACCATTTGACAAGTGTTCGAATAGCGTGGCCAAAACTTGCATTTATGTCAGCCTGTATTAAATCAGTCCTGCACCTTTTTTAGCTGTTATGACTTTGAACTTCTACAAGAAACAGAAAAACCAATGAAGTACATAAATAAGCCTTTGCCCAAACATCCTTTAGAAAAATCAGTGTGTTATTGCAAAAAGTCCCTAGTTGCACTCCTCTCTTAGAAAAAAAAAAAAAAAAAAGACAAAACCAGATGTTTGTTGTGTATTCAAAGGTTGGAAGAGAGAAAGCAGGTTTACTACCTTCTTTTCCATCTTATTTTTTACTAGCTAATTCAAAGCAGAATGGTGGGGGAAAAAAACCTCCAAAGCAGAAGTTAATGTTTTGACATACCTCAGTACTTGCCACCTTCCCAGCATCTGTGCCACTTAATAAAAAAGCAATCAGGTGGACGGATGAGTTTTCACGGCTCTCTGTGTTCTGCAGACTGCAGGGGGCAACATCTGTTCCTCCCGATCCTTCCTCCCCCCCGAACAGGAAATTAAATACAAATTGCTCAATTAAGGTAACCCGAGGAACTGACTTAATTAAAAATAAGGAAGTTCAGGCTCGAGTCTCTTCTCCTCTGCCCTTCCCGGGCGCTGTGGCTGGAGCTGAGCGGGCGGGACCGCGGGTCCTGCGTGGCCGATGCTCCGACAGAGCCCGTGGCCCGTGGGTGCACGTCTGCATCACCAGAGCTATTCCAGAGCTGTCAGCCACTATTGATTAGCCTGCATTTGGTATTGCTGTTGGTGACTGAATGGTGCAAATCAACTTCAGTCCTGGCTTTGAAAAGGCACTGATCCGACCGCAGCTTCCCCCGCCGGCCCGTTCCATGAATACTGATAAAGTCCCCTCACTTTAGGAAGAGTCATTAAAAACCCAGCTGAAATGTTGGTAATTCAAGTATTTCTAGGGAGAGTTTGCTGCTCTGAACATCCCTGAGTGAGCACCATGTTCTAATATTCCGAGCACAAATCATCTCTCCCAATAAAAATTCAATAGCTCTCCCCAGAACTACCTGTTAAAACTCAGACGGTAGATTAAATATTTACTTGTTCCTTCTCAGGTGCTTCTGGTTCACCAGGAGAATTTAAAGTGGCACTAAACGCTGAGGAGCAGCTGGGCAGCAGCAGGAGGGGCTGTGGGCATGGTGGGGGTGGTGGTCCTCAGCTGAGCCCCTCAGGATCCAGGGACCTGCACCCCCTCATCCCCTCTTTGCTCTTAGACATTGTAGATCCTGCACAAACCCTTCCCTGGGATCTGACACTACAGACTGGGCAAGGCCAGGAGAGCTGCTAAGAGCTGACTCAGCAAAGTGCTGAAACCTGTATCTAAATTCACCTGAAAAATCACTGCACTGTGAACAAGTGCTCAGTGTTTTGGAGCTCGTGTGGTTCGAGTGTGAGTGGATTTAGGTTTGAGTGTGGAGTTACAGCCTGGGCTGTGTTTTGAGTCAGAGCCTGAATAAGGTTTCCTACAGTTAATTTTTATGGATTTGAGATACGAGCAGTGTGCTGGCAACTGAACTGGTAATTTTGCTGTTCAGAAATCAAATTAACTGCGATTCCAGTCTTTCGTGCTTCCCCTGCCTTATTCTCAAGTAATATCTTTGCAACCATTGAATATTTGGTTTGACTTCAATTCGTTCGAAACCGATGTGGCCAAAATAATTCTGTTTTCACTGTGCCCAGCTACTGTTTCCTTGTACTTCATTATTCATTCCATTCACTTGGCCTGAACTGCGTGCTTGATTGTCATGTAAACTACTTTTCAAATGCACTTCTGAAGTGCAAAAATATTGGAGCAGCACAATATATTGCAGTAATGTGTTAGTGCACATGACAAGATACAGGGGCTGTTAATAAGGTCAGGCTTTCAATGGTAACCCAACTGAGTGATGCTTTTTTGTGTGCCTTGTAAAAGTAGATTATAAACACATCCAACAACAGTTAAAGAAGCAATTTAGACACAATGATCTGATTTCACTGAGCCATATGGACTTTATATCTCTCACATTCTTTATTCCACGTACAGTTTCTTTCTCTCTCCAAGGGCTGCTGCTGTACCAGCTGTGCAGTGCCCAGAAAAGCCTGAGATGTGAACTAGGCAGCTCACTGAGCTTGTGTTTGCAAATAGATATGAATTTATTGCAGGAGCAGGGGATAACTCTTATGAGTTTTGCAGGCTTCTCTCTGCTTTGGAACTGGCTGAATGTCAGTGGATGTGTCAGGAGGTAATACGAGAGAACTTTGGCAGACTTGCTCTGTAACTCATACTTTTTATGTATCCTATTTCATAAAAGACAGAAAAAGGAACTTCAGTGCAATTTGCTTTGGAAGTTAATTGGAGCAGACATCCAAGTCTTAAGTAAATCAGCTCTGTATCATTTGACACACAACATTACTTCGATTAGCATGACTTTCACCATTATCCAGACAGAGGAAACGATGTACCATGCTAATCAGAATATTAAAGTGACACCAGCACTTATATATTATGAATATTTACTCAACAAATGAATGCATGATAAATGAGATTGGTTTAGAAATCTTTCTCAGTAGGAAAGATGTGGATTCTTCCCCCTCAGGAAATGCTTTCTTGTGCCTAATCCAGTTATCAGATTTTCAGTGCATCTTGAGCTGCTCCCTCCTTCCCCCACAGAGCAGCTCAAACAGGGTTTTCTGCACATACAGGAATCATATACATTGTTCTTAATGCCTCATAAGGCTGAAAGCTGGAATGAGATGATCTTCGAGATCCCTTCCAACCCAAACCATTCCATGATTCTAAGATTTTTGGGACCAGAAGAACAATGAGATTAAAAATAGCCTCTTTCCTATATAAAGCATGTTGACAAACACTGACCTTGAGTCCCCGCTGAGACGTGAGTTGAATTTTACTTTGAAAACTCATGGTCAGAGTCAAAGTGAATTGTCAAAGTGATTTGTGTACAGTTCCTCCACCTGCTTCTCTGGGTACCTGCCTGGAGAAGGACACAGGACACCACAGGCTCTTCCCATCCACTGGGCAAAGAGAAGGAATATGCAGGGATTGGCTCCTTGATGCTGAAAGCCCCAGGAATTTTGGCTACCTTCTAGTCTAGCTTGGAATAATCATTAGAAGGCAGAAAAAGAGGCTTTTTATAGTTCATCGCTGAGTATAGCACTGAATATAACCAAGGGCCCTGGTCCATAATCAGGGCTACAGCTTCCAAGATTTCAGTGGAATATTTTCTGCTCCCCTGGCCCCTGTGCTCCACAGTCAGCTCCAGTGCTGGTGTAGAGCAATTCAGAGTGGCCTTGTACCAGCACTGTCATGATCATTCATCATGTCACCGACTCTGTCCTTACACAGAGCAAGTGACACCTTCCAGCAGCCAGAGAACTTGGATTGCATCTTCTCTGGAGCTTGGCACAGAGGGTTGCTCTCTAGTAGTTCTGTCTTGAAGGGTAAATCAACTGCCCGCTGGATTCTTCCACCACATACAGGGGACTTTGTTGTGTAGGTGACTGTGGTGAGACCCCTGTGTTGATTTATTTAGCTTTGCTTCATGATGTTCAAGTTCATTCTTCCCAAAACCTTTAATCTTTTTGCAGGGAAGGTGTTGGTACAAAGCTGAAGGCGTTGACACAAACCATCCATACACTCAGTGACTCTCACTGGGACTTGCCTCAGACTCTAAAAAGAAGAAAAGGGGGATTATAAGAGCCCATGATGGCAAGTGAAAGCACAGATACAATAGTCTTACTTCCCAACTAACCTGCCATGGACATTCCAGTGGTTTCACCCACAGCAAGCACACGGATGATGCAGCCCTGTGCTCCTGCCAGGGGCTGTCCCTCTTTCCCACTAAGACAGATAAATTCTGCTTATTACCAGACCCTTGCCCATTAATCCTACCTTGCTGAGTTCCCCTCAAACAGGGCAAGTCAGCAGCTGCAAAATGGAGAAGCAAGCAAGGCTCATTTTCTTGGCGTGTGTGATGACCATGGACGGGGGTTGCATGTGTGACTGACATGGTAGATTAATTTATAATAAAAATGCAACTTTCACATAAATGACATTAGGAGATATCTTCAGTGCTGTGCTCATCTGCCTGAAGGGACAATGTGGTTTTCTATTACTGCTAAGATGCACAATAGCATTGCTCGGCTGGTTTGGTTTTATTTTTATATTGTGCTGCCAGTTCAGTTAGAAATCCAGGCAAGCTGTGTCGATGGCAATAAGGCACCCATCCTCCAAAAAACAGGCTTCTTCCCCATTCAAACAGTGAGGGCATCTAAGAAATCACTGGTCACTGTTGAAAATGGGGTGTAGTTGCAGCTTTGAAAAAGGTTAAGTGTTTGGTTTGACATGTGCCCTGTAAATACAGTGCTTAGCCCAGCTGAAAATATAGTTGTTGATCTTTCATAGCACCCCTTGGATCTGGAATAAACGTGTCACAACCATGGTACAGTAGATTGTTTACAAATAACAACCCTTCCTGTCACTTCTATTTGCTCAGTTTGTTGAGTTTGCAAACCTTTGGAAAAAGTGCAGTTTGCACACACTCAGCTGAGATATTTAAGAACTTTTAGAAGTCATATAACTCATGGTTTTGCTTGCAGGCCTGGGATGCTCCCTGCAATTGTGTGTGTATGGGAGGAAGGCTGTTTGATGAAGTGGTTTGATTTTTTAAGGCTTGATTTTGTGACCTTAAAGGTACTCTTTCAGCACAGCTTCTGTTTTGCTGTGCCTTTGGGTGTGTGTGGGGCTGGGGTTGTATTTCCCATATATAGAAGTGACCTGACTTCCATGCTCTGTCTTACCCTTTTTATTAACGTTATCTTGCCATGGGACAGGGGCTGAAAGCAAGAAGAGTTGAGCACAAGTTGATTCTCCTGCTATCTCATTGTCTGCAGTACATAAATCTTGAAAAGTGTGCTTTGAATAGGAAAGGATACCAACTTAATGATACATTTACTCTAACTATGGCTGAGTGTGCCCAGAATCCTAATGTGTGCTGCAGACTCCTCGTGGTAACAGATGCTGCTCTCTGCTTATAAAGTAAGTTTATTGCATTAGCTGCCTGTAAGCAGTTTACTCTCTAGAAGATTCATAGAGTAAATTAAAATTATCTAATTATTTGTTATCTAATTTAATGGAGAGATGGTCTTGATCTTCAGATATTACACATGTATGATTATATTACAAGGCAGTATGGCAGAGGTTTCTTTCTGAGCTCTGAGCTGCTACTGAACATGAAGAGAAACTTCTGCTCACACCCAGACCTGTCTAGAGATGGGCTGCAATAGCCTTACCAGGGAGAACTCACTGAGCTGGGGCTTTCAATTACAGATATTTTCCTGTGCGTGCCTGTCCTTCTGCCTGCCCACCTGGCACAGTCCAGCTGTGACATCTCTACCGTGCCCCTTCCTACAGGGTTCATCTTCTGCCAGAGGTGTTGCAGCACAGGACAAACAGGGGTGCTCCAAGCAGAGTCCCGCCTTTGTAGGCTTAGCTGATGGCTATAACAGTGTTTATTTACTGGTATTTAACTAATTCTCCACACAACAGACTATTCTGCTTCCAAGACCGAAAAAGTGCCACCTCTCCTGCTTTCAGCAATTTGGATGCTGAGTCTTGTTGACCTGAGCCTTGCAGGCTCTTGGGTTGGGGTGAAGGAGGCTGAGTCCATCATTTGGGGTTGCTCCTCAAAGAATGCTCAGCATGGGGTGAGAGGGTTTGGGACAGAAAGTCCCACTTGCTTGATGTGGAGAACAAGAGAGCCCTCCTGTTGTAACGATGATATGCACGTCTTACCCTGTAATGTTCTGAGTCACTGTGACAAATGGCTCCTGCTGATGTCACTCATGTCCCCAGGGATGTCTTGGCTCTCCAGCCAGCAGGCAGCAAGCTGCAAAGACTATTTCAAAATGAAAAATCACAGGTGTTTTCTGGATGTCACCCAAAGGAAGGAGCGTGGATTTCAGGCAGAAATCAAATCAGGCCACATGGAAAGATCCCCCTGAACACCCCAGACAGTCGACAGAAGGTGGTTGTGACATTACCAGTCAACCTGCTCACCTGGGAAAGCAGGAGCAGCACAAGTGTACATTTAAATTAAGTCTTCTGTAAAAAGCTTTTAACAAGGAAGGGCTGAAACAGCAGAAATTCCACACCACAGACTTTGGTGCTGTGGGAAAAATAGAGGAAAGAACATCCTTTGCTGCATTCCATGTCCTGTCTACTAAATGTAATGAAAATTCATGTCATCTTCAGAGAACCACTTGATTATCTTTCTATCTGTCTGTCTGTCTGTCTTTCTCTCTCCATCCACCCATCCACACCATTTCCCAGTGCAGGATCCATATGTGTGTGTGCTCTATTAGTAAACTATAGCAATTGCTGGCACCTACCAGAGGAGCATCCTGGAGAGGATCTTTTGAGGTGATGTTAGCTGTAGTTAAGATTTGTATTGCCTTCACCAGTTTATTCCATTCTGTCCTTGATTTGCTCCAGATCTTGTGGAAGTCCTGTATCTTTTCCTTATCCTCTGCCCACCTGACAACCCCATTAATACATGTTGTTTAAAAACAAGATACCAAACCCTTGGCAGGATGCCTTCTTTGTTTAAGCCTGCTGGACAAATATAATTTATGTAGCCTTCATTGACACTATCTATTTCTGATGATGGAGAAATGAATAATGCAGTTATGAGAGAAGCTTACTCGTGGGTTACCTGTAACTCTGAGTGAGTGCATAAATGCTAATCTGTGTTGGACTTGTCAGAGGAGACTCAGGTCTGATGTAAAAAACCCCTCCTTTCCAAAATTGAAGATATGAATGTTTGGGTAGATGCTTGTTGATTATTCAGCCTCTTTTCACCATCAAAATGTAGCTATTCATAAAAATAAAAATCCAAAAATACAGGTACAAAATGGCAGAAACATGGGAGGTTTTTATTAGGAAAAAGAGAGTAAATATTATTTGACTAAGAATTAGTTTATATTGAGGTGAGGGATTTCCCCTCTGCTGCTGCTTTTACTTTGCAGTGACTGCTATACAAATCCTGAGACACATGTGTTATTCATGAAAACACTGTCACAAGGTGTCTCGGCTTTAATACAGCAAGAAACACAAATGCTACATCTGTAGGAGAATAGTTTGTGTTTGGCTTGGCAAAAATAGCTGTAGGGAAGCTGTGGTGCTGGGTTTTAATGGACCCTGCTGTTAATGACAACTACTTAATATTTCCCTCATACATTCCTTTGGGTTCATTCAAACAGCAGCTCTCCCAAGTGCTGCAGAAAGACGTAATATGATAAATTAAGCTGGGTCAAAGAGGAGAAATTATTTTAAATGAATACAAACATCTAATTTGTCTGGACTTTTAATGAATTGAAATGCCAATATTGCTGGAGTTGACAGCATGGTAAATTCTACTAAATTCTGTAAATTCTCTACTAAACTTTCCTTATTTTTTATCGCTTCTTTTCACATGTTCATGTATCACAGCACTGTAGTGACACTCACTCTGCTGAAGTGGAACCAGTTTTCCTGTCCTGGGGTGCCTATGGATCACCTTTGGGATACAGTGACCCTGCCCAGTGACTGATGTGGCTTCAGGGCCCCCTCTTGCCTCATGCAGGGTTGGACCCCCCGTTCCCCCCTTGGGGCCAGAACTCCTGTGCTCCTTCAGCTCCCAGCTCCAGAACAGCTACAGCCATTCCTAAATTTCATTGAGCAAATAATTTTCCCTCTGAGGTGAAAGGACAGCAAAGTCCAGGAGATGCCATATTCACTTTACTGACGGTC
The DNA here is from genome assembly GCF_003945595.2 of Pipra filicauda. Classification (NCBI taxonomy): domain Eukaryota; kingdom Metazoa; phylum Chordata; class Aves; order Passeriformes; family Pipridae; genus Pipra; species Pipra filicauda. The sequence goes on from NW_024105086.1 coordinate 1,692,136, forward strand.
TGGGGACCGGCAGCCTGGACCTGGGGCTGGGTCACCCACAGCTTTTTTTGACACTGAGTTTTCAGCAGACTCACAACATGTTCTAGACCCTCCCAGCCTTCCTAAGGAGGTGTGAAAGGGAGTGTAAATCTTCCTGGCTGTCACTTGCCCGTCAATGGTGAGGTTCTTGGCAGTGCTCTGAAGGGTTTATGAGCAGTATGTGCTGCACAACCAGCCTCCATCAGCTGCCTCTATCCTCCACAAATACATTATTTGCCCCTAGTGAGCCTCTCCTTCCCAGCTTGCATTAACACTGTTGCCACCACAGCCCCTAATTTATTGGTCAGCTTTGCTTTTAAATGATATTTACGGCCTGGCTTAATAGCAAGTCTGTTTTCTGTTTGTTGCAGATGGTAACTCAGGGATTTGTTTGGCTGACTTTAAGAAACGCTTCAAACCACAGCCAGTGGGTTTGCTTTTATTGCTGGAAGGATTTAAATAAACACAAGATGATTCTGTATCATTACCTGATGTTGTGTGACGACTCTGTCAGCCTCCCTCCTGCTTTGGTGATGCTTTGAAGGGATGTTTGACACACCACCCTCACAGGGAAGACTTTCTTTCTAATATCCAGCCTAACCCTGTCCTCTGTTAATTGGAAGCCATTCCCCCTGGTCCTCTGTTGGGGGTCAGCCTGTAGCAGAAACTGCAGGAATTAAACCCAGCACCTTCTCTGCTGCTCTTATTCCTCCCACACTTGCCCTCTGGTACTTCCCAGAGACTCAGGGACGAGCTGCCAGTGGATGAAGTGTTGTGTCTCTTGCATGATGGCTGTTACTACTAAACCCTTTTCCCCTGCTACTTCCAAGTGCTGTCACACCCCAGTGCAGGAGCTGTAGCTTTAGGGGGTTTACTGGAGCATCCCTGACACCCCCCAGCCCCTGGGGCCTCCAACAGGAGAAAACAAGGGAACCGCAGCCGTTGACCGTAACACAAATCAACTGCTACTTGTGCTGATGTTTTCAGCATAATTCATTGCAGCTTGAACATGTTGACTATCTGCATAATTTCTCCTTGAATAATTTTCCTGCCATATGGGACAGTGCAGACCTTGAGCTGCTGGCTCTGCCCACACCCCCTCCACGACTAACGAGCCTGGCTTGGCGCTCGGGGAACAGCAACCTGCACATCCCTGGGAGGAAGCCACGGTTTCTGCTGATGTGCTTAAAGGAGGGATGGGTTTCTAACCCTCAGCCTGGCATGAGAAGCACTCAAGAGTGGTGATGGTCCTGCTGACACAGCCCCTGTGCTCCCACATGCACCACTGTGGGGGCTCAGGGCCCTGCAGACCTTGGGGCAGGGCACAGAGGACAGCCTGTGCTGCTGAAAGGAGTTTTTAGGGGACAGACAGGATTTCAGCCTCCAAAGCTGTCACACTGGGGGTTTTCATCTGCATTGATTTGAGCTTCTAAAGTAAAATATTGTTCAAGACAATTAACCAGCTCAGCTTTGTTATACAGGGAAACTCGAGGAATTCTTTACAAAGCTCCTGTCCTTTACCATTTAGCCTTAATGCAAAGCATAACCTCTAGCAGTGTCTGCTGCAGTTAATATTGTTGACAAGCTGGGCTGTCTTTCGCTCCAGACTTCACGTCTTAATTAAATGGAATTTGTTTCAGCAAATAATGCTTGTCAAAAGTATTTTTTTTTTTTTTTCTTTTGCCTTAGGACTTCTACAAAGATGCTCTTAGACATTTTGATAATTAGCCATCTGTGTCTCAGCGTTACAATAGCTCCATGTAAAGACAGACTAATTTTTCCCAAGCCAAAATTATAAATTAAATACACAGACATGTCAGGCTAATCTTAAATATAGAGCCAGAGAGCAGTAGCACACTGTGCATGAGAACACTGGGAGCTCTCCTAGGACAAACCTATTGCTTTTAGGAGAAATTCTGATGCTGGAATGAGCTGTGGTGGGACCAGTACCAGGCATGATGTTGGCTGGCTGCACCAGGGGAGATTTAGATTGGATGTTAGGGAATATTTCTCCATGGAAAGGGTTGTCAAACCCTGGAACAGGCTGTGGAGTCACCATCCCTGGAGGGATTTAACAGAGATGGCACTTGGGGACATGGTTTAGTGGTGGCTTTGGCAGTGCTGGGGGAACAATGTCCTATCTGCCCTATTGGTTTTGGAAGTTACCTGGACCCACTGGGATTTCTGCCAATGTTTTCCATGTGTGAGGGGAGAAAGGGCAATGCCACATCAGGATGTTGTCTACAAATGTGAATGCATCCCCTTCCTCCACTAAAAAATAGGAAGATGAGGAAAAAACAACATGAAAAATAAATTAAAAAAAAAAAACAAAACGCATGAAGAGTTTTCAGGCTTGAGAAAATGCCTTGCCTGGAGAAAATGAAATCTACTCAAGAAATCAGACAGAAGCCGATGTATCCAGTGGATTGAAATAATTTTACAGACAGAAAACACTGAGTAATTTTGGCTGTGGGACAAGGCTGGCATCCTGTGTGCCAGCGGTGGGATGCCACAGCCAGCCAGCTTCAAAGCTGAGGTTGTGTTCTACACAGAGCTGACTTTGTGCTGAGCCAGCCTGGGACCTGGAAAAGTGCCGAGGGAGCGGGGCTGGCTGGCACTTGCTGTCTGTGTCAGTGTGGGGCATCTCCTGGAGGAGCTCGGCTGAGCTCGACACAGCACGCGATGCGTCGGCACGGGACTGATCAGGGGAACAGGCTGGAGCTGCCTGGCAGGATATGGACTGTTCACACCAGGCACGAGAAAGAAAGGGGTGGGGGAGAGGGTTACCCAGAGAAGCTGTGGCTGCCCCATCCCTGGAAGTGTCCAAGACCAGGTCGGACGGGGCTTGGAGCAACCTGGAGCACCTGGGAAGGTGTCCCTGCCCATGGCAGGGGGACAGAACGAGATGAGCTTTAAAGTCCCTTCCCACCCAAATCATAAGCCAGTTTTCAGCCTCTATTTGTGGTCCATCAGTATTTTTGATACTATATTTTAAAGTAATTATATTGGATTCCATGTAAAAATAAGACTGGAGCCCAGTGTAACATTCCAAATACAGAAAAAATATAATACAGCTGCTCGTGTGGGACTGTCTGAAAAACAGGGGTGATGTCCAGCTTAGGGAAATTCTACATCCTTATGCTCAGAACAGCCTCAGCACAGGAGGGACTGGTCTGCAGGAGCAGCTGTGCTGAAAAGGAGGAGAGTTAAAAATAGGAAATAATACAGTTGTTTAAGAAAAAATCCCATCACCCCAAATTACTAACCAGTGCCTTATTATTCTTTTCTAGCCTTTTTGGACCTGTTTAAATAAAACGAAGATTCCAGCGTGGTTCCCCTGCCTGACCCAGATGAGATCAGGCTTTGCCAGCCCTCAAAGCAAATCCTCTGCAGAAATTATGAACTTTCTTCCACAGAACTTTCCCTCCACTTTCCAGAAAGTCCATTAACATCAAGTTTACTGTAGCCTTAAATAAAACATTAAAAACTCTCCCTCAGCAATACTCCCTGTAGGAAAGAAGAAAACTCCTCTCCAGGTAACTCTCCACCCCCTGCTCTGCCGGGACTGCAGGAGGGGAAGTGCCAGCTGGGCTCACACCCTCTCCTCATCCAAGAGGAACCAGCTCCCGGCTGGGCACTGGATGGCACAGGGAACGTGTCACTGAGCCAGGAATTGGAGTTACACTTCTGGAAATGCCAGTGCTCTGACCTTTGCAAATTGGGATGGGCTGCTCCTTTGATTTAGTGCTTGTCTTGCTTCCGAGGCTCAGCTGGTTCTCTGCTCTCGCTGTGCTCGCTGCCTTCATCTGATGGCTTTGGACAAGTGTCAAAGACACCACACACTGCCAAGGGTTAGTGCTGAAGTGCTTAATTAAACAAGCCTCTGGGCTGTGGCAATTTGCATGGTAGAAGCATCACAGCAGGGCTCTTTTCCTTTTTTTTTTTTTATTTCTTCTAAAGTTAGGATTGGGAACTGGTTAAAAAAATAATGTGAGATTTTGTTGGGGGTTTTGTGGGTTTTTTTTGGTTTGTTTGGGTTTGGTTTCTTTTTGTTTGTTTGTTGTGGTTTTTGTGTTTGTTTGTTTGTTTTGTTGTTGTTTGGTTTTTTGGTTTGGTTTGGTTTTCAGTTTTTTTTTTGTTCTCAAGTATAAGCATTTGGAAAATACGACTCGCAAGCCCCCCTCTGACTGGGGGGGATCAGCTCTGGTGTGCAAGCAGCACCACTGGAAGAGGTGAATACAACACTGATCTCTCCTTTGTTTGCCATAACCCAACTGCACTGGGGGGGTTTGGTTGGTTTTATTTTTTTTTGTTAGCCCATAAGATGTGCAGAGCAGTGAGTTGGGCAATCAGGGCAGGTTTCAGGTGGGTCCTGGGGGTTCATTGAGGGGCTGTCCCTGTTTCCTGAGGGATGTTCACTTAAAACCCTGAACAGGGAGGAACAAAGGGGGTCTTAGGGAAAATATACCCAGGCATGAGGGCATGCCCATATCTATTAGGAATAACCAGGTTATTGCACAAGTCTCTCCCAGCCTCTGTTCCTGTGTTCCTGTTCATTTTGTTGACCTGCTGTAGGGTCAGACAGGGAATTAGCCATTATCTCCTCACAGAATTGAGATCTTGACCTTTCCATCCGTTTTACACAGCACCCAGCACGCTAGCAGGCACTCTGGTAATTAAGGCCTAATCATGGTATAAATCAAGTAAATAAGTACCTGTCAACAGGTCATCAGGACTGGTGTTCCTCCTGGGCAGAGCTGTGTTTGTGGAGGTCACTGCAGCCAAACAACCCAAATCCTTCCAGGCAGGAGTGTTTTTCAACAGCCCTTTCATGAAGCCCCTTTTGCAGGGGGGGACCAAACCACCCTACCATTCCCATCTCCCACCCATCCTGCAGGCAAGCCCACCAAAATATTTGAGGACTTCTGTTGATTTTTTTGCAGTGGTAAAAAAAAATAATAAATCCAAGTATTTAATGATAAGAATATGTTAATTGTCACAGATTCCAACTTAAGTAACTTGTGAGGGGTTCTTTCCAAATTAAAAGTGGATGGTTTCTAAACAGGCACTGCAGTGCATAGGTAAAATGTTCTGTAAAAATTCTCACTCGTTCACAAAGTGAAAATACTGAGGGAAATACTAAGACAAAACAGTATTTCTATCATACAGTGATGAATGTTCAATGCATCTGATCCTGGCATTGGAGTCCTACTGGCAACCAAGGACTATTTTTCCCATGATCCTGGTGTCAGAACACCCTACTGACTCGAGTGTATAGGATAATGAAAAGTTCATTAATTCAATTTAGATTAATTTCAATAAATCACCATGATTAATTAATAATTTATTAACTAGGAATTAAGTGTGAATTGGTAGAGAACACAAAGGGAGTAGGAAAGAAACTGCCCACAAGGAAATGCAGTCTCTTTTTGACAGAGTTGAAAGGCAAAAATGAGTTGAAACATTTTTTTGAATATATATAAAATTTCTGTGTCATTAAAAAAAAATAAAATCAGAGTAACAAATGTGCAGCACTTTAATGTCAGATTTGACTGTCATTGGAACTGTTCACAAGGAGTGTGGACAATCTAAGTTGTAGTTCATTTTCTAAGGATGATATATAACCATTAGGATAATTTAGAAAAACACATCACCAGAACTTGGGCTGAAGAGGGAAGAAAGGGAACATCTTTGGAAGGTCCAAGTGGGATTTTTCAAGTGAACGCTATTCCAATATTTTCAGACAAACAGGGAGAAGTGAGGTCTGTTACACATCTTTCACAGCCTATATATAAACCAGCCTCAAGAATATTTACCTGAACAGATATATACAGATTTTTTTTTTGTTTTAAATATTCTTAAAAAAGTAATATTTGCTTGATCTATGACACAATGAACGTCTCTACAGGGAAAACGTACCGTAGGCATAACAAAATACTCAAGAAGTCATAAAAGGTAACACGAGAGCAGTGTTTGGCCTTGGTAAAAGACATTTAGGATGGCTGCAATGGATGGATACAGCTTTGTTCAAGAAAGGAGTTGTGCATATTTAAAGGTACTTACAAAGCTGGTCTTCTCCTTTCCTTGACATGGGTACGTTTCCTAATGGGATGAGTAGAAAATCATGGACACCATGCATTGCTAACGGAGGGCTATGCCCATCTGTCTCACATGTCTGTGTTGCAATGACAGAAGAGTCTCTTCTAACCCCTATGGCTCATAAGTGAGAGAGATGTAGCATTCAGCCTGTGGGAGTTGAAGGGCAACTTCAAGGACTCCATGTTTAATGAATTCATAGGATTCAGCTCCCCTTCTTCGTCTGTCAGAACAGATTTTTATATTCTCTATAGAACTGAAATGGTTTAAAACACTTCAGGTCTACAGCCATGCTAAAATGCTGCTCTTCTGGTAAAGTTTAACATTTAAAGCAAAGATTACCAGTGTTAAGCATCCTTCTTGCTTAAAATCCCTCTGTGTGTGGAGTGAAATGGGTGACTAAGCATCTGTGGAGGAAAATAATTACCACACCACTACCTATCACTGGATGTGTTCAGCAGCAGCTTTTGTACAAACTCTGGGCAACAAGGTCACTGGCAAAATGAGCTGGATCTTTCCAAAGGCCAACAGGTGGCTCCAAAGCTTCCAAAATTTACCTTCAGAGAGTTTTGACCCACCTCAAGACCACATTTTCCAAGTGGCACAGGGGATACAACCTCTCCGATGGCACTGCTGCTCACCCGGCTCCGCGAGCCACAGCTGCTCTTGCCCTCATTCCCTCATGGTGATGGATGTAGAAAGTTACAAAAATGCAACTAGAAAAGTTTTTATTTCTTCCCAGTGTGCAAATGGCTGTGTGTTTTTATGGGAACTCGACTGAAATTTCTCAATGCCAGCTGTTGCATTCTTGGATGATTCAGCCGCTTTTACATGAATGTCTTTGCTCATAACTAAAAGATAATTGACTATAAACAAGTGTACTATAAACATGAAGGGAAAAAAAAATCACAAAGAATTGTTTCCTGGTTGTTCTGAAAAGAAATAGGCAATTAAGGCTATGACTAGAAAATGAGTGAAGTTTCTATTAGAATAATGCCTGTCATTTTAACTGCTATTTTATGAAGAACCAAGTGGCTTCAGTGCTACTAAATATTTAATGAGAGAAACCAATGATGTCTAGAAGTGTTGCTGTCTCCTATGGGAATAACTGTAACTAATTCTCTGCCCCCAAAAGAGCAGATTTTGCATATTGTGCCCAAACTGACAGCACTGTGAGCTGCTGAAAGACCAACACCACCTTCTCAACAAAATTGTTTACAAACTCTGACCCCTCCCCACCTCAGTGTTTCCTGGCTTTTACCCAGGCTTGGATGGGTAATGGCCTGGATATTTCATGGCAAATTTCTCAAACACAATCACACAAACACGCACTGGAAGAGGGGGGACTCATCCCATTGCCTTCAGTAGGACCAAGAGCAAAATTAAGCATGGAAGCGAGCGAGCTGACAGTTACTATTTCTGTGATGCCTCCTTCTGAAACCACATCTGTGCATCCTCCCAAAGCCATCCTGCAGAGGAAACGCATCAGCTTTCATTAAATCGCTCTCTCAGGTTTCTCTGGGTTGAAAACTGCTCTGATGCTTAGTTCCCCCCATCATCCAAAGGGGAATATTCACTGCAGTCCTCACTGCTGCAGCCTCCCCGTGCTGGGGTGGGGCAGCCAGTGCAGCCAACGGGCAAGGGATGCAGGGAAGAAAACTGATGGCTTGGACATAACACAAAAGCTCCTCAGTATGGAAAGTCAAAACCTGTTTTGTTCTACAGAATCACTGGGTTTCGTGGCTTATACGATATCTCAGTGGAGATATTACTTGTTTCCCAGCATTTTTCTCGTAACCACAAATCATACTCACAAATAAAAAATATCCCTTCAAAACCACTTCCTATTAGCAGAGCATACCTTATATTATAAAACTTGCAAGTAGACCAGTGTTGTACCATGAAGCCTATACAGGGGTTTTTTTGTTTTTTTCTTTTTGTTTTCCCAGTGTAAAAATATACAATGCTACTGCTCATCTGTTGCAGTGTAAAGGTCCAACTGATCCTTGCCTGCTGAAGGCTCCACCTCTACTGCCCTTTCATACCTCCCCAACCCAGACCACTGTGTTACCCCTCCTTACACCCGACACCTCACAGCGTAACGTATTTTGCCTCCCGTTTATAACAAACAATGAATCTTTAGCTGGTGTAATGAGATACTGTCCAAATAATCCACTGTCTTTCATAATTCTGTTGTAGCTGCTCCAGGGCCAGTCTTTGGATGTGATAGGGTCCTTTAAGTTCTTCAGTACGTTCATTTTCCCCGTCGACAGCTCCACAAAAAGCACATCTGTTTGCCGATGTGAGGCGGCGTATACATAGTACTGATTGCCTTCGGTGAAGGAGGGCTGGAACGTCAGATCGGACACGCGGCTGTTCGTCTGTAAGTCAGAAACCAGCCGGATCTCCCCCCGCACGGTCAGGGCCTGCACCGTGATCCTGCCGCTGTCCCCGTCGGCGCTGACCAGGTACCGCCCGTCGGGGGACACGTGCGGGGAGCCCGACACGGCGCCGTTGGGGCCGACGACGGCGTCGGTGACGCTGTCCAGGATGAGCTGGGGGGACGCGGCGCCCGCGCGGCCCCGCCGGCACTGGATGAAGTAGTGGCCGCCCAGGTGGGTGTAGGCCATGGCCTGTGGAGCACAGCCCCGCGCCCGCAGGCTGATGGTCTTGACGTGGGTCACGGTCTCCAGGTCGATCTTGTGAACCGCTGGCTTCGATCTGTTAAAAACGAAGCCGAACCTGCAATGGGAAACGAGACACTGAGGTCACCCCTGGAGACACGGGGACACGCTGGAGCAAAGAGGGAAGTCAGCAGAACTAGGAAACTCCATCCTGCTGGTTTGGGAAGTGTGTGGAATAATGCTGTGTCTTTTCTGTATTTTAGTGCTTCTAAAACATCCTGAAAGGAGGGATATATTGTATTTCAGTTCAAATCTGCAACCTGATCCTGGAAGTTTGAATATGTGCTCGGGCATTTGAATCTCCAAGAGCTGAAATCAATCTGCTCTGCACCTGAGCCTTGCCAGCTCCTGCACTGTCCCCAGGCACCACTGCTACCAAACACACATCACAGATCCCCTCTGCTGCTATCATTTAAGAGATGAGGTTAGACATGCTCTTCATTTGGTGGTTATACATTATACTGTATATTTATTAAATGATATTATATTTATATATTATATTTTTATATTATATTTATATATTATATTTATATATTATATTATACTATATTATATGTAGTTGCTCTCTGGCCCCAACCTGGCAGCAATATGCCTTATTTTGAATGTTCTTCTATTGGGATAGGAATGATGCCAAGGCTTGGGTGTTCTGTAGGCTACTAATGACCAGGTTTGTATTTAATCTGTCTGACATCTACAGTGATGTAATTCAATATATATTCACGCCTTAAATCCCAAAGTAGAAAACCATTCAAAATAAAGCATATTGCTGCCAGGCTGGGGCCAGAGAGCAACTACATATAATATAGTATAATCTAATATATAAATATAATATATAAATATAATATCATATCATAAATATACAATATAATGTATAACCACCAAATGAAGAGCATGTCTAACCTCATCTCTTAAATGACAGCAGCGGAGGGGAGCCGTGATGTGTGTTTGGTAGCAGTGGTGCCTGGGGACAGTGCAGGAGCTGGCAAGGCTCAGGTGCAGAGCAGACTGTGTTAAACACCACCCTGGCAGCCCAGGGAAGGTGTAAAACATTTCTTGAGGAACATAACCAGGGTGCCCTGAAGATAAGGGGTCTTGATTTTCTGTCTCAAGACAGGGCAGGAAACAGAGAGCAGAGAATAAATGTTCTGTAAAAGATATATGCTGCAGCAGATCTGACCTTTGCTGAAGACAAGAAAAGGTCAGGAATAGCCAGGAAAGGTTTCTGCTTAATTTGAGAGAGAGAGCCCATAGAAACAGCCTGTTTGTGTTCCTGGGATTCACAGGTCACTGGCACTGGCTTACAAAAACTAATTTTACATCGAGCATCTTTTCATCCGTTCAATGCAGACAGAAGGAAATGAAGTGAGTGCTTAGTGTTGTATCTCTTCCCCAAAAGATGTAAAATTGCCTTGTGAAATGTGGAGGATGACGTGCTTGCGTGCAGACAATATATATTTTGCTTGAAACACTGGGTTTGTTTCTTTATTCTTAATCCATCTGTCAGTGAGACACAGCAATGATTTCACTTCTGAGGAACGAGCCAATGCAGTGAATGATCCCATGAAAATCACTGGGCTAAGCCTTTCATTTCCCCATTATACTCCCATCCATTAGAGACTTCACAAAATATCTGCAGTGGAGAGCTGTAGCGCGCTGTGTGTGGGGAAATTGGATATGACACTTGTATTTCTCCTGGATGAGTGCATTTTAAGTACACTTTAAAAAGTGCTTTCCCTTACAGCATTTTTTTCCCTAAGACTTCCTTAATACTTGGCCGAATGCCTGAAGAAGTTAAGAAATGGTTCTTATCATAAACTCTCATTTAAAGAAGTGGGTCAGGATGTATTTTATGTGCCCACAGCTGCAGAAGAGGCACAGCCCTTGCATGAAATCTGTGATCTGAAATCTCAAAGCAAAATTTGCACTTGGAGAGTTTTCAACAGACAACAAGCTACCCTGGGAACCAATAAAAACGGATACATTTCTAGATATCCATCTGAAATAAGAGGCAGCTGAAATACATATGCAGGAATATTTGCATACAAATATTTTTTGGCTTGTGGAAGAGACTGCTTAAATATTGACCTTCCTGGGAAATGCTGGTATTGCCATTCATTGTTTCTGAGTGGAGAGTTTAGAACATGATCTCAATGAGTCTCATTAGACTGCAAGCAATTATTTTTCTGGGCTGAGGGTGAGTGAGAACGGACAAAGATCTGGCTCTGAACAAATGCAACAGGAAATTGGGCACAGCATTTGCAGCTTTGCACATGGGAAATTACAGACAAGAACCTACATTTAATATTTCTTATGGAATCTGTATACAGCCAACTAATCACATTCAAGCAAAAAGACAACTAAACAAACAAACAAATAAAGCATAACTGTTCCACTTTCTTGTCTTTGAACCCCATCTTCACCTTCTCAGCTCAGCTTTAACATTCAGCAGAGTCATTTACCTCCTGGCACTACTATTAATCACAATGAAATTTTGAGGGAAAACTGGAAAAATGAAGTAGAGAGAAATTACAAGTGACAGCCATGAGCTATGTATCACTATTTTGTGTTTCTGGAAGAAAAGTTATTTATTTTGGAACAGATTCAATATATAATCATTTAAGTGTGACCCCCCCCTCCCAGTGCTCCCTGCAGGAAACCTAAGATTAATGTAAGGAGTTACATTATGGTTTTTTGAGAGTTTTGCTTAGTTAAACTATATAGGAGACAGAAGATGGTTTAAGAGTTGTTATGTTGTAACATGGAAAGAACAGTATGAATTGCTGTGCAGTTATCATCAATTCTGATAATGTTAATGGGAGGCTTCCTGTGCCTGCTGGGAAGCAGCCAGTATTACTCCAAGTTATTAGTATGTTAGTTACACAACCTCATTAACCACTACATCACATTAACATTCAAAACTGATGGTTCATGGAGGTTTATTTTGTTAATGTGCAGTGCACACCATTTCTCTGCTCAAACCACACACCCCACGCAGAGATCCAAGTTGGAAACACGTGGAAGAACCTTCTGCTTCAGGCAGAGTACACTTTTACCACTTCAAGCAATAAATCCTTGACATAGGTTTCTGCCCAGATCCATAAAATCATTTGGAGTAAAGAAAAGGTGATTTTTGGGCCATCAAACTCCTGGCACAAGCAAGCCAGGACAGAGTGTCATAAGCTGCAAGGAGGGATGGCTGACCAAGGCGAGTGCCTTGAATGCCTCTGCCAAGGCCTAAGGGAAATCCAGGCTTGTCTCTTGCTGTTTTATTGATTAGCTGAATAACCACTGGCAATTTGCTCAACCATTTCTCCATTTCACATGTGAAAATGGGAATAAAAGCAGCCAGCTTCCTCCCAGATTCATTCATTCACTCATTCATACTTGCAAAGTGCTCTGAGGTTATGAGAAGGGAGGAGCCTGGTCACCATTACTGTTCATTAAGATAACTTCTTACCTGACATGATTAATAATAAGATTTGTAGGTGGTATAAAAAAATCCTCCACTCCTTGGAAGGGCGTGCGGATCACCCGCGGATCCTCCCCCGCGCTCGCCTCCGGGATCACCTACAACAAACACAGCAGGCTGAGCACAGGAGGAGCAGGGAGTAAAGCAGAAAGGTAAACACAGATTACACACAGGCACGGGGCCCAGTGGCTCTTCCCAGGCTTTAATTGAGTAATGACTTCAAAACACTGTTTGGTGTCGATGTCTTGAAAAGTTGTGCTAATAAATAGTATTTGAGGCTTGACATTTGTAAGGTAAGTACACAACTTGACTTTCCTAAGTGGTTTACATCTTGAGAAAGAGCAGTCATGCAGGAGCTGAAGCAGTATGACAACACTAGGACCATAATAATTCATCCCTCACTGTCTAAAGTAAACACCTATTTCATGGTCACATTTATTAATCTCACTTAAATGCACAGCGATAATTTACCAGCTTGAAGGATCAAACAGTAACTCACAGCAGCTAATTATCACTTTGAAGGAGAAAAACTGGTCATCCACCTATAGCACCACGTAAAGTTCAGGGAGGAGCAGAGAAGGGCCCTTTGGTTGTCCCCTGGTCCTGTCCTCCAGCACAGGACACATCTCCACGGCCAGGGGAACTCAGCTCCTCCACTGCTCTGGAAAGGAGAACCTCTCAATAATTAAAATGCTAAATACTCAAATTTATTGCTGGGTTCAAGATGATTTTAGTCCATTCGTTAGGAACTTCTGTTGCTCTAATGTGCAACAGTCGTTGCTTTGAATTTATAGCTACATAATTCATTAAAGAGATGCTAAATCCCTAAAAGGTTTAGTTCAGACAGCTGTTCTGGTCATGCCATTTAGATTTCTTCCAATTAGATTGCTCAAGAAGGATGTCCACCCTTGCACAGTGCTTTCAAGAGGCCAGACATTTGCTTACCACAAGCCAGTAATGGCTAAACAACAGCATCCCATTAGTTGGTTGCATGGGCAGCTTGATGAATCCCTGACTTCCAGAGCATGAGTGGAAATTTAAATCAACCTCTGCAGCAGCATCTTTGTTAACAAAAGACGTTTTATTGCATGTCTGCAAGTAACCACTGCAGGTTTTAAGGAGGAACTTTGCTAAATTAGTCACTGCCTGCCTTTTGGGAAAGAAGGTCAGAAAAAAAGAAAGGATCTGCTGATGCTGATGCTAATCTCACCTCTTTGTGTGTAACTGCACTTCTTAAAGATAACAGAAAGGACTATCTGAGAGCTGGAGCCTTCTAACAAGTTTCCAACTGTGCAGGTGGTGTGTTCTTCCTAATAATGACATGCTTGTGCCATCTCTACTTTAATTACACAAACCTCTCACAGCTGGATGGAAGAAATTAAGTCAGAAAGGGTAAAGAGAGCCCATTTTGTCCCCTTATGCCCTGTATATATACAGGAAACTGCTCATCCCCTGGTGAGACGACCTGGTGGCATTGCCTTGCAAACCCTCATTTATTCGCCCCCTTTCTGGTTTTGGTGTCTTCCTGAAATCACCCACAATGGAGTAGCTGTTCCAGTTTTTATTATTGACAGTCTGCAGTCGTTATCTTGGATGGAGCATGTGGCTGGTGGGAATGGCTCATCCCATCTTCACAGAGCAGCATCTCTAGTGAAGCCTTGGGCAACCCCAGGACTAACGTAGACTCCAGGTTTGTAGGTTTTTAGGTCAGAAAGCACAGACACTTTTCTTCTCTGCCTCCTGGGGAGTGCTTTAATGTAGACTTACCAGCACACATTTCTGGCAGGAGTATTCACATGACACCTGTATTTCTAGAAAGGTTGGGCAGCAAGGGCCAGAAAACAACTACTAGAGAAGGGTTGTCTGGATGGATCAAATCAGCTCTGGTGTCAACTCTGTCATATAACACACAGCAGCAGCAAAACACCCAATTAGATGACTACTCTCCATGTGTCTGTACTGTTAATGGAACAGTGAATCTGTCAAGGTAATCCAGAAGCAGAAGCTAATTTAGTTGCCCACACTCATGTGCAGTGCTGTGTCCCAACATCACCGTGGGTCTGATGGTGCTGAGTGTGGAGGAGCTCCAGGGACCTGGCTGGCACCCCTCCAGTGGAGTCACTGACACCCAGTGACAGAATTTGTTCCTGAGGTTTTGCTTTTGCTGTTTATGTTTTTTTTTTTCATGCCCTATAGAGCTCCTTTTTCTTTGACTTTTACTGCGAGAGATCCATAGAACCACAGAATCACAGAGGTTGGGAAAATCCTCTAATACCATCGAGTCCAACTATTCCCCCAGCACTGCCAAGGCCACCACTAAACCATGTCCCTAGGTGCCACATCCACACGTCTTTTCAATTCCTCCAGGGACAGTGACTGCACTGCTGTCCTGGGCAGCTGTGCCAGGGTTGGACAACCCTTTCATTGAAGACATTTCTGCTAATATCCAACCTCAACCACCCCTGGCACAAACTGAGGCTGTTTCCTCTCCTCCTGTCCCTTGTTCCCTTCAAGCAAAGCTTGACTTCCTCCCGGTTCCCCCCTCCTGTCAGGGGGTTACAGAGCCAGAAGGTCCCCCCTGAGCCTCCTTTGCCCCAGGCTGAGCCCCCCCAGCTCCCTCAGCTGCTCCTGCTGCTCCAGCCCCTTCCCAGCTCCGTTCCCTTCCCTGCACACGCTCCAGCCCCTCAATGTCTGCCTTGGAGTGAGGGGCCCAAAACTGACCTCAGGATTTGAGGTGTCTCAGCAGTGCTGTGGAGCACAGCAGGCTTGTCCTGCTCTTATCCAGCTGCCAGCCCTTGCTGTATGACTTTATGGCACTTGGCTCTGCCACCAGCCTGAAAACAAACCAGAGCCCTGCTGCCAGCCTGTGGCACAGTCATTGCTCAGAAACAAATTAAACAGCAGGAAAAATATGTGAGGATGGACAGAGGAGGGCTCAATAAAACACACTGGATATGCAAATGAAACAGCAGCTTTATATCCAGACCATTAAATGCTGTTAATTACCTGCAACCCACCAGTCACCAACGTGCTATCAGTGATGCTGAGCCCAGAAAGAGCAAAGGCTCTGGCAGGTCAGGACTCACCTGCAGTGTGGTTGAGGATTTCCTCATGTCCCCCCAGCTGAGCACCCACACTTGGTCGTGGGACTTGTCATAATGTAATTTGGTTGGTAATGGGTCCACATCCAAGGACTTAAAAAAACCCAGAGACAGTTATTTACACAGTGGCCCAAAGGCCCAGGACAAATATGACATGAGTTCACTGCAGGCATCTCATGCACCCTGGGACACTCCCTGTGCAGCTCTGCCCTCAGAGCAGCTGGAGGATCAGCAGCAGCACAAACATTTGGCTCTGCTGCCATTTCCTGGGTAGACATCACTCCATCTTAAGCTGTTACTTAAAGCCAGTAGATCAGGGGCCAATTTGTGCTTAAACTGTACCCACACCAGCTCATTCTTCCCAACCTGCTGATGACCCAGCACAGGCAGCTAAGTCAGAAATTCATCCCAGCATTATTTTACCAGACTCAGAGCAAGCCTGGCTGCAGATGCAGCCCTGAGACTATGAACTCCAAGCCCCAGAGGAGTCTTTTCCTGTCAGGTTACAGAACAAGGAATGACAGTGTGACCCCACAGGTGAAAGCAACACAGGTCCAGCTTTTTAGTAATGTCAGGAGATCCACTGGGCAAAGAGCTAATTTTTTTGTCCTGTATTGAGTCTTTTGCCAACAGTGAATAATACATTCACTTGTAAGTACCTGTATGGCTTTCTGAGTCTGGATATCAATTATCAGGACTCTGTTCTGCTTAGGTTGTGTCACATAAATGTACTTGTCTCTGACATTGACTGCTGAAGCCCAGAGGCAGGACTGAGTGTCTTCACCTTCCACTCTAGGACAGATTTCCTCCTGAGGGAAAAGAAAAAAAAAGAAAAGATTTAATTCCTACAAGTTCAGGGCCTGGAGCAGCAAGAAGCTTAGACTTGAAAATCATTGGAAAAAAATCCCTGGGGATTCTGAGAGGATGATATTTTTCCCCTTTCTTTCCTGGAAAACATGAAATAATTAATTTATTGTGTACCACACTGCAGCCTGGCTCTGTACAGTGACATTAAACAGCTGGATCTCCTGCAAACATATATTGAATTTAAATAACCAGACAGCCCATGGATCGATCTTTTGAAGTGCACTGAGGTTCATCAAGGCTTGCAGTGCTGTCAGCATTTATTAGCAACAGAAATATCACTCTGTGCTTTGAAAAAACAGGGATTCACATTAACTGAACCACTGCTTCATATTTTTCATAAAGTCTTCATTTTCTGTGCAGGAAAGCATGCTCTAAAACACTTGTGCTCAGGGAAACAGCAGCAAAACAGGCAGGATCCTACAGCACCAGAAACTTCCCCATTCAAAAGGAACCAAATCCTGCTGCTTTGGACCAAATCCTGTTCACAGCTGCCTGATGCTATATTTTGTCTCTGATCCTCCACTCACTGAATCCTGTGGAGAAGAGAAGAGAAGAGAAGAGAAGAGAAGAGAAGAGAAGAGAAGAGAAGAGAAGAGAAGAGAAGAGAAGAGAAGAGAAGAGAAGAGAAGAGAAGATAAGATACGAGAAAGAGAAGAGAAGAGAAGAGAAGAGAACGAAGAGACGAGAAGAAAGATAAGAAATAGAACAGATCACTCTACGAGAAGAGGACGCTCCGAGCCTCTCCTAGAAGCTCCTCTCATAGAATCATAAATAGACGAGAAGAGAAAGAATCAGCGAACCTAGACCTGATCTCAGATACGCGACTAGAAGATAAGCCCATACGCGCCCTCCGCCTCGCACTCCGCTCCTCGATGCTCCTCGCCCCCGCACTCTCCTCGCCCGAATCTCCTCGCCCGAAGACTACGAGACGCTCCGCGACCTCACGATACTCTCATCTCCTCTCCTCGCCTCGCCCTCCAGCTCGCCTCATGCCTCGCCTCTCCCTCAGCGCCTCTCCTCTCTCTCTCCATCTGCGCTCTGCTCTCCCCGGCTCTCCAACTCTCTCCCGCGCTCCACTCTCTCCATTCCTCCCCTGCTTTTTCCTTTACCCACAAGGATCATTGAGTCCAACTCCTGGCCCTTCACAGGACCAGATTCACACCATGTGCAACAATTATGGATAAAAAGATATCACCTCTAAGCAGCACAGCTCTTTTGGTAGGTGCCTTGGTGGAGACCATGAGTAAGGGTTGAATATACAAGACTCAATAGCTTGGCTGCATTTTCCTTTCTGTCCCTCTAGCCAGGCTGGGAATGGACACTAAGGCAAGCTAAAAATGCTACACCAGCTCAGATTTGGGCTTCCAGCAGTTGTTCACACAGCCAAGCACCTGACAGCCTCCAACCTGCTCTCCTCATCCTCAGGTCTCACAACAGAATATCCATCCAAGCCAACAGGAGCAGAGAAAGGTCACGGGCCTTTCTGCTGCAGTGCAGCTCAGCTGCTCTACCTGCTTTTGTGCCCTCTAATAGCAAATGAAACCTTTCTTGTGGAATCCCTCCTGAAGTTGCAGGCTGCTGTCACTGCCTATGTAGAAAACACTCAAGATAGTAAAAGGCAAAAGGGAGGAAAAAAAGGTCAACCATCCCCAGATCAAGGGAAAGGGCTCTATGATATCTGCAGGAAACCCTCAGAGGTGTCTCTGAAAGGCAGCCAAGTGATGATGCTGAAAATCCCTTTTATGCCCACCACTGTGCTGACATTATTTCCTTAAGTGCCCTCTCCCCTTTATTCTTTTCAAGCTGTTTCTCCAGGACCACCTCTTCGATATTTACAGTTCTTTGGAAAAGAAACACAAGATTTCTGTCTTTGAGAAGCAACAGCTCAAGTGTGGCTTAATAATATTATCCACTAAGGACCAGCCCTGGGGTGAGCATCAGTCTGGATTTCTCCCAAGGTATATTAAAACTAGTGGAAAAAAAAATCAATATCAACCACAAATATATTGAGATTTAGAAAATACGAAATACAGACTCACAAGAAGATCTTGACCCATAGCAGCAGAGCCTGACCCAGCCTGCAGGGCTCACAACAGTGATTGTCCCCTTCTATTCCTCCCAAAATTGAAAGCAAGGCTGAGTCTTTTTTTCGGAAGGGAGCCACAATCCAAGCTTCCCTTTTAAAAAAATAAAAACTAAATAAGGGAGTAACTAAAAAACCATTTCTGGATGTATTTCAGCACTAGGTTTTACGAGAATTGACATTTTCACGAGGATATCCATGATGTGTGTTACTGCACAGGAATACATGGCACAGGTCACTGAGAGCTCTGGTTTCCCAGAGCCTCCAGGCATGTGTGACCCACTGGCCATGCTGAGCTCCACAGTGCTTGACATCCACTGACAACTGAACAAATGTTCCTTGGGATTTCCTAAAGCAAGGGTTAAGTAAACTCAGTGCTGACAGAAAAGTGCCAGCAGCAAACACAGCGTGCAGGGCTCTGTTTCAGTGGCAGAAGATGCACAGGACCTGCATGGCATAACCATCTTCTAGCATTCCTATTCACCTCCCTGCTGGGGTTTAACATGGGAAACCATTTCTGCAGAGCAGGAAGCAGCCCAAAGGACCCACTGCTCTGCCTGTGGAGCCATCAGTAAAAGCAGCACAGTGAGTGATGTGTGCATCTCTGCTCCTGGCTTCTGTACCTTCCCCGAAGTCCAGCTACAACTTTGGGGCACAGATAACTAAACAGATCAAAGAGGACAAATGAAAGTCTTTGCTTACATGAAAACTAGTCACATTCTCTGCAGCATGTCACTAATCCTCCACGGCAGCCTTAGAACTTCCGTGGTTCCCTTGATTTTCCAGAGAAGATGTTACACCTCAGGGATGCTGCACGAAACCCACCCAGCTCCAAACACCCCCGTGGCAAACAGGTCCTTCAGCAATAACAACCTTTGAAGAGATTAACAGGAAGTTTCCCAGCTGTAGCTGCTGGGCTTAGGACTTACATAAGTGGTGAAAATCCTCTCTTCGGGCCTGATGTGTCTCCGGATTTCACATTCGTTTGGCTGCAGGACCGTGATCCCATCGTCGGAAAAGACATAGAACATATTCCCCACACTCAGGCCTTGAAGGGGCATAAAGCAAAAGCAGGGGGATTTTTTTTTGGTATGTACCCATAGCTGTTAGGACTTAAAGGACTCACCCTCCTCCCCCAGCAAACAAAATCTGCCTTACATAAAAGTTGGTCATTTGGATGCAGCCGGTGCATTCACAAAATCAAAGTTCATGTCACAACGAGGGCTTCAAGGAGTGAAGAGGTACAGACACATTCAAAAATGCATTGCCTTGGTGGCGGTGGTTGTACTCAAATAACTGTGGTCAGCTCTTGGAAATAGGTACCAAAGCAGGATTTGATCACAGGAAGCCCTTGTATTGCACTGCTAACTTCCTCAGATAAGGTTTTTTTCCCTATGATTTCATCAAAACCAGACTGATAATAATTTGAGAACTGAAAGAAAAGCTTTAGTTAAAATTAATCTGAAGGTCATCCTGTTACAGGCAACTTGACCTCTTGTAACTGCCATGCAAAATGGAAGTGCTCAGCATCTGTTCCATGGATGAAAATATACAGATTTGTCTATTTTCTTAACCTATCTGGATGAACTAACTACAGCCACCAAAATAAATACATTTTTGAAATCTTGCAAAGTGTAATTCACAAATGTGGAGTAGTTCAGCGACACAACAGCACTCATTTATCCAACTGGGGCATTCCAGGAGATTTGGAAAACTGGTTGGATCATCACTGCTTTGCTGTTAGGAGATTGTATTTTATCATTTCTGTCCTGCAGAAACACCTTAAAACACTGATAATTTGGTTGTTCTTCAGCTACATGCAGTTGCAGCAACGAGCATGTTTGAGAAATGTTGAGGATCTTTTCACTCTAGTTCCAAAGATCCAAGCATCATTCCATCTTTTTCACACCACCACCAGAAAGTGTTTGCAATGACCACTGTCACCCTAGCAGTGTTGAGAGCGTACTTCTCTGCCAACAAAATGGTGATGTTATCAGTTGTAATTTCTAATTAATTTCATGGAGAAATAAGGTCCTGGTTCTATGGAACAGTGTGGAGTGTTAAAAATTCCCTTGGCTGGCCCTGTGGTGGCAGCTTTAAGCACCACTCACAGCGACAGAATTTCTCACATTTCTGAAGTGTTTGCAGGATTGAGATCTAAGCCATCCCAGGAAACTTCACAGTCAAAACATGGATAATTTGGATAAATGCATTTTTGGAAAATGTTGTACAATATATAGTATCTAGTAATGCTAGAAGGGTTTTTTTTTGGTGCTAAAAACCCCTCCTTTGGTGCCAAATCAGTGGCTTCAGAGCACAAATGTCTCAGTATGTGATGTTTGCTGCACTCACAACGTGCAAGTTGAGTCCCTCTAAACCATAGCACAGAAATCCCCCAGTTGGGGCATCAGGTGGGTACAGGAGATCCTTAAATGTGATGCCACAGTGAGGGATCATGCATGTAGGAAAAAAAAGCTACAAAAATTCCACTGAGGACTAAGTTCTTTTATGGACTAAGGGTTAATTTTGTTTCAAGTATATTGGTAAAACATTTCGTTTGGGCACTTTGGACCAAAACCTGCCCTCCCAGAACACACACAACTCCCACCTGCCTCAGTGGGATTTGAGTGAACACATCAGAGGGCAGAGTTTGATCCTGGCCTGGAATGAGTGCACATATTCCATGGGGAAAGGATTTTAATCCTAAGAAGTGGAAACAGGCAGGCAATCAATTACGACCACTGTGAAGATGCTCATTATTATTATTTTCATGCACAACAGTAGCGTGATTTTGTCTGATGATCCCATTACAATGAGGGAGTGTTTAAGAAGTAAGACCTTAATTTCCCACAAAAATACTATGACAACAATTTTACCCCAGCAGGTTTAGAGTCTTGACTTGTAAGTCACACCACTTATTTTACAGTAAAATGAGCCCAAGCTTTTCTGCTGACTGATTAAAATATGCTACAAATTACTGAGAGCATTCAGGTACTCTCTTTTTTAAAAAGTTTATCAATTTAAATTATTTTTTTTTTAGAGATTGATCTTCACACTGATTTTTAGACCAAGCAGGTTTTTTACCAGACAAAGTAGGTACTTTACTGTGACTTATGAAGCATTTTCTAAATCTTGATTGGGGTACATCCTAAACAATCTCATGGACACCAGTAAAACAGATTCCACTCCTGATTCTACTGCTGCAACTCCTTGGTCCAGGGGATTATTTCAGTACATAGGTGGGCAGTGGGGTATTTTGTATTATTTATACCAGTAAGGCAGGTACTAGATTGGGAATTGGGGCACTAATGAGGAGGGGTTTTCTTTTTTTCAGGTTGGATGGCACAACCAGTTCAAAAACTAAAGGCATAAGGAAAGGCAACATACCTCACCTGTATAGCAAATTCATTTTTAATGGAATTGAAAGAATATATGAAAATGTAAAAACAAAAATACCATTCCTGTCTTCCAGCCCTCTCTGTGCCAAGACTCCACATGCTTAAAGTTTGTTTGATGGATTCTTTGTCTGGAACAAATGCGCCCATCAAATACTACAGAACAACACAGGCAGGGGAATAAACCTGCTCTACAGATACTGAATTGTTTAGGAACATCAATAGTAAATCTGCTTTTACTGCCCATGTTTTTCCTCTACATTGTTCATACTTTTATTTAAAATGTGCAAGGTTGATAAGCAGTAAGTCCATATTGTTTAGCAAAACCGTAATAAGACTTTCTGCAACCAACTTCTTAGCTGTTCTTTAAATATTATTGTACTTCTGCATCTGGTGGGGTTATCCAACTGCTTTCTTTAAAAAGGAGCAGAAGGGATGCTGTACATAAACAGCATTGTGCAGAAGATGCTGGACTGATTAGAAGCCCCAGAGATTTCATTTGCAAGCAGAAGGGAGACAGCAATTCTTAGTGCCTGTAATGCCATTTACAGGAACATCAGCAGTGAAGAGCCTCCTCAGGGCCCTGCACCAGGCACTTGGGGGTATTTGGGAAGAAGTGCTGGGTTAGGTAGCTGTGCCACCTCTCCTGACCTCCAGCCAGCTGCATTTGGCTTGGGCTGGACTGACTCAGAGCTCATGCAGTGTATTTGCTCTGTGTGCCTGTTTGCAGCCAACAGAGGCACACCCAGGGTGCAGCACACATCACTAAGCACTGGCACCTTCCTTCTGCCCCTAAAATCCTCTGTGCTGAGCCCCAGCCACGCAGAAAGCTCCATGCTGAGGGCATGAAGCCCAAGTGCTGTTTTGGGTCCTGGAGGCACCACTTGTGAAGGGGTGAAGGGAGCGGGGCAGCCCTTCCCAGAGGAAGCAGGGGATGGAGGGAGGGTGTCTGCAGTGGGCAGGGGGACGTGGCCCACAGCAGTTTGTCACTGCACAGACACCTTTCCCACCCAGCTGGAAGGACACCAAGGTCCCATCTGCCTCACATGCAGCTGGCAGATCTAAGAACTGCCTTACACCTGAACTTCAACCCCAGACCCTTCCTGCAGTGAGTGGACACCTTGCCCACAGCCCTCCAGGAGCCTGAGGGTCCCCATGTTTTGGGAATTATGACAGCACGAGCATGCACAAAATCAGACAATTTTTCACTTCAAGGGCCTCCATAATATCTTTGGGTCAATTAGCTGCTTAGGATGGTTTATTTTTCCTAATTTGGCTTCCAAGACACACAGATGTTGACCTTGTGCAGGGCACACTATAAATTTGATCAAACTAGAGATCTTAACTGCCAATTAAAACAAGGAGAAATGGGGCAACCTTTACCCTG
Source organism: Pipra filicauda (assembly GCF_003945595.2). Lineage (NCBI taxonomy): Eukaryota > Metazoa > Chordata > Aves > Passeriformes > Pipridae > Pipra > Pipra filicauda. The sequence goes on from NW_024105086.1 coordinate 1,715,236, forward strand.
CATCGATTTAACAGAGAGAAGGAAGAAAATCTGTTGTGGTTTAGGTTTTTTTTGCCTAACGGTCAAGAACACAATTTCTGCTGCTCACCTAGAACACATCAATACATGCTACTGAAAAGGAAGAGCTTGAATTGCTTGCTTAAAAATGCAGTGTATTGAATTTATGCCTTACTTGTTCAATTATGGTAATTTGGGAGCACTTCTGACACTTGTGTGATTGTTAATGCAGCTTCAGAATCTCAGGCTACTCACATTTGTGGCAGTATATATAAAATTCATATTTTTATATATTTTATGGTCATCCCTTATTTCAGAGTGGGAAAATGGAAGAAGTTATAGGTAGGAGAGTGACATCTCTTATTTGAATAACTTAGCTTTTAAATGTCTGGTCTGTACGTAATCTGGTAACTGTGAAAGCTGACAGGGTTAGTGGTAAGTCAGTGGAGAATGGCCCATCATGGAATTATTAAAGCAGACAAGCACATTATCACTACAACAAAAGAACTTTACTGCAGTACCTTCCTCTCGCCACAGTATGTTTGCAACTGCAGCATCAGAATATTGGGAAAGCCAGAAAATAACCAGGAAAAAAAACAACAACAAAACAATGTCAAAACTTTCATTGTAGCAAGTAACTGAATAAATACTCACGTTTACATGAACTGTTTAATTGGTGAAAACTTTGTAACATTCATTCAAGTAAAATATCAGGAAAGACAGAGAGTTCTAAATACATTTGCCCCTCTAGAGACAATTCAGAAACTTTGTCATGGAAAAAGTCCTGCCTGAAATGAAGGGGGACTGTAGCCTGTGCAAAGATCAGTGACCCCCCAAAGAGAAGCTGTTCCCTTCAAACGCAGCTGGAGGCACAGCACAGGCTGGGATTGTCTGTGCAGGTTCAACAAGGAAACATGACATGGAATTATTGACTCATTAAGGTTGGAAAAGACCTCTAAGATCATCGAGTCCAACCATTAACCCAGCACTGCCAGGTCCACCAACATCTTTCAGAAGAAGCCTGAGACTGGCAGCTACAGCAGCCACACACTTGGCTGCATTTTTCTTGGATCTTCATGCAACTACCTTCTCTTTTAGAATTCAGATACACTTTGAAAGTACACCTGCATTTGAACTTCTGTTTAAGATAAATCCAATTATTTCTCAACATCCTGTAATTTCCTTTGCTCCAGTATTCAAGGGAAAACGACCAATGTTAAAAAGAGTACATAAATCTGGTTAATGAAGAATAGAATATATTTTCCCAAGATTCTCCACAAGGGCCTATATTTATGGGTAACCTTGTTTCCAATTCTTGCTCTATATTAACAGCCAGAAAAGCAGCAAAAATCCCATTTGCACCTAAACTTTTAGTACCACCATAAACCCAGGCAATCTCCCAAGTAGTTAAGATGGCAGAATTAGGAAGGATCAGGCCTCTGGGAGCTTTTCCATTGGGGCAACTAATCAGCTCCTTCAGTAATTGTGTTTTGGGGACAGTGTGGTCACGATAACACTGCCACACTCCTCCAGGAGACAGGAGGGAAGAATATTTGGCTTTGAAGCGGAAGATAATTTCACACTGAGGGAAACCTATTCTGCTAGTTAGTGATGTAAAAACAGGTAAAAGAAATAATTTAATCACTACATTTTTCAAACATCTAAATATTTGAGAACGACTGGTAACTGGCTTCAAAAGAAGAAATCTCGTACAGAAATCAATGAGATTTATAGAATTTGACAAAATACTACATTTTGGATTCTCTGATATCTAAAGTTATGGCAAATTTTCTACTCTAATAAAGCTGTTACCCATCCCACACTCAGTGTACTTCTGGCACATGAAAGGCACCACTGGCCTGGGCAAGATTTTACCTTCTCTGAGTGATTCCTACCCAAAAAAGTATCCAACCCTCTGATCAAAGTGCAGTCAGAACTGTCATCACCTTATGGAACAGTCCAACAAACTGCATGCAAATGGCCTGAGCTATTAAATTACATGTATGCCATCACATTTGTACATCCTTTAAACAAATAAATCCATGGAAAATGAAGCTTACGGGTCTTTCTTGCTGAATCTTCGATGAAAAGTGAAGATATGTCCTCGTCCACTCCCACCTCGTTTTTGGCAATGCAGGTGTAGGCACCAGTGTCCTCGTACCGAACGCTGCTGATGTGGAGTTCACTCCCATTTGCTGGAAGAAAGACACTCATAAACAGAGTTTCTCACCACTGCTAATTGCTGTTCCTGTCCTTAATTGCCTTCCATCGCCACAGCCACCCAGTGATGCCTCATATGGACCTGTTTCCCCATATGGAGCTACAGGTTTCTGGGGATTCTCATGATGTTTTGCTTCTTTCCTTTAGCACATACACACTCCACACCAGAAAAGAACAAAGAACAATACTGAGAACCAATAATAAATTACATTTCATTTATTTCTTCTTCCTGTTAAAAAATTGCTTTGGCTTTAGTGAAGAAAAAATAACTTCAAATTTGCAAACTGTTTTTTGTCAGATCACCAAAAACTTTGGTTTGGGAGGGGTCTCTCTACAGTTCTTCCTACCATTTTCCTTTCCAGAGTGGGACCACTGCCTAAAACCTTTGAAAGATGTTGAGTTACCACACCCAACATGCAGGGATATCAGTGCTGCCCACACTGGCTGAGGGTTGCAATCCACCACAGCCACACTGGGACACGTATTGGGGGGGTGTTAATATTTTCACACATAAAATTGCAAATAAGTATTTTTGCCTTTTGCTGTGTCTGGTGCACCCTCATTTGAACAGGGACACACAGGAGCTGAGCCCAATTCCTTCAGCAGAGCCCAGCGTGTGCCTGATTCTCCGCTGACCCACATCCAGTGTGGGCTTAGATCTGAACAAATAATTTAATGGATTTCTCTTCAAATAATTTAATGCATTTCTCTTGTGATGTGCTGTGCCCAAGAAGCCAGGCGGTGGAGGAGCAGGCAGGCTGCCTTTGAACAGAATGCCTTCCCCACTTACATCAATCGATACCGCGTTTCCCGAGGAATTCACAGGAGAAAGATAAAAAGAAAGAACAGGGGGTTTGTAACACGATTTCCAACAACTGCGGCTTAGCAAAGTACAAGAACTTCTGGCTTAAAGTGCAAAATAATCCTCCTTAATCCCCGTCTACAATACTTTAATTAATCAAAATTCTGTTCTTACCGAGGAGCGAGAGCTGTTTGGACAGTTTGGGCGTGATATCGATGCCGTTCTTGAGCCAGGTAATTCGGGGATTAGGGATGCCCTCGGCGTGACATCTGAGGCTGGCGGACACGCCCGGCTCCTGCGCCTGCGTCTCGGGGTACACCCGGATCACCGGAGGCACTGCGGGAAACAAGGGATTGGGCACTCGGAACCCCCCCGCCGGTGCCCCCCAGAGCTGCAGAGAGCCCTGAGCCTGGAGCCGGGCAGAGAAACAGCGCTCTGGCCTCCAGGGCAAGCTCCAGGAATGGTTTCCTACAGCTCAGCCTGGAGGGCAGGACACAGAAAATAATTTCCCAAGCCCTGGCACAGGTTGCTCAGAGAAGCTGTGGCTGCCCCACCCCTGGAAATGTCCAAGGCCAGGTTGGATGGGCTTGGAGCAACCTGGGCTGGTGGAAGGTGTCCCTGCCCATGGCAGGGGGGTGGGATGAGATGGGCTTTAAGGAAGGTCTCTTCCAACCCAAACCATTCTGTGATCCTCTGATTCTGTAATAGAAAACAGTAAACTAACACACCAAGGCCAGGGAGCAACTCTGAGATCCAATCTTGTATTTAGACCACTCTTGCTTGTTCTTGCTTTCATTAAGTGACTGATCAAACTTAATAGTTGGATTAAAACCTAAGGTGGGTTTTAATTTACAAGTTACTACTTACAAGTTACAGGATAAACTCCAAATCTTCACTGAGTCTGGTAATGAAGGAATTGGAGTTTTCGCCTATTAGAAGTAGTCTAATATTCAGTATTAACTGAATATCCATCAGGAAGTAGCCTGTGTATTTACTACCTCTTATTCTGAATAAGTAAAGTGTTTATCAATTACTTCTTTTCACTGAGAGGTTTTCAAAAAGTGACTTACCTCATTTCAGGAAGGCCCCTCTGAACCACTTAATATACTCAATTGGCAGAACTACTAATTATATTACAATTTCAGAGATGCTCATTGATTTTCAATCATGTTGCCTTCACTGCTCAAACCAACAAGGCTTAATAACACCCATTAACTCTTTCTTACCAATTTACTCACAAACTACAAAAAGAATTTGCAATATTGCAACATCAGTGAAAGACACCAGTGAGACTCCTTCACCTCAAGGGACAAATAAAAGGAAATGTGAGGATGTGCCATAACAGGGCTGATGGTGTTTGTGTTTCATAATGAAGGGCTCAACTTTTCCACCAAATTAGGAGATTTTGGGGCCCGTGATGTAGCTGAGGAAAATGAACAACAACTACTGGCACTGGTGGAGGACAGAGGAAAATTTGTGGGTTGTGTTTTGTTTTTGTTTTTTTTTAAGAAAGCCTGAATGAGTTAATAACAAACTTCTTCTGGAAATCACTGGCTTAAGGTATCAAATTCAGTGCTCTATTTTTATATAGTAACTCATTAGGCTCCAGGATTATCAAAACTAAATTGTCTTAACAGTTGCTTTAGAATAAAATGAAATCCTGGTTTGCAGCTTGTTATGTGTCTATACATCCATATGGGGACAGTTTAAATAAATACATTCTCCAGCACACACTTTCCATCTTCCTATTTCTATTTTTTATGGGTCTTACCAGAGAGAGATGTATTTTACTTCTGTCTTCTCCACCAACTGCCAAGCATTAACCAGAGCTGAGTCGTCAGCTTGGAAGGAAATCAGCCCCGACAGAAAGCCCTCAAGTCTACTTGGGTTTTATGGCTTTAAAAGTGAGAGACTGTTGAAGTGTAATGTGAGAGGAAATGCCTACAGCCAACTGGAGAGGAAAAAAAAAACCAGGGACTTCTAGCAAAGGAATGGCTTTGAACTCCACCTCTGCACTGGACCTGTGAGTTTAGTTCCCTGTCTTCTATTTCCACTACTTGAAAATAAAATAAAATATGTTGTAAGGTGAGGGAAGCACCATCCAATCAAAAAGACCAGGTTTGTTTTATTAAACTGAGCGCTCGATTTCTAAATAAAAGCATTTACTACCATTTTATCTCCTCTTCCCCACATTACTGTCAGGTTTGCAGCCCCTCCTGACTTCAGGAGGTGACAAATCCAAGGGGGAGGAGAGCAGGGGAAGGGACCAGCTGCTGGAGGTGCTGGTGGCTGTTGGAGCCATCCCTGTGTTCATTTAAGGTACAGTTCCCAAGTAATTCTGGGGAATAAGACTGGGAGTCATTTCATCAGTATCTTAGAAAATGAACTTAAATTTCTCTCAGTCAGTGTGTCCAGGCACAACACGATAAAGACAGTAATTTTTGTCCACTTTGACAGAATTTTATGAAGGTCCTGCACTCAATGGTTGTCTCACCTATTATTTGCTTGCTACTAGTAACATTTTGTGAATGAAATGATTTACTAACTGAGGTGCACTGAAAGCCCCTGTGATTTATTCAGACTCACGGCTGGAAGGTGCTGTGTCTCCTACAAACCCAGAGGAAAAAAAATTTACAACATCCAAGGAGGTCAAGTGCCCAAATCCGGGTGAAATCAACTGATTTGGCTGAGATGCCTCATGGCCAAAGGCATCAGAGCAATGTCACTCCAAGCCTGGTGTCTTCTTCTCACCTGCCAGCTCTCAGAGACAGAGCCCATCCCAGTCATCACCAATTTAATGCTCTCAAAACCAGTGGGGGCTGATATTTTCTTGTCATTGTTTGCTTTAGGCTTTCCTGTTCATCTGGGCACTCGTGCCAGCTCTCCCCATGATGGTCACAACCACTGTGATCCCCAGAATTAGAGCACTCCTTCAGAATCAGCCTCACACCTTGAGAGTCTACACGTGACTAATCCACCTATTTTACCTGCAGGGCTGAAAACACAATAGATTTATACTGCAAAAGGTAGCTCAGAGGTCCCAGACACTGAATCAATGCTCTGCACAAAAATTTCCTCAACTTAAATTTATAGCAAGGTATCTTTCCAAGAGTGATTAGTAAGGGAACTGGTTTTTTTCACCTACAAAAAAAGATGTGTTGCACCTCCATTCCTGCTCTCTTATCATTTTCCTGCTCCTACTTTTAAACTTTTTATTTTTTCTCCCTTGTCTTACATATTTCACTGCACAGGTAAATTATTGCATGCAAATGCCTTGTGATAACAGCAAACTGCAGAATGCATTTTTATTGTCCTTGCTACAAATTAATACATTCCAAGTAAGCACATTTTTACTTTAAACTTGCAAAGGTTTCAGCTCCAGACTTTAGGATATATGGATTACCCTTTGCTTTTTCCCTGGGTGAATATATATCATCGCTAACCATTACCGTGTCTGCAGCCAAGGGCAATATAAAAATGCCATTATCTTAAGCAAAGTAGGAAAAAAGAGGCATTGAAACAAGCAGGAGATTGGGTAGATTGCCTACTGCTGCATACTGAGCAGCACCTCAGTTGTGAGCAGCCCAATCCATTCCAGCAAAGCAGCTCAGGTGATAAAGCACACGATGAGCACAGATGGTGGCACCCAGGCCCACAGACATCCATTGCTGCTGCAGGAGCTCTGTACTCCAGGGGCTGGTAATAATTAACAGATTAGTCATTTACTTGAGATGTTTCACTCTCTCCATTTATGATTTGAAAGGAGTTTGCAGTATTGTATGTTTGCTCTTGAAAAGCCACATTACCAAAACACCCGTGCTCGGAACCTCTCCCTGCCAGTGCAAAATCTGTCCTATTGGACCCTTATAATTGGGCTGAGGATCAAATGGCTTTTTAAAACTGCTTTCAAGGAATACAATATTCTGATTTATGCTGATGTTTTCCTGAGTGCAAGGACCAAGGAAAATGATGCCCTACACTCAGCAGTCTCTTGATTTGCAAACTATCAATTTTCATAGTTGATTACAATTTTATGAGATTCTTTATCCTCAGCAACTCTTTTTTCCTCTTGAAAGTGATAAATTGCTTTTCCTCACTACAGTTAGTGTATGCTGTACACATTTCCCAAGCAATATCCATACATAGGAGAGAACATAATTTTCCTACTGTTCTTGGCTTCTCCTGATCAAAGATACCAGCACACAAAATGAATTTTTCATTCTTAAACTGTTTAAACACTGCCTTTCAGCACTTTCTTTTCTTCCAAAAATGTTAAGGGCCAGATGTATAAATACAGTGACTTAAATTTTACCACTAACTGTGAATTCTAAGATTGCTCAGCTCAACACAAACCTCCCACCCCAGCCAGGCTGCATTTCACGTGTGCTTCTTGCCCAGATGTGAGCCAGTGGTTTGGGGCACTCATATGGTGCTCTTCATGTTTTCTGCCTAACAGGATTCTCATCTCTGCTTGTCAAAATGAGCATCTGGACCTACCCACATTATTTGGGATATCCTGAACCAGCTGATACAAAGGGAAGTGCTGCAAAGCAATGAGCAGTTGAGCAGCAGTAGAGCTCCAAATCCCAGAAACTTCCAATGTCGTCAAAATTGGGCTGCAAAATTTCTATTTAAGCTCATATTTCCTAACTTCCTATATCCCTTAAGCAATGCAAAAGTCAGTGTTATGTTCTAAAAAGAGGCAAGGCAGAAAGCAAGATAAAGAGAATATAGTATGTTCAATAAAGCACATGAAGTGAGCACATAGAACTAGGATCAGATTCTTTTGTAAGCTGGACTGGTGGGTCTCAGTGGGAACAGTAAGACAGGGCCCAGGTGGTACAAAAAGGATCCAAGGACACTGGAAGAGTTACTGCAGCTTTGAAAACACTGAATTAACTGAAAAACAGTCTAAAAGTTTGAAACTGTCTGTACAGACGCAGTGAGCTTGGGAAGGGTTGGGGATAAACCCTTTTACTGCCAGTTGGCTCTTCTTTCTCTATTCTCTCCCAACAGACAAACTTGGGAGCTGTCAGAAAAAAATTCTGATAACTTTTTTTCTGATAATTTTTTTTGTGGAATAAAAACCCCTACACGTTTTTGATGTTAAAAGTAGATCAGTGCCTCCCCAGAGGAGACAGGAGAGCAGATACACCCGAGTTCTGGCTGACTTAGTTCTGTCACATTCTCTTACCGTTTTAGTCCAGTACAGGGAAGCAACAAAAACCCTCCCGTGTAGAAGATGGAGTTTTTAGTTTGATACAGACAGACAGAGACAAGCCCCAGCGCTGAGCAGAGCCCATCAACCACACTTAGAGTCTCAGCATCTTCCCTCTATTCACTTTGGCTCAGTTTCTTCCCTCTACTCCTGTCAAGAAAAATTCCTCCATTTGTCCTTTAAGTTATTGAAAACCGAGGTTTCCCTGCAGAGGGCTCTGCCTTGGGAACCCCCTGATGCATCTGAAATCCAGCAAGGCTGTCCTGCCATCAGGGCTGTCACCCCAACATCAGTTGCTGGACAGAGGCAGAAAAGAAGAGAATTTAGTGATGTGGGCAGGCAGCCAGCCACATCAACAACTGCAAAAACCTGGCTTTGAAAAGCCTAATGGCATACACAGGAATATCAGATGCTGTAAGACAAAGATTCCTGCACTGTTTTCTAGCAAGCCTGGGTTGATACCAGAATGCCTGGCATTTTATTCAGTATTTAGTGACTATACAGCAACATTAAAAAGCCAACAAGAAAAGTGGGGGTTTTTTTGTATAATGGCATTTTTCTATCAGCAAGAAAACCCCTGTGCAGCTGTGGTGTGAAACTTCCACTTAAAAGAAAATGTGATCTTTCAACAAGTTAAATCTAAGTGGCAGGCACGAGTATGAACAGATCACCCCCTCCCCACACTCCATCCAGCATTCCTCTTATTCTGGTTTTAGTTTCAAAGCCTTTGGGCCTTCTATTCTCAGTGATGATAAAGTCTACATTGTTGTCTGCCAACTAAACTCCATTCAGGCCTCATAATACATCACATAATAGACACGGGATTAAGTTGTTAGCTGGCTTTTCTTTCAACTGCCATTCATCAACCAAATAGCACTTTGAGGAAGGAAACCTATTTTCCCAGCTGCAGCTTGCACAATTTAGTTATCCACATTGCCAAGATTTACAGTTTACTCTCTCAAAAGATGACAAATTATTATGGAGAGACATTAAGTCAGTTTTCATTCAAATCAAGCGGGTGCCTCGTGCTCCCCTCCAGGTACTCGCTGTGCTGGGGGAGCACTTCCATCCAGCACACCTGGTTTTTAACTTAAACCTAAACCTCATGTCCACCATGGCTCTTCTTAACATCCATAAATACCCCTTTTTACTGTTCCTCCTCTCACTATTAACCTGTGTAACCTGCTCTTACCAGTTGAAAGCTCTCCTTTGTGCATGCCTGCACACATGTAGAGAAAGGACTTGATATTAATTTTCCTTAGATTTCTTCTAATAAAGTTATTGAGTTTTCCTTAAATATAAACACTTCCATACCAGAGTATGTCAAAATCTGCCCATAGTTAGCAATGGGTGACCCTGTCTCCTGTTCTGGAAATACTGCTGGGCATACTAGCACATGGAAATAAGGGTTCAAAGTTGGAAAAGGATGTTGGTGCTGGGGAGGTAGATACTCCATGGGTTGCTCCCTTGATGAAATGCTGGTTTAATCTCATGTAATTTTAAACTAAATCCGACTGACTGAGTTTGAGGTCAGGAGAAAGATAGCGAGTGCCTCAATATAAATTCCACCAGGCACAAATGTGGTCCAGGGGACGGAGGTGAACGAGAATGCTGGAATATGGCCCGTGTGATTCTCTCACCCATAAAATGGTTTGCCCTCATTTTGCAACCCAGTGGGCCAGTGTAAATAGCCCTCAGTGAACCAAGCTGAGTACAGCAGGGCAGGAATCTGATACATAGTTGGGAGTTGGATGGCTAGTTTTGGAAACATTGCTGTATTTATTTAAATATTCTGGGCTATTTCGTGCAACAGAAATGATTTTCTGGAAGAAGAAATTATCGAGGCAACACTTGTGTTGACAAAAGTAGTAATTAGTTTAAGAGATGCTTTGAAATAGTGCTCTGAAGTCTGTGGAGGTGTCAGTGACAGCTTTTCTGACAGTGAGGATCCCTGCTGAAGGCCAGGTAATTACACACAGCCCCCTTGGCACTTTTCTTTCTGACTGTGAGTGAGCCCCGAGCCGCGCTCGCTCTCGGGCACAGAGAGTTTGGGCCGTGGCTTCACACACCTCTGTGTGAACGAGGCTAACACACAACTTTTCTCAGGGAAGGTTTTCACGGAATGTCATATATGCCATTTACTAACCATTCACCTGAAGGATGTGGGTCTGATACAGCTCCTCGTAGCCGTAGGCATGACAGGTGTAATTGCCCATGTGCACGGTCGTTACCTTGGTGATGTAGAGGGAATCGTCCTCTCCGAAATCCTGCATGGAACAGAAGACAGGAAAGGTGCCTTGTTATTTAGTAACAATATTTTAAACACTCTGTGAATGGAGACTACCTGTTCAGTGGGTTTGATGGCATCACAGCCTGGGGACGCAGCTTGAATTCTGAACAGGAGGTTTTAAAGTTCATGAATCAACAGGCAGGGAGGAAATGAGAGGTGATTTAAGAGTAAGGAAAGCATCTCATCTGAGAATACAAACTTTTGTGCTGGTTGCTAACAAGGTGCTCTTTGCACATAAAAAGATGGCAAGCTCCTGCTGTTTAATTTATGGGGGAATTTAATATCTCCCTGTTAACCTCAGACGCATAAAACGCAAACCTTTGGGTGGGTTCAGGGTTCCTTTATCTGTGCTGGTTCTTAGAAAAGGCACTGCAGCCTTGAGACTTGAGAAGAAAGAACTGAAGCTGTTTGTCACTTACCTCAGACAATATCTTAGGCAGGAGACAAGCAAGTAGACAAAAAGCCTTTTCTCAGACAAACCTGTTTAGATCTGTAAATGTTTAACAAGTATCTTTCTTCATCCCCTTCATCTTCCTAGACCTGCTCTTGCATTACTTCAATTTTTGACTATAGATGGGGAGGATATGAGTTAGTAGAGATGTTTTGGCACTTGAATATGTTGTACAAGTGCTCTGCTTAGGAATTTATTTCAACTCATTATTTATTTATTTACTTCAATATTTATTTAACAAATTACAGCTAACAGAACCACAGCACTGATGGGTATGTTAAGCAGCTTCTCTTGTTACTCCACTAACGTTCACACTTCTGCAGCTCCACAGTGTTTGCATTTCTATGCAAACCCTGGAGGATACATTTAAAAACAGTTCATGAGCTTAAAGAACGATTTTCCTGTAATCATCCCCACGTGGGAAGCATGCTAAACTGACCTCTTTGCATAATTTCACTGCAGTATTATGGGAAAATCTCAAACTTCGAATCAGGAGGCACAAATCCTGTACAAGGGGGTGAGTGTTGGAGAGTGGCTTTGCTCCTGGAAACCCAAGGGCTTGTTTCCAAAGCTCCAGTGTGCAGCTGGAAGGCAGCCCAGGGGGCAAGGGGAAGCCCCTCCATGAGGTCCTGCCTGTGCCACCCTGGTGACACGGTCATGCAGCAGCGGGTGAGGAGGGGACAGCTCACCACTGTGTCTGCCAGCAGGGCTTGACTGAGCAGGCCAGGGTGCACAGACTACACAGGAAGGTCACGTTGCTCTGCTAGTTGGGAGTCAGGAACCTGGTCCTAATTTCTTTGTGCTGGAGAGAGGGAATCCATGTGCCCTTCTCTGCTGCACCCATGGCAGCGCCAACACAAGAGTCACAGAATCATAGAATATGGTGAGCTGGAAGGGACCCATCAAGATCATCAAGTCCAATTCCTGGCCCTGCCCAGGACACCCAAGAGTCACACCATGTGCCTGAGAGCATTGTCCAAACACTCCCTGAGCTCTGGCAGCCTTGGGGCTGTGCCCACTGCCCTGGGAAGCCTGGTCAGTGCCCAACCACCCTCTGGGGGAAGAGCCTTTTCCTGAGATCCAACCTGAGCCTGCTCCAGCCATTCCCTTGAGTCCTGTCTCTGCTCTTCAGAGTGAAGAGATCTGTACCTGTCCCTCCACTTCCCCTCCTGAGGATGGAGAAGGAACCACCCCCCTGCACTGCTGCTGCTGCCAACGCCTGCCAGGTGCTCAGCAATAACAAGCAGGAGTTGTTTGATCACCGGATGGGCTGATTTCTAAACCAACACCATTTGGGGCTCCTTCCACCTCACATTTCCTGCCTCTTCACGGTGCACCTGCTGCGCAGTTTGAAGCTTTCCTTTCCAGCCACCACCTTTTGAACATTTTTTGAAGGAAGCTGCGGTTCTGCAGCAGACGTGAGATGCCAGCTGGCACCTTCAAGAGAAGTACAAAGGAGGCCATCTCTTGCAGTATGGATTGATCTGGCACTACTTCTGCCAGCTCTTGAATCTTCTCCAAAACCTTCTGTCTGGCACTAGAGAAGCGTCTTCGTGCCTCTCCTCTCAGTGGCAGGTCAGCACTGGCAGGGGGGAGGGAATTTTGAGAACTTGCCTAGTTTTTAGACATGCTTTAAGGCAGATTTAGAGAAATATGGAGCTTACCAGCAGGACAATAACCCTTCCCAAAGCACAGACCTTCACCTGAGAAGGCACAGACATAACCATAACCTGGTTCTGTGGCAGTGCTGCCCCGATGGGCAAACATATCAACAATTACAAAGAATCAGAGTAAATCCACAGATGATCTGAAATCCATTATCTATCATCAAAAGCATGTCAGATATTATTGTCACCTCGGTGTCAGGCAGACTCAGCATCTACACTGTGGGATTAGCTGGTTAAGCTATCCAAGACATTATTACAAATATCTACTCAAAAATCCCCATTTCAAGCATTTGCCTGTTTTCTGGTCAGTTAGATCTTCCCTGATGGAAAGCAAAGATGCATGAGTAACTGCAAATAGAAAACATATCAACCCTGTTCAAACGATATTTGCATGAGATAGAGAAAATGCCTTGTACTGGAGGGGACTTAGTAACAGCTTTTAAAAGTTAAAAGAAACTCAAATTGAGTTTAGATCAATAAAAGCAGGATGGCTACTTTTATGGAATGATTTATAAGGAGTTGTGGAAAAACAGGACAATAAAATCTTCTCTATTTAAGTAGGTTTCTTCCTTTAAGACATCTCAGAAACATATTCTGAGTGCTTGGTTTGTGCTCTGTAATTGTCTTTTTATGGACAATCTGTTTTTTTCAATGCATACAAATGTATTAATATAAGTAAAGACCCTTTCAAAAACAAACAGATGCAAGACTATAGTATTATTCTCTCCCTCTCTAAATGTGTTTTTCTTGAAAAGAGGGGTTTATGTTGGTAAAAACATGGTTTATGACTTTTAAAAAATATTTTCTGATTTCTAGTGCTTAAAGAAAGTTATCAAGGAAGATTTAGGTTTAACACTGTATCATTTATGCTGGGATGAAGGAAATCATCAGCTCTGTACTAGAATCTGCACACACAGTAAATTCATATAAGACTACAGCATTATTAAAAATGAAAAGTGTTAGATGTGGAAAGGAAAAGGTGATTAAGAGATTAAAGGTTTGATACTGAACCTCTTGTTGCTACAAAAAGTAGTCTGAATTCTCTAAGAAATTAATGGCTCTTTCTGTGTGTTTATGGCAGCTCACAGTTTCTCCCTGTGTTTCCCTGTGGATATAATTAGTACATTAGGATTTCACAGCTACATTTTATATCTCTGGCTGCATTCTTATGCACAAGCACTTTCTGTGTGTGTTTCAGAAGGGTATATTTGGAAGTGCTGTAAAAACCAAGCCCCAGAGCACTAAGAAATGATGAGTCTTTGATTCCTTAATAGTCCCTAACTTTACATCTCACACTGGTCCCAGTCAGGAGTGCTGGGACACAGTGGGAAGCTGTTTGCTGGGATGGGGTGGGCAGAGGGAACGGGGTGAATTCAGGGTGGGAAAAGGCAGAGGAATCATTTCAAAGCTTTGGGTTTATTTCAGATGGCTTTTGTTTGTAAAGCCAGTTTTGCAAGTCACCACAAGTCTAAAAACAGAGTGAACCACAAACATCTATAAAACTGATGGAAGGTGATTCTATCACCCAGAACTATCCCACTTTTAAAGTTGGAGTATTTCAGGGCTGTCCAGGAGGCTCAGCAAGTGCTGCACCACCCAGGGAGTTGGGACTGCCCTATCCCAACCCCAAGAATGCCCCACAGTGAGCTAGAAAGGCATTTAAATGTATTGTCCCATGAAAAAGAACAGACAACCAGGAGAAAGTCAAGAAAAGTAACTTCTGAGACATGGTTTTCCTCATTTACCACTGAAGGTGAATTTTCATAGAGTCATAGAATCATGGAATGGTTTGGGTTGGAAGTGACCTTAAAGCTCATCCATTCCCACCCCCTGCCATGGGCAGGGACACCTCCCACTATATCCCAGGTTACTCCAAGCCCTGTCCAACCTGGCCTTGGACACTTCCAGGGATGGGGTGTCCCACAATTTTCTTGTGAAGAGGAAGAAACAGAAGTGATGAAACCAGAGGCAGAACCCATCTAACCCCACAGAGTGATGAACTCTGCACCACGGCAGCCAGAGAGGCACAGGGTGTTCATCACCTCTATTTTATGAATTTCATTATAAAATAATTCTACACATTCTGATAAAAAACCCTCAGAAACCTATGCTTATAATTTCTCATAATTGATAAGGTCGACTAGTGGCAGCTGATAAATTGGCTTCTCCAGCAATTCATCTCATGTTTTCTCTCCCTTTTTCCAATAAAATGTTCTCTGCCCTTCATGAGCTTCTTTCATGTCTGGCAGTTACCCCTCAACTAAAAGACTGATTAAATGACCTTAGAATATATTTTAACTTTTCAAGATTAAATAAATGCACCACCCTGCCTTTTACATTGATAACAGCTTGGTAATCTATAAAATATATAAAAAAAAAAAGCTGCTATTCACACAGTCAAATTCAGAAAACAACAAAGCAGATACCAGAAAATGGATGTGTTCCTTTTTTTTTATATTGTATTTCCTTTCCATCACTGCTGATTACCCAAGGCATCGCTCTCTCCAAAGACAGGATGTTCCATATTTATTTATCCCCTTCCCATTCCAAGGCATTCCCTGGGCACGGGCTCTGCCGGGGCTCGGCGACACCGCGCTCGGAGACATGGAAAACATGGACATTGCCTGGAAATCCTGCTCATGTTCTGTCCCAGGTGAATCCAACCTGTGACTGTAACACCACAAATCTCCTGCTCTGACACCCCGGAGGGAGCTGGGGGAGAGGAGCCCCGTTAACCCTGGATATGGATCCAGCCCCAATGCCAGGGGGTGCACCCGCCACCCACCTTCTCCTGCCTGCTGCAGATGCTTCTTCATGAAGCTTCCCAACATACCCTGGGGCTGTCCCAACATTTAAACCCTTTACATTTTTTGCCAACTCTCCTGTTTTCCAGGAATTTTGAAGAGGAGTTAGTATAAAGTAGATTCAGGCTTATTATTTTTTAGGTTAACTTCCAACTTGCTCAAGAAAAAAACTCCAATAAGGAACAGAAAAGCCAATCCCAGAGACATAAAAGCAGAGACTCCCCCATCTCCCCAGCTCTGGGGGAGGCACACTGGCACATGTCACCCTGCAGTGTGGCACTACTGCCACAGGCAGGGACACCTTCCACTAGACCAGGTTGCTCCAAGACCATCCAACCTGGCCTTGGACACTTCCAAATTCAAGAAAAACACCACCCTGATTTCACAGTCACTAAGATGTATTAACTAGTTCCCATGAAAAAAGCTTGCCTGATCCTCACAGTCCCAGAAATCTCTCTCTCTGATAATGTTTACAGGGTTTTAAAACAAAATGTACCCAAGCATTTAATAAGACTATTATTATTCAAAATCTACAACAATGGCTATCACTTTGGAAACGATTTCTCCTCACTAATCAAATGTCTCTGATCTTTTTTTACAATAGATTCATGAGTGATTCATATAAAAATAATAAAAATTAAATTAGTCATGGGCTCTTAAATCACTTTCTTTGGTGTTTTTAATAATTCATTTCCAGAGACAAGCTGAGAACTTATGCTTCATTAATATTATTTGTTCTTGGTTTTACACATGCTATCACTTTAGTCATTTACATGGAGAAAAAAATCAGCCTTAAGCAAATGCCAGAAAACTATTGCAAACACAGCCTGATGGGACATTAATTTATCTTTTCTTGTTTTTCTGCTCAAAGAATTTAACACAACATAAGACTTTGCTGGTGAGCCAAAAAAAAAGTTTTTGCTTGAACATATGGAAATGAACTTTTTAGATAGTTGTGCAATTATAATATAGATAAAAAATGGGTGAGTTTTATATCCTGAGAAACTCAGAGACAACATTACAAGGAAAATCAATGGTAGGTACATGCCTCTAAAAATGCAAGTGGATACAATTTCTGTAATCTTCATTATGGCAAAATGTGAGGCTCTATATTCTGAAAGTACTGCCAGAAGTAATTCTCCACTTAACCTCTGCTTTAGAGCCTGCAAAGACCTTAAGGAAATACAAGGATTTTGTAAACTTTGATTTGAAAGTGAACAAACTTGGCTCTAAAGGTGCAACTTTGTGTCATTCGCTCCCATCGCTGCAGCATCTGGGTTTGATCATTTTAACAGCCCAAATTCCCCTAGCAGGGAATTAATGGGGTTTATTTTTTTTATTATTTAACAGTGAATCTACATTAAAAACATGAGGGTATCACCTTCATACAGACTGTTTTAATGGGAAAACTAATGCCAGGGAGTTGCACTTTAAAGGTTGGCTGTTTGCTCTGGGTTTCAAATATTAAAGATGGCAAACAACTTGTTAGAAAAGCTGAGTTTTGAACTAATGATCTAAGGCCAGTTTGAGTTAAAATGTACAGATAAAAATGAAATCAGTAATTAAAGACACTAAAGAGTTTCTGCTCTAGCTACTTGCATTACACTTGGGAATTCACCACGTTCTTATCTACCTGTACACCACAATATTTGTTTTCTTATGGTAATCCTCTCTTCTCTGTTGTTTGTGTCTGCTTCTGAAGGAATAACTTATGTTTATAAATTTTATCAATTTATGTATTTTTCTCTGGAGATAATGTCAAATCATGTGAAACAATGCCCTGTAAATATTATGTAAGTACCTTTGACTCCATGAGGAGTTTATTATACTTTCAAATTGAGGAATGCTTGCATAAGCATATATTTGGGAAAATGTACTGCCTGTTCCTAGGAGGCAAAAGTATATTATTTTGAAAGATGACACATCTGAACCACTTCACTATTTGTAATCAGAAATCAATTTATAGCTATGACAATCTTATCAGTTTCAGCTACATTATAGTTATTTTCTGCATGAGAAAAGTTGATGTGACTTTTTAAAGCAGAACTGCAAAGGGACTTCTAATGGATAAATAATATGCATGGGTAATTTATGGAGAAATAATACTTTTATGCTAAAAGCAATCTTAAATGTTTGCAAGAGAGATCGTTTAATTACATGTACCATTAGCATGGCTCTTCTTCAATAGCTGTGTGACAACTCATTAACAGAGCTCCTCACAGACAGGACAAGACAAATTATTATGAGTTGCTTATGAAAGGTTCTGATTAAGAGAGCAATGAAAAATTATTAATATTTTGTTGCCAATCAAGATATCACATAAAAATGATTTAACTAATGCACTCAAACAACCAGGCTTTATAGTCATCTCCAATCTTTCAGTCCTGTGCAAATTTAGGATTATCTAGGTTTTTGTTGGCTGTCTTTGTCACTTGCAGTATTAATGTGGAACACGGTCATCCTTCTCAGACCACATTTGCCATGAATCCAGAGAGAACAAAGCCAGGAAGGACCCTCAGCAGTGCCTCTCCTGTGCTGCTCTCACACCTGGCTGGAAGGATTCTGGTTTTTCTAGACTTGAGCTTCCATTTTCATCTGATATCTTGAATTAGCATTTAGAAGAGAAAGAGTTTAATTGAAACATAATACCAGGATTTTTCTAAGTGTGTGACTATCCTGTAGGTCCGTATGTGATTACCATTGTGCCAAGAGCAGAGAGGATTTTCTTGAAGTTAAAAAGGTACAATTAATCTCCTGTTGCACTTCCAATTAGCCAAATTGCCAACCTTATTGTGAAAAGCAGAAATGCAATCGAGTTTCTGCTTGAGGCGCCCTAGAAGAAAACTGAAGTAATTTAATTAACTGCCTTCAAGTACATTAGAAGCACGCTGCCTTTACTTCCCTGCTGTCAATGCCTTTAAATAGATTATTGTTTAATGGGAGTTTCTGCACCCACAAAAGGCTGAACCTTTGAAGTGTCTGCTGCCACCTCCCAGCCTGTTGGACACACATGGCTGCACACACATTGCTGCATTTTCACGTGTCACCTTCTCAAAGCCAGGGCAGGTGACACCTCCGTGGGACAAGCAGCAACCCCAAACACGAGGTGTTCACGCTGCAGATGATGGCTCAGGTTTCACAACTACAGGACTTTAAAAACTTGGACTAAAGCTGGACAAGCTCGAGCAGTGGCCCCTGGGAATCTCATGATGTTTAGTGAGACCAAGTGCTGGTGCTGCCCCTGGGTCGGGGCAACCCCTGGTGTGAATCCAGGCTGAGGATGAAGAGATGAAGAGCAGCCCTGGGGTTGCTGGTGGATCAGAGGTTGGATTCACAAGTCAGCAAGGAAACTACACAGCTGTGTGCTTAAAAGATCAGAGTTTAACAGGCCTCCACCAATAGCTCACCAAAGACTTTCTTTCTAAATGCTCAGCTCTATGGGCCACACACCAACCAGGTACAGGCAAATGAATTTTTTTCCCCTTGCAAACAAGAAAGACTCAGTTAAAAAAGCTGCAGTTCAGTTTGTGGACAACTCTTGGGGGCAAGAAAAAAAGGAAAAAGCAGCAAGGTTTAAGAAATGTTGGATTGCAACACAGACTAAAAACTGAGCCTGAAAACAGCTTTTTCAGAAGATGATGTTAAGGACTTTTACCGAAAAAAACTACAGCTGTGTAGTTTCCTGACTTGTGGATCACAAGCCAGCAAAGTGCACTTGCAGCCCAGAAAGCCAAGTGTCCCCTGGGCTGCATCACCACAAACGTGGGCAGCAGGGCAGGGGAGGATTCTGCCCCTCTGGACCACTCTGGTGAGACCCCCCTGCAGAGCTGCCTCCAGCCCTGGGAACAGCACAGAGAGGACATGGAGCTGCTGGAGACAGTCCAGAGGAGGCCCCAAGAGGATCAGAGGGCTGGAGCAGCTCTGCTGGGAGGAAAGGCTGGGAGAGTTGGGATTGTTCAGCCTGGAGAAGAGAAGCTTTGGGGTGACCTCATTGTGGCCTTGCAGGTCCTGAAGGGAGCCCACAAGAAAGAGGGAGAGACTATTTACAAGTGCCAGGACAAGGGGGGACGACTTCAAACTGGAAGAGAGGATGTTTACATGGGATATTAGGATGAAGTTCTTCCCTGGGAGGGTGGGGAGGCCCTGGCACAGGTTGCCCAGAGAAGCTGTGGCTGCCCCATCCCTGGAAGTGTCCAAGGCCAGGTTGGACGGGGCTTGGAGCAACCTGGGCTAGTGGAAGGTGTTCCTGCCCATGGCAGGGGGTGGGACTGGATGATCCTTAAGGTCCCTTCCAACCCAAACCATTGTGTGATTCTATGATAAATAAAAAGACTGGATTTACCAGCTGAAGGACCCCCTTTCAGCCCTGCTACCAACCAGTGCTTCAGACCTGCAGGTGCCCACCCTTGGCAGCCACAGAGGGGACAAGTCTGAGCTCGAGCATCCCACAGAATGCCCATGGTGGCAGAGGGAAAAGGAAAAATGGCAATCCCCAAATTGTGCCACCTCAAGCAACCAGACCAGAATACAGATGGCAGCAAGAGATACAGAACATAAAAAATTTTATACAGCTTAATTAAAGATGAAAAAAGGTGTGGAGGTGTTCATTAGACTAAAAAATGTTGATGTGCAGTGGTAGCAGGTGTTATATGACAAGGTGATAGAGGTCATAAACTGACATGTGAAACATTAAAATTGAAGCATAAATCCTGTTTTTTTTCCCTGTGAGAATCTCAGTGCTCTTTTGATAGAGTTTCTCAGTGAAATACTAGTTCAAACAGATCAAAAAGGGATTTTTTTTTTTGCTGTATTACACTCCATGGGAGTGTTGAATCATTCAGGAACCAGTGAGCTTATGTGCAAAGACATAACTCTGCCTCTTAACATAGAATAATCAATGGGAAAGAGAATTACTTATAAGCAACCCAGAAATCCACTTGGGCTGGCACTAAATGATGGGAGGAACTGGCATTTCAGTCTGAAAATGTACTCAGCATTCTCTTTAAAATAGTAGGAGTTGCAAATGAACCCTCACAGCCAAGTGCTATCTGTCCTGCAGGGATGTGCTTCTACTCCAATTCTTGGACTGTCATTTTATGTCCAGTTCACATATAAATTTTAATCCTTTAAGATTAATCTTACCATAGACAAAATTTCATAAATGTGAGATAAGTACTGAAAATTTTCATTATTTTTGGCCAATAAATTCTAAGACCACTCTTAAGCCTCCATTGCATTTCAATGTCCTGCTCAAAGCAGTGACAAGAAATACATTTTAAAGGATAATACTTGCTTGGATGAAAAGAAAAAGATGTTTTGATGGTTTTAATTACCGAGCTTGTGTACACAGTAATCACCTATACATGGTGCACATGATTTTCCTGCTAAGGTAGAGCCAACAAATAAAATACTGAGATGCCGTGTGCATTTCTATCCCATGTGCTGTAATTTTCCTGTTTTAATGCAGAAGAATAAACCAAAGATTTTTCCCATTTCAGCAATCCTGGATACACAACAATTTAGGGAGCTACAGTATTGACTGTAACAGCTCTGAACTGAGTGGTTATCAAATTAACAAGAGCTGAACGAAAATATAAATCAACTCTTGCTGTAGTGTAATTAAAATAAAACCTGATTTACCGTGTACTTCAATGCAAAGAGAAATGAAATACAGACCATATTTTCTGTACACTACTTTTCACTCTCTCCATAATTAAATGTTATTAAATAAATGACTAAGTTTATGCCATTATTCAGGTATTGTCTCTACTATCAACTATGACTCACAGATCAGACCAGCACTGCGAATTAAAAGAGATTCATCTTCCTTCCTGTGAGGGCACTGCCACACCCTGCTGAATAATCCCATTTTTAAACTGCTCCTCAGAAACAGCAGCCAAGGAATGAGAGAGGAGTATTGGCTGAAAGGCAAGTGAAACAGGAGGGAGAGAGATAGAAAAGTATTATTTGATTCAGAGAGGGGAGAGAGTCATTGCCAATCCAAATTGTTTCACACTCTCGATGAACCTGTTTCTTCGTACTGGGAAAGACATCCCTGAGGATCTAATGGTCTGTAGAGCTGCTTGCCTCTGACTCTCCAGGTGTGGGGACCACAGGTTGCACCAATGGAATGAGCAACCAGGGATGAAGTCCCTGTGCTGGGTCACTGCAGCACTGAGCTTTAATTTCACGTAACATGTTCCAAGTCCTCCTGCTCTCCACCGCTTTGCTTTTACCCCTCGGACATACTCACGTACACCAAACATCACGCCAGCTCCCAGTTTTCCACAACAACAAGATAAGACTCGTGCCCTTTTAACTATGACCTGCTGAGTGAATGAGGTCACACTGGAGGCCCTGCCCAGACAGTGGCGGTGGGAACACGTACGTTGATGTCCTCCAGGTCGAGGAAGTTGAGGACGACGCCGTTGCGCTTCCAGACGATGGGGGGCCGCAGGGCCCCGCGGATGCCGCAGGTCAGGACGGTGCTGAGGCCCACGGTGATGGTGGTGACAGTGACCCTCTGCTCCTCCGGCAGGCTCAGCCGAACCACCTCTGTGAAAGGCACAGCGACAGGAACAACGTCAAACACCACATAGGGAAGCTGTGCCTCTCCTCCCCCGAGGCCATTTGGAGTTGGCTTCCCACCAAGTCCCCCAGACCACAGCAAAAACCTCCTCCTTCCCTTCGGGTAAAGGAAAAAAAACCAGAGAAACTGAAAGACCTGAAACCAACCGAGCTATAGCAAAATATATATATTTACGTCATCATCATGGCTAGGCTTTGCAAACAAAGACTTGGGAAGGGCTCTACCCACATTTGTTACCAGTGCGCTGGTGGCTAAAAAGGCCAATATGAGATAGGCACAGCCAGTTGCAAAAGGCACAGCAGAAAGACTCCTTAAGTGGTATATTCTGCAAGACACGATTCTTTCTGTGTTGTCTTTTCTCCTCAAGAGTGATCCTGTGTGCTTTCTCAAAAGCATCAGCAGCATTATAGGTGGTGTGTCTCCAGACCTCCCGATTGGAGGCCAGAGCAGACATAGCAAAATATGTATATTTACATATATTACAGTTATATACAGTCACAATACTACGTACATATAAAAAGAGAACCCCAAACAACCCCCTCCAAAGGGGAAGGGAAAGGGAAAAGGGACAAAACCACAAAAGAAACCCGAAGTAGGTGTGCACAATCAATAAAGAACTAGCAAAAGAAAATCTTACTGCTCTCCTTGAGACAGCAGAATTGCGCCAAGCACCGCCGGCACCCTCCACCTCCCGGGATCAGCAGAAACAACAGGGCCCGAAGGCCTCAACTCCCAGATGAGCAAGAGGCTTCTCTCTCCTTCTTATTTATGCCCTGGCTTACGTAAAAATCGTTTGGAGTACCGGGAACGTGGCCACTTCCTCACCAAGGAAGGCCTAGACTGAAACTATCACATCCCCCCTCTGCCTTCTTTCTTTCTCATTCCAGGAATAACTCCG
This sequence comes from Pipra filicauda, assembly GCF_003945595.2. Taxonomy (NCBI): domain Eukaryota; kingdom Metazoa; phylum Chordata; class Aves; order Passeriformes; family Pipridae; genus Pipra; species Pipra filicauda. Next base: position 1,738,172 of record NW_024105086.1, read on the forward strand.
AAGGATTTTGGCAAGGAGGTGGAATATCTATGCTGTAAAACACCCAAAGACATAACCAATAAAGCCAAGTAAAGAGACAAGTGGAATCTGCTACAATCAAAGTCACTGTGTCCCTTTGCTGAGGCATCTCAGCGGCAGCTGTGGCACGAGGGCACTGAGGTGGCCCACGGGCCAGCCTGGCTGACACAGAGCAGTATCAGGAGGACAGGGAGGACAAGCTCTCTGGCTTGAGATCATCTGGCTTTGTTTCTCTGCAGCCCTCTTGCCAAGGTCCTTTGAAAAAGCACAAAAATGAGTCATGTTCATTCCTTGAAGAAGAAGAATTAAGGTCAGACTGCTGTTGCTGAAACATAGATAAACCCAGTTTTAAATTATCCAAATACTGGAAGCCACCAAACAGGAAATCTTCTTTAGCAAAGACAGCCATATATGGCATCTGAGATACAGATGTCCTAAAAACCAAAGCTTTCTTGTATTTTATTTAAATTAAAAAAAAAAAACACAACAGTTATTTTGACTTACATGTGCCACACAAAAGAAACTCCTGAGGCAGACCTTACTGAATCCTCATCACCACCTCTTTGAAACCACATCTCCAACATTACACCCCACACAGGATCTTCATGTCACTTCCTGGGAAGATCTCAATGCCATGTGCACTTTCCTCCAGCCCTCTGAAGTGCTGACTTTCAGTGAATCTGAACACCTATTTTATCATGTCAGTTCACAGATTAAGATGTGATTTGGCCTTAAACTTTAACGGCTTTGGTGGGAAAATCTTGCATTCATTGATGGGGCTTGAATGATGGAAATGCATGGAATAAAAATGAAAAAAAAAAGGTATCTACATTGGCAAGCACCACTTTCTACATCTTCACATGTAGTCAAATTGAAAAATTGCTTTAACATCTCTTGAGCAGCAAATCTCTTAAATCTGTTCACTAAAATCCTCAGGCTATGTCAGCAGCCTTGGGCAGCCTGGACAAACTCAGTGCTCTGCTCTAGCAACTGACTGTGAAGAATTAGTGCCAAATCTGCTTGTGCAGACGTGCTCCAACAGCTCTGCACCCCTCCTCTCCTGCTTCTTCCACCTAAGAGAGGAGTCAATGTGCCACAAAATGTATTCGCCACTGTGGATCTGAGGCTGACTTTGGGCTGCAGGGATCCATACAGATACATCCCATATCTGCCAGCAGTGAGCATTTCTCCTCCTTAGAATTCCCAGTGCTGTTTTAGGAAGAGTACAAGCTGTTTTAAATAACAGGTAGTTATAGTTATGATAGATGGGTGGTCAAAATTAGGAATTTTTTACCAACTTGGTGCTAGTATTTGTTGGCTTCCAGAGGCATTACATGAGAAGAGAGACTAACAGAATCCAACCACCAATATTCTGTGCTTCACACCTTAAAAATCAGAAGGGGAGAGGAATTAAGACTGGGAAGGAGAACGTTACCCACACAAGGTCACTGAGCTGGTTGGCGGCTGAGCCAGGAAGAGATAACACCCCCTTAAATCACACTGCCCTCAGGTACCTGCTGGGAGAGATCAGGGATGTGGCAACTCAGGGGCACAGGCATAGGAGTGGAGACACCCCAGAGAACCACCGAATGGTTTGGGTTGGAAGGGACCTTAGAGCCCATCTCATTCCACCCCCCTGCCACGGGCAGGGACACCTTCCATTAGACCAGGTTGCTCCAACCTGGCCTTGGACATTTCCAGGGATGGTATGACCATCCCAACACCCCCATCCAGCTTCCTGAAGCATGTAAACAGCACACAGGGGCTAAAAATGTAGTTATTTTCTGCATAATAAAGAACTCCTTTTAATGAATAAAATATTTGGAGCGCACTTGACAGGATAAAGAACTGATAATTACAATAATTTGTAGCGTGGAGTAGGGCTAATGAGGACATCTTTTCTTGAGGAGAAATGAAATAGAGGGCCATTCATTTACAAGAGAATTGTTTTTTCATCTTACTGCTGTTTTCCTTAATTCCCTCTGCTGTTTTTCATCCTGCCCTGAGCTCCCTGGCTCATGCTGGGCTCCCATAAGCTCCCTCTTCAGCAACGTTTTTTGAGTGCTTTGTTGCAGCAGAATTTAAGGCTCCCTGCCCATCTTCCAAATGACTGCTAAAAAGGCTTTAGCTTTTCCTTTTTAGAAGCACAGTAATGAAAAATACATTAACTTTTAATTAAGAAGACACCTTGCACAGCTGCCATTCCTGGATGAACCATATGAGGCCAGGAGATGACTTTTTTATGTTAAAGCATGTAATTAGCACAGAACACTTTAACAACACAAACACACTCCTTTTTAGAGTGTTTCTATGGAGCATATTTGAGAGCATCTTATTACCAATACATTTGAGGGACTCTTATTAACATCTAAAAGCCTTTCTACTACTACAGAATTATTTTGTGTGGTTTCAGTTATTGCTTTGTTGTTATCCACAGAAAAGATTTCCTTATGCAATCAGGTGTATTGGGGAGGAAACAGGATTCCCTAAGAGGATGGGAGGCTGAGCTTTTGAAAAATCTCTTAAAAAACTCAAGAGTCTCGTACCTAATTTATAGAGCTTAGACACACTGAAGTTATTTGATTTATGTGTACAAATTATTCAAGTCACCATAATGATTTTGTGTAGAGCTCCTAGATTAAGTATTGAGCACTTTTCCTTTTATTTTTAAAAACCTTTAGGAGATAAAAGGATTTTTACCATGTGTGTAAAACTGAACATAACAAATGGTGCTCACTTGCAGAACACAAGCTGACATGGAATTTGGTCCTAAAATCAAGCAGTTTTATGTTCATTTGGAAATTCTGCAGGATGATGCATGGAAACCAGCCTTCTACATCCCATAGGTCCAACGAGTATCAGTCCTTGCTGACCACAGTCATCAAGTCATGTCAAACCTGGTACTTCTCTCTGGGATTTCAGTTGAAGTTACTCTTCAGCTTATTCCAGCTGGAAATAAAAAAAAGTTCTTGCCTCCTGTTATCAGAGAGAGATGCCATCAGCAGAGAATGGGATGCTGTCATTTTTCACTCAACTTTTACTGGTTTCAGACAGGGTTTTGTAATGATCACCTTTAAGAAAGAACTGAATTAAGGCTGACTCTGTATCAGAGGACCTGAAGTAACCTTTAATCAGGCAGATGAAAGACACTAAATATGGTACAAAATCAAGATCAGTGAAGGGTGGCCAGGACACCACAACCTGCCCTTTGGTGATGGCAGAGCTCAGTGCCTGAGCACTGTGTGGCTCAGGAATCAGGGCAGTGCCATCTCCAAACCCTTCTGCCCTGTTCTGGAGGGTGAGAGATCAATCCCTCCCTGTGTGCCAGGGGTTCTCCCACCTTTCCTGCCTGGCCTGACACTGAGCCTGAAGCACTGAGCACCTCTGGTGACCCAGCAGTTGCCATCCTGATGTTCTCACATCAAATTACATTAAACTCCTTGCAGTGCCAGTCCCATGGCGAGAACGTGAAGCCTTACTAATTCCTCTTCTTGTAAGAAAAATGTCAAGATCCTGTTGAACATTTTCCTCTGTCCCTCCTCCTCGCCAATGTTACCTAAGGTGCTAAGCTGGAGTTACACTGCACCCTCACCAGCTCTGCATACTAATGCAGCAGGTACTGCTTGTTGTGCTGGTTTATCATGGAAATCTTTCTCTCTGCTGTCATTTGCAGCCTGCCAAAGGCAATCATAATTTCCCCATGAAGACATGTATAATTGAGGTCATTACAGGGAGCAACCTGGAATGAACATCTATGGAGAAAACCTCCTTGATGTAGTGCCTCGTGGAGATAATCTACACAGTGATGTGGGGCACCTGCCTTTGCTCGTGCTGCACTACCTACAGACACAGATCTCACACTAAAAAGGGCTTAATACCATTAATTAGATCTCTTCCCTTAAATCTAAAGAAAATATCCTTTTTAATGCATTGTTGCCACCTTTAATCATTGTTATAGTTGTTCATGGATATCTTGCCTTGCTAAAACAGAATATCTTAGAATAGTTTGGGTTAGAAGAGAACTTTAGGATCATCTCATTCCAATCCCCTGCCATGGGCAGGGACACCTTCCACCAGCCTAGGTTTCTCCAAGCCCTGTCCAACCTGGCCTTGGACACTTCCAGGGATGGGGCAGCCACAGCTTCTCTGGGCAACCTGTGCCAGGGCCTTCCCACCCTCACAGGGAGGAATTCCTTCCTAATATCTAATCTACTCTGGCTCTATTGCTGAGATCATGCCTATGAGATGAGACAATGCCTTTTTAATCCTGTAACTCGTTCTCAGAGGGGAGAAAAAGAACCAAAACATCCCTTGTTTGATGTAACGGGAGAATGACTTTCAAAGAAAGTCTCCAGCACTGACTCTTGCCCCCAAATTAATGCTCCTGAGCAGAGAGACCTGCTGTTTGTGAACTGAAGCATGGGTAACACAGCCCTAAATACATCGTGTTTCTCCAGCAATGGTTCAAGTCAGGGTTGATTTAATGGGATGGAAACTTTAGTGTCTACTTAATTCCCCAAGTCCTGCAGCTGTGTTTATGCACTGCATTGCATTAGTAAAATCTGTTTATTGCCTCAGGGCCATGAAGGTCAGTGGTGACTTTGGCATTTGTTTCAACAGATAAAAGAGTTCTCTAGCTGAACACACTCTAAGGTGAGGAGCTCACTGAATCAAGAAAGTAAAAACAATTAATGGATCATAGTTAAAAACAGGATATACCCTTTTTAATTTTTCCCCCCCCCAATAAATTTGATGAGATGTATTTGGCTTTGCATGGAGTTTGGAGAAATTTTAGTCCCTCTTAAAGCTGAGCCAACTGCAGCTAATTGATTTTAAAATGACCATGTTATACGTGAGGTGTGTGCCTAAACATGCCACTGAAGATGAAGTTTGGCCAGACAATGAGAGACTCTGGTGCTACTGCTGGGGAGACATTGGGATGAGATGTCATCTGGACAGTCACAGCTGGGAGAGGTTAAAAGCAATGAAAAGCAGTTCACAGTGGGTCAGAATCTGTAAAGCACTGTATAATATGCTTATAAATTACTGATATTAGCATTTGATTTAGTTTCTATTCTACGCTATAGGCCAAATAAATGAATTAGTAACAACCTCAGTACACAAATCACCCTAGTTTGCCTTTGCAAACCTGTCCCACTGGCTGTTTTTAGGACTATCTCCAGAAGAAACAGTCATGCCATCACATTTTGCTGATTATTAAGGTTCAACAAGCTGCTCTCACCCAGACTCATCTCCTGTCCTCTCACCTGCCCTGAGACAGGGGAAAGGGCCATCCAGCACTCAGCCACAGAAGCAAACTCCATCTTCTGAATGCCAGCTTGGAATGACAGCAAAGCCAGTCATGCTACTAAAATTGTTTATGTTATTAATTAACAACATTAGAGCTGTTAATGAACATGATTAAAGTTGTTCACAATTAATGAACCCAGAGAATTCCTACAGCTCCCACATCAGTTCAGAGCAGGTGACTGGGATAAGGTTTCTGGCTTTCTAACCTGTGAAAAACACCACCAAGAGCTGGCTCTGCCTCTGGCCACCCTTGGTGTGACATCTCAAGAGCTTGGTGTCCCTCAAAAAGAGGCTCTAAGGACTGTAAGCTTAATTAATGTGAACAACAAAGCTAAGTAGAAATGTTCATACCTCAGCTTTATTTTGTAACTGCAATAATTCAGGTTCTTAATGTAATTTGTAAATCCTCAGGACCTCGTGTGTGCTACTTCAGAAAGCATTTTATTGTAAATTCTCTACTAAATTAGCAATGCTGTTTTCTAAGTCATAAAAAGGCATCATTATATTTCCAGCAGAATTTAGTACCTGAGGCCCTCTTCTGTCATTACTCTTGATGGTGTCAGGTAGGTCCCAACCTTACACTTGAAGCTAAAACCTGTGTTGCTGTGGAATTCAAAATAAATGTGTGCAAGTCACCCACGAGACTCAGCTCTGGTGTGGGGCTGTAAGACAAGACCCTGTCTCTCATCCCTGTTAAACTGAACAACTCTTTCAGTTCCATGTGACCATGAGAAAAGCAGATATTGAAATAATGAAATATTATGACACCTCTTACTTTTCTCCAGCAACTGTGTCCATAAAATGCTATCAATGACACATCATAGAATGGTTTGGGTTGGAACAGACGTTCCAAGATCATCTTGTCCAACCCCCTGCCAGGGGCAGGGACACCTTTCACTAGATCAGGCTGATATTTCCATAATGAGAACGTGCAGAACAAAACAAAGCACAACCTCAAGGGGGTGGAATCTCACATCAGACTTTGGTCCAGCTTCTCACTAAGAGGGATTAGGACTCACATGCAGACCACAATGCCCTTGGTCCTATGAAATACCTGCATGTTCCCCTCTGGAAGAGTGAACAAGTTCCCTAGGGGAGGAGGAGCAGCATTTCCAGCAGCTGGATTTGAGAGCAGCCAAGGATTTCTTCAGATCTCCTGGACTTCAGAGATCTGGAGGCTGGTACCACCTTGAGACAGTGTCTCAATCCCCTCCTGGGCCCTGGGTCACCCTGCCTGCCTTGGGGATCTGCTCCCACACTGACCACAGAGGAACTCCAGGTGAGTAGTTCCAACAGAGCCACCTGCACTGGAAATGTTACATCTGGAGAGACAAACTGTTCAAACAGCTGCTTAGTTATCTAAATTATACACAAAGTCCTTCCAACAATCATACACATTTAAGTCCAGCTCTCCCACATGAATTTCTATCAAGCACATTCACGTAGTTAATAAATTTGCTAAAAATCGTTTCTATTGACTTTTAACCAAACACAGCTTCTTTAAGTACTTTATCCTAAAGATCAATTTGTTTTCCTCTTTTTTTTCTAAAGAAAACAAGCAACACACTTTCCATCACAAAATCCCATCACCGTCCTCCTGTTACTAATCAGAGGGAGAACATCGAGTTTGTGCAGGAAGGGATAATTCATTCATTCTTGAAAGTACATGAATAAATATAAGTTGTTCAGTGCTTAATTATCTAATCTCCTGAGGGTGGTGATGGATTCATTATGTAAATAGGCATAAGTAGTCTATTTTAGAGAATAGTTTACATAAATGCATTTGTTTTTATTTTAAATTCCTATTTCCCACAGATTGAGAGCAACGTTGATACGATTAATTCCTGATAAAATATTCCCATGTTGTACCAACAGTGTCCTGCCGAGATTGGAACAGTCACACATTTCCCCAGCCAATTTATTAACTTCAAAAGTAAAATTACTAATGGTCTAACAGGCTCTCAGAATTCCTTCTGGGAGTTGCAGAATCACAGATTGGTTTGAGTGGGAAGGGACCTTAAAACTCATCCAGTCCCACCCCCTGCCATGGGCAGGGACACCTTCCACTAGCCCAGGTTGCTCCAAGCCCCTTCCAACCTGGCCTTGGGCACTTCCAGAGATCCAGGGGCAGCCACAGCTTCCCTGGGCAACCTGTCCATGCCAGTTTAACATGATACTCAAAAGACTTTTTTTCTTAAGATCCTCAAAAGCCTCTTTTTCTTAAGAATGTCAAAATCACACTGTAGGTCCTCCTCTGCCTCTCTCCAAATAACTGTGGGAGAGCAGTTTTTCACTGACCACACTGAAAAATAAAGAACATTACGGGTTTTTGAGGACAGATGTGAGGTGTTGCAGACGCCCTCTGAGTTTCACACTCTCTGTCCTACTGGAACTTAAGACACAAATGCATCAGTTGTTTCACTGCCTCAAAGGTTGTCCCTTCTATAAGGTTTATTTCAGCATTTGTAGCAGTTAAAAAGTTTTTCCCAGTCCAGAAATTCCTTAGCTTAGAGACTGACAACATTTGGCATGGGCAGTGTTCTTCCAAATCAAACAAGACTTTTAACAACAGCCATTATCTATATTTAAACTACGGTATTTCAGAGTTTCAGAACCAAAAAGCATATGAAACCACTAAACTTATTTTTGTAACTTTTCTCAGTTCCAACAGCTGAACTGATTTATACCTGATTTAAGACAGAAAAAGATAGCTTCTGCTGGAGGATGTGGCAAGCCAAGTTTCTCCCTGGAGTGAATTTTTATGGAGGCTCTATAAACCTCTAGGGTTTATCACGGAAATACTGTCAGAACATTAAGTTCAGCATGACTTGTGGGAACCACTAAAATGTGGACATAAATTACTTCAAAAATAGAGACAAGTCAGGCCATGGGATATTTGGAGTTCAAGAAGCATTCACACATAGTTTGAAACCTGAATCATCAAAAATGGCTGCATTGAACTGCTCCAATCTTTCACTCTGTCCATTTTCCTGAGTTCCTGGCCAGCACCATCAGGGAATGTGATACACTGAAAAACAGATGCAACAGGAAACAAGGAGCCTAGAAAAAAAACACCCCTGTGTTCCTTCTCAACCTCAATTAAGGGCCTGTAAAAAAGCATTTATAGGTGTATGTATTTCTTTCATTTACTGTGCTCATAAACAACCAAATCAATGAGAGCACACCTCTGGAGTTGTAAATAAGCATTAGTGATGGTTTTCATGGAGCTTTCATTGCTTTCTATGGATCACTGCAAATTCAGCTGTGGTGACTGGATGGATTTTGCATCTTTCCTGACTGTGGCTATGCTCAGGATGCTTAATAAATACAAGGACTCTGCTTTCCTGTGCTCATGCCATCCCAAGACAGAACCTGCGATACTTCACCTTGGATGGAGCTTGGAGCAACCTGGTGTAGTGGAAGGTGTCCCTGTACATGGAATGGGGGATCTCTGAGGTCCCTTCCAACCCAAACCCTTCTGTGACTGATGCATTTCTTCTCAGCCCAAGGTGCTGCCAGTCCTGCCTTGGAAGGCGAGGCTTTGGGCCAGTTTAATGGGAGCTGCAGTGATGTACAGATCTGAGATGGCACGAACTGGTGGGGACCCTGCAAGGTGACAGCAAGGCTGTGCTGCAGCAACATTTCTCCAGATAACATCTTGCATTTTCAAAATACATTAGTTGATAAAAACTCGGGCATCAGCACTCTCACTGTGTCCTTCCCATGTTCAGATCTGCCTCCCTGAAGTTTAGGAGAAAGGAATGTGCAGATGAGCAGCAGCAAGTTGAGAAGAATCATGTACTTCCATACTATTTCCTTCTGGTGCAGGGAAAGCACAGAGCAAAGAACAGAACCTAAAGAAAATCCCCTGCTATCAACACATGGCTTGTTGTGGGCAGCTTTTGTCCTGGTTAAACCTCTCCCCTGCAGATAAGAGCCTTTAACTGGTTAATTCATCAGTGCTCCAGCACAATGCTGGGCAGGCAGCTGGGATTTTGGAACAAATTTGGAATCAGGATGGACAACAAAAGGTTTGGAAGGGTCCAGCACTGAAGGGATTAAGTACAGCCACCAAGGTGGCTTTTCCAGTGGAGTTGAAACCTCTGCAGAGAGCTCCAGGGATAGTGTCAAGCCATAGTGATGGCAGAAGAAGCAGATTTAAGTCCTAGCCCGGACAGTGACCCCTGCTCTGCCTCAGTTTCCCCCAGGGGAAGGAATTCCTAGGAATTCTATATTCTGGGAATAACATATTTGAAAAGATTTCTTGGACCCATGGAAATAGGGGTCACACAAATACCCCCAAGCATGTCATGTTGGTGGATTTCTCATTAAAGCCCCTCTGAGGTTCATGGATAAAATCCACATATAAAACTGAAATTTAATTACATAAAAATACTTTGAAGCCGAGATTTGCAGCTTCTGCTGTGAGAAACTTAAATTCCAGTAATACAAGAATGATAAATGCTGCATCCTTGAAAGTAACAGGAAAAACAAATCACCCAGACTACCATATTAAAAAGCATATTGAAAAGCAAGATATGCTGGCAAAACCCAACATGGCCAGTTGTACTTTGTGTACAGACTGACAGCAGCATCTCGAAACTTTTACATCTGCAGAGCAAAATGATTTATAGAAGCTGTTCTTTATCATCCAGGCTTATAAGTCTTATGTCATATAAAACCCCCTGGCACCAGAAGAACATTCTGATTGCAGGAGAGAGCAGTGACAGCCTCCATCACCTGGGTCTCACAGTGCCCTTCTAATCCTGCCAGGACTTATTTAGAGAGCAGCCATTCAACAATTTTGTTTTCCTTATCTTATATCCTCAACCTTATTTTCAGCTATTCAAATGCAGCTCTGAAGGCAGAAATGATTCATTGCTCCCTGGATTTTTCTGTAACACTCTTCACCATTAAATCCGCTTCAGAAACGCTCGTGAGCACCTTTGACATGTTTGCTTTCACTGAGTTATGTGGCCTCAGAGAGGAATTGTTTCACACAGGGGACTTTTTAGCCCTTCTGCCTCGTCTCTGCTCAGCCTGCTCCCAGCTCTGACCTGTCCAAGACCGCCTGTCCCTGCCTTCAGCCACCCCACCCCACTGGCTGTGACTGACAGCCCTCACCAGTCACCCCAGCCAGGACTGGTCCCCATTTCCCTTCCCTGCAGCCACAGCTCTTCCATCACCTCTGGATTTGCCACCTTCCCTCTTCACCCTCCCAGGTCCAGCAGAGACTGACAGGGCAATGCATGGCCTGGCCCTGCTCCTGCCTCTGCTGCTTCTCCCCGAAGGAATTTCTCTGCCAAAACCTGAGAAGCTTTTCCGAATCTCTGCAATCTGCACCTGAGTTTGCATCTCAAAACTCAGTCCTGCTTGGGCTGCTCCAGCTCCTCCAGCCCTCAGCCCACCTCTGCTCTCAGCCTGCTTCAACATGTGTCTCATCATCTCTTCCAACCAACAGTATTTAAAAATCACAGAGTGATAAAAAAAACACACAATGGTTGAGGTTAGAATCACAGAATGGTCTGGGTTGGAAAGGAACTTAAAGACCAGCCCATTCCACCCCTCCTGCCATGGGCAGGGACACCTTCCACTAGCCCAGGCTGCTCCAAGCCCTGTTCAACCTGGCCTTGGACACTTGCAGGGCTGGGGCAGGCACAGCCTCTCTCTAATGGGCACATTTCCATCCCTTCTTGCTACAAAAACAGTCTTCTAATTTTTTACTATTTTTTAATTGTTCCCTTTTTAATTGCCACCAACTATATCTCATTATTTCTTTGTACGTGACATTAAATATCTCTGTGCAACCCACCACCTCCTCCCTATAGAGGCAATTACAGACCACAGCACTGAGATTTCTCTTGTACTAACAGAACACAATCTTAGATCTCCCCATTTTGGTGATGGCTCTTAATATTGACTTTTTAGGCTGACTGCAGTAGGTACATGCCTTGTTTACGTTTAATGATCACAAATTAAAATCAGCTCAATGAACTGAACACTTGAGGAATGCACAGTGCACTGAATATAATGAATTACTGCTGATTGAGTCTATAACTTAAATAGAAACACAATCTTTGAACATATATTTAATTTACAACAGCCCAGAAACCTAGTGGGCCAAGCAAAAGCTTGTTTAATGTTAAGTTATTCGGGAGCATAGCCGAATACAACAAATAACAATATTCATCACATCAAGAGTCTGGGGACAGTTTCTTTTTAAGATCTTTAGCACAGCACTCATCACAAATATTGTCAACCAGATGCTCTGTTTTTCCAAGGAACAACTCACTCTTAATGTGAAGAAAAGCCCAGAAATTCTCTCAGAATCCACACCCACATGCACATCACAACCACCACATCACAGAAAGGGTTAAATGGTGACCCTCCTCCTGCTGGTTCCTCCCTGAACACGAGCCTTCCTCCAGCCAGACCTTCCTCCACCTCTAGTTTATGCAGAGACACAGAAACAACATCCACAACACATTAATTTACTCACCAAAGGTCAGATACAAATTAGTAAATCATAAAGAGCCACTATCTTGCAGAGTAGATCAGCACTGATGTCTCAATTGCTTTTGCTAATATCTTCCCTAAATAATACCTTGGTCCTTAGAAACCACTGAAATCAGCATTAAAGTTGATTATTAAATATTTACATTAAACTGTAGCTATTGCTCATGAGGGGAACCCCGAAGTTCAAACTTTCCAAGGCAAAATCTGCAGCCAATACAATTATTGTAGATGCCAGTATTTATTGCCCATTGTGTAAATCATGGCTTTGCTAATGAAATGATTCCCACAAACGTAACATGACATCCATTCCCTAAGATATAACACATACCTGCAGGGCACGCCGTGAAAAGCCTTCTGCTGTGCTGTAATTGCTGGAGAGCCCTTTGTGGCTCACAACCCTTCAAAGCAATCTTAAATCCTACATTTTTAATTGGCTCAGATGTGTTATTATTAATTTGGATAAACAATTAATGGTAATTTATGGAGCTATTCTTTTGTTAGTCCCAGTGCTGTTGCAGTGCCCCACACGATGCCTGACAAGGTTTGGTTTGGATTTTATGTGTGAGACACACACCCAGCAAAAAGGCCCAGCCATGATCAGGGCTTCACAGGGCAAAGCTGTGTTCAAACATATATTAAAAATGTGTTAGAAACACGGTTTGTGCCCTAGAGAGCTGCAATGGAAATATGCAACAGAGCCAGAAGATGGCAGGGAAACCAAGGCACAGTTGTGTTGAGCAGAGCAAACCTCACCTCCCTGCTTGTGAGCTGCACTGCCAAACCCCCCAAAAATGTCATAAATCATTGTGGCAAGATTGTTCATATCTTCTCCCTGAAGATATGGGACCTTTGTGTCATTTCACCATGGTGACCCACTCAGCTACAAGTATTTGGGATTTCTCTGTGTCTGGCAAGACCCCAGGTGCATGAGTGGATGTTTCTGGCAGTGGTTAATCCCAGGTGGAGGGGATTTAAGAAGCATTAGCTAATTATGCTGTTTAAATAGGTGACATGAATATTCTTTCATTTGTCTTACACTAATGCTTCACCTTTTCCCAAAACTCTCATTTCTCTACCTTTTCTACTATTTTCTCCCTTTCCCTTACTAAGGGTGCGTTGAGCAAGGCAGCAAAATGCCAATGTGTGGAATTGAGAAGATTGCCTCTGATCCTATAAAAAGAGCATTCCACAAGTGAAAATGCCTCCAAGTAGTGCCAAAAGCTGAGAGACACCACTCTTTAGTCCGGGTCAGATCAAGGAGGATGTAATTTCCCACCCCCGGTTCATTCCAGGCAGGGGATGACAATGCTCAGTGCTGCCATGGGCCAGGCAAACCTCACCTCCAAACATGGGAGGATGAACTTTGCAGGAAAAATCCCTCAGCCCTTGTGCAGAGCAGGGCCTGGATTCCACAGGCTCCCAGCACAGCAGGGGTGTGTCAGTGCTGGATAAGCCCCTCCAGACAGGCTGGGGCAGAAGTGCAGGAGCAGGTTGTGCACAAGGACTCCTGAGAACAAGCAGCATTAGTGGTACCTCAGGGTGTGCACCAAGGGCTGATTTCCACAGGCATCCCTGTTCTTTGCCCCATGTTAAAGCTGTGCCTGTGATTTTAAATCCCCCCACCAAAGACATGACTGTCTCACTGCACTTCATTGCACTGCAAATCATCAACTCAGTATAAATCAAGAGCAAGGCAGATACAGGAAACATCAAGGACGAAGTGCCAAAGTCAGGGACACATTGTGAAAAAAGCTCTTAATGATTCAGAGTAATATATTTCAGATGTTTGAGCAAACAAAGCATTCACAAACTGCAGCAGAACTGCTCCTTTCAGGCTGAATGGAGCCTTTATTTTCAAGTTACAGATAATAGAGATTGAAGGAAGGAGAAAAGCCAAGGACACTAAACTAGGTACAGCAGTGCTCCCCCATATTTTGAAGCAGGCAGGCACAGAAACATTTTGTGATGATCTTTTGTGACTGCCTGCTGTGGTGTGGATACTTGATCCATCTGTTTTTTCCTATCTTCTTCTCTTGGCAATACCTGAAGGGATGAACTGCTCATCAAAATTTATGCTCCGTGTTAAAAGGGAAAGCATCCTTATCTCCTGCAGGGTTACAGAGGTGGGAAGGGAAAAAGCAAGGAGATCCCTTTTTCCTAATCTCCTATTAATATAAGGCACGAGGGGCCAGCACATCAACCATGAACATCCTTGGAGACCATCCCAAGGAGAAGTCTTGAGACATCTGCCAGAGCACTGACAGTGCACGAGAGGAAAAGCCTGCATGGGATGGTCTCTTGTGGACACAGCCTTGGGAAGACTTCAGGTCTGAAGAGGCCTCACTCCAGGACTCTGTGGATCATATAAATGAAGCTTATGGTTTGCTGCAACTTGCGGTGGGAGACACAAACCTGCACTTGCTCGAGGCATGAACTGCATCAAATGTCCAGGAACTCAAAAGAGTATTTCATGACAGAAGAGGATGTTAGTAGTTTCTGTTTGATGAATAACAGAGTGGAAGAAGCTGGCATTGCTCCAGGATGTCAAGGTTAACAACAACCCCTCTATTACAAAAAATGTTACGGGTGAATCTTAAATGACTACAGATGGTCAGGTGTTGATTTTGCATGTCCTTTGAAAGACAGTACTGTCAGCAAAACAGTGCCTTCTAACCAAATTTTGAAGTTCAATACTCTGTCAGCAGGAAGAGTGTTGGCTCTCTAACTGACTCATCAAAATATTGTTCTTTTAGTTTCCTCTAGTGACTTTCCATTTGAGTGCTGCTCTGGGGCTGCCTCACCACGACAAGAATATCTGCACAATTCATAGTTGGGGTTTTTTTTTCTCTCCCCAGTAATATTCCTTTATGGAAAGAACATAAAAATCCTTGCTTTACAGATGGTGAGGTGAAGCAGAGACAGACGTTATTTAGCTGCAGTTTCACAGTGTGTCTGAACCAGAACCAACCACATGCCTTACTTCCCAAGGTTACTTTTCCAGCCTCTCCAAGATCACTTTATAATCCCATTATGGGTGGCATAGCTGTGTACACACAGCTGCCTCCTTGGAGTGCTTGTCTTCAAATGTGAGCAAGGTGTGAGTTCTCAGTGGTTGCCATGCCCTGTTTTGATCTTGGCTTCTGTGAGGGTTTGTAGAAGGGCACAGTGGGGACAGTTACCAGCGAACCCGAAAAATCAGTGTGAGAGGAGACTGGGGGCTGGGTTAAAATATACAACCACTGAACTAACAGCCTCACACCACGGGAAATGTCATCTTTAGACTTTCTGCACCTTCATGCTGTTACATTAGACTGTAAGTCATCTGAGTGGTATTCCTGGAGTCTTTTGATCCTTGCTCAGCTGCTACATGTGCTGTGGAGACCTGCACCACCTCCCCCTCCCCAGAGAAAACAGGGTGTGCCACCCCATGGCAACACTGCCTGTAAGTCACCTCCTTGGCTGTGCTGGCACCTTTCTTGCCTATTTTCTACTTCAGCCAGCTTTTCTTCATTCCCATTTCCCACTGAGTGTCCTAGGGAGGGTGTCCCTCACACAGGTCAGGGCAGCACTGCTGTGGGATGCCCTGCTCCTCCTGGGCTCCCTCCCAGCCTCATCATCCCCACATCACTGTCATATTTATCACTGGGTGATGCACACAAACAGAAAATACAATAGACTAACTCATTTATTTCCACTTGTTATTGATGACCTTTCATGACTTTCATAACTCCGCCTCGCTCCACCACTCCTGAGTTATGGGGTCACCCATAACTCAGGGAAATAAATGAAGTTTCCCATCAGCCTATTGTATATCCCCATTTATTACCTTTTTATTACCAACCTTTAAAGTTTTATCCCCTAGTATCTTGCTTTACAGTGGCATAACATTCAGATGCAGGGATGGACATGAATCAGGCCCAAACATTTTGGTTCACTTGGGTTTCACTGGAGAAGAGCTGTGCTGACCCACAGGTACAAGGGCTGTTTTTTCCATGCCATCAGGCCATGTCTGAGCCTCTACAATGAAATTATGCCAATGCTCAGGCTCCTGTTTTTGTACTAAACGAGGTACAATGTTTTTTTATGACTATTTTACGTTAAGATCATTTGTGGAACAAGCTTTTCCACAGAAATGACAAGGTGCATCACACAAATCATTGCTTCAAAGGTCTGGAGAAGATGTTTGAGGGTGAGCTGCTGGAGGGTACGATGTGTGTACAGTGTTGCCTACAACAGGTCGAATAACAATCCTTTAAAACCTCCAGCTGCAGCATTTCTGAGCAAGTGCAGTGCTGCTGTACAGAACCCCTTTTGTCTTTGACCTGTCAGTAAAATGCCAGAAGACTCAAATCAGCCAGTACAGAAGTCTCAAGGTAATACTTAAATTCTTTGTGTGTGTTTATCACAGGAGCTCCTGTGCTCCAGGTGCTGTGATGCAGTTTTGCAGGACACTGCCCACCCTCATGGCTGTGCCCATTCCCAGGGTGCTGCCTCAGCTCCTGGGGGGTCCTTGGCTCCATAAATCATGATCTGAGCCATGGCCAGGGCTGGCCTGGGGCAGCCATCCACGGGGTGAGGGGAAAAATATGAGCTGGAGTTGGGGCAAGCGATGTCCCTTTTCCATGCAACAGAAAACCACTGAGGGCACAGAATCACAGAATTGCTAAGGCTGGAAAAGACCTTTAAAGATTATCAAGTCCAACAGTCAACCCCGCACCACCACCAGTTCACCACTAAACCATATCCTCAAGCGTCATATTCACATGTTTTCTGAACCCTTTCCACTTTCCTGAGCAGCCTGTGCCAGGGCTTGACAAACTTTTCTGTGAAGAAATTTCTCCTAATAACTAATGTAAACCTCCCCTGGCACGACCTGAGGCCCCACTGAGGACAAGGGGTTTCCTGGAGTCTAGAAGTAGACTGAACCATGAAGAAGGCTGGGGCTGTCTCCCAGAAGTCTTGCATGAGAGAATAACCTGCAGGTGCAGAAATCAGCCCAGGCAAAGGTGAAAGAACCAGCCCACGAGCACAGACCCCACGGAGGGAGCAGCTGCTGCCTGTGACACTCATGGACAACTCCTGGCAGGACGTGTTAATTTATTAATCTACTTTGAACAGAAACCTGTGAGACCACCCTTTAGTGCACAGTGAGAAAACCAAAGCAAAGTTATTATGCCATAAGAAAATAAACACAATGTTGTGACTTCTCTTCTTGATCACTGTCTCCACATGGTCACGGGAAGGAGCAGTGACACTGCTCTGGGAGACAGATTCTGCAGCCCCAGAACCAGCCCAAGACCAGAAGAGCCGAGGACAGGACATAAATAAAGGACATTTCCTCTTCCCTTAAGAGGAAAATACTGGAATTGCCCACTGAAGCTTTCAAAAAGTGAAAGAACTGGAGACCTGATAATACTGATATATTGCCACACTTCCAAGGAGTAAGAGAGTGCTATAATAAGGAAATATGGGCAGACTTCAGAACCCAGAGCGGCTTCATAAAATAAAACAAACACATCTTCAAAAATATTTTTGCAGGCAATTAACTGAAGTCAAGAATGTGGAAGGAGCACTGCCTTGTTTCCAAGGGGAAAGCTAGAAAATAAATTAAAAAGGACAGGAAAATTGTCTCTGAATCAGGACTAAATTCCACAGCTCAGGGGACCATTTCTACTGGCTTTGTGGAAAGTAATTTGCTCTACAAATTCAAATGTAAATGTCCTTCCCTGGGCTCAGATGAAGGTTCCTCCTGACCTGCATGGCAGGGAGCTCCCCAGCCCCAGTTCATGCTGCAGGGGCTTGTTCCCCACAGCTCAGAAGGCAGGGGGAAGGGGGGACAGGGGACTTGTGCCAACCTTGAACCAGGGCTGGGAGCTGATCCTAGAAAAGAACAGCAGAGCCACGGTCCCCTTCCCGAAAGGATGCCCAAACCCACGGAAAAAGAAGGAATACCACGTGCCTAAATACCTGCAGCTCTTGGGAACAAAGATCAGGAATACGACCCTCTGCTCTTCACATCACAGGTTCCCACTGCACATCACACTTGTTCCATTTGTAATGGGGGAAATATTTCCTTAAGTATCCTTTCTTTCCATAACTCCTCCCTGTTTGCAGAGCAGCACCTTCTCAAGTCACATTCCCCTGCAAGTTCTGGTAGGAAGGGCCTGGAGGAGCTGAGCAGTGGGGAACACAGCCTGCTGAAAGCTTTATTGGCAGGAGGGTAGAAGTCTTTTACAATCCTTTACAGGTGAATGGGGAAAACTCAATAATGTTCCCTATCATTATTGAGTATAGTTATTAGCTTTGAACGTTTCCTAAAGTAAGCCTGTCATTAAGACAAATGTCTCGTTAATGGCAGGAATTTCCCAACTGAAGCATTAAAAATCCTGCAGTGCTGCATCATTAGCTGACTCAGGAGGCTCCTCTGCTCTGCCCAGCCCCATGTCCCAACCATCAGTGACACCTTCTGCTCCACTCATCTGCTCCACGTCCACTCCAACCCTTTTCCATCGTGATTCCTACTCCCTGCAAAGCCTCTCCAGGCTCTGTCTGTGTGAGCCCTCTCTGTCTGCAGACAAAGAGGACCTTTGCACTAACCTGGAATGAAGGAGAATGGTAGAAGAATTATATGACCCCCCCCCAAGTGAAGGTCCATGTAAGGAAAAGACAAGTAGGAAAAAAAAAATGGGTAAAACTACACTTTCCTGAAAATACAGCCCAGTTATCTGCCTGATTTTGTCCAAGGCTGTGCCCCTCCTCTGGGACAGCTGTCCCTTGGGATCTCCTCCTGCCCCACTCCTCAGCTCTCGCCTCTTCCTCAGCCTGCTCCAGCAGCTCCCCACAACAACACCCTCAAAACTCCCTATTCCCACATCACAGCTCTGCCTTCCTCTGGCATCACTGATAATGCACCACAATGACACTGTCCAAACCAGAAGAGCAGGTGGCTCCTGACAGATGTGGATCCTGACAGATCTTGAAACTGGAGCTGCCCTCCATAATTACCACAGGAAAATCAGAGGTACCTGTGTCTCACTGGTGGAGGCAGTGAAAGCCCAGAGTAATCAAGGCATTAATTTAAGCCCCTCAGTCAGATGGATTAGGTGGGATGAAGAACAGGTGCCTCGAGACATACTTGCATCACCTTTCTGTAAATAAAAGCCATGTTTTCCATTACAAAATGCAATAAAAGCAAATAAATATTTTATAGCCCTGAGGGAATCTGACATTCTTTTTTTCCCTGTTAGGGTGAAGCCAGCTCTGCTCCCTGTTTCAGCACAGCAGAAGGGAATATTTGCAGTATTTGTATACGCTATCCATGGAATCCAGGTCCACACCAAGTGTTTGCCAGTACATACTGTGGGAAGGGTCAGTATTAGGGACAGATTACAATGACTTATTTAAAGATTTAATGCTTTATGCCTGTAGATCATGATTCCTGTCTTCCATAGCCTGATTTTTAACTTCAACCTGATAATCAAAATTTTAATTGTGACAAAGGTATCACTGAGACTCTGCTCTGATAAGAGCACCTGGAGACTGCAAAAATCACCCTGCCCTTGAAAGGACCTTGGCAAAGCGACTTCTATTGAAACAACCGAGCTCGCCACGTTCTTCTCAAAGTAATAGAAATACATCTTCTGTAATGTAATTTAAGAACTAGCTACCAGGCTGAGGCTAGTTTTGATTTTATTGATATTAGTTTAGTGAACACTGTATATTGTAAAACTGATAGAGTGGGAAAATGACTTCACTAGATATCAAATTTGATGGAGCTGGGAGCTGACTGCAAACCTAAGTATGGGAACTATCACCTAAGGAGGCACTCAGTATTTCATTGTGGATTTTTTAATGTTTCATATTCAGAATAGCCTAAAACAGTGGCCCTGAAAACAATAAAATATGCTTGTGCAATACTGCCATTTATGTGCAGTTACACTTCATTATCCCTGTAATCTAACATGGTGGCTCAAAAGGAGAACATGAACATTTTCTGAGTGATTTAGCAGGATGCTTTAATGATGTATTGAAAATGAACATTGACCCTATGTAATAGGTGCTAAACTGACACTCTTAAAGCACTCCATCCGTTTCACTCAGCCTGCCTATCCTCCTTAAATCATCACTGTGTCATTTTTATGATGCAGATCCATCTATTGAGACTATGGGACTGTGAAATGTCATAAAAAAAGGCAATAAGAAAAAAATAAAATTAAGTTGCAGGTGGCAAGTATTAGCATTTCGAAAATGTTCTGTTGCATTACACTATTATTCCATCTCTGTCAAGGGGCAACAAGATCCAATTCTCACCTTGAAGAGCCCATGTTGTTGAATACATTAGCTCAGGGCACGAGGAGCTCCTATGCCAGCTGAAGGGCATTTTAAAATAAAGGTAAAACATATTTAGGGCTAAATCTGATAGGGCACAAGGGTCAGGCTCCCCCTCAGAGGACAAAGTCATGATTCCTTCTTTTCTTTTCTTCCCCGTTGTGTTTCCTAGCTCCAAGGCTTTTTACAAATTAAAGCCTTGAAACTTTTTGCTCATCAGAAAAGCTGAACTGGAAGGCAGAGGGGTGAGGAGTTAATTGTAACCCCCCAGGTCAGGCTCTCCAGCTGGCAGGGCTCTCTGCTGTTTATGCAGTGCACACTGAGGACACCAGCACAGCACAAAAGTGAGTCCCTTCAGCTCATTTCCAACTCTGCAGCTTTAAGCTGAAGTGAGACTGTAAATGGAGTTAAATCCCCTGGAATCACCACCAGGCAGAGAAACATCTCGAGGAGGATGTCAAGGACTTCTAGTGCTGTTTGAGGGCATCTGTGAGGCTCTGAGTGGAGCCATAATTAAAAAGTGTAATTACGATTTCCTAGGGAAGAGCAGGCTGGCATTGCCATGGTGGGATGCCCCCAGCCGTCCACGTTTGTGGCAATGCAGGATTCATTCTGGCTCCCACTGAAACCTGCCAACCAGTGGGGTTTTATTCTTGGAGACCAAGGCCACTGACTCAAAGACAGTGTCAGTAGTTCTGACTATTCACATCCTGCAGAACCTAGAAACTTCCTTGTACTGTAATATGTGAGCACCTCAAGAACTGTAGCATCTATTTATTATGCCCGGGGAAGAAGGAGAAAGGGGATCTTGCCAGCATTTGCAGAGCTGCTTGCATTTGCAGAGGCACAGGAATTCCCACACAGTAACCCAAAGCATGTTCAACCCCAAGTATTATTAAGGCAAGTATCCTTGCCTTAATAAGTGCCATGACCCAAACACACATCCCCAGAAGTGTTCTAGGTGGGAATGTGCTATCCAAATAATTCTGGGTGAAAAATAAAATAAATTAAAAAATCGGGAGGGGAAGAAGGAAACACCACTGTGTAGAGAATGTCACAAAATTTGGTGAGGCAAAGCTTCCCAGAAGTCTGTATGATTGTAGGAATTAGGGGATAACAGTTGGTCAGGATACATCCTCACTAGGTTCTCTCTGCTGACCACCTTGCCCTGAATACACGAAGTCTCATGTCAAAGACTCATAATTTTCTCAAATCTGGGTTATTTTTTTATATATATATATGGCAAATTTAGGAAAAAAAAAATCCTGACTCCAAGTACAGCTCAACTGCCAGATTTAAATCCAATACTGTAAAACATCCAGTATCAAACTGCCACACTGAAGTAGTAATAATAAGATTTTTTTCTGTAGCAGGGACTAAACACTGGGCATTTCTCTAATCCTGTTACCAAAAGCTGCTGAGCAATTCTTAGGCGGTTTCCAGAAAGCAAATAAAAAAGACAAATTCATTTTCAGCAGGTTCCTGGCATGGAGCATTTCGGCTCCAACAGATTCAGTTTGGCAAAGGTGGAAGAACTGGCAAAAAAATCTCTATGGGAGGCACTGAGGGGAGTTTTCTCTCAGCCAGACAGCCTCGTGCCACCACCCTGCACAGGTGACACACATGGAGCCAGAGCCCCATGGCAGGTGGGCAGGAGTGGAAAGCTCCATCTTTTTCCCAAACTCTCCTCTTTTCTTGCCCTCTTTGTCCTTTCATGGCTCCTTCTGAAATCATGTTATCATTTGAACAGCTTGTCCCTATAACCCACCTCCTTTGACGTCCTCTCCTCCCATCTCCAGCCCTGCATCTCCTCCCCATGACCAACCCTCTCTCCATTCCACTAAACCCAGCACAGGCTGAGAGAGCTGGGGATGTTCAGCCTGGAGAAGGGAAGGCTCTGGAGACACCTTAGAGCCCCTTCCAGTGCCTAAAGGGGTTCCAAGAGAGCTGGAGAGGGACTTGGGACAAGAGATGGAGGGACAGGACAAGGGGGAATGGCTCTAAGCTGAAGGAGGGTAGATTAAGATTTTAGGAAGAAATTCTCCCCAGGGAGGGTGAGGAGGCCCTGGCACAGGTTGCCCAGAGCAGCAGTGGATGCCCCAGCACATGATGATTTTCAAGTTCTCACACTGGCAGCCTCTGGAGCAGCCTTCCAGATGTTCCCAGTATGTGAGTGGGTGCATTCCTGTATATACAGATGCACAGTGGTTACATACCCCTAAAGCACATATCACTATGGGCACTTCCCCCAAACCCTTTTAATTCCCAAATGGAAATGCACAATAAAGACTTCTTCTTCACTCACTGCACAGTGAGTGAACTGGGAGTGATTCACTCCTACAGTGAGGAGTTTGCAAAACACATTCTAACTGTTTACTGTATCAAACAGCTTAAATTATGCCTGCATTTTATCTTCCCATTCACAGAAGGCATCCATTCCTTCCCAGGCATCCATCTAACAGGATCCTGTCTGTGCTGCTTCCCCTGTGACTGGGAGCAGGAGTTTTCAGTCAGCAATTCCACTCCTGGCATAGGTTTTATTTCAGTGGGTCCTGGAGTCCGTGTTACCCAGTAATAAATACACACCAACCAAGCCAGGGCAATTAAAGATCAATTAAGGCACCATAAAGTTTATAACAGATTGTGGCAGCAGAAGGTTGTTGTGCTTCTCGGCTCAAGGGCTGAACCTCATAGTGCTGGAAGAGCCAAATGATGAACTGTTTTCCTGGATTACTCCATGGAAGATGGTCTGTTTGGATACAGTGAGGAGGGAAAAAGGAAAGAAGGAAGGTGGAGGGTGGGAAGAGGTCGGTATTCCCCATGCTGGGCCACCAGCAGGGCACTGGATGTTGGCCTTGAGTTCCCTGAGGGATGCAGTTAAAGTTGTGCCCTTTATGC
Source organism: Pipra filicauda (assembly GCF_003945595.2). Lineage (NCBI taxonomy): Eukaryota > Metazoa > Chordata > Aves > Passeriformes > Pipridae > Pipra > Pipra filicauda. Next base: position 1,761,242 of record NW_024105086.1, read on the forward strand.
CTCTCAAAGTCAGGCAGGAAAATCCATTTTGGGACTTTATTATATATCTTCTATATAAAATTACATATCAGATGTATCTGACTTCACAGCTGCGTTTCTGCCAACAAGCAGCGAGCTGACAAGGTAACCAACACAAAGTGGGTTCTGTGGGCCAGGGGGATATTTTTCCTACCTGCAGCTTTCCCAGCAAATGCTTTACCTGCCAGTAATTAGCATGATGGGTGATGGAATTGTCTGAGCTCTACAAAAGCGTAGGACAGGGCTGTTTAAGTGAGTCATCAAATCTCCAGGGCAAACAAAAATAATCCCTATCACATTGGAGTCAGCCTGCTCCCTAACTACATCCCCTGCTCAGGCAAGTCACACAGGGACAGTCAACCCTAAATGCACATAAACAAGTTTAACTAATTCACCCACACCAACAAAACCCTCACCCTCACTCCAGAGGATTTTGGCTCTGATGCCCAGTACCCAGTCCTCAGCCAGGGAAGGAACCAAGGTTTTCCCACGTGATCATTACCTATGGATTCTGGCAGATATATGCAAAATATATTATAGCTCCTGGCTGCACTTAAGGCAGCCCCCAGTGCTGCTGTTGTTGGGAAGAAACATTTAAAACTGACAACAAACACTTCAAGCACACATCAGAGAGGAGCTTTATGACACTGCAGAGCCAAGCACCACCAAATTACAAGTCCATTTTTGAGACATATATCCATCACAGGCCTTTTACCCAGCACCAGATCTCAGCATTTCAGTTGACACAGATTTTAAATACATTTCAATCGTCCTGATATTCTTATTATTGCAATATATTAGCGAGATGTTAAGATTGCAATTCAATTAAAAATTTTCATCTGGAGGTAATTTGTTCCATTCTCATTACCAATGGAACATTGTAGCCTTGCTGACATTTTCATACAGCAAAGCAACTCGCTGTACTGCTCCAGAAATATCTTGTGCTTTGTGTTTTCTCCCCCCTGTGCTGAGGGAGCATTTAAACTGGGAGTTTGCCTGTTCATGTGTCAGCATGACTGTGCTGGGTGATGCACCCAGGACCAGCACCAGGGTGGAAGCAGTGGTTGGACACTGGGCCCTCCTCAGCTTACATCCATAACGACCCCGGGGAACAGCAGGGTGTGTGGGTGAAAATAAGAATATTAGGATGATAAAAAGGTATTTAAATATTAAATGCCTAAAAGCAGTGATGGATAAAAGGCCTTCAGCAAGTTATTCCAAGATTTTCAAAAGTCTTCTGGTTACACAGGGGGCTGAGGGACAAAGTCTAAATTGAAGATAGCTGCCTGCTAGGAAAAGGCTGCTGATAGTGGTCCAGCAGTGATAAGCTCCAGCAGCAAATCTGCCTTGTCTGCATGCCATTTATAGGGGCAGAAAATGAGCTTTGCTGCCACAGCTTAAACCAGCCCTCAATGAAATACCTATCCTGGCAAAACACAGATGTGCTGAGTCCAGCTCCTCTGTGCTGGGGTTGTTTCAGGTATAAAAACATTACAGGAAACCTTCCACCCAGGAAGGGTGGAACCTGCCCTGCTCAGTGTTCTCACTCACTGCAGTGAAAAATACCCAGAAACTGTTCCTGTGCCCGAATAATTGTGGATAAATTACAGGTAGAAAGAAGCAATGTGCTGTTTCTAATTGGACTTAGCAAGTCAGTGGCATCACACAGTGTCACTCAGAGCTGGCTGGACCTCTGGGGAGGTTGGACAGAGGGGTGAGTGATATCTTTGGTCCCGGGCAGATTTCGAAAATGAAAGGTTGAAATCCCCCAAAATTTCCACTCATGCATCAGCAGTGCATGCTGCCTCCTCCTCGGCACCACCAGGGAGAGGATTGTCCTGCTCTGCTCTGCCCTGGGGCGTCCTCACCTTAAATATTGGGGCAGTTTGGGGGGACACAATGGAAGGAAGAGATTGAGCCATTGGAGAGTGTCCAAAGGAGGGCAAAGAGATGGGGAAGGGCCTTGATTTGAAGTTGTGTGAGGACACTGAGGGCACTTGGTGTGTTCAGCTGGAGGAGACTGAGAGGAGACCTCACTGCAGTTCCAATTCCTGGGCAGGGGCAGAGGAGGGGCAGGGACTGAGCTCTGCTCTGGGGGGACCAGGGACAGCACCCAGGGAATGGCTGGAGCTGTGTCAGGGCAGGCTCAGGTTGGATCTCAAGAAAAGGTTCTTCCCCCAGAGGCTGTTTGGGCACTGCCCAGGCTCCCCAGGGCAGTGGGCACAGCCCCAAGGCTGCCAGAGCTCCAGGAGGGTTTGGATGATCCTCTGGGGCACAGGGGGTGGCTCTTGGGGATGGTTCTGTGCAGGGCTGAGGGTTGGACTCCATGATCCTTGTGAGTCCCTTCCAACTCAGCATATTCTGGGATTCTGTGATCACTGTGACAGCCTCATGTGATAACTACCTCATGTGACAACAGCCTCGTGTAGCTCTCCAGGGCAGGGGGAGCAGAGCCTGACAGTGTCACAGCACCAGGGAAGCCCAGCTGCATCCCACACGGGTTTTGGAGAGTGAGGATGTTGCACAGCTCGAGCAACAGGATGCACACGCTTACCAGTCTTAACTGATGAGGCACACTTCATGGTAATTTGCATCAGAAATTAAAAAAAACCCGCATTTTAATGAGTTTCTGCGAGCTGGAATCTTGCAGGTGTCAGGAGAGAGCCACATGGCTTGAGCAGAGCACTGTTATTTCTGCTGGTGGGGTTCAGACACAAGGTTAACCAGCCCCCCCGACTGCTGTGGTGACCAGGGCTGAGAGATTTCCCTGCCTTTTTCTAATTAGAGGCAGATAATCACTGTGACAGTGCTAAATGTTACTGAACACAGTAAGTTTAATATTACAAATATTACGGTGAGGTTTTTACTGCTGTGTCAAAGCCCTCTGAAACAAATTCAACACTTGGATTAGGAAGGAAGGTTTTAAAGATTTCCCTTGTAAAAACTGACACAAACCCCAGACAAGGTTACTCCAAGGCACAGAGATCTAATTAGCAGACTGCTGCTTAAGCAGAGAATGCCTCCAACTTTCTGGTTATGGTTCTTGCATCGTGTTTAAATTCCAGCAATACACGTAAAGCAGCAATTCAGCATTAATGCCCTGCTGGATATTACAGCTTTATTTTCATTTAGTTTGCACGAATACAGAGAAACTCTAAATCCAAGAAGGAATATTGCACATTACCAGGTAGGTAAATCACAGATTTTGGAGGGTTTTTTTTCTAATTGCAGAGCCATGAATAAAATGGTTTATAAAAAAAAAAAAGGGATCCAACATCCCACAGCATTTGAGTAACACTGACGCTGCTGGTACCATGCACTGGTGCTTTGCATCCCACAGGAAGGATATGGATGTTTCCTACAGAAATACTCAACCCACATCAGAAAAAGATAAGCCCTCTCCAGTTCCCTGCACACAAAAAAGCCAGACATGGGCTTGCACAGCCCAAGAAAGACTGGGAGAAGTGCACACTGAGGAAAAATGGAATAAACCTCCAAATGAACAGCAGGAAAATAGCACCCAGGGGCAGCACAGGGTGGGAAATGTGCAGTGGTTCAGTAAGGAAAACATCTCAAAATCCTCTCCCGTATGGAAAGCAGGACAAAGCACGGTGTTACTTGTACAGTGGTTTATCCAGACCCAAACTGACACAGCAGGGATTGGTAATATTTAATTACCTGTGCAGCATTAGAACTCCAAAATTATTAAAGGTGATGTTTGCCTTTAAACACGGCCAAGGTCACTCTTGCAGGAATATAACACCTCTCACCACTGGATGTGCCCAGGTCAGGATCTTCATAGTCCTAAATATCCACTTTTCTGCCAAAATCATTGAATCTCAGCTGAGCACTGATTAAGGGACCAGTTTACCTCTTTCTCTAAAATATAGTGCCATTGGGAACAGAGAGAAAAGGTTGCTCAGAATCTCCTTAGGCTCTGTGGGTGCTACAAATAATTTTGATTTTCAGGCCCTGAGCAGCTTATTTCCTCTGAGCAGGACTGGGTCAGCAGCACCCCCCTGAAAATGCCTAATGAAGGATCAATAGAAAAACCACATCAAATCTGAACAACAATTTCCTTTCTCCCTATTAGTGTCACACTCCTCAGAAGGGCCTGTATGTGCTACTTCAATGCACAATAAGGTAATGAAGTTAAATTGGCAGCTCTGTGTGTGGTTCTTAGAGATCAAAATAGTCTAATTTTAGGTTATAATAATTTAACCTACATATCAACCAAGCTTCACATTTTATAGTTCACATAGCCAAGCTTCACATTTTATATTTTCTTCATTTTAAGTTACAGCAAGGTAACACATATAGATGTTATCTACATGCTACATAAAACATGATATTTGAATAAAAACCCACTGCAACAACCATGTGCACTAAAGGTTGGTGTAACTAAGAAAATAAATCAGCACATTGATTCTGCACAAGGCCAAGTCCATATCAGGTGTATCTTTCTCTACAGTTTTGCCTTTTTAATTGTTGTACATCATCACCTCCCAGCACTGAACTTCCCCTTTTACAGCAGCAGGGGAGGTGACCTGCCTGTTGAATTCATTTAAAGTCCCATTTGCTTATTTTCTTAGGAAAATAAAAAGTTTCCTGGTCAGCAAAGCCCTCCCTGTGAAATCTGCAGCACAGCATGAACAGAGCAACGCCACCAGCAACAGCAACCAGCCAAAAAACACACAGGGTTATTCAAATTATGGTTTGCATTTCAAGTTTTAACAAATTTCTCAGCTAAGTTATGCACATATAAAACGTACCAAAAAGCACTGTTACACTCTGGGATGGGAAAGAGCAGTGCAAACACATCTACACATCTTTACTCAGGAATACATTTGCAGACTAATTATGTGGCAGAAAAGCTAAAGTAATTAAAAATAGTGCGATATAAATGGTTGTGGAAATTGAGTATTTTATGCATGTCTTATTTCTTACTCCACTGGAAGTGGGTTTTTTTTTTTGATTCAGATCCAGGTGGCACAGGGTTTGCAAATAAACTCAAACACCCAGCACTGGTATTTCATTAAACAGCATGAGACAGAAATGCTACTTCGGGACTATTAATACTGTTGAAACAAAAATATTAATGTTGGTATTCCATTACGTTTTTCTGGAATGCATTAACAATTTCCTGTGGCTTTATCTTGCTCTTTTTTTGGTTTGGTTAACTCCAGCTCCGTCCAAGGTGGGTGATATGTGGGTGACTCCACTGAAGGCACAGAAAGATGCTGCAGAGTTCATGTAGGATTGAATTCTCTCTGCACAGCCAAAGGGCACGGGAGCACCCTCAGACTGCCCTGCACTATCCAGTTCAGAGTGTCATTTTTTATCCCATCAGCCATACTGGCAAGAGCTCTCTCAAGTTTACAGCATCTGTACTGGTATAAAAGTCACTGATGCTGGAGGAGAGCACTTGCCTTCACTCCCCACTGTGCCTTTTGGCCCCAGGCAGCTTTTCCCACTCTTTGCAAGAACAGTCTGGCAGCAGTGGCTCTTCCACTCCTCAGTGCAGCAAAGAAATGTTGGAAAGGTCACCCTGGCTGTAATAACTCTGCTGTGTCCTTCAGATGTGTGTGTCCCTCCCAGCCTTTGAAGGGTTTTGAATGTTCAATTACTACAAGGCAGATTTTACCCAATGAAGGGGATTAGAAGACATTCTGTGAGATTTCCAGAGGGACCTCAACCCGCTGGAGAATTGGACCACCAGGAACTTCATCAAGTCCAGCAGAGAGAACTGCCAAAAATGGAAAAAAGGCTGTTCATTCTCACAGCAGGGAAAGGGCTGACTTCCTCAAAGCACAGCCTGTGCTCTCTTTGGACAGGTTCAGGAAGGCACAGCTCAGGTATGGACTGATGGCAGCTGCTGATCAGCTCTGAGACCCTGTGTTCCCCTTTCCACAGGCAGCTCTGCCCACATCCAACCCAAAAAAATGCCTTTGTCCAAGCTTCAGGCAAAGTGCCCTGGTTAAAAACAGAGGAGGTGCATCCCAACGTCTCTGCATGCATTTCAGATGTGCGTTAAATCTCCCATCAGCAGCTCCATCCATCTCTCCCTTGCCAGAGAGCAGTGTGGATTGTTTACAGACAAATGAGAATGAAATGTAAACTCCTTCCAGATGAGTAAGATATACAGGCTGTGTCACTGGGGCTCTGCAACAAGCATTTATATGAAACAACAGCCCGTGGATGGATGGATGGAAGAGCAGCTACTTCTATTTTGTGGAGACACTCACTCCTGCCTGATACAGAAGTATCATCACAACAGGGCCCAGCTGGAAGTGTTCATCAAGTGCAGGATTTATTTCAAGTGCAACAGCCTAATTTTGGAGATGTTCCCAGGAGTATATGAATTTCTGCAGACACAATGTTAGTCCAGTGATAGTGTATTTTATTAAAAGAGAGGCTCTAAAATAGCCATTTCACTATCTCTATTTCTGCAGGAATGGTAACAAACTTTGGCTACATGGCTTGAATCAGTTGGTTATCTGGAGTTTTTTTATCAGCTGAAGAATTCAGTCATCTTCTTTCACTGATCAAAGTGAAAATGTGCATCCTCACCTCACCTGAGGATTGTGCCTCACATGCTCAGCACCACATGCAGGGACTGAGATCTGGGCAGCTATGGACACTCTGGATTTGGGGAGGGAGCGCTGGAAATCCCTATGGGAGGGCAGCTGGGGAGGTCCTAACAGAAAACAGGATGCTGGGAGGGCATCCAGAGAGGAGGAGATGCCTATTTCATGGTTGGGCCAGATGGGATAACCTCAATTCATAAGATTGGTAAATTTTATGGCACACTAAGTTTCCTGGGTGGTGATTGCCATGGAAGCAACCACTGGCAGAGGGACTGTTCTTCCCTGCTCGGGAAAGTTGGGGATGGCAACAAAGTTTTCTTCCTGCATTTTACTGATAAAATTATTCAGCTCAGCAGAACAGGTGTGAGTGGCACAAAGAAGTGGAGCTTTCCTGGCCCATTGTTCCTGAGCACAGAGGTTGCCCAGAGAAGTTGTGGATGCTCCACCTCTGGAAGTGTCCAAGGCCGGGTTGGACAGGGCTTGGAGCACCCTGGGCTAGTGGGAGCTGTCCCTGCCCATGGCAGGGGGTGGGACTGGAGCTTTAAGGTCCCTTCCAACCCAAACCCCTCTGTGATTCTATGAATTTCTCTGATCAAGGAGAAAAAATAATCAAATCTAATGATGAGGTGCTGCTTTACAAGACCACCCAACTCCTCTGAGCTCTCTCCTCTTCCCTCAAAAGCTTTTGCCACCTACTCTCCACTGAGGGAATGGGATTTTCAGGCTCTCCAGCAAAGGTCAATGCTCCTGAGAGCAACTTAAATAATCAGCAACTGAAGTTCTTCTCAGAACTTCAGAAGAAAGACAAGCAGGGTGCTAAATAACCAAACTGCCATCTTCCCACTCCCACTGTTGCAAATTGAGAGCTTCCCATGACAGCCCCATTATTAATGCTATAAATCTGTTAGAGGTTTTATTCAAACATGCAGACAGGGATCCATGACCCTTGTGACAGGTAATTTACTTTAAGGGACTTAAAGGAGAAACCTTGTAAATCAGTTTGCCGTTGTTTAAAAGGTAAAACTCTCAGCTTGAGCTGAAATAACTTAAAATATCTGCCTTTCTATGTATCTTAGATTGGGGGAGAACCAGGAGTTCAAGAATTGTGTTGAGATTTTATTAGTGCCTGAGACACTGGGATAGTTTGCTGCACTTGAGTGCTTCCTATGCTTTGAGAAAAGATATCCAAAATAATTTATCATCTGTAATGTTTGCACCAAGCATTTGTTCTCATCGATCCTTTTCATGCACAAATGAAAAATAAAGATGTGAATGCATTTTTCTGACATGTGCATTTTTTTTCCTTCTGATCACTGAACAAAGAACTCTGATTTCTCTTTCCAGCCTGCAGAATAAACCCCTGAATCCCAGGGTTTCTCATGTGAAGATGGCACAGCTCTTTATCCTTGGCTGGGATAAAGATCCTGGGCATTCCCCCTGCCAGTTCCTGGGTTTGTACCCCCAGAACCTACACCCGATTTTCAAATTTAATCAGTGAACAGCACTCACACACCTACAACTTCAAGTCTCTCTCCACAGCATAAAATCCATATATTAAGGCCCTAAACAGGATTTGACAAACTTACCACAAGCCATCAGCAGCTAAAAAAGAGGCTTCACTTGATGCAGAATTGTAAATCAGGATGGTCTAATATTTCTGCTTTTCCCCTAGGCTTGGCTATTTATTCTCATTTGGTCATTTATGAACATTTATTCTTCATTCTTAAACATAACTCTATTTTTAAGTATTTGGAAAAACACCTTTTATGAACTTCAGGGATGCCCAAGCAGATCTCCACGTCCCACTGAGAAGCCACTGGAAATCTGCTCTCATGCTTCTGAACCTCCACCTCCACCCATCTGTGTCCTTTTAGGGATGTCTAAATGCACGTTACAATGTGACCTGAATCACCTGAATCTCCTCTAACCCTCCCTGGAGCAGACTGAGGACCAGCCAGATGTTCTGTTTTTCCAAACTATGCACACAGTTAATTCAATAGTTATGGTAAGAAAGAGCTTGGCAGGCAGAGCCAGGCAGGGGGCAAGAAAAATCGTCCAGAAACACCAGATATTGAGAAGGACACCCAGGCTGTTCATTGCAGAGTATTCCCATCTCCAAAACAACTCCCAAACATGTCACCAGCCACCACCCAAGGTCTGCACAGCACAACTCAGACTGGGCCATTAGGGACCATCTTTTTTTACCTTCTACACAAAACAGGAAGGGTAGGGACACACCATGACCTCAGCCTCGCAGTAAACAAGAACAACTTTCATTTCATTAATTAAATTTGTGGGTTTAAGTGGAAAATGGAGAAGGAAAACCTTCTCCAGCTCGGCTCGTGCCCATGCCCAGCTCTGCTCTCTGCAGTGTCATTTCACATTCATGAAAGAAATGGAAGATGTAATTGGAAAACTTGAAATGAATTTTAAACCCATTAGCAACAGCATAATATTTACCCCAAATGACAATGTTTCTCCTGAGATAAGAAGAATACACAGGGTCCTACAGCAGCAGTTGTGTCCTGGAAGGAACGAGCAGGGAAGGAGCAGGGGGTGACACTGCAGGCTCTCCCCACTGGGGCTGGGAGGAGGAGAAAACAGCTTGAAATCCACACCTGGCAGAGAATTCCTTACCAAAGAGAAAACCCCAATTTTTCCTATGAATTCTGCAGCATTTCATTTATGAAATGACAACACCACCAGACTGCCAGAGCCCTCTGGGGCAGTTGGTTTGTCTGCAGGGCTCTTGCTTCTGCATCACCCAATGTCTTTGACAGAACACATGTGACATGGACACTTGCAAATCAACATATCCATGTTTGTGCAGAAGGTCTAAACAGAATGTCTTGGACTAAAATGGAGGGTTGCTGTATTAACATAAGGAATTCTTAAAGTACTATAAAAAATGTACCCGCACAAATACAAATATATATATATATATATATATAATTATTGTGCTGCAGCTGGCTATAGAGCACCTTAAGTGTTAATTCAGGCATCCAGGAACCCAGAACTTACCACTTCCATTGCTGATCCTCACACAACACAATCAATCTGCTTGCTGATTCAATAGACAAGAGGCTTAAACCACTTTTTTTTTTTCCTATCACAGTAATTATTTTTGGTGTCCAAAGGAGGCCAGGAGGAAAAACAAAGTTGGGAGATTGAAAAAGAAATCTCAGAAGAGCTGAGATCATATCACAGCAGGAGTCTTTGGTCTCCAGCCCTGTGCCAGTGGGGAATACAGAGCAGTCCAATTCAGCACACACGAATAAACCAAACAACACTATCCAAAATATCCCCAAGGGGAGTGTTGGTCTCAGAACATCCTTTCCAATGTCTGCCATTATCATTTAACCTCATCTCTTTAGGATTATGTTTTCTCTCTCCCCTGTTCAACCTTGTATTAGATATTAGATATTCAAGCCTAAACAAACAAAAACCCAGCACTGAGAGTTGGCAAAGGCACGTGACAGAGCCTGACTCCATTCCTGCCTGACTGTTCACCAGGTACAGGCTCTGGCAGCCCCAGGTACAAATCACAGCTGCTTCTCTCCCAAACTGAGATCCCTGCCCACTACCTGCTCTAAGATGGCAGAAAACATCCTTCCTAAACCATCAGTCCCCTGTTCCATCTCCTCCTGAAAGCCACGGGCTGAAGTTCTCTGAGAGAAATGTATAAATATCCTCATTTTCCAAGAAAGAAGTCTCTGCCCATGTCCTGTGAGGCCCCAGCCGGTCCCTTTGCAGCTCCAGCAGCACCTGCTGAGCCCCTTAATTGATGCCCAGAACATCCAGCTCTGCTCCTTCCCCTTATCCTGGTAAATCCCACTGCACCTTGGGAAGAATATGTTCCTGCTGGGACTTCCACTAACCACCTTCTCTTATTCTTACAAGATTTCTCACACTATGCAGGCTACTACCATAACACTTATCTCCCACAACCATTAAAGAGTAAAAAAGGATGGTGTCATGTTGAATGAGAAAGGATTTGAATCTTTGTCTGGTTTTCAGGTCTGATATATGAATCCTTCTAAGTTTCCTTTCCTGCAGCTTCACAGTCGTGGTCTTTCATGTAAAATATTTGCAAAAGAACCCCACGTGCTGTTTACTAAATATTATCTTCCACTGAATCCAGGCACTACAATGAGCCCAGTGCTGTGTGCAGTGCAGGGATGTGACCACCCACTTCTGAAACAGTTCACATTGATGCCACACATGGAAGGAACCGAAAATCCCACTACAAACCTGGTAATTAATGTGCTGTGGTGTTTTCTACAAGCCAGACCACCTGGGGAGAGAGTGAGCACCTGTGCAGCTCCTGGGAACACTGGCATCATCCAACTGGGGCATCCAGCCTGCACCATCTGTCAAGTGATCTGCCCATGAGCACATCCCTGCACACCCCAGCTCACAGCATGGAGGGGACAGCCTCCAGAAAGGCTGTGACAGGAGGCAGAGCCAGCAATGAATTCTGCTGCTCATCAGAAAGAAAGCCTAGCACTGATAACAGCCCCCAGACATGGAGCTCAAGGAACCCCCGGGCAAGTCTATCAGGAGTCAGAGGTGGACAAGCCTGTACGTGGGTATTAAGGCATGTAAACATTAAATCTATCTCTTCTGAAAAGATCTTTGACCTTTTAGATTGAGAGGAAGTTTGGATGTTTGGGTTGCACATAGAAATGAGAGGACATGGACTGCACATTTGCATAAAGAAGTATGGATGTCAGGAGAGAAAAAGGCAATGGTTAATGTAATCTGTACTTGTAAAAAAATCCTCTTTTTAAAATTAAAAATATATTTTCATCTTTTAAATTAGATCTGGTTTATAAGTGATGGGCAGTCAATACCATACACCCATACTAATAAATACTCTATGATAATGTTAAAGGGAAAGGAGGAAGACACATGCTCTAGGACTGCAGCTGAATTTCTAAAATTTAAGACTAAATCAGTTCTATGTTTACAGCAATCAGGCCATTCCTGGAGGGACAGAAGTATTCTAGTAAACTACAGCTGACACACACAACCAACAATTCAATTTCTTCCAGATTCAATAAATGATAATCTGAAGGGTGAAGTTCCCGTTGCTGACAGCTGCCAGGTGAGAAAGGGATTTGCTTTTTATTAAAGACACAGAAAGAACCAACAGGTTTTTCTTCACTGGGATCTAAGCAAATATATGCTGACAAGTTCAACATTTTGGAGGTTTTTTGTTGTTCATCTTTCAGTATTGTCTTGGTTAATTTTTTTTTTTCTGTGAGGTTATAAAATGACAAGGGCGGGGTGGACGGGGCTTGGAGCAAGCTGGGCTGGTGGAAAGTGTCCCTGCCCTCGGCAGGGGGTGGAAGGAGATGGGCTTTAAAGGTCACTTCACTTCCACCCCAACCAGGTCTATGATTCTGTGACAGTAACGAGCTGCTGAGCACAAGAGACCTCATGGCTTTGACCTGCCCTATTTAATACTGTCCTAAAATGAGACTACAGGCATTTCCACACGTTTCCACTCCACACCTACACAAGGGGCTGCTTTTACACAACCAGGAAACTTCAGAGTTCTCCAGAATTCTCCCCCTCTCGTTGCCACAGTCCTTCTCCCTCCTCTGAGCACCTCAAACTGCAGAGCAAAGCCCTGCAGAGCCAGGGAAAAAATCAAATACCAGCAGGATGGGCAACTTGGAACTGCATTAGGCTGGTATTAATGTTAAGTCCGTGACAAATCTATTAAGTCCTGTAAAGCTCCATTAATGGCTTGTGCCAGCCTGTGAGAGCAGACCATGGCACAACCACCTCGTGCAGTAATTTATACTCCTCTAGAACAGATTTGGTTTGTGTAAGTGTTAAACCTGTGGCTAGAATGACTTAAAGCTAAGTCAGAAAATACATTGTGTTCTTCCTGTTTCATAACTGCTAAAACTCCTCTTTGTAAGCTTATTAATCTCTAAGGAAGAAGGCAGACATTTTGAGAGTTCTCCAGCAAAGGCTGTGTTTGTACCAATTAAAAAAAAAATCGCAATCAGGCAACCAAAACCAACCCCCCACTTTGAAACTCATAATATATAATCATTGGAAACTGGCACTTCACCCTTTTACTCAAAATATTGCTGGCCATCTGAAAGTTATTAGGTACAGTAATAATTTCTACTTTGCCTCCAGTCTACATTTTTCCTCTAGGTTGCTCATGAAACATTTTTAATCCTATAAAATAGAAATCTAATTCAAAAAGTATTGATTCCAGGTATCTTTTGCTCTTTCTGACTCCAAGCACTCTCTCTGCTGGGCTGGTTCCCTGCACAGCTCAGGTTGGAGCACACCGTGATCTCACAGAATCACAGAATCCTTGGATTGGAAGGGATCTTAATCCAGTTCCAACCCTCTGCCACAGGCAGGGACACCTTCCACTAGCCCAGGTTGCTCCAAGCCCTGTCCAACCTGGCCTTGGACACTTCCAGGGATGGGGCAGCCACAGCTTCTCTGGGCAACCTGTGCCAGGGCCATTATCTCTTTATTTTTACCACCCCAAAAAACTAACTTGGCCAAAATGTCACCTCCTTAAGCAATTGTGTAGGTGACATTTCACAGCCACAGAAATATTTGAAAGAAGGTAAAGTTTGAAGGTAGGAGTCACAAAGAAATCCTAAATCAGTCCTATAGTATTAACAGTGAATGAAAGGCAAAATTTTGTCTTCTGGATGAATGAGAAACTTGGGTAGTTCTCAATCAACCATAAATATTAAAAATTCTCATATATCTTTTCTCAGTCCAGGTATAAATTATGGATACTTGGCCAAATTCCAGCTTAGTTAATTACAATCTCACATAAAATAATATCCTGTCTAATTTAATTGGAGTATGACATAATAGGGGATTTATATTAATCAGAAAATTCTGGAATAATAATTCATTTAAGGAGCAATTTCATTACAGAATTCTATCTATTAGTGGCAGTTTGCACTGAAAATGTAAGCTGTAACCACCACCTGATTATATTCCTGCAGTGATCTGTCTTTGGGTTTTATACAATTCGCATCCCTGTAGCACATGAGTATCTTCTATGTGAAATCAATAGCAATATCAAACCCCATAACTGGATAATGAAGTTTCTAAAACGACAACAGAGCTGAGATCCCTTCTCTTACACCCTTGTTTTCTTCTGCTGTCATTTTAATTTCAGGGCTCTGCTTGTGAGGGTTTTTTCATGTTGTTTTTGTTGGGTTTTTTTACAGCCGTGCAAACACTTGGAACAAAACTCTGGTGGAACCTGACATGAGATCTGACACCTGCAAGGAGTCAGGATTTTCTGTCATGGAGCTTCTTACAAGTGGATCAAGTCTTAAACCAAATCACTGCTGAAGCCAAGAGAGCAGGGTGATGGAGAGAGACTTTAATGGAAGGAGAACAAATATTGGCAACACAATCCTAGAAGTTAGTTCGTGACAGCAAAAAGAAGTGTGGAAGAGGCTACCTGGCATCACTGCCCACGACAGCTGCTGGCAGCCATGGGTGCTTCCCATGTCTTCATCCCAGTGAGCACATCAGCCCTCTGCTCATTCCTCACAGACACTGCCTGGACATCAGGAAAACCACACGCTCCACCAGCATGACCAGTGCACTGATGTCCATGTCCCTTTGCATTTAAACACCTCAAACAGCTTCAGGGCATCAACTGATGCTCTTGGGGCTTGAGGCTACAGGGTGGGTGGGTGAATGGATGGATGGATGGATAGATGGATGGAGCAATGCCAGGGCCCCTGCCCAAAGCATCCAAGCCCTTGATGTCCACTCTGCTGCTGGGCTGCCCATAACACACCTGACACACAAAACGGGGGCTCCAAGCTATGCTGGATTCCAAAAATTGGATATGAGAAAAAGAAAAACTGCTAAGTTTAAACAAAGCCTTGGGCTGACAAGAGACTGGGGAAAAACCTCACTCTAAAGTCCAAACAAGGATCCATTGATGTAACAAGTTTGGAATGTCCTGCCCAAGCCTGGAGAAAGGATGCCCTGATCTCATCGAACCTGTGCAGAAAACCCTTTATGTTTTATCTCTCCCTTTGTGTTACCTGTTCCCCCCTGTAAAATCCCCCAAAGTAAGGTTTTTCCCATGAGGTAATTTCTAAGACCCCAAGATTTGTCAAACCTGGTTTTTCCCTCACCTCATCTCTGGAAAGTCCCCAGTTGTAACAGAATGAATATGCAAGCCATCTGTTGAATAGTAAACCATGAACCTTTAAATATGAAGCTGTGAACCCAATAAGGTATTCCAGTTCGTCTCCAAACTGGGATCATGATAGTTTACTGACAAAGCTGTGATTCTGCTGCATACAAGGTTATCATCATTTAACATCCCTGCTCAGTGCTTTGGGCAGTTGGTTCCCTGCCTGGTGCTGTGCAGGGCATCCAGTCTGAGCTGTGCATCACCCACAAGCTGAGCAATAAACCCCCAGGATTTGTGTGGCTCTTGTAAATAAATGCAAGCCAGAAGAAGTTGCTGCTCTGGGAAGTTTGCAGCTGGAAGGAAAGCCTGGTGACAGCAGGTAGCAGCACAGAGCGTGCTGGGAGTGGCAGGGCTCCCACCCCAGACACACATCCTCCCCTTTTATTTAATGCTGGCAAAATAAATTTTACTGTAGCAAGAAGCTTAGATAATTTCTTCACTGAGGTTAGATGCTTTTTGACTACACTGACTGCTACCTCCAGCAATAATGCCTTAAATCTCCCTGGGCAGGGTTTGATGGCACAGTAATAAAAATGTCTGTGGCCTGTTTATACCTCAGGTGCTTCCCCTGCAACAGTGGTGATGAAAACATGTTTGATTTTTCCTGGTATGGAAACACCCTTGCCTGTCATCCCTATTTGCTCCCTGTTTCTTTCCTTTACTTTTATTGCTGGAGTTTGCTGGCTGTGGCTGGCATCTCCCAGAGGGTTTGCACATCAGCCACCAGCACTGGGGGTCACTGGGGTACCTCTCTCTGCGAGGCTTTTTGCATTTTTGCCAGCCCAGGGGCATTCAGACCACGTCCCTCCAGCAGAGAACCCTAACATCATTCCCCCACCTTGACTGCACAGCTCAAATGCCCATCTCATTTACATCCAGCAAGGGGATTCTGGCCCCCAGGGAGCCCAAAGCCCTAATTTAATTTCATTTAGCCTGCAGTCACAAGACTTTTTTTTTCTGTTGAATTATTACTGGGTAGCATTAAGATGTATGGCCTGCCAAATATGTTTAAATGACTTTTTGGTCTCCATCATCACCAGGAGAAAGCTAACAGGATCTGTTCTATCTGTCTAAATAGAGCTGGGAGGGAGCTGGGAGGAGACCACAGCATTTAATGAAGCAGTAAAGAAGTGAGGCTTGCAAAAGGGATGATAGACCCTAAAGAAGTAAATAGAAAATGGCAACAGTGGCCTGAATGCCTAATTACATTGTCACCACAGCCCTAATCAAAACACTTGTATGTGTTTATTCTCTCTGGTTTCTAGGCAGACACAAACAGCCCTTAAGTGACACAGTCCTCTGATTGAAGCAACTGAAAAAATTTATGAGACATATAAAAATCCACAAAAAAGCTGCACAGGCCCCATAGGTCACTCATTACCTGCCATCAGAGCAGAATGGTTCATCCAGAACATGTGAGGAAGGATGTGGCAGAAGAAATCCCACCTCAGTCTCAGGACACATCACACCCTGCAGGTTCTCACCATCCCCTTTGTTGGATGTCCAAGAACATCCAGGACTTCTTTTTTTTGGTAGAATATATCCCTTTTGTAATGAGTAAGGGCCACAAAACCTAGATGGGAAAGCTGCTTTGTTTTTTAAAGGGATAATGGGCAAAGGGAAACAAAAGAGGGAGGAAACAGTAATTCCTTACAGTCTCCTGTTGTTAGAATTACTACAAGTATTGCAATTAAGAGAGAATAGGAAAAACATTCTTGTATTTCTTAGTTAGACAGTGCTTCAAACAGCTTACACACCCACTGTGTGCATTCTTTACCCAAGAATGCACAGACTCAACCTTCAGAAGAGGGAAACAGGCATAAAATGGATACTGGGAAAACCAAAGAGGTGTTCTACCTGAAATCACTCAAAATTACTGGTTTTAGGCAGAAAAATACCTTAACTTCAAGTTGCCAGAATATTACACACTTGTATTCAAGTGTCATATTAACCAAACAAAGTATGGAAATAACTGTTCTGTAATCATTTCAACCAGTTCAGCCAGACTAAACCTACCCAAAAGGTTCAGGGAACCAGATTTCCAGCTTTCAGTCTTTTCTTTCTTTCCTGCACAAGAAGATGCAGAAGTGTGAACGTGTTGCTGCACAGCATCAGCATTGAACAAATTCAGATGACTCAAAACCTTCTATCAACTTCCAAGAACACAGGACAGCATCTAATTGCAGTTTATAGTTTACCTTAACACAATACCCAAAGTCAACTGGTTTTCCCAACTCCCAGTATTCTCTGCACCAGGACACAGTTCTTGCCCTCAGGATCCTGTGGTGTGACAGACCTTGCCATGTTACAACAGCCACCAATTCAACATAACTGTGCTTCCTTTATTTTTCTCCTGCTATCTTTGAGGAGAGAAAAATATGGGAAATGGTGCTGGAAAAAGAAAATAGTTTGGATTGTACTTTTATGCAAATAAAGATAAACTCTGTGTCCTCTCTTAACATATTTCTGCTTGCCCACGGATGCAATAAAAAGCTGACTACTGAAAGCTTTTCATCCCTCCAAGGAAAGAATAGACTAAAAGAGAAATGAGTTCTCTAAATAATTCTAAGCAGTCAAATTGTTAAGCAGTGATGCAAGTTCTCTCCACTTGGAGCAACAGAGCAATACCAACAAGGCTGCAAACTGCCACGTAAGCTGCAGCAGGATTAATTATTTTATATTACAGGGTCTGGAAGTAAGGAGAGCAAAGGAATTAAATGGGATTTCATGTTTTCAGCCAGCAAGGATGCTGCTCAGGCTATTGGCTTCTGTAAGTGAAGAGGCAGCTTTAAGGAAGATGGATCTTCCTCCCCGGCCTGACGCTGATTTAACCTTTTCAAATCCCAGCCCTCAAGGATGAGCAAAGCAGAGCTGAGTGGTTTGGAGCACAACTGTGGGGAGACGTGTTAAACTGGGCTGGGGGAGCTGCTGGAACCCTTATTCTTGGAAATCTTTCAAGAAATCAGGACAGGTGAGCAGCAGATATCCTGTGATTGACCAGGGGAAGTAAAACAGGTCATAGCAAAGTCATTCTGCTCTTACTGTCCTTACAAATGAGTACAGTGAGAAGGGAACTTAACAACAGACATCTGAGCATCTCCTTCTGCTCATGCAGGAGCATCTCTCAGCACTGCAACTGAAGCAGGTTTTTTTTATCCAGCAGCAGTGCAAGGTGGGTCGACTTTGGCATCTAAGACATGTGAGCTCCCAAGGATGTTCTCTGCCCACAGGAGGTTTGGCAGCACCTCCTCATCAGTGTGTTCCCCCACGTGTCTCCAGCCAGGGAGCTTGTTCTCCAATGTTTCCCTCAGTTGGGACAAAGAGGTAATTTTTGTTTCCTTTTCAGTTGCTTTTAATGACATTTGGCACATTTTAAAATTTTTACCTCTCTTCAAACGTGACTGAAACTAATACAGAGACACTATAATTTTAGGGGAGGTGGGAAGGGGCTAAAGCAAACAGCTACCTGCCAAAGGCATGAAAATTATCCATATTGAAATATTGCCACCAGATCTGAACCTTTCCAGATAGCCCAGCTGAGATGAGGGCTCCTCCCCACCCTCCTGCAGGAGAGCTTGCTCAGAAAAAAAAATAACCTTTGCACATGTCCTTATTTGCTGTTTCCAGCCAGGTGACATGATGGAAAAAGACCCATTGTTTGCACTGCCCTGCCAAGGCAGGTGATGTAAAGGAATATTGCTGCTTTTTAAAAAAATCCCCTACAAGGGAAGTGACAGGTGGTTCATTGCTATAAATTCAGGTTCATTGATTTAAGGACACAGCCTTGGAGCACAGACACTACTGCATTCCCTCTCTTACTGTGTTCTACAAGAGATGTTATTTTTCTGGGAGATAGTCAGGCTGGACAGTCCCATATTCTGCAGGGCAGAGTTACTCAGTTCCACAGATCCTTCCTTCATCTTCTCCTGCCACTGTTGGAGCAGATTTAGCTGCAGAAAGGGCTAATACAGTTCTTCCCAGACACCACAAATATTACCCTGCAACAGTCAGGGGAACCAGGCAACTCCTCAGATGGCAGCAGGATGCAGTGCAGGGGTGCCACCAGCTCAGCAGTGAGCCACAGCTCTGCTCCAGCAGTCTGGGTGGGGTATGAAAACAGGACCTGCCTCTTTGGTCACATCTCTCTCCACGTGGCCACCCCTCCTCTCTCCACTCCAACCCTGTCCCTGGCTCCTGTCCTCTCCTGCTGGTGCTGTCTCCTCAGTGCTCCCAATCAGAGAGATGTGCCCTACCTCCTGGTGTCCACTGTCCAGGACCAAACACTCCTAATTTTCCTGCACACTCAGGAAGATGGTAACAAACTTCATCTGCACCCTCCCCCAGCATCAGAGCTGCTGCATTTCCAACAACGTGGGGAATGGCTTATTCTTCTCTGTGAAAATGAACAACATCTTCTCTTGGAAAAAATACCCTTCATGGTCCAGTGTCCTGTAACTTTAATGATCACAAGTAGGTTATGATCACAATTAGGTTGTGTTTATGTACCTCAAGGAAATTACGGCATTTAAATTCATGGCACCTCTGTCCTATGGTTTCTTTCTGTATCTGGGGAAAGGGAGGCTTTGAGAGAAACCACCTACAGCAAACACATTGCTTTTAAAAATCCAGAGCATGATCCTTTACCCACTTTGTAAATCACTCCTCAGCATTACAGTCACCTTTTAAGTCCTTTTAAAGTCCCAAAGCCGTGGGCTCCGTGGAAATGCAAACCTTGGGTGAGGAGCTGTGACAGAGAGGTGGTCAGTCCCTTTGCTGCACTGAATAAAACAAATCTTGAAAAAGTATTCACAAAGAGATGAAGATCAAGAGATTTCTTGGGTAGTGTAATAAGAGATTCCCAGTCATAGTCTGCAAGTTTAGAAATTAAATCTTAACAACAGAAATTGTAAGGAAGTTACCCATGTAGGTCTTGTTACTTCCAGAAGTCCTTAAAATTCATTTTGATGTGTTTGCTCTACAAACTCAGACTCCAACCAATTTCTTCAGCTGATGGGTAAAGTCCAAGGAAATTTCCCATCATTTTGATTTAACTAAACCCCTGTGATCTGACGAGATTGTGATGTTGACACTGTACCAGTGTTCGAGCATACAAAATCCTGAACATTTTCTCTAATATATGAATTATTCTCTCCTTCACCTTGTAGAGGACACATATTCCTGCCAGAAAACACCATTCCCACAGCTCCAGCTCACACAATGCTCTGACCAGAAAGACCCTGGATTTTGGCAGAGGCATTTCCATGTGGTTGCCACCACCTTGATGAGCAGCTGTAAGCAAATTACATCCTGTGAAATCTGGGCATAGTTCTTGATGCACTGCCCCCCAAATTCAGAGGAAAGGAACTCCTGAGGGGTTAGCACAGCAGGGAGATGCTGCCCATCCCCTGGAGCCTGGAGGTCTCCCATCAGAATCCCTTCTTAGAAACCAGCACAGTTTGCAACACTGAATTCACTTGGTCAGAATCCCACATTATTTCCACATCTAAGGCTCACGTGGACATGTCTAAGAAGTTTGGAGCACAGGAGTGAATAAGTGTGTAACCTTTTCATGTGTAGTACCTATGCATTTCTTTCTGTGCTGGAGAGCACAGGGACACTGGGGACTGCTCACGACCAGAGGGGCAAGGGCACATGGCAAGTCCTGTAACAGATGTGTGTAGAAGGATTTAAATGTAAAAAAATGGTTTCTTTCTTACTCTGGTAATAAAGAGATCGGTGAGGTAAGACACAAAAGTTACCCTTGACTTTTCCAGCTTTTCCGTGTCCGTGAGTTGAAGAGAGATGCTACAGCCCCTGACAGCTGTGACCCACCTGCTATTGACCCAGAATAATTTCTGAGCATCAAAAAAAGTCTTCAAAACATCTCCTGGACACCCACAGTCAATCTTTTCATGAGTTATGTGAGGAAGGAGGCTTAGAAATCCCTTAATTTGCCAGAATGGGAATTGCTGATGTTCCTCTCCTGCCTTAATTTGAAAACCTTTCCCTTTATTTCCATTTCAGTAGAAGAGGCAGGTGTGGAAAAAAAATAGGGTAATTGAGAAGAAGAAGCCAGGCATGTGCAGTGTGGGGGTGGAGGTGCTGGGGGCCATGGGCAGTGGTGAGGGGGGCACAGGAAACCAGCCAGGTGGGGCATGGGATGGAATGTCAGGTGGGTTCTCTGCTACTGCCCTTCATCAGCCTGCTGAAGGGAGGGAGGGAGGGAAAAAAAATATAAATTGGCAGCCCCCGTTCCTCCTCGTGCTGTTTTCCCTGCAGGGCCGTTACTGGTTGGTTTATTTATTTATTTCCTGGTGATAGATGCCTTGTTGATTTTATGGAGTGGGCAGAGAAATGGGTGGAAAGGAGGTTTCTCAGCGCTTGAGACTGCAAATATTTATGGACAGGTGAGTTGTGACACAGGAGCAATTCTGCTTACAAGTAAATGAGCTTTTTAAAAATGATTAAAGTGGCAGGCAATATGTGAGGGGAATTACATTGCCAGAGGTCACAGAATCACAGGACCACAGAATGGTTGTGGATTCAAAGGGACCTTAAAGATCTCCCAATTCCAACCCCCTGCCATGGCAGGGACACCTTCCACTAGCCCATGTTGCTCCAACCTGGCCTGGAACACTTCCAGGGATGGGGCAGCCACAGCTTCTCTGGGCAACCTGTTACACCAGCTTAAAACTGGAATAGGCAAAGACTCTCAGCGTGCAGAATTTGTATTTCAAACACAAACCTCATACAAGAGGTAACAGATTTACAAGAAATAACACACTTCAAAGCCATGCACTGCTGGGTTTGCTGGAGACTGGGCACAGGGCAGGTCAGCTGGAGCAGCAGCACAGCCCTGTGCAACCCAGGGCTCACCCAGGCTCTGACAGCAAAACCACCCAGGAGACTAATTAAATAAAACTTCAGCACAGCAAAATCATCTTGGTTACTCTGACTGATTATGAGGTAATTCTTCACAAGACAATTGCAAGATAAGCACTGAGGCTCAGACAGCACTCCTACTCTCTCCATACAGGTGTTACAGCACCCACAGTATCCGCTGGGCCACTTCCAGAGCCCAGCTCCCATCACCTCCACCACACTGAAACACATCTGTTATTTCAAACAGCTTCAAATGGCCCTTATCTGACAGCTTCTGATGCTGGAATTTGAAATGAGCTGGGCCTCTCAACCCAATTCCTATGGGGCATCGTCCACAAAAACTAATAACTACAGCAATAATAACCACAGGAAGTCAAACATCCCCACAAGTGGTAGAACTGCTTCAGAAGGTATTTCAGCCTCTTCTGTGAGTACCCTGTATCTAATCCTGAGAGTAAATTATCCAGGGGGCTGACATGAGACCCGTAATGAAACTGCTTTGCCACTGGCCCTGTTGATTCCTTTGAAGTTCCTTTCATTATAGGAAATTAGTGGATCAACTGACACTTATTGCAGCAGTTTTTGTTTCGTGGGGCGCTCGCGAAGCCCGGTGGAAGATCTGCACCTCTGAGTGACTGCACAGGGAGATGGCTCAGTACCGTGTGGTACCAAGTCCCCCAGCTTTCTTTTTCCCTTCCATCTTGCTTTGCCCTTAAAGGAAATTACACCTGCCAGGTCTTCCCTTGCCTAATGTTTAACAAAAAGGGAGCTGATCAATGATGGCTCGGAGCTGCTGAGCCACTCCCAAGAGCCAGAAGGATGCAGTAACCTGCCACTCTTTTTTTTTTTTCACTTGCAAAGCTCTTGGACACATGATGTCTGGTGCAGGGGAAATCTTTTATTCCCCAATGTCTGCTGTTAAAGAGCTCTCACAGAGCAGGAATCCAACAGTTCATTACTTCTATCTGCTCAACAGACTTTTGACATAATTGTATTAGTGCCTCACTGCGGGGCTTGAAAAGTGAAATCTGAAAAGCAGCTCTTTGCTGTCGGCTTACGTGTTTGCTGAAGCCCTGTTTATGTGCTGGAATACAAAGCACATCATTTGCAGTTCATATAATTTGTTTAATGCATTCTGCTCAGAGGCCACCTGTGCTAATGCATCGCAGCAGTCACTGGGTTACTCTCACCGTGTTTGAGAAAGTTAAAAATCCTCTTTTCTGAGCCAAACCCCCTTGTCAGTGCACTTGCTTTTGCTGAGTTCAAGTCAGTGAGGGTGCAGGATATGGGAAAGGTGGAAGGGGAGACAGGGAGGAGACCCCAGCTGTGCTCACCTGGATGGCAGCAGCCAAGTTTGCTCTTTTATGTCCTGAGCATCCCTCTCCTCCGTGGATGCTGCTGGAGGGATGTGCCGCTCTCCGGAGGAGTTCCACCATCAGCAGCCCCTCCAGTGCCCACACTCCGTATTTCTGCCATGTCAGGATGTTTTGCTATTGCCAAAAAACCCCTGGCTGGCAAAGAAAATGCATTTCCATTCTTTGTGAGAGCTCTTTGCCTCGGCGGGTGTTCCCGGAGCACTGCGAGACAAACGCACGCTCTGCCCACTCCAAACTGCTCCCATCTCCCAGTCAGCCACAGCCACGGGATGGCAATGCATTAATTACAACCCACAGTGCCTGTTCATCCCATTACACTGAGGTATTCAATAAATATCCATTAACATATTGGAGTCTTTCCATGAATGCATCTTGGAGCGAATGGGTTCATAAAAATACATCTTAAAACAAAATAAGGATAATAGCAGTTCTGTAACAAATTTAGCCTCATATACATCTCATATTTTAGCAGGTGATTGGTTAGCAAATTGCATTAAAAGCCACACAACTCTATTAGACCTGCCAGAAGATGCATTACAGCTCTGAGTGGACTCCAAGCCAGTCTACCTCAGGACACACATGCACTGAATATATACCAATGGTGAAAAAATCCAATAATAATTAGTATTACAATAAGTGGAAATGTGCTAAAACAGCCAGAACACGTGCATTTCATACCTTCCTAAGCCTGTAAATTACCATATGGGCTGGTCCAAAGGCTGGAGATGAGTTTGGTGGCTACCAGAGTGCTACAGGAATTTAGGATGGGCAGACTTTTATGCTGTTTACTGCAGGAGAATCTGGCACAGAGTTCTTTTTGTTGCTACAATAAACAGCAGTCCCCTGAAGAGAAGAGATTGAAGGCAACAGCCTCTGCTATCAGTAATGACCAAATGCAACCAGATGCTATCACTCCTTCTGAAAGAACTTTGCCTGCAGGTCCTACAGGAACATAAACCCCATCTAGTGATGCTTGCATATCAGCTACAGATGCCAGCTACTGACAAGCTCGTGTTTGGGTTTTTAGGGCAGAAAAAGGAGTTTTGGTTCCAGCTGGTTTAGTCTGTTGATGAATCTGGGTTGCCCTGCAGCAGGAAGATGTGCAGGATGGGAGGTCTGTGCCTCCCACCCCAGCCAAGGTGTCCTCAACAGGCAACCAAACTTCTCACTGCAGAACCAGCAGGTTAAAGAGAAGCACATCACATTCTAAGAATAATAAAGAAATGAGATTCCCATCCTGCCAACCTGGTTCATTTTTAAGTTCATTGCTGTAAACTGCAGGAAATTGTAACTTCACATGTGGACTCACCCCCACAACAGTCATGGTCCAGAGGAACCCTGCCCTGGGCATGTAAACCACCAGGATTTTGGGAAGATGCTGAGTGACAGGTGACCCAGCAGGTCATTGTTTCACCACACAAACACAGCAAATGCCTTTCCTCCAACTCCCAGTTTTGTTATGAGCAGTCAAGAGGGCAGGTTAGATACCAACAACAATATTTAGCCTGGAGCAGCAGCAGCAGAGCACATTTCCTCTCACCAGGTTGCCAAGGGTTCTGTACACAGCTCCTGAATTCTCCTGGCAGAAATAATGTTATTTTCCCCCCCACCAGCAGTGGGTTCCTGAGATCAACAGCCTTTTGAGGATGAGAAAAATGCAAAAGGGAGACATTTGTGCAGAAAATCTACCTGTAAGAGCTATCAAATAATAGCTGTGAAACCTGACATTAAAATATGCATATATGTATATTAAATATTTGCATGTATTGCTATAAAGGTTACACTTGATGATCTTGGAGGTCTTTTCCAACTTTAATGATTCTATGATTCTATGAAAAACAAACAGTGCAGCGACACTGCCTGAACTTGGCCATACAGGGCCAGGACTGGCCATGGCTCTTGGGTCTTCACAGACCAGGGTGGAGCTAATTTGGGGTTTTGTTTGCTCCTATGTGTGGGCAGCAGGACAGCAACCCAGGCTGCACGTGCAGCTTCAGCAAAGGCAGTGGGATGGACGACTCCACTTCTGGTAGCTCCAAACACTGGGGAAAGCTGAATTTTCCCCACGATTAAAATGAAGTGCAAATGACATGGAAAACCAGGTCACTGAGCCAGACAGGAGAACAAAACCACAGGAAGAGTCTGTCTGGGCAGCAGCTTTCAGAAGAAACTTCAGAATCAGTCTGTTCCTGAAAGCAATTCCAGCAGCCACTCCATCAGACCAGAGCCCTGCCCTGACACCACAAGAAATCAGGATGTGGGACAACCCTGTGAAACACAGTTCATTTCAAAATACAGGTTCAAAGGGGGTTTGAAATGTTACCCTGGTCTTCCAGGCTCCCAATTCTCTCATTTAATTTCATATTTAAAAGGTGTATATAGACCCTAGGAAATCCCAGGGTGAGGATATTTTCATTCTCTATTCTCACCCCGCTCGCTTTTTGGTGCTTTGCTGTGAAATCTCAGCCATTCCCACTCCCTGTTCCATCCCCTCTGCACTCCATCACACCCCAGCAGTTTTTGGGGCTGTGCTGCAAAGCAAGGCTGGGTTTCAGCAGGACACTGTTAAAGTGCTTCAGTGTCCAGCAGGACCCACAGTCTTTACTAACTAATTATTCAGGACTGTCTGATGAACAGAAGGACAAATTAAGAAGATACACATACTTCTCACATTTCTTTTTTTGTTATATCATAGTCACAAGTTACTTCTCTAAACATGTTTCTGGTAACATGCCAGAAATATCAATATATTGAATACTGAATGGGACTGTGAATATTCAATGCCTGGGCTGTGGGGAAAGCTACAGGACCCAAGTGTGGCACAAAGCCCCAGTTCAGTGGTGTCTGTACCTCCTGGTTTGCAGGAAGAGAAACCAAAATTCTGCACTGAATTTTATTCAGCACAGACAGAAAAGCTGATGGAGCTCAGGAGGCACAGCAGGGCTGAGCTCCCCGTTATTTATGTCTGTCGAAGGCTCTTGATATTCCTTCTGAAGTTCTGATCATCAAGAAACTCGAGAGCGAGCTTTTTATGGTGGTGCTAAAGACAGACATTGGCAACAGCTGAATTTCATCTCATATCCTGATGCCACTGAAGCATCTCCAAAGCTTTTTACTTTTCTCTATAGGCTGGCACCTTTTTTTTTTTTTTATTCTTTTTTGGAAGTATTAAAGCAGAACCAACCTTTGAGTTCAGCTTATTCAATCTCCCACTGCTATTTTTTTTTTATTTTAAGTTTCTATCTGGGCATCCTGGATTTGTCAAGGAGATTTTCTCCTGTGAAGAACATGAAATAAAAACATCTCAGCTGTGGCTCTCCATAAATTGTATCACTGCACTGGGGATATGTACAGTACTTGGTAATTTTCTGATGGCTGCTCTGGCATTCTGATTGCAAAATTAGCACTGCAGCTCTGTAGGGCTGTACAGTGTCAATAAAGTACACCCTAAATCAACTAAGCACTGGCTGATCCACTCCAATGGAGCTGTTTCTAGAGTCATCCAAAGCCCAGATCTGTTCAACACCTCCACTAAGAGCTGGAATAAACACAGAAATCCCAGCTGACACTTGGAATACCACGGAAGGCAGGACTGATGTGCTGAGCTTTTGGGGTTGGCCAGTCACCTGCACCTGTGCAGAATAAACTATTTTAACGTGACCACATACACAATTATACATAAAACAGTGACCACACAGCCAGGAACAAGGAATGCAGGGCAGAAGTATGACATGAAAAGCAGATGAGGTCACTAATCCTGGGAAAAGGGTCAGTGAGTGTCAAAACACACGACAGCAGCAAAACCAGCATGATCCCTGCCTGGATGGTGAGAAATGGGAATATCAGAGGGGAAGGGTAACATGGGAGGTTTCAGCCTTTGCACCAGCTCTGGTGGGACTGAGCCTGCATTAGAAAATTGTTTTTTTAATACCTTAAGGAATGTTTTTGGCCTTAAAGACGATGAATCTGCTCAACCAGTTGAAGAGAAGATGAAGGACAAGTCAATGGAGAAGCAATTCAGAGCAACCACGAGATGCCTGAAAGGTCAGAGAGACCCCCCAAAGCAGCTCTCCCCACATGAAGGCAGGTTCAAAAGGAAAGTATCACACTAGAAATTCCACACTTGGAAAACAGGGAAAGAAAACCAGAAACAAGAGGAAAACAGCAGCTAAAATGTTCTGGTCTGTATCTAATAACACAAGCTCTAGGAAAGCTTGCCCAGGATGAGACCATATCACACCTTTGACTTCATGTGAACTCTTAGGCATTTTAGCTATGATTTTCCCCATTTTTAGTGATAAGACATTTTTGCTTCATGCCAATGCTGCACTTGCTTCAAAAATTCTTCAGAGACTGAATATGACTAAAATAATAAAAAGAAATACAACATAGAAAGTGCTGGTCCAATTTCCCTTCAGAAATGGTCTCTGGTTTTGCAAGACCATAAGGAAGCCAGAGGAACACCTACAATTCTTCATTCCCAGCTCATAGAAAATGGAAATTTTTTAAACCTTAACTCCATGATCTGAAGGTGCACACAGACACACAGGTGATAAAACCCCCTGAAATCATTAAATCCACCCATTCCCCCAGCACTGCCAAGGCCACCCCTGGACCGTGTCCCCAAGTGCCACATCCACAGGATTGTTAAAACCCTCCAGGGATGGGCACTCAGCAGGGATGTCCAGGACTGTCAGCCACTCTGTGATTTCACCAATATCTGTATTTGCTCTTCACTGACATAATTTTGTGTCTGCAAGTAACCCAAAACACTCTGATTTGTGCACGTGGAATCACCTCAGTGAACGCCACCGGCACGGATCAAATAATTTTTTAAGAAATGGTATTTGCCTGGTTTTATGCACCAGTGAGTCACTCATAGGTACTTTATAAATATTTAAATATTCTGCTCCTGCCAGACTGTGTGTAGACATTTGATATGGTTTGTACTACATCGCCTCTGAAGCACTGCTCCACATGGCAACGTCTTGCATTTAAAACCGAGATTAACAAATCAATGCACCCTGAAAAGCAGTTTAAGATCACCAGTACATTGTCTTCCAGTGAGTTTTCTTTGCAATTTGTAGACAATAGATTTCCAATAACGACTTGTAATTAAAATCACTTTCTCTATTCAACGTTCCACATTAAGCCTGTTGACATTTTGCAGATGGTATCTTTGGAAATGAGAGATATGAACAAGGGGGAAATGGCTTTAAACTGAGAGATATTTGGTTTAGATAATATATTAGGAAGAAACTCTTCCCTATGAGGGTGGGGAGGCCCTGGCACAGGTTGCCCAGAGAAGCTGTGGCTGCCCCATCCCTGGAAGTGTCCAAGGCCGGGTTGGACGAGGCTTGGAGCAACCTGGGCTGGTGGAAGGTGTCCCATATTTTAGTTTTTGAAGCATTTTTGCTCACATTAAATTTGTCTTTCTTGCTACAAATTAATTCTGGTTTTGTTTTGTTTTTTCCCCCTCTCTGAGAAAATATCTTTCACTTTGTTCAAAACGCAGCAAAACAGTTGAGAACACACAACAAACCTGACTCTGACACTGTTTTATGGAACTGCAAACAATGCAGGAGCCCTGAGATACATTTTAGACTTGAAGCTCAGAAGTTTTTCACAACGAGAAGAGTTTTAAAAGAGAGAGAAAAAGAAATCAACTTTTTTCTTTGCAGAATGTGTTTCTTTGAAACCAAGGGAGGAAAAAAAAAACCACACACACAAAAAAAAGAAAATCCAAGCAAGAAAATTTTCCACGTTCAAAAAATACCTGCCCACTAAGATGAACTCACTGAGATGCCTCCAGCTGAGACATCCTACCAGCCAAGAATTACAGCTCCAGGTGCAGCAGGATCATTCCTAGTGCTCAAGCCATCTTGCTGCTGGGGCTGCCTCCAACACAGCACAGCCAGCTCCGTCCTAAAATACCTAAAAACCCAGCACAGGGTCACGGCTCAGCTGTGGGAATGCTGGGAACAAAATGCTGCTGGAGCAACTCGGATCTTGTTGGGATTTCCCGTCATCCTTGTTCAGCTGGCACTTGCTGCAGAAATCAAGCTGAATAGTTTTCAATTTCTCCTTTTTCCCCCAATTTTTTTTATCTTTTAGGGGTTTTTTCCTGCTGTAGGATTGCACTGTTAAATCAGCATTAATAAATATACTACTAATAATGATGATGGTAATAAAAACAATAATAAATAAATTAAAAATGCCTCATAAATTGCTTCATCCTCAGTAGCACAGCATTCCTCAAGGCAGTCAGGAAGGGGCTGCTCTGGCCAGCTGAAGGAAGGCTCATTTCTTGCCCAGCAGCTCAGCTCTCCTCTCTCACTGCCTCCAACCAAAAGCAGGGGCCGGTGCTCCCCCGCTCGCTCGGCCGTGTTTGAAGTTGGGATATCACATTGCTCACAGGAGAGGCAATCAATGCTGGTAAGCTAATGAATTATTTCCAAGTTTGTACCAATATCTGCAGCAACATGAAAGAAAAATCGCCTGGCAGGGAGATTACAGCGGGAGAGGCAGAGCATGGGGCAGGGGCTGTCAATATTTCGGGGCTACGAGTCGATCCTGCAGATAACTGCTGCTGCTACATTGCTTAGGAAAACGCTGCCAGCAAAACATTTCATCTCACAATATACTTGTCCAACTTAATTATCTGGGCTTGACCAATCCAGCTGGGAGAGAACGGCAACAAACACCCGACCCCACGTGCTGTGCCACCGAGAAGGTGTGAGTTAACTCTTCATCTGAGAGGAAGGACCACCCCCTCCCTAAGATCCTGCTTTATGGTGAACTTGCCACTGGCTGCCACAGGAGAGGAGCCCCAAAGAGAAGATACAAGGACTGCCTGAAACAATATCTCAGCCTTGGCCATATTGATCACCATAACTGGTCTACTCTGGCCTCCAGTTGGGAGGTCTGGAGACACACCATCTATAACGCAGCTGATGCCTTTGAGAACGCAGCAGGGTCACTCTCGAGGAGAAAAGGCAACGCAGAAAGAACCGTGTCTTGCAGAATATACCACCTAAGGAGTCTTTCTGCTGTGCCTTTTGCAATCAGACGTGTCTATCTCATATTGGCCTTTTCAGCCACCAACGCACTTGTAACAAACACGGGCAGAGCCCTCCCTAAATGTTCGTTGGCGAAGCCCGGCCATGATGATGATTTGATCCTGCAGATAACTGCTGCTGCTACATCGCTTAGGAAAACACTGCCAGCAAAACATTTCATCTCACAATATAATTGTCCAACTTAATTATCTGGGCTTGACCAATCCAGCTGGGAGACAGCGGCAACAAACACCCGACCCCACGTGCTGTGCCTTTGAGAATGTGTGAGTTAACTCTTCATCTGAGCGTGGGTTTGACAGAGGCAATTGCTACTGGAAAAGCTGGCTCACAACACGTACATGGAGTGCACACATACATGTGTACACACACAGACAGCAAATATGGGTGGTCATTTTCCTCAAAGAGTATTTTTTTATCATTACCACCTTGTTTAGGATGAGATTGTACAATATTGTGAGTTGGATATCCTGAGATGTCTGTCAAGAACAAGCTGAAAGCTGCCTCACACATCCCCCTCTCCCCCCTGACCCAACAAGTCCCTTTTCAGGTTTCATTCCCTTTTTCTCAATGTAGAGTTTTGTTTTTCCCCAGCCAGCACCAATTCCCCACCACTTTGGGACGATGACAAAGCTCTGCCCTAAAGTAGTTTCCAGTGAATCAGAAATATGCCCAACTCAAACCCAGATCTGTTTTATACTCCACAATTCTAATGAGCCCCTGGAGGATGGCTGGAGGGGTGGGGATGGATGGTTCCCTGCTCCACACCCTGTGGCTGTGGGGAATACAGCTCCCAGAGATTTTAGGGTCACTGCAGTAAATCTGGAGCCAGTCCAGTGCTGCTTCTCTGCACTGGCAGTGATTAACCTGACACTCATGCCCAGCCCAGGCTCCCAATTCATTTTTTCACCCAGTTCATTCAAATTCTTCTCTCTGGTCTCCCAGTCCCCAGTGGCCATGCTGGGAAAGCCCCAGGGCACTGGGCTGGCACCATCTGCCCTCCCTGGCTGTTATCCAGCATTGCCCTGACCTCTTGCTGCAAGTATTTATGTCTCATTTTCACATTTCCTCTTTGTGCTTTTTTGGTAAATATTAAGGACAAGTTAAAAAAAAGAGGAAGTTCTGACCTAAAACAGAAGCAGGGAGGAAAGAAAACTCATTTTAAAGCGTGAAGAGGAAGTTTAAAAGAAGAGCCCATTCATCCTGCAGCCTCTTCTGCATTCAGTCCTGCAAGAAATATGTCCCAGCTAAACAATATTTGTGTTCTCTAGATAACAATATATCCATACATGACATGACTCTCATCTTAGAGAAACAGAAATTTTCTGTCTGCATGGAACTTTTATGCATAAGACCGTGGACTGAAAAATAACAATTCAGTATTTTTCTTTCAAACTTCCTTTGTGGGTTGTTTTGGTCCAGATATGAATCAGGAGAGCACTCTAATGGGTCATAAGCTAGAATTTAAGGGTGTTTTATTGTTGGCTTAATAACTCCTTATTAGCTAAACAGTGCTGACAAGATAAAGGCATTTTGATGGAACGCATGTTTCCCCTCTCTCTGACATATTTGTCTCACAAATTGACCTGTCCACACTGATGATGATACAGATCCAGAAGATTACACTGATTTTTTTTCCCCTTCAGCTGGGCTTTTCACGTCTGCCAACCTGCCACTTGCCCATTAGGGAAGACAACAGGAATGCCAGCAGTGACATGGCTAATTCCAGTGACCTCCAGCCAGACACAGCTCCAGAAGTTCCATCCAAAAACCACTCATCTGACACTCCTAAAGCACGACTCAGCCTGGTGCTGTGCCTGCCAACTCACCAGACTCTCTCTGTGCTGATTAATTAGATGCATGTTCTGCTTTAGCTCTTGTGACAACCAAGTCTTTAGTTTCTTACTCATTCACTGAATCTTTGTGACAGAGAAAACACAACAGACAAATATATTTGCTGCTGGTACGTGAAAATCTCCAGATCATCTTATTAAAAATTATTTTTTAATTAGAGTCCTTAGCTAATAAAAATCTACTAGTGAGAAATTAGAAGACACCTACAAGTGGTTCTCACCAGAGCTGCCAGGAGAGTGTTTCATGTGTCTCATACATTACTCATGTATGATTAAGGCAATTTGAAGAGTGACACTTTAATCCTGTGTTAATAGATATTTCTAGTCATCCTCATAGAGGCAAGAAAACTCCCAACAGTTCTATTCTTGGGATTAAGGAACAAAAGAACTCTCAGAAAATCAGAAGAAAGATGATAGCTTTAGTAAGAAGGCCACTATTTCTGTCCATAATCCAAAACTGTGCTTTAAAATGTGCATGAAAATGATCAGCATGATTAGAAATGATGATTAAAATAGCACCTATTAGATGTAGTGCTTGCAAGGGTGAAACCAGATTTCAGAAAAGGTAAAACACTGGATTTTCTCTCATCGTGCACTTTTCATTCATTTACAGGCAACCAACACGATGGGCACAAAAAATGCCCTCTGGGTCTCAGAGAGAGGATGGGTCAAGGGAAGGCAAGAGACACCCATGGAGTGAGAGAAAGAGCCTGTTTCATGGCTCTGTGAGGTACAGCAAGGCCACGAGACCCTCTGGAATGAAATGCAGCTTCTAAAGCAGCACGAGAATGACAAATTGGGCAGCTCTTCACATCACCAAGGTCATCCTCGAACCCTTCCAACACTGCGACACTCCACCGGCGCGCGGGGCACCGAGACAGATGTGACGGAGTTTTCGAGAGGATAAATTAGATTGAGGCTTTCTGAAGCCACTGAATTCTGGTAATTATGTTACTCAGCTTGCTGAGCAGCCACCCCCACAGCCTGCTGCCAGCCTGCCACGACGCCTGGCTTGGGTGAACTTCAAGTGACAAAAGGATCGCTCTAAAGGGCAAAAAAACCAGGAGAAATGTGCAGTATGCTGCACCTTTCAACTGCTGCAAGGCAGAGCCTGGCTCAGAACAAAGCAGGGATTTAATAAACAAAATTTTCGTAAATCAAAGTGTGTGTTTAAAGTGTTTGAAGTACTTTGGAGATTTTTTTTTCCTGCATCGTTTAATAACGTAAAGGGAAAAAACCACACTTTGACCAGGGAATAAGTTTGCTTCCAGAGTCGCCACAATTTGGAAAGCTGCAAGCAATGAAATTTGGGTTTAAATTAAAAGCTGATGAGGCATTATCTGCTCTTGATAAAAGCCAAGATTCTGGGAAAACTGAAAATGGAGAAGGCAGTCTGCTTTTCAGCTTCAGATGGTGAACAATTCTCTTCAGATACAAAATCCCTTTGACAGACAGTCATTGTTACACCTTGGGTTTTGTTACAATAGTTTTGCAGTTTATCAATACTATCTCTATTCACTGGCTCATATTTTGTACTTGTCTTATTTTCACTGCCTACTTAAAATTCACTGAACCAAAACCTCATAGAAATAACTCCTGGAATTTAGGTTTAAGTTGCTGTGACTTTGAGAACCCATTGATCCAAATATGCTCCCAAATAACTGCATGTCAAGCCTTTATAGCTTGGGTTAATTCACTTTATGGTCTTCTTAATATATGAGATTTTATGTTTACTGTATGCCTGCTGGTTTGAGTGTGCTGTGTGGAACTAAAAGCACATGATTCAAACAGATCCAAGGTGACATTACTCCCCTTAGAAAGGAATCCAGATTAAGACATAACCAGCTTGTTATTGGCCCTTTCCCTGCACTCAACAGGTTCAATGCTTGAATGCTGCTTTCATTTTAACCACAATGTGTTAACCATTGTAGCTCCCTATTCTGATTATTGAATAAAGCTGCACATTTTCTGCCTTTCTTTTTTAGTATCCCAAAGGAACTGGCACCAATAAAACTTTCTATCACCCAAGTGAAGGAGACAATATGGGGCCTTTTCCAGGGAAGGACTTCAACAAATGCTTAACTTAAAGCACAAACATAAAGTTATGAAGAGAAATGGGCTAACACAGGTACTTATTTTATCACATTTTTAAGTAGCTCTGTGACCCAGGGATCCTTGCAAACAGCGCTGAGATATGTACCAAGATTGCCCAGTGTAACATACTTACTAACACAGAAACAACATGCAGAAAACACCATTCCCAGGTGGAATATTCCCTAAAACACCTTCCCCACAGCAAACTGACTCGTATCACCACAGCAACCTGGTTTCCTCAGGGTTACTCAAACCACACACTCAGCTCTACAGAGCTGGCCAGTCCACCAAAACCTCTCCACTGCCTTCAACAAGAACCACAACAAAACACAGGAGAGAACAACGAACCCACCACACTCGCGCCAACCTCCTGCTCCGCGCTCGTCCTTCGGAGCACGGGCAAGGAAAACAAGCCTCCCAGAGTATTCTCATGGCATTTAAGACAAAAATCCACCAGGCAGCAGTGCCCTCCCAGATATTCCCACGCTTCCAAGCCCCGGGAGAGGCAGAGGCACTCACGGAAGGCCGTGTAGAGCTCCTGCAGGGTCAGGCGCCCGTCGCTGTTGTAGTCGTCAAAGCGCAGAAGGTCCTCCAGGGTACAGCCCAACAAATCACCTGCCAGGTCCTCCTTCTTCATCAGCTGTGGCAAAGACAACAGGGAATCTTACATGTCATGGACTGCTGGCCTGGCTCACCCAGCAGATTTTCCATTAAATAACCTCTGGGGAAATATATCTCTATCTATCTATAGATATATCACATCTATCATTACATATTTGCTTTGTATCAAGATACAACTGATGTTCATATTCCTGCAGCACTTCATGGAGCGTGGACTGGTGAGGGTGAGACTCTTCCTTTAGCAGCAGCAGCAACACAGAAATGCATTTTCACTTCACAATTGTACTGAAAAATAAATATTCAGCAGGGAAGAAGGAAGGTCTGCTTTTCCTTTCTCCTCTGTGAGGAAGGACAAAATTGTATTCCTAGCTTTTGGGACTAGGATGGGGAAGAGTGGATGGTGTAGTCAACATTAATGTGCTTTTCCAGCCCCCAACAGTTTGTTTCTTTTGTATCCTCAATGTTTCATTTGGGTCCCCTGAATTTATTGTAGAACATGAAGGAAACTGCTGAAATGTTGCATCTTCCAGCCAGGAAGGCTTTTTGCTGTAGCCCAGGGACTCTTTTATTTACTATTCTAGTCTTGGCCCATTATATTGAAGCAATTTAAAGTAATAATGCTAAAAAAATGACCCTTCACCTAGCAAGTAAAAATACTCAATACAAGTGAGATCAACCATAACTTCCAAGATCAATGTTGTAAGGATGGAAATTTTCCTTTGTCTGTGTTTGTATTGAAAATTGATTAACTTTTCATAGGATTGACAAGTTTTTACTTGTCCTTTTGATTTCCTGTCAGGAAAGAAAAAAAAACAAGTGCAAAACACTTCAGCTGCAACACATTTAGTAGACTTATGAATCTAACTTTAAAATACATTAAAGATTTAAATAAAAATAACAACCCAGTTACCCCCATTGTTAATAGCCCTGTATATCCATGGCTGCAAAACTACAGGGGAATTTCACTGCTAGGTCCAGAGGGATAATATTGGATAGGGTCTGCCAGCAGCCAGGCAAAACAGCTCTAAATAGAGGGGGATGGACCATCTGCTGCCACTTTTTTTGCTCAAAGCAATTCTGTTGTGGAGAACAAACCAGTGGGTGCTGCAGTGCTGCAGGACCATCACCCCTGGAGAGACTCTGCTTCCAGTTCCTCCTCTGGGGTGAATCCCTCTGCAAGGAGCCTCCTAAAGATCCACCTTCAGGTCTTAAAAATTCCTTTTTTCTGCAGCAGTGCACATTACCTGCCTCGATTTTTTTTCCTTGCAGACAAGGTTACAGTGCTCGAGAGACTATTTTTCTTTTACATAAAACACAGCAAATGCACAGCACCAGCTCATCCAGCAGGCAGAGAGAACAAGATCCCACTGCACCACGTTCAGATCCCACTGCACCACGTTCAGATCAGCTTGCTCTGCCCATGGGCAATGAAATTCTCATCTCTGGGGGAATTGTAAAGTTGCAAAAAGCTTCAAATTAAGGAGCTAATGCAAATCAATCACAAATCTACCTAACGAGGCAAGAAAAGCCCTGTTTAGACTGTAACCTGCATAACTGAAAATTGCTCATTACCTAAAAAAAAAAGTCCCTTGAAACCTGGGTGGATAAACTGGTCCTGTAAGAGCACATGAAAATCACCTTGTTAAAGAGGAAAATGAAGAACTGACATGCTACACATAAACTGTGAATAGTGGGGAGAGCCCAGAGCTGCCCCACAGACTGTCCCCAGCCTGGCCAGGACTCAGCCACACTCCCACCAAGGGGCCCAAGGCTGGTGCCACTCAGCTCAGGATTAAAAGCATTCCTGGCTTATCTAAATTCTGCTTTAATAGGAATTATTTCATCTCTTGAGGGGTGATCCCTCTGCCAGCCCAGCCGTGCTGGTGGCCAGCCCGTGTGGAGGATGTGGGGTGAGAGGGCTCCTGGCTGGGGCTGAACTTCATTCTGCTCCATCCAACTGAAGTG
Organism: Pipra filicauda; assembly: GCF_003945595.2. Lineage (NCBI taxonomy): Eukaryota > Metazoa > Chordata > Aves > Passeriformes > Pipridae > Pipra > Pipra filicauda. Next base: position 1,797,935 of record NW_024105086.1, read on the forward strand.
GGCTCCAGATGTTCAAGCACATTGATGGATTTTGATAACAATGAGAAAAGAAGAACTGAAATCACAGCAGCCAAGGTCTGTGCTTGCTCTTGAGAGAGACATGGGCTCCAAGCACATCTGCAAACAAAGCACTTCGAGGCAGACCTTCCAACACTGAATCTTTTGCAGTGCAGGTCATTGATTCTTCCCAATGCAATGCCTTGCAGGCTCCAAACCTTTGTTTCCATGCAAGTTGAGTTTTAATATCCCGACAAAATAAGTTTCGTGTAAAAAGGGGCAAAAAAATTGGAGAGCAGAACAGAGGCCACTATTCAAAAGCTGGCTTTGAATTCAGATGAAAGTGTTTTATTATACCTACCATGTCTTTGTGAAAAAAATCATGGCCTTCAGATGAAGTATTGTGTACATTCACAGCCCTGAGATCTAAGGGAATTTACAGTGACACTCTGAATTGTGTGGAAGGGATTGAGCATCGTGTCAACAGCCTGAGGATTAAAATGTAAACTGTCCCAGAGAGGAGGGAGCTCAGGGAGGAGCAGGCTCATGCCTGCATCGTGCTTGGTGTGCCCTGGGAAGGGAGAGGAGGGATGAGACACTCCTGAAGAGCAAGGGCTGAACTCACTCTGAGCACCCTGGGCTGGTGGGAGATGTCCCTGCAGGGTTGGAACAACATGAGCTTTAAGGTCCCTTCCAGCCCAAACCATCCTGACTCTATGAAGGGCCAGCTTTGGAAACTGGAACGGGTCCCAGGCAGGGACTGGCTTCCAAAAGGCTCTTAAAAGGCATTTGCTTCTAATTCCTCTAATGGATGACATAATAAATGGAAAAGACATTTTACTGTTTTCCCAGGTCTGCACGTGCAAAGAGCAAGCTGAGGACACAGAGCACCTGGATGGAGTGCCTGGGCTGCCTGTTTGGTTCACTTGACCAATGAGGTGAATTCCAGCAGCACAGCCTGCCTGTAATTAGAAATAACAGTTTTTTCAACTCACCTATTCTATCGAGTTCTGCTAATCAACATTTCAGCATCTGCCCAGGGATTCTGGGACAATAACCATGTTGAAAACCATTCCAACTTTGCTGTCACATTACTACCTGCTAATGCACAGTCCAGAAGGCAAGGAGGAAGAACTAAGAGATTTCTGCCTTACTTACATGCACCTAAAAAATCCAAATTGATTCTCCTCCAGCCGGCTACTGGAAATACTTCAGAAGATGACAGGTAGCAGCGAGGATTAGTATCTGTTTTCAGGAGCATGGATGGGGCTGGAAGACTGCCATGTTTTGTGTTTGAAGAGGAGCTTCAAATGTTTGAGACAACACTGACTCCCAGGAGATACAGAGAGAGACTCACTGGCTGGGTTGGATTTTCCTGCTCTACCTGCTGGACAGGGACAAACGACCCTGACAAATGCTGCATTGCATTCCACTCACACTCCATAATTCCACTTCCACTGAACAACAAACCCACCTGAGCCAGCTCAGAGCTGCTGAGATGCCCATCACTGTTTAGATCCAAGTGCTTGAACAGGTCTTCGATCAAGAAGCGCTTCTGGGCCACTCTGTCCTTGGCCAGGCTGCTGGGGGGGCTCTGCCGACGGGCCTGCAGGTCCAGCAGGATGCTCTTGAGCCTGCTGTAGTCTGCCATGGTACAGGGGTCCCCTGCAAGACAACACAGCACCACTGACCACGTGCATTGACCTTGAGCTTTGCAAAGGACTGAGCTCCTGAAGGGCAAAATCAGGCACTTATGTCTGCATGCACAGCCCCACTCAGCCCTGCACTTGAGGAGCTCCTGGAGTCGTTAACACTGAGTAATAACTGGCAGTTTCTCTAAATCCTGCTGTCAGGGTTGCTCTCCAGCATGTTACCTTCCAGATTACAGGGCTTCAGTTACAGACTTCCACGCTCAGCTCTGTAATCCCCACACACATTAAATTGGCTCCTCGTTTTCCTGAGTGAATAAATTCATCTGTCCTGTGACCGTGAGGTAAAAAATGAACATAGGGAAGCTGATGTTTAGAAAGTTCCACAAACATAAACGGTACTTCTGAGTGTCACCCTGTGCCAAACATGGGGTTGATCTTAAGGAATCCTCACAGGCAGCCCAGGGGAGGACAGTGAGCAGTGCAGGGCTGTGGCATCACTGGTGCCTGTGCTCATCACCCTGCTGCAGGCTGATAGAAATGCTTCCCTCAGCCCCTGACCAGGGAAACAGGTTATTATCAGGGAAAAGCCCCCAGGCCACTGTCCCTGAAGTGACACCAGCTTGGCTGGAGCAACCAGCCTGAGCCCTGGTGACCCTGACAGCTCACACTGTGCCATCCAGCCCTTCTCTCCAGGGAATGTGCTCTGATTTAACACACCCTCCCTGAGGAAACACATCCACGTGCCCCAAGTGGTACAGGGGTTCATGACCCCTTTCTGCTCATCTCCTGTGTGGCAGAGCTTGGCAGGAGGAGGAATGGTAGCTGTCTCTCTGTGCAAATCTGTTTGTTTTAGTGCAGAGCACAGGGGCTGGTGCCTTGGAGCAGACCCTGCAGCACCCACACTCTGTGGGCATCAACCACCTCCCACCAACAGCACCAACACATCCAGCCTTTCCCCTCGGATGCCCTCACCTCCACAGTGTAATTTCTCTATAATGTAAATAGCCTTATTCTGTGTAATGTCAGTTTTAAAACAAACTTTTATTTTAAATCCATCACCGATCCTGTTGCATTAAATCTAAGAGAACCTGGTCTCACCTCAGGGACAATACCCTTGTAGATCAGCTCCCCAAAGACTTCCAAACATTATTCCTCTGAAAAATAACAGAAGACTCTGGCACACTGACAACTAATGATCCTGTCCTTTTCTTGCTGAGCTGCAACATTTTGGACCTCTTGGTCCCACTCCAACCAAAACCCAATTAAAATTCCAGGTGGGAGGCATTTCTCTGATAGCAAACCCATCTCCTGTCAAGGTGGTTTTTTTCACCCTTCATATTTTGTGCTCACGACTTCAAAAGCACCATGACTTGAGAAGGTGAGAGAGGACACAGAGGCTGGACATGTGCTCCCACTCAGGTCAGTGCCCTCCTGCTCCTCGAGCAAGAACTGCAAGACAAGACTTATTTCCCACCCTGAACTCAGACCCTTCTACTTTGGAGTTTCTCACTGCTCAGAGATATTTAGCAGCAGATAAATTATTCCCTCCCTCTAAACAACCTCCACAGAGCACTTGGTCCCACATGGGATCAGGCTCATTTTACAGTAAAAATAAGGCTATTCAGCTACTATTAGTTGTGTTTATTATTCTTGCCTTCTTTTCCCCCCAATCATGTCATTTGATGGTCTGTGAAGGCAGCATGAGAAAATTTCTTTCATTCAATCACCAGCTTATTTAAGAGACAAACTGATTGCTGTATCCAGTGTGATCAAGCACTCCTGCAATTCTGTTGTAAATACTGTTTTAGCTACTGCAATGATACTTTTCGCTGAGTTGGAGTTTTATTTTCAGCCAAATCTTAACCCCAGAGATGTATCTAAGGCTAATGAAGATAGGGAAATCTATTTAGTTTGCTTCCACTTCTGTTTCTGCTTTGTGGTTTCCATTAGTGAGCACCAGCCTGTCCCTGGGAGGGACACCCCTACAGCTGATTTAGAACCCTCAGAGGAAAATGCTGGTGGCCTTCAAACAACCCTCACATAAGGTACAGCTCTTAGTGCTCTTTGGATCAAACTTCACTACACTTTCCATGCTCAACACATAGGGATTTCTGACAATTTTTACTTAAATTTTAGAAATTAAATACATCCTTTAGTAGCAGCCTCGAGTGGCTCTCCATCCTCAAGCCCCAAAACCTGCAGCTTGTCTGATGTAGGAAGGAGCCAAAAGTGAGGAATCACACTGCAAGAACCCTGGCCAAAGGAATCCAGGATTTCCCTCTCCATGCTGGGGAAGATCTCCACAGAAACAAGGCCCTTTTTTGAAAGTTTGCAGCACTTGCAAAACCACCGAAGCCTGGCACTGTCCAAATTAAAAACAAACAAACAAAACCAACCAGACAGGCAAAGAAAAACAATCAGACAGAAGGAAAGTAAAAGAAAAATGCAGCATATGAAGGTCTGATTGCTAAAGTGTGGCCAATAAGTGTCACATTTCCATGCTCTGCTCACTCCCACCAATGCTGCTTCTTGCTCTGTTTTGCAGCAGAGATGTTATTCATCCTGTTTAGCACTTCTGCATGCTTTGGCAGATAAAATATTGATCAGCCTGCCAAGAAACACAGAATGCCATTCTGTTTTCATGTCAGAACTCAGTAATGAACTACATTTATCAAGAGCATCCTCCCTGTGAAAGGTCAGTGGTGAATGTGGCTAAATTGTGGTGACAGATCATTAATCCAGCTCCCTCAATAATTGCCCTCTTTAAAAATTTTACTCCTGGTTTCTGGGAATTGCTGCAGGTTTTTACAGTGGGATCCCTGAGCAATCCTCAAGCAGATAAGAGAGGAACAGCAAGGCTGGGGATGAAAGTGTCCTTCAAAGGAATGCAGGTTACAAAATAAAAATAAACTGAGCAAGTGCAGAGCTTGCTTTGATGGGAAAACTCATCTCCCAGTGAAATATTCCTGTACAAGGTGCCTTACAATGCAATGATTACTAGAAATGTCAGTACTTCTTTAAATATCAAAAATGATCTGATAACACCTACAGAGCACCAATCTCAGAGACCTTGGTTTGCACTGTCCTGACAGGAGCTGGGAGCCTGAACACACACACAAGTCTGTAGAGATCTGAGCCCCACTGGTTCCTGAGCTGTTCTACCCCACAACTCCGTGGGCTGCACGAGGGGCACCTGCAGCTCTCCCCAAAATCCATGAGGGAAGCTGTGCAGCCACGAGCACCCAGGCTGGGGACAGGAGTGTGTGACTGTCCATCCACACAAGGGGATTCAAACTGCTTGGGACCCTTCAAAAGCTCTGGGGGAGGTTCCCCTGGGTGCCACAGGTACCCACTGCAGCCCACATGCCCTCCAGCCCTTCCAACTCAGCACACTCTGTGATCCTGGGAGAATCTGCAGCCCTGCTGCTGATCCCGACCCCGAGCCAGGCTCAGCTATCACTGCAGGTGACACGGGACACAACAACCCATCCCATGCAGGGCTGCCACCCCATTTGGCTCCCTGGATCCCTCCATCACCTGCCCCAAAGCCACCCCCCCACGGCAGGACATGTCACTGTCACCACGGGGGACGACAATAACAACCCAGAACAAATAACCCACCACCAAAGGGGAGCTCCAGTGGCACTAATTTTCAAGGCAACCCCTGAGCACCACCAAATGTGGTAATAAAGAGCAGTTTGGAGCAGGTTGGAGAGTGTCATTTCTCAGGCAGGAGGCATTGGGGGTGTCATTTTATCTGACAGTTCCTCTCAGCCAGTGCTGGCTATTTTCAGCTGTTCCTAGGGCAGTTTTCAAGCTCCAGGAAGAAATTCAGAGCAGGAGATGAGAGAACACTAAACTTTGTTTTCTATCTGTACCCATAGGGCAATAAAGATGCAGTTAAGAAAATAACATTTCTAGACAAAATTAAAGAGATTGGAGAAAAATTCTGTTTTCAAACAGCCCAGCCTTTTCTGTGCTTCACTCAGGGTTTATCTGGCATTGTGAGAAGCATCAGAAAATGACTAAACTAAAATGCTACTGGATACAAATTTGTTTCTGAGTGTGGCTCCTTAATTCTTGTGACATTTACAGCAAAACTGCTCATCAGCACCAGCCCATTTTCCTGCCTCCAAAATGAAAGTGCTGGCACGCCTGAACAGAGGAAGAGTGGTCCCAAGGCATCAGCCTGCTGAACCTGAGTGAGACATTATGTGAACTCTTTACCCCACTGCTCTGCTGCCCCGTGGCCTCTCTGACTCCACAGAGCAGGTTTACATGGGGACAGGAAAATTAAAGATGACTTCAGTTCTTCAGGGGTCTCCTTGCAAATCCCCATTCCCCCATGCACGTTTTTTATCTGTCTCTATCTATCTATCTCCCTCTTCCTTTAATCGCTTATTTCTGCAGAGGTTGGATGGACTTCCCTCCTAGTTTTCCTACATGGTTGGAAAGAAGAGGAAAATACCTGCAATACCTCTGAGCAATTACAGCTGCAGAAAGGGAGAGGAGAACATGGAGAAACCTTTGTGGGATTCACACATTTCTTGCAATTTAAAGACATCTGCGAGCTTTGAACCTTCCCAGCTCTGACTTTTACAGGCTGGAAGTGCCACAGGTTGGATATCAGGAAAAATTCTTCACTGAAAGAGCAGCTGAGCTTTGGAACAGGCTGACAGGGAAGGGGTGGAGTCACCACCCCTGGAAGTGTCCAAAAAACGAGTGGATGTGGCACTTCACCAGATGGTGTTGTAGGCATGGGGGTGTTCAGTCAAAGGCTGGACTTGATGATCTTGGAGGTCTTTTCCAACCTTAATGACTCTGTGATGCTACACTAGGCCGGAGCAAACTCATTTAGGATGAGCAAAACCTAACCCAGATCTTAATCTGTAAAACCTCATTATATCAACCATTTAACTTCTGCTAATTCAGAGAAAGCCTCCAATAAACCTCCAGGCTCAGCAGTGTCACTGCAGGTACCCCCTCAATGCTCCTGTAACACCTGATAACAACACTGGAGCTTCTGCTGCCTCCAAACATCTCCCAAGACCATCCCTGTGCACAGAGGAAGCTGATGAGACATTAAGCAATGCTGCTAATTGCATCCTGCTCCCATCACAGCTCTGCCTGCCCTCCTGCTTTACTCACAGCCAAACCCCTCCAAGCCTGAGTGCCTATTTTACTCCTGATCTGAATTTGCAGGTGAAGTGAAACTCTAGTGAAGTCCCTGCTAAGAGGAGCAGATGTTTAACATCCTGCAAATTCATGAACATCCTTCAGCTGCCTCTGCTGAAAAAAATTCAATTAACAATAAAAACCCCAACTAACTTGCTTATCCCAGGGATGTGTTTCAACTAATAAGATGTTCATTTATCAGCTATCCATATACAATTTAGCAACAACTGGGAGCTCACCAAATTTATCACAGAAATGGAATAGAATACAAGCCATGAAGTGGATACTATTAAACAATAGACATTTACAACCTGGAAGAGTTAAAGCTTTCCTCAGTGTATATTTATTTCAATATTTCATTTTATTACAAGAAAAAAGCACCCATCTATTACGGTGTGAGTTTTAAAAATATATTAAAAACTTACAGCATGAGAATATTAATTCCCAGTTCTATAAACAAGAACTCCATTCCTACCTCAAACAATTACCTTCCAAACTGCATAAACCTAAATGAATCACATGCCTCAGCCCCAAATGCACAGGAAGAGATGGATGGACTTGCAGCCTTTCTGGGGAAGCCCAAGAATTACAACTTGGTTTGCCAAGTCCAAAGGCAAGTCCTAGATTTGTGTCCTGCCTGGGAGGGAGCAGGAGCAGCCCTGGGGAGGGAGGCAGGAGGAAGCTTTCAGGGGGGAAAACACACAATAAATGTAATTTATCAAGTGCCTATCACCACCTAGGCAGCGTGCCACAGATTTATATATTTTTAAAGCCAGGAGGGATTATGTGCACACTCTGACCTCCTGCACCAAACCCAACGAGATTTTCCCTGCAGCAGCTCCATAATTTGTTTGCTCTGTAGCACACCTCCTAGCAAGGCTCCCAGCCCTGATTTAAGCACCTAAGAGCAATTTTTCAAATGATTACTTAGTCTCGGTGGGCAAACATATTTTATTTTTAATTTGTTTACCTCCAATTTCCATCTCCTGAATTCTGTTACACATTTCTCTGGTACCTCAAACGGTAAGTCTCGTATCCCACACGTCGCCTCCACAGGTGTTGGGATCATCTCGTGTCCTACCTGTCCTCTCTGATGAGCTGTAGGATACCAAGGCTCTCACTAAGGCAGCTCACCCTCTAAAGGGTGGGTTTTTTTATTCTTTCCTGGGAATTTTATCATCCCGTGGTGGGCAACGAATCGACCACGGCCACATGTGCAAGAACCTTTGGCTTCCAGTCAGCAGCAGGTGCCCTTCCCACAGTTCAGAGCTGGTCAGACCCTCCCTGGTACTACAAAGTGATGCTGCACAATCTGCAGAGAGCCCAAACCATTCCCAAGCCATGGATTTCAAGAAGATTACGGTGGCTGATTGCTCTCATCCCACCAGGACATCCCAGAGATGCACTCACACGACATTCCCAAATGCTGTTCAGCACAAGGAAGATGTGACACAGCAATGCCTGGGCTGGGGGAGCTTGCTGGGTGATACTAGAGGCAAACAAGGCTGTTCTGATTGCTGGTTTTATATTTGCTGCCTGCTGAGTATTAACTGGTTTTTTTGGTGTTAAAAAATTAAAAATGTTTGTAAAACCAGAGGGAAGAAACAATGTCAGGAACATGAGTGCAGATGAAGAGGGAACACGACGCAGACAGGGACTGCAAACAACTCTGAGTAACTCCTACACTGCTCAACTGCTTGGTGAGGGTAAACACAACAGAAATCCCCAGTGAATTATGCATGAGTCCTCTACCCAAAACTAGCTCTTTCTGATCATTAATTTATTCACAACACAGCCTGCTCTCCTATAAATCTACTACTCCACACAGAGACTGATCTTACACATACACTCAACTCCCCGTGCCTGTTGTGTACTCTCTCTAAATTATATTTTGTCTTCAGATTGTATTGTTTTGCTTTGTAAAAACTATTAAGCTGAATTAGTGAAGCTGCAGACAAGGGAGGAGGGGAGAAGGAGAGGAAAATGTCCCACATGCAGCTGTTTTAACAGTAACAACAAAATGAGCTTAAGAATGTCTAATTATTTGAGATCCCAACCCAAAACAAACTCACAGTGTAAGGAATTGATTCAATGACTGAGAAACACTGGATTGAAATAGCCTGGGAAGACAATGAGGCTTTGGTAAAGGTTATTTCCTGAGCTATCTACAGGACAGGAAAATAATAGTTAAACAAAATCTTTCTGGCCATTTTGAAGCACCTGAAGCCATACATGACACATCCACTTGTCAACACGAACTGGAAGAGTTAATTATCATGCAGTGATGATTACCTTCACTCACTCTTCACTTCAAGAGCCACACAGGAAGAGTCTTGGTCCATCAGTCCAAGTGTGCAGGAAGTCAGACCTGCTCTGCACTGCAGCCAATTCTGATTCCCCATTTCTGTATGGAAAATGTCTTTACTACTTGAATGCACACATCCTATAATTTAAATTAACCAAACCAACCAGGCTTTTGTTACACAAACAGGACATTTGCTCACTGTCTCTGCTTCAGTTGGTGACACCACACAATCTACTGTTTGACATCTTACAATCCTCTACCTCGTTCCTATTAGAGAAAGCAAAATTGTCTGGATTCCTCTGGGAAGTAAGCAATGCTCACTTTTTTATGGCTGACTGGTACATCTATCAAATCCTTGTAGATAGCAAATGTGTTATTTGGAAGCTTTAATAAACGTTGAAGTCCTCTGGCACTAATGCAAATTTTGCTGCTCCTGCTGTGCTCTGAAACACTTCCCTTTCCAAAGAGCTCCCTGGATCTGCTGTCAGAGGGAATGCTCCCCCATCACTCAGGGCTTGGAATTCCAGGAATCAGAATCCCTGCTAAAGGTATTTTTCTTTTTTACTGTCTGGTTTCTCATTTGTAAGAAGCATGCATGGGAAAAGTGGCCAGCAAGGTGTATTATAAAGGCCAGCTTTGGTGAGGGATGCAGTCAAGAACCTTAATTCTTTTTGTGGGTATTTATGTACACAGGTTTTCCCTGCTGCCTTCTTGGAGACACTCTAGCTTCTATCATGAGGATCTGCCATAGTTCAGCTTCATCCTCTCTCACAGAACTTTTTCAGCAGTTCTGAGCCCACTGTTACTGTTCTGAGCCCACTGTTACCTGTTCTCCCAGGAACATCCCCGCTCGGAAGGTGTGTGATGTTTACGACAGGGAGAGCAGAGGGGACCTGCACACGCAGGCAAATAGTTCTTGTGACATTTTCAATCCAAATCCATAATTCTCCCCAGACTGTGTGCCCTTCCACACCCTCACAGCCAAAGGCATTCAGAGAAACCCTCTGCCAAACACGGCTGATTTCAGGATTTACGGAGCTTCCCCACTTTGCACTTGAACTGTGGAGTCTCCAGTCCCCTCTCCTGAGCACCGAATGTGTAATTACAGTAAGCAGGAGTATTTATTATTGTTAAGGATGTGTGGAATGGTCTGATAACGATGTGCTGTGCCTGTTGTTCAGATGTCATTAGGAGACCTCTCAGGCAGCTCATTACCAGCCCTCAACATACACCCTAAAGGGCATTACTGCAATTATGAAATGTTAACTTCTAAAGAGGAAAACATGCACAAGGGGGAAAAAGTACTTGTAATGGGGGAAAAAAAAGGAAACTTCACACAGAAAATTCTTCAATTAATCCAGAAACAACAGAATAAAGGGAAGCATTTATAACATGCACGTGTATGCAGGAGAGTCTACCTTCTCCTCCAGAATTTGATGAGGTCAGAACTACTCCACTGTAGTAGATATAAAGGTTTGCCAAAGAATAGTTGGATGTTTGTTATTATAATCACACAATTATATATATAATGTGTCATACACAATACATGCCACTCCAGAAACCAACAGAGCCAACTCTCCTTGGTGGAGAGTCAAATTTTGCCACCTAATGATAGAACGTCCCAGCTACATAAGTGATAAAATCAATCTTTTCCATGTGACAAAGAGTGCAAAGGGGGACTCCAATTCCTCCTGCCCAATCCACCAAAACATCCAACCCAGGTACACCTCTGAGCAGCCCTGACCTGTCTGCACCAGGCAGCTGCAGCATTTACGGCTCTCAGGGATCCAACAGAGAGGAAAACACAAACACATCTACTCTGACTTCCCATTTACACCACAAACCCACACTCCTTCCTCCTGCCCTTCCTTTCTGAGCCCAAGCAACAGAAACGAGATTTGTATTTCTACTCTAAAGCCATGCTATGAGTAGCCAATGCAGCAGATCAAGAAACAGAATAAATAAATAAATAAAAGCTCACCGATGCTACAGGCTGAATTTTGGGCATGAATTCCTCTCCTCTTTCTTTGTGGGATTTTTTTGATATTTTCTCTTAAGCCCTATAATGATGGATGATGAATGGGACAGTTATCTGAGCACTGGAAGTGCTTTGCCACTGACAAGGCAAATAACCTTTCTGCAGTTCAGGGTACCAGTTCTGCAGTAGATCTGCTGGAGGCCTGTCAAGATAACAATATCCCCACACCGACTGTCTGCAGAGGGATTTTTCATTATATATGTCACTGAAGTACAGAGGGAAGCTTCTTACCACAGAACTAAGGGGATGAAAACATGTTTTTTCCTGAAGATTTTCTGCCCCGGGAGTGACATATTCCAGGGTGAAGCATGAATGATAAATCACTGTGTTTTGATCCACGAGAGCACTGCATGAAAGGGAATTAGCACAGTGTAAGAGCTGGGATAGAGGGAGAAATATCCCCCAGGGAGCTGCCTGCCTGGGCACAGCACAGCTGGGGCTGCCACTTCTGTCCCTGTCCTGCCGGGCTGCAGCTCATGCTCAGCCTCACCAGGCTCCCCACAGACCTCCCTGAAGAAAGGGGCTCCCCAAATTTCCATCTCTCACACGAACAAGGACTGCCTCTCCCATGGCAAACCCACTCCCCCAGCAACAGAGAGGCTTTTGGGGTTAGAAAGGAAGGAAGGCAGAAGTTGAAAGCACATCTCTAGACTCTCTCAAAAGAAGGAGCTTAAGCTCCTTCAGGACACCCTTCCAAACATATTTACCATCTTAACCCCTTCCTGCCCAAACATCACTGTAAGAGACCCCCAACTCCAAATTTGCTTCACATGCCAGAAAATCTTTTCATTTCATTCTGTGCTTCACACCCAATATTTATTTCAAGTGTATTAACTGTAACACAAGTGGTAGATCCAAACAAGGCACCCCTGGGCTCTGCTGAACTGACACAGCTCTGTGCCCTTACAGTGATCCTGAAGTCTCACAAGGGTTTGGGCTTGTTCCCAATTTCCAGCCAACCTTCATTCCCATGCTGATCATCCCAATCCTACCCAGCTGTGTCCACACAGCACAGGACACAAATGAAACTCAAACCCCTGAAGAGGATGAAACTCTTGAGGTTTATTACAGTGGAGATTAAAATTCAATATTGCAGCAGAGCAGGATGTTAAAATGCTGCACAGATTTAGCTGCTCTCTGCTCAAAGAGGCAGTTTGATAACAGTAAGTCGGGTTTAACATAGTTTTATTGACATAAATTCTATTTGTTGAGGGTTCTGAAAGAAGTGATGCTCATGCCTTGCACTCCCAGAAACAGGGTGCCCAAAGTGATTTTCTTTCTTTTTTCAGGAGACTAATGCAGCTTAACCTGCAGCTCAAGGCAGGAATAACTCACTGCACCTCTGAGCGTTGGCATTACAGTCAGTGCAAAGGTCTGATCCTGAGTGCTCTGAGGAAGTGATGTAATTAGGTTTTATGTAAGTGAGCCCTTCCCACAGGTCAGGCTCTGGAAGATAACAAGGCTTGTTGATAACACACCGATTCCCCAGTGAAACCCTCTCTAATCATGTGGGGCTGTTGCTGAAGCACCTGCAAAGCCTCCACAGTAATAAGAGTCAAATCAGCTTGCACGTGTTCTTGCCCAAATGCTTTTCTCCTTGTCTTTAGCACCACATGGAAAACGAGGGAAAGTTCCTGCTCTGGGAGGTGAGCCAAGGAATTTAATGCCCTTTATTAGAAGCAGGGTCATGCCAGGGCTTTCTCATACACCAGGAGGTTTTGTGATCTACAGACTAAGGGGTACCACTCTGGGTTCCTGCTAAACCACTTCAAACATGACAAAAAATAAAAATAAGACTCACTGTTCAAGCTTTAATTAAAAATTTAGCCAAACCACATGGAGGCAACGAAAGCAACTTGTGCACCCACAGTCTCCTGTCCTCCTACAGCCCAGTCTAACTTCCATATATCCCAAAACCACAGCCAGGCAATCCAAACAGCACCAAAGTCTCCCATGGCTTTCTCAGTCTGCCTTTAAAGGAAATTCAAGTTCCCATATTCATGCTGCAGTTACAGGGGGGTCACATTCTTCTCCCCTGCTCTGCCCTTTCTGCAGAGGTTTGCTCCCACTGCCCTCACCCCAGTTTTGCCATGGGGGGGTTTCACTGACTTTGCAGCACAGAAAAGACAACTGGAGTCAAGGTCTGTGCTTATTTATTTCAGTATCTCTCCCCTGCAGCCAATAAGTAAATAAATAAACAGATAAATAGATAGATAAATAAATAAATAACTGCATTTCCTGTGTTTAATTTCCAACCCCTGAAAGGTACATGTTGGGGAATTTCATCTCCCTGGGCTGGAATGACCCCTCTTAGAAAAACAACACACGATTCAGAGGATCCTTTGATAGCTTTGTCTGCATCCACATCCACAGAATGAAAATAAATTAACCATTCCCTCTGTTGGCTGATGCCCTCTGATAAGCAGTGGCCAGTCACATTAATGGGACGAAGCTCCCAGCTCAAGCTTATCCAAGCAAGTTAAGTAACCTCTGGAGTTCTGTTCTTTTTAATACAATTGCAGCCAAACATCCCCAAAACTTTTAAAACTAATATTCTAAAATTTTATGCTTCGCATGCCACGATTTGTAATACCACAAAATGTTTTGAGCTGCAGTCACTCAAGTAGAAAATATATCTATGGCTGTGAGATAAATTTATTTTCAGCTGTGGAAAAAAAAATATCCTCTCTCCAGGCTGGAGGAACCTGTTACAAGAAACCTTAGGCATTTGAAAACTCCACAAGAAGCCAACTCCAGAGGTTTCCAAACTAAGCCCTGACCCAGGAAAGCCATGCATGGTCTCTCCTCCTGCTAATAAACAGCCTTTCCCTGCAAGCTTTATGAGGATCTTTTGCCTTGGGAGCTTTGTGGCACATTATGGAATAACTGCTTTGATATTCAAATGTCAAAACTTCTATTCATTACATCTTACAAAAGAATTAAATTTTCCTGCCAGGTAGAAGATCTCCACAGTCCTTTGGCTTCCCTACCCATGGCAGGGGGGTTGGAACAAGACTTTAAAGTCCCTTCCAACCCAAACCATTCTGTGATTTTAGGTTAAAAGATGTTTTAAAAAGCTAAGCCTGAACTTAAAAAAAAACCAAAAAAACACAAACAAACACATTATTAGAAGCCAGAGAGACACCAAAATCAATTTGTTTTCCCGGTTTTGATTTATTAACCCCTCAGAACACATTTAGAAAAGCTTTATCTGAGAAAAAGATAAACCTCAGGAGCACCTTTTTCCATGGGTGCATATTTGGAAGCGAGGGAGATGCAGAAAGCAAAATGTTAATACACATTTGGCTGATGCCACACTCCCTGGTACTTCCCTCCCTCCCCGCCTGCTCCCTGAGCTGTTCCTCTCCGAGGGAGGGATGCAATGAATACCAGAGAAGAACCTGAGATAAAAACCCTTCAGGAGGGTGATAATGGCCCGTTTAAAACAGCACCTGGCAGAGGGACCTGCAGATGGGACTGAGCCATAAAAGCACAGACTGCAGCTACAGGCTTTCCTTCGAGGAGGGAAATGCTGACAAAGTACAATCGCAGGAGCCTTGGCAATGAGCAGGTTGACAGATCAGGACCATTTCTGAGGAAGGATGTCCCCAGCAACATCCTCCATCACTCCACCACGACGGCCCTGCTGTGAGACAGCGTTGAGCCTTGTGCAGGTTGCATAAAATGGGAATAAAAATGGGAACAGGCTCAGCATTGAGCATGAAACCAATCCCTTGGCTTCAAAGCCATCAGCTATTGCTGATCTGCACCTCAGCTCTTCTAATATGCTGCTTATGAGCTTGAAAATATCCCAAATTTGTATCAAGAGGTAGAGGGGAGGAGGAGTTAAGCCCACCTTTTAACAGCACTTTGACACAGGTTTTATAAGACTGCCTTGAGAATGCAGCTGAAGGTTTTGACTACAAAATCTATGAAAAGGAAATTATCAGCTGCATCTGTTAGGTGGAAGCTGGAAAATACACTGATCCAGGAGTGGGATTCTTTGTACTCCTTAGAGGGTTAAATATGAAGCTTAACTAAATGCCACTCAAACCCATACCATGATTCAGACTCTGAAGACATCAAATTCCATTATTCCTCCAGCCTGCTAAGGCCAGAACTGGGGCTGGGAGCATCCTGACCTCCAAACTCAGGAACTCTTTAATCTAAACTATCCTTGGTGGCAGCACATGGCCCCACACTCATATCATGGGAATCCTTTATATCCATTTCTGCACATGATGCACACCCAAGGGCACACCGTGGGCCAGGACACAGGGGAGCTGCCTGCTGGCTAATTCAGCACTGGCAGCCTTGCCCCCAAAAACTGTGCCCTGAACTGTATCAGCTGGCTGCTGGGTTCCACAATAGCTGGGAAGCTTGGGACATACATCTGCTTTTGCAAGTGAGCATCTGCTTGTTGGGAAAGTTTAAGCTCTCAGAAAAAGACATTCTACGTGAAAAAATAAAAATCCCAGGAATGGAACTGTACTGCAAGTTTATGAATTTCTCTTCCCTTAATGCTGTATTTCAGGCTACAAAGGAAATGTTAGTATTTTCTGCAGCAAAAAGAGGCATCCAAGGAATCAGAGCCAACAGCTTTCAAAACATCCCCAGCACCTGGTTTGGACTTAGTTGCTTAATTCTTTTCCTTCCCTATGTATGGTTTTCTGCAGCAGGGATCCATCTCTTTCCAGCTCATTCAAGGAGGCAGCTGTACTCATGCCATGGAGAGATGGTCACACTGTCACCCCTCCAGCCCTAAACCCTCCTAACCCAGGCAAAACCCAGCACTGGATGTGCCTTGGCAGAAGAACTGTTTATGTTTGACACTTGTTTTGAATGCAGAGCCCAGAGAAGTGTCCTTTCATTAAAATATGTAATTAGGGGTTCTTTTTAAACACTGGGGGAAAAAAAATCCTCTCTTGTTTTAGATGAAGAGTTTTTGCTTCTTTGACTTGAAACAAAAAGGATCTGTTTTGGCAATCTCCCACCACACTCATACATCAGCTGTTAAAAACATCTTGAAAGGCACCAAATGAAATGAATCACATCTGGAGCCAATTTGGACATGTATTTGTTTTCTAAACAGTATTAAATTCAAATCAGTATCTTGAAATGATAATATAAGCACATCAAAGTGGATAGAAATAATGAGAAATGGCCTTATTCATACCATGCCTACTATCTCTATATTCTTACCAAAACACCAGTGATCATAACTCATAAAAAACTTCATGGAGCTAACAGATAACAAAATCAGACTTAAATTAAAACTAAATATAGAGACAAGTACTTCAGTGACCAGCTATCCAGCCAACTTGTAAGAGGTGTAATACTTCAATGTCCACCCAAGTCATGGCTACTTGCACCAGGTAGCAAATTCAGTGTATTTCTGTAAAATCTATAGGTTATTGATTCCTCCTTAGTGCAATTACTCAGACACAGCAAACATGGTAGTCTGCAAATGCAGCCTGGAGAGCTGTGCTTGCTATCACAACTGTGTTCTCTGCACAAAAGAACCCAAAAGTAAAACAGTTTTTTATTTGATACCAAGGGCAATAACATCAATCCAAACCATTTGGACTCCCACCTAAACCATTCTAGGATTCTGTGATTACAAGTACCAAAAAAAAAATTACATAGGAGCAGAACAAAAAAAGGTGTTAAAATGAACAATAAAAATGCAGAAGGGAAACCTGAAAGACATTCTCGAAAATCTTAATTAATAGGAAAATCTTAAAGACTGACACACCATAAATCCAGGCTTTAGAGATGTCCGATTAGGGTTTGCTACATTGTCCTGCACAAGAATAGAAATGGGTATAGTCTGAAAATACACTGGCAAGATGATAACATGCTTTTGCTTTCAAAGATAAAGCAGGAAATAATTCAATTTAACAATCAAATGGGAGCTGGGGACCCACACTGGGGGTGCCACCGGGGACGGAGGCGCCTGGTCCAGGCACCGATCTCTTGGAAAAGAGATAAAGTCAAATAATAAGAAAGGACCCAGTCCTTTAAAAAAGACAGCATCCGTATTTCCTCAGCTACTGCTGCTGACATGCCAGATGTCCCCTACAAGGTGTGCCCATCAGATTCAGACTAAAATTATACTGAGCTGAGAGGGAACAAGCAGCAAAACATGCACAGGTCAGGAGCAAGATGGTCGGGACTTGGCCTCCCTCCATCCTTCAAACTTCTCCTGCCCCAACATCCATCACTCCTTGCTGCTCTCAGGGCTGGAAAAGCAAACCTAACCCAACCCAGCAGCTGTGCAGCAGCAGCTACAGCATAACTGCAGCTGGGGCCAGCACACCCTAAATGCTGCCCTTCCCCGGGGATTCCCAAGAGGAGCAGAGCATCTCCATCCCTCTCCTTCTGTGTCCCAGCACCAAAGTGGGCTGGCTCCTCCTGTGCAATGGCAGAAGTTGTTCCCAGAGCATTGGGATGTACTGAGCTCATTGTCCCAATTTTCACACACGATGGCTCCCTCTCTTATGTTGATTCTCCAGTGTCTCTCACCAAATTCAGCTCCAGCCTTGACATCCCATGGAAAACCACAACAGGGTTTCAAATTCCATGAAACCCATCACCTGGCTCTGCACCTCTCTTGTGCAGTTTGGCTGCAATTAGTCAGGAAGTTCAAAACACCTTAGAGAGCACAGGCAACCAGCAGAGACCACCCTGCATCAGTGTCCAGCCACTGCAACCCAGCTCTGAACAGTCCACGAGATTAGGAGACAACTGCATTGTAGTGAGGCCCTGGCACAGGTTGCCCAGAGAAGCTGTGGCTGCCCCTGGATCCCTGGAAGTGTCCAAGGCCATGCTGGATGGGGGTTGGAGCAACCTGGGCTAGTGGAAGGTATCCCTGCCCGTGGCAGGGGGTGGGATGATACTCTTTGAGGTCCCTTCCAAGCCAAACCATTCTGGGATTCTCTGATGACACTGAGGATGCCCCTGTACCTGCCCAGTGAGAACCACCCCCCAAGGCCACACCACTCTGAGTCCCCCCTCCATGCACAGAGCAGAGCACAAGTTACCAAGGGCCTACTGCTTCCAAACTGTTCCTTGCACTGGTATCTCCCCTGGCAAACCTGGCAGATAAAAAGCTGCCAAGGAGATGCTTATTGGTTTCCATATCAGTGTGTGCATTACCCAGGCCTGCACAGCCAGCCACTGCTTTATCTGCCACTTAATCCAGAGATATCATCGATAGCTTCACCTATTTGCAGCACCACAGAACAACAGAGGGTCAGCCAGGGCCAACACTGAGCCCCTTCCATGGATTATCTATTCATGGCATCGGGAAGGGGGGCGTGCAGACCAGGAGCAAAAGCACTGCTCGGGATGGGATTAGAAAAACTGAACAGCAGGAGGAGATTGCAGTGGAGCGAAGAAGTCAGAGAAATGCTACTGTGGCCATTCCTTCTGCGTTTCAGAGCCACTTCATTCACAAGAACCCAGAGGGATTTATGCAGGCTGGCTCTAGGCTTGCTCAAGTCAGATAATCTGGGGAGATCTTTCTTAGAAACAAATCCAACCAACGATTTCTGCAGATGCTCCCATGCAGTGGGTTGGCAGCACATGAAGCACATGAAAAGCTGCTGTCTGTCTGTCTGCTCCCCAAACACAGAGTGGCAGAAGTTCACAGTGCTGCGGGCAAAGCTGAGTTAAAACCATGTTCCTTGAAAGCTGCCTCATATGCATGAAATATATCTATTTTTACCCACTTTTAGCACTTGCATTAAATGAACTGATGTGCCAAATTCTCTTCAATAAAACTAGCTTTGCACCCAGTGGGTACAATTTACTCGAGGGGTATTTTCCCCTTTCCTGAATGCTAATTTTTGTTTGCTTAAAAACATAAGACAGCTCCAAGGCAGAGCACAGCGAGAGACAAGGAGTCATTCAGAGCAGATTCTGAATTTTCAATGAATTATTTTAATTAACCCATGCATAGTAATTCTCTTCAAAGTTTTTTAAAATGAAATGATAGCTTTTTATGAGCAAAGTCACTATTTAAAAATAAAAATATCAGACTTCTGACATACGCATGAATTTCACCAAATAAAAATATCTTCAAATTGAAAAAAAAAAAGGCAGTCAAATTCTCAACTAACCACAAAACATTTTACAAGGTCAAAGCAAGTTCAAGTGTGCTAAAATGAAAACCATTTTGAAACTTTACTTTGTTTTGCAAACAAAGGCAGCACAGTGTGAATAGAGACAGTTTCACTATCAGTAAAACCAGGCAAAATTCTACAATCAGGCCAACATACTTCTTTCCTCTTAAAAGATTTTAAAAGGCCACCTTACTGTTCAGACACACAAAAAAACCCATTGCAACCCAACTTTCCCCACATCAGAGAGTATGAGGAAGGTATTAACAGTTGGGATGTTGATTAAGGAAAACAACATCATGCAGATCATCCTGTTAATAAAATCATAGCATGGGTTGGGTTGGAAGGGACCTTAAAGCTCATCCAGTACCACCCCCTGCCATGGGCAGGGACACCTTCCACTAGCCCAGGTTGCTCCAAGCTCCATCCAACCTGGCCTTGGACACAGGGAAGAATTCCTTCCCAGCATCCCATCTATCCCTGCCCTCTGGCAGTGGGAAGCCATTCCCCCTTTGTTCTGTCTCTCCATCCCTTATCCCAAGTCCCTCTCCAGCTCTCCTGTGCCCCGTTTAGGCACTGGAAGGTGCTCCCTGGTCTCCCTGGAGCCTTCTCTTCTCCAGGCTGAACAACCCCAGTTTTCTCAGCATCTCTCCAGAGCAGAGGAAAAAAGCCCCTCTGGCTGCTGCCAGCACATTCAGGTACACTCTGAGTGCTGCAATTCCAGCCGGGAATCCCAGCAAGGTGTGGATGGCTGGAGCAGGTACAGCACATCCCCACCTCATTGATCCCTCACCAACACCCCTCTGCACTCCAAACCACCTTCCCATTCTTCCACTTTTGCCTTATTAGACTTCAAAGCCAAATGACAAAACTCTGAACCAAAACAGGCTCCATGCCCTGCCCACAAATATAAATATAAATCATAAAGTCGGAGTCGTACAGACCCTGCAAACATCCCCCCCTCTGACATTCCTGAGAGCTCCCCCTGCCCATCTCCCGGGGAGCAGAGCACCACCGCTGCCCTTTTCACTTGGAGAGGCCTTTATTCAGTCAGACCCGAGAGCCAGGGAACAACCTGCTTCATCCTGCAACGAGCTCCCAGCAGAGTCTTTGCCCTGACACAGGTTCTGAACCTCCCGAGCCGACCTCGGGCAGGGATTAGCTGCTAATTGCAGTCGCTCTCCAGACACGCTGCAAGACAAATCTTTGCCTCTAAAAGGTTTATTTCTGTCGGCAGTCTTGAGAGGGCTCATTAGAAGTGATCACCAGATGTCACCAATTCTTCATAAAACACAAAAGAAAGAACATTTTTTTTCCCAGCAAAAAAAACAACCCACAACTGTCAAAAGTGCAACAAGAGCCATAAATACACCGCTCTGCAGTATTTTTAGCCATGGTATAGATTCCCCTTTTCTGTTACTAAAAACACCTACTGAAAGAGAAATGAGGCATTTTAATAATGTCAGCACTAATGACAAGCTCTCACTAACACATAGTGACTTCACCCCAGCCTCCAACACAATGACTCACAGATCTACAGCAGCAAACACAGCTCAAGCCCCAGCACAGACATCGAGCCCTCATCCATGGAAATGGAGAGGACAAAAGGAAATGGCCTCTAGGTTGGATACTGGGGAGAATTTCTTCACTGAAAGGGTTGTTCAGCCCTGGCACAGCTGCCCAGGGCAGTGGTGGAGTCCCCATCCCTGGAGGTATTTAAGAGATGTGTGGATGTGGCACTTGGATCATGGGCCTGGCAGTGCCAAGGGAGTGGTTGGACCAGATGATCTTGGAGGGCTTTTCCAACCTAAACAATTCTATGAAATAACCCAACATTGCAACCCTGGGAACAGGTGATGCACCTTCATCTCTCTTCAGAGAAAATGTGCAAGAAAGAGTAGGGTCAAAAACAATGATAGCAAACAAGACTGTCACAGGGAGCTGTGTGCTTTGCCAGGGGAATTCCCCAAGAGCAATTTATGTCACACTGGTGCAAACTAAAGGCAAAGTGCCCTGGTCACATCCTGGCACCTTCCACGCCAGGGGGGTTCAGCTGGAGATTGGGAGGTGTTTTCTCTTGCTGACTTCTCCCGGCAATCCAAGCGAGGAGGCTTCCCGAGGTAAATGACACACTTCAGCTGCCAGATCGCTTTTCCCATTTTTCAGCTCTCAAATCAGATTTGGGCCCTGTTTTCATTATCGGCCCAGAGAAGCGTCTGAGCGAGACTCATCCACCGGGACGTGTGTCACTCCCGTGGCCACACTGGGGGGATGCAGGTCACTGCTCCCAGCATTTAATCTATCACTGCCTCTGGGTTGCTTCAGATGAGAAATTCTCTGTGCCCAGGAGTGCAGAGCTGTGTGCAGAGCTGGCACTTGGATTTATTTCACGAGCAGTTTAAGACATGACGTGAACTGAGCTGCTGCTAAGATTTTACTACAAGCTATCAAAGACATAAGCAGACACCATCTATAACTGCTTGCTTTCATCCTCACGCTCCCAGTGAGCACAGCCAGGCTTCCAAATCCCCCTCCCTTACTGCAGGGCCATTACTGGGGCACTGAGAGAAACCCAAACTCATCCGGAGAAATCCAACCTTGGGATGTTCAACAGGCAAACCCAGAGGGAGCCTTCACTGCACAGGAGACACCCAGACCCAAACCCTTGGCCATTGGAAGGGTAACAGATAAACCAGCTGAGGAAGCACTAAAGTGTCCACAAGAATTCGGGAACAGCTACCAGGACTCATCAGTGCATTGAAAAGCAAACAGCTCCCCAGGCCACCCACCTCCTTCCAGTGAGCTCCCTCCAGGATGGCTTATTCCTGCCAAATAATTCCATTTTAGCAGAGGCTGATTTGGGGTAAGCCTGCAGATCAAGTGGCAAAGCTCTGTTGTTATACTGGGGCTTACAGAGATATTGGGAATTACCAGCACTCTGTGTGAGCTCACTGGGCACATGGCACTGATTTCCAGGGCAAAAAACGACACATCAGCTGCTTCTGTTCAGGTTGCAAGGACTTGGGTGCGGAACCCAGGGGCTCCCCTGTGAGCATCCACCCACAGTCCCAGCCTGCAGCTTGGTTTGCTGGAGCTGAACTCCCACTCCTACTCCAAATGGAGGGAAAACACTCAGCAAACGTGATTTAGCCACAACTCCCACCCATAGCTATGGTGGCAACAAGTTCTCAGAAGAACAAGCACAAAGTGCCTTCAGCTGTGGCTTTCAGCTGGGGGGGACCAGCAATTAAAGCTGAATCATTAAAACCAGGAGGCTTTAGAGAGAGTGCATGACCCTACAGAGTTACTTTGTATTCAGAAAATATTTGGCTGTTTCTACATGTGAATCCAGCCTGGAGATAAAGATTTATCGAATTAATATTAAGGGATTCCTGCAGATGGTGTTTCAAAGCAGCTCCTTGAAACTGTAAATTTGCCTACAAGATATGAGCACGTGTTTTACTCAAATACACATATTTGGATTTCATTCACTAAGTTCTATTTAGATTCACTTTTCAGGTATTTACTGCAGTGCAATTGTTGAAAGGCTCAGCAATCAAGGTTTCATCCAGTCACAATAAAACTCGAAAGCAAAACATTAAATCCCAACTTTTGCTGAAGTTGTATAAGGCTCCAAAGTCCAATCCAACAAAAAAACCTACATCACTACAGCACGTAAAAACATATTAATTCATCTTGCCTCCTTGCCCTCTTACTCTGTGGTGTCTTTAAAACACGTGCTCCAACAGTACCTGAGACTCCTGTGGGACAAACTCGGCTCTGCTGAGCCTGGCAAGGAGCTTTGCTTCCAGCTGGGAAGTCTTCAACTCCTGCTCACATCAGAGACTGGATTTCCTGCTGCTCCAGGGTCAGCACAGCTCTGCTGTGGAGCTTCCACAGGAAAAATGCAGCATCTTGAGTTACAGAGAGAAAAATAAAAAAGAGGGGGAAGTAAGAAGAAAAAAAAAGGGGAAGAGGGGGAGGGGAGAGGAAGAGGAGAGGAGGAGGAAAGGAGGAGGAACGGAGGAGGAACGGAGGAGGAAAGGAGGCGGAAAGGAGGAGGAAAGGAGGACTGACAGGAGGAGGAAGGAGGGAACGGAAAGGAGGACGAAGCGGAGGCAAGGAGGGTAAAGGAGGGAGGATTGGAAGAGGGGGGTTTGTTGGGGAAGGAAAGGAAAGGGGAGGAGTGAAAGGAGGGGAAAAGGAGGAGGAAAGGAGGAGGGGAAAGAGAGGGGGAAAGGAGGAGGAGGAAAGGAGGAGGAACGTCGGAGGAAAAGGAGGCGGAAAGGAGGAGGAAAAAAAGGCGGAACTGCTGGAGCGAAAGGAGGAGGAAAAGGAGGATAGGAGGATAAGGAGGAGGAAGGACAATGGCGGAGGGAACGGAGAGGAAATGAGGAGGAAATCGGAGAAAGGAGGCTGAAACGGAGGAGGAAAGGAGGAGGAAAGTAGGAGGGAAGGCGGAGGAAAGGAGGAGGAAAGGAGGAGGAAAGGAGGAGGAAAGGAGGAGGAAAGGAGGAGGAAAGGAGGAGGAAAGGAGGAGGAAAGGAGGAGGAAAGGAGGAGGGGAAAAGAAAGGAAAAAGAAGGGCAAAAGAAGGCAAATATAGGAAGAAGGGAGGAAAAAGGGAGGGGAGAAAGGGAGGGGAGAAAGGGAGGGGAGAAAGGGAGGGGAGAAAGGGAGGGGAGAAAGGGAGGGGAGAAAGGGAGGGGAGAAAGGGAGGAAGAGCCTGGGACAAGGTGGAAATGATGTGCCACGTTGGCTCCTCTTCCTTCTCTACTCCAAACATCTTGGCTACATGCTCTAGCAGACCGTTTCTATAAATCAGGATGTCCAAGACCCTGAAGGAGCTGAAGTGATGTGACACACGGTCCATGGACATGGTCCAGGGGGGCTCTGCCCAAATCCTGTGTGGTTGGAACCAGCTGGAAGTTGTCCCTCTCAGGGAGCAGTTTGCAACAGGCTGCACTCCATGGCATGACTTTACATCCCTTCTCTACATTACTCTGATTTCCTACCTAGAAAATTTTTGCCAATTAGGTGCAAGTTTGTACTTTTTGAGGCTGCTTCCAACAGATGGCAGAAATTTGGGAAAACTGCCAGTATTTTCTTCCTAAAATGTGGGGCTGCTAAAGCATCCAAAGACAGCCATCAGCATCTTCCTTTGCAACTGGGACATCAAGAAATTACACAAAAGGTACACAGAGGTGGTCACTGAAGTGTGGAACTCACAGAGGGAAAAGTGCCTGCTCTTAAAAACAATAAACAGGACATTTCTGTGGTGCCAAATTGACAAGGTTGGTTTGCAAAAGCTTTATCTTTTGGTTTAAAAGCTTTATCTTTGGCACAGAAGGAGCCTGAGCCTCCTTCTCCTCCCTCATCCAAAACCTGAGGAAATTTCCATTTCTCCCTCCAGAAGAGCTGGGCTGGGGCTGCTCCCCCAGCAAAGCTGAGGATGCTGAAAAAAGCAGCAAAAGAAGGAAAAAAAAAAAGTGGAGATGGGGAAAAGAGGCCAATGAGAAGAAGGCAAACACGGGTTCTCCGTGGAGAGCAGCAGGCCCAGCATCCCACCTGCCCACCAAGCTGCTGAGCCCTCGCCACCTGTCTGCTTGCATAACGCTTCCCCCTCTGCTATCCAACAGCTTGGAAACTGGGATGTAACATCAAACTCTAAATCAGTGCTTCCTGCTGACACACCATATGTCAGCCTGCACTTAGGTACTCACCAAAAGTGTTAACAGCGATTATTTAAAAATTATTACAGTTGATTCATGCCGAGAATCCCTTCCTGCAACGACTCAAATCTTCCAAGACAAGAGGGGTTTTTTTGTAAACTGCATTTCCCCCGCCCCGATTTTCAATCTGTTTTTATGCTCTTTAACTGTTATAATTTTTATTTTGTTTTAAAACAATGGACTCTATTACTGAGGTATTAATTTACAGCACTGTTTTGAGGGGAAATTACTTAATGAAACTAAAAATTAAAAGGTTTTCCACTCAAGCATGGCACCTGCTCAGCGTTCCCTTGGTTCTTTAGAAGCTTGTGCTGCTGTTTAGAACATCTGACCACCACACCTGGGAACAGCATCCACAGAAAACCAGGACAAAAGTCCCTGGGTGCCCTCAGGCCTTTCACCAGAGAGCAAAGTGGGTAAAAACCAGCACAGAAGGGCCTCTTTTTTTAGTGTGCAAAGTCTCCATCACTCAGCTTGATGCTTAAAAGTCAACTTATAAAGAAAAAATAATTACAGTGCATAAACCCATGCAAAGAATTGAAAATATAAATAATGGAGCAGAAGGGAGAGCCCCTTCCCCAGTGTTTTCTCCAGAGCTGGGAGGCTGCAATCAGCACTGACACAGGCTCTCCCTTGGATGAAGACAGCATAAATAAAAAGTAATTAGATTAATCAAGTAGGGAACTATTTAACAGCTAATTAAAATGCACAATTAATCATAATTTCCTCAAAACAGGCTGCTAAAAATGGGTCAGTGACGCCCAAGTAGGAAAGAAACAGCCTGTTTTGTCTTTATTTGGTGCCTTCCACTGCCCCCCTAATGCCACCTGCCTGCCAAGGTGCCCATCCCACAGCTGGGTCCACGTCAGACCCCAGGGCTGGATCCTGGATCCCTCAGATCAAAACTCTGGATCCAAAGTGCTGATCCCTTATTGCATGAACAATGCACAGAAAAGGGGAAATCGGCCCGGAAAAGGGAACTTGTCCATTCTTCTCCCTGTTTCACACTAACAAAATCTATTTTCCCATTTGTCTGCACCTTTTGCTGCCTCCATCAGCAGCGCAGGGATGGGGCAAAGTGAGTTTTTATGGAAGCCAGTGGGAGCAAGGAATGATGACAAAAACCTGCTCAGGTCATCCCTCATCCTTACAGCTCCTCACTGCTGTTAAAATTTGGGGAGAATTCACAGCACTGAGGCACACAGGGGGAAAAAAACCCTCCCAGTTTCTACCTGTTGTGGCAAACTCCTACAAACAGCCCTTACTGACAAAAAGCTCTTTCATCACTGAGCTCCTGCTTTCCTCATCAAAGAAAACTGTGAACTGAGAGTGGAAATATCGTGGCAACAAACTGAGAGCTGATATTTTAACTTACTCTGGGCTTTTTGCTATGAAACATTCAGGGGGTTGTGTTTTCCTACCCTAAAAAGCACCAAGCCAAATGCAACAATGAAAGGAAAATTAAGACCAACATCTTCCAAAGTGCTCAGGAGTCTCCTCACATGGAATCACAAAGGTTGGAAAAGCCCTCTGAGATCACTCCACAGTATTCACCATTCATTCAGAGTACAAGATACATGTGAACACTAAGCTTTCTTTTGTTTTAAACCTTTAAGAAATTATTAATTCAGGTGCTAACATGTACTTTAGAAACACTTCACACAGCACAGAAAGGCAGGACTTATCACAGAAACGAATTCATAAATAAATCTCCTGTTTACTCAGTATTTGAAGTGTCTCCACAGGGATAAACCTCACCTGGCTTGGCTTTAGACAGCACCTACTCACTCAAAAGCTCATTCACACCAAGACTGTAAATTACAACATTATTTTTACAACAGTTTTAAGTATTTGTTTCAACACACTAAGCTAGATTATTTTTTACCTTCCTTAGAATGAGTTTTTAGAAGGTTTTCCAACTCCATCATTCAAAAGCCACAGCAGTCCTGCCAAAGGACACGACGAGCTACAGCCACCTACAGAGCTGGAACAGAATTCCCAATGCCCCTAAAAATGCTCTTCCTGCATTTTAACTAAAGATTGGTATTCCTTTTTTATAAAATAACAAACATTCACAGCCCCGTTCCCATTTCCTTTGAACTTATTGATGGCAGATGCCTCTTGCCATCGATGGCACAGCTCTGAACTTGGGTGAAGTTGGGAGGAGAAAAATAGAATAATCAGTAAATGGGAAAAACCACAGAAGCTTAAAAAAAACCGTCAAGAACTTTGATATCTCAGAGGATCTTAAGATACACAGGATATATCTTATTTTATACAAAGATTTCATGTGCCCAGATCAAACCACCTGATGAAGCATTTTGCACGTGTGGCTCCAGGCTGGTTCCTGATCCAATGAACATCAGGAGATGATGGGAAGGAAATGTCAGTAAACAGGCTAAAGATATCTTGAGATGCAGTAATTCTACCTGATTACTTTGAAATGTCAGAGTTCTCCAGCTCCTTGTTGGGAATGATGGGCTTTTTCTGGAGCCTTTCTGAGGAGGAAGGAGACAAGATTTGGGGATTCAAGGCTGCTCCTTTCCTAAGTCATGTTCCCACTGGCAAGTGTTCTTTGGGGGTAACTTAAGAGTTTTATGTATCTTAATATCAATAAAAATAAAGTTAAGCTCATAAAACACTAACAGTTATCCCAAAACATGACTTGTGAATGGGAACCTAACTTAAGAAGGGTAACATTCCCAGAGCTCAGGTTACCAAAGACTTTCACTTGTGTGGACAAGGCAGCACAGATGAGATATCAGTTCAAACCAGATCCACTCTCATGGGGCATTACAGTATCAAACAGGATAATGAAGCATTTCTTTAACACTTCTCCAATTCTTGATCTCTTTTGAAGCCTCCAAAACAAAGGTGACTGCAAGAAGTGTTAAGTAGATAAATACACTAAGATTGAAAAGAAGATAAAAGAGCCAAATGTCTGTTCACATAATAATATGAAAAACACCTCAGCCCAATACAGGAAATAAAATAAATAATTTTTTAAAAAATACAACAATGTTTCTGAAAACATAAAAAGGGGCCATTTGGAACCATTTCTATCCCTTAGGAAATCACCACCAATTTAAGAAAGTGGCGAAATGTGACTTAAAAAAAAACCTGCCAGAGATCCCATGAGGCCAGAAAGGAGATGGATTTGGGAGGCAGCTGCCCAGGAGAGTAGGGCTCCCATGGTTTTCCTGGGCTGGCTGTGGCTGGAGCAGCCCCAGGTAAAGGAAAACAAAGCATTTCCATTTGAAAAGAGCCAAAGGGATTCGCTGGAATGGATGAGCCCAGGACAGCAGCCTGCAACCTGCTCACTGTTCTAAAGTGAGCCCAAAGTAACTGCACTGCAATTTTCCCCAACTCATTATGTAAAATAAAACCCAGCTGAAAGCCAGTGTGGGGCCACAAAACGCCTTCATTAGCTTTCAGTTCTGTTCCAGTAAAAATGCAGCCAAAATCTCCTGGGTTCAGAGGGGCTGAGGTTTTTGCCTTAACAGCCTTTTACTTCCTCACCACTGTACAGCTTCAGCAAGATTTTCTGCCAGTTAGTTTGGACCTAGCAAGCGATTTCACCATTAACACAAAACACAACGTGTCCAGGAGTATTAAATGTTTTCCACAAGGCCCTGTTTTACAGTCACTCCAAGAATGACAATGCCAAATTATGAGTCTAAGACAGATGTTTTCCAGATGTGCTGAGCATCTCACTTAAATGCTGGATGGGGAGCTCTTCTGAAATGCTGGAAGGGTTGTACCAGCTGCATTTAGATGGGCTGACCCCTGAGTTCCTGCTTATGGGAAAGTATCCTTATGAATAAATTTCTCCCAAAAATGGCTGCATCTCTCACACCTACAGCAGGGTGAGGGATGAAGTCTGATGATAACCCCTGAAGGGAACAAATGGGAAAGGAATGGGAAGCTGAGGATGGAGAGGTGCAGCACTGAGAGCACGACTTCATAGAATCATCATGGAATGGTCTGGGCTGGAAGGGAACTTAAAGCTCATCTCATCCAGTTCCAACCCCCTGCCATGGGCAGGGACACCTTCCACTAGCCCAGGTTGCTCCAAGCCCTGTCCAGCCTGGCCTTGGACACTTCCAGGGATCCAGGGGCAGCCACAGCTTCTCTGTGCCAGGGCCTCCCCACCCTCTCAGGGAACGATTCCTTCCCAATATCCCACCTCTGCCCACACTGATGGCATCGAGCCCATGGAAATGAGCAGCTCCCTTGCCACACACCACAGTGATGTGTCTGTGCAGCTGAAACCATGGAGTCTTTGAGCCAGAGATGATGTTCCACACATTGAGTGGACCAAAATCTCTCCCCTCCATTGCAGGAGCACCCTCAGGAGGACCCGAGCATGTCACAGCCCCCCATGGTCCCACCCTGGCACAGCCTCTGCACAGCTCACAGCCACTTCCCAGCACTGGGAGCCCTTCAGCTGAGTGGGTATTCAGGGCACTTGAGGGGTTTTTCTCTGTTATTCTGCAACTCAAGTACAGATCCTTGAATGTTGGCCACATGGAAACAGCACCACAGCAGTTTTCTGTTGGACTGTTTGACAGCTCGAGCCAGAGGAACGGGACAGAACCCAGAGCACAGTCAGAAAATCTCATCCCAGGGGACACCCCAACCAAAAATATATACTTCTGTATTTTTCCCCCAGCACAGGAGTAAATAAAAAAGATCAAATATCAGAGATTCCTGCAAGCCCTGAAGAGATGTTGCTCTTGCTACCAGTTCACCTGCAACGTGCTGTGCCAAGGGTGAGCTGCACACAGCTGGGCCAGCTGTCTGCCAGTCTTTATTAAGAGACAGAACTCTTTATATCCGAGTCTATTTAGGAGTGGATTCTGAGAATCACATTTCCCAAGGAGACTGGGTTTAATTGGCTCTGCTGGTCCTCCCAGAGGAGCGTTAAGATGGGGCTCAAATAACGCTCCCACAGCAAGTGGGAACTGCAAACACAAAGCTAAATCTGCTTTCCTACAAATATTCAGGATCATTTGCTTCCTGGCAACATTCCTGTGAGTAAACCAATTTGCTAAAATATTCACGAATAGCAAACTCCAGGGCCATGGATACAGCCAAATGCTTACATACCACAACACAACTAAATACTCTCCCCAAATGTTTTCACACTATTTGGCTTGCTCTGGATTAAATTTAAAAAACCCCCACCAAACTCTAATAATGGCTGGAATTCAGCATCATGGCTTCTTCCATTGGAAAACCTCTGGTGAGGAGACTGGCTGCTGTGGGACAAGGGCCCCCAAGACTGACCTGTGCCTGCAGGGTCAGGGAGCCCAGAATTGGGATGATTTAATAAGAGCTCTGGTATTTTTTTTCTATGACCTTGAGAAAGTCACTGGTTCTCCTCTAGACTGCAATTCCCCCTCTGTAATGGGTGGATTACTATTTTTGTGGCATGTAAAGGTGTTGTGAGGTCTAATTCATTAATCTTCGTAAAGCATTCCAGGACACTTTGATGGAAAATGCAAAATATTATCAGTAAAAGCCTTCCATTTAAATCTCACCTGGAAACCTTCCTCTTACTCCTTAATTTGTGATTGATCCCCACTCAATTAGAGGTAATGGGATTTACATGTAGGCTCCAGCAGTGGAGCAGACCCCACAGGAAGGTGCCAGCAATATCAGCAGTCCTGCTTCCCAGGAAGGAGCCAGGACATCAGCCCCTGCACTGGGAAAGCCATGGCTGGATCCTGCATCCCTGACCTGCACCAGGACCACCTGAACCTGCACTGGGCAAGGGGAGGGGGCACTGAGACCCTTCCCCACAGCACCATCCCAAACCCCCACCCATGACAGGACAAGGGGCTTTAAACTGCCAGAGGGCAGGGTTAGATGGGATACTGGGAAGGAATTCTTGGCTGGGAGGGTGGGGAGGCCCTGGCACAGGTTGCCCAGAGAAGCTGTGGCTGCCCCTGGATCCCTGGAAGAGTCCAAGGCCAGGCTGAATGGGGCTTAGAGCAGCCTGGGATGGTGGAAGGTGTCCCTGCCCATGGCAGGGGGTGGGATGGGATGGTCTTTAAAGTCCCTTCCAGCCCAAACCATTCCATGATGCTCCTACAGAACCCCCCATCCCTCCAGTTGCACTGATAATTAACTCCTCACTTTATGACTGAAATTCATCCCCATTAATCGTGTTTTCACCAAAAAAAACAGTTTCTACCCAAAGAGCCTTCGACTCATGAGCAGACAGATCAAATCTGCAGATCACTCATCACCTCCCTGTGCCAACTTTTATCACTTGTGGGAGCAGTTTCACTGCAGGCAGGTGAGGGAAGGCAGATAACCCCACCCTGAGGAGAGAACAGCTCCAGCACTACGTGCACAACAACAGGGACATTACAAAGGGCTTTATCAGCACCCCGTGCTGTGAAATGCTCATTTTGACTCGTATTCCCCTGGCTTCAGGACAGCTCTGGTAGGATCCAGCCCTCTGGAGCATCAGCAAGAAGTGCCTGTGAAATCCTGGAGTGGAGGGGCAGGAAGGGAGGGAAAGCTGGGGGAAGCTCCTTGCAGCCACTTCATGGAACCCACAGCATCCAGCCTGTCGGTATTCCCAGGCACTTGGAATCTCAATGGGCTCCATGGATTTTTGTTCTGAGCAGCCAGAAAAATTAGCATTTGTGCTGAACAGCTTTTAATCAACTATTCTTGAGCGTCAATCGTTATCTTTAAAGCACTTCCCAATCTCCCTGTCGGAGTCTCCCCAGCCCTAAAATTTATTCCATCCATTTGTTTTCCTCCCTTCAGTTTACAGAGCCCTTTACCCTGATCTAATCATCTTAATCTTCAATGCTCATCTCTACCTTTTAACCTTTTCAGTTTTCTTTTTAAAGCAATCTCTCCATCTCTCTGAGGTTTGGAGCCTTTTTCTTTATTATTCAATTATTAAATTAAGGTTCTCCCTGGCCTCTGGCTCAGCACAGAGCTGGAGAGTCCCATGCAGAGTCCCCCTGGCACCAAAGTGCAAGTCACCTCTCAAAAGGTGACTTAATTAAATCAGTAATTTTTCTATTGATACAGCTTATGTAATTTTAGAGAAATTAAGGCAAGTTCTCAAGTGTTGCAATATTTGTTTTACTTCACTTGAAATGACCTGGGGAATCGTAGGTGCCATCATTCCCTTCCACTAGGAAACCATGGATGGGGACACTAAGTAGGATGTTTTAGGTTGGAAAAGACCTTTGACATAATTGAGTTGTGAAAAAAAAACCAAACAGATAAATTTTGAGCATCCAAGTTCTTTTCAGGACTGCAAGAGGCTCAGCAATGCAGAGGCTCAGTAGATGTGCCACTTTTTAGTCACGACTGTAATATCATGCCCCACTTTGCTGGCATTTCTCCAGGGTTACACCACCCAGCGCGGTTTGGAAAATTGCTGTTGGAATGATGGGAGCTAATATTAAATTCAACACCCTAAAAAAGCAAAAATTGCCTTTAATGTTTCCTACATGAGGCTCTTCAATATTTAAGTGTGGTTTGAGCTCCCAAATTAATGTATGAATAAACATTAACCTGGTTTGCAAAGAAAAGTGAGTTGGATGCAGTGAGTCCAGACTGCCACCAAACCATGAGGAGCACGTGTGAGATGCAGACAGAACACAAAAACAGCTAAAAAAGAAAGACAAACACCCCCTGACACAGTGAGTGTTGAGGCAGCAGCACCAAAGTTTGCACAGGAACTCCCACTGGTCAACACAAGGCTTGACACCCTTTCCTTTGATCCTCCACCCTCCTCCTCTGCTCCATCCCCATCCCAACTTCTACCAAAAAAACCTGCATTATCACCTCTCAGCTCTCCCAAAAGCACTGCAGTGAAGGTTCACCAGAGCCAGGCTTGGAGCAGATGTCACCCTAAAGAATAACTAAAGAAAAGCTGCATCTCATTTCTCTGCCCTCAAGAGCATCAAGCTGAAACTTGGGGTGCTTCAAACTGAGATGGCCTCATGCTAGACCTCTTTTTGTTGGACTTCTTTAGGCTCTGTGCTGCTTTGGATTCTTTCTCTTATGCCTAAGCTTCCCATGCTTTTGTTATTGGCATTTAATTTCCAGTGAAAGTCAAAGGGAAATACCAGGGGGAGTTTCACAACTGACTTCTAGAGGGACAAGATTTCCCTTCCATGGATTCTGGGAGTGTAAGCATTCCATTTTCTTTTAACATGGAAAATACTCTTCAAGATCTTAAACATATTCCTATACGTTCCTATAACCAAAGCTCACAGCAGATTGCCCCATGTTCCCATCCTCACATAAATCAATGGAATTTCCATAATTTACCCCAAGGATTGATGCAGTCTGTTTATAAGGTCTAAGCTATCAATCACACTTAAGAGGATTCAGCCTGAAAAGCCAGGTAAAATTGATCCCTCCCCAAAAGACTAAGTGGAGAGAGCTGAAAAAACAGTGTGGGAATAGAAAGGAATCCCTCTGGAATTCAGTTCTAATAACAGCAAACACACCTCCATTATACACAGCACTTACCTCTCTTTAGAACTCTTTAAACTCTTAATATATTTACAGTGGACACTGAAATGATCACTCCAGGTTCAGGATCCCTGCAGGAGCCCCCAGGCTGCTCCCAGAGGAATTAATTGCCTCCCTCCCAGCAGCCCCCAATCCAGCTCCCTGCCACCAAAGCAGCCTGTCAGCAGTGCTGCAAACTTAAATCAGCAAATATTAATTGCCAGCTGGGAAAAGTGCCATTAGTTCACACTCCGACTCTTTCCAGCTGGAGAGAGGGAGTGTTAAATGGAGCAGATTTCCTTGCAGCCTCCACACCAGGCACAGAGCAGCTCTGCCTGTCCTGCAAGCACTAAATGAGCAAAGCATCAACACCTTCCCAGAGATGCTCTGAGATGCTCTTCTGCAGAACAAATTACTTCTGGAAAGTAACAAAACACAGAAATAACAACAAATAAAGTACAGAGGAAATAAACCACCACCACCTGAGGCTGAATTCATATCTATTTGAGATTCCTGCAGTGATATCAGTTATCAGCCTGCTTGGTTTGTTGGGGTTTTTTTTTCCCAAGTTTGTAATTTGTTTACGTTCAAGCATAGAAAATTTTCTGTCAGCGTGCAGAAGATTATCATGTTCCTTAATTAGAAAGAAACTTCTTGAAAACTGGAGGAAAGATAGAGAAGTTGAAAATGAAAGACTGTGTGTGTAACAGAAAGGAGAAAGGCAGAGAGATTTCTTCTGAAATTCTGTACAAAATCTGTACAAAATTATGATTTATTATGGGGACAGGATTGACCTTGTATGGGATGGAATGTTACTGTCAGGTATTTGCTAAAAAAAACCCCAAACCAACACATATATTTTAAGCAATGGGACCAAATTATTAAAAAAAATTCGTGCTGACATTTCAGGAGAGAAGGGAGGAAGGAGAAGAATGGCCCTGGAATACCAGACATGAACATCCTTTTACAGAGCCCCATCTCTCTGCACAAAATTCTGTCAGATCTTGTAAAATCAGAGCTGTAGTACAAGTTGGACTGAATGGACAAAACCCCCTGAATTAAGTAACAGGCACAGGGCATTTACATAATGGAAAGTTCAAGTGTTTGGTCAACTGAGTTGGGCTGAATTCATGTCAGAGCACAAACCCAATCTGAGCAGCTGCAGCACAAAGCTGCTCCACAGCCCAGCAAGAAAAGCTGAGCTCTTTATAAAAAAAAAAAACCAATCCACCTGGATAAAGGGAGGATGTCAGAACCACAAGAAATAGGGAATGAGCTGGGGCGAGTCGGGGCTGATGCAGAAGAGCTTTGGGATTGCTGATCGGGCAGAAAAAAAAGCAGGAAGGGAAAGTAAGAAGGGTGAAAATGACTCCTAAGTGCTGCAAATGGGAAGGCACAGCTCTGAACAGGATTTCTTTGCTGTGTGTAAACTGCCAGGGAAGGGCAGTGCTCGGATGGCTCTGGGAAGCAGAACTACTCAGCGGTGTCTGTGCAGCTTCCACTGGCCAAAAGCAGTGAGAGAAAATGAGGGAAGAGACAGAGAGGGTGTGAAAAGTCAAAAGGGAAGAAAAATAAACAGAACTGAAAAAAAAAAAAGATGACTGCTGCTATGGGAAAGCAAAGCCCAGTCCAAATCACTGCTAAAATGATATAACTGCATTATCCAAAGGCACTTATTCAAACAGGAACATTTCCAGGCCAACTGCTCATTCTGGACATCTGTGGGACCATTGTCATTATGAGCACAGCTATCTTTCCAGTATTCATGAGATTTAGGAGTGCTTTTGGGGAAGGAAAACTTCTTTCCTCTCCACTTTGGCTCACAGCAAAAGCACTTTATCCGCATGTATTTTGCTACCCAGCAAAAATCACCAACACTCCACTCAAATGACTATGGAAACTCATAAAGCAGTGAAAATATAAAAAATGAAAAAAAAAACCACACAGCAGAGCAGTCATAAATAGACCAACCTCCTTATGGGAAAACCAAACTGTATTTCTTACCAGGAAAGACAGTCAGATCAAGGAGAACGTGAACAGCTGAGAGTAGGATTGACATTTCTCCTGAGACCTCTGGATGTAGGACTTCTGCTTTAGGGTATTTCTCTTGGGGCTTCAAATTCCCAAGTGAAGTTTTCCACCTATTTATCATTTGCTTTGTCACCTGAGGAAGAGGGGAGGCATTGATAATTTTGTGTCTGGGGAACTGTGCTGCAAGAGAGGCTGCAGGATGAAGCCTGGGAGGTCACTCCTGCTGGGATCTCCCATTGCTTCACCCACATTTCCATGAGTTTTTTTAACATTTTGGACTCTCAAGATTTCAAGGAGCCATTTCATCCCAGGCTGGGCCAAGGAGAAATCAGTCATTTGCCTGGAGAAAAATTATCTTCTGCTCTTCCTAATACTGTTGCTGGTCCAGAAGTCAATGTGTTGAGGTAGCACAAATCCAGCAATGCTTCTGGTCACACATGAGTACCTGCCAGTATTTACAGAGCACTTCCCATCTGACAGATAAGCTAAAGGACCAAAGAATCCTTTCCCAAAATACACAAAAGAAAACAAATCTTTGCAGTATGGTTTCTTATCAGTTCACTGGGGACAGACCTAGCTCAGAATCAGGGTATTAGATCTCTGCCACACCTTAAGGCCATCCAGTTTGTCACTGATGGCAGAGCACACACACACACACACACACACACGCAATCTGTGGTGTCCCTCAGCTCCACACAGGAATTTAAATCTTAATTGAACAAGTCAGTTGGGACAAAAAACCATGAAGCAGCCCCCTCATCAGCCTGACTGTACTCAAATAATTAAATTATCTACTTGACAGAAAGCAAACAGAAAAACACACACTGTGCCTCCTGACAGATGAAACCTGAGCAACCTGGTCTGGCTGAAGGAGTCCCAGCCCATGGCAGGGGGATTGGAATGAGAGGCTCCTTAAGGCCCCCTCCAACACAATCCATTCTGGGACTGCATATTTTGCACCTTTAAGATTTTTCTCCAGTCAAAGTTCTTACACTTCATGTCACACTTCTAACAGTGCTTAAAAACCTCTAGATAATTGCTTACTGAAAATTTCAGTTTAGAAGAAACCACCATCATTCTTGATTTACAAAGAAGAGATTAAAATACCAAGAAACAGAGGGATGCACAGAAGGTTACTCAGGAACTGCATGGCAGAAAAAAACCCCTAATATTTCTATGGAGTCCCACTCCGTGGGATTATTCCCCCCCTTATGGTAAACTTTTTTCTATATGTTATCTCTGCAGACAGAGGTGTGAAGTACATTTTTATTTATTCACGTGGGAAGAGAAGTGAGATTGTTTCTTTCTTCCCTTCCATAAAGCTGTTATTCTGCTGAAAAGCAGATTTAAGCAGCGCTCCATGGCAAAGAGTTTGAGGGTTACTTTAAACTGGGACACAAAACTCCTCCTTTCCTGCCATCATTTCATGGTGTGTTCAGGGGAGTACTGAAGCGTGACATTGCATCATTAGGTGTAATACAGCCCCTGCAGGGGCTGATTACTGCAATGAGAGCTCATTTTCTTTAACACTGTCTGAGATAAGGAAGGAATAAAATCCCAGGCCAGAAGCATCGTGGTAAAAAGGTGGGCAATGTCAGGAATGGAAAAACTGAAGGCA
Source organism: Pipra filicauda (assembly GCF_003945595.2). Taxonomy (NCBI): domain Eukaryota; kingdom Metazoa; phylum Chordata; class Aves; order Passeriformes; family Pipridae; genus Pipra; species Pipra filicauda. The sequence continues at coordinate 1,835,104 of NW_024105086.1, forward strand.
CTTTTTGGTAGCCAGGGGAGGAAAATCCCCTGAATGGAGTGCTGAGCATCCCTGCAACCAAGACTTCCCCCTTCTTTGGAAAGTTTCTCCTGCTGCAGAGGCCCTCCTGCATCTTACCCAGGGGTGGAGGCAGTTTCCAGCCTGATCCATACCCTCTGATCTCACCTGATACCCAGAGGCAGGAGCACCAGCACCAGGAGCAAGGCACAGGTGTCCTTTTTAGATGCTCCTTTTTAACATCACAAGCAAAAATTCCTCCTTGCCTTGATCTGCTCACGTGCTGTCCCTCGAAATATGCCTTTAGGTGACCCCTTTCCATGAGTAACTTCATACAAGGTCTATTGATCCCAGACCTAATTACCTGCTTTGGAGAATTCAGAGGCTGCCCGTGACAAATACGGAGTCAAGGCTCTGACCAGCTCTGCTGTCCCCCCTCCACAGCCAGACCTCCAAAACAAATGAGACTTTGCCCTGCAATGCAAAGCAGTGCCTACAAACCTCTGGAAAAGTTTTGAGCTGGATCTTAGTCTCCAGGTCTCCTGTGAGACACAAGAATGGTAATGCTTTTCTATCTCCAAAGGGTATCACAAGGATATATTAATAAGACTCTTCAAATGGATTCTTGTTTCTTAAATAGGCTCTTCTAGCATCGTGTTAGTAAACAAGAACCCATGATGGATAGCTCTGTGTACAGCCAATCTCCTGGGGGCTCAAGTGAGCTGAAGATAAAGGAATTATTTTCATATTTGATCACGTAAATGTCACTGGATATATTTGCAACAACCCACTCAAATCTTCCTGTAGGTATATGGAGTCATCTTTGACAATGAGCTTGCAAGATATACTCTAGTGAGGCCTTTATGAGGCCTCTCATTAGAAGTAAAATAATTTACAACTCCTTCCATTCCCTGCCATTTCATCACATGCTCCTGCTCCTGCAGTCTCCCTGGATGACAGGATGGTACAGGGAATACAAAATATTAATGGGAAAGACATGGGACTGGTGATTTGGTGCAACAATGATAATAAAATTTGCTCCTGAACCAGTAAAAGAGCTGCAGCTGAATGCATCACACTGCTAACCAGAACTGTCCTTAAAATCACTTAAAACTCTGTCCTCGCTCCTCTTCTTTCATCCAAACAGCTCCTTTCCTTTGCCTGTTTCACTTCCCCAACTGGGTTTTTGTTTCTCATCGTTGCAACGAACTTTTTGTTAATACCATCTACTTTTTCTTAACGTCTTTTGTCTCGTTCGAAGCCTTTTCAAACGAATTGGATTGTAAAAAGTTATTATGCTGGCAGCTGAAAGTACTGAGCAGCACAGCTACAGTGCACACAACACGTACGGCGACGTTAATTATTTACCAGTTCCCACTTTGATTACATTTCGCATGGTGATGACACTCAGGGGCTTAATAGCTGCATAAAACATTGTGTATGTTCTCTGCTGTCCCAGAATAAATCATCCCTGAGAAATTCAGCTCTTGGAAATAAAACACTCTGTTCAGCCGTTTCCCGGGATTGCGATGAGCGGCGGAAGCTCCGCGCCGGCATTTATTTCAACAACGCCCTACCTTTGAAGAAACACTCCTTGCTGTGGACGATGTAGATCTTCTTCCTCTGCAGGCAGGAGGCTCGGTGCAGCTGGCAGTGGTTCTCGTAGAACCTGCCGTCGGAGCCGCAGACGGGCATGTAGGTGGCCTTGCACTCCTCCAGGCAGCGGCACTCGGGCTGGCGCGTGGCGGGGTCGAGGACGCAGCGGCTGCCGCGCCCGCACGGCTTCTCACAGGGTGCCTGCAGCCCGTCCAGCTCTGGGGAGAGCAGAGACACCGGTGAGAGCCACGTCTGCCCCGACACACCGCGCTCCCCACGGCAGCAGTGTGAGAAATAAATCATCTGGTTTTATTGTAAGCAAAATGAATCTAGTGGGAAAACAGAAGGCGGTGGGATTTTTCTTTTCTTTCATTTAACTGAAGAGTTTTATGCGCCTCGTGGAGGCTGTAAGGTGAAAGGCCCCGTCCGGGCCCAACGCCAGGGAAACATCACGGTCGGGATAGGGAAAAAATATAAAAATGGAAGATATACCCTGGCCACATGGCTGGCCTTTGTGTGTGGACACAATCAATCAGGAGGGAGGGTGGCACCCTCTCCCAAATTCAAAAAATTACCTTTTAAGGTAAAATACCTGTCACCTGTTGAATATTTAACACCTTAACTGACCAAGAGGGTACAAAAAGGGTGCGTTTTTCAAACCGCGTGTGCTTTTCCAGGCCATGTGACCTGGGATTGCACCCCCAGCACTGCAGTAAAGGATTTCTTGCTGCAATTTTCCTTGTCCTGCAAGTATTTTGTTGCCGTTTCATAAATTAAAAGCGAGGATTTTTCCGGCAAGCAGCAAAGGCTTTGGAGCAGCCAAGCACTGCCCTTTGAGCAGCAGTGGGTGGAAGTGCCCTCAGACCTCCAGCGCTCACAACACTCAAAGTGCTGCACGGGGAAGTGATGGACGTGTGGCCCTTTGTTCTTTTAGCCCCTCGCAAACCCAGAGCCCAGAATAAACCCCAGGGAGTTCCAATCAGAAGGCGGCTCTGCAAACCTGCACTGCTGCAGCCACAAAGTGCCCCGAGTGCCAGCACTCCAGCTCTGCCCACGCTCCTCTGCCCACCCTGTGAGCCAGAGGAGTCCACCCAGAAGCACAATGTCCCCAAGGCTAAAACACACACAGGTTTCAAGGAGAGCTCAGCAGACAATTGCTGAGAGCTTTGTGAAAAATAACCCCCCTAGAAAGACCATCACTGGAGTCAAGGAATGTTACTGGAAAATGCTTCTCACTGTAAAAGAGACCACGAGTATCTCTCTCTACACTCTGGATAATGGTACACAGGGAAAAATAACTTTCTACTGCTTTTAAGAATTCACTGGATATGATGTTCTGAATATTACTGTACTATCTGCTGTTTCATACTATTAAAAGGGTAAGGAAGCTGCCCTTGTGCTGTAACATTTTTTGCTTATGAAGTTTCCTCCCTTAAAGGCTTACACAGAACATCACTATAATTCACACAGGACAGGGCACTTCCAAACAAGCCACTGCTCAGAGCAATAATTAGCATTATACTCAATGAAGAGAGTTTCAGGAAATTAGATTATTCTATGCTAATTGGAGTACACAGGGTTGAGCATTACAAAGGGATGCTGCAAAAAGGCATAATTACAGTAGGAATAAGCACTTCCTAGTGCACAACCTGCTGCCAGGCTTGCACAGCCTTCCAACAGCCACAGACTCCAGCTGCATCTGCACCAGGGACTCAGTCTGGACCAGCAAGGTGGTTTGGAAGCAAATCCCTGTTCTCTAAAAGTACCACACATAGGTTTGGCTCTTGGTGAGGTTTTGGTGGGCACCAGCTTTCACAGGATGCTCAGGTGGAAGCACTGCCCCAGATGTGCTCCAGCATCCAATGGGACACATCCTGCAGCACCTGGAGCACCACAACATCCTCTCAAGTGCACCCAGGGCTCTTGCCTTCAAAGATTTTCCAAGCAGCCAAACAATTCAGTGGCAGAGCACAGAGCAGAGCTCATCCAAAGCCCTCCAGTCCCATGTAACAGAGATGTGAGGAGATCAGCACCAGCTACTTCATCCTACCAATCCCTTTTTATCATGCTAAATTCCCTGCTAACACCAAAACAGCCCCTGCCTTGCCCAGCATTTCATGCCAAAATGCCCCAGTGTTGAAGGTCCATTTCCTCTCCTCGTGATCAAGGGGTTAAAGCACGTGCACAAAGTTTCTAACAAAACCTCATTTTAATGGTCCCCATTAAGCCTTTGTTTTTATCACTGTAAATCTGAAAGGGAAAAAAGTCTGTTATTGGAGGATTAACTATTTGACTCAATAACTCATTAAAATTCCTCCAACTTGGCAAGCTGAGAAATATTGACTTTTCCTGACTTGTAATAAACTAGAAGGTCAAAGCATCTCTGAGCAGTGCAAAAAGTACGGCCCCTGGAAGGAGTGACTGACTCTTCTTTCCTTACTTCACTAATTGTTCCAGAATTTTAGCAAATTATCCTCAGAAATGCAAATTTTGGGACCTTGGGGAGACCTCACTGTCAAGGCCATATTATTTATAATGCCTGCTGTAAATCAGAGCAGCACAAAGGATGAGGGCTCGAGGAAGCTCTGGCCAAGCATCCTCTTCCTTCTAGTGGCAGGACCCACACCTGTACAGCACTTGGCTTGTCCATCACAATGGGCCTCAAAAGACATGTTTTGGAGACTGCTGTTGATATGAAGGGTATTTAAAAATCAAGATTCAAGAGCTATTATTGTCTATGTAAATGTAATTCAGCTACAACTACAGCAAAGCCCTTCCTGGGCTGTCCTGATCACTCAAAATTGATCTCTCAGAGCTCACACCAGCCAAGGACTGCACCATGCATCCCACTGAAGGTTATTTCTGCCTCCTCCTTTGAGGTGGGCTGCTCTGATTTACTGCACCAGGTCACATCTGGGCAGGTCACAGCTGCACCCTGCCCCGGCAGCAGCAAAAACCCTCTCAAGAGCCTCAAGTATTTTTGGTATTTTGATTTTTAATATAAAATTTGTGTTATTGAAGACAAACGCTGTGCTTGTTAGAATGGAATTTTGAAGTTTTTTAATGATACATCCAAGATTTCGTTAAGCACCAGCTTATAAAAAAAAGATAAAATACTTAATCTTTCCTCCATCCACGGAGAAACCCCAGAAAGCCTGGCTACGTTTATGCCTCATTCACTCTGTTCACAGTTTAATTTATTCTGTGTTCCCAGATGAACAACTCCTGGTTAAACACAGCTTAGTGTGGTAAGGGCGAGGCAAACAGCCAGAAAGGAAGGATTCAAGTATTTGGGAATCCTGATCCAAGTCCTCTGAAATCTGTGTCTGCGAGCAGAGTGTGAACAGGGGATGCCTTTGCCAGAATCTCATCCTGCTGACAGCAGCTCTTTAATTCAATTATTATTTGCATAATCCCTTGAAGAACTAAAGCTCCCCACAAGCACCCTGAGCTGTGGTGAGGGAGCTCAGGACAGTGAAGGGTGTGAGACAGGACTGAGCAGTGTGAACAGAGAGGAGAGAAGGGATTGGAGTGTAAAAGCTTTGCTGTCTTTATCCAGGTTTTATCTGGAGCAGCCCCACACACCATGGAAAGGGACTCTGAAGGTGGAGCCCTGGGCAGGACGCTGCTGTGCATGAAACAATGCCTTCCACTGCTTTTTTTGGCCACATTATTAAAAGTGACTGAATTCCACGCTCTTACAAGGATTATTAAAAACAGAAATGGGAAGGGTAATCAAGTGAAACTACAACTAACTGCTCCCAGTATTTATGAGCCTCACTGCACTGCATGGAAAAGGCATAATTTATTCAATTTATTGGTTGCAAAGAAAGTAATTTACTTAGGTTAAAAATTTATCATCTTGCAATACAAGCCACTTTTCAACACTAATGAAGTTTACTCAACATGGCCGGAGTCTGAGGTGTTATATTGTACTGGAGCCAGAAAGATGGGGAGAGGAAGCCCAGTTTCATTTTCATACACCCATGAACACACTTGACTTCTCAAATTGGTTCCTGGTTGCCCCTGAGAAATTTGGAATTCCAGTGAAAAACCAAGAGCTTGGTGCAGGCAGAAAATACCCGAGGTCAGGAATTCCACAGGGCTGGTTAACAGGCTGCCTGCATCTCAAAGCAGGACTTAATCACAAAATTAAGATGTTGTTGCCACAGTGGAGAACATTAATTCATAAAGACAGAGACCTCATCTACCTTTCACACACCACTAAATATGTTACACATCAGACTGAGGCTCACAGGCCTTTTTTGTTTCCCCACTCCCAAATGGAATCCTATTCCTTACTTCAGCAAAACTCCCAAGGAGTTCAAAGGAAGGTTGGGTTCAGCATGAAGAGAACTGCTTAATCTGTGTCTGCAGTTTAATACCAAACAAAAACATCGTAATTGCTCAGCAGAAGGTCCCTATCAGTGAGCAGTTATTCTGCAAACAGCACCAAGGAAGCACTCAATATTACAGGGATGTTTTCTGTATCAGTTTTTACATCTGAAAACGGGGATTATTGTTTCTTTCTGTATCTGCCAGAACTCTGAAACCCATTAGGGGTCATACCATGAAAAGGCATTTGAAAATCACAAGTAACTATGCTATTCTTAGTGTAATTAGCCTAATTTTGTCCCATTTCAAATCCATTGAACCACTGTGAGATCAAAAGCTTCATCAGATATTATTTTTGGATGGTATTGTGGTCTGTGAGGGTACTAAGAGGAAAAACAGAGACAAAAGACACACACAGATCAAAAGATCCAGACTATGTAAAGCATATACAGAGATTACTGCAGCAGAAACACCAACCCAGACATGAGCCCATATATATTTAGAGCCTTGCCATGAAACTCTTACCATGCACAATTTACTTGATTTTTCTCCTCTTGAAAGAGCAACTAAAGAGGCAATTCATAAAATGGCTCTTTATTAAATGTTTATCTAAAGTTATCTATGAGAGGTACTGCACTTTGAAGGCAATTTGATTGCATTACTCCTGTGCAGCCAGAACAGACACAAACCTAAATCTGTGCAGCTCCCCCTTGGCATCACACCTCAGCCTGTGTCTGTGAACTGTCTAGCAGGTCCCACAACCAGCCAGCCAGGAGACAGCACCATGTCAGCAGAAGATAAATGTAGTTCCTGCATGGACCAAAAGGATTAAGTGTTCAGGGCCAGTTTGGACAGGGCTTGGAACAACCTGGTCTAGTGGAAGGTGTCCCTGGTCATGGCAGGGCTTGGAATGAGATGAGCTTTAAGGTTCCTCCCCACCTGAAGCATGCCATGATTCTGTGATTTAATTCAGTGTTTCCCACATTTCCAGTGCTGGAGCAGCCCAGCAGCAACGTGCAGGTACACAGCCATGTGTGCACATCTTGGTCGTGGTTTTAATATTCTCAGTATTCCACAGCCCCCAAAATGCTGAAACTTTACAGTCTCAGATCTGGAGGGAACAGATCACATTAATACTTTGGTAAAACTCTGTATCAGAAGGATTGGCTCTTCTGAAGGAAGGCAGTGAAATTCCCATAAGGTCACTGCTCAAAATCAGTCTGGTTGCCTTTAATCTTGCTCATGAATCCTCTGCCTGCCCCATTTCTTCACTCCTACTCTCAGCACCAGCCTTGCTCTCCCCCTTCCTTGTTTTCTGTGGGCTTTTATCCTTTGTGTCACATCTCTTTCTGCTGTTCCTTCAATACAATTCTTGTGGCAGAGACTATGGGGAGATTGGAATCCAATAATAAAATAACTATGGATGACTTTCCTGGTTTTGTGTTGATCCTCCGTTACCAGTGGAGCTGCTGGAGGGAAGCTGAGCAGCCTGGATCCTCCCAGCTGTCTGCATTCTTAACCTTTAACTCTGCCCGTGCACTCTGCCTTTTGCTTGCTCTCCTTTTCCCCCCAAGATGCTCAACCTCCCCTGGCTCCTCCACCCTCACCAGGAACCGAGACCTTCCCACAGCCCTGTCCCCAAAGCTCCTCAGCACAAGTCTCTCACTTCCTCCACCTATTTTTCAACATCTGATCTCAAAATTTGCACAGTTTTACCTTCCCTTTGATCATTTCTACCTGGAGGAAGGCAAAATGCATAAACCAGGTGTACTGGGACGTGCTGCAGTGGCAGGGGACACGCACGGCCACCACCTCTCACACGGGTGTCAAAGCATCTCGCAGTATTAACAGTGGTTCAAAAACAAAAGACACCCAGTTCCCATCTGAGGAGCATTCTACAGCCTCACAGAAATCTTTTCTTTTTCTATTTTTCGACTCATTACTTTGTAATAAGACCATTTATCAGAAAATACATCCATTTGTTTATTGTATGCCTGTTTTCCCCTTACACACAAACACAATGTTATTTCAGACTGGAGAGAGAGATGTTTTCAGTTTCCTATTTATTTTCTCATTCAGACATCAGTTTCTAAGGCTCATTGAGGAGAAAGAAACAGAAACAAAAAGTCAGCTCATCATTGTGTTTGTCTCCAAAAAAAAAAAAAAGAACGTTATTCTGATTATTTATTTTTGGTTGGATGAGGAACAGATAACAAGCTTTTATAATTAATATTCACTCAGTTTCCTTATTACATTATTCTTGCATTCAGCTCTAAGTAAAAAAAAAACACCAAACCCAGTCATCTGACTTGCACTAAATTGTGCAAGTGCCACTGCACGAGGCTTCCCAGTGATGGATTGGAACCCTCAGGGAGTGTCAGCACAGCAATGCCAGGGTCAGCACTTCCTTTCCTTTGAGAGGGGCACGGCACACATTTCAACCTCACAACTGAAGTCACATCTTTAAAACTGTGTTAAAACACATCTCAAAAATGTGCAAGAGGCAGAAGCACCAGACTAGAAATAGATGGAGGTTGGCAGAGGGTACAACCTAAACATGCAGCAATCAAATCACAGGGTCACAGAATGCTCCAGGTTGGAAGGGACCTTAAAGCTCATTTGATTCCACCCTCTGCCATGGGCAGGGACACCTTCCACCAGCCCAGGTTGCTCCAAGCCCCGTCCAACCTGGCCTTGGACACTCCCAGGGATGGGGCAGCCACAGTTTCTCTGGACAACCTGTGCCAGGGCCTCCCCACCCTCCCAGGGAGGAATTTCTTCCCAGTATCTAATCTAAATCCACCTTCTTTGCTTGATGCCCTCATTGGAGATGAGGAAGATCATGACATGAAAGGGGCAAAAAAAAATCTTTGGGATGATGATTTCAAAAGACAACTCAGCTTGGTCTGTTGAGACTGCGAATCTATGGAGTCTTTTACTGTCCCCTCCTTCCAACTAGATTAATTTACAAGGATAAAAGCTTCCAGAGGGAATCCATCAATAGTTGCATCTATGTACAACCTGCAACACTTCTGTCATTTGCTACTACACCTAAAGGAAGGCAGAGAGCTGTGTGAAAATTAGGGACTGGATTCATTTAGTGAGTCTATTCCTGAAAACTGATGTTTTGCTGTAGTAGTTGCCATTTTCTGGAAATAAAAGGGGAAAAAATATTAAACCTATTTAGTTGTAATGGGGCTTGTGTTAGTGCAGGTGTTTTGTGTTTGGGTAGTTTTTCACTCCTGGCTGAAGCATAAAGTGTGTTTGACTCATGGCCACTTTCCTTGATGGAGGAGGATTAGTGCCCCTCCTGCATCACACCTTAAATCAGCACAAACCTCCAGCTTGAAACTGTTGAGGCTGCACAGTATCTTTTCACAATTTTTTTTTCCCCTAGGCCATTTCATTTCTGTTTTCCCAAGTAGATGCCTCAGAGCATCACAGATTTTGAGCACAGGAGTGTTACCACATAACACGAGTGTGAGGCAGGAGCCAACAGGTCCATTACAGGGAGAAATACAATCACACAACTACTGGATGAGGATGTGTTACATCTGTGTGGGGACACAGAAGAAAGGATGATGTTATAAATCAGTTTTCACAGAATCACAGAATGATTTGGGTCGAAAGGGACCTTAAAGATCATCTCATTCCACCCCCTGCCATGGGAGGGACACCTTCCACCGGACACCTTCCTCCAAGCCCTGTCCACCCTGGCCTGGAACACTTCCAGGGATGGGAGGAACACCCCTGGCAGCATGTCCAGGACTGCATCCCACCTTGAGGGGGGACAGCAAGAAGAGGGGGGTACAGGAAAAGCATCAGTGCTTCACAGAGCCAGCAGTCACCACAACTTCAAATACTTCATTATTTGATAACCTACCCAGCTTTTGGAGCCCAAAGGGAAGCTTTCTAAATGAGCCAATTGCTAGAAAGAAAAATTGAAAACAAACAAACAAACAAATAAAAACCCCAATAGGATTGCCTTTAAAAATTTTTAAGAGCAGGATATGTCTTTAAAATAATCTTTATATGCATTAAGCAGTGCTTGTCAGATAAGGTTCCTAAAAACTCGGGAACAAGGCAGATTTAGTTTACAATGACAGCAAACCCAGCACCTCTGAGGGTGTTCTCAGGTCGCTGCTCAAACCCACCCGTGGAGCACGAGCTGGTTCAGATGTGCATGGCCAGGCACAGCAAGTCCTTTTTAACTGCAGTGTTACCAACACACATGAAAAAACCCCACAACATCCCCCCCAAATCCCTGACTCCAGGCGTGCCCCAGCAGCCCTCCCGCCCGGCACAGGAGGCTGCAGTGCCTGCAGTGCACTGACTGCTGGTCAGTGTGAGGGAGCAGCAAATGCTCCAGGAGCTCAAAACCAGACTGAAACATCTCCACAGCCCAACACAAATCAATATCCATTTGCAATCCCCTCTCCCATTCTCTGTTATCTTTAATGAATTCCCATTCCAAGACCGAGAAATAAGGAGAAACACTATTTTTAAAGCAATGCCATGCAGGCCTTCTGCAGTCCGTGCTGAGTTTGTAATTCTCCACTGGTCTGGTTGGCTATTTGTTGGCTAATCCAGGGCACCAGGATACTCCAGCACACCCATATTTTGTGGGCACTTAACTCCATCTGGAGTCAATGTTAACACACAGAAACCTCCATCTCCCACAGGACAAACCCCCTGAGCCTGGCAGCAAATGCACCCTGGAGCCAACAGCCACAGTGAATACCCAGCTTTTGGAGGCTCTGTCCCTATTTCTCACTCCCTTCCCGAGGATTTAACTTCTGCATCAATAAAGGAAATGACTCTGACTGTGATTGAAGATTTATCTCCCCTGAATATCAGATTTCAAGATCTCTCCCTACTCCTGAGGTAAATACCACCAGTACACCTCCACCTCTTTTCCCAGTCCTGCCACATCAGCCCAACCTGCACCAAGCAGTGTTAAGTATATGCATCGACATCTCAAACTCAACAAAAAGACATCTTTTTTATCCCCACTTACCCTCCAGCAGTTACTTCTCCCTGTGCTCTCCTACAAAGGAGGGCAGCAGAATTAATGCCATTTCTCCTGCATTACAAACCTTTTACTCCCTCTGTATTTGCTCCGTGCTGAAGGAAGCATTTTAAAGTGCATTTACCTGATGGAAGAGTTATAGGCTACTGAAAGGATAACGCAGGAGGATGAAAAAACCTACTAAAAAGCTATTTTGAAAGTGAAAAGCCTTTAAACTTCACATAATGTTAAAACTGGCTTGGAGGGTATCGGTGCAGAAATGGAGCATTAGCACCAAAATGCTAACATTAGCTGCCTTTTTTTATTATTATTCTGAGGAGTAGAATATATCACCAGTTTCTCAGGTTGAGACAACCTAAAAAGAAAAATTGAGAAGAGGTGAAAAACAGATGAAAATCTGTAGCTAATTAAGGGTTCCTGCAGTGGCTGTATTTTTGTTTCGAATAGTTTTAATTTAATCTGAACTTTCTTAATCTGTACAGCTGGACATCTGGTTCAGGAAATTATTTTTTTTGGGGGGGGGGGAAATGAGCTTTTTCCCCTCTGTGGCATCAGTGCTGGTCCACAGCCATGCAGAGAGTCCATCCAGGACTGATCCAGCAGCCTCCACTCTGGGTGTGGGAGCACTCCTCACTCATCCACACAGGAGAGCTGGCTCTGAAAGGGGGGATGGAAAATAACAGGACATGTATTCACTCCCTTCTCTTTGAAAGTGCTCTGTACACGGAATAAAACCAAGCAACCACTGATCAAATCAACAGAGCACTGTTTCCCTTTGAATACAAAGGCACCAAATGAAAACAAGAGGGTCACATTTAATAGCAGAAGAGGAAAAGCTTGGGATAAAAAAGCAGGAATAAGCAGCAATCATCAGTCATCAACATCAGAGTATAGTGGGCGAAGGCAGCATTATGGGGTTTTTTATTCTTCTGAGAAAGGGAGTGGAACAAAATGCATTTGGGTGCAGGGATGTGGCACATGTTGGGCTGATCCACACGGACACAGCACAACTGCAAGAGAGGAGCACAAGGTGGGCACAGATACCTGCCAAGGCAGTAGCTGCATCTGAACACAGGTCAGATGAACGCCAGGAAAGCCCCAGAAAACCAGTTTAAAGCAAAGACATGAGATGCCTGGCACAAACCAAGAACAGGCAGGCACCATGTTTGGGATTGGAGGCTGGAACTGGGCTTTTCTACCAGCTCATTCCCTGGTGCCTTAGAAAAATGAAGTAAACCTATTTGTTGTAAAATGGGGGAACCATTCACGGAACTCTCTGGTCTGTGACCCCAGCGTGTCCCACTCATCCCTTTGGATCAGGACATGGAGCCCTTGGGCAGCTCCAGGGGAGTGAGGTGATGGGGAACCAGATCAAAAGAAAGGCAAGAGGGGCAGCACTTTCTCCAGTCACTTTGGACAACTGCCCAGAAAGGAGAAAACCAGTGAGAGTCACTACAGTCACTCTAGAGGAGCAAAGGCAATAAATAAATATAAATAGTAAGAGTAAATAGAAACATCCTGTGCTCAGGACACAGCCTTTTTCCCAGAGCACATCGAGCTCAAGTGAGGAATTAATCAGCAGAGAAGCAGCTGGTGCTGCCCCTTGACAGGGCACACAGGTCCCCTCACTCCTCAAACTCCACACAGGACCCTCTAGTGCCTCCCCATGCGCCTGGTGAGCTCTCTACAACTCCCTGACAGGAGGGGGGAGCCAGGGGGGGGTTGGTCTCTTTTCCCAGGCAATGATCAGCAAGACAAGAGGGCTCGGTCTTCAGCTGTGCCAGGGCAGGTTTAGGTTAGACATTAGAAAGAATTTCTTTCCAGAGAGGGTGCTCAGCCATTGGAATGGGCTGCCCAGGGAAGTGGTAGATTCTCCATCCCTGGAGGTTTTTAAGGTGAGACTGGATGTGGCATCAGTGCCATGGGCTGGGAACCACAGCGGGGTTGGATCAAGGGTTGGACTGGATGATCTCAGAGGTCCCTTCCAACCCAGCTGATTCTATGATTCTACGAATATTCTGCAGCTCAGCACATTGAGACAGGAGCCCAAAGCTTGCAGAGGAAATCCATGAGCAGCGTGAGAGGGATGACTGGAAACGCCTGGAGAGAAAATAGGTCCCATCACCTGCGAGCGGCTCCATCGGATCGACCGCGGCACGAACCTCCTGCAGCCCATCCAGAACCCGGGAACACACCCAGCAGCCAAATTCCAGCTGCTGGTTTGTGCTCACAGTAAATAGGATTACTGGCAGCAGTGAAAAGTGAAGTCCTCTGCTGAACAACACACTGGGGATGGCAGCTGCTTTCCAGCCTTGCACTGCAAATACCACCTTGCCAGAGCTTTCTGTGCTAATGGGGCCTATTTTCTCTACAGGAAAGGAAAAGGCAGGAGAAAATTCAATTTTTATGCTTCCGAGCCTGCTATTGATGTGCATGTGTTCAACTGCTCCTGTTCCCATTAACACCCAGCATGGGAGATTCAAACAACTTCAGGGCTGCTACAAGCTGGGGTTGTCCAGCAGACAGAGCAAATGTTTAAAAAAAACCCCAACCGACAACAAAAAAAAACAACAAAAAAAGTGTTATTTTATTTTAACATTTTCTGCACTAAATAATGTAGCACGGCGTTGACTTAAAAACCTGCACTTCTTAATGGAAATATTTGTCTCCCCCTAAAGCACAAACCAGAGCTGGCAGCTATTCATGTTCATAACCCTCACCAACGGGAGCTGCATGTGCAGAGCAGGTCCTACAGGGATCCCAGAGGGTGATTTACTGACTCCAACACGACCTGCAGGCACTAAATGGCTGCCTTCAGGTTACTCAGGTGGAAGAACATGCACAGTGCCCATTTTGGGGGGAAAAAAGGTCTGAAACTCTCAATAAAACAAAAAAAAACCCCAAAACCCAAACCCTTGGGTGTCACTGTGAAATGGAGTGAATGAGCAGCCAGCAAGGAGGGGAGAAGGGGAAAAAGGGAAAACAAGAAAAAAGCAAATTCCTCTCTGTGTGATGGCAGGAGCCATCCTGAACTGCAGTCAAGTCTCCCAAAAGTTCCTATTTAAAGTCATAATTGCCTCAACAGTGCCCATTTAAGTGGGTAAAACACAGTAAAAAATTCAAGATTATGGTATCTCCTCCCAAGTAAATGTCTCTCCATTAGAAACAGGGCTCAGATTCTAAGGAGTGAAGTTTAGAGGAGAGGGGAAAGACCATTTTTCTGGTATTTTTTATGTGGAAACGTTGATCAGCAAGGAAAAGGTGACCCCTGAGGACAGGGGCTTGGTGGCCCCGAGCTGGCACAGGCAGCTTTGTGGGTTCCAAAAACTACTTTGGAGCTTCTGGGCTCCAAAAGCCATCCAAGGCTTCCTCCCACTGGATTTGCTACATTTGTACTGGCAATTCAAATTGATTTTATACTGAAATACTGCTGTGGGATTAGAAACCACTGTGTGAGGTGCAGATGTACTTAACACAACCAGTAGCAAACACAGTTATTAAACAGAGGGGTGGGAGTATGAAAGAATCATAATTCAACACTCAGAGCAAATACTGCATTTTGAAAGGAAAACCAAGGATCTCCTTTCTTCCCTTACTGTGCATCAGCACAACTATTCCAAGTGCTCAAACTTTAAAAATGCCTGAAAGTCTTGCAAGACATAAATTGGGATACAGGAAAAAGAAAAAAAAAAGCTGCCAACACTGAGCTTTGTACCAGAGGGTCCAAAGGGAGTCCACAGCAGGGACACAGCAGAATGCATTAAATCTCAATTAGATCATAGCACACAACAAAGCACGGAACATTCTCATCAGATTTGCTCACCCAAGGATTAAGGGATTTCCTTGGGAGAGATCTGTGCTCACAAAGCATCTTAGGGACCAAGCTGCTCCTGGCAGGGAAGAGCAGGCACCTCTCTGCACTCTCTTAATGAACTGCACCCACTAAATGGTCTCAAAACATGCAATTTTACAGGTTTGTGTGACACTGACAGTGCAGCTGTGAAGAGACACAGCTCAATATTTCCAAAGTGCTTCCAAAGTATTTTTATCAAAAATATTTTACTGGTAGCTGTCTGAATATGCCTAAATGTCAAAAAATAACAGCATGGAAAGAAAAAGGAGAAAACAGAAAAATATAGGAAACACGGAAGAAAATAAAGCTTTGATGGCAGACTTCAAATTTTAAACATTACTGTAGCAAGGTAATGTTCCAGCCATTCCTACAGCAATGATTTAGGCAACGTTATGAAGTCATTATTTGTAAATGTGTTCATTGTAAAATGCTTAGGATTAATAAGGCTTCATAATTATGCCTGTAAACACCTGACCATATTAATTTCTTCCACAGGTCCAAGCTCTGCTGCCTGCACTCCATGCACAGCTCCTGCCTGACATCTTCCAGTGCTGTCAGCCAGGACAGGCTGCACCCAGTGCAAACAGTTTGCACTTTACTCCTAAAGATCAGTTAATGAAGTGCAAAACTTCAGAGCTGTTTGATTAAAGTGCCAATGCTGGTGAAATCAATATGCCAGGAGAGCAAAGCTTTCCTCGTATTTAAGCAAGAAGAAAAAGTCTTAAATTTTAAGTAGAATCCAAACGCAGCAATGGGAGTGCAGACACTCTTGTTTGTAGCTATTTCATATGATTTACAAACACCTGCTGTTGGTACACCTTAAAACACACATTATTCAATAAATGCTGTGGAAATTATCTTAAAAGCAGCAGTGGCCTGACTCACTTCTACAAAAGCACTACAATACCCCCCCACAGCACTGAGGCCTTTGAAAAGGATTCCCTTGCTGAGGAGCAGCACCAGCAGCCAAAAGCCAGCCAGGCCAGCAGCTTGGCAGGTCCCCACACCTCTGGAGGGAGCTGCTTTCATGTGCTCCAGTCAGACCCATTCCCTACCCACACAAGAGTATTCCATCAACCAAGTGAATGGCTTGATGAATGCACTCCACCCCACTCACTGGGGCTGGAGAACTTCAAAGTGTGGCAATCAGAGTATTTTCATGACAGACACGAGCTGTTAGTCCTCCCCACAGTGGGAGACAGGCTCTGAGCCCCCACTGAAGGGCTTTCTTGAAAGGGGACATCACACTGGCTTTCAAAAACCCACCTGGGAGTTCACAGCTCTGAAACCTTCCAGCCTCAGCAGGTCAAACCTGGCATCCCAGCACCCACCCTGCCCCAAAATAGCTCCGAGTTTCAGTTGTAACTCCCTTAATGGTTGAGCTACAAAGCTATGTGGTCATAGCCCAAATGATGTTACACATCCCCTGACTGCACACACTGAGATTATGACTGCTCAGTGCACTCAGCACACACACAGCCACCAGGGAACACTAAAAGCAAATTCTGGCCCTGTCTATCATCCATAATTCAGGGGAAATCAGGGTTAAAAAAAGTGCATGAGCAATCGACATAATTTACAGGCTGCAAGTGGGAGAGCTGGCAGTCTCCCGCGTCATAAAGTTTAAATAACGGCAGTTTAACATCAGATGTGCCCACAGCTGGATTGCCATTAGCTCCATTACTGCAGGGAGCAACCCTTTCCTGAGCTGGGAACCCCCACCTTGCCCCACCACCAGCAGGATTTCACCAGGAACGATCAGGCAAGCACAAACTGCTCAGTACTAACAGCAGGGGAAAAAAGAAAAAGGAAAAAAAAAAACAAAACAAAACAACAAAAACCCCACAAACCCACCTTGAAAAGTTTCATGATGCAGGTGGTTGTGAGAGGTGCTGCCTTTGAAATGGAAAGAGGAAAGGAAGGAAAAGAGTATCAAGTTTTAGAGATGCCAATCTTGATCGATAGCATGACATTTACCACTATAGGATAATTTATTCTTGTTGTAAACTAACAAAAAAATATTCTTCTTTACACAAGGGATTATCAAATTAATTCAGTGTGTGTGTGCACACTGAGGGGTATTAATTGATCATTCAATCTAAGCCAGCTTTCAGTCAATATTCCTTAAGGAAATGAAAGCTGGAACAGTGACTGCTTTCTCCCACCATCCTCAGGTTCATCCACAGTGTATTATTTTCAGTGGAAAATCTAAACTTCACAGAATTGAAGGATCCCACAAATAGGGCTGGGCATTGGGAATGGGGCTGCCAAACATGCCACCCTGTAAATTAGCTTTTTCAGCTGATTCATTCTCTGTGTCACCACCAGCCCCTCTGCAATTAGTCATGGGATGACTCTGAAGAGGCACAATAGAACTGATACCACCCACAAGTGCAGAATTAAACTTGAAGAAAGCCCGAGCCAAGCTTTCAGCCTGGCCACTGCTCCCGCTCCCCAGAGAACCTCTTTTCAACAGAGGAATTCTGCAGAAATCAAACGAGAACTTGAAGACAGGAATCCTGCAAGTAAAAGGAGTTAATGAAAAATCACCTGGTTTCACAGCACCCTGCACATATCAGGACACCATCACCATTCTAAGTACTACTTTTCTGCAGTTAATGCTGCAATACCAGATTTTCAGGGGCTTTTTTATTTTTATTTTTTTTTTTTTGCTTCCTTCCTGTTGTGTTTAGCTGGCAAGTCCAGCTAAGCTGTGCTAGGAAAAAAAAAAAAAAAAAAAAGAAGTATCAGCACAGAGCCTGAATCTTCAGTCAAAAAGTCCTTTTTTACATCCCCCGTGTGCAGATTCAGCACGTCCATGGCACAAAGATGAAGAGGCACGTCCTGATTTAATCTTGAAACACAACTTGGTAAGCAGAAAGCAACAAGAGAAGGTGTTTTTCCCCCCTGTGATTCAGCTGACAGTGTCAGCAGCAGTGGGGCAGGTATGGTGGGAACAGGTAACACTGACAGAGCCGTTCCCTTCTCTCTTGCAGAGCAGAACAAAGAAGTCAGGATGAAGCCTCAGGAACCAGCCACCCAAGAAAACCCCAGAGACCTCCATCTCTCTTTTTTCCCCCTCAGCACCACCAGCACTTTTTAATTCCACCACTTCCCAGGAGATGGGTGTCCATCCCAGGTGTGCTGAGCGTGCTCCACATTATCCTCTGGAACAAGGACCCCTGAGTTATGGGGCTTTTTTAGCTTTTTTTCCCCCCTCTTTTCTAGGTCATGATCTAATACTCTTTTCTGGGCTTGCAGAGCGCATCACCCAGCCAATCTGCACACAGGAGCACCCTGGCATGTGGCAAATAAAAGGTGCCCAAAGGGTGAAATATGGCACCAAGCATCCCTTGAATGCAACCACAGGACCTTCCCAGGGGATTTACAATACAGGCTTTTCCACCACATGAGGTGGGGAGAGAGATCTGCAAAGAAGGCAGATCATAGCTTAAGTTTATTTATGATTTATCTTCTTTACTCCAGTACCTGGAGGAGAATTTAAATGAGGCATTTCCAGCACTTCTCTGAACACCTGAACCACCACACAGCTCAGTGGAAGCCCTGGACTATGTTACCCCCAAAATGCAGTTTGTGGCATCCCTGCTGCCACCTTACACTGACAGAGTGGTAAAAGGAGTGGCACATCTGGAACCAGCAAAAATTTCAAGGAAATCAGTAAGATGAGCAACTTGATAAAATCTTCCTCTGTCCAAAGAGAAACTCAAAATCCTTTTTTTTCCTGGAAGAATTATGAGGGTCCCATCCAGAATACCCTGAAAGCAGGGGGAGCTTCATCATTAATATTGGTGGGAACAAGAACTCCTGGTTGCATTTATTCCCTCCAGCCTGCCAAGCTATATTTAAATCCCTTTCCTCAACAGGAAGGAACTTAACCAACCTGGAAAACAACAAATCAATGCTCCTTGCATTGTTTTTCATGTCTGACTCCACATTAATGCTGTGTCAGACACCATCAGCATCAGAAGAGGCAGCACCAGCCTTTGCCAGAACTGTTGCATTTTCTCAATGAAAAAGGGAAATAGAAAAGAGGGATGAGAAAAATTAATTGCCCAGAACCTTTTTTGTGCTATACTTCCCCTGTGATTTGGGCAGAGCTGCTGCTCCTGGAAACAAAAACTGGGAGAGAGAAGCTGTGGCTGCCCCTGCCCTGGGAGTGTCCAAGGCCAGGCTGGACACTTGGAGCAACCTGGGCTAGTGGAAGGTGTCCCTGCCCAGGGCAGGGGGTGGGACTGGATGAGCTTTAAGGTCCCTTCCAAGCCAAACCATTCCATGTTTCTACATTTCCATGCTGAGAATAGAGATTTCCTTACAGGACAACTTGTGGATGGAGAATTAGTTTCCTCATCAGTGAGGATGATCCCAGTTGGGACACTCTGCTTTCTGCACCAGAACAGGAAGTTTCCAAGCAATAATATCGAGCCAGAACTCAACATTGTGCTGTCAAAGAAAATTCTCACAAGTGCAGAAGCCACCTCCCCACGGTCTTCAAAAACCTGATGGCCTGTGGCATCTATTTGCCACTCTTTAATCACCCCTGGTTAACGGCTGAGACTTTTTGGCAGCATTTTCATGGTCAGGTTACCTCATTTCAGAAGAATACAACTGCACTTACAGGCAAACATCAAAAAGGGACAGTAAAAACATACAGGGTTTCTGCACATCTTTTCCTTATGTGTTTAGTTGCATTTGAAACTGCTTTTAATTGCAGACCTATACAGTTACATGTGCTGGTCACTGCTGGGCTCCCTGGGAGTCCTGTCACACAGAGGGACAAGGCAAAGTGTCACAGTCAAGGATTTATAGACAGCAAAGCCATGTGAGTGGAAAGATTTAATCCCTTGCTGCTGAAAACTAATTGGATATAGGAGAAGAGAGGATGCATACAGCTGTATGCAAAGAGAGATGAGGACGGAAAGGCTCCAGACTCAGGGCTTTTGGTAAGCAAATGTTATCCCCCTGAAACTCAGAAAAGTCTGCAAAATTATTTTATGTCTTCTCCAATTAAAAAAAAATCAGTAGAATATAAGGAATGAAATTACTCCCTTTGACCAAAAGGTGATTTAAATT
This sequence comes from Pipra filicauda, assembly GCF_003945595.2. NCBI lineage: Eukaryota > Metazoa > Chordata > Aves > Passeriformes > Pipridae > Pipra > Pipra filicauda. Next base: position 1,855,005 of record NW_024105086.1, read on the forward strand.
CATTCTACTCCTAAAAGTTTGTGCAGCTCAGAACTTGTAGCACAGTTTGAAAAGACTGTTCCCAAAGAGCAATGAATTACATACACAATAAAAAGACTGGGGATTTACAGACCAAGGCCCTCTGTCATATCTAAATTAAATTATAAACCCATGGCAATGGATTCTCCCTTTAGCTCTTAAAACTCTAACCAGGGTACAGTAGCCAGTGGAGAGAAAGGGTTGTATCTTCAAATCCAACAGCAACAGCTTTGCTGAAGGACAGGAGTGCTCGTGGCTGTTTCCTGTGCATTGTGGACCTTAAAGATGCTGGTATTTAACAAACTTGAAGGACCAATAAAGAACATAAAATAATCCTTAAGAAAACCTCACCTACAGAGCCTTCATAAAAGCAATAATTAATAAAAATGCTTGAGATTTTCACAGATTTCCAGCACATCAACTTGGCTGTGCTCTGAGGGGAATCCCTTTGGCCTCATCCCAAGGGGATCAGCATCCAAGGAATGCTCACAGGTCCTGCTCCTGCTGAATCCACCCACCCCACACACCCTGCAGGAGCCGAGAGCTGCAGCAGCAGCTTCACTTGTGCCACAGCAGGGACGTGCAGATTATCTGCCTTGGAACAGGCTGAGGTCCCTGCAGAGCACTGCCACCTTGGCACTGCCACCACCAGGAGCCTGCCAAAGCCCAGCTAATTCCAGCTGGGAATGCCTTCCAGATTATCCACTCCTTCAAGCTCTGCAACCCAGTCACGTTACAACAGCTTACACACTGTCAAAGCTCTGCATCTGAGCTGGATTATTAGAGGGCTGAGAGCAGCCACTTTAACAATTAATTTTTGGGTGGCATTCTTCACTCCTGCATATTTGAGCAATGCTGTTTTTCCATCAGATCTGCTTTTGTGGCCAGAAAAATGGCTTGAGTGCCTTACAGCACCTTTGTTCTCAGGCAGTACTGAACTTCTTTGAAATATTCAAAGTTTAACCAATTGATTTTGCTCCTGGCAAGTCTCACTGCGTGGAGCTTTGCTGAGTGTCGACCTGCACTCTGAAAAAACTTCTTATCACCTACATGATCTACTTCTGGAAGAATGAGCAAACATCCATTAATACAGAGCTAAAAGTCTAGAAGACAGAGAGTGGTCAGTATAAAGTAAAAGAAATCAGAGTAAAGAGTGAGAAACTTTCTTTGATGGAGAATCCCAACTTCCACCTGCTTTGCAGCACAGCAGGAGTAAGAGGGATAGATGGCAGAGGGGACAGGGATGCAAAATGCTGATACCCATTTGCTTTGTCTTGCTTGTGGCTTCCTGTTTATTCACGGATTTCATATTAAATTTACCTCTGGAAAATCCTATAGGAATTTATCACCATATCCCTTCAAAATGCCACGTAAATATTAACTCCCCTCAGTCGCTGTCCAGGAAGTGTTACTGGATGTCACATTTATCCTCCAGGCAGAGGAGTTTCCACAAGCAGCCAAAGTGAACAAGTCCTTCTAGATCCTTTACACTTTCCAGTCACATCATCCAAACTGTTCTATGGGGCTGTGCCAGACAAAGGTGGAGGAGCAAGACCCAGACAAGGGCCAGGAGGGCTGATTTTTGAGACAATGGATTTAACCTCCCAGCCTTGTGCATAAACACCTCATCAAAATGCAGTGCTTAATAGCAGCTGGGTTCTTGGCACAGTGATGAGGTTAGAAAACAAGATCTAAAGCATTACACATGGACTGCTTCTCCTCATCCCAAACCATTCCAGTGCCCAGACTTTGGGGGTTTTTTTCCCAATGTTGAAGCAAGAGAAAATTTCATTAATGACCCTAAGCAAATGGAAACATTGTCCTTGCCAGCTGAAAGAACAGGTCTCCTCTCCACACCTCATTTTCTGCTAATTCTGTCTCTAAAGGTGTGTTTTCCTGCTTTCTCTGCCCGGTGACAGAGGATGGCAGATGTCACATCGCTGACACCGCCGGGTCCCGACACTGCAAAGCGAGGGGGACAAATGAAAGCTCCTGCAGAAGGTGTGTGAGGCCTCCCTGCTGCTCTGCTGGGAGAGACTGAGGAGGCAGAGCCCTCCCTGCTCCCGGGGCTCAGTGCACAGCCAGACCTCCTGGAGCACAGGAGCCCTTGGTCAGATCAGTGTCAGCAACCTTGGTGCAAAGTAAGGACAGAAAGTGAGACCACGTCACCGAGCCTGGAAACTTCCAGAACGCAGAAAACGCCACAAAATAAATTAACATACTAATCAATCTTTTTAGTAAGGTCTTTAGAAGAGAAATGATGTTTTGTTTTTTTCATAATAAAAAATAGAGTTGCAGGAAGAGACAGCAGTATTCACATTTATGACGCCTTAAACAGACCCTAAAGGTTTCCTGTCTTCAATTTAACTCAGCCTCTAATAAGCCATTAGCATGACAATGACAGTCAAGTCGACGTGAGCTTAGATGCCTTTTTGAGATACAATTCCCTTTCACGTTGCAGAGATACTCTTCACATCAAGACAAGCTTAGGGAAAAAAAAAACCCAAGCCACCCCTTGATGTGCTCCAGAACCTATCAAAATATTTGAATGCTTTTCAAAATCCATCTTGGCACTTTTCTCTGAGCGTAATTAATACTTTTCTCCTTCAATTATACACGTCAGTGCAGATATTAAAAAAAACCCCAAACCTTGGATGGGTTGTCCTTTTCAGAACTGTACTCTGCTTGCTCTGTTCCTCTGCCCTGTCTTGGCACCTCAACCTTGTGTTTCTTGCTGTTGGTGGGACAGTTCTCTCCAGCCTCAGTGATTGCAGGATTTATTTCAGCACGGGCAGCTCTCCCATCCCAGGCTGGTCCTGGAGTCTCCTTGGGTCCAACTTCCATCCCAGATCATCTGATGCTGCTGCTCTTCCCGAGGCAGGAGTGCCACGAGCTGCCTGCAAAGCTTTGTGCTGGGCTGGCAGGTCCATTTATTAATTCTCATGATTCTGATGCAGTTGTCAGAGCTCAAAAAGAAGATACCCAAAGCTCCATTGTATATCTCCTGAAAGGTGTTTATAAATGAGCACAGTCCTCAAATGCTGATGGGGATGAATGGTTCTCATTTCTGGCAGAATTTGGTTCTAATTCAGCAGTTGAATTGTAAATTTACAGAACAAAATAGGTAACAAGTGAGAGGACAAGAGGAAATGGCCTCAAGTCGCACCAGGGGAAGTTTAGACTTGGTATTAGGAAAAAATTTCTTCACAGAAAGGGTTGCCAAGCACTGGAACAGACTTCCCAGGGAAGCAGAGGAGTCACCACCTCTGCAAGTGTTCAAAAAGACACGTGGATGTGGATGAGGACTTGAGGTTTAATGATGAATGTGGTGGTGATGGGTTGACAAACAGACTTGATGATCTTAAAGGTCTTTTCCAATCTCAAGAATTCTATGAAGTGATGCAAACTTTTCCCACAGCAATGAATCAGCCCTGTTGTGATCTACCATCCTTTTTCCCCCTGAACAGATGCAGCAGGTACATTCCTGAAGGAGTCACTTGAGCCCCACAAGGCAGAGCCAGGCTTTGCCATCAGGGGCTTTGGCAACCTGCAGTCCCTGACCAAGAGGCACCTCCTGAAGCTGCTCACAGGCTGCCTGAGCCACAGCTCTGTGCCAGCACAGCTCTGCCAGACTCCTGCACCAGAAATCCACCTTTCCCTTCCACAGGCATTGATTTTTACAGCAAACCAACACGTAGTTTAGCCCCCAACCCATCCCCTACCTCAGGTACCCCGGGACAGCCCACAAGCTCTTCTTCTCCCCAGATGAATCCACACCCTGGGCACATCTTTCCTCATCAGCACCACTGTGATTCCTGCAGTGCACACCCAGACACCCTCCTGCACATGCTGCACTTTGCTTTAGCAACATCTCCAATCTCTGCTTGACTTTATCAATGCACAAGAAAGCACCTGTGTGCCAGCTTCTCTACTCACTTGCAGAGCTTGTCTCTGATGGAGGGGGGCAGAGGCTGCACGCACCAGCAAAGAGAACAAATGACACACTTTCAAACCTGACATCACCCCCTTCCAGCTCTTTGAATGCATTGCATATTTAATTGCAATTTTTCCTGTGACTTTCGATTCTGAGGCTGCAGTTGGACCCTCTGGGCCCACGAGGAGTGATGCTGTGTATTTACCTACCGGGAACGTTGGAATTCGTGTCCTGAAGTTGCTTCATTAGTTTACTTTACGCTTTCCAAATGATCAAAGCGCGTCTAAATTTTTCATTAAGAGGAAAATCGCACCTTTTTGCATGGCAGAACAACTGGGTTAATTGCCAACATTAATATTATATTTGGTTCTCAAGAAGCCACCGAGAATTTCTATCGTAACTTAATAAATGAGTCAAGGCACAGTCACTTCAGGGAGCAGGGAAAGCTGGGCCCTTCCTTCCAGCATGTACACACATCACAGCTGCAGTTTGGGCCTGGTATTTCAGCTTTACATTTGGGGATGATCAACCACCTCCCTCCAACAGCTCATTTTTGCACAGAATGGGAAGTCTCAGAGCACTGCAAACAGGACAGTTTTATTGGTAAGAGGCTTTCAGCCAATTTTTTCACATTCAGCTTGATTGTTTTCTGTTTTAGGGGAAAGCAACTATGTCTTCCTTTGTAGCTTAAAACATATATTTTGAAGCCTTCCTAGGAGTTTCCTTAGTTTAGTAGCCTGTGGGTCATCACATTGATGTCCAGGAACCACCAGGTAAAATTTCACAGACTGGATTCAAGCAAAGAACATGACTAAACAAACCTCCCACTGCAAACACGTAGTGAATTTGAAATCTGGTCTTGGAGAGGTGATGCCCATGGCTGCTCTCCAGCAAGTCAAATGGAAGATGGAGACAGGGAAGAGAAGGATGCTTTGGTTCCATGAAACCCACTGTTTCAAGCTCAGCTTGTTCGTACCAGTCAAAATTGCTGATGGATCTTAAGCTGTGGAGTTTTAATCTGGACCTGAACCAACTCCAGCAGTGGGAGGGGAGCATCAGACAATGTGTGAATCCACAACATCAAGAAATAATGCAGCCACCCCACTCCCCCAGATACCCTCTTCTCACTTGGGCAGAAGTGACATGTTACATCTAAGAAGGGAACTTTAATGAACAGAAGTGAACTTTTAATGAAGGCAGTATTGATCAAATGTCAAGTGCAAGGGCTCTGTTCCCAACTCATTTAAATACACATGGAGAGACAAACAAGTAGTTGTGCTCCCCAGCTTCCCCAGGGGTGTGGCTGGCACATCTCCCTTGGTCCAGGTCAGGGAAATGGCAAGAAGGGAGCAGAGAAAGGGAAGTTAATTGCTGGGCACAAGATCTATCTGTGCCACGGGCTGTGAAAGGCTGCACGGGATGGTTCCGTGTGCCCGGGCCTGGACAGTGCAACGATGCCACCCTCCTGGCAGGGATGGCCCCTGGAGCATCTCACGTGCTCTGTGACCAAAAAAAATATAGGAAGAATAGAAAGGATGAGTGTGGTTCCCACAGAAGTGGAAATAATGGGAAAAGGATGATAAAACCACGGGGCTGCAGCAATGCTGCACAGTGTCATTCAAAGCTCTGTTAACATCGTCACAGACCTGCAGCGAGGGATTTTCATGTACTTCTCTCACAAAGTGCACTTCAAGAGAGAGGCTCTTAATGGCCTCTGGTTTCATCTGTCTGTGCAGTGTACTTGGTTCTCCAACCTCAACTCCTCTCCAGCTCATTTTATGGGGAAAGTCCTCCAAAAGCACAAAGTCAGTACTTCCCAGCCTGGTGCGCTCTCAGCTCTGACACCTCTCCTGTGAATCCTCACTCCTACCAAACATGTTGTGTGCAATAAGAAACCTTGGTATTTTTGAGGAACACAGCTCTGCAGATTGCACATGAGCTCCCCATTAACTGGGCACTGGTCTGGTTGGAAAAGCAACAAATCAAGTTTTGGTTCCCACTGTGAAAGGCATTTGAGGGTCAGACTCCTCAGTGCACCCCGAGCAGCTCCTCCCTGGTGACACTGCAAGGGACAACGACAGCTTGAACAACAAGCTCTGAACAGCTTTGCACCAGAGGGAAACTGGAATCTGAGCATGACTGACCAGAACACCTTGGAAAAATAAAAAAAGGAACACAGAAAGGGAGGGGGGATCTACCCAGAGGCAGAGGAGTTCTGCAGGGTGCATACAGGAACTAAACTCTACTGCAGCAAAGCAGACTTGGGGCTGAGTTTCATCAGCTCTTCCAAATAATACCTATAACAGGAGCTGCATCCTAGGCAAGACTTCCTCTGTGTGGCACAGGAGGAATCCTCCCTCAATTCTGGATCCAGCAATTTCAAAATAAAACAGGAGAATGGACAGAACCATATCAGCAAATACTGGGTCAATTAAAATGCATTTTGATACTTTTACTGAAAATATCAAAAAGAGAAAAGAAGCAATCCTCAGAAAAAAGATTTACTACCACCAAGACCATGACAGTTTGACATCTATGACAGTACACTCATCAGTCCTTCCAGTGCAAACTTCATTTTCATTTTCTGGAGCTGTGAGTATTAGCCACTTTGCTCCTTGTGGAAAACATTCTTTGCTTGCAATGTTCTCACTGACAATAAGAAGCACAAGAGCCCTGAGAGAGGCTGGGCAAGGTACTGTGGCACTTGGATGTCCTTGAATCAACTTGAAGGCATTCAGAGGTACTGAAACATTCATCAGAAGGACATAGTTATAGATGCATTCCAGAGTCTGAACTGTGTGGTCTGCCAGCACATTAATTTTCTGGTTTCGTTGCAATGTTGGGAGGTTTACAACACTCCTTCCTTCAGTTTAATTAAATGTCTCCCATCATATTTACTCCAATCACACCTTATTTAGAGATCAGTAAATAAACAGTGGGATTTTGTTATTTATGATGATGTTTGGTTTTACTGTAACCTCATCACAGGTTGTATTTTACAGCCTTCTGTCTTACAAATGATTGAACATAACTACCACAATATTACAGACCAAGTAAAATTAATATCCCCTTTTACTTCTGATCTTTTTTATTAACCATTACGTTTTGAAAATTATAATCAAGCCACTGTACAAGCACAAAACTTCACCTGACTTTAATCACCTGTTTTGTGCTTACAGGAAAAAAAAACCCCAACCTAAAAATCACCTTTATCAAGAGCAGTAGAACTCAATGTGCAATGTCACCAAGGGCACTGTCTTGCCAGGTGTATTTTAAAGCCTCCTGCACACAGGGACTGCAGTGACTGGCAGATGCACTCATTTCATGTTGCTATTGGTTTCCAGAGTCATTATTTAAATTTTCAGCAGCATCCTCACTCCTTCCTTGAGACGTGCAGATGCACTGAGGAGTTTAAAGTCATTGATTTCAAATGCTCTTGATGGAATTGCTTAAAAGGGAAGCGAGAGGCATAACAGGAGTTGCTCTGTTTTAAATAGTGTTCAATCACTGCATCGCTTCACATATTGTATCTGCTCCTAAATTTCTCACTTTGACATGACTTGAAAGGGTTTTTCTAGAGGAATGAATGAGCTCCATGTGGAGCCACAGAGACAGGCTCTGTGCAATCAGGTTTAGTAACCTTGTCCCCCACTAAGAAATTAGAAATTAAACACTTCTTTCTCTGGAACTTGGGTCTCCCCAGGTAAAAGTGCAGATTGGGCATTTAGAATTGATGTTACAGTTACATCACAGCATCATTTATCTTGGAAAAAGCTCCAGGACCATTGAATCCAAACTCTGAGTTCTTACAAAAGAAACCCTCTGGTTGAACTAAGTGAGGGACGCTTTAGCAGACTGCAAATTAGTATTAATTACTAGAGGTTAAACATTTGAGGAGAGAGAATGTGTTAGCCAGTTCAACTGCAGGTGTCAACTGATTCTATTAATTAAATTTACCTTTGTAAAATAATCAAGTTTTAAAAGTCTGTGAAAAGACTCAGTTTTGCTCATATCTGCTTTGTGAAAAGATCATTAAGACTCAAGACACCAAGATCTGAGGCTGGTTGAGACCTTGCAGAAGAGCAGTAAAGCCTTATGGTGTCTTTGAATTGTGGGCAAAAAACCTATGAGAGGTCATGTGCTCATATTGCTCAAATTATTTACAGGTTTCTCTTTCTCTGTCACTATTTTTGCCCCTGGCAGGCACTGTGATGCATCTTCCCTCTATAGCAGGAGCAACAAGAAACTTCCCATTGAACTTTCATCTTTTCAGACTCTCTGGAATATCCTTATTCCCAGGAAACCTCGCCCTGCCTACTCCTCCATCAGCATCTCCTGTGTTACCTCTGGAAACAGGAAAGCAATTTCACAAGAAAAACTTGTAATACCCTTAAAACATCCTATAAAAGAATGTGATTTAAGAGCCTTATGCACTGATCTAATTTAAACATGCTTGGCTGGCCAGAAGTGGATTATTTTTTGGAAAAAAAAAAAAAAAAAGGGAAACCTCCCATGGTCCTTTCTCAGTAGGAACTTGAGCATTTTCATTACATGGTATTTTCACCACTTTTACACCTGCCTGACCCAGCACTCCCAAAAAGCTGCTCCCTGGTCAGCTTGATATCCCAGCCCAGTGGAGAATTTGCACCAGTATCCCAGTACCTCCCTTTCCATCCTCACACTATTTACCTCTTCCTCTCCTCCTCTGCTTCTCCCTTCTAGTTAAGTTCCTGAAAATAAGGAGTGACAACCAGGCAGATAAACAGAGAATAAGATATCCCTACAGAAGTTAGGATGAAATAGAGAGGGAATTAAGGTTATTGATGAAATGAAGTCTTTACTCATTTCAAATTCTAATAGAAAAGATCAGTTGTCACAATAGAAAACAGTCATACTTTGAAAACCCAAACTGGGATGAGCTGTTCTGACCAGCTAAAAACACATTCTCATAGTGACTTCTGGCTGTCTGCACCACTTCTCTTAAAACCCATCTGAGGAAGCACTTCCTTCAGGAAGCAAAATTTTCAATCACCAGAACCAGAGACCTCTGCAAATGTGTGGGCAGAGCTGCTGCCTGGACAGCAAGACCTGCTGCCAGGGGCTAAGGGAATACAACCCTTCAGTGGAAGTATCAGTGTAGAGTTACAATTGTATTTCATACCAAAAATACCACCCACGGAAATCACTTTATCCGGTGTTTCTGAGGCAGTGTGGTTATTCCCAAATTGACTGCACAAGAAGCACTTTGCCACATCAGTAAAACCCTGCCCACATTGCCAGACCATTTTTCAAACTGTTCATGGGAGAAGCCTCTCCTTATTTTCCCTTCCTAGCACATCACTGGGCAAGGCCAAGCAAAACCCCCAAAAGGATGCAGAGGGAATTAGAGATGTGCATAATTACCCAAACATTTGCAGGAATACACAACAGCAAACAGCAGCAGCTAATCCCACAAAATCCTCCGAAAAAATAGGGAGATTTTTCTCTCTCTGAAACGTGATAATGAAAAAACCAATTCCCAGATGCTCCACCAGATGAAATCATCTTGTTTCAAAGTTTATAATCATATATGTTAAATGCACCAGTCCACTTTCAAGATTAGTGATAATGATCTTACATTTTTAATAGAGCCCTTCATCCAGGGGGATTTGATGTGAGCACTCCAGCATTGCTGCACTACCTCTGGCTTGAGCTGTGGCAGCTGTTTAATATCACTGCATGTGCTGTAAACAACACACTGTTGGACGGAATAAATAAGGGATGCTCATCAGAGGAAGGAGAAGGTTACACAAAAGCCTCCCTCAACCCTTCACTTTTCCATAAAAGACCTCGAGACAAAAGGATGACCAGCACCTCTGGAAGGCAGGAGAACCATGAGGACCCACAGCATTTTATATCTGCTGGGAAGCACATGCTGCATTTGAGGCTAAGACGTGAACTTGCAGCTGTCCGGACCCAACACAAGGACCATGGATGGAGCAGAGCCCCAATCCTACAGTGCACTCACCACCACAGCTCGGCCCCAGGAGAGCTCTGAGCTTGGCACACGTTCAACCTGGCTGCAAACAAACCCACTGCTGTGGCCATGCTGACCACCCAACAAGACCCCCAGCCTTTGGACTGTGTTGGCCTTCTGCACTTCCAAAGGGAAGGGCTGTGGTCAGGGAAGGTGCTCCAGACCAAAAGAATTGGCATTAAAGTCTTCAAAATCATAGTCACAGAGTGGTTTGGGTTGGAAGGGAACTTAAAGCTCATCCAGTCCCACCCCCTGCCATGGGCAGAGACACCTTCCACCAGCCCAGGTTGCTCCAAACCCCATCCAACCTGACCTTGGACACTCCCAGGGATGGGGTAGCCACAGCTTCTCTGGGCAACCTGTGACAGGGCCTCCCCACCCTCACAGGGAAGGATTCCTTCCAAGATGATTGTATGAATATCTGATCAACATGCAGTGACTGGGGGAAAGATCAGAAGCCTAAGTTGTCATAAGTTCAACATTTATGTTATCCCAGGGCAACCTGAAGGTGCAAAGGTCAGACAGCTGTGGGCTCTGCAAAGGGACAGTGCAGCCCCTGAGCTACAAACTGTGGGTTTACCCAAACCCCTCCTGCTGCTGTTTATTCCCCCATCCACTGCTCAGGTGGGAGCTGCACCACGGCACATCTCCCTGCCTGGGATGGGCTGTGCCTCTAAATTTGGGGTCCTTTCCTCACCTCTGACACAGCCTCACAGGGCCATGGCAGGACAGGTCACCAAATACAGAGCTTAGCTGCTCTCACACACATGAAATGCAAGCTGTGTCACTGAGGAATGGAAAAGCAGGACCATCCCACTCCAGAACACTCTTCAAACTGACCTTGAACTATAATTTACAAACAAGACCTTCCTTTTCCACTCTCAAGTGCAGCCCTGGAGCTTTTATCCCAGGTAACTGGAGATGGTAGGAGAGAAGCTGTTTAACCTCCTGGTCTCTCATTCATGAACACTCAGCAGAAAGCAACGACACAGAGAAAAGTCAGCGAGTCATTACTGGAGCTACAGCATGAAATAAAGTACAAGTGAAAGAGGAAACCTTCCAATTGATTTTTAATAGGTTTTGAATTAAGCTCTTCAAACTGGAGAGCAGAACTGAAGAGATGCACAGACTAGCAGACCCAATGTCACCACTGGAGATGATATTACCAATCCCCAACAAAAAACTCTGCAGTAAAGGGCAGGTGTGAACACTGTGATCGAGGTACAAAAGTGGGAGGAGATGTTGCAGTTTTTCAGTTCTGCATTCTTTATTCTTTTCTGTAAAGATAAGCTCAAGCCACAGAAATTGTTGAGGAGCTTTGACCTTCCTTACACACCTGTAAGTCTTCATACACTTTCCAAAGAAATATTCCCAGAAAAAGAACTGTAGCTTGCTCTTAACACTCTGGTCTGAAGGCTTAGCATGGCACACAGCCACTCTTCCCTCAGCACACAACTGGGGGCCAAACTAATCAATAACAGGTTCTTAATGCCAATGAATTCAAACCAGCAGTTTGTTTTTAAAATGAAAAGTTACTGAAACAGAACCGAATATTGCCTAAATCAAATTAGCTGCAGCAGCAATAAATAATTAAAAGTAATAAACTAGTTCATAAATAGAGAACGTAATTTAATTAATTTTATCACCATGTATAGAAATATCAATACTGCAGAGAGATGGAGCTCATGGGAAAGCAGGGAGCTCAGGCAGTTTTGCATCCACACACATGCAGCACAACAGCAAAATAATTGTGTGTGTATATATATATATACACACACATATATAAATCAAATCCAGGCAGTAATAGAGAACTTTGGAAATACAAGTAGCTGTTGAGAGGCAGATAACTGGCTCGAGCAGGGACACACTGTGGACGTGATACACATTTTGCAAGGCTGAGGGAGAGATAAGAAGGACAGAGCAGGATGAGTTATTTGAGGTACAATCTTCCCCAGCTCCAGATAAGGAGCTGTACTCAGGATCTGTTCCTGCCCATGCCCTTTCCCACGTTGCCCATGACCATGGACAGATCTGTAAAGGTTTCCTCCCACAGGTGAGGAACCAGGAGGGAAACCAGGACAGTGAGGGCTGACACTGTGATGAGCAGGTGGGTCCCTGCCACGTCTCCCTGGCTCCAGCATTGCTGCATTCCCACTGGATGCAGCCACAACCTCCCAATCCCTGCTTCCTGCACCCCCAGAGTTTGGAGTCTCTTGGTTTAACTGAATGGAAGAGCACAGATAGTCACGAAATTAGACTTGTTCTCTGTCTGAACTTCCTATTTGTAAGAAAAAAGCAAGTGTGCACAGTCATATTCTTCTTTCAGGACTCTGGATCACACATACACACATCTGCTTTTCCTTCAAACCAAAGCAAAACCTTCAGGGATAACTAAGTTCTGTTGAAATAACGAAATACAAAACTGAAGAGATTTTGCAAATGTCAGCTGCAGAGTATTGCTCCAGTACTATGGTATTAACAAAGCCTCCCTCTATTCAAAAAAAAGTTGTTACAAAATACCAGGATAACACCCAGTTACCTGAGGCTGTTGAAATGGTTTTTATTTCAACCATTGCAATGGTTGCAGCCCTTGCAATCTCATCTCTTGCTCAGTGGAAAGCACTGCCTTCCCCGGAGGGAGTTGTGAGAAGCTGTTCTGCAGAGCTGTGTATCACGAGGTACAAAGCCACTGGAGCCTGGGCTGCACCACAGAAACATCCACCCAAAATAATCCAGCACAGCTAAGCAGGAAAGTCATACCCAGTCTGACAGGGAGTTCTCTCTAACTCCACTCCAGCACCCTTGGTGCTGTTTGTTCCAGCCCCTGAGATCAGCCCAGCTGGTCTGAGCCTGGTGCTGATATTGCCAAGGCTGAGGGTTTGATCCCTGTATGGGCTGCTCAGATCAGAGTTGGACTCGACGATCCTTGTGGGTCCTTCCAACTCAGAATATTCTGTGATTCTGTGGGTGAAAATACAGGGAGGGTTGTTGGAAGGGGCACAGTAACATCTAACCCGGGCAGGTGCTGAGATGTTGAATTCTGTCCCTTTTTCTTTCCCTTTAAGCAGCCCTTGCCCCGAGGGAGACTCTGGACACAGTCCCCACCCCAAGGCTGTCTCTCAAAGCTGGCTCAGGCATTTCATCACTATTCACTGCACACAGCTGCCTCCCTCTGTATGTTCTGCATGATCTCTCCAGCCATCAACAAATCAGGGCAGCAAAGCAGCTAAAGGCCAAATTTGCAAGCACAGCCCAGACACAACTCCCAGAGCTGTGCTGGAGACAGAGCCACGACAGCCCCCCAGCACACCCAGCCCACAGCAACGCTGGGGGGGAAAGGCCATGGCTTCCAGGGAAATCTGGGCCAGGAGGGCAGTTTTCCATGCAGAAGTGAGGCCAGTAATGCCCTGCAGACAGCAATCCTTCAGCACTAAAGGGATGCCAACGCCTGCCATGGTGTGCCATGCTAAAATCCCTGGGTTTTCCTTTCAGAGTGCACCTTGGGATGTCAAGCTTTTCTCTTTTGAGTTCCTCAACAGGAAAGCCACTGGCTCCAAATATGCACACAGGAAAAACAATGGAAAGTACCAGCATGCCCCAGCAGCTGCCCAGTAAACAGCCTCTGCAGGGAGCAAATCCATCTCCCAGGCTCCTGGCTCGACTGCCTCACCTCCAGGAGCAACTCAGTCAATCAGGATTTAGATCTGTAAACCAGACTAGACCTGCTTTGGCCTTTCCAAGCACTTGGTTCTCTTTTGTTCCACTCACTCCTCCCTCTCACCTTTTCTATTTCTTATAGGATAGAAATTGGGATCTCTCTCACCCTCCTGCACCTCCTGCCCAGTTCCCCTCCCTGCAGCAGCCTTTCCATTCTGCTCCTGCTTCCCCAGGGGATCCCAGGAACTTTCCTTTAGCCACTAAGTTTCCTTCCAGAGAAGAGCTTTAAAGCTCTTTCTGAAGAGACTTGAAGAATCCCTTTCCCTGCCCACCCACACCTGATGCAGGATTGCAGAGCAAGCACAGTGACAACCAGAGACATTTTAATTAGGTTCCCAAAGACCTAAGTCTCCATGTAATTTTAGATTTGACATCTGACAGCATCAGCCTGGAACTGTGCTGGGGAAGGGAGCTCTGCTGGGTGAAGGGCCAGAGAAGCACAGCAGATGATGGCCTTCACCTGAGGTCCCACAGGGCACAGAACCTCTCGGGGCTTCTGGTGGGCAAACTGTGGTCCTGCCACATGGGACAAGAGTCTGAGTGTCAGCCTGCCCAGCCCTCCTGTCTCAATAACTTCAATAGGAAAGATGTGTCCTGCAGACCTTGCATGTGCTGCTGAGGAGTGTTCAAACCCCCCACACCAGTGTCAGCCAAGTTCTGACCCAACTATCAAACCAAGAATTTTAGCAGCTTCCTGTACCTGCCTCTGCCACCGACCCACAAAGTGTCATCCACTGAACCTGAGCAGAAAGCAAAGCACATCCCTGGCACACATAGAGCTTGATTTTAGAGACCAAAATACTCCAACCACCCCACGCAGTGTTTCTAACTTTACTCAGTGTTATCCTCTTTTCACACATGAGAAAGGTTACTTGCTGTGATTAAGATAACACAGTGGCTTCGAGGGTAAAAACCCTATAGTCAATAAAATTCAATATAAAATGCTGAAATCCATCCAAGAATATGCAATAATCAACAAAAATATACCAAAAATTCCTGTGATTTTCAAAATGGTGTGAATTATTTCTAAATAATTAGTACTAGGAAATAATAATAATAATTAGGTATTAGACTCACGGTAGTCAAAATACATCTCAGGGCCTCCAAACCCATTAAGACCAAACAACAGGTTTATTGGTAACACCCTGACTTGTCAAAGTAAAGCAATTTGTTGATGAAATAACACACAGGAACGCAGTAAATCCAAACGTTCAGCACAAGCAGTGCTGTCAACCAGGACAAAGGTTGGAGCAGCAGCATCCCAGAGGAGCCAGCACCTCCCTGCTGCTGTTTCCAAAGCTGTGCCTGTGTTCCCACTTACAACTCCTATCAGATCAATTGGTGTTTCCCTCCCTTTACAAATTCCCCCACTGAAACCACGACAAAGGCACAAAAGAGCAACCCAATGAGTTTTGTGCCCAGAGAAATCACTCAGATTAGCAGAGCTCCAGGAATCAATAGGGGTATTTTTAACCACTCTCAGAAATTTCTTCTTTGCTTCTGCTGCTGGAAATACCAGAATAGATGGAGCCTCTCAGGCACCAGCAGAGTCTAGTTTATGATATTTTCGTTTGCTTCCTCAAAAGCTTTAGTAAGACACGGCATGTCAGGGACAGGGGTCATGGCTCAAGCCCTTCAGTACATCAGCCCCTTTGCTGTGCTCCTAAATCTTAACAACAAAATACAAACAACAGCCAGAAACAGCAGCAGAAGCTCCTTCCTGTGCGTTTTCCTCCTCCAGGAGATACACTGAAAACATGCCGCACATTAGTCCCACCTAGAGAGAAGAGCTTTCTTCTCATTGTGTGAAAAAACATCACTTTTCCAGACAAATAATTCTGCAATTACACAAATAATTGTGGGAGTGCTCCTCTCACTAACACCAGCCCATCCCACTCGGGGGCTCACATCTCTCTTGCAAACTACGTGACCCCAATTACAGGGAAAATGCTCAAAGCTACACTCCAGTGTTGCAGGACATTCCGCTGCTTAAGTTTCTTGCCTTTTTTCCTAATGTATGCACACAAATTTAATTATTTAGAGCTCAGAGTCAATAGGGCTGGATCAGCACCAATGACTGACTCCCACTGGCAGTAGCAAGACCTAAAGGAATCACTACCACTCTCATGAAAAAGGCACACCCTGACTATCAGATTACAGGATATTGACATTTGTGACAGTATTATAAAGTTAAATATTATAATAATTAGTTTCCAGCTGATTTGATCTCAGAAATCATACCAGCTTTGGTGATGTTTGCACTCCAGTGAACCCTGTTTTCACGTGTTTCCTACCAGAGGATGCAGAAGGAGGAAATCTTAGGGGGAAAATGCATCACTGAAGAAGTGATAACTTTTTAACTTCTCCTATCAGCATTAATTATTATTAAATCCTGAATGAGGTCTTGGGGCAAGAAACAAGGAGGGAGTTGCAGCCAAACCCCTCACCCCTCAGTGCCAGCTGCACCCACAGCATCCATGGGCAGAGAGCTGGGATCTGGGAATGCAGCATCACACCCTGCCAGACATCACCTGGGTTGAGTATCTGCTCTATGAATTTTAATTTCTGACAACCCAACTCCCAAATAAGATCTAACTCTGGGCAAAACAGTTCCCCAGACAGCTACTGCAGAACTGTGCCTCACACTGGGCACTCAGCTGTGCCCACACGTGAAGCAGAGAAACACTTGGGCTGGAAAACATCTCCAAAATCATCCCCAGCAGTGCCAAGACCACCAGTAACCCACGTCCCCAAGTGCCACATCTACACATCTGCTAAATCCCTCCAGGGATGGGGACTCCACCACTGCCCTGGGCAGCTGTGCCAGGGCTGGACAACCCTTTCAGTGATGAAATTTTCCCTGATATCCAATCGAAGCCATCTCATGTGACAGCAGGGAGGTGGCAGCACTCCTTATGGCACGGCACCCCTGCACAGATGTGACTCCTGGCCCCACTCTCAAGACAGAATGAACTGACAGCTTGACCCCAGGGCACACTCACAGCAGGATGACCCCATCCGTGCCAACAGCAAAAAGAAAATTCCAAACTAGCAAGTCTGAATTCTAAGCTACAAATTAAATAAAGCAAAAAGTAAATATGCTCATCTCAGACTCCACTGTCCCCCCATTACAGTGTACCCCCAATCACACTCTTATCTAAGTCCTACAGTCAGCACCACATGAAACTCTCCACCAAAGTTATCTTTCATTTTTTCATCCAAAAAGGAAAGATTGGAGAAAAAAAAAAAAAAGACAAAGGAGATAAGACTGAGAGACCTGAAAGCCATTTTTATCCTAATAGCTGGCAAACACACATCATTAGATTCTGATAGCAAGTAAAAAAGACTGTGTTTACAGTAACTTTAAAACCAGCAAATTCTGTTCAAGAATAAAGGGAGTGAATCCACTATCTGACAGTTGCCATTAATTTCTAGACCTGATGAACAGCTCCTGTGCTCAGTAGCTTCCCAAATTTCTTTCTCTCACAGTTGGCCTAGTAAAAGATATTTCTTTTCCCTACAAACCTTGACCTTCATATTCTAGTGCCTGATAAATAACCAGCACAGAAAACAGATTTTTATCTGAATTTAAAGAAGAAAGTTTGTGTGTCCTCTCAAGGACTAACTGAACCTTGTTAAACAAAACCCAACCCTTTGGCTTTAGAAAACTTTCCCTGTAGCTCATGGAAACATCAGGTCTTCTTCTGGTCACATGGCACTGCCTGTAGGAAAACAGTGATAGCACCAGCAATGTTTCCAGTAATAAAAAAGAAATACTAGTATAGGCGGTATGTGGAAAATAAGACTTATTTTTACAGCAGCACGTGTAGCATCCAATGGTGAGGAATTTATTTCACTGTAGATCTAGACAGTGCTCAGTTTCATCTGTGTTCATGAAGAAGCAAAATCTGAACTCATTCCTTCTCACCAGAAGTAAACCAAAATAGTACAAGAACTTTGTTGTATTTAAGTCAGCACAAATCCCAGTTTTAATAATTAGTAGCTCATCTTATTCTTGCTTCTTCGGACTTTAGCTATAAGTAAAGCCACGGGGTGCCTCTTCACATGTTGGAGATGGGATTTTGCAAGTGAGCTAAAGCCATCTAGTCTGGGGATGGGTTTTTGCCTGTTTCTTTCAACTGAAAACTCGACAGAGCAGTTCTGACCAACTGCCTTGAACCACTCCATGCCCTAAAGCCCTGGGAGCAGCACGGACACGCCGAGCCCTCACCCCAGCAGTGCCCAGCCAGCACAGGCCACACAGGGCTCTGGGAGAGCAATCAGGGACACGAGGTGCTGGATAAGGGCTGCACTCGAGGATCTTAGAGGCCTTTTCCAGCCTGGACAATTCCACATTTCCAGGATCCCCTCCCTCTCCGAGTCAGACCTGCAGACAAAAGCTCCATCCCCAAAGCTGCAGAGGAGAATTTTAAGGCAGCAGAAGAGTGTTTGTGCTAAGAAAAAGATTTAATGTCTAAATTAAGTGCACTGTGCTTAGCTGCCACTGCCAGAGCAGTGGGGTATGGATGGCTCTCCTGCTGGAGCTGGATCTCTCCAGAGGGTCCAACACCCGCCGTGCGCTCGTTGGCACATCAGCACTAGGGGCACGCTCCTCCCTGCAAGGAATCCCACTGCTGCTCTGCCAGGAACCCTCCTGTCCCGTGGGAATACACTGAAAGAATGAACAGCACGCTGGGTTTATGGAAAAGCTGAAAATTATTGCTGCAAAATCAGAGAAGTGCAACGGAAACTCTGCTGTTAAAGGACCGAGCCAGTATCAGCTCCTCCACGCAAAGGAAGATAACTTGGACACTTTTAATGGTTTCCATCATGTTCCTGTTGCTAAATGAATACAACATAACGTGTTTTGCTTGTATCATTCCTGTTATTAATTGCTGTGACATTTGGAACTGGAAATAATCCCACAGGTTTCCCAAAGAGAAAAATGCCTGTTTGTCAGAGGCGCTCGGCGAGGGCAGCGCTGCTGTTCCCTCAACCAGCCTCTCACTCTCCACTGAACAAACATCATCCTGCAAAATAATCACATTAGAGCTGCTGCCTGCTGGAAAGGCAGAGGGGTGAAAGCAAAGACAGAGAGCTGTAAGTATTATTTCTGTTTTAGAATACTAGAGGGTGCTCAGATAAAGACGCCTGAACGATGATGGGGTCATCTAATCAGAGGGAACACAGCTCAGCTATAATAAACAAGGCCTGATGAACACGCTGCCTTTGAAAAGGGAATTGCAATGCCTGATACACAGATCAGACAGGATTTGTTCTCCTGACGTTCTTTATATTGAGAGAACATTAAAAAGAGGGTAAAGAGTCATTCTCAGCATTGTCTCACGTTCAAACAGGAATCTTTCTCAAGTTCACTCAGAGCCCAATTACTCCACCAGCATCTCCACACTTCCCAGGACACATTCGGGTGACCCAGTGATAATACAGACTGTGTGACTTCCCAAAAATGCTCACTTAGCACTGCCTCTAACCCAGCTGACCTGCTTGGAATATATTTAGAGGTGTTGTCCAAATGCAAAGCTCCCCACGCAGGAAGTATTTATTATATTTCCAAATGGAAAAGAGAGGCTCTCTACTGTTCCTGTTCCTTTGTTGCTACCTCTGTGTGAGACTTCTCTCTAATTAAGATGCCTTGTAGTATTGAGGAGCAGTCAGGGCTTCCAGGATAATTTAATGTACTTGTAAGGGCTTTGGCTTATTCCCCATGCTGTGCCTTACAGTAAGGACTTGCTCCTTACTGGTTTTGAGACCAGTTGCTCAGTGGGAGGTGTGACGGTCCTACATCCAGCACAAAACTGCAGCCCAGGCTGGCCAGTTCACCCCCACGATGGCAAAACCCAAACTGGTTTTACAAGAATGACATGAGCCTTCTCTCCAGCTTTTCTATGGCTCCAGCTGCTCATTCCAAAACCAGCATCCAGAGTCAGCACACTGGTCCAGCCTCCCCAAGCAGTGAGGTTAAAAGCTAAATATGACTTATTACATACTTTAAGGAAAAATAACAATTTTGGAAAAGTAAATATGGCTAACAAAGAAAGAATTCTATAGAAAACAAACCAGAAAGCCTAGAAAGGATAATAAAAAAAATAATCTAACTTCAATAGCATAGAGCAAAGTTATTGTTTAAAACATTCAGATATGAAAAGTAAAGAAAACGATCCTATTACAGGCAATTCACATCACAGAATTTCAACCAGAAGCAGGGGCACTGCATGCCACTGGCACCTGCTTTGCAGTTGCAATGAGAAACTAAATTGAAATCCTGTAAGCGACATTTTGAAAAACTTCCAGTTCCACTGATGGAAAACACAACTTTTTTTTTTTCCTTGTATATTTTATTTTCCAAGCTAGAGCATAACTTTATGCTATTATCTGCTGGCTGCACAAGGTGGGTTTGAGCTGTGGCCTTTGCAACAACTACTGAGCACACAAAGCCCGGGAACAGACACGCTGATAACTTTGACAAAGCACATTCACCGACAGGCTGAACAAAATCAAAACCCAGGATCCAACTGATGCCTTTGGAAGGAACCAGCTGTGAAGCCTGGAGGTCCAGAATCACTGATTTTATTCTGGTTACTGGGGGAGTTTCATGATAGAAGTCAAATAGTTCTATGCTCAATCAGAACAAGGAGCTGGGCTGAGATTCAGCCCTAATGGCTGTCACAGCACTGGGGACACTTCATCTTAACCTCCCCAAAAACTGAAACAGCAGAAGGAACGGCAAAAATACCACCTGCATGGCAGAGGCAAGGACAAGGAGGAGAAGGGGACAAAACATGAGGATCATCCTCGTGCTGCTCCATAAACACACACAGTGCCCAAGCATTGCCTGTTCTGTGCAAAACAACAAACTTCTCTACTGTTCTTCAAAAGATCTCATCAAACACAACAAGCAAGCAGCATGGCAGGGATAAATAACTCCTGCCTCGTGACAAACAAGGAAATATTTATGGAAGGCTATTAAACTTGGATTACTGAGACTCTGGAGCAGTTGCAGAGTAGCCAATCAGCTCTGCTGACTAAATACATATTTATAAATGCTTTAGCTGGTTTATTTACCCAATGGACCAAAATGGCTTATTCATTCTGTTCTGGTTTTATTTGGGTCTATCAAGTACAGTAAATGTGCAGTTAGATGCATAATAAAAACTCCTTTAGAAAAGTAATTACATTACCTTACCCACAGTAGATTTTTCTTTCCCAAGCACCAAGAACAACTGGATCATTTCACAGGCTCCTAAGTTCTTATTAAAAACATACTGACACACACTAATTACTGATCTGAAATCTTGCTTAGGAATGTAAAGTCCAAAGGAAACATTTCCAAACCAAGCAGGGACCCCTGAAAACCACTAATCTAAACAGAGTACTTGCTATGGCAGCAGCCAGGGACATGGGCATAGCACCAACCACCTGAACAGTTCCTTCTCCACATCCTGTTAGGAAGGAATTCTTGGCTGGGAGGGTGGGGAGGCCCTGGCACAGGTTGCCCAGAAAAGCTGTGGCTGCCCCTGGATCCCTGGAAGTGTCCAAGGCCAGGTTGGACGGGGCTTGGAGCAACCTGGGATAGTGGAAGGTGTCCCTGCCCATGGCAGGGGGTGGAATGAGATGGGATTTAATGCCACTTCCAACCCAAAGCAGTCTGGGATTCTCTGATCCCGCAGGTTTTGATGAAAGTTGGATGTGTTGCAAGAATAAATCCAACAGATCCACAGGTAAGTCCTGCAAGGAGCACTGGCGTGGCCTCAGTGCCCTGCTCCCCTCCAGGAGAGACCCCAGAGCCCTTCAGAGCCTCTCCTGCCACAATCCCCCCCTCCAGCTGGGCTCAGCCAGGCTGACAAGCTCAGCTCCCTGTGAGTGCCTGAACTAAGAGAGCACCGAGAGGGTAATTTCTCTTATTTTTATCTCATATTGGAGCAGTGAGTTGAAGCTCTGAAAATATTAACCTAATTGCTCTGCCTTCTGCTTAAAGCTCAGTTCAGGAAGAAATGGCATGTTGAAACCTAATAAGTCTGAAATTGAAAATACACCACTCTCTTACACATTAAGCAGACCAGCAGCACGCTCAAAATCTGTGACTCGAAAACCTGACAGGACCCAGAAGTGATCCTGGACTTTGGGCTTTCTGGCTCAAAGTCTGAGTTTACTTATTCTGCTAATTTCTGAGACATGCTGGATAAACTGATTTGTTGGAGAGTATATATTTGCATATTACATTATACTGCCATTATCAGAAACATCTGCTGCCAGTTTTTTATTCAACCCTTACGAATCAGTTTATTTTACAGCTGGTGTGAAAACTCAGGGTTTCCAGTGTATCTGCACCTCTCCATGTCATGTGCAAGCCCCTCCATGAGAGGGGCTTCTACCTCATGCAATGTTCTGTGTAACAACAGCATTTCAGCAGAGTTATGTGGCTGGACAAAAAAAGCACTGTTTCATAGGAAGAGCAATGCACCACCCAAAAAACACCCCATAAGACTTCAAATCTCACTGTGGATTTCAACCTGGTTGCTGCTAAAGATGATTAAGTCAAGAAAAGCCCATGTCTGAAAATATCTCCTCTTGTCCTTTAAGACAGGTTGTCTTAGAAGACCAGTGCAAAGCAGCCCTGCTTCACTGCTCTGGGTCAGCTGGAGAAAAGTGCTTTGGAGGAGGTGAAGAAGCAGCCAAAACAAAGTATGTAGGACAAAGTGGCACCTTCCAAAAGACTGCCCAGTTCAGCTGGAAAAAGTAGAGAAGCTTGTGTGGAGCCCAGGGATGTCAGAAGCGAAGAGCAGGAGCAGCTTATTCAGCTGCCAAATCTGCACAGTTTGTTCTGCTTTCAGGTGGAAAAAGAGAGATGCCTTCAGGCACATCCAGCCTCACACTCTGCACTGGGGATCCTTATTTATCAACTATGCTGGGATGGAATACATATATATGTTATTTTATGGATTTACATCCCTGGAAATCCTCACAAGCTCTCAGTTTTCTGGCTCCTCTCCACCTTCTCCCTCTTCCCACCCCAGGAACTGAAGTCTGGCCACTCCCTAAGCTTGCCCACAAGCTCCTTTGTCCCACCTGCTGCTGGGAACAGCTTTCCTGGTTTCCTGCTGCTCCAGAAGTTTTCACTTCAGCTCCTTCAGGTCCATCACTGTGCTGCTCTAGCAAAGCCACACACTATTTTATTTACTCACTGAACAGTCCTGCCCATTCTGCCATGAACAGAACTCATTCCTCCTCATGCCCCAAAGTACTTCACTACAAAAACTGATGGAGCCATTTAAAAGAACCTTAACTCTCTGCTTCCACCAGCCAGAGACCTGGGCATGGGCTTCCTACACCTTTGGCAAAGCTGGGCTAAACCATGGCTGCATCCACATTTTCAGAGGGAATCCTCCTAAAGCAGCAAACAGTCATTTCTGAGTCAAACATGACCAGCAGGACCAGCATTGTTTGGTCCAGCAACACCAACAGTAACAGTAAAACTGCCCAGGAGCATTTGCATTCCTGTTTAATTTACTGCTGTGCCTAATGCTGCCTAATGTGTTGATTATTTGGGGTTCCTCCCACTCCACAAGGTTTTACTCCCTCTGTTAACTCCCATCACTTACAACCACAAAATATGCCCAGTTATAATTAAACACCATTGCTGAGAGATGGAACTGCAGTTTCTCCAGCTTAGAAATACAGGAACTAAACATCACATTAATATTTTGGCCCAAACATCCTTCCCTGGGTAACAGATTGGCAGTCACTGATAACAAGGCCCTGAAAAGTCAGAGATAATAAAGATTTCTATGAAAATAAAGCAGCTCTGAGATGGACAGAGACAAAACTTTGTTTGACTGAGTAATT
The DNA here is from genome assembly GCF_003945595.2 of Pipra filicauda. Lineage (NCBI taxonomy): Eukaryota > Metazoa > Chordata > Aves > Passeriformes > Pipridae > Pipra > Pipra filicauda. Next base: position 1,878,554 of record NW_024105086.1, read on the forward strand.
GTTAAATATGCCAATTTATGACCCTATGAAATAGGTATTTTTAATGTAAAACCTGTCCTTTGAACTTCTGAGGCATGTCCTGAAGACACAGCCAGTGTGTTTCTGAACACCCAACACTTACAGAACACGGACACACAAATATTTATTTACACATCATGCCATCTGGATGCAGCTGGGACAGACAGACACCCAGGATCCTGGGGGTACAGCTGCTTCTGAAGAGCAACACAGGCACAGCCACCGATTCTGGAGGGGTTTGACCAAGCCTTAAGGAACAAAACCAAATTTCTTGGACTCCAGCAATAGGAAAAAACCTACAGAACGGGAAATTAGGAGGGGATTTAGTACAGAGGTAGTTACAGACAGCCACTTCATTGTGTTCCTGAAGAGTTTGAGGAGAGCAACTTCTGAAGCTGTTGGTTGGATCTTCTACCATTGCTGACTGCTCTCCAGTAAAACTACAGCAACCTGGGAAAGCTCAGGGGGAAGAGGAAAAAAAAAACCATATTCTATTTCTCCTCACTGTGATTAGGAAATACAGTGTAACAACGAGGATTGTGTATCTCTAATAAAGATATACAAACAGGGACAGCCACACCACAGAGCTTGTGAAAATTCAGAGGGGTGCCAGCCTTTTAATTTAAACCAGGCAGTTAAAGTTCACATCATTACAGCAGTGTGATGTCACCTGTCTGAATAAATCTAGGGCTGCATCTCATTTAATAAGATTATATGGTCAGAGCAGAAGCAATTTGCTTGAACATTTCTTGGCTGAACGGTTTCAAAAGCATCTTTTGACACTAATTTGTTGAATGGATGATTGCAGTCAACACAAAAACAAATTAAAAAGTTTTAAGTGCTCGGACTAGTAAAAAGCAAAGGTGTCCATTAATCCAGCAGAGCTTTGCTTATTTGTATCTGCTGAAGACCTGGCTCTTTGTGCTTCGTGAGCCTCTACAGATGCTTGGGCAGAGAGTTGTACTCAGGAAAAGGGAAAAGACTCAACAGCTGAAAAAAGGGCTTCCTGCTCCATCTTCCCCCCCAGTTTTAATTCAACAGAAAAACATAAATGGAGAGCATTCAAATCCTGTGCCTGTTTATCACATGCTGGGTTTTGAGTTTGTGTTCTCAGGTTTTATGGCTGGTTGGGGGTTTGTTTGTTTTTAGAGCACAACACAAAACCTGGCACCCTGTCCCATATTCTAGTTTCCACTGCATGAGCATAATCCAGGTGGATACTGTCTGACCCCCTCAGAGCCAAATATGAACTGAATTAAGAAAAATATTCCTGCACCTTCTAATCAACTCCCAGAATGAGGGGTGGGGGTTTTTGATTAAAAAATTATTTTTAGTCCGAAAGGTTAATATTTGCACACCAGTTGGACAATCCAGGCACAAAATGGCCCTGCACCCATTTCCATTTCAATTCACAAGGATCACAGTCTCCATCCATCCCTGGAAGGTGGCTGCCAGCTGCAGTCAGGGAGGCATCTCCCCTCCACACCACAGCAATTAAAAGATCCTGTAATTACTGCTGATCTCGAGCCCGTGGAAGTCAAAGGAAAGCCATTCATTGACTGTAATGGGCTTTGGAGCAGGTTCCGAATTTCTCCAGCATATTTAATCCTGACACTTTGGAAAGCCAAAGCCTCCCGGTTTAACTACACTCATCCACAGCTAAAAAAAGGAAGAAAATGTTTTCACACTTGACAACAATCGAGGCTTTGTTCCCTTTGAAAGAAAAGCGTCTGCTTTAAATCTAAAAGACTCAAACCTTTTGTCCCGAAATAAAGAAAAATCCTGAAGAATGTAAACCAGGATTGCCCCTCCTTTCACCAAAAGCTCTTTTTGTAATCATCCTGGATCATCCGTGAGCATGGGATGATAAAAGCAGGCATAGAGTAAGTCTGCTGAGCTCTCACCTTTGGGGGGGGTTTCTATTAGATATTTTTAAGTTTTAAAGATTTTCAGCTTGTCGAGAGGAAGCCAAACCTTCCACCAAGGTTTGAGTGGACAAGGATAAACCCCCACACCCTCAGATCTTTTTCAATCATCTCATTTCCTCGGGTAAAAACCATTATCTACAAAAATTACCATTTTAGGGAGGAAAAAGGGCCTGAATATTAAAATCGCTTCATAACCTATCACAAAATCTACAATAAATCCTTTTGTGTGCATAATAAACATTTCAAACCCCCTGTTATTTTTTTTCCCTGGCACCAAGTGGTATCTGCTCTGTGCACATTTTAATACTGAGGACGTTTGTGAAAGAGCCTTTAGTTGAATTATTTTATAGGCACTACTGAGGAATAACTCCAGAGAAGAAGATACTTAATCATTGCTGAAAATCCCCAGGTAGCTCTGCAAATCCACAGGCTTTTGTGGCCAAGATGTATTTATCACGTTTGTTAGCATTTTTTTGACTTCTGAGGAGTTTGCAGTTCTTCAGGCAGCCTGGATTATTCACAGACTGCCTTGCTGGGCATCCAAATTTATCTGTACATCCTAATTCCCCCAGTTTTCATCCCCTTCTCTCCATACCAGCTGTGGGTCTAACGAGCCTCTGACAGAGAAGTCCATTATCTTGAATTCACTTCTGAAAAAACTTATGGTTTCACCCTTTCAGATGAAAGTCAAGTCTCACCCATCCTGTGAAGGCAACAAGAAACCAGCCTCACTCAGCCTGGCAATGTGGTGTCCTGAGACACTGATCTCCAAATCATCATTGCTCTGGAGGAATGTTCTCCAAGCACCCACAGGACCTACAAACTCAGCCCTGATTTCAAAAACTGCCCTATTTAAGTTCTCAGAGGTGTTGGTGACTTGCACTGGGAAGGAAACTCTGGAGAGAAATTCTTCTCTCAACCAGGACTAGAGGTACATCCAGTAGGTTGGATTCCATCTGTGTGTCTGTAATGGACTACATCACAAACCAGAGCCAGAGCAGGACTGGAATGTCTCCACATCCAGGGTGCCAAAAAGCTCTTCTGCATCTCAAAGCAACCTTGACCCAGCCAAGAGCCCTCCCTCGGTCTGAGATGGAGGGGAGTCCAATAAAACTGCATTTCTTCACGAGGAGTGGCAGAAGTTTGACCAAACACACACATATGCTGGACATCTGGGCTACACAGATTTCACCTTTAGCAACACCTATATCTATATATATTTATATTATATATTTATATACTTACATTTTTATCTTTTTATATTATATATTTACATTTATATATTTGTATTTTTATCTTTTTATCTTTTTATATTATATATTTATACTTGTATATGTTTATATTATATATTTATATTTTATATGTTTATATTATATATTTATACTTTTATATATATATTATATTTATATTTTTATATTTATACTTTTATATATTTATATTTATATTTTTATATTTATACTTTTATATATTTATATTATATATTTATATTTTTATATATTTATTATAATATTTTTAATTTATTCAGTTCCTCTCTGCTGCCTCAGCCTCGCAGAAGGAAAAACCAAAACGAACACACACAAAAACACAACCACAGAAAAAGAAAGGAGATTATGTGCCCAGAAGACAAGTTACCCTCGGACCTGACCTTTTTAATTTCTGCAGTAAAACACTGGTAGTTACAACCTCTTCCCAACACAGGGGATGCCTGAAGCAATTAAAGAAGCTGCTGGAGGGGGATGGGGATTGCATTAATCCCTTGAAAGGAAAGTGCCACCCACTTCACATTCTACTGGGACAGATGAGGGAAGCTACTGCCTGATCCAGAGAACATCTGCTGAGCAAAATCCGAATTAATGACAAGCAGAAGGAGCTCTTTGATGGCCCATCCTCACCCAGGAGCCTCCAAAGAGCCCCTGGTGGCAGCAGCCAGTTGGTTTCCAAGGCAGCAGTTCCCAGGAGCAGGGAATGAGGCACCTTTGGGTGCACCTGCAGAGTGATCCATGGAGAGCTTTGTCTGCACCTTTTCCTCCCTGAAATGCTCCAGGGTCAGAGTTTATCACAGAATGTTTGGGTTGGAAGGGACCTCATCCAGTGCCATCCCCTGCCCTGGGCAGGGACACCTTCCACCAGCCCAGGTTGCTCCAAGCCCTGCCCAACCTGGCCTTGGACACTTCCAGGGATTCAGGAGCAGCCACAGCCTCTCTGGGCAACCTGTGCCAGGGCCTCCCCACCCTCCCAGGGAAGGATTTCTTCCCAATATCCAACCTAAACCTGCCCTCCTTTCGTTCAAAGCCATTTTGGTGCCCTGCCAGCACCCAAACCTTGACTTGCACCCCAAACACCATCATGCAATTCTGTGCTAAAAGAGCAGCTTTTCACTGAAAAAAAAAAAAAAAGTACAATTTGTGACACCAAGAGCTGTCAGACAAGCACCAGGCACAGACTGTTGGAAATCCCCCAGCAGCACGACCTTTCAAGTGGGTAAACTTAGGCTTGTTTTAAAATGTTACTGCAAGAATACTCGACACCAACACACACACACACACACTGAAAGAAAACTGGGTTTCCTACCTTTTCTTCTTGTAACTTCAAACCTTCTGGAGTCCTATAAGGAAAAAGAGAATTTTTTGGTGGTGGTTTTTATGAAATACGAGAATTGTTCAAAGGCAGGAGGAACAAAACCCCCTAAAAACATGAGTCACTGACCCAGGGAAGCAGCTGTGAAGCTCAGGGCAATAACTGAGGAGTAATTACAAGCACACACGTCAGTTTGTTCACAGATATTTGATGGATAAATATAACACAAAGTGATTCATTACTGTGAAACACAACATTTTTCTCTAAAATGGATTTTTTCCCCCCTCTATTGATATTAAGAGGGAGCAATCTAGGAGGGTTATTATCACTACACCAAAGATTTGGGGTTGAGGAAGGAGAAGCCATTACAGGTACTTTTAGCAGACACTTGTTCAAATACTTGAATAATTTCAAAGCAACTGGACCACTCAGAGCTGAGGCTCATTTCAGCCATGCACACCTACATGATTTGCATCACAACCATCTCTAATACAGAAACTTCTGTTAAAAAGGCACTGCATAAAGTCTCAAAGGGTACTGCATTCCCAGACAACACTATCTGCTTGTGCTAATGGTGAGACTTCAGAGGAATAAATATTTAATTTCAAGCAGTAACATTATTTATGGGTTAATTACAAACACGTTTAATTTCCATTGTTGGAGTTACTTCTTGCAACGAGTATTAAAAACAGAGAATCGTGAAGGACTGATAACAGACCTTGGCACCCTCCAAGTCAACTGAGAGGGATAAACAAAAAGAGGGGTATTTGCTTATAAAAACCACTGTCATTATTCCCTGTAGGATGCTACCTCAGTGATCCTGAGCAATGTGTACACTGGTATTCAGGATTAGCAGAGACTTCAAAGCATTTATCCTCTTCAGGCAGCAAAGCTCCCGAGCTGCACAGGCAGTTTTACTCCAGGGACCTCTCAGAGCTTTTCAAAATATTAGTTTGAGAGGTGGGGCACAGGATAAAAAACCCTCAGCCCCAGCTGCTGTCCTTAATCCTGTGTACATGGAGGACATGCAAAAGTACTTTTAAAGTTCCCCAGAGTCCCTCCCTTGAACGAGCTGTTTGAATTCTCTGCAGTTCAAAAGCTGAGAAACACTAAAACTAATTACAACTATTAATATTGATCAAAAGAAAATAGACAATCAGACTCTATTAAAAAAAAAAAAATCCAAGTGTCAGCTCACTTGTATTAAACACCCTTCTGGTACTTCCATGTCTGCACAGACATCGTGAAAAACAAAGGATGGTCTTCAAAGTTTCCCTTCTTTTACTCTATTCCCCTTATAATTATGAGCTCTGATGAATATAAACTACCCCAAAAACAGATGCAGGATTCAGAAGAAAAGCTTGTCAGAACTGCAGTGGGAGAACACGAGGTCAGTTCAAGCCCTCACTTCTCATTTGTGTCCCCCAAAATATCCCTTCCCTGAAGAAAAACTCCAATGACACTGAGAATTCTCATGATTTCAGGAGAGTACACAGAAAAATGGGAAAATACCTGGCAAGCACGGCAGGGCTTAAAGAACAGCACAAAAAGGTATCAGGCCCAGGTAGAGACGTTTCTTGTGCTAGAAGATACTGCTCTCAAGTTAAAAAAAGATCACACAGAGGTTTTAATAGTGTTACCGGTAGAGATCCAAACTATTTTGATAAAAATGACACTAAAGTTCTCGAATGCATTGCCTGAGGAACACTTTTCTGCAGAAGCCATAAAGCAGATGGTTATAAATGAGACTTATTTCATGGGCACCATTTAATGACTGCAAATTCCTTTAACTAAAAATCTAATTTTATCAGAGCATAAATCACATGCTTTGAAGGGAAAAATTTGTTTCGGATTTTCCATTCCTTCCAGAAAGCTTCTTCATGTACCCCTTTAAACAGCACTTCATTAATGCAACACAACAGTTTTATTTGCCAAGGTTCACTTTTAGCACCTATTTTCCTACTTTTTAATGTTTAGTCAATTGAGTACAGAGTAAAAGGTCCTTCTGTTCTGTAGCTGAAGTGCCTGATCACTGTTATGTGGAAATCAATGTTATGTGTTTGCTTCAGGATTGCCCTTCCCCAGCCATGCAGCTGCTGAAAAACTGCATCTCCTAAAGACCAGTGTCATCGAGTGTGATAACTAATTCTACCAGGATGAGGAAAGACAAAAATCAGAACCAAAATCCAAGGCAGTTCAGTGCCTGCTGTCACAGAGCTTCACTCCCCTGGAGCTGCCGTGTGTGTGAACCTGAGGCAATTTAACAACTGCTTTGCACAAAGCCCCTTTCTGCTCTTACAAAGGGAATGCCAGTCTCTCAGAGGGCAGCATCTACCTGTCCTGCCAAGGCATAATAGCGGGTTGGTGTTTTATCTCCTGATTAATGCTCAGTCATGGGCCCACGGATGAGCAGAGCACTGGGGATAAATCAGATTTCATTCAGAGCAAACACAAGGCACTGGGAACTTCATTGTGCAGCGTTAAAACACAACACCACGGAGGGAACACACAATATACAGCAGTGCTTGGTATCCAGGGTGCTGCAAATGGGTTTACTGACAGTCCTTAGTGAGGGATTCAAGCAGCAAAACCACTGTCAGGTTGTTTAGTACAAAATCCCAGAATGGGTTGGGTTGGAAGGGACCTTAAAACTCATTCCATGGGCAGGGACACCTTGCACTGGACCAGGTCGCTCCAAGTCCTGTCCAACCCAGCCTTGGGCACTTCCAGGGATGAATTCAATATTTAGAGCTCTGTCCAGAGCTCTGCATTTCCCATCCCTTTCTGTTCCTAACCTCTGACCCACAAACATGGAACATGGACCACCAAGGCGGGCACCAAACAGGTACCAACTGCCCTCAAGCACAGCAACCCCCAGGATAACCTGGCAATGGTTTCAGTCTCCTGCCCTTTAATGCTGATTTAGATTTAGTCAAAAGACACCCCTTTCTATCAGCAGAAGTTACCACGGTGGACTTTGTGAAGAAAACCCCACCAATTAACACATCAGGTGGAAGAGATGCAGAAGAACAGGTAACACAACCCAGACCCACAAATTTCCTGCACTGCTGGCCTGGAGCAACCCCCTTAGCAGACCCTTTGTGGGAGACACAGCAGTGCAGGCAGATAAATCAAAGCCAGTCCCTGCAGCTGGGCTCACACTGGGGCTCACAATAAATCAGCTGCCACCTCTGCACACCCCAGGGCTCCAGGGAGCTGCTCTCAGGCTCAGCCCAACTGCTGCACTACTTCTAAATATACAGTCCTGACTCACTTAGCAAATTAATAAAGAACTGTCTCTTCCTATTAATAGATTATCATGCCAGGGATTTTTTTTTTCCTCCCTTCAGAGCATTCTCTTCCTTATCTCCAGTGAGGGGTCAAGCAAAGAGGGCAGGGTTAGATGGGATATTGGGAAGAAACTCTTCCCTGGGAGGGGGGGAGGCCCTGGCACAGGTTGCCCAGAGAAGCTGTGGTTGCCCCTGGATCCCTGGAAGTGTCCAAGGCCAGGTTGGACGGGGCTTGGTGCAACCTGGGCTGGTGGAAGGTGTCCCTGCCCATGGCAGTGGAGTGGAATAAATGAATTTTAAGGTCCCTTCCAACCCAAACCATTCCATGAAATGACACCCAGCACAGGGCTGGTGAGACACTGCACATGGGCTGTAGCATCAGCAGAGGTTATGACTAACACACAGCTTAGCCTGACAATCAGGATTTTCTGTTTACAACCAAGAACACAGAACATTTTCAAAAACCTCACTAATCAGGCAGAGAATATCCACTTTTTTTTTTTTTGATCAGGCACGTGGGGAAAAAAAAACCCACAGATCACGTGCTCCTGTTTTGAAAAATTTTGCTACCAGCACAGACACTGGCAATTTAGATTTGTCCTGTCTGGTATAAACATGGAGAGAAGCTCTGATGTCTCACATCACACAGGATCATCTGCTCGCCCATACGGCAGCTAATTGAGGTAATTGCTGCCTCTCTGATTTTGCTCACTGCTATTTCTGGACTTCAGATGAGAAACCCAGGTACAGCTCCATAAATTTCCACATTGTCATGGGGAAGCTCCTGGGATGGCTGTTTTTAGAAAGCCCAAATTTGCAGATGTAGCCTGGCTAATCTAAGGAACTGATAATTCCCCTGCTTGATGGTACCAAGTACTTTAAGTAGAACTGTCTTCCTTTAAAAACTACTGCTGCAGCCTTTTATTTAAAGGGAGAATATGCTAAAAATTAGTCAATATTTAGTCTTTTAAGGTTAAATGGCCTCTGAACAGAATATCACAGTGTGACCCTCTGCCACATCACAGCCAAGTTAAGACTGCCTTTGATTTCTTTTTTTATTTGCAACATGTTTTACTCTGCTTTTATTCTCTTCTTCAAAAACACACCAGCATTTCCCCATCTAGGTTTGATTTTTCACAGTTGCACCTTGACAATCCCTGATCCTGGGCCATAAACCAAAATTCTTCAAATTTTCTGCTATTATTCAAGTATGCAGTGCCTGCTTTACCCCAAGTAGCACAGCATTCACATTTTTTAGTACTCCAAGCATAAGAGCATCCCATAAGATACAGCATTTATTAAATCCTATGAGGACACAGAAGAAGGTAGGTGGGGTTTGGGGATCCAGAGAAAGGACCCCAACAAATATATATATAACAAACAGTCAGTAGACAGATACTATCAAAACATTCCACAGCACCTTGAACTGCAGATGCTCTGATAACCAGCACTCAGAGCAAAAGCTTCTCATCTCTACAGGGATAACATACTAGTTAAGATTTAGACTGCTCCACAAAAAAGCAATTACAGCTTGTTAGAGATAGCACTTCAATGCAAGTAACAGGGAGTGAATTATCACTACATACCACAGTGATACAAAAATAAACCTCACTCTTGTCTCCATGTACCTTCATTAATGCTTAAACAGGAGCAGGCTGGAGCCCAGTACAGATTTAAGTTCAAATTTGATTCTTTCCTTTTTTTTTTTGTCCAAACTGAATGAAAAGCAGAAAGAACACTGACATGGCAAAGAACACACGACTACTAATAATAATTAAAATAAATACCAGGATATTAGATTTTCAACTGCATATAAAATTGATACACTGTGCCTGTCTTACTCCAAGCTCGTGCTCTGAAATTGAGTCTCTATTTGAATTAGAAGCAAAATCTTCTGATAAAAGTCTTTGCAATTTTGTACCTTGCTTTCCAAAACATTCCTTTCCTGGTCTGTTGGGTTAGGAAATATGACTTTGCTGGGGGAAGGAGCAAAAAATCATCCCTATGACTCCCTTGCTACTCAGAATAGCCTGCTGTGGTCTTCAGAAGCAGCAGTAAGTGATGCAACATTGAAGAATCTGAATATAATGAGGAATTCCAGCAATAATTGATCCTCCAGCCAAGCACAGTTGAGGCTGTGAGTGGACTCCAGAGAGGTGCTTTATCCTGGCTAGGATGGCACTGAAGGGCTGCTCTGACCCAGCTGTTTGCAGGCAGAGGGAGGTTTGAGGTACATTTATCCTTGGAGGTTTTAAGCAGTTCAGGTGCCACAGAAACAGAACCACAGAATGGTTTGGGTTGGAAGGGACCTTAAAGATCATCCAGTGCCACCCCTGCCACACCTTCCACTAGACCAGAACTGCTCCCAAACCCTTCCAACCCAGCCTGGAATGCTTCCAGGGATGGGGTGTCTACAGCTTTGGTCAAGTAATAACTACTGAACAAAACCCACGGGCAGCAACCCAGCCAATAGCTGCCAGCATGGAGAAAGTTATGGTGCCTTGGAAAATGAGCAGGTTTGCTGGGTTTATGAGCAGGAAAATAAGCATTGGTCTAACCACCCAGGATGCTCTGAGGTTGGTGATGTCATTTAAAGGCATAAAGCAAGACAAGGTATCAAACAGCAATGGGGAGGAATGATCAAGGTCCCTGCAGTCTGCTCAGGCTTCTTAAGAAGGAGGATGGGTGGCAAAAATAAATAAATAAACAAAAAAAAAGGCACGGCATGAAAGCCAAATTAAAGCAATTAAGTATTTCTAGCAAACCACAGAGCTGTTATGGTTCTGTAGCCCTGAGCAGACCACAGGATGTCTGCCAGCCTTTGCTGGAGCTGCTTGGGAGCTTGGTGACATCCAAATATTTAACAATTCAGCACAAAACAACTACTTGTGTACCACAACACAGGATTATTCTCCACTTTCACGCTCTCAAGCTGGGATAATATTGCTCCAGCTCCCCACCAGCAGTGCCCCAGAAAACCTAACACACAATTTAGTTTCTGAGACGACTCCTGTTAGAGGAGCTCCCTGCAGCACATGGGAGATCTGGGCTGAGGAAGTCCTGCAGCACTGCTCTGCTCCCCGTGGGCTGGGAAAGGGAGATGGAAAACCTGTCCCAAGAACTATGGCAAAACCAGCTTGGCTTCAGCACACACAGGGAAGCAGCCCCTCCCAGAGAAAGCAGGGAATGGCAGAAGGAAAGCTGGCTGTCAAATTTCAATCTTGAATTAGATGCTTTTGCAAAATACCCCAGGAGGCTGCAAAAAAAAAATCAATCTGAGCTACGAGTGTGGAGTTCCTTGAGAGACTGAATGGACTAACATCCCTGGCTTTCCATCAGAGCCTCCTGGCCAAGTTCTCCTCCAAATCCAAACTCCAGGGTTATTTCAGATCCAGGTTGTTTGTCTTTTTTCTGCTCATGCTGGAAAGTCCCTTCGCTGCCACTGGCAACGACTCACAGAGCTGCATTTTTTAAAAACTCCTTTCTAGAAGGAAGAGGTGACCCCAGTCACACACCTGGTGTTCTGTGGGCAGCTCAAAGCCCTTCTAAACCAGCACAGAGCTGCCCATGAATCGTGCTCACCCCTAACACATCCAGCTTGACCATGGAATCAGACTTGCTGAAAGCAGAGGCAAAAACTCGTCCAAAAATACCACTCTGCAGTGGTGACCTCTATATATTTAAGTATTTTGGCATCTATTCCACTCAGTAGGATTGAGTCCTGTGATGGTTCAACCCTGAGAAGCTGCACCCAAGTCCATGTGCAATGCCCAGAAGCTTCAAGAGCTTTCCAGCACCCCCTGGAACCAGCCCATGGGAAGTTTCACAGTGTAAATGTGACAGAGCATTCTCCAAAATTAACACAAACCAGGCAAGTTGCAAGTTTCCACTTCAAATACTAATGCTGTCCTTTTTTAAATTAGGTTTTCTATTTTAGCTCATTCTACACCATTGGAATTTCATCCTGCATTCGTGTATTTATTAACTACCTAATCAGGACTACAAATATTCCAGAAAACAACCCTCTTCTCAGGAACACCCCAAAAATTTGAGGGGTGAAAGGCTGAGCACCAAGAAAAACACAGACCACTGCTGTGTTAGAGAGTTCATTTCTCCTCAGAAGGACTGTAGAGTGTAGTCTTATTTTTCCTTTATAAATGCAAAGCACAACTGCAATAATTCTACCACAAACCATGAAATCAATTTAGCAATCTGAACATAAATTAAGCAACGTTTTTGATTCAGTCAACTTGTTCCTATGTAGATCAGAACAAGTATTAGTGAAGGTCAGTGACCTATACCCAAGTATTTGCTTTGATGAAGTTCACAGGAATTTTCCATCAGAGCACACTTCAAATTACTTGACCTGTAAATTAACCCTTTACTCGTTTCTAAAGCAATTTTAGTGAATTGCCAGGAGCATTTCTATTTGTGATTCAGTGTTTTCAAATGCACGTTAATGGCTCTGCATATTAATCCAGCCATAAAATTTGGTGCCTAACGAACTTCTCATGGATGAGGAGCTCCAAACTGAACCAAGCCCAGCATCACTACAGAAGGATTTCAGGTGATTTTTATTATTGAAAAGGTATTTTGGCTAAACTATTTTCTGCAAAAGAAAATATCTGCTGTCTTCTCTCAGAAGGTGTTTATCTCAGTTTCCCTGACCTACCAAAAGCTGTGCTCAGGGCTTTCAGATTCATCTTGGTGTTTGGTGCCATATTTTTATAAAGACTATTTCTTGTGGAAACAAAGCTCTCTACACAGTTATTTTTTTCAAAAATCTGAATTATAACTCTCATCCCTTGAAGCTCTTTTAATTGCATTCTTTGTACATTCAGAATTTTAATAGTCACACTCGTTAAATTCTGAGCAAACCTGAGCAAATACATTTCTCACTGAGATTCTTCCACCTCAAGCAAGATCAAGTAATTGGTAAAATAACATCATGGGTTTTAGGGAAAGATCAAATGAATTAGTGTCTTTCAAGTAATGTAATAGTTCTGTGATTTATGTTAAAGTAAATTATTTGAGTAATGAATTTAATTCTTCAGAGTAACTTTTTTCAAAAATCAAAACTAATACGCATTAGTGAAGAATGAGATTTTTTTCAACTGCAAAAGTATGAAAAATACTTAATTATTTTTAATAAAAAGGCAAAAGTGACCTGAGACTCTATAGGAACATGGTTAACAGAGTACCAGTGTATCACCTGAGCCTCCACAGCAGCAAAATAACAGTGGGGGTGTGGAGGGGAGCTGTTTTTCTTCACTTTTACAGACCAGAGGATGGATAACTCCAGAAAAAAGGACACCTGAGACAGAACTCAGAACCTCCAACAGCACTGAAATGACTTTTGAGTCCTGCTAAGCAGCAAAGAGCAACTTTTTAATTGGCTTAAACTATAATGCAGACACTTGTGGGTGTTTGTAGATGGGATGTGACTGGGAGAAATGGGATTCTCCAGCTAGAACCAGATCCTGAGGCTTAAATAGATCCAATTGCAACATGAATCCATCAAGGTCTTATCATTAGTCTGGCATTGACTGATGTGTCTGCCAGGACAGAAGTGTTGGAGGCACTGCCAATTAAAAAATAGCCAAGGCTCCCTTTCCTGGCCTCCCCCACCACCTCCCACTTCCAGAACCACCACTTAGCAAACACATGATCATCAGGAACTAATTAAATAACTAAAACTGTTTCAGCATTCAGCACCCACTGCTCAAGAAAGCCACAGTTGTAGATTTTTACGGTTTTATTCACAAGTCTCAGCCTCAGACACGTGAAAACGTGAGCCTAAATATTTCAGCAGGCAGCACCGAGCCCTGGGGTAGAGCCACCAGCCCTGCTGGGACAGCCTGCACCCAACCCCTGCCACACCAGGGACCTGCTCCATCCCAGCACGGCAGCCAGAGCCAACACTGGCACCTCCAGCACCGAAAACACCTTCAGCTGCTCCTCCATGAGCCCGGGACTGAACACTGGGAAGGGCATCACTGCCCTGCCCTCCTGCACAGGAGTCTCCCCAGCCCAAGGAGACAGGCACGGGGGTGGAGGAACATCACCCCTGGCTACAGCCACTGTCCCTGGGGCCTTTTCTATGGCTTTGTGCTTCACAGGAGTTTCACATCACAAAGTCAGGAGGGAAACGCTCCCGGGAAGTCACTTTGCTGATTCTCTCAGAGCTATCTATGGCTCAGTTTTCCTTTTTTTTAAGCAGCAAAAGAGCTTTTTTTCAGGTTTCACCTAAAGGTCCAGTGACTCAAGTAAAGAACCAGGACAAAGCTTGCTTATTAAATTTAGTTTCATTAGCCCCAGCAGCCCCAGGACAGAGCACCTCCACAACAGCCAGATGCCCAATTTCCCTCCCAGATGATGTCAGTATATCCAGTAAGTCTAAAACCTTCTGCTTCACTGTTTCTCACTGACCTCCTCAGCAGGTGTTTAATACAAATATACATGAATAAGCCCACACTTGTTTTTTGTTTTCAGCATGGAGAGCCTCAACTCAGCCCCAGAATAGAAAGGCAAGAGCTGGAGCTGCAGCAGCAGCTGGTGTACGGTACCTCTTGGTGCCACCTCCCCGCGTCCGAGAACAGCCTCCTGCTCCTGTCCGCGTCCATCCATCCCCTCGTGACCAGAGGGAGAACCCCGAGCAACACGAGAGAGCACCAAAAGCTTCTTGATGGCATCATTTCAAGTCTGTTGAAAACAAGAGAACATTCATGGGACAACCATCTCACAGCCAAACCCAGCTCGGGCTCAGGAACACGGCAGAAGCTGCAGCTGACGGTGTCCATTCGCACTTGGGCAGTGCCCATGGAGCTCTACAGTCCCACCCCATAGCAGTTTTACCCCAAAACTGTCCTCCTCAGGACATGCTGTTCCCACAGAGCTCCTGCAGAACCAGAGTCCTGGGATTTCTCTAACTACTGTGGCCAAAAGCAAACCACACCAAAGCACAATATTATGGTACCGTGGAGGCCAAAGGGTGACTTTTCTTCCTTCTCCAGAGCCCCTAGCAGCACAGGGTCATTCACAGTCAGGGACTCATACCTGTACCCTCAGCAGATCTTCAGGAAAACCCCAGACATCCATTTTGCTTCTCTGACCACTGGAGGCTCCCAGCAATGTGACAGAAATGTCACTATATCACTATTCCCCTCCGATTCAGAGGGTGACGCTGCCTCAAGCAGATACAGCCACTGCCAGTCCCCTTGGCTACAGTCAGGTGTGACAGCTGACACCCAGCACACAGGGACACTCATTCTTCCTCTAGAGGGTCACCAAACCCACCCAAACTTGAAAGACATAAATCAAATGACAAATAAATCCTGCCTGAAAAGAGCTGACATGTTTCTCCAGTCATGATGGAGGTGAGTCCCAGCTGGGGCTGTGACTTCTCTGCTCATTTGCTTCTGTCCCAGGCAGAGCCATTTCCAAGCCCTGCCACTCAGCCCACTCAGGAGCAGCACCTTCTCCCTGGCAGTGCCCCACCACAGCCCCACATCAACTGCAGGGAACTGGGAAGAGTCAAGCCAGGGTTTCCACCACGTCTGCATCCACTCTGAGTAGTGGTCCTTGCCTTGGGCAGGTTTTTTAATGAATTTGGAAGCAAAACCAATGCAATTACTCCAAGTGGTGTCAGATGGAACTACGGTGTTCCACGCATCCCAGCCCTGCACTGGTGCCCTGCAAGCTAAGCCAGGAGCTGTGCTCCCTCTCAACTTTTCGGGGACAAGAACACGAGGTTGTGTCTTTTACTTTCTACCGTTAAAATACCAAAGGAGTCCTGGAGCCCCTTCCATGGTGGCTGAGGGAAGTTGTGACCTTTCCCAACAGCTGTGGAGGATGCAAACACAGACCCCTTAACGAAGCATAATGACACTTAATGAAGCAGGCAATGGCATTTCTACAGGATGCAGGGCCAGGCTGCTGCCTGGGCTGAGCACACCCCCCAACATTACCTGCTAATGGCAAAATTAAGCCGACCTGAATTAACTCACCATGACATACCTTGTCTTGACAGGACTCATTTTACAGTGTTTTCCTGCCGTGTGTTTGCTGCAGGGTATATCCAAGCCTCCTAATTTTGGAGCCATGACCATTTAGAGCGGCAGCGACTCAGTCTCAGCTTTTCTGTTTGCCCAAAGACACCCCATCACTAGAGGGAGCACAGCCCACAGCACCTGCAGAGCTCAGGCAGTGCCTTTCCTCGGCACTCATGTGAACACCCTGAATGGGGAGCATTCAGGAAGAAATCAAAATTTATTAGGCTTTCTAAATTCCAATTAGAAAGCTCCGATGTAATGCCACTGGGGCTACAAATAAATGTTTAATAAACCAAAGTCACTCTATCAATAAGCGACAAGCACATTGTTACATTATGAATTGCTCTAGCACAGCAATACTGTTTCTCACATGTTTTTTTGGGGTGGTTGTTTTTTTTTTTTTCTTCTATAGAGGTATTTTGTATGCTCAGGCGATACCATCAGAGCAAATACAACTTCACAGTTCTAGAGACCTCTGACTCATATCCTGCTTGAAATTACAATTCTGGAGCAAAACAGGGCACTCGCGAGTTTAATGTATATTTAGTAAATAACTAACAGCCAGAAAACATGAAGGTGCTTGGATTAGGATCTGTGACACTGATGAAATGAAAGGGCAGCCCCCACCTGCTAGAAACTCTGGTGGTTTTATAAATAGAATTTGTAGAACATCTTTCTCTAGTCAGCTTAAAAATCACTTATTTTTATTGCATGCTGACTGACAGGACACTAATTGCTCTCACCCACAGTGAGAGAAGGACACGCTAATATAATATACATTATATATCTTAATAGCCTCAACCAAGCAACAAATAGGCACCATAAATATCAAGTGAGGATTAACTCTGCAGTCACACAGCATTTTCATGTCACTTCACTCAGCACCCCCTCACCCTGAGCTGAGGGGAAGGCTCTGTGCAGAGCCCTGCATGGCTGCAGCTCACAATCCAGCTCCTGGATGGCAGGCTTAAGTTCCCTGAAGTCAACAGAAAATCTCCAAGTGATTGAATAGATACAGACCACCACTGTAAATTTTGCTACCAGTTTGTTTCCCTTGCCTGAGGGAGGCACAGATTTGCAAGATGTGAGCCTGCGTGGACACCACTGCCCAGATAAATCGAAGCCTGTACAAGGGAGTTGCAGCTAAACCTGAGAAGGTTCTCAAGAGCTGGGGGTGGAGGAGGGAGTCTCTCACACATCTGCTTTTACCAGTGCATGTGAGCAGAGAGACAGATTTTAATCTGCTCCATAATGCAGGAATTCCTAATTTTAATGCTGTTACTAGAACTAAACCAGACTATATTGAAGTTGAGCATCACATTCACTTGTGACACATTTCCTTTGCTTCCAAAGCAATTTTGGCTCTTGTGATAAAGAATATACTCTGCAAAGCCAAAAAGTTTACCTGAAGGTTGTGGTTTCTTCCTCTGAGCTAGAAGAGCCTCACAGCTCTCCTTGCAGCTGGCACTGCTCTAGCAAGAAACACTCCACAAGCACAGCAGCACCAGGCTATGAACTGTGATCTGAAGAAGCTCAAACACAAAGGCAACAATGGCATCAGTGACAGCAGAACACCCATCCAAGGCCAGGTGGGTTTGGACTGGCACCAACACACAGGGAGAGCCTCAAATCACGAGCAAATGGGTGCAGGGTCTCCACTCAAAGAATAACAGCAAGCAGATACAAGCCAAAAACAAGCCCAGGTTTTAGGGGACAGGTTTTAGAGCTACTCAAGCATCAAAGGTCACCTTGAAAAAGGACAGGGACTGGGCACACTGAGTGAAGAACAGCACAAACTGTTCACAGCACTTCTGTGACATCCAACGTGAGCTGTCTGACAGCCAGATCGCTGCAGAGACCCCACAACTTTCTCCTCCACGACACAAAAGCTTTAAGAATTCAATTATGGTGGCTATAATAAGATTAAGGAATTTGCCAAAAGCAGTTATTGGTTTTGTTTTCAGGGCTACTTAAATTGCGGCTTATTTGAGAAATTAGTGGTTTGCAACAGCTTTCAATAATTTCCAACAAGCTTCACATTAGAAAGAAAGAGGTTAAACTTAATTATCTGAAGTTCTGAATTATCTGAATTATCTGTTGCTATAGCAAAAAGAAAGTGTTTGGACATAACTGTTACCTCTCTACAAATTGGCTCCATTAACACCAGATAAGAATCTGGTCCTTAGTTCCTATCATCAACCTTCCCAATTGCTCCAGCCTTATCTAAACTGCATTTCTATGGCTGACAAAATAATTTTGACATCCATAATTTCTTGTTAGGTGCTACAAAATTTTATAACAAACGTGGACAGAGCCTTCCTAAATCTTCGTTCGCGAAGCCTAGCCATGATAATGATGGCTACAAAATTAAGGAGCAAATCCAATCTAAGGTAACCTTTCAGCAAGACACAGTGAAGCCAAATAATGATTTCGGTCAGCTGTCTGTAGTTAAATACTTAAAGTCTGGATGGGTTAAGAACTCATTGGAATCAGCTGTGATGTTTAAGTGCAAGCCCGAGTTCTCATTTGAGCCAAAGCTACTTAAAAATATTTCATTTGATCCTGAAATTCCCCAGGACACTTCAGTGCTCCCAGCAGAAACCTAGGGAGCATCAATCCAGCAGGGATGCAGGACTAACAAAAAGCTCCTGAACCTCGCAGGGATTTAACCACGGGTTTCCAGGCTCGACATCCGAATACGTTTCAAACGCAGGTTTGCTCCGAGGTTACACCTGGAGAAGTCCCGTTCCACCCCTCCCGTGACCCTCCGCCGGGCACGCAGCGGCGCGTCTGCAGCATTTCGGGGGGTTCGGGGAAGCAGCCCCGGATGTCACAGCCGAGCAATCCCGCGGCTCCCAGCGCTCCATCCCCGCTCCATCCCCATTCCCGGCGGGTCTCGTCCCTCCCGGCCCCGCTCCAGCCCCGTCGGGCCGGGCCCGCACCGCCCCCCGGCGGACACGGGGGGAAGCGCGGGCCCCACGCGCGACCGCGGCGGGACGAGACGGGACCCCCGCCCGCGCCCCGCGGCCCCGCACACCGGCACGGGGGCACCGCGGGACACCCGCCCCGCCCCACGGGCGGCACGACCACGGCAGGATGGATGCGGGACCCCCCGAGCGCGTCCCGGGGCCGAGGGAGCCCGCCTGTCCCCGCGCCCCGGCCGGCACCGAGCGCTCGGGGGTCCGCGGCGGCACCGCGGGGCTGCACAGCCCCCCAGCACCCGCGGGGACGGGGATGCGGGGATATGCGGGGATGTGTGGGGCTGTGCGGGGCTGTGCGGGGATGCGAGAGGATGCGCAGGGCTGTGCGGGGATGCGGGGGGCACAGCGAAGACCCCGCGGGGCGCTCCCGGCAGCACTCACCTGGGCAGGGCGCGGAGCTGCAGAGGCGGTGCGGGGCCGTGCGGGGCCGGTGCGGGGCGGTGCGGGCAGTGCGCGGCGCGGGCCGGGCCGGCCCTATTTGTGCTCTCCGGGCCGGAGCCGCCCTGACGTCAGCGCAGCATTTGCATGTTCCGCCCAATCCCGGCACCTGTGCGGGGCCCGGCACCGCCCCCGGGGGGGGCCGGGCCGGCGAGGACCCCCCCTCGGGGACAGCGGGGCCACAGGGACCCCCCCTCGGGGACAGCGGGACGAGGGGGACCCGCGATGGAGCATCCCGCGATGGAGCATCCCGCGATGGAGCATCCCGCGGGTACCACAAACGCGGGGCCGTCGGTGGGTCAGGACCAGCCCGTGCGGGTGATGCTGCCGAGCCCCCCCGCTCCGCTGAGCTCGGGAGCGATGCCGCGGGCAGTGCGGGTGCCAGGCTGTCCCGAGCTGGGCGACAGGGCACAACTGACCCCTCGCCATGTGCCCGTCAAACGGGGGGACACGCGGGATGCCGTGACCCGGCACAGCGCAGTACGGAGCTGGAGCTGCTCCTATCCCCACGTATCCGTGTTCGTACGGAAGGGCAAACGCTGAAATTCGTTCGTTCGCCTCGTCACCATCACATCTGGTTTCCAAAACAAACAAACAAACAAACAAAAAAAAGAAAGATCGATACAATAATTTCTCATTTATTTTTTAAAAAGGGCTGGATGTTTGCAGGAGCAGAAGGCAAGGCAGGGCTGCAGAACCAGAGGGGTTGGGGTGTTTGTTCCAAAGGCTGCAAGGATGTTTAGGCAAAGGCAAAGGAATGCCCAGAGTTAACAACGGGACAGCAGCAGTCTAAAAGACCTGATAAAACTTGTCAATTTTTGTTTTTTTTCCTATAAAGAATCTTACAGCTGGATCCTGTGGAATTAAATTGGATTTGCCATTGGTTTCAGTGTGAAAAGGACAGGACCCCCCTGGTTCTGATGGTTAAAGAGACATGGGCTACTCTGGGAAACTGGGTCTGAGTTCAGGAGAAAATCTGCTTAATAAAAAATCATCCCTCATAATTAGGCAAGAGGTTGCAGAAGAGGCTCTTTCATGTGTAACTTTGAGGGTTTTTACTCTTTATTTTCTATTTCTTTGCAGGAAATACCAAGTGATCAGACTGGCTGGTTTTCCAGAAGTTTTCACAACTTTAATTCTGGCCTGTTAAAACCAACATCACTGAAATATTTTCAGTGTTTACAAATAAATGGAACTTATTCTACAAAACCGTGCACGAAGGCTTGTAGGGACTCTTGGGGTTTTGTAGTTTCCTTCTTTAGGAAGACCTGAAATTGCTGATTTAAGGTTTGGATTTAAAAAGAAATCATAAATGTAATAAAGAAAGGGAGTATCCACCAGGAATTGTACCTGGGCAACATAACGAAGGTCTTTGCAGTGTCCTGAAAGAAATGAGTGTGTATTTCACAGGTGCCCCATAGGTTTAAGAGATCTGAGGTTTTAAAAAAATAACACTGAAATCTAATCAGCAACAAATATGTTATCTTCAGTGAGATCTTTTTCTCTCTCCTGAGGGAAAAAAATTGGAAATAATATCGATGGAAACAACTCTTCCCCATTTCCTGAAGGGAAGGAAGAAAAGTCTCACCACTTACCAACATCATTTATTCTATGAAAATATGTCTGTGCTGTCAATTTGAAGTATTTACTAATCTCTCTGTATCTCTTCAAGTCAGACATAAATACAAGATGCATTAGTAGACATCTGAAGTATCTGCACAGCCTGTGTTTATTTATATCCACACATACTGGAGAACACAGAGTTTCTTCCCCACCAACAGCTTGCCTGGTGACACTTTTGTAGCAGGAGGCACATTTTGCTCATTTTCCATCGTCTGATGCAGTTTTCCATGAACAGGCAGGAGCTGCTGTGCTGGGGTGAGGGGAAGGGTGTGGGGTGGCAGTGCCACGAGTGTGACACCACCTCCCCCTGCCACCACAGAGTCACAGGATGGGCTGGGTTGGAAGGGACCCACAAGGATCACGGAGTCCAACCCTCAGCCCTGCACAGGAACATCCCCAAGAGTCACCCCCTGTGCCCCAGAGGATCATCCAAACCCTCCTGGAGCTCTGGCAGCCTTGGGGCTGTGCCCACTGCCCTGGGGAGCCTGGTCAGTGCCAGCCACCCTGGGGGGGAAGAACCTTTTCTTGAGATCCAACCTGAGCCTGCCCTGACACAGCTCCAGCCATTCCCTGGCTGCTGTCCCTGGTCCCCCCAGAGCAGAGCTCAGTCCCTGCCCCTCCTCTGCCCCTGCCCAGGAATTGGAACTGCACTGAGGTCTCCTCTCAGTCTCCTCCAGCTGAACACACCAAGTGCCCTCAGTGTCCTCACATGGCCCTTCCCCATCCTCGTTGTCTCCTCTGGACACTCTCTAAGAGCTGGGTGCCCCCTCCTCAACACCCAGCAAGGGGCTGTGGGGTCTCCGTGTGGAGTTCCTGGGGCTCACCCACCTCCTGTGCTGGCCATGCCGGTCCTGCTGCTCTCACCCCTGCTCCTGAACACCTAAATAAGCACCTGAGCACCTCCACAGCTGCATAAGGAGCACATTTGCCCTGCCCAGGGGATCCATTCAGCTCAGGTGAAGTGCCCGCCTGCTCCTCCATCAGTTCTCACACGCCAAAGGTGTCCTTGTTCCCAGGGACCTCAGGATGCTCAAATTTCCCTTTCCCACCAGTGGCACAAGTAGGAACCAAGAGGCATTTTTAGTGCCTTTTCTTGCCCACTTGGGTCCTGTGCATTTCTCTGATATTTTGGTTCAAAATCTTTTGATGTTTTCCAACCTTCTGAAAATCTTGTTTCTTCAAACACTTTCAGTCTGTCCTGAGACCTTTAAAAGCCCGTGGAAGCTTGTCTGCATCCCAAGAGGTGTTTTTGAAAGGATGCTGTGGGAGTTTTTGGGGGCAGAGCCTGCTCTCTTCCCCACACCGGTTCAGCCACCTGCAGAGCTGAGCAAAGCAAACAGCTCTCTGATAGAACTGGAGAAATAAACTGAAAATAAACAGGGTGGCCATGAAAAACTGATAAATGCCTCATCTTCAGGGCTGGGTGAGTTTGAAGCAAAATAATTGTTGCTTTCTTTTGAACTGGGAATTGAAGAGGCCCCAAAAAATCAGCGATTGGAGTTTGAAAGAAGAGAAAAATGGATGATTTTAAAGACAGACTTGAGCATATAAAGACTTGAGCCCAGAAAACCAGTGATTGGAGTTAGAAAGAAGAGAAAAATGGATGATTTCAAAGACAGAGTTGAAGCTGCAAGTGACAATAGATTAATAAGAGGTGGGCAAATCTGAGCACTGTGAAGAAGGAAGATTTGGAGCAGTCCCAGCCTCGTGTACTTCGGTGAGAGGAGCTGGAAAAGTGGAACCTCTTGTCAGCTTTGACTGATGCGACTTCAGGAATTTGATGAGAAATTTGGAACAGACTGGTGAGGCAGAGCTCTGTGTCACTGAAGATACAATCCCATCCGAGGGTGACCACGGCAGTTGGTTTAAGGAAAAGAGTTTTAAAGAACAAATGATCTTCTCTTTTAGGGCTTCTCTTTTTTAATATGTATAAAAACCAGCCCAACAGAACAATGCACATGGCCAAGACTCCCCGAGCTCTACCAGCAAAGAAATTTTCTGGGAACCATCCGAGCCACCTGAAGTACTTCCAAAATCTAATAAGTGATGTACAGAAGAGGAAGAGAAGGTTTCCTCTTCGAAAATTCAAACCTTGAATGGCAGCAAATCACCCACCTGCCCCCCTTGTCCAGCCTTGCTGGCTAAATGCAGAAATTAAACATGAGGTTGTGAAAGAACATTGTATTCACTGGAAACAAGAAGCTGAGGAGGTAATAGGACAACAAGATTCATGCTCATCACGGAGTTATTTAGAACCAAGAGCCTAAAGCAGACCTGATTAAGATAGGAACTCGAAACCAGATTCAACCAAAACTAGAGATATTAAACAAATACAAGTGTGACAAGAGTCATGATTCAATTATTAGAAGTCCATCTTTTAACTGCTCATTAGGATGACTGGGTGTATCTTTGCCTACATACATTTAGCAAAGCCTTTTCACTTTGACAGTGCATAAAATTATCCTTGCCAACTGTATATCTCTTACTTTTTATGTCAACTTTAAAGTTGCCAGTTTTTCATTATCCTCTTGCTCACAAATTAATAAGGAGAACAAATTTAATAGCAGCCTCAAACCTTTAGAGATTATGTCAGCCTTGTGTATCTGTGCCAGCTAAATTACCATTTATTTCTGCTTAAATTTAATGTGGTCATCTTCATACAAACACACACATCCCCAGAGCCTGTTCACCAAGGGGCTGCTCCCAAAAGCTGACCTGGAGCTTGAACTTGAACCTTTCTAATCACATCACCCCAATTAAGCTGCAGCAAATGGAGAGGACCAAGGTCAAGAGCTGCAAACACGCAGGAGGTTTCTCTGGGTGCTGCTGGAATGCCTATGGATGAGCCTCTGGAGCAGTGACACGTCCTTTGGGTGGTCAAATGGGTCAAGGCACAGATCCAGGTAAGGTGCTGCCCTTGGAGATCCATCCTTCTCTGTCTTCATCACGTTTTCGTAAATAACTGCTCTGTTTGGTGGGTGCTGGATTGCAGGGCTTCCCCCCCTGCCTCCACAGCTCTAAGTCCAAAATAATAAAAAAATACATTGCAAAAGATGTTTTTTACCAAAGGGAACCCGAAAGGCAGGACCAGCGGTTTGATTCATTTCACAGCTGTAGTCTCTTTTGATTTGTTCCTAATTTTCTACGCTACTGCTTCCAATTTGATAGTGCCTGGGCCTGGGATGACAATGGGAATGGGATAACAGATGATGAACTCAAAATACTGAACACAATCATACTCGCCCTCTATGTCCCCACAATCAATGTGTCACTTTGAGGAAGGAACCATCAGCCACTGGGCAAAGTTTGGAATATAAAATGTCACAGGAGCTCAAGGCACATTTCTTATTTCCTGGGAGTTGTCAGAGCAGCTGGCTCGTTGCTGTGGAGGGGACATGTGGAGTGTTCAAATAAATAGCCCCAGAGACCTGAATTCAAATTGATGTGGCAATTTTGAGGGGCTCCCTCCACCTCCACTGCCCCGGGAACCACAGGCACATGACTGATGGTAGGACCAGTGGGAACAGCTCCCATGGCCACTGCCCCAACTTGTGGCTTTGGGAATGGCACCAATTTTCCTCATTTTACCCATCTTTGAGTATTTTCTTGGTCTCCTCTCCCAGACATCATCAAAGGCAGAGGGGCAGCATTTATCTGGAGACAAGAAAGCACTTTGATCCACGGGCATGGAAAACAACAAGGGGTTTAAATTTTTCCCAGGCTCCTTGGCTATTTGTACACACAGCCAAGTCACAGGCAAGTCTTGGTGCATATTCTAGAGCATCTGGTGATCTTTCTTTCAAGCTCATTTTCAAGAGGAAGTTTAAAGAGTGGAGCTCCATCAGAGCCAGAGAGAGACACGGGGCTCCTAATCCACGTCGTCAAAACTCTCCGTGTCAGAGAGAAAGAGGTAAATGGATGAAACAGGTGAAGATGAAAGGATAGGCACCAAAGCAGAAGAAAAAAACATCATGAAATGTGAGCCTGCTTTATCTGAAACACTGAAAAAAGTTTCCTAAACCATCTTTGCATTTTATCTCCTCGTTTAATAGGTTTTACTTTGTGCCTGTGCATATCTGTGCTGTATATCAGGTTCTAGAAATACATATGAGCAAGAGGGAATTGTCTGCGGATTCCTAATATTGCCTTCGCAGACAGATGGCCAGCAAGCAGCTGGGAGGGACAGTACAAGCAAGGAGGGTGTCCTTCTTCAAGAAAAATTAAGAAATTAAGTGGCACCATCAGTGCAAAGAAAGACAAACCCCTGCAAAGCACGAGCCAGGCTCAGTTCGAACAGCAATTAAATGATTTAAAACAAGGCTGTGATCATTTACAATTTTTAAAGGTGAAAGGTGTGATTTTGGTAATACCTTAAAATTAAAAGGCCAGCCACTCTGTCTTTGAAACGATGGTTTCTCTCCTGGAAGACTTATCTCATTGTCAGCCCATTAGCAGCCAGCCAGAACCCATCCTTACAAAAATAATTGGCTATTGATATATGGTAATGCTGAAAAGTTATTCTTATTTTTGTTCATTGCTACGGAAAGATGTCCTCTCTGGCCTACACTTTCAATCATTATAAATGCTACTGGGAAAAAACTGAAAACACTGTTCTGAGATAGATTAGGATCAACCTCACAAATAAATATATTTTACCACTATGAGAAGGAGCAAATGTCACTGGTACTGAGTGTTTTATAGACAGTAGAGACCACTTAGGCTGGAATTTTCCCCTCATGGTAAATTAGTGTCACTGGCCATGCAGAGTCTCCTCTCCTGTGCAGGGTTTGTACCTGCTGTGCACACGTAAAGAATTGGCTCTGAACCACAAGAGCAGCCCCTCCTCTTCCCTTGAAAGGAGGGTGAAAAGGATGGTTTACCTGGTAAAGGATGGTTTCCCTGGAAAAGGATGATTTACCTGGAAAAGGATGGTTTCCCTGGAAAAGGATGTTTTATCTGAAAAAGGCTGGTTTCCCTGGAAAAGGATGGTTTACTTGGAAAAGGATGGTTTCCCTGGGAAAGGATGATTTCCCTGGAAAAGGATGATTTACCTGGAAAAGGATGGTTTCCCTGGGAAAGGATGATTTCCCTGGGAAAGGATGATTTCCCTGGAAAAGGATGATTTACCTGGAAAAGGATGGTTTCCCTGGGAAAGGATGGATTCCCTGGAAAAGGATGGATTCCCTGGAAAATGCTGGTTTCCCTGGAAAAGGCTGGTTTCCCTGGAAAAGGCTGGTTTCCCAGGGAGGGGCAGGGACTGCTGCTCTCTGCAGTGACCAAGGTCCCATCTCCCCCTCGGCCCAGGAAAGGCACATCCTGTGCAGGGCTACGGGGCCTGGATCCTGGAGGAACTGGAAGCCTGGGAACAGCAAAACCCACCTGTTATGCCCTGTAAAATGTTATTTGTGCCCTGTAAAATGTTATTTGTGCCCTGGCTGGGAAGTTTGCACTGAGGCTGTTAAAGCTGCGAGGAGCTCGTGGCAGATGCTGCACTTGCCAGCCAAGCACCCCTCACGAACAGCTCGTAAAACCAGAGGACACCAGGCTTCACAGTGCTGCATTTTAAAGATAAAACAGTCTCTGGTTGGAACTGTACTAAGATTTTCCCTTTCTTGTGGACAGCTATTTGGCTGTGCTGCAGCACAATCTCGAGCTGAACTGAAACAACAGGTTATAAATCTCTGGCTGGGACAAAATGCAAGGGAGGAGAGAGAAAGAGGGGAAATAATCGAGCTTGACAGAGAATTTTTGGGACCGTAGTTTGAGCCAGTAGCTGAAATTCCTCATGCTTAAGGCTCAAGCACACACCAATGAGAAAATAAGGTGTTAAATGGCTTCAACAGATCTGTCTTGGAACCTTGTGTAGACAATTGATTTTTTGGTTGTTTTGCCTTATTTATGGCGACTCATTTGCAGCACTTGTTGACAAAATGTTTTAAGGGGTAAAAAAATTATTTTTAGATTTGTTTCAGCTGCTCACAGAATTATTGTTTTGCTAATATATGTTTCATGTTTGGCCAAAGTTCTAGTGTAACTCTTCCAACACAAACATATCACTCTCAGTAGTTACTACACTGAGTCTCTGTTATCCCTTTAGCAACAGCCTCTCCTGCAATAAAAGGAAATGCATTTTTTCTCTTGTCTCTTATTGTCCAGAATTACTCTTGGATATTACAGTTGTCAATGTTTAGTATTAAATCACTTCCCTGCCAATTCGTTGTAATCAAATCTTCCACAAAGTCAATAGCAATAACATTTTTATAAGGCATTGTCTCCCTCAACCTATTAGGTGCTTTCAGATCTTTGAATTTCCCATTCTGAAAATAATAAATAGTGACCTGGCAGAAAGCAGAAAATCTGTGAAAGTCACACACTGTGACTTCTCATTGCTCAGTGACCAAACCTTTGGGTCAGAGCTGGGACTATTTCAGACAGGTCACTCAATTGTAGGAGTAACTTTTATTTTCTCTAGAAAAAAAAATGCAAAATAAATAAATGAGCTACCAGGCCTACTGGAGCCAATAACAATATTTCTGCTGCGTTTAATGGGGCCAGATGTTGGCTTTGCAGAGTTATATGTGGTGTTACACCGGGCACATCTGTGCTGCAATGGAAATGTGCCACTAAAACTCACAGGGAGGGACTTAGGCTGGTTTAAAGCAGCACTGCAGGACAGAGAGAAGGGCTGAAAACCCCTCCCCAGCCACCAGGAGCTGCAGTTGTTGTCACTGCACTATAAGAAAGATCTGAAGCCATCAGAGAGTGTCCAAAGGAGGCAATGAAGATGGGGAAGGGCCACCTTAATTCTGAGTGTGCAGCTTGCACAGACCCAACAGAAATTTTGTATAAAAGGAAACGGCTTCCTATCGTGGCTGTTTATAAGCAGATGGAGAAAATATTACAATGAATTAAAATTAAACTAAACTTCTTTATAGTTATGCTGTGTTAATGACATTTGCTACGCCCTAACCCATAAATGAAAGAATAAAGGCTTATCTAAATCAGGAGGTTGGGCTCAATGGCCTCCAGAGTTCCTGTCCACCTGATTTTGTCTGCAATTCTGTGATTTTCTAAATAATCTTTGACATAGACCTCTAGAAAAAGGAGCATCACTTCATGAGTACAAGCAGCTAAATCCATGATCCCTTTCAGGCAATCAGTCTGGTAAATGTATATTTTGATGCTACTGAGAGTAACAAGCCCCCACATGACTTCTAAAATAGCAGAACGGGGGCTCAGATTCTAAATCAATAGTGAAAAGTGATCTAGAAAGTCTTATTTTCTGTCTAGAAGCAGAAATTCTGTTGAAAATCACATGTAGGATAATAACGCTGCTGTGCCATTAAATAAGATTAACACATGAAAAATCTCCTATTTCATTCTGACCTGTGTGGGGCTCCTGATGAGTCTGAACTGAGATCATTCCTCTGCACTGTGCCTGCTCTGTCTCTGTTGGGGATGTTCAGGGTGATGCTGTTCCGTGTGGCTTCAGCAGAGATTTCCAACTACAAACCCAACACCTTCAAGAATTTTCTCTCAGAGCTGCCTTTGGCCTGAGGTTTCTTGACTTGGCTTTAAATAACACTGTTGAATTCTTGAATCACTTCCCCAGCTTAACAGCACACCCTGGGTACATCCATCCCTCTTCTCTGGATTTCCACGACACCACAGGGTCTCTCAAACCACGAGGCAGTTCCCTGACGGGTGACTTAGTTCTTCTTTCCCTCATCACACAAATCCTGCAGCCTGTAAACTCTCTGCATCTGGCAGCTTATAAATAATGAACTAATCTAACTCAAAATCAAGGTGTAGCAGCACAAAACAGGCTGTGAAGGAGCTGTGCTTTCTCAGCCTAATCTGAGCTCTGAGGGAGTGCAGTGACCTCGGTGTCACCCACCCTCAATTAACTGATTGTTGTGTTTCCACAGCAAGGAGCAAAGGCAGGGCTGGCTTTGGAAAGGCTTTAATTTGTGTAACCCAACAGCACCACAAAGCAAGAGCAACAGTCCAGGAGGGAGCAGAGGCTGAGCAGTGGGCTTCTCCCAAGGGTGAATTGAGTCCTTACACACTCCAAAGGGGAAGCATGGAAGTTCTCTGCAAGCCCTTGACACTCGTGGGGGGGGTGACAAACCATGGGCAGGGGCTTCATTGGCCCCTGTGGGGAATTCATTTCTGACTCTGCAAGGCAAACCCATGGAGACCAGCACTCAACACCAGCAGAAGTGGATTAGCACAAAAACACACATCTTTGGGGTCAGTGGGCAGAAAAAATAGTTATTATTCCTATTAGCTCAGATTCAGGTGGAAAAGAAAAAGTCAGTGTCAGGTACAGACCGAATATGTCTTGTTTCTCCCTCTCCTCTGACAGGTTACAAAATCTGCTGCTATTCTGGTTTTTTTTTTTTTTTTTTTTTTTTTTTTTTTTTTTAATATTGATGCATTTTAAACAGGAAGAAATAGAGAATGGGGACAGATCTAGTCCCTGTTCTCATCTCACCTTCTTCATGTATTGTGTAACTCCCTAATGGATGGGAACCTGTTCAAAACTCCTCATTGTCAGTGTGTTCAGACCTCGGGGGAGAAGACCCACAGCTAATATTCAAGACAATGTATTCCTGCCTATGAATAACATGAAGAAATTATCCTTTTTTCTTCTTTTGCCTCTCACATGGCCTTAATGAAGATTTTGCAACCCTGTCTCCCCTGGGGCAATGGGTACCATTCAATATCTGCATTTAAATATTCTCTCCCTGCCTCAAGTCCTGAACTGAAATCTGAAAACCAGGAGAATTGTTCACTCCAGGCTCACCAAGCAATACACAGACAAGTTTCTGCAAATAAGTAGAGCTTGAAACTTAAAAAAAGCCAGAGCATAAAGAGAAAATATGGCCAGTCTTAGAGGTCTTTACCTTTCTAGGGATGCTGGAGTCAAGGCATGAACCTCATGAAACTTGATATAAAAGACTGCAATGACCAGGACAAAGCCCATTTTTACAGCATCCTTCCCATGTGAAGTGGATAAAACTTCCCATTTTCCTCCTGCCCCATTCTCTATGCCCCCAGCTGTCTTTTCACCTCACACAAGAGATAATTTGCTCCCCTGGATGGATGTGAGTTTGAGGAGGGCTGTCAGCTCCACGTGGAGAGTTGTTCTCCTGGGAAGGAAAGAAGAGCTTCCCATCAGCTCCCCCATTTTGCTCTCCTTCACTTACAGATGTGACAAGACTGCCAAAAGTACAGCTGGCCCTGAAATACTTTGAAAAGTCAGCAAATTCTGTGCTCTAAGGCCTCCCTTGGATCTAGTTTTGAAAATCCTGCTGGAGAGTACGAGCAGCCCCTGCCCTGGCAGCACTGGGCTGCTCCATTTCAGGTGACCAAACTCTCTCCAGTTTGTCTCTAGACATCCATAATGCTCCTGCACTGCCAGGAAAACACAGAAACAGCCTGACCAGGACACCTACATGGGCAAAACTTTATTTGGGGCAGTTGGTTTTATTGGTGTCACTCCTGCTGAGCACAGGGATGCAAACATTGCTCCTCACATGAGCAGAAACCTCCAAGTCATTGTGGTTTTTCTGGTAAAAATAATAACAATAACATCCTTCAGGGATGTATTGATGGCTCAGTTCAAGGTTCAACTGGGATTTTTGCTTTGTTACTTAGTAGGTTTGAGTCCTGAGTCCTTCTTATTCATATCATAGAATCATAGAATCAGCTGGGTTGGAAAAGACCTCTGAGATCAACTCCCACCCTTGGACTTGACAAAACTCCCAATTTTTGTGGGAGTGAAAATTAATAACTCAGCCAAGATTTAGCCCCCATTTCAACTGGTCCAATTGGAGTTTTTCTGTGATTCAATTTTAGGAAGCCAGTGAAGCCAGCTGTAACAGAGCTGGAAGGAAGTGTGCAAGAATTAGAAAAATATGCATTAATAAATGAACCTTTGTCTCCTGTTCTTTGGGACGTTACAAATATTTGGTGTCACAAATGTCACATCACTAAAAAGCTCAAACTGGCCAGGTGCTAAAGGCTCCTCTCCCACTGGAAAAGTAACAGGCATCCAGGTAGAAATGATGCTGTGTGACCTCAGAGACCAGTCACTGATCCTGGTAGACAACCAGGACACAATCAAAATGGGAAGAGTTGAAAAAAATAACGTGCTGGTTGTAAGTTATTTATCCAAGCAACTTGGTAAATACTTATAAATAAGAAATACAATAGCACTGACTGGAGTTGGCTCAAAAATTATCCACAATTAATAAATTGACCCATCCTATGTACTGTGTTATTTTCCCTGACATTTTCACAAGCTACAAATCTGATAATACAATTAAATGACAAGTTCGATCACTTCTTTATTTCATGTATATGTATAATATAATATTTTATAGCTGTATTACACAAAAGACTGTTTACTCACGTTGTATCTTCCCTGGCATAATTCAGAGCTTTGCTTGCCTAAGAAATTACTTGTCTGCATTTTGATTAAAAAAGCAAAACCTCATTGTTCCCTTGGCAAATGAATTCAGTCTTTAAATGAAACTCATTGTCACATCCTTTTCTATGAAGCAAAGGCTTTCAGCCCCTGGAATGGTTTTAACCTCCAACGCAGCACTTTTGTGTCTGTATCTGATCCCCCCATAATTCCTCCCTCGTCCAAAGCTCTCTCAGTGTTTGTGCTCTGTACTTAGTCCTCAATGAACTGCCTATCAGGCAGTAGTTACAGCTCCCTGCAAAATCACACACAGTAACTCTGTCAAGTTTTTTATTAGCTTGGATAGGTCTTTTATTTTAGCCAGGTCTTTTATTACCTCAGATGGCTTCGAACTGGTGCTGAAGTGGATGAGTGAAGACCTGGAGATCCAATTTTATATTGAGAGCCATTAATTTTTTTAACCACAAGCCCTTGATTATTGATAGGCTTTTGTTCTGTACACTCATTGCCCAACACATTGTTTGAAGTGGATCAGAGCACACAAATTTCCACAGTTACTCACCAGACTTTGGATGGGTCATGGCAACCACCTGGCAGAAATCCTCTGACTTTCAGGGTGCAAGAGGCATCTGCTCCAGACCAGAAGCTGATCTGCTCCCTTCTGTTCCCTGAAAAAAGTTGAAACAGCTTGTGTTAATGACAGAGAGTTGTAATATTTTACATATAACCACTGGACGAATTCCATTTCATCAACAATTCTGCGGAAACAGCAGCTAAAAACTGATGTTTGTTTTTAGGGAATTAATTGTGCTAATAAACTGAATTTAATTCCTACATTACTGTGAGAACTTTGAAGTCCAACTCACAGCTTTTCTGTACCTTGGTAACAGTGATATCAGCAAACAGATGCTCTGAAACTGGTTTAAGGTTGCTAAATTAATTATTTTTTGTCGGTGTGCTTGTCTTAATCCAAAGAGGAATGAAAGCAAGGCTGAGAGAACCAAAAGTGAAATGCAAAGTTGTGGAAAGACTTGTGCAGACACAACATGGGTATCAGAGCCCATCAGTCCACACCAGCTGAGCAGGGAGTTCCAGGAGAACTGAAGGAAAGGGCAGAGTGATGGAGCAGGTTTTTCTGTACCAGAATTCCAGCTGCTGATTTCATTTTCTCTGTGACCTTAATGAGCAAAGTCGGTCTGAACAGTGTGGGGAAGTCAGAGGGAGGAATCAGACACCTGCACACACACATCAACGAACATGAGAATAAAAACCCCAAACAAGTCTCATTGCCCAGAGAAGCTGTGGCTGCTCCACCCCTGGGAGTGTCCAAGGCCAGGTTGGACAGGGCTTGGAGCAGCCTGGGCTAGTGGAAGGTGTCCCTGCCCAGGGCAGGGAGTGGGAATGAGACGGTCTTCAAGATCCCTTCCAACCCAAACCATTCCAGGATTCTATGAAAACCAAAACCAGCTGCTTATTTTGCTTTCATTTTTGCCAAAAATCTTTCACACGAGGCCAGAGCAGTTTTGCTTCTCAAACAGTGAGGGGGTGGTTCATGAGGGCTCAGCTCCTCAACCCTACCAGCAGTGACCAGCAGCAGCATCTTCCACAATCCCACAAACCTCAGCCTGGGGAGAGGCTGCTGTGAGAGGACTCGACCCTGGGGACAATTCCTTAGTCTGCATCATGGGATCACATCCAAACCCACAATTCATCCCCAAGCACCTCTTGGGAACTCCCCTCTTCCTACCAACATTTCCTTCCTTTTTGTCCAAGACTCCCAACAGCACGAAAACAAAACACCAACAGGAGACGGGAGTCTGAAAAATTCACCCAACAGCCTGCAGTGTCACCAACGAGAGCTGGAACTAAACATGTCTGGGAAGACAAATTCCTTCTCTGTTCAGCGCTGAAGGACATGGTAGGTAACATTAACTTGGCTAATTGTTTACTTGCTTAGCTAATCTAACATAATCTGCGTTGATTAGATTTTGATTTCATGCTGGGTGACTATACAGCTTCTCTGTGCCTTTCAGGGGGTTTGTGGACCGGACCAAAAAGACATTTTTATGACACGTTTAATGCTCCACAGCTACGAGGGAAGAGCAGAGAGAGCGAAGGAGGCAGCTCTGCTGGTGTTAAAAGGGTCATTAAACTGAGCATTAGGGAAAGGTCTTGTTTGGGGGTTGCATTCAACACGCTTGGTTAAAAATGAAGTGTAAGCAAAAGGCATCGAAGAGGAATATTCCAATGCAAAGATCCTCGTGTGTGTAACTACACAGAACTTGTGGACACTCACTCTCTTGTTCAAGCCCCTTCCACACACCTTTAAAGACCTCAAAGCCTCAGTTCAGGGGCTTAGCACTCCAATGGTTTGAGGGGGAGTATGTTATAATGAGCAGAACAAGATTCCATTTGCTTAATAAATCCTAAACGTTCACAGGAGAAGAACAGAGGGAATTTTAAGCCTAATGAAATGTTATAAATATGTACAGTTTTGATCACTTTTCTGAGTTTTACTGCCAGGGGGCCAGAAAGTTTGCCCAGAGTTTATTTAAAGCATTTATTGCTTTGAGCAGGAGAAGGAGGGGAGAGCAGGATTTGCCCTAAAGAAATTAAAGTCTCACCCTTGATGGAGGTAATCTCCTGAAATACAGGATTCATTGCATGTAATGCTATGGAGTTTTGACATACAAACAATAGCACAGGAGGACAGAAACACTGTTCTAAGTAAAAATGAAAAGGCCTGGATGGCTTCATGGGCCTTTAATGGGTAACCAAGTTCAGAGGCTTCACATTGAAGCCTCCAGTTGAAATTTAGATTGATTGGGACTCAAAGTAATTTCTGTCTGACAGCTCATGTGAAGAGAGTTACTTCATTCCATAACAAATGTGTGGCCAACAGCCTAAAAGTTATTATCACAATTTACCAAAGTCCATTGGCAGCCCCATGGGCTCCGTGGGTGGGTGGAAGTCAGTCCTGTCTGTCCAGGGGTGAGGGAAGTCCAGGTGGGGTGGGGGAAAAGATGAGAAGCAAGTCTGTGAGTGTTGTGACTCTTCTGTGGAAGAGCCCACAAATTTAATTGCTGGAGCCTCTCTGGAGGAGCCAAATTCCCCTGTTTCCTCAGACAAGGCTGCTGGTGGCTCATACACAAACCCTGTTCCACAGAGATGAGTTTTCTGCTTCGTGGAAAAGCAAAATGAGCATTTTAGGTCACGACCACTTGGGAAGGAGATGATTTTCTCCAGACAATAACATGCCTTTTTCTGTCCTAGGAGGGCAATTCTGGCACATGCCAAAACCAAGGTTCAGTTAAATCCCCAAATCAGATGGGATGAGCCAAGCC
The DNA here is from genome assembly GCF_003945595.2 of Pipra filicauda. Classification (NCBI taxonomy): domain Eukaryota; kingdom Metazoa; phylum Chordata; class Aves; order Passeriformes; family Pipridae; genus Pipra; species Pipra filicauda. The sequence goes on from NW_024105086.1 coordinate 1,913,239, forward strand.
ACATTGCCTCAGCTTGATCTTCTGCAGCTTCTGAATGACAAAGACTTTCCAACACAGCTCCTATTAACTAATTCAATATACACTCTTCTATTTCAAATAAAACTGAAGAAGCTATGAAGCAAAGAAATTAGCCTATATTCATCCAAATTTTAAATTATTTTTGCTCATATCTGACAAACATTTCCTGCCTTTTCCTGGAGTAATTGACATGTTTGTAGGAAAGGAATTTAAAGGACTCAGAAGGCATGTTCATGAAACGTGGATTTCAACTCTTCCTAAGTAAATGTTCCAGGCAAAATGTTTGCAAACACATCCATTCAGGATTCTGTAAATGCAAAGTGATTTCTGTGTCCAACCACAGCTAAAAGCATTCATATCATTTAGCAATAATAATCAGCTACTAAACTCAAATAATAATTAAGAAGTAGTCATTGCCTATTAGTGACAATCCTGGGAAGGGAAAGTGAGGGTGAATTAAGGCTACTGGCAAAGGATTCTTTCAGCTTTATTGTTCTGGTTAATTCTCCTGTTGGCACTGCTTCATGCTGCTGTACCACACATACAGAATATGGGAGTAAATCCAAGCAAGTCACACTTGAAAACCCTTATTTTACTGCTGGGGTTATGGGGAGATCATATTGTACAAAGAGTCCAACAAGATAACCATTCATGGACACAAAATAAATCTTGATGAATCAAAGTGAATCATTCCTGTGACATGAGATTTGATATGAGTGGATTTATCTCTGTGTACACACATCCATATATGATAAGGGTGTAGGGACTGATTTGTACGAAGATCTGCTGAGATAGTTGTATGGTAAGGATATAATTGAGGACTGAATTATTTATTTTGACCTGGGGCAGCTTTAAATTATGAACTTTCCACGTTTGATTTTCCGTGGCACAGAACATCAACCTTTTTCTCCCTGTGCAGGTCCCACTTTCTCTTCATCAGCTCAGTTTTTTTCAGCTGTAGCACACGAGAAATTCTGCACTGATTTCAGTGAGTGAGGGATGTGTGTGTGCACCACGGCTCAGAACAACCACTCTCACTGATTTATGCCCTGCAGCTTCAAAAATGCAATAATAGCATTGCATCCTCTGAATCAGAAACATGTAAATTAGCCAAAAAGCCCAGATGCAGGAGAGCAGAACACCACCTTTGTCAGGTTGAGAAAAGTGATTATTTCCATGGCTACCACCAACTCTTAATTGCCATAATAGACTCTTACTTAGGGAAAAGGTGTTAGGTTTGCAAAGAAGAGGGAATATGTACTTTGTGACAAAACCATTAAGTACAGAGAGAAGTTTTCAAAGTACAACTGAAACATGGAATAAAATCCAGACAGCTGCTGAGCATCTCCAGGAACAGCACATACCCTGTTCTTAGGCATCCATGTCCCCCACAATGAAAGCAACACAAACATCTTGTTAAAATCTATTAATTCCCAGAATATTCCTGGTTACCAACTCTACATAAATAAAATTATCAGATCTCCAGTTCCCAGTCTCGTGGTTCCTATTGATTTTTACCACAAAACTTCCATATAATCCCACAGTGTTATAAAAACAAGCCACCTTTGCTGGTGAGACTGGTTCCCAATTTGTCACTACTGGAAAGCTATTCCAACGAGGATGTGTGAAAACAAGGAAGACCTAAAAACCTGACACTGGAAAGAATGATAGCTGACCTTCACAATAAATAATGCAAAACATGAGTTCATTTGGCCTAGCCTAGATAAAGATTCATTTTGAATCTTTCACTCCCCAGGGTTAAAAGTGTTCTAATTTTCAGCAACATGTGCTTTTTTTTAATGTTTTATAGTATTTAAAGCACCTCAAAATCAATATAGCAATCAAAGCCCACACCTCCTGCAACTGTAAATATTTGGAATGCTTCATGAAAGGGCCAGTCAGTCATGGCAATGCTTTGGGGGGTGATTTAAACCAGAAAGCTACACATTCCAAAAGTAGAGGCAACAACTGAGGATGATGGCTTTGGTGTGCAGCCTTGGAGGAGTAGCTGAGTTGGTTTTTCTGGGCTGTGTGTGTTTAGAAATCCTCACTGCACCACTGATTTTTTTTCCTAGAAAACAGCGTTTTAGAATCGTAGAATCACAGAGTGGTTAGGAAGGGACCTTAAAGATCATCTAGTTCCAACCCAGATGATTTTGAAGCCTAAAAAAGATATTAAGCTGTACAGGGAATCATAACATTTGAACACTGCATTCCATTATTCTTTAAAAAAGAAATTACAAATCCATAGGTTGATGGGAGATTATTAAAACACCCAAGGCTGTCTTGTCTTGTCAGACTTGGAGCTCACAGAGCATAAAGCACCTACTGTTCTGAATTATTTTAGTTCCTGGCATAAGACAGCCCAGGTTTTGAGAGTCACCCAAGTTTTACTGTAATGAGTAAGTGCAGCAGCAAGAGGGAGTTTGGTCTGAGAGGGTGGAGGTTACAGGCAAATTTCCTTACTGGGAAGGTCCACTGGGGGTGACATCAGTGATCAACTTATCAGCTTAAACCTTCCAGTATCCCCTACACCAAATTTCACACAACCAAGTGGCTTTCAAGAGAGGTTAAAAAAAAAAAAAAAAAAAAAGAGCAATTTTCATCATTGTGGAACAAAAACACCTTGTGATTGTAATACAGGGAAAAGATGGGTTTGGGTGATGCATCTGTCCCCCAGGCCTTGGAAGGAAATACAACGTGCTCTGACTTACCTGGGGCTCACTTGAGGCATTCAATCTATAGTCAGTTTAGAGTTTTACAGAAGACAAAACAAACCACTGTGCAATCATGGACAACAGCTTTTGATGACAAAGAGCAAATAGACAGGGAATCCTTTCAGGTTCTCAATACAGATAAAAGGACTTTTTTGTATTTCCAAATGATACTCAAGGCTCAGGTGTTGCAGACAATACAAAAATAATGTAATATTGCTTCTCTCCAATGCACTTTTACTTCTGGAGATAGTGCACCTATATTGATTCACTGATGGTGTTTATTCTCTATCAGCTTCACACACCCCCTTTTGTATGAGGTCAGTGCACAATATAAAAATCATACTGAACCTAGGAGGGAAAGAAAGGGAGGGTATTTGTGAGGCATCGAAATTGCCTCCTTGCTCCATTTAGTTCTCTAAGAGCAGAATTCTTTCATGCATTGTTTCCACTGTCTGTCACATTGGATGATTTTTTTCCAAAGCAAATGAAGAAAACACACCTGTTACCTTGGAATTCTAGTCAAGTATTCTGCATATGGGCTGGGGAAGGGGGAAAACAGAAGGAAGGAGAAAGAGGGATAGATATACCTGGTCTTCCTCTGTCACAGGCAACTGTGGTTTCCAACAGTTTTATTTATAGACAATTTTCAGTGGCTTCAGTGGAAATTCACCTGAAGCATAAATTCTGATCCTTAAGGCTCAAAAAACAAAGATAACACCCAGTGCTCAGATGAAGTTGTGCACAATTAGCAGGACCCCAGTGCTGAGCTGAGCTGACTCAAAGCACTCTGGGGTCAATGGGGCTCCTCACATGGACCTCATGAGCCTTTGATGAGACTTTAGCAGGTGGATGACCTGGGAAATAACAGCCACAGACTGATATTCATCATTCAAATACTACAGGGGATGAGAACACATGGCAAAAGCTGGTGTGTTAATTCTGACATTACACCAGAATTTGAAAAACAGTGCTATTAACCCTAAAATTTGCTCCCTAGGGAGTTTCCTATCTACCTGCTTACCAATTTGGGTCCTTCATGAAGAAATTATTTGGATCACTCTTTTAAAAATGGGGTTTGTTTGATTTCTTTACAAAGTAAAGGGGAATGGAAATTGTCCAATAGCTCTTAAGTTGAAGCTCAGAACTGGGCACCCACTTGCAACTGGATCAATGGAACAAAATACAATGTACCCTCTAGTCAATCATAGAGAGCAGAGCAGGGAGAGAGATTGTTAAATAAAGGTAAATCAAAAAAAGAGAGGTTTGATGTATTTTTTAGTATTATGTTAATTTTTCAGGTTATACATTGATAAAGGTCACTGGTGACAGTGACTCGTTGTTGACTGATCAAAGGCCATCAGAGTCAGCTGAAGTCTCCAGGGAGCCTCACTGCATGAGCTGTAAGTCAGCTATTTAGTTTTATAGACTTCCTCAGTGTGAGAACCTGCTCAGACCGTGAGGAGTATGAACAGCAGCCCCCAAGAGCCATCACCATCCTCAGCCCAGGCTCTGGGGTGTAGGACAAGGCATCTTCCAGGAGTGTGAAGCAAGAGAAGCCCAGTATCAGAAAATAAATCAGGTTGGTAGAAAGACTAAGATGCCTTAGGGGCACACGAGTGGGTAAAAAAATGAGACAAACTTGCACTCAAAGTAAAAATTAATATTTCTTTTTTTACTAAAGGAAGGTAAACGTGCCCCCAGAGCCTAAGGGAGCTGAAGCCATCTGATTTTACAAGGGCCTTTCTTGGTACCACATTACCCTTCTGCTTGTAAAGAGCATTTTGCTCCTGCTCCTTTGGCCTTCAGTGGAAAACAGCAAAAACAGACCTCAAATTCACTTTGGCACAAAATAACCCCGATCCTAACTGGGAATTTTGGCCAAATATCTGCATATAGATGACTGATACAAAGAATTGCACTGGTGTTCCTTCAGCATTCCCTGACTCTTTCTCCTCTAAATGCCAGCATTTTATAGGTTCTTTCCCCTTTTTTATTCTTCATAAAACCACTTTCAGTCCAGCATAATTTTCCAGGCAAACTGCACACTTGTCAGATCACCTGATTAAGAGCCCCATACTCATTACTATAAAAACCGCACATGCCCACTGAATCATTAAAAAGCAGATTGGTCAGTAATAATAATCATTTTTTTGCTAATAAATACAGCTCAGCATGCCTAATTCTGTGCCCTACTCAAATACCAACAATGAAGAATTCAGCTTTCAGAAAGTACATCACTGAATGTACTGTAAGTGCACTGCTCTTGGTAAGGAACATTACTACTGTCTTTAAAGGGCAGCCAGTTCATGTATTAATTATGTCACTCAATGAGTGCATTGATTTCTTGAAAATCTCTTCATGCATAAAGGCAATTGGAATATTTAGCACATGGTTCAACCCTCTCCAGCAACTTGAACACAAAGAAAGACCGAAGATGGACCTGAGTTCAGGAGCTGGCACGAGGAATGGAAGCACAAGAGGGTGAGTTCAGGGCACTTTTCATCCCTGTGTGTCCACAGCCAAACACCTGCAGGGATGTGGGGTAACCCTGGCCACCTCTTTGCTGGCCAGCAGGAAGGAGCCACCACGGAGAAAGGGTGGTCACAGAGGGATATCACACAGCAGCAGGATGGACTTTGAGAACTTCAGGGAGGAAATGGTGGAGGAAGATTCCCAGGGAGAGGTTGGGTGTCACCACGGGACTCGGCAGCAGCAGGAGCCACACGTGGTGGATGCTCTCAGCAGGGAAGGCTCTGTAACCTGCTCCTCTGCACCACTGCTCATTGGGAAGCTGGTTTGTGTTCTCATTTCAGGGGCCTGGGCACTGGAATGACCACAGCAGTGGAGCTCAGGACGCTGGGGGATGGCATCTCCCAGAACGACACACAAAGCTCACAGCCAGGAGGGTGCTGCTCCCCTGGGAGCACCAGGGCCCTGCCCCAGGAACTCCTCCCCATAAGCAAAGTGTGGTGGTGGTACCCTCACTCCTGTGCATGGTCCAGAAAGCTCCTCATGGGAAGGGAGCAGCAGAGAGGCCTCAGCTGCTCACTCACATCCCCTGCAGCCGCCCAAAGTCCCCACTGAGGTGCATCTCCCTCCGTGGCTCTGCCCATCCCTGGGTTTGGTCCGTGGTCTGAAGGTCCTCAGGAGATGTGCAGCTCTGAGAGGAGGATCTCGTGGCCCTAGGAGCTCTTTGCCAGGGCTGTGTGAAGAGTTTTACCCCCAGCTCTGCTGTGGAGCCAGGACCTCGAGGTGAGCCCAGTCTCCAACAGTATCTGGGTGTGCTCCCCAGACGTGCTGTCACCCCTGTGCTGTAGGCTAAGTGCAAGACAATAAGCTGCACGAGTGGCTTAACACACTCCTGGCACCAGGCAGCAGTGAGTAGGGGTGAAGATCTATCAATATGAACCAAGTAAAACAGGATTTGTAGCCAGGCAGGGTCTGCTGCTGTTTCACCTCCAACCCTCTTAATCTTACTGTCTTAAAAAACATGAGTGCGCTGTGACTAATTTCAACAGTTTATAATGAGCCATTTGGAAAAATCTGTATTTTTTCCAAGGTCTCAAAATAGCAGAATCCAAAACACATACTGAATTCATTAGTTGCAGAACTTAATCAAGGGGAAAAAAAAAAAAGATTTGCAAAAATTCTCCCATCAGGAACCAACACAGCACAGCTCTTTGTAGTTCTGATGCTGAGTGATTTTAACAGACTCTGGTAAACAAGTTACATCAGTGAGTTAATTTCCAATTACATTAATAATACTGAGCAATGAATATGTTAAAATATATGCATTGTCAAACAAACCTCACGTTAAAATTCCATCCATATTTAGTCCGTTGTCAGCTCTTGCCTGTATCCTAAATAAAAATCTAGAGCTGATTTTTTGCTTGAATAAGGACTTTTGGACAATAATTCTTCTTTCTACTGCTTTCAACCTCTGTCTCTTTTTAGAAGACAATTTTATTCTCCAGGCACAATCCTCCTGCCCCTATGCATGAAAAGCTCTGAATCCCATAATAATCACTCTAAGGAAAAGAGCTGTATCATTCTCTCCTGCCTTTCCAATAAACTTCTATTTATACAACAATATTTATAAAGAAATCCATCTATAGTAATTTCTGATGGCACTCGACAAGGGTCAAGAGATTTTCACATTGTGGAAACAAAGAACTTCACTCAGCAAAGGTTCAACTGAAAGTACCTGGAGTTCAGGAGTGCTATCAACAATTATTCTGTAGAACAAACATGCTCTGTGTAAAGCCTTTGAAAAGGAAAAAGGTCAGGAAATCTGTCATTCTACAAGGATGATCTTAGTAGTATATAAAGGACTTCTCCAAAATGTGATCTAACATCTATTGAGAAAAACAATAGAGTACTGCTACTGAAATGTTACCAACTCCTTAGAATTGCTCATTATTGCCATGATGCAGATTATTTCTTCAAAAGAAAAGTTCTCATTTTGATTTGAGAGATTCAATGTTTTGCTCTCTCCTGACTGTAATGAACCTTTGACTCACAGGCTAAAGAAATTAAAGGGAGAAGGAAGAAACCAGAGTATGTGGGCACACAGGCAGGAGTGTGCTAAAGCATGGGTTTGGTGTGGGAGAGGTCTGAGAGACACAGCAATAGCAACATGGAAATGCAATATGGGCTTGGAAACTCAGGAAAAACCCAGAAAAGAAAAGAAAAAAACACCCCAGCCTCTTCCTTCTAAAACACATCATTGAAAGCGAATCCTTTGATGACAAATTTAAGATTTGAAACGGTGATTTGTTTGTCCCAGCCCAATTCATTAGTTCTGAGCAAGTGCCGTGGCCAAGAATATAAATTTCAGGGTGTTCTTGGCCGGTGAGAGGTGCTGCCTAATGGCAGGGAGTCATTTCCCTGCTCAGAAGCTCCTGGTTTCCGTGTGATTTAAAACGCCACCAGAAATAAAGGAATTATCAAGGCTTGGCCTTGATGTACGAGCCCATTTAAATCCCTGGGGTGAGACGCCGAGGCTGCTCTTCCAAACCAGCCTGAACGGGCTCATTAAGCAGTGCAATAATGGGCTGGGATTTGTTCCTGCAGCTTCGGGATGAAGCTGTAGTGGGTGTGCTGGGAAGAGCTGCTCGATCCCTGACAGCTGAGCAGAAAGGCTGAACAGGACATGGGAACCTCAAAGGCTGCAGGTGGAACTGGGCACCCACAGAACACTCCTCCCCGAGTCAGGGCAGGAGGAGAGTTAATTAGGATACTTGACATGTGTTGAAGGAATTTGGCTTCCCAAAGGTGTCCTTTGGGCAGAAGTATTCCTTCCATGGCTGATAGTCCAAACTTGCATGTCCAGAGCTGGGGATCGTGGTCCATGACTGTTCTGTTCCTCCAAAAATGAGACCACCTGCACCTTTGGGAGGTCAGGAAATGGTGGGGCTTTTGTTTGGTTCTATTTTGTTTCATTTTATTTTGTTTATTACGTTTGTTTTCTTTGTTTGTTCTTACCTACATGGAAAAATAAAGGGGTTCAATGGGGCTGGAAAGATGAACACCACACCACAAAACTGGGAGAGCTGCTCCTTGCTGGGTGCTCCTGTATCCAGAAGCTGAGCAGAAAGAGGCAGAGGGGTAACATTGCTCTTGCAAACACACCAGACACTCGTGCTGAGCTACTCTGGAGCACTTGGACTGACATAAATTATTTAACCATGGACAAAGGAGAGGAAAAAGCCTCCAAGACTGTCTGGTCTCCAACTGCTTTGATATAACATTTTGCTATATTTTTTTTCTATTTCTTGAGTTTTCTGGTAAAATTCCCAGTGTAAACCATGGTAACCTCAGCTCTGTCCTAAGTAATCAGAGCTCTGGTGATTTTCCTTCAACATCTCCTTGGGGCTGGACCTGTAAGGCTGCCATTAATTTCTCCTTTGTTATTAACAGGTCTCTGTACAAATACTGAAATCCAGGCTCCCCATCTTACAAACATACACATGGACTTGTTACTTTATCATATGCACTGCAGCAACACTGCTGCCCAGGTAAGAGGAGGAGCAAGTACATGAGGTTTTGAAGAGCCTAGACTTGAATGTAAACAAGCATGTCTAATATTATGAGAGAAGAATCCAAAGGAAGTAGTAGGGGAACCACAGCTGGCCTCCTGAATGCAAGGGCTGTTAGTCAAATGGCTGCTTTCCTGTGTCTGGTCTCAGAGGTGTCCTCTGACTCCCTCAGCTCCCTCACTGAGTAGCTGAAACCCTTAAATAAAAGCCTGATAAATAATCAGTAGTAAATATTGTGCCTCTACTTTGTGCTCTGGACTCATCTGAGCCCCCACTGGTAAAGCTCACAAGACAATTGTGAAAAACTCTCCATCCAGCCCCACTAGAGACAGTGGAGAACTTATGGTGCTCTTCAACCATCTCCTCCATTTTGTCTCTTAACACATGAAACCCACTGAATACTTTTTAAGAGATACCTCTTCTGATAGGTCTTTCCCTTCTTGAACAATTGCTCTGTAATAAACTATTTTATCCGTTTTGCTTACATACTGTATTTCTGAAAACAAAACAATAAATGGCTGTAAAACCAATAAAATGGACCAGGCTGGTGGTTTATTGCAAACAAGCCAATACCATACACTGCAGCATATTTTTCAGCTCAATGCACCAGGATTCTTATTGTCCAGGTGACTGTTCCTGGCTGTAAATTGCAGCTCTATAGCTCTTTTCCAGCGCTCTCTAAAACTTCTCCAGGTTGATGTGCCTTAAAACACTCCTAGTCCTTGGACAAATTTATGGGGAGGATAAAGCTTGGTAGTTTCATGCCAAGGCGTTTTTAACTTTGCCAGCCCCCCTGGAAGCACTTTGAGAGGCTGCCCAGGGAGCACAGATTGCCCAGCTCAGCTGGGAGAAATCCCTGGGAAAGCAGCCCTTGGCAGACACAGCCCTGCAGGGAGCTGGGGTGGGCAGCAGGGAGAGAGCCATGGAACTATGGCATCCTGGTTTGGATCCAGGATTTGGGTTGGAAGGGACCTTAAAGCCCATCCAGTCCCACCTCCTGCCATGGCAGGGACACCTTCCACTAGCCCAGGTGGCTCCAAGCCCCGTCCAACCTGGCCTTGGACACTCCCAGGGATGGGGCAGCCACAGCTTCTCTGGGCAACCTGTGCCAGGGCCTCCCCACCCTCACAGGGAGGAATTTCTTCCTAATATCTAATCTAAATCTACCTTCTCTCAGCTTGAACCCATTACCCCCTGTTTTGATGCAGCCAGTGGACTATTTACTAACGTGTAGGGTCACAGTGCTCTACACCAGCCAGTTTGTCAAAACCAACTTCTTCCCAAGGAGGGACAGTCACCCAAGGCTGGTGTGGGGGCCTGAGGCTCAGCTGTGTTTGATCCTGTTTGTGAGAGCCCAGAGTGCAAACCAAACTATGAGCACACATCTGAGATCACAATTTCTTAAGATGCCTTTTTTATTTTTTGTGAACTCAGTGTTTGCATCTCTGAAATGGGCACAATAACATTATGCACACATTCAAAACAAGTGCATCCACTAATTACAAAACCTCACGTTTCCGACTGCTGCATAAGGCAAGTGTTTGATTTTTGATGAATTTGCTCAGTATTAATGCAGATGTTCTTTGTGCTGAAGCGATCTCCAGGTCTCTGCAGCACATGTGAAGTGGCAGTAGATTACTGGAATACATTTCTTTAGTGACTGTCGGAATAATTTCATGCCCAGGAGAAAGCAGCTTCCTTAACACACCTTCAATCTTGTCAGCAGCACTTCGAGCCAGCAGGACTTGCCCGTCAGTCTCTGACAAGCACAGTAGGGCAAGAAGAAGTTTAAAACAATCCCTTCTTAAACTCTGTGTCTCACTTTATTATGTTATGATAAAGACCAGCTCCTTTTCCTTGGCTGGTTGCTACAACAGCTGATTATTCCCAAATGAGGAATTCTACTTATTTTTTTCTGACAACTGTCACTCCAAATCATCAGTGACTAAAACCAGTATTGAGCACAGAAGACAAAGTTACCTCAGGGCTGGAGATGACCTCTGAGCCCAGATACTAATATAATTTCAGTCAATATTATAATTTATGCAGGAAGGACATTTCTCCCTTTGCCACAAGTCACTTCCTTATGTATAATTGCTGCTTTGCTCAGCACATGGCCAACCCAACCTGGGAGATCCTTGGTCTTCAGTCCCAGCTCCCATAGCATGTTATAAATACACAGATGGACTCCAGAAAATAGGCCTCATGTTTACAGGAGGAAAGTTTTGTTAAGAGAAAATACTTTGGGTGTTAACTTCAGGCAATAATTTTCCTGATCTTTTCTGAGTCTCACCTTTCATTTCAGCTTTGTGTTCAAAACGGCTTAAGATCAAATACACCTGATCCTATTACACAGAAATCCATCCTAGGCTGGCAAAAGATCTCAGCAAAGTGTGATTAGGGAGACATAAATATGATAATGAAGCTGTTACATCACATTTTTCTGGTTTGATATTGTGTGAGTTTCCTTTATTCATCTATTTATAGGCTCTGATGCACACACTGATGTAAAAAGAGGCCTTTATTCCTTGCCTTGGCTGATATAACAGGAATAGCTCCCCTGCCTCTTCTGTCCCATCAGCCATACTGTGGTGACCCCCTCAAATGCCACTCCAGTGTGTCCTGAGAGCCAGCAAGGTTTGTGAGGGCAACCCATTGCAGAGCTCAAGATCCTCCCCAGTCTCTCCCAGTGCCTCTCTCTGTGCAGTCAGTCTGACTCCCCTTCACCAAACCTGCTCTTTCAGTGGGAGATGATGGGGACACTCAGGGCAGCTGAGGACTCCCCAGTGTGACATCAGGACCTGAGCTTTGGTCAAGTGGCCAGCAGAGAATAAACTCAAGCATTGGGATACTTGTGACATTTGCTGTCACTGAGAAGGCCCTGCTGGGCTGCTGCCTGTGACACTGATGGAAAGGCAGCCCTGCAGTGGGAAGATTCTCCCTGCAGGCTCTTCACAAAACTTCAAGTAAAGTGCACACAGTTCTGCAAAGGAGGAGAGAAATCCTCAAGGGCAGAAGTGTCACTGAAGTGAACTTAAATCACATGAGTGATAACTCCACTGGGAGAACAGCAGACATCAGGCATCAGTGTGCTTGCTTAATATCCCCTGTTTTGGAATATTTCTGCTGTCAGTAATTTTGCTCATCTGCTGGGCAGCCAAGAGCATGAACAGAATTGCTCTGAGCAGACTAAAGCCACGGACCATTGCAAACAGCCTCTAACAAGAGCACTTGCCAAGCACCTGAGACTGATGATTCATCATTTTTTCCCCACTTTTTATAGATACCTGGCTAACAGTGCCAGATTAACAGTCCTGGCAACTAAATTCCTCCATCCCTCTCAGAGGCAGATCTGCACAGCAGCCCTCAGCTCGCCCCTCTCCTCTCACTTATGAGGAAGATGCTCCATGATCTCCCTCCTTGGATGATGGGCCTTTTCCCCCCACTGGCTGTTGCTACTGGAAAAGCATAATCTGGGTGCACCAAAGAGTGCTAAACTTTTAGGACACATTTTTATGAACTAGGGAGCAAAGCGGGCTGGAAAGGGAGGCAGACCCACAAATGCCTTTTGCTAAAGGTTAAAAGTTGCAAAGCCAGAAATAAACCCCAAATCTCATGAGCTCAAACCTCTGTTGACAAGGCTGACAGTTCAGACCAGGGCTTGATCAAAGACTGGAAGGTTTTCCCCTGTTATCTGCATTTAAGATTTTTTTCCCCTCAGTCTCCAGAGATGTTGCCCCTAAAATCATTTTGGCTCCCTGCTCTTTGCACAGCCAGTTCCTCTTGGAGCCCTTCCAGTGTTACCTGCTTCAAATCTACATTAAATGGTGTATTCTTGTCTTTAAACAGGAAACTGTTCATAACTTAGCCCTCAGCACAGTGAACCTCGGTGGCATCCTGCAGTGACTTCAGTGCCAAACTGATCCATAGGCATCAGCTTTTCTTTCCTAAATCCCTGGGATTCCTCCCACTTGACCACTTTCATGGGAGGAGGAACCTCAATAAAATCCTAGAATATCTGCTTGATCTTCCTTTAAAATTTGCTCTAGTATCTCTGCTATGACAATTGAAAAATCTAGTTCTGATTTTAAGTTCACAAGTGACAAACTCTGCTTTAGACCTACTTAAAAAGCACCACCAAAAGAAACCCAACAACACCAAACTTATATTTTTCTCTACCTTCTCTTTCACCTAAAATGAAACAAAATAAAACCAGGCCAGACCCTACTCTACTCAAACACTGACCAAGCCAAGCAGTTGCTCAACAGATTTGTGAGTGAAACAGCTGTGAAGCTTAGACTGATTTCTCTGTCTTGGAAATAACTGCAGCAACCTGTTTTGATAAAAATCAAGAACACAACCCTGACATTTAATCTCAATATGTAGCTGAGCACACAACACAACTTTGGTCCAAAGGGCACTGCCTGTGCTCCCTCAGGAACACCCCTCCGAGCCCCAGAATCCTGCTTTTGGAAGCTCATCAGCTTCAGGCTGCCAGATTGTAACCCCCTGATAAATACCTGTTCCAAAAGGAGGAAAAAAAATCCACCCACTCCTGAATTAATATTGATTTCATGGCAATTGCTTTATATTCCCACTTACACAGACTGCAGGTCATTGAGGGAGAGGATCCTCAGAAAGCAAAATGAAAACAAACTGACATCCAGCAGCAGCGAAAACAAAAGTTTCCCTAATAAGCAATAATGATTTAGAAGACTGCAGCATCTCTAGTTACTCCATAGTGTGGGAGAAATATAACCCTGCTTCTCTTTCTCTCAGCAGCTCATAAATCTATCAGGGGCTACACTTAACTTGAAGATCAAACAATCAGCAGATACTGGTAAACACTGAAGCTTCTTCAAAGTTCATGAGGAAAAAAAGCCAAGAGTGGCTTTTTTTTTTTTTTCCCTAGCACGATCTGATGTTTGAAGTATAATGACAGGATCTTCAGATTAGGCAGCTCTCATAATCTTTTTAGCCCTATTTTTCTTATATACTGTTATTAGCTGACAATTGCTCTCAGAGTACATCATCTCCCCTCACACACACCTCCACAAAGCACATCAAAGCCAGGAGTAACCCAGGAGAGCATCAAACCCACTGCCCCAGGAGTGCATTCAGCAGGGCTTTTGTGCAGCCAGAGCAGCTGGATGTATCTGGTGGAGTTGCTCCACAGTCTACCCAGAACAAACTGATTTCACAACAGAGCACTCTTTGTATTTTATAGATGCAATTCTCATTATGTCTGTGTTCCTTGTCCTCTCTTTGGGTCCTCTGCTCTTCTCAGCCTGTATTCCTCTTCTATTTTTCATTTTTCCTACCCTTCTATTCTCTCTTAGCTCTATCTCTGTATTACTTTTGCACAGCAGAGAGTGGGGCTGCTTGTCTTGCTGCAGCTCAGATGGGATCTCTCTGCTGTGGTTATAAGGAAGCCAATGGGATCTGATTTATTTCCAAATCCCCCAAACAGATCTAACTGCATTTAAATTCTGGTTCTTTTCTTTACACCTGAAATCCTTATTTTCTCTCTCATTATGTTCTCAAACTAACAGGAGAATAATGAGAAGGCCCTTTCAGCATTTGGGTTCTACCCTGAGTTTCCTGACGAGCCACTTCCAGAAGTTCGTGTCTCTCTCAAACCAAAATGGGCACTCACCTCTCAAAGCCCCTTTGACAAGTTGTGCTCAGCTGCTGCTTTCTAAGCACCAGTCTACACCATCAGAAATACAACTGTACTTTCATGGGGAACACACAGCAGAACATGAGGGAATGCCTGGCTAAATGAGGCACAGCATTTGGAAGTGGTTAACCTGTCCAACTTTGATAAAACGATTGATATTACAATTCTGAGCACCAGCATTTGAGAAACTATCCTGTGTATGCAGAGGATAAAAGCACCTGAGGTCTCTCAGTCAACCCTTTCGAGTGGTAAGTCCCTTAATTTTTCCAAATCTGGATTTAGAAGTCAAATTCAAATTTTAATGCAGCTGAAAGCCCTGACCCCTTCCTAGTGCAGGATAGCTCAGTCCTGTACTGGAGCAGGAGGCAAGAGCTGGCCATGATGTTTGCAACCTTTTCCTTTGCCCTCCTTAATGTTTTATTAATATTTCATATTCCATGAAAGCAGATTTTCCTTTGTGCCTGGCATTAAGTGCTGATCAATATTCATCTTTGATTAAAACGTCTGAGAAAGGGACAGAAAGAGAGAGCAAGAGTGAGACCGGAGATAGGATTTACAGGAACTTCAACAGAGCTCCTAAAACTGATGCCTTAATGCCCTTCCTGCTCTGGAATATCCATGACCAGTTCCCAGGGGCCAGCTTCCCAATGCCCATTAAAGACAATGGGCACAGTAATATTAAAAACTCTCTGAGCTGATGGCTCTACCCTGCTGACAGTGGATTGGCAGCACCTGACAGATGATTAGAGCTAAACTGCCGAGCAAAATGCAAATATGCCTATGCGGAAATGGAAAATTACCATAAAAAATCTTTAGGACTGCAGGAAACTTCAAAGCTAATTTGGGCATTCAACTAAAACTCCCGTGTCCCTGTTAGCAATGTCAGGCTGCTCCCTCAGTTATCCTTCTAATTAGAGCAGCCTGGACAGGGGCAGGGGAGAGAGAACAGCTCAGGTAACAAAATTACACGGGTTAGGAAGCTGGGGTCTGGCTGATCCAGGACTGTTTTAATTTAGACTCTCCCTTTGCTGGGCACACACGTGGAGAAGACTCATCTACTCTCTCTCAGGTTATTTTTTTGGGTACTTAACAGTCAGAGCCAGAGCGGGTGTGATCATTTCTGCTGTGTGACTACAACTGCAGCTGCACTGTTCTCACTTTCAGGTACTAAAGTTCAAGTGTAAAACACTCTGTTCTCCGTGTAGACATTAACAAAGGCTACATATGCATTAGCAGAACTGAAATCCTGAAATCGCTGGAAATAGGTTACAGTGTTTTAGCTGCTTTCTTCACACGTCCCTTTAATGTAGAGAACCACTTCACTTTCCAGGTAAGATCCGTGAGTCATTTCAGGATAATTTAAAGCTGGGGCAAATCCAACCTTCCCTTTGCAGCTGAAGAAAATACTCTTGTCACAGAGAAGCCTCCTTTTTTATTTATTTTTTTTTTTCCAGGAAAGGGATGAAGAAAGAGATTCTTTGGAGAGAAATTTGGGTACAGTTCTTTGTCTGCTGTGTATCAGCAACTACACACCAGTGTCACTGTAACCCTTACTCACTGCTAGTAAAAGCTGAGCACAGTTCAGTGAACTACTCAGTCCTCAGCATTTCAGTATATCCATATATATGTTGGTACATCCACAGAATGGGTGTCTTAAGTAAAACCTTCAGCAAATTTGCTCTTCAAAAACATGGAAATTCAGGATTACTTCCTAAGGTTATGGAAATCACTGCTTAGTTGGCTGGAACTGTTCTAGTTCCTACAAGTTGAGATCAAGCCCCAAATCTCCAGGCTTGTATGATGTAGTCCCTCAAGCACATAATATTGGATCTTCCCTGGCAAAGAATGGCTTTATTAATGACCACACAGAAAAGCCATTTAAATAAGATTCTCACTGCTCTTTAAAGCCCAGATTCTCTTAGGGTAAGGCTGCTGAAACAACTTTCTGAATCATTACTTTAGGTAACTATCAATTGCCAGTACTTCTCTGCCCATTTTTCCTCCAGGAAAAGCATTGGCCATCTAAACACAGAGCAATTCCAGCTGCTTCCCTGCCAGGGGCAGTGCCAGCCCTGGAGCAATCCCAGTTCTGGAGCAATCTCAGTACAGGCAGTATTGGTAGGATTATTTTCAATACCTAGACCAGTGATTTTATTTCCTTCTGTATCCCCTCTGTGCTGCCCCAGAGTGTGGGAGCTCCAAACATCCCTGAAGAAAAACACCCCCTCCCAAAAGTGCTCCCTCTGCCAGCAGGCTGAGCTGACCATTAATAGGAGCAAAGGCTCCATATTTGCATTTGGAATTCCACATTTAGCTCAGTAATTTCAGCCCATCACATAATCCCTTCTGCTCATTACATCTGCTGTGTGAGAGGAAAAAAAAATGAGCAGGAAATTGCTGCTTTATAATAATCTGAGAGCTGCTCACCCGACAAGCTGCAGTGCTGGGGAGCATTGTGGGAGCTTTATATTCAAACTAGGAAGTATTAAATATTATACAAGTTGTTTGCTTGCAGTTCATGTCAAAGCAGGAGGGCCTGGGCTAACCCTTGGAGAGAAGAAAAGGGAGAATAAATAGATCATCAGCTGCTGCAGAAAATGTCCTGCCAGTGATCGTGGATTTATGAATTCATACAGGGGCACATCTCCACACTGAGCTGAATTGTCTAGTCATTTTAAAGATAAATATTGCAGATGGGTGAATAATTCACTTGTACAAATGTTCACTGAAAACAAATTAACTGGCTTGTGTGTACAGGTAATGTGAAATCGTAATAGTTATTTCACTGAATGTTTGAGAAGGCAGTTACTAGAATTCATCCAGCCTGTCTCAGTAAGTACCTAAGCTACAAAAATCTTCAAAAACCATCTTTAGAGTCTTGTCCAATGTTAACTTGCAGGTTCCAAAGGGGATGTTAATTAGATTATCACAGTGTGCACACAGAACACTGCAGCTGGGACAGCTGGCAATGATCTTTCCAGAAGTAAACACAGCTCTGTATGTCACACAGAAATGTCAGCACCAACACCTCTTTACAGTCAGATTGGAATAGAGGGGATTTTAAAATACAGACATGAGGGGTGTTCCCAGCAATTCCCAGGAGCTGCTCCCACTGTGCCCCCACCACCAAGAGGAAGATGCTGTGCTGGCTCCGCAGGCATTTATCACCCGCCAGATTAAGTCTATAAAAAGGGGATTATGGGCAGTCCATTTGCAGCACAACACAGACATAAAACTATAATAAGTTACTGAGATAATGAGGCAGCAGGACATAAAAACTCCTGCATACAAAGAGAGCCTGTGCTCTCAGAACCAACAATTCACTGGGAAGCTCACCTTCCCTCCCAGCCTCTCCATAACCACCTGGGCCGTTTCCTCCGTCTCATTTAGGAGTATTCCCAGAGGTTGGGAGTTAAAAATATAGTTATCTGCTAAGCTGTCAGGGTGTTTTTCCTCTAAAATCCTATTACCTTCCCCGTGGCAGTCCCAGCCCCTGCTCAGAACAGGGGTCCAAGCACAGCTCCCCCAACACAATCTCAGCACAGCTTTGAGCCTGTTGATTTTACTAACGACCTAAGGGGACACAGACAGACCTCAATCTACAAATAATTAATTGTTCCTCTTAATTCTGCTTGAAAAAGCAACAAAACACAACGAGGAAGGAGAGCCTTACCCAGCAAATGCTCATTCCTAGAATCTGAACATACTATAACCCTTCAGGAAAAGGTTGGTCGATCAATTTGATCAAAAGAAAAAAATCCCCCCTCCAAAATGGAGTCTCATCCAAACAATACCCTCAGTCGTGAGCTGGGCTATACTGGAAATGTCCCATTTTATTTTTCCAGCTTCCCTTTCTACTTCTTTCCTCCTGCTCTTTGAATCTGCCCTGATCCGAGGGGGAAAGCCCTTAATCAAATGTAGCCTTTGCTAAAGGAATACTTCTGAGGCAGACCTGTGTAAATATAGAGTATCTCAATTACCCTCCAATAGCTGTAGCATTTGGGGTTTGAAATGTTTCCCTCCACCATCCTATCCATCACAGAGACCATTCAAAGGCCCACAACACCCTAATAACAGGAAAGGCATTTTGGGAGCACAGCCGAGCTGCCCGTGATATACAGCAAATGCTCAATGGAAATATTTTATTTTCATGGCAGCCAATATATGAGACACAGCTACAGGGATTTAAATATGATACTCAGGCTCATTAGTAAAGCAAGCACAGATAACAAGGATTTACTGAATGTTACTGTCTGACTTGGCCAGCTTTCCCAGAGGGATCATTAAGATGCTAAGAAAGTTTTTTGTCTGTATTTTTGGGGGGAATTAAGTCTGCTCTCAGGAGTTCCTGCATGTTCAGCAAAAAAAAAAAACAACAACAAACTTTCAGATATTTGAGTTGTGCTTGGCCAAAACTCAGACAAGCAGCACTTCTGTGTGAAGGACTCTTTAAACCACTGGCCTGTGGGTACTTTGCCCCTGCTGCCTTCAGCCTGGTGCTCCCTGGCCCTGCCCAAGGGCACCAACAGCCCCAGGGCCACCTGTGGCACACACTGGGACCTTTGCTTCCAGCAAAGGGCACCCAAAAACCAGCTGCTGCCAAAACCCACAGCAAGAGGTTCTCCACACCCTCCTTGCAGACACCAACCCCCCGTTTCAGCCCATGCTGTCCCTGTGACCATCACCAATCCCCTGCTGCTGGCCCGTGTGGCTTCACACCTTGGGTTATTTTTACATAAACATAACCCCTGAAAGTGGCATCACCTGCATTTTGACAACTAACCAGTGAGGTATGAGATTAGCTTGGGCAAAAATTCCCTTTTTTTCCCCCCAGCACATAAGCACAGATTTTCTCTATCACACTAAGTCCAGATTCCCTGAGCTTTGCAAGGTCCTTTTGACCCATATTTTTATCCTGCACCTTCTTACCCTACATTAGTATAACATTCAAATGACAAGGCACATAAAAGTCACTTCTGATACTTCATTAGTGGGTCTGCAGCATATAGAAGGTCTAAATTTTTTTCCCTCTCAAGTCCTGAACAGGTGATGATGGTTTTTATGTGCTTGAACTGCAATGTGCTCCTCATTGCCTTTAATCTGCCTTTGCAGATCAGTTCAGGAAAGGTTGATATCAGAGAAGTGTTTACTTCAGCTTAATTCATTAACGTTTATGAAGTGCTGTCAAAATACAAAGTGTTGTATGTTTAGTGAGGGTGACTTTAATATTATTGTGGCTTCAACTAATACATAAATAATCATGGGACAAAGTGCTGTCCAATAACTGTCATTGTGGCTTTATTGCATCTACTTAGAGCTCATTTTTGTCCTTTGATTATATTACAGAACTTTGTTTGCCTGTGTACAAGTAAAACTCAATCCAACCTGGCTCTATATATCTTCTTCAGGCTGCCTGATGTTCACAGGTTTTCAAGGTTTTTAAGGTCAACATCAAGTCCTTTTGAAGGCAGGAGTTTAATTCATGGCACAGACAGCCAGGTTTGCATGGAGAGCCACGAGCTTTTATTAAACCAGTGAATACACTTGAAGAACAAAAAAACCTTTTGGGCACACAAGCTCTTCTTTAAGTCAGAAACTTTGCATTGTGCAGAGCCACAGAGCACAGCTACAGCTGCATCACTGGTGCATTTGTACAGGGGAAAACTTGAACAGAAACCATTTCATTTCTGAAAAGCAGCCATTTTCCCCCAGAATTACATTAAAAAGAGAAGAGATTTCTTTATCACTCTGTTAGGTCAGGGAGGGCACATCTTCATGGTGCCAGGGAAGGAGGTACAGAGTCAGAAATAGCACTGACCCAGCTCAGCACCACACAAATACCAGCCTGGCCCTGAATTACACACCTGTACAGGTGCACTGGTGAAACCAGCCTGGCTTTTGATGTGGTTCTTCTCACAGTTCTAGAATGATCTCACCCTTTTAGGTCAGACATGGCCTAAATTTGATAGTGGGTAAGGATGGGGCAGTGTCAGCAAGCTTTGCTTTGGGTCAGTGGCACAGCCTGGGCTGGGCTGGAGCACAGTGGTTGGATGGTCCATCCAGTCTCTGCTCTGGTCCTGTCTATAGGATAAAAAAAATGCCACCCTCCCATAACACACTTCCTCATTTGGGGGTTTCTTCTATCTAATCATTCTTCCACCTAATCATTTGTTCATTGGTTACAGGGATCATCAGTAATTTGCACTCCTTTTAAGTTCCATTTCAAACTAAATGGATCTTCTATTGCAGTCACTTGGGGAAAAATCAGTTTTCTGCCTAACCAAGACTTCACATCAATCAGGTTAATAGGAGCGTTAGAACATTTCCTAATTATAACTACAAACATTTGTAGGCTTCCTGGTGATGAGAGCTCATCCCATGCCATCATGTTAAATCACTTCTGGGCTGGCTGACGAGCAGAGCACAAACCCCAGGGATGGCAGCAGCCCTTCAGCCTGCCCTGCACTGGATGGGTGATGGGGAGATGTCACAGGGGTGGGCAGAGAGGTGGAGCCCCCAGGCAGATTCACAGGGGTGTCACTCCCATTCAGAGCTCTTTCCTTGTTCCCCTTAATATCCTGACACCAGTTCCAGGGCAGCCCCTTGCCAGGCTTTTCCAGCCTTGGGCTACGGCACTGAGCTTACAGGGAGAGCAGGGGAGAGAGGTCAGGCTGGAAAAGAAGAGCACTTGCTGGCTTCAAGACCAGCAAGGAAACAGCACAGAGCCCTTAAGTCTCAAGTCTATAAATTAAAAAGAAAACCCAACAATATTTATACCAAAGGCATTTGAAAAGTGATATGATGGATCTGATTCATTCTGCTCCAACCAAACACTCAAGTGTATGAAAAAATCCTCATAACATGCTCATAAACCCTCACTCATGGTAAAAGCACAGGCCAATATATCCCAGCACTCTCCCTGCACACACATAGGAAGGTCATCTGTGGGAAGAAATACAATTATTTCACTCCCCAGATTCATTTCAGAATTTGCTTAACTTAATAGAGAAGTGGCATAGAATAGCAGAAGATAATCTGTGGTTACAGATATCACTGCCCTGCCCTGTGTGTTGGTGTGTCCATCAGAGAAATTCAGTTGTCCCTTATTTCCAGTGCTTAGCAATAATTTTCAAACACAAAATGCATGATCACCATATATGCCTTTAAGGTACATATTCTCACATCTTTCTCTAGGACTCACCCACTTCTTTCTCATTAATACAAACCGAGCTAAGAGATTAAAATTAATGTACCAGTTACAAACTGCCCCGGATCCATTAATCTCATAACAGTCAAAAGTATCCCAAAAAATACTGCAGATCTTGAGTTGGGTTTTTTAAAGTGCTATTAATAGTAGATACTTATCAAAAAGTACCTAGCTGGCACATACACTTGCACCTTCTTAAAGTTTAATAACTTCAATAACTTGGTTTCAGTTCAGCTTTCAGAGCCTGGGAGGAAGCTCTCGTTGGAGCCCTTGCCTGAGGCTTTGCACTGGGGAGGTGTTGGCTGAGCAGGGGAACACCATCCCTATCAAAGGCAACAACCAGCTCAGCAGTTGCTCCACGTTGGAGGAAAGTCCCCAGAGAAGCTCACTTGGATTTTTTTTCCTCAAAGCCATCCTGATTTCCCTGCAAAGAGCACATCTTGCTGCAGACACTGACTAGGATTGTCCTGATGGTAATCACAGAATGGTTTGGGTTGCAAGGGATCTTAAAGTTCATCTCATTCCTCTCCCCTGCCATGGGCAGGGACACCTTCCACCAGCTCAGGTTGCTCCAAGCCCCATTTAACTTGGCCTTGGACACTTCCAGGGGTGAGGAGTCCACAGCTATTCTTGGCAGCCTGTTCCAGGACCTCACCACCCCCACAGGAAAGAATCTCTTCCCAATATCCCATCTAGCCCTGCCCTCTGGCAGTGGGAAGCCATTCCCTGTGTCCTGTCCCTCCATCCCTTGTCCCCAGTCCCTCTCCAGCTCTCCTGGAGCCCCCTTAGGCACTGGAAGGGGCTCTGAGGTCTCCTTGGAGCCTTCTCTTCCCCGGGCTAAGCAAACACAACTCACAGTGGTTGTGCAGGTGCTGCAGGACCCTGGGTCCTGCCACCACCCCTGGATGAAGGAGACCCCCTCTGTGTTGCCCCTGAAGCTGCTCTGCTGGCTCCAGCAGCAGTGGGGCGGGGGGGCTGTTTGGGCACAGGGGCTGCTTGGGTTCAGGTCCTGGGTGACACAGAGAGGGGACTGGGCAAATGGCACATGGTGATGGCACTGCCTGTGCTTCTGTGCCCTGAACACAGCCTGCAGGGAGGTGGAATTCAGGATCAGCTCAGCACTGACCTCCCCGTGCTTCCACAGGACTCGATTCATTCTCATTACAGAGCCCAGCGACAACAACGCTGAGTCCTCTCAAACAGCTGCTCCAGGTGTTTGCAGAAGCCAGAGCAGGCTTTAGCTCTAGTATTTATACAGATAATGGAAATTTCTCTGCCAAACCTGACTCCTGAATGTCTAATAAATATTACAGTCGGGGTCTAATCCCTTGCTGCTGCCTCTGTCCTCCTGCACGCGACGGGAGGCTCGGCCCAGGTTCTCACAATTGCAAAGGACTGCACAGTGTGGGAAGGATGGAATCTCTCCTGCTGTTTTTTGTTTGTTGGGGCTTGGGGATTTGGCTTTTTTGGGGGCAGTTTTGTTCTTTTGGTGGTTTTGGTTTTTTTTAAACTGAGATGTAATTACTCAAGACAGAACTTGCAAAATTTGTACACAGACTCTGTGAGTGTGTTCTTGAAACAAGTAATGGATCAGAAAACAAAGGACAGGTTCTTAAGCTGCTTCCAAATAGGAGGGGGAAAAGTCAGTATCCAAAGCAAGACATCCTAAAGGCTCCATCCATCTCAGTTGTTTTCTTCAGCTTCTCCCCAGACCAAACTCATTTGTTTCCCACATTTACCCACTGAGATACTTGCATGGAAAGTAGGACCTTTAATTCCTGAAATACTCTCTATTGCTTACTCCTCAATTAAAAATCAGTCTGACTTGCCTCAGAAATTGTTCAGTTGTATCATGGAGAATGATGATTTCAGGAGCAGATGGGAAATAAGCAGGAAGAACAGATAAACTCTTTAAGAAACAAGGATTCTGTTTTCATGCAAATTCTGTTTAATAAGAAAAGTTGAGAAGAGATCTGAACAGAAAAGACTGGATGTGAGGAGCTGCTCAAAACATAATTGCTTCTCAGCATAATTCTTCTCAATCTTTCCTGGCAACTATAAACATTTCCTTAAATATTCTTCCCCCCCCTTCTCTTGCAGTATTTCCCACTGACTTTAATAAAGTGCTGCGTAACCATCTGAGTGTGAGAAGCATTTGAACAACAAACAGAAGTTACTGGGAGAAGAAAAAAAGTTTTTCATTGCTGGCAGGTGTTTCTAAGAGCTTTTTACAAAGTTTAATTTGGTAGTTTTTCAAGCTGACTCACATTCCTGTGTAATACAGATGCCTCTGATGCTGTTTCTCGTGTTTTATACCTACGAATGTGCATGTCCAAGGGGGAGTGCACACCCACAAAATCACATTTTGCTTCTCAGATGAGAAAAAGCTTCTGAATTTTTGAAAGGAAACTGCACTGGCATCATCTTAAAACAACTGAGTCCCCCCCATTTTTTTGTTTTCTCAGACCTAGCAAAATAATAAACTGAGACATTAATTGGGAGGGCACTGGAAATCATCACATACCTTTTGGTCTTCGGAAACTAGGAACTAAATTACTGTAATTGGCAGTTTATTAACAGGAAAATTATGCTAAACAACTTCATGTTGCTGTCAGGATTTATATTTGGTAAGCTGTGAAGATGGGGCCCTTGGTGTAACATTTGCATTTTCTCATTTAGAAAGAACAATGATAATAGATGAGTGAAGCATGTACAAATTATACACCAAAGAACATTTGCACGGCAGTAAAAAGGCTATCTTGATACTACAGTGATTAAGCCTGTTACTCATTAAGATACAGTATGGAGTAAGGGGGAAGGGGAAGTAAGGAACACATTAACCTTTTTTAAAGGCATATATAAAGTGAACTTCAGTCCAAAACATTTGAATTTTGAGCAGAAATAGATTCTACTAGCAGCTGATTATACTGCATTTATTATGCAGTGTTAGTATCAGGGTTTTTTCCTGTACTGGATGAGGTCTAAAGATGTAATGATGACAACCTCTGTTGTTACCCACACCTTTATTTTGGCTGCTGCCTCCCCAGACTCTTTGCCTGTTCATGCCCTGTTTCTCCTGGAAAGCAGAGAGCCCTGTGCATCATGTCAGGGACATGAGCCAAGCAGCATTCCTGGAGAAACCTGCAGCACTTAGTCCAGAAACCCTTTTTTTTTGGATGCTTGTCTCTTATCAGGAATTTCCACTACCCGTCCTGATGTCTTAGCAGTTGACATTCTTCAAAGAGGGATGACTTTAAATATCTCCAATTCCTACAAGCGAGGGAGGATAATGGCAAAGCAGGAGAAAATTGGGTCATTTTAATGCCCTGATGAAAACCAACAGGGACAGTGACATGGGCTGCCTCTGTGAAACCAGGACACAGAGTCCTGCTCTCCATTTGTGCAGAGCTGTCTTCTCTTCCAGGAAACTCTGAAGCACAGCAAGTTCAAATAAGTTATTCAGGAACTCCAAAATTTGACTGGCCCGAGGAGAAATTTGTTGGCTTGAAGGAGATGTCATTAGGATTTGATCAGTCCCTTGTACAGTGGCAGTGTCAGAAGTTTTTCATTCTGTACCACAGCCTGCAGGCAAGACCTTACACAACTGCCCTCCTTAACCATCCTTAGTGACAGAGATGAGCTGTGAGAAATTTGTGCAAGCCACAGATGAGGAGGAGTAGTTGCAGCAGGAAGACTGTTTCCATGGCTGTCACAGGGTTATAGTCCCAGATGTTTGTCTAACCTAGATCTGAAGCCTTTTAAAACATACTGCATGGAGAGGGTGATGTCTTATTTTAGCACCATTCCCACCTTTTCCTATCCTCAGCACTAGAAAAGCTGTTCCCTGATGTCTAACCTGGCTCTCCTTCAGTATGAGCCTGTTGCCTCTTGCCACGAGGGAAAACAGATTATACCCATCATTTCTGTAGCAGCCTTTTCCACCCTTGGAGACACTTACAATTTCTATCCTGGCTGTCTGTCCATGTTTTAAGCAATGCCAGTTAAAACCTCCTCACCAGTGCAGTGGAACTGGCCACAGGAGTCAGTGGGAGCAAGAACAACTCTTAAATGCTGCTTCTCAGAAAAATTTGGTTGTGGTTCAGCACAGGACATTTGGTACACTGGTACAACAGGAGCAGCATCACCACAGAGTAAGCAGCAGCTGTAAGCTGGAGGAAGGGTTGCTAGAAGGTGTTTGATTAATCTGTGGTGGTTTTGGTGCTGGTGGGATGCAGAAGCTGCACTCTGGGGATGCTCAGCAGAGCAGCTGCAGGGTGCCCTCACTGCACAGATGTAACTCACAGACTGAAATAATTACAATGAATGAGGCATATGACAAATTTGGCCTCATTCTTCCCCTGTGGAATATCCTCCAGCACACCCTGTTTCCTCAGAAATAAGGCACTGTCCAGTTTTGTAGCTGTGAGTGAGCGGGGCTGCCTCAGCCCCTCCCTGCTCAGCCCAGGCTGGGTGGCTCCAGCCCAACACATGTATTATGGATCACATCTCCTTCCACCACACTAATCCCTGTGCATTACCTTTGTATGCAACAACTTGTACATAACAATATAGAGCTCGCTTTCCCTACATAATTAGTTCAGAATCCGATCCCAACATCTTAATTAGGGCTGACCCCTGGAGTGTTTGACCCAACATCATCCACCAGCTCCAAAATACGGTTACATCCACACTGTACATAAGTATCCTCCTAGCAGCTGTCTGAGTAATTTCCATGTCATTCTCCTCTTCTAACACAGACAAGAGCAGCAATCCCTGGGATGCTGCTGCAGCCCCACAGCCCTGGCTGCCCTACACGTGGTTGTGCTCTCATTGCATTCCCAGGTTACACTCACTTGAGATAACCTACTTAGTTAAACTAGGCTGGCTGCAGCAGCATGCAACTCACCCTGGACTCGCCACCTAATTATATTCCCAGCAGATTTCCTGGGAAAGATTTCCCTAAGCTCCCTGCAGTCACTGCCAGCCAAGCTGAGTAACCTCTCAGCTCACAGGGATCCGTCTGCAAGGGCTTCAGTGACACCTTTATCTCTGGCAAAGACGCCAAAAGAAGGAGCTGGGGAGCAGTGGAGATCACAGGCTGAGTGTGGACCACAGAAAACCCCCCCACATTTGCAGACATGAAACACTGCAGCGGGGAGCAGCAGCCAGCGGGGCTGTATCGCTGAGCAGCAGGCACGGCCCGGTCCCTGGAGCATAGCACAGCCTTCCTCCAAGGAAAGCAGCCCATACATTATGCAAAGAATTTACTGTTGGTTTTGAAATACCGCCTGATAGGAAGAAGAATGAAACACGTGTCAGATGTAAGCCACAACACTTAAAGTGCTGCTGGAAGAAACGCAGACAGTGCAGCAAGAAGGGTGATATAAAAGATGAGTAGACCGACATCTGTATTTTCTTTTTCTTTCTTTTTAAACAAAGCTTTTAAATGCACTTTGTTTCATTTTAAAGACCTGAATCCCACCTATAACTGTATAATGTAGTGCCCTCATTTTTGAAGTTAAGGCGCATAAAAACAAAGCCCAGCACCCAAAAAACTCCCCGAGCTGCTTTGGCAAAATCAGCATTCACCCAGGGAGAAGGCACAGGCCAGATATGTTGGTGAGCTGCAGTTTGGCTCCTGGTTGCCCTGTGCTCTGGGGAAGCAGAAGAAGAGACTCACCCCCACCTTGTTGCTGGAGTTAATTTTCTTTCCCCCCTCCATCAGATTGCAGCAGTCAGCAATCAGGTCCCAACCCTCATGTTGCTCATTCCCTGGCCAGCTGAGGGAGGACTCACTCATTCTGCTATTTCATCTCACCCTGAAACACGTCTCCTGCCCCTGAATTCCTCCCTATTACTGTGCAGGCAATAACTAACCTCACTAACCTTCCCTGCAACAGCAGTGGTAATTCAGCGGTGCCTGAGTTATGGGCAGGCCCTCACACCCTCTCAGGCTGTGGGAGTCCTGCCAGCACTTTCCCTGGGTATTTACTTGTCACTTCACTCCCATGGAAATTCCTCTATTTCCTTAATACCCTGAATTACCTGGGAACGTGGGGGCTGCCATTCATTTTTTGTCTCACGTCCTCTCTCGTGACCCCACAATGTAATGCCCTGTAAGAAAGGGGGTTGTGTACAAGAGGATTTCAGTGACAAGGATTTCAATTCCTTTAGCATTTCTACACTTGGAAGAGTGCACAAACAAAATGAAGCCAAATAGCCACAAAGATCTGTCTGTAAGCTGAAAAGCATCCCCAGTTTCAAGTGCTGCATCCCCCATTTAACAGACCAAAAATTAGAAAGGCAAAATGTGTGTTCATTACATTATTGAAAAGGCTGTTTGGAAGTCTTTCATTTGCCTAAGTCACTGATTTTCCTTTAATAATGGACACTTTAGCTATTACAAGGCTCCACATCCAAGCCTGAGGTATACACAGAACACAAACACATCCCTCTGCTTGCACATACAAGTACAGTTGTAGCCACTATGGCATTACTTTAAAAAAAACCTCTTTTCTGCATTAGGAAATCTGTGCTAAATCACATTTTAATTAACTTCATGTTAAACCTTGATGATACAAAGATCCTGGAAGTGGGCTACAAAGCCTTGTAGCCTCCAGAACAGGATGCTTGAAAGTAGCACAACATTTGTCTTCTCTGAAGACCTGACTTTGCCCCAGCATGATGTGGGATGGACCTGAACAGCACATGAGGGCTCTGCCCAGCCCCATTCCACCCCAGTTCACTCCAGTCCCATCCTGAGCTCCAGCAGCAAGAGAACAGAGTGATCCCCATTGCTTTCCAGAGCTGGAGCTGGTTCATGGATCCCACTCCAACCTGTCACACCAAAAGACAAAGCTCCTGTTGACTCAAGGAAGAGGAGGATTAGGACCTGTGGTTTTTCCTTTCATTTTGATTGTTTGCAGACCTCTCCCACTATAGTTACACTATTTGTGTATGTATTAGCCCTGAGACTGGGCTGGGTAATTAGTTTCTGTCAATAAAAGCAGCTGACAAGCCTGTTCAAATCCACACTGCCTTGGCCTTATTGTTTCATAGACATACAAACATCCTCTGCCTTCCAACAGCAAAAGGAGTTGCTTTGCTCAGAAAATCTTCAAATGTAGCCAGCCACACACCTCCACTGATTCCCAGCTTGGATTTACACAGACTCATAAAACAAAAGGAAAACCAATAAATGCTTCTCCAGTATTTCAATCCTCTCACTAAAACTGGGCAGCAGCTTGCCACGAGCTCAGACCCAGCTAGCCACGACATCTGGGGTTTGATTTGTGACACTGAGCACCCAGCTTTATGGAAATGGGAAATTTTAAGAACACTCCCAAACCATAAAGAATTTAACCACGTCCTTAATTTTACGCAGTGTCAGTGCAGGAGATTTAAAAAGCAATAAACAAACTTGTTACTGCAATAGAATCGAAGAGGAATCATAAAGTCACTAAAGTTACAGGGCTAAAATATGGTGAGGAGAATGGACAATGGCAACATTTATTCAATAAAACTCATTTATATGTAAAAGATTGAATAAAAATATATACCAGTATGCAGGCACAACAAATTATATAAGAGAAAAGAAAATGTTTTATGGGCAAGATGTTTTATATTATGCATGCAAACATCATAGCTGTATGGGCAAAGGTGTTAACCATCTGCAATCAAGCTGTAAAGTGCCAGAGAGGTGATGGGAATTGTGGCATCAGCCATACAAAGGATGACATCTTAACAGTTTTCTGTAATAAGCCAACTGCAAGAGCTACTCCTATTTACTATGTGTCTCCTTCTCCTGAGATATAAACCCAGTCCTCTATCTGCTTATGAAATCTAAATATCCAAAGGCCTTTTCTTGGAGAATGATGGGGTATTAATTCTGATGGCTGGGTCAAATTTCAGCCTGGGTAATTGCTTTCTGCTAAGAGATAGTTAAACTTATAGTTTTAATTTAAAGATGCTCCTCTAGAGTCTGCTGCCTGTGCTGTACTGAGTATGCATTCAAACAATCTCCACTATGGGAAGCAGTATTTTACCATGTTACTTGTGTCCTGCTAAGGTTTACCTCAGCTACTAAAATTACAAAGACCTTATTTAATAGGAAAGGTCACCTTTACCTCCTCTGCCACAAATTTGGCCCTAATATCTGTTACATCCGAAGATCTTTTGTGGATATTACCCTGACTCAGACCAACAGGTAGAAAGATGCTGCAGGTTTTTCCATTCAAATCCATTCCCAGTGTTAACATGGGGATGTGGCTCAGGGTAACAGCACTGCCACAAATGTCTGGGGAGCACCCAGACAGGTTGGCAATTGTGTTAACTAACCATCTCATGGCAATCAATCAATTAACTGAAGGTGAAAAACTAGTGAAGACGAGTTTGTAGATAAGAGTAAACAATCTGGGCTGGAATTGTGGAGGAGAAAGTGAAATTCCATTTCCAGGGCTGTCAGAGGGATTTAAACGATCACTCAGGAGAAAGGTTTTCTTTTTTTCCCTTTGTTTTTTCTTTTTTTTTCTCCAGGCTGAGGGTTTCCATAGATCTTCACATTGATCTGAAGTAGCCAGGGGCAGAAAAAGCCAATTTTGGCTGCATTAGCTTGTCTCCCTTCCACTCCAGCTTAACACAAAGAGAAATGCCACCCACACCCCAGAAGGACTCGGTGCCAAAGGCTTGCCTCAGAAAGCAGGATTCCAGCCAGGCACTTCAAATCTGAAAGTCAAATGCTTCCCCAAACCAGTGGAGGGAGAGCTCCTGAACTGGTCCCAGCCCACAGCCCCCTGCAGGCAGAGGCTCCAGGCGATGCCCACGTGCCAAGTGTGGAACAACTCACCCACGTGTAAGTGGAGTTGAGGGCTGGATGGTTTTTTTCCCCCACCTTTATTTTTTTTTTCATCTGCAAAGGCATTTATCTCTCCCCTTGCTGCCCAGACTTCTATGCTGTTATTTGGAAGCTCTAAAGTAAAATTCCCCACTATATAAGGTACCCTGGCAGGCAGGGCCCAGGCCCTGGGGTGAGCAGCAGCTCTGAGCATGGAAGGGGATCTTGCATGAAAGTGTTAGTTCTGTGCTGGTAAAGTCTCTGAGGGAGCTGCTCTTGTCCAATTCCATTCAGAAAATGCCTCAAAACCAGAACATTTTCTTTTAAACAGAGGAACTCTCCTTTTTCCCTCCAGCCCCCCATCCCTCAAACAAGCTAAAGAGCCCCTTTTCCAGCCCGTGGAACTGAATTTGCCTTTATGAGAGGAGTTCAAAGGCTCTGTGACCAAGGAGCCCTGGCCTGCTGCCTTCGAGCTCCCACAGAATCCCAGGGGCAGAGTGGTTTTGTGGGAGAGGACCCCAAGCCCCCACAGATGATAGATGGTGCTCAGTCCCCACTGAAAAGGGGTTCAGGACTGTTTTCTCCTGCGCCCCAAAATCAGCGGGAGCTGGAACAAGCAGCACCATTTCTGACTCTCTCCCTGTTTGCTCCCTGCACAGAGGTTATTCTGCCTCGCCTTCCTCCAGCTCTGCATACAACCAGCACAAAGTGCAGCAGCCACACAGTGTCATTTTTGTAATTAAAGCCCCTGACACCGACTTTCCTGTTTAACCTGCTGTATTGGAGCCACTCTCTGTTCTTCCTTTAATGTGGCTGCTGATCTTTCAAAGATCTTGGTTGTGTCTCAAAAGCCAGCTGGAGGTGGACTCTTCAAATGGAGTCAAAGAAAAATCGACGTGGGGAAAGTTAACTAAACTTTAACTCAAAGAAAAGTTTCCCCTTCAGTTTGGAGCAAATATTGAGACCTGCTTTATTACAAAGCCACTCTGCCACATCTGTCTGGCTTAACACATACACAGTTAATCTCTAGGCCAAAAAAAAGTTGAAACCCGGGAAAAAGAGAAAAAATGGTCGTCATAAATGTCATATTAAATGGGAAGATCACAAGTTGAGAAGCAGAAGGTTGGATTTTTTCTCGTATCTTTGTTTAATCACAGCAACTGTGTTCGTTCTGTAGACTGCAACACAATGGGGCCATCCCTGTTCAAACAGGAATGACTATAAAAACACCAGACAACCAGATCAAGAGACACTTCAGCGGGAAAGTAAATTCAGGTGGAGTGAAATCTATAGCACACTCTGCCTGCTGAGTATTCACACGTACAAAAATCGACGTTCAGGCTCAAACATAGAGAAAAATGCCATTGCACAAATGATCCTGGAAACTTCTGACTGTATTATGATAAAAACATGTTCTTTTGCTGGCGTGTTTGCAGGGGTGGAATAGTTCACCAGAGTTAAGTGCTCAAGGCAGGAATTTGCTCAGGAGTTCATCATCCTGGGAGACTGTGGGGTGCTGGTGTTTTAGGTAACTTCTGCGAGGGTCTGTCCTCTAAGGGCAGTTCTGTGCTGGCAAAGAGGTCACATCTGTCCTGGAGTCAGATTTAATGGCATAAATCTCCAAGTTCTTGCTGATAGAAGGCACCAGAAACAGGGCTACCCAAAAACCCTCTCTGCAAACTGAAGAGGCATCTGATAGTTACACGATAAGAAAATCCTTGATCTTTGCTCTTGTTGACAGAAATTACACATCTTGGGGCTGCACATATTTATGGAGCTTTAGACAAATAATAGGCACTATGGGTTGGTTTTCGGAGCTCTATTTGCTTTCAAATTTAGAGTAATGAATAAACCCTTGGGCACTAATTCTGGAAACTGAGCCTGCCTTATGAGATTATCTGCAGCTCAATAGTCAGGGGACAAGGGAAATAAAAGGATTCACATTACGAATTTTATAATGACTTACTGCTCACTTATCTGAAAAATAGTTGGAGTCATAATTAGCCAGCCTTTTCTGTGCTTTAAGGTGCAGAGATTTCTATCTGCTGCACACCTTAAAATTTGCATTTTAATGGGCTAAAGATGTATATCAGTAATAGCACCAATGGATGCTCTCTTATCACGAGTATTAATACAATATATAGCTTAGGAGACTCACCTACCCACAGTACAGCAGGTTTGATCAATAAAGAGCACACAGTGACCAAGGCAAGTCAAATCTAAATGTCACTGTACTGACATGCCTCTAAATAACAACCCCCAGGCTGCAGTTTGAGGTCAAAACCATAATAATGCCACGAACATGCAGATGGTTCAGCTGGCTGTGGTGAACACGGGGTTCATTTTCACTCGTGCAATTGGACGAGGAAAAGTTCAGTACAAAATGCAGCTGCCCATGGGTGGAGAACAGATTGCTCAGGAACAGACCCCAGAGTCCTAAGCATCATATTATGGATTTTTAAATACCTTTTTTTCAAGAAACAAAAGGCTTGACTTCAACTAAGGCAGAAAATTTTTCTGGTTCCTGTTTATTTTTAATTCTAGATCTGTAATAGAACTAATAACTGCTAAGGAGGTTTTTTTCCTTCAGCTTTTAGGAGCAACCCTAACCTTTCATGACCAAAAGGCAGAGCTACTTCTCCCTCAGTATAATTTCTACAACCACAGCAGCGAGGCAGGGAAAAGAAAATACATCTGGCAAAAGAAGCCACTGGTAAACAACCCAACATTATTTCCACAGCTCCCTTTGTGTGGTTTCCTGGGAACACTCTGAGCATCACCCAGCTCTTGGCCTGCACAGAACATCAGCACCACTGGTAACAGGTAACAGTTAATCCATGGCATTATATATTATTAGAAGCTAATTTCATGCATTTATATTCAGCTGTTTCTGCAACGAATTTAATCTGAGCAGGACAGTGAGAAATCCTGGTGAAGACCCAAGCTGAGAACAGATCAGCCACTGCAATGGGATGGAGAACCCTGAGAAAATATTTTATCTCCTCCTGTTTCAGTCCAACAGAGTCAAGGAAGAAAAACATGACAATTGTCAGCTGTGAGTGGCACCAGCATTGCTTCTGGATCCAAGTTACTCCAAGAGTTCAATGGAAGTGACTCTGCAGCTCGACAGGTGAGGTACCTTCCTCAAACAGGGGAATTAGTTGCCACTCCCAAAATTATGAATGCTTGATTTCCTTCAGATGGAGGCAAACACCATTATTTCCCAAACACTCCCATTTATAGAGTTTTACATGTGCCATCCTGATCCCAGTTTCCAACAGAGCTGTCAGAGCAGCTTCTCCCAGGGGGACAATGACACAAGCAAGAGGTGGCCAGGGAAGGAAGATGGGAAGTGCTACAAGAGGTGATGGAGGCCTTCTGGCACATGAAGTGCTTCATCTCCAGATGATATATTCCTCTGACACAAAGAATTAGAGAAAATGACGTATTTTGCTCCTTAAACATCAAAAGAAATATTTAGCTTGGGAAGATTGGATTAAACAGGGATTAGGTTCACTGTTGAAGCTGTCACTCCATGGCTGGAGGGAACCAGGGGGCTGAGCTGCCTCCTTCCTGCCAGCTTTTCCAAATGTTTCCCTGAAATAACTTCCAGTTTTAGCTCTGCTTAGCTGTGCATCAAAACTGGGACTGGGAAGGGAGACCAAAGCTGATATCTGTCTTTTTAAACCTGGGAAAATCACGGGGACATAAACCTGAATAGTGCAAAACTACAGATAATGAGTAAACTTAAAGGAAGACAGAAGAGAAAAAGCAGAGCTATACACATGAAACTTAAAGTATTCCCAGTGAGTGAATTCTCTGGAGAAAAATCCAAAAAGCATCTCCTATTTTTAGTGAGGGTCTGTGGTAAATGTGTGTCATCCAAGGGCACATAATTGAACAGCAGAAGGATTGGATAAATCTGCTAAAGTCTTTCAAACCCTCTGGTCTTCCAGCAAGTGTAAACGGTGTTTGAAATACCCAGCACTTTGAGGGGTCTTTGCAATGGCAGCAAGAGAACCAAAATCAGCCTCAAAGAGAACCAGAATCAGCCTCAAAGAGAACTACAGAAACAGAGCCTGGCTTGGGGTTTTGATTCAGACTGGCTGGGAAACAAAGATTCATTTCATAAATGGAAATGGATTTTAATTTGCATTATAACTGAAACAAGACACTTGGAGGGAAGCAGGAGAAGGAGGAATAGAGACAGAAAGGGCCAATATCCAGACTGTGGCCTGGTGATTACAGCCCTTGCTGCAATCCAGGAGGTCTGGGTTCAAGTGCTGCAATCCCCAAAGCACCAAACCCCTGTCACTCCAGTAAATAGTTGCTCTCACAGTAATCACAGAAGGACTCATATCAAATGGGCCATTTCTCTATCAGAAGATTACTTTAAACACTTTAATCAGAGGACCTACCACTTCTCCTCATCAACAATTAGCAGCTCCTCAGAATCATCCCAAAAGGGAGCTCAGATGGCTCTCACTGACAACGCCATTGATGCCAGTCAGGAAGACAGATTTCCTCGCAAATAAAACTTCCACAATTGAAACCCTGGGATTTTCTGCAAAAATCTTTCATCTCTTGTAGTTAGGGCAGTCCCTCCCAGCTGGAATTAACTCCTGGTGGTGGTACTACTGAGCTGTATCATTTTGGTTTTTTCTCTTCAAATAGACGTCTCAAAATTTTAATAAAAATACAGTTACTTTCCCTTCAGAAATTTTTCTGCATTTTCTTTTATATTCTGGGGTTTTCATGTGTTTATATAGGATCATAGGTGTTAAGAACACCCTTAAACCTTAAAAATCCTTAAAAAACCTTAAAATCATCGTGTCCAGCCACATGACAGAGGCAATTGCAAGTAGCTGATATGGAGAAATCCATATCCAACATTACCACTTGTATTCACGGTCTGACAGGCAAACCTGGCTATTAATAATTAGTTTGTATCTGTTTTATCTTCTCTGGCTTAGAACTTTGCCTGTTTGGGGGCTGAAACCTCTTTGGCATGTTTTCATAACATAAAACTGTTGAATAAATTCTTTACAGGTTCTTCAGCTTGGAAAGAAAATGGAGGGGGGATAGCTAAATATAACAATTTTATCT
Organism: Pipra filicauda; assembly: GCF_003945595.2. Taxonomy (NCBI): domain Eukaryota; kingdom Metazoa; phylum Chordata; class Aves; order Passeriformes; family Pipridae; genus Pipra; species Pipra filicauda. The sequence goes on from NW_024105086.1 coordinate 1,948,838, forward strand.
CAGTAGTATTTATATGTATATTTAATAATTTAGAGGGAATTAACTCCTATTTAGATGGAATAAAAAATTTAAAACCTAAGCTAAGATTATATGCAATAAACCTAAATATCCTAACTTTTGCCTCTTTGTATTTGTCCTTCTTTGTAAGTCATCAGCCAGAAGTTTTCCAGAGCCATTCAGGCTCCCAGGTGAGTCAGGGATGGGGGAGGACCTGGATGCCACATTGGCCTGCTCAGTCCATGCATATCCCTCCTCAGTTAATGATGAGATCCCTTCCTGGTAATGAAATTCTTCCAATTATCACTCAGAGATCCTGGTTATAAGCCTTGAGTATCCCGTGGCCTCATTTCACAGCAATCTCCAGCAATGAAAGGTGCTTCTCCCCCATGTTTACCTGGGGGTGAACATAAAAGGAGACTATAAAGCGTCTCATGATCTACCAGGAGCAGGGAGATTGCACTGAAATTCAGGAAGGACGTTTTCAAAGGCACAGATCTCAGTTAGGAGGGTGGCTGCAATCTGTGCCTTTGAACACAGCCCTTGGTGCTTGAAGTTGGGCTCCAAAAGGAAATTCGGCTCCTGCCCAGCCGATCTGGGACGTGCTGGCTCCCACCCCTGCTCCTGATTTACAGGCACAGAGAAACCCCCTCCATCTACTCCTCTTGCCTGAAGAGTTTATATTTTAAAACCCCATTGCACGAACTTGTGAAACCTCCAGTCTGTTCCAGGAGAAAATCCGAGCAAAATGTGCCTGTCCTGCTCCTTTCCTTTCTGCTTTCCTGAACTGCCTCTCGCCTCTATTTTTAGCTTTTCTCCCTGAAATTTCTCAGGAGTGATACTGTCTCATCTTGTCTAGTCCTGGCTCTCCTGGCCAGACCAGCAGAGCAGCCCAGGTCAGGCACCTGAGCACAGCCACCCCAGCTGGGATGGCAGGACAGGACCATCTGGAGCATCTCAAGCTCCAAAATTTTGTGGCAGGTTGCAAAACAGCACTTGCTAGAGGTCAAGTGTACCATCTACATTGGGCAGGCAAAAAAAAATTAAAATACACAATTATGTGCTTGTACAAGAAAAGCAAGAATAACTACGAAAAGCAGGTATTTCAGCTAAACTGATGAGTTTACACAGAAAACAACTGCTCAGGTAAGACAAACACAACTGGCTGCTCCATGCTGATGTTTAAACATTACCATAGAAACAGGTAAAATTGGGGAATAGAGGGATTTGGTCTGAAATGACACAAAAGAAAGATAGTCACAAGTACCAGACCCTCCACTTGAGTTAAACCTTCATCTTCTAATCACCCGCCCCAGTGAAGAGCCTTGTTCTGCACGAGGCTGATCACAAATTTTAAAGCCAGTTCCTTCACTGTGATTAGTTTTTGGTTGCCTCAACTTTCTCCATTCAAATGTACATTCAAAAACTAAAAGAGGTTTATTGCTGCCTGGGAAAACTATAGACCACTTGGATTTAATTGTGCCACGCTGAAGCAAAGCTTTGACTTGTATATATCTTACTGAGAAAATTAAATGTTTTCATCATCCAGCCATACTGAATAGTTAAGACTGGCAGTACTACCCATTAAACACACAGATGCTTTTAAGTTTGATTAGGGAGCTGTAACAAACAGCCCCAGTTTTCATTAGCATGTGGAAAATAAGGTAGCAGAGTTGAAAAGGCACGAAAAGTTACTTAAGGGCTAAGAGTAACACTGAAAAATCAGAGCCCTGTGGGAAAAAAAGCTCAAATACTGAACAACTGGGAGGCACCCAGGGAAGGGTTTTATTCCCAGCACAAAGCAGGACACAGCTGCCTCCATCCCTCAGCACACAGGGAGGCTCAGCTCAGGCAGAGAAAATAATCTTTACATCTTCCACAGAATTAAAGTCTTTGCACACACCTGCCAAACAAGAATCACAGAGATTGCAGAGTTCCATTTGTTTCCTCTATATATATGAAAATAAAGAAACAACTAAAAATTAAAGGAGAGGCAGGAAAACAAACAGTGTCATCGTTCTCCTGTTTAGGATGTCATTCAAATACTCCTTTTCTTTGCATATGGTGAAATTAAAAACAAACAGCAGAAGGTGACAACTTTTCGTCTCACTGACCTCAAATCTCTGCACAAACAGATGGGGAGTTTGTACCCCCAGCATCTGAGACAGTAACACTCAGTGGATTTATTGTCTTAATACCACCCCTGACAACTGGAAACATCCATCCTATTTTAGCAAAAAGGGAACAACCTGACCAGATATGAGGTGTGTGGCTGAGCTAAAAATTTAATCTACAAATCCTAATCCAAGACCTCTTGTGTTAAATCATCCTTTCCCAGACTCCAGTCACTCCATTTGGGTCTGGAGGGTTTAATCCACACCAAAGCCATCCCCTGGGTTTCAGGGGGCCCTGGGGACTCCCAAATATCTTCAGAATTCGAAAATTAGTTAATTTTCAGAGATTCACATGTGAAAAACTTTAACCTAAATACACATCCAAACCCCTGTATGGAGTAGAAGGACCTTTAATACTTACTAGAGCTGTGATTCTCTGTTTGTCTTTGAGACCTCAATTACAACCATCCTTCCTGGTTTTGTAAGGTCCTTTGCCACAACAACATTCCATAAAACTCATGAAAATCCAACTTTTAGATCCTTTGGTCACTTGTTCCATTAAACAACACCCATGAACCCCCAGGTCAATTTACTGATTTATTGCTAAAGTGCCACAGAACTCATAGACAGGGTCCCAACATGCAAATTTAATAATTCCTTCACTGAACATTTCAGTGCTTGGGAATTGAATATGAAGGAAAAAAAATAGAGAAAGAGCCACAGTCTTTATAAGCTTCCATTGCTGGGAAATGCCTAAAGCCTTCACTTTAGACTTTTCCAAAATGATGCAACAGAAATGGATTTAAAGGCTTTCTCCTTTAACATTTAATCCAAGATGAAATATAATATACTGAAATACCACTACAGAGTTTTGAATTTGTTAGGAAAATAAAGACAGTTTGGTTTAAGTGAGAACTCCCTAAATTTCCTGTTGGCAGGAAAAGCAGCAGTGAGATCCCACCTCGGGGTCCAGACCCTTATTGCTGAAATGCATCACTGCCCACTGGGAAAACCCACAGTCCTGGCAGGGTTTGGGCTCCTTACATGTTAATTTTTCCTCCAGCTGTGGGGGATACATCCAGGCAGGTTACACAGGGTCATGATGAGTGGGTGTCATTTCTTTCTCTAATATTTCTGTTACTGTGCAAGAGGGAGAAAAAAGAAAGCATCAAATGCAAGGAGGAGATAAAAATCCCATCTGGCTTCCAAATGTCCATGTGTCTGAAACACAAATCCTTCAGTACCCTTGGTCCACTCAGATGATGACTTGGAAAGATGGAGCCAGGTAGAAAGAAAGAGGAAATAAATTGAAGTGTGTCTGTGTGATGGTGCTTTACAGATGGAATCACAGAGCGGTTTGGGGTGAAAGGGACCTCAAAGCTCATCCAGTGCCACCCCTGCCATGGGCAGGGACACCTCCCACCAGCCCAGGGTGCTCCAAGCCCCGTCCAACCTGGCCTTGGACACTTCCAGGGATGGGGCAGCCACAGCTTCTCTGGGCAACCTGTGCCAGGGCCCCCTCACAATAAAGATTTGTTCCTGACTAATCTGACCCTGTGCCAGTGTGAAGCCATTCCCTCCTGTCCTAGATGAGCACTCCCTTAATGGGCTGTGCCTGAAGCCACTGTTTAAACAGCATTAAGCAGCTGAAGGACAAGTTCTGCACCTCCCAGCCAGCACCAGGAGGACCTGAGGGCGTGACCCAAAAGGTGCATTAATACAACAGCTCTGGGGAGTACAGAACAAACTCTGTAATTTGGGTTAATGGCCACTGGTCCTCCAGGGAAATAAGCCCATTGCAGTACATCTGCAGTCTGTCTGGGATTTCACTCCAAAGTATTTATGTCCTACTATGTCCTACTGGCATAAAGCAGCTCTCTCCTCCACCAGTTTTATGAGGATCTTTAAGTACACATAATTTTCAATGTAATTGCATAGGAAGATGTGCATATTAAATATTACATTTACTGATGTGTCCTGAGGTACGTGAGAAACGGCTTCGTTTTACCTGTCCTAAAAAGACCAGAATTTCCATATAAAGAGCTGTGCAAGCCAAGTTCACGTTCCACGGGGATTTTTGTAGGCTCGAGTCCAAAGTAAACTAATGAACAAATGAACTCGAGAAAATTCTAAAAGCACGCTCTGTGCTGCTTGGGTTGAACCAGGAGAAATCCAGTGACCTGGGAATTCAACTGACGCATTTTGGTGCTTCTTCAGGACGCACATTTTGTTGAAAGTTAACTGCTTCCCTGCTCAGGGGACTTCCCAACCCCAGCCTTCAGCAGAAATAACATTTCAGCTTCTAAATCATATTAAAACCAGAAACGGCGCAATAGAAATATAAAATTTCTAACGCTTAATGAGAACAAGTCCCGAGCAGGGAGGAGGTGACATTGCTGGGGCCAAGGGGAGAAGGCTCCTGGGCTCTGCTCTGAATTGCCTGGCTCACTCAGGGACTGACTGGGGAAGAGCAAGAATCAGAATGAGAACGGTTCCAGGAGTGGAAAAAGATATACAGCAATTGAAAGGCCTTTATTATATGGACTTTACAGTTCTTTGGAACAAGTTGCTCAGATCACCCTCCACAAACACCTGTGAGTTAACCTAAGCATGGTACCCAAATTGTTTGCAGATGATTCCTGGGAAAAGTTGGGAGAGTACTCGGGATTTCACTAAAGGAGACAGGGAGAGTCTTTTGGAATCATTGTTTTATTAACACATGGCACTAAGTAATTGAAAACTGTGAGTTTAATGTCCGTGTTACTGTATCAGGGAAATCCGAGCTGGAGCATCCAAGTAGTGCCTGAATTATTCACTTGTCTGAAATGAATCTCATGACTTTGATACATTCCACAAAAAATACTGTGGATTTTTATCTGGAGATGGGAGCTAGAGATGAAAACAAATTGCTGGCAGATCCTGTTGCTAAACATCCTAGATAAAAATGTCAGATGAGATCTCCCTGTTTAACCTTGCCTATCTTCTCACCCAACAGAGAAAATTACTTAGGATTAGGAAATCTCAGAGGTCTGTTTGATTCAAACTACAGAAAGGAAATTTAAAAAAATCAAAGGAAGCATTCCTGAACTTATTCAGCCTTCTGGCCTTTGGGAAGTACCAACACAGAGCCTGTGACCCAGCTGAACACTCCTCACCCCCCCTTTGCCCTGTGAACTTCACCCCTGCAACAGAGGCAAAGAAAACACAAAACTGCATGTTTTACAGCCTTAAACACTCATCAGTCTGTTCCCTTTAATTACTTTCTCTTAGCACTCCAGTGAGTCAAGGACACCAGAATTGTGCAGCATCTGGGATCCATGCTGTGTTTTCTGAAGAGAAAGAGCAAATGGAAGTAGGTGTTGACATTGCATAAGAAACATGGTATTCCTCAGTAGACCTAATGGGTTATTACACAGGAACAAATGAAAGGTAAACTTTGCTGTGTGAGAGCCTCCTGGCAGCAGCGAGGCACAGGGAGAGAAATGCTCAGGTTTAATTTAAAAAAAAAAAAAAATACTGCCTTGATACAATTTATAAAATCAAATAATAGCCCAAATTGACTGAGGATGTAACTTGATATAATTTCACCAGTCACGCAGACTTGTAGCAGAAGTGAATTTTCTCCAACACGTTTGCTGTTAATGAAAATCTGCCCATGGAATTCTTCCCTCAGACTTGTGAGCTGGGAAGGTCTGGCTTGTTGGACAAGCTCAGGTGAAGTGCTGGAATTCAGCCCTGGATGATGGCACTGTCCTCCCTCCAGGACAGAGCAGAGGTGGCAGTGGTGAAAGTGCAGTGGCAACTTCTGTTTTTCACTCTTTGTAGAATTGTAGATGTTCAGATATTGCCATCTTTTGGTAAATAAAGCCACAAACCAGTGGGCATTGATAACAACTCTGGTTAGGGCTGGATTGGGAAGAAGGTTGTTTTATTTTAATGCAAAGGGCCTTGAGGAAACACCCCATCAATCCCATCCATGGGCTTTGAGTATTACAATTTATTACTCACAGAAATGGAACCATTAAACAACTGGACAGGTAGCCAATTAAAACCCAAAAGACAACTGCACATTTCAGCCTTCCCCTTTTCCTCCTCCCAGTCACCCTTTATTTTTTGGAAGAGATATCCCCTTTAATATTTTCCTGAAGAACCTCCCCCTCACCAAAAGCCACAGAGTAACTCAGTGATGGAAAACCACCCCTGTGACAACAATGAGTGCTTTAGGTCGCTTAAAGAATCACTCCCAAAGGTATCACCAAAAGCAGGTTTTATATAAATTTGTCACCTGTTCCCTGCCCAGGGCCCTTCTCTAATTCAACTCTGGACTTTCTGTCACTGACACATGGGAAGTTATTATGTCTTCTGCTCTAGAAAAATGCCAGTGGCACAACAGGTAGGAGCAAGGATTTGTTTTTTCCCTCTCTTTGCAGCTGCATTTCGGGATGGAAGGCTCTGCCCCACACCTCCCCACTGCCAAGGGGCATGGGGTAAAATGAGGAGGAGAAATGCCAACAAACCCATCCCAAGCTCATTTTGATCCCTTAAAAGGTTTCTGAGTGGTTTTTGTTGATGTGCAAATTGCTCTGCCCTTCTTCCTTCTTACTTCCACTTGGCACAGAGACGAAATGGTAAAAATATCCCCATTTTCCTGGTGCTGTTTCCCGTCTGGAAGCACACATAACCCTGGGGGGAAGGGCTTGACCTTGTCAAATCTTCAGTCTGATCAGCTGAGACAACACCTGGGAGCTCTTGAGTGACACCCCAACTCCTGCCAAAACCCCTGGAACAGAACCCCTTCCCCTTCTGCAGAGGAGGGGAACCCCATCCTCTTCAACCCCTGCTTCATTTCCAGACAACACCTACAGCCATCAGCAAACTCAAAGAAAAGTGGCACTGATTTTGCAATTGCAAGCACACTTAACATTTTATCCTTGCTCTTTTTTATCCTGTCCCTTCCAATAGTCATTAAATTTATTAAGTGGCTTCTACAAGTGACTCCTCTCACTTCCAAAAAAGACCAGATTATCAGCACAGAATATATATCTAGGTTCAGTCTCTCTTTTCTTATCTTTTCTGACAAACCACTCTCCTTCACAGTTTTATCTATATAATTGATGAACCACACATGACATAATTTACAGCCCTCTCCAGCAACCTTCTAAACTGCTCACCAGTCATTCCAGGATCACACTCTCTCGACATTGGTGCTCCAGCCAGCCACTATAAACTGATTTTTTTTTTTTCCTTTACTCTATACAAAACTACAGTGGAATAACCAAGAACAGAAGCTTAACCAAGATTTCAGACAAAATATGAAAAAAAAAAAAGTTGGCAGCATTATCTGCATTTATTGTTTGTGCACACAAAGGCACAGCCCAGCCCTTTGTGCAGGTGAAGGGAATTCAGGACTAGTAGACACACTAACAGAGGAAGGAAAAGGATGCTGCTCTGCCTTTCTCTTAATGCATGGAAGGCTTTGCATCCACTGCTCTCTTATTAAGAAACCAGGAGCTCTGTCTCAGGAAGAAAACTCTTCCATGGCTTTTCCTTATAGTGGGAGAAAAATGAACAGCATCAATCCTTCCAGGAAGGGTAGAATACAGCAGAAAAGAGAAAGTAGCTCCTGCATAGCAGAAGCCACCCCTACAGGGATGGCAAACATGAAAGGGTGTCTTTATGTGGCCTGAGACAGATTAAAGATCTCTGTGAATTGAGGGAAAATAGAGAGAAAGCCTCTCCCAACAATTACAAGAAAAATAGAAGGGCACACATACATGCAGAGAGAGGAAAAACACAGTGGAAATGCTGGAGCCAGCCCCTAATTCACGTTGCTTTATGAATTCATTTTAATTCAGACTTTCAGCCTGGTCTGATGTTCAGAGCTCACTTCCACCCAGGAAAACGGCAACCTCTGAGCAACACTGAGCACACACAGCTTTCCCTTTCCTGCCCATTTCAGCTGGATTATTTTATTGGGAATGTGTTTCTGCTGTGGTAGGCAGGAGCCTGGGAAGAGGAGATAAATTCTCCTAATGATGGTGTCTGCTGTAACTCAGTGGTGGGGCAGCACGACGACCTGCAGACACGAAGACACCTGCCTGGAGCAGCACAGAGGAGCCCCTGGGGCTGCCTAAAGCTCTCAGAGAAACACTCAGAGCAGCCCTGGGAAGAAATCCCGGTCTTGTAGAGGAAGCCCTCGCTCTGCTCCCCTGAAAAACCTGAAATTTTATATGTATTATGGAAATTTTTGGTTTATTTTCCAAGGCTCCGCTGCTCCCTTCATCTTAGAGGATTTGCAAAACCCATCGTTCCCTTCAGGTTACTCCCATCATCTTAAGGTATCACTGAAAGAAAAAGCCCACAATGAGCTGAAAATCAACATTTACCCTCCTTTTCTACAGGTGTTGTTTAGGAAATGCCCCCTGCAGTCAAAGGTGCACGATCACTGCTCAGCAGAGCGGCACCATCGGATTTATTTCTGACTTCAGGTGGAAAATGCGTTGTTCTTTGATAAAAAAAAGTCCTTTTATTTTTAGAAGTGATGTCTCAAATATGCATGAATGGGCACATGTCTTTTCCATTGAGTGATTCCAAGCAGAGGGTTTGGCTCAGGTCCTGCCACCCCCTCCTTGTTAGACCTTGAAAACAAGCTTTGAAACTCGGGGGGAAGTTCCACAGAAGGAGCTGGAGAAGGGTCAGGAGAAAAACCTGCTGTCAGTGGGAGAGTGTCATGCACTGTAAATGGTCAGAAAAGGTGATGATCAGAGAGACAAATTAATTTTCATGAACTTCCTTCCCCTCCTGCTGAAAAGCCGGAATTGAGGAGCGTTTTCCCTGAGCACAACACGGAAGCTCTGGGGAATGAGCTCGTTATCTGGGCACCACACTGGGACAAGATTTGCTGCATATTAGTTTTTAATAGGCAATTGCTGACTATTTGCAAATAAGGAGTTATCTGAAAGTGTGAGGATGAAGTTGGTGGCCCTATTTTTCTGCTTCTAACCGAGAAGGGAAAACTGTGGCCAGTTCTTTCTTCTCCACAGCATCCAGAGCCACCAGCCCCATGCCTGTTCCCTGCTCACCTCCCTCCCACGTGGGGCTTCTCTGTGCCCCTGACCTGTCACAATGAACCACCACAGGCTTTGCCAGTGGCTCCAAGCAGGGAGGGAGAGAGGGAATAGTTGGAAATTCCGCTCAAGTCGCTTCCCAGTTACCATCCCACAATATTCCATCACACTTGGGGCAGCACAGATTGGAGGAGAATTCCTCATGTTGTGTCCAGATATCAACTGGACACTTTAAGAAGTGAACATTCTTTTGCTGTTTAACTTGATGACATACATAGAGCAAGTGCATAAACATTTGCCTGACAGTTTAAAAGCAGGAGTTTTGCTTCCTTGCCATTTTTTAATAGATCTGCTTAACTACTTTATCATCTGATTTCCAAATTGCCCTTTCAAGCCTTGCAGCAAAATGTGCATAATTGTGATGGATTTTCTCTTTCCCTCCCCTTTGTCAACAAATGCATAATCAAGTCTAGTAAACTAAAAAATCCAAACCACCAGAAACAGGCTAACAAGTTCTTCCAGCTATTTGTCTAATTTGTATTGACACAAAAACTCATTAATTCAATTTAAAAGAATAAGTAAGAGTCAGGAGCAAGGCATTTATGTTTATATGTCCTTCTTGTTGAACATCAAAACAAGACCTCTGCAGGGCTGGTCACATGAAAAAGCCATTAAAGGATTTGGCACTGAAGTGGCAAATTTCAGCTCTGTCATGAGAAATGTGTTCAAGTTACTTTGAACAAGATAAAGCACGAGAGACCAAAATGATATGATAAGAGTGGCTTTCCTGATGTTTAAATGTTTCTGTCCCTGGATGCTTGGGAGACTGATATTTAACTGAGGAGCTTAAATTTTACCCTGCACTCTTTAGCTCAGCTTTGAGCTCAATTTAATGGTGTGCCAACCTCAGCCACGCATTTCATAAATGCACAGACCAACAGAGATCCTTCCTTCCCATCAACACGTAGGAAATGGATGAGTGCACGAGTATTTCATCTCCCCTGGCTTGAATTTTACCACCTAGAGCCACAAATGAAGCCTCCAGCAGTCAGAGATGCTCAGCAGCACTGAAGATCACACCACTTTTCAAGCTGTGCTGTGATGCTGAGCACTGCCTGACTTTTCCATGCCCCAGTTTACCCATGTGTAAAATCTGCACGATAAAATGAAGGTGTTTGGAAATTAATTGATACTGGTGGAGCCCTGAGAATCTTGAGTGAAAAAAGGGCTTCAGGAATGTGAAATAGGATCATTAAGTGAAATGCCAGCAGAGATATTAAAAGCAGGGTCAAATTTCTCAAGCTCTGAGGAAAAGTCAAGGAGGGAGGGCAGAGAGAGGAAGACCCCAGAAGAGGATGAAAGTGGAGAAGAGGCAATGAAACAACCTGTCAGACATCAGAAGCAGAGACAGAACAAAGGTCTGAATTATTAAATCTAATTAGCAACTTAATAAAGAGACAAGTCTTTAAAAATGAAAAGCTGAGACTACATTATGAAGGAACTTGAGAGACACTGGTCATGTAAGGAGAAAACAAATTGTAAGGGAGCACTGGAGAGGCAGAGTGCCCTGAGCTGGGGATGGGGGCAGAGCCAGGGGGACCCTGCAGAATGAGCTGCACATTCCATTCCCTTTCTCTTGGCACCTTTTGCCTCCTGAACAAATCAAGATCACGGCCAAGACCTCCCCCTGGGTGTAGGTTAATGTATATCCCAGCAGTCTGGTAGCCAGCAGTTCAAGATCCTTTCCATCTCCATTGCTCTGAAATATGTGGAAGCAGATCTGGAGAGCTTTCCATAGGACTGTGTTTTAGTGGGAGTTCCCTTTATGTATTTCCCTGGATTGTGGTGTTGGGCTGTTTTGATTCCATCTGCTTGCTCCATACAAACAAAAATGGGAAATTGGAAGTCCTATTAAATCTTGTCATGCCTATTCAGTGTTCCAAGGGCAAAACTAATAGGAGGATCATCATCTTGAGAGAGAGAGAGGAAAGAAGAGAAAGGGAGGGAGGGGGAGGGAGGGAGAGAGAGAAAGAAAGAAAGGAAGAAAGAAAGAAAGAGAAAGGAAGAAAGAAAGGAAGAAAGGAAGGAAGGAAGAAAGAAAACTGCCCCTGCCAAGAAAGCATTTCCACAGCCAAAGGAAGAAAGGCTCCTCAGCAGCTCCCCCTCTTCCTTCCCTCTCCTCCATAGGACTTTCCTGGCCACATAACTAATTCCACCAGTCTGATAATTGCCCTTACAAGAGTTATGACAGCAAAACTACCACTGTTAAGTAGGATAAATAGCATATTTGCAAAGCAAGAAATCAATAGATCTTTGTTTTCCTTCAGTAACCTTCTTGATGCCTAGTAATTTTTAATGGCCTTTTGGTCAATATCTGTACAGAGAGAACATATTACCAAAAACAACATTAAGGGCATTTGTCACTAAGTTTTTTCCAGTGGGGGTTGACTGTCCTTACCCTAATAAAACCCCTAAAAACCTCTACAGGCAGGAAGCATCACATCCTGGGAACGTTGCCTCCTAAAGCAACATTGGCCAAACTGCTGGTAAATGTGTCCAGTTTGTGGGTTCACATTTCAAGGAGGACATGGAAGTGATCAGAGAATCCCAGAATGATTTGGGTTGGGAGGGACCTTAAAGCTCATCTCATTCCAACCCCCTGCCATGGGCAGGGACACCTTCCAAAAAACCAGGGTGCTCCAAGTCCTATCAGACTTGGTCTTGGGAGGAGACTACAGGAAGGACCCAGAGCCTAAAAGAAGGGCTCAGAATGTACCACACAGAAATAAAGCACACAAAAATAAAGCTGAGCTCACTGAGTTGGCCCAAGGGCAGCACAGAGTGGGAGCAAACACAGAGGGAGCTTTGGTATTAGGGAACGTTTCCCATTAAGGAAAAGGTATAATGGCAATTTACTGTTGGAAGTTGGACAAACTCGACCTCTAAAGAAAAACCTGCAGCTTCCTGGCGCTGATTAAAGTTTGTAACCCAAGGCAGTCGTTTCACTTCTTGCCACTCAGAGGTTTTAAACCGCAGAGAAGAGTTTCCCTCTCCTCTCACTGCTGATCCTCCTCTGCTCAGCACGAGCAAACACAGCTCTGCAGGGAGTTCTGCACCCAGCAGGCTGCTGTTTTGGCATCATTCTGACAGTGGAGAGAACACAGGTGGTACTTGGCTTTTTGTCCTTGGCAAGTTGGCAAGAGTTGAAGAGACTCCTTCGTTTCTTTGAGAACTGAAATAATTGGGTCATTAAAGTATTGAAACGGGCTTTTCATGGAAGTACACCAAGGTTGTGCAGGCTCAGGTTTCACGTGGGTGATCTAATGGCTCCCCCAGAAAACAATTAGAAGCAATTTCTGTCTTCCTTCCACGCAGGAATTGATCTGTTCCCAGGCAGCAGCCAAGCAAGCCGAGCCTGACTGGCAGGTAAGTAGAAAATGATTTATGATGGGAAAACATGACACTAATTCTAAGCAAAACCTTGTCTATCACGAGTCAAAGATCATAGAGCCACATCTGAACATGTTCTGACAGCTTTCTTGAGCAGTTCAGCTCGCTGGACTCATGTCTTTGCTGAGCTGATATTGATGCTGCATCAAGATCTTGACATCATCCTATTTCTAATGATGACACAAATCTCCCTCTTGGGTGGATATCAAAGAGCCATATGGTCAATTAGTTCTGCCCAATGCTTATTAGAACACGCAGCACAGAAATATATATTTTAAATTCTTGCCTGCATTCAAATTGACTGTTGTTAACAATTTATTTTTTTTTTTAAAGTTATGGTGAACTTACAGGTTTTCTTAAGAAACCCTGGGGGAGAAGTGACATCCAGAGACACACACACAAAAAAAAGGAAATCGACTCCAAATTTGAGGAAGAAAGAATGAATCCCGTGAAGCAGCAAGTTTATGGTCACAAGGATGTAAAAGAATAAAAATAATTTATTCCCAAAAGTACACGTTGTAGATTGCTTGGCATACAAATGTCTTTGTTTAGGACTCCTGACTTCTATTAGTATTAATTACTTTTGCTGGCAGCTTAAAATGTATAGTGGCCTCAAAGCAAGGGCAATACCTATTAAGTTTAATTACTTTCTCCTTCAGCCTAAGCAATAAAGAAGTATGGTGGAGATCTGGTTATTAACTGAGCGTGGCACCCAAATGAAGACACAGTGCACAATAATTGTGTTTGTTGCGCCACAACCTGGTGCTTCTCATTGGCCTCTCCTCGTCCAGGGATGAGATGGGCTGTGGGCAAACAGCAAAGATTCCCTTCCCTTGACCTACTTTGGATAAAATCCCCTCCTCAGTCCCATTTAAGCCCTCATCACCTGCAGCAGAAAGCCCTTGAGCCAAAGGACAAACAAGCAGCTCCTCTCCCTGCTCGTGGATCAGCCCTCATGAGCCAGAGCTTCAAATATTCTGAGGACTTACAAGCTGTGCTTTCTGTCTGATTTTAAACAAAGGAGGTATCTGCCTAGATACCAGCACCTTACATGGTTTTCAGAAGCAAAAAAAAAATGTATTTTTGCTTGCTTTGAACTATTTCTACCAGTATTTTTATGAAGCTACTGAAATTCCCTCTGAATATGTGCTTTAGCAGATGTTTATCTGGGTTGTGCCTGTGTACCTGTATCTGCAGCTTTGAAAACCAAGTTTACAACTAACTTTGAAATTCCTCAGGAGCTAAGTCACCTCACTAATACGAGATCAAAACGTGACAGGAGAAAGAGCTTGTTTGAAAAATTAACAAAGTAATAAGTGACAATGACTTTCACAGGATCAGGATGCTCAGTCCTGCCACCACCCCCTTCTCTTATTTCAGCTCTTCTGCACAGATTTCTATGTCATTCCCATCATTACTGTTTCCAAAATGGGTCTCTCTACCATGCCAAGCCTTTTATAGACACATTTCTTCCTTTCTCACTTTTCATCCCAGAATAAATATAATCTGATCGTGTTTTAGAATAGGATCCCTTCGAGTCTGCTTTCAAACCAGCCTGTGTTCCTAACAGGGATCCTAAGTTATCCCTGACATAGTCACTTGTGAGTGATGTGCCAAAACATTCTTGCCCAAGTATTCAGAAAAGAATGAAAGAGGAATTTCAAATATTTCAGTTCTCCTACTGGGGATATTTGTTTTTCAAAAAATTCAAGCCCATAACACAGCATATAAAATTGCATCTGTTACTATTTGTCTGATCTTCCCACGCAGGTTTGACAATTTGCATGACATTACTAGACCAGAGTGTGCTAATAAGAATCAAAATGTCTAACTGCCCATTTGCATTCACAGGTCCCCAGAACAGCAATTAGGGAAATATTAGTACAAGTTTAAAATAGGAAGGAAATTCCAGCTTGATTTTTATGAGTGGCTTTTGACCATCTGAAGCATTAGGCACGTGTTAAATTCCCCCAAATGAGGTAAGATCTGGCCTCTGTTTTATAACTCGGGGAATACAGAAACGTGGGTCCTACTTACAGGTGTTTATTTACATCAATTAAAAAAAAAATCACACAGAAAGTATCTATACCATTGACCCTGGAGAGAAAGGCTGTAACCACCTGCCTAAATCCCAGATTAATGGGAAAATCAACGGTGCTGCAGCATAGACACCCAGAGGAGAGAGGCACAACTGCGGCCAGGGAGCAGAGGGATGAGGGGACACACAAAGCTCTCAGGAGCCTCCTGAGACATGGGGATGTGACGTGGGATGGAGAATGTTTTCCCACACAACAGGAGTAAAACTCATCCTTGTGTGGATTCCAGGGGTGAAGAAAATGTTAATAAAGCAAAACCCCCAGAAACAAAAGGGCAAACAAACTTCCTTGTGCTTTTCGATGTAGGACAAAAATACTGCACTGAGAGTATTTCTCCCTATGCTCAGGAAACCTTTTCCCCATTTATGTCTCTTTCTGTGTTAAACAAATAAGAACTAATGCAAAAAGCAGTAAATTTAGAATGGTGAAACCCTGGCACAGGTTGCCCAGAGAAGCTGTGGCTGCCCCATCCCTGGAAGTGTCCAAGGCCAGGTTGGACGGGGCTTGGAGCAACCTGGGCTGGTGGGAGGTGTCCCTGCCCATGGCAGGGGGGGAACTGGATGAGCTTTAAGGTCCCTTCCAACTCTACAATTTTACAGTTTCCTGCCAGAGCAGTGGGAATCCTGTTGGGACTGATGTCCTGCCACGCCAGGCTGAGAAGGCAGCCCAGTGCCTCTCTCTCACAGTAACCCTGAGATGACACAGATCTCTGCGAGCTACAAGTAAAATAAACTGAGCACAAAGCATAAAAATAACCAAGGAAAAAAACAGGAACAAACAAACAAGCAACAACAACAAAACCACACCTCAAAAAATAAACATACAAACCCCAAACAAAACTAACAGAGAGACCAAAAAAGTGTTCTGGATGGAGGGAAAACTACCAGTGAAGTATTTTCTGTGGTATATTCCAACCTTTGGGATAAAAAACCAGCAAAAGAGGGAGAGTATTTTCAGGAGGGTCTTCACAGTCGGGAAGGGAGAGGCTGCAGCAGAAACCATGAAATAGAGCTCAAAAAGAGGGTGTAGGAAAACAACCGTGGGGCTGTTAAACGAGCACAAGTGAACCCGGAGAGGCAGGAAAGTAACAAACAACTGGCAAACGGCTTTAATTGCCAAACTGCCAAAGGAGTGTGATCTGACAGATTGTCCCCGTGGGCGCAGCACAGACTGACTGTCACAGCAGACCAAACCTGGTTAGGGGATCATTTTATCAGGGGTGAATCAGAGGCACACGAGCAGCTAAAAGCAAAACAGGAAGGTTTTGGAGGAGAATTGCCACCCATCATCATTAACTTTATCGACTTGGAAAAGCCTTGATGGTCTCGACAAAATTGCTTCCAGAAGATAAAGGCTAAATGTGGATTATCTCGGGAGATAGTGAGAATAGCAAACCTTTATGAAGATCTGACTGGTTTAAGGAGTCACAGCAGCAACTGCAGTCAAGCAAAGTTTTTCCAGCACCTGTTTCATTAGAAGATTGCTGGGAGAAGAAAGCCAGCAACCCCCAATTTTGCAGACATCAAGGCACACCTCTCGTTTTGTGCACGCAAGGAGGAGGCAGAGAGTGAATGGTGGGTCATGTAAGGGAGGAGTGAAAAGAGGTGGACAAAGATTTCCAAACAAACCCAACGTAACTGTAATTCAAAAGCCAATGGAGAATCCTGAAAGGTTGAACTCCCCTTCTGGCCCAGGAGCAACAGAAATAAAAAGCAGAACAGGAGGAACAGGTGGAAATGCAAACTACGGAGGTAGACAGTGGAATAACAGACTGGGTGCCATTAGCAAGGGGCTATTGGGCCCTTCTTTTTCATACCAAGCCCATAAACTGTGCATATTTTTGCAGGGTAGAAATTATTAATAATGTTAGAAATCCAGAGTGAAGGACAGATCAGAAACAACTGGTACAAAGAGTCACTTTTCCCCCCTTCACTTAAGACAGCAGAATGCCTTTAGATTTAGCCTTTAGTGACTGAAATAATCACTGGTGGTAGAAAAAAAAATCACACAGGGAGCTATTAGAGAAAGTACTGCTAAGCAGGGAAGGGCTGGGACGAGCTTATGCTTGATATTTTCCTCTCTGCTTTGTGTGTCTGTGTTGCATTTACCTTCCTTGCACAAAGCAGAGGCTTTTATAAGTTTGTTTCCCCCCCTCCCCCAGCTTTCACATTTCTAATTCACATCCAGCATAGAATTTGCTTTTCTTCAGGTTTCCTCCCACCATCATCTTCCCAGGCCCCTTTCCAGCAGCGAGTAACAAACAGTGTTGATCACCTCCTGCTGTTTGTAAAGCTGTACCTGAGAATATCTCAAATTACCATGATAATTTACTATTCTCAATTAAAATTAAGGCACATGGAGACTGAGAAAGAAATTAAATGCAGCAGCAGCCCATCAGGGCACCAAAAACCCACCTGGAAGGTAGATTTATATGTGCAAGTGAAGAGCTCATATAGTAGTAACAGTTTTCACGCTGCTCTGAAGATGCTTTTGGGGAGTACTGGCCTAAATATGACATTATAAAATATCCTATCATTCTGTAAACATTATTTATACATTTACATAAAGTGCATGGCAAAACCCATTAATATGACATGAAGAGTTCTTTTGAAGAAATCAATATTTTCAAAGGATAATTTTTAAAAGATGCATTCCTGAGAGGCACATCACAGCCCCTCCATCTCCAGGCACAACAGGAGATTGTAAAACCTCCTATTAATTTTCCAGCTCACAGACCTAAAAAGCAGAATGCAGGCTCCTGTTTGGGAAAGGGGAGCCTGCCTAGTTTACCTTGGCTTGTCATCATCAACAGCACCATTAATTTAAGTAACACAGAGGTTAATTTAGTTCTATCAGGCTTTGTTCATGCAAGGTTCAGAGCCTCTCCCCCTCATTCCAGCCCTGGAGGAGATGGCAGTGGAGGGGCACGTGGGGGTGATGGACACGGGGTGAGGGCAGTGAGAAGGGCAGCAGGAACAGGGGGGGACAGTGAGCTGGGGACATGTCCCACCCAGGGCTGAGCCACATTTCTCACAGGAGTTTGTGCCAACCTGCTGGCTGAGCTGGACCTCCTCCAGCTTCAGGTCTGTTCTCATCTGCTGGAGGCCCTCACTGATAGAAACTCCCTTAAAGAATGAAATAAAACAAACCCAGAATCACAGAATCAACTAAGCTGGAAAAGATCTCTGGGATCAAGCCCAGCCTTTGACCCAGCACCACCTGGCCTCTAGACCAGGGCATTCAGTGCCACGAGAAGTCTCTTAAACACCCCCCAGAGACGGTGACTCCAACACCTCCCTGGGCAGCCCCTTCCAACCCCTTCCCTTTCCCTCTCCCTCTGTTCTTACATGTGCAGCAACCATCAGGAGATGTGCTGGATTTTAACCCCATCCCTTCACCAAATACTCTGGGTTTTATAACTGAGAGGACAGAATGTGGCAGCAGAGATTGCCCTTTGCTGGGCCATAACGACTGCACCACAGGTCTCAACATTCATCTCTGCAAGGTAAAAAAGCTGCCTTAAGTTTCCTGTTATCCATCTGTTGTTTCACAGAGGTGAAGAAGTTGATGAAACTCCTTCCCTGGAAGTGTTCCAGGCCAGGTTGGACAGAGCTTGGAGCAACCTGGTGCAGTGGAAGGTGGAAAGGGGTGGAATAAAATGATCTTCAAGGTCCCTTCCAACCCAAACCATTCTGTAATTCTATGAACGTGGGGCAAAGTTAATCCATGATGTAAAACCTGCACAAAGAGTGGTTTTACTATCAATACCCATGAGGATACCAATCCAAGGTCTCAGGTTTACCAGGGAAGTAAAGGCACAGCGTTGCTCACACTTTTCCACAAAAAATTTCTTAAAATGCTTTTTTTTCCAAGGCTGGATACAGAAGAATAGAACACGTGCAACAACATGAGCTCTGCTGGGCCACTGCCTTAGTCTGTCCCTCCTGCCTCACACCACAACCCTCCCCAGGAGCTGTGGGATGCAGGATGCCTTCCCTGACCAAGCACCAGGTTCTTTACACCCCAGCCATTTCTGCTCCTTCTTTTGTTGCAGGTACTGGAAGAGAAATAATCCACAATTCTTTTAAGATATTTACTTATCCTTCAGGCATGAAAATGTTTCAAAAGCAGCTCCAGCATCCGTGTTACTGAATTGCTGCTTGTTTTCCTAAATTAAAGCCATGTGATACAATGCCCAATTACAGTACTTAGTCATTCCATTATAATCAAGTGTTGATGGCTTAGCTCTTGACAAAAAGTACGTTTTTCATATACATCCTTTGGACTCTGCTTGTAATTCTAAAGAGATGTAATTCCAAACATTAATTAAAAAGCAAACAACTTCAGGACTGTTTGTTTCCGTATTTTTGCAATAATGATGGTGTGGCTATTTGGGATAGAAGGAAATGGCCAGAGTATAATTAAAACACCAAGAACTGAAATTAGCCAAGGAATGGAGTGCTTTGGGATGCAGCAGGAGAGCTCACACGCTGTTTTGCAGTCCATGGCACAGGCTAAGCCCTGCTCTGGTGTGGGTTCAGGGATGGTGGATGATTTTAATGCGAGGGCTGAGCCAACTCCTGCTCCTGTCTCTCCACCCTCCCCGCCCCAGGGCTCTCTGCTCCCACCAGGGCTCTCTGCTCCTGTGCAGCAGCTCCCAGGAGACCAGAGTTCACAAATTGGCACATGAAAATTAACAGCTCTCTTTACTAGGTGGGTGGGGAGGGGAGGCAGAGCTGTGTTGCCTGTCAGTGTACCAGGATAATTCACTCCAGCACTTGAGTGTTTTCAAAACCAATTCTGGGGCAGATCTTTTACAGACATTTATGTGCCAGACTGCCACTGACTTCACACCTCTAGAACAATGAGCCTGGAGAATTAGGGAGACTGTATCCAAGTGACCTGTCAGGGCACAGGGTCAAGAGCCTGACTTGCTTTTGAAAATTTGAGGTCAGAAATAAAAAGCCATTACAAGCAATGACTACTTGCAGACCATTAAGAGGAGTTTATAGGCTCTATCCAGCTCCCTGTGGTCGTGCCCCCAACAGAAGAGGATTCTCAGCACACCTTTAGCATCTATCTCTCACCCAAACCATGACACTCTGTGAGGTCAAAGCTGTCTCCTGCTTCCCAAAGCATGAACTGTAATCAGTAAAACATCCACATAGTTTTAATTAGCAATAAAAACATATAGCTACAACATAACAAATGCATTTTTTTCGAGTTTTAAAACACCCCATAATATACCTATCTGACGAATAAAGAACCTCACAGAAGACCAACAAAACCTGAAGTATTAAAAAAGTAACAAAAATAAAATCCTTAACATCTTCTAACAAAGTATGTTACAGAAATGCTTGGGTGGGAAGAGATATTAAAGATGTTTTTCCACCCCCTGCCATGGGCAGGGACACTTTCCACCAGCCCAGGTTGCTCCAAGCCCCGTCCAACCTGGCCCCACCAAACCCCATGTCCCCATGCCAGAGGAGAATCTTGAACACAGAAATGGGATTTTATTAACGGTGTCTGATTCTTTTTGAGCCCGAAATGAGAAGTGTATTTCCTCAATGCCTTCAAAAACATCAACTGATAGTTCGGTGCTGCCTCTTGTAAATAGTGATTGCCAGGCAAGAAAACCAGGATCTTCAAACAAGTCCCAGTGAAGAAGCTCAGATCCCAAGAACTTTCATTTTAGCTTATGCTCCAGAGTAATTTGGGTAGTTTTGCAAAACCTTATTTCAAAATACATATTATAGGCAGCAACCTGGAAAAAAACCATAAATCTGGTAGCACAAACACTGCTCATTTTTCTGCCATACATTTATTAACATTTTGGAGGCTGAGAGGGAGAACTGAACTGAGGACACATAATAACAGCCTTTGCACAAATTAGAGTTCAAACAAAATAGATTTGTAGAAGGTCATGGTCTTCAGAAAATGCTGAATGCTTTCCTCTGCAGGGGAAAGAAAGGCCCTCAAAGGTGTCACAAGTTGGACAGCTGAAGTAATTATTCACCTGGGAAACTTCAGGCTATTATCTCCAATCATACCTTCAAGGATTGGATGCTGATAATTCACAGTCATGGAAATGAAATGCTCCAGTAGGAGACACGAGCGAGGGAGATGAATTACAGACTTCCCTGATAATGGAAAAATGAGCAGCATGTTGATCATATACACTAAAATTACAAACTTGGTCAGCCTGGCTGCAATGTAGAACACGTAGCAGGGCATAATAAATTATAGTACAGCTAAATTATGCTGTCATATCCCTATAGAAAGTGGGACTGTGGAACAGAATACTGCCCTTGCACTCAGGAGACCTGACTTTGGCTCCTGGCACTGGGTAACTCTGGACAAGTTGATCCTGTGCTTTGCTTTGGCTTTGTCTGTCAGGAAGAGAGGGCAAAGGAAAAGTAAAACTGGTGTGTATCCCCCCCTTGCACAGTGTCAGAATCTCAAGACAGAGATGGGGGAAGCAGCAAGTCTGGGCAGTAATCAGAGGGAGATTGTGTGTAAAAAGGGTTCAACCTGTCCATTAATGGACAGGTAACAGGACATACAGGTAATGGAACATGTCTGTGTCCATTCAGACACAGAAACTGGAATACTGAGTGGGAAAAAAAATTACCTCACAAAGTAAAATATAACATGCAGGGGTCTGAAAGATGCAGTCAAAAAGCAGAACAAAGCCTGGGAGAACAGACACGAAGGAAATCTAAATAAAGCTGGTTAAAGCATTACCTAACTGAAAGCAATTAGGAAACTCTTTGAAGTCCTCTGAGGACTCAAAGGTTTGGAAGGGTTCTGACGTAGGGAGCTTGGATTTAGGACTTCTGCTGGCAAAACTAAAACTAACAGCCTCTTCCTCTTGTAAGAAATTAGCTCCTACAAAAATCCAATTGACGGGAAGAAAGCAAAATCCATCCCTTGCCAGTCAGGTACTTTATGCAGTGTATGCACAGGACAGCAAACCAGGTCACATCTGAACTCACACTGCAGGACAATTGATTTATTTTTTTAAGATTTACTTTTTCATTGATTTCTCAAATATGCCCAGACACCATTTTGGTCACTTCATCAATAATATTAAAACAAAGAGGAGAAAGGAATACAGGAAGGAAGGGCACTCAATCTACTTTGTTTCAAAGCCTTCTACTCTGTCTCCTCTTCTGCACAGTGGACCAAAGCTTTCCCTGGGACAAATCCAGGCGTTCACTCACAGGAGCTATTCCTGTTTGTACTTGGCCTGATCATGATCCTCTACATTCAAAAACACAAAGCAAGGCACGGAAATCACACCAGTGCTAATTCCTAAAGTACCCCCCTCAACCATTGCTAATCAGTTCATTGATTTACCCTCATGCCACATGACAAATTCAGCCTGACAGCCCAGGATGGGAGAAAGCCTTTTAGTTAACCAGCCCTGACAGCAGGATGGGAAACCTCCCAGCAGTGTTGGCCAACCACTGAGTCGTTGCCACTTTCAAGCATTCCCTCTGGGAAATTTCAATTACCCCATTCCTCAATGATTTGCTTTTCAGAGTAGTCTTTAAGAATTTAGAAACAGCTATAAACAGGGGAAAGCCTGAGAGACAGAGAGTGTTCTAGAAATGAAGGCACAAACATGAAGTCCTGTCCCAAATCCTCTCTAACAAGTCGCTTTTGAGAGCTCCTGTTTGACGTTGCAGCCTCAGAGCTGGAAGGTGCCCAAGAAGGAAAGCAGCCCCATCTCACACTGTAGTCTTATTTCCTTTATCATAACCATTCTGATTGCTCAGATTGAGGCAGACAGCAACACGAGGGCCAAAGCTCAGGAGTTTACCAAAGATCTCAAACTCACTCAAAGTTTTGCTCGTGTTCAGTATTTGTGTGTGCAAATGAAACACCCAAAAGCCTCAATCTTTTGATTGAGTTCCCCAAAGCCATCCGAGAGTCTGGAGCTGCCTCCTGTCTGGGGAACCTGGGTCAGAAAGACTCAGGCTGTGTCTCTAAAACACTCGTGAGTGTTGGCCATAAAAACTCTGCAAAGTGTTCACTTGGTGACATAGTCCCAGACTGCAAACACCTGCAGGGACACAGTCCCCTCACCAAAGCTGTGGAGGGCTCCACTCATCCTTCTGTCACAGTCCCAGTTGTTGCTCCCTGGGCTGCAAAATTTGGCCCTGACAAGGGTAACTCAAGAGCTGATGGAGGTGACCTTCACCTGTCCCCCCCCTGCCATCCAAGCTGCTCCCTCTCCCTTGCTAGAGGAGATCCAGGGAGGTTAAGTCACACCTGCCAGGATACAACTAGGTCTTCTCCTCCAGATGTGCCAGACCACCCCTCTGCCCTGACATTTAACCTCAGGCCTTTTCCTACGTGTTTTTTTTTCAGGTGGCTGAAAAGCAATCCTGATGTCATGGTTGAGCTGCTGCCTCCCTTCAGAGCTCAGAAACCAGGTAATTCGTTCTCCCTACAGATATGTGACCTGTTTTCCCTACAGATATGTGACCTACTCCCTGGATACTGGATGACCAGCTGGAGAAAATGAGATCTGACAAGTGCCAGAAGTGGCTCATGTCATCCCCCCCAGCTCCAGCCTTCCTCAGCTTGTCCTGCAGCTCCAGCACTTGGAAGAACAACTGTGATCCCCCTGGAATTACCAGACAGGTAAGTTTATAAAGATGTGTGACTGCTTAGCCAACTCCTAGAGTCAGGTCAGGGGCCAGCCAGTGTCCCTGCACTGGTTGCATTAGGGAAATTAGGGATTTCATGGTTTGTTCTGGTATCTACAGGAATTTCTAGGTTAAGGTTGGATTTGGGGTTAGGGAAAAGGCTGAGGAGCTGGGTGGGCTTGCTCGTTGGACACGTGTTGAGCTAGAGTTAACTTGGTTACCAGTTAACTCTACAGTCACATGTCTGTCTCCTGAGCTTCTAAACAAAGATATATTCACCATTTGGAGGAAGAAAAACAAAATAACCCCCCCTATGAATGCACAGTCTGATCAGACATGGCCAGATCACACATCCCCAGACTGCCAGGGCTTCCAGGAGAGGGGCATCACCTCTTTGATCTCAAGATGTTCAGAGCACATGGCAAGGCAGAGGAGGGGGGAAGGAAGGGCAGGATGCTGGAAACCTGATGGTGATGATGCTCCACACTCTGGGAAGTTGGTGCTGGACCAGCTTCAGCCTTCCCCATCTCTGCCAGGAGGGAGAATGAGAGAAAGGGCAGCTCTGAGGGAAAAGGAGCAACGAGTATCTGGACTCAGTCTACAGCTCTAATTAGCTGATGTATCCTTAAGAATATGCTAAGGGTCCATACATACATAATTAATGTTAAATTAAGCAGATCTTTGTCTATCCATATGCAGAAAGCAGGAATAAAGGCTCATAATATACCTAATTGCCATGTAGGAAGAATGACTAAATGCACATAGTATTTGTGCAGTTCATAATTAATTAAAGCCCCACTAAGATTAGCTGGAGGCTTTTCTTCTGCTTAATGGGACATTTATAAGCATTTCTCTACTTAGAGCATTGCCCTCTGTAAGACTGGCTGGTAAATACCCAAAGAGTAAAGGAGAAAAACGTGACATCCAATATATACATTGGGAAGAATTGGTTCCTCTGAGGCATTTGAGCTCATTTTCTAGTCATGTGGATTGGCTAAAACAAATTACCCACAAAAGGAACACGTTTTCCAACTCAGAATGGATAAATACCAAATAACCCATCTGAAAACACACAAGGGCTCAGTGGTTGAAGCAAAGAGTTCAATCTACCCAAGGGTAAAGCTTAAAAACTTCCAAGAAATATTGCTGGATTTCAAAGGTTCAGGATGTAAGGCACATAAAAAAAAAATTTAAAAAGAAGGATTTTTTTCCTGATTTTGATTAGGCATTTTCATACAATTTACAAAAAAAAAGAATCACTGAAAGCCTTAACCTCTTTTGTTGCCTCACATTATTCCCATTTATGATTATCCAGCAGCTTGCACAGGCTTTAGGACACTTTACAGACTTATAAACCCAGAGGTTAAGTCATCACCAGAGTAGAATTACTCCCTTCACCCCAAGCACTGTAGGGCATCACCTGAACTGGGCACAAATTCTGAGGACAAAACCTTCTAATTCTGCAAAACCTCACACCTACTAGCTTTGTTTCCAAACAAAAAGTTTGTTTGTTTGCCTCCAGAAATTCTTTAAATTCTTAATCTACATTAGAGATTAAAAGGTCAGTGCCCAAAGGTTGCTCTCATCTCATTGATACTGTCAGCCCCAGACACACAAAAATCACAGGTCAGAGCCCCAAAACATAAAAAAAAAGGATTTACTATCACAGGATTAGGCTTTAATATCATAGAAGGCTTAATTTTAGCCCTCCAGCTTTTAATCTTTTGGCAAGAACATTTCCAAGCTCTTTTTTCCCCTGTGCTATGATGGGTAGAATTTTACTTTCCTTTAAAAATAGAGAAGTATTTCTGTCATTCCAGTTGTAATTACAGACAAATTATAGCCATCCCATAAAATCATGGTTAATTACTAGTATAATTATTATCAACTAACATCAGACTGGGCTAACCTGACAAAAGCCTCACAGCACTATTGTCAGAAGAAATCAAAAAAACAAACCCCAGACCCTGTCAGGAGACTAATGATAAAATCCCTGGAGCTGCCAGTGCTGTCACACAGCACAAACAACCAAATGCATCCAAATGCAAGTTTGTGCAGGCTGTCACTGGGTGTGTAATATGCAGAAAACATGGTTTTTACAAGGATGCAGGACTAATTTCTTGCTGATACCAATGCACCAAAGAACAGCAGCAGATGGGCAGCAGCATTAATTTTTTACCATTCTCCCCATGGATTTCTGAGGGTCCAAGGAAGAAGAATAAGTGGAGTGACCACCTATAAAACCACATTTTCCCTCATTACTATTTTGTAGCATTATAAACAACACAGTTGAAATTAAAGGAATTTTGCTACGTGTACTTAGGAGAAAAAAAAAAATTTTAAAGTGAAAAATGGGAACAGAAATGAACAGAAGTGTTTCCCTCATTGAGATGGTGGAGCTTTCATGCTGCTGTGTCCAAAATGGCTCAGGGTTAAATGCAGACACACTGGTGAGCAGCCACCTCCAAAGGTCATATTTACAGTCCTCTGCAGTGGTACCCAACATATCTCACCATTAGCCTGCTTGGAGACAAGGTCTGCAGACCTGGCCTGGGTCACTGAGGGCTATTTGGGATGCTCAGAGTCCTGGGACACACTGGGTTTCTCGCCAGGATGCCCAAATTGTTGCCCCTCTCTGGAAGCTGCTGAGAACATGCCCCCAGCGGCCCCAGCAGGCTGCTGGATCTCTGCCTTGCAAAGCCTGCTCATTTGGGATCCATTTCTGCACTAATTCAGCCCTACTGAAATTACACACACCTTTAAAAATCATAATGTTATCTACTGCTGGGATGATGATCAAGAAACAACATTAAAACCTCTCCACGTTGACAAAAAGCCACAGAGCGGGGTTACAGAAATGGCAATTTTTAGTGAGTAATGGAAGCTTACAGGGACTTAAGGATTTAACTTCTGAGACACACAGTGACTCAACAGAAGCCTGGACCACCCAGAAAGACAGTGACTGCTGATCCCAGGTTGGGAATAGGGATAGGAAGATGTGGGAATCTCAGAGACAACTGGACTGTTAAGCACAGTTCCTCCACACATTTCTGCAGGGCTTCTCCTTCCCTAAAATAGCCCAGAAATTAATGACCTGGTTAATGACTAATCATTATCTAATTTCATTTCTTTCAAAGATACTTCATTTTATCCCTTCCTCTGCTTTTTCCCAAGCAGTGCTTCCTTGCTGTGCTATGTAGAGAAGTGACTCCCAATTCCAGCCCGGGTGCCAAAGCACTAACATGAACTTGACCACTATGTTCCTTTGGAGCAGCAAATCATTAACTAATGAGGAGCTAATCATGAACTATAATCTCTCATCAGCATAGAAATTAAGTCAGTTTGCAATAGCACAGACCCACAGTGTGATGAGTTTGCCAAAACCTCCTCCGTGGTCCCAGCTCAGGCACTGGGGACCTGGATGTGTTGGTGGGGTTGGGAGACTGACCTGCTGCCCCATCCTAGCAGGGAGAAGGCACAGAAGTGCTGCTAATTCTCCCAGAATCCCATTTAAAGACTGTTCCTGTCCCTCTGCTGGGATGTGACACCAAACCAAGAAGTTTTCAGGGCGGTCCAAGATCAGACTCTGAAGGAAATCCCCCTGAGAAGGGTTTGGCTGCATAAGCTTGAAGAAGGCAGAAAGACAACCAATGTGATGTAAAGAAAGAAACAAAAGGCAAATTAGGAAGAAGAAAAACAAGTAGAAAGAAAGATGAAGAGAAGTCTGGTTTAGACAGGAGGAAAACAGCAGTTTTTTCCTGACACCCAAGGATGGCTCTGAATACATTGCTCCACATCATGTACTTCAGCCTGTCACCCCCGAGCATCTTTCACCAGCCAAATCAGAGATTAAAGCTTCTCCCCTCTAAAAATGCTAGGCACCTCTTAAGGGGAAAATGTTTTGAATGTCAAGAGAGAGAACTATAAAAAGTCCAGTTTCAACTGCCACCGTTTCCCATTTAATATCACTCATTAAAAACATCTGCATCAAGAATTAAGGGGGACCATTATTTTCATGCTGAATGCAATTTTGAAGTTTCAGGTGACCATTCCACGGGATGTAATAAATCTTCTGTGGCTGTGAGCAGTTGATATGGTTTATTTTAATGGCCACAGTTAAAGGTTTCATGGGATCAGGCCACAACCAAATCTCTTTATAATAATTCTTTAGGCTACTGCATAATTTATAGCCCTTATGCACTTTTCATGATCTAATTTACCTTCCTCTTAAAATATTTTGTAAAACCAGTGTTCCATTTATAATGATATATATCCCATTATAAAACATACTCACTACTTTGTTACCAGAATAGCATTTTCTGTGTGTAAACCAAGGGGCATTAGCATATGCCAGAATTACTCTCCCAACCCAGTGATATACAGAGCATAATGGAATTATGAGCAATTTGGTTCACACTGTCAAAAATATAAATGCAGTGAGGTTTTAATAGCAGCCCTGCAAATAATGTTTCACAAGAAAAGCGTATTTCTGTAAATGAGATTCCCAAAAACCAGTGAAATCTGGAAGTGAGGTGATGGCAGAGGAGGCAGGCACGGAATCAGCTACTGGGATAGGGATCCCTGTGCTCATTGTACATAAACAGCCAGAAGGGAGAGGGAAAAAGGCAAACTCCAGGGCTCCACCATCAATATTGGTCCAAGACATAAAGGAACGAAAAGGCCAAAAAGTTCGTGGGAAAAGGTTGCAATTTTTTTTGAATCATGGAGCCATTAAGATTGGAAAAGACCTCCAAAATGATCACTTCCAACCTTCAAGGCTGAAGGAAGATTCACCAAGAGCAATCACACCAACAGACCCAATTTTTTGGACTCTGTCAAACTAAAATGCCAAGAATGTTTCTCCCTAAAGCTGCCAGCGAGTCATCGCTCTGGGCTCCTTCAAGTCAGGCTCTTTCTACCCGTTTCAACAGTATTTAACCATACCCAACTTAAACAGGATTTTCTTGGCCTTGACACTAAATAAGTTTCTCTTCCCAAACCACACTCTCCTCTAAAGGCATATAATGATAGTTCAAGAGACACTCCAGCACTTTCTCCCTAAAGAAAACCTCTCACTCATTTAAGCTTGTAACACCCTTTCCTGGGAGGAAAATCTGGGAAACATAATTTTCTGATGTTGCTGCAATATGTAAAATATCACACCACCTGCCAAGTCGTAAGTCACTGAACCCACAGGGGGTTGATCAGTATTTCCCTTTGCAAAGTGGTGTAATATTTGCAGGTACATGTGGTGGTTGCCTTGCTGGAGGTATTTGTGATACTGGAGGTTTCATTTTTAGCAGGGTATATTCCAAAACTTGCTTGTTTCTCAAAAAACACCTGCACAAATCAGGCACTGATGATTTAGGCTATATTTACTCCCAGAAATCCACGCTCTGAGCTGCATTACCTAAAATATCCATGTGAAGCAAACATCAGCAACACCTTACAGAGTTGTTATTTCCCTTTCTTTATTTACTTATGCTTCACAACATCAACCTTACCTAACACCTAGCAAAAACACAGCCACATATTCAAAGATTTCCACATGCTTCACAAATATCTGTGACTGACTATAATAACATTGTCACTTAATATTTAACACAGTATCAAAGAACCTGGGCGCTTATTCCCATTTTATACATCACGAAACGGAAATAAAGGAAATTTTACTGGCTTTCCAATAACTTTTCTATAATTGAATGTTTGGGCCAGAGTCAAGAACAGAATCCAAATTGCTTCATTTCCAAAATTAGGTTTGGAAACAGCCCCATGTTTTATCTCCGGGCGGTTCTCTCGGCAATTCCCAACGTCTCCCTCTCAGGAGACGCCGCCGCCTTTTACCTATTTCAAAGCTGGCAAGAGGAAGGTTTTAGTTTTAAGGGAACTGGATGAGAACATATTTATTTCCTCCCCAAAGGGACGTGCACGTGTTCTGACAGCAGGAAGATTCAACTCTGCTGTTCCCTTCCCTCTCAAGCTCCCTGGAAAGCCCAAGTTCTCGCTTCAATTCAGGAGCTTGCACCGATTCAATAATCCCGTTCAAAGCCACGACAGTGACTATTATCTGCACACCAGCTGCTCTGACACAACCAAAAGGCTGGACAACAGCAATCCAAGCATACAGGATAAGTTAGATTTCAGCTCCCATAGCCCACTGATTCTGCATTTCCCAAAGCCATCTATAGACAGGAACACAAATCCCACCTGCAGCCGCTCCACCGAGGAATGGCCAAGGCCTGGAAGAGGCACAGCATTTGCAGGTGCTTTGCTGCTTGTTATGGGGGGAAAAATATAATAAAAGAACCCTTTCCACCTGCATTTAAAATGCATCTCGATTTCTGGAGGGCTGCTGAGCACAAGGCTGCATATTGCATTTGGCAGTGATAAAATCAAACTGTCATTGCTACTGGAGACTGAGCACAGCTCATATATATCTTACCTTTTAAGCCCATTCTATCGAAGCTGTAGCACAAATAAAGATGAATAGTATCTCTTTCTAAGCCAGCACAAAACCACCCCTCAATCTAGCAGAAACCACACAATGCTTATCACCTTTTCACAGGATCCTGTTTAAGCTTGTAAATACTTTTTTTTTATTATTATTATTTCCAGATTTCATTCAAGATTTTTGTTAAATCCTTTTGACAGAACTGGCTGGTTTTACCTCTCCCTATCAGTTTAAGATTTTCATCAGTTCCTAACCAAGGAGGTGCCTGTAACACAGACCCTCTGTCAGTGTGCATAGGCTTGAGAGCACCTGTCAAATTTTATATGTAGCCAAGAGCTTTGCTTTGCTGGGTATTCATGAAAAGATTTAAGGCATTGAAAATTACTAAAGGCTTAAAGTCCACCATCCTACTAAACATTAAAAAAAATGAAATCTGTTTGCTATATACTTTTTTTTCATGTCAATCTCCTTAAATAAATAACTCTCAGTGTTGTAGCAGCGTGAAGGGATAACCAATCTGCCTCTTCAGTCACACACTGCTCCACTCAGGTCCTCAGCACAGGCAAACTGCTGGCATTCTTTTCACATGCAAGGTCTAGAGGGGGGGGAAAGAAGCTTTATATCCATTACTGTGAGGTTTTGCTGATTCTGTACCCAGGTCAATTTTTTTATCATTTCCTTGGCTTTTCACCAATGCCATTAAGCAGAATAAAAGCTCGAGGCCCAGCCAAGAAGACAGAGATATCTGAATGCCTTTGGTGTGACATTCCCCCTTGGGCCAATGTCCATGAACTGTCTAAGTTCTACTTATGCCCTATTTTGGAGGCTTAAAGAGCACATAAGCTGTGCAAGGGCCTTTTAGGCAAGGCACTGCACAGGCTTTTTCCAAAATAGGAGGAGTGGGAGAAAATCATGGTGGGACAAGCTGAATGACTGACTTTATCCTTCTGACCTCCCAGGTCACACTTCCATTCGGTGCAAGGGTAGGAGATACCTAAAACCTTCAGAGAAGTTTAAGATGTCTGAATTACCCTCAAAATAATCAGGAGTTAATCACTTATTTTGAAGATCTCCCAGACTTGGCTCTCCCCCTGGTAGCAGAAATCTTCAGGAGATCATCACAGAATCATCATCACAGAGTGGTTTGGGTAGGAAGTGACTTATAGATCCTCTCATTCCAACCTTCCACAGGTTGCTCCAAGCCCTGTCCAACCTGGCCTTGGACACTTCCAGGGATGGGGCAGCCACAGCTTCTCTGGGCAACCTGTGCCAGGGCCTCCCCACCCTCAGAGGGAAGGATTTCTTCCTACTGTCTGATCAAAACCTGCCCTCTGTCAGTGTGAAGCCATTCCCTCTTGTCTTGTCACTCCATGCCCTTGTTCCCTCTCCAGCTCTCTTGCCACCCCTTTAGTCACTGGAAAGCTGCACTAGAATGAAGACCTGAAAGTCTTCAGCTGAAAGTTCAGATGAAAACAGCACAGGTTGTTTTCCCATCTCTGCTGGGGTTTGGAGAGCTGCTGAGAGCTGCCCCCACAGAGCTGCATCATGTCCTCAGGACCCTCCAAAACAGAGGAGTCACAGCTTTGATCTTGTGCAGATGTTGCTGCTGCCCCTTTCTCCCCCTGCCAGCAGAGCCCTGTCACCAGCTGGGATGAAGTTCCTTCATCCCTGCCCACCCTTCAGACTGCTCTGCTCCTCAGCTTTTCCCAAAGGCAGCTGAAACACCTTGGAAGTGTCGTATTTACCCACAACAAACTGTCATCCAAACCTGAACTAGAGTTTTAAACCACTACATGTTGAATCTCACTCCCAGCAAAGTCCTGGTGCACGTTTTCACAGCAGCTCAGTGCCAACAGGAGAGCACCCACTCCCCCTCCCTGCCACGTCTGTGCTGTGGGAAGGAAGCTGCAGGCACTAAACAGGTAACTCTACAAGCAATTACTTATTTGCATGGAAATTTATTAGATTTGTACATCTAAATTTCGCCCTGGGGGCTTTGGAGAAGGGGTGGCATAATTCTAAATCAATAGCAAGATCACATTATGTTTTATGGGGGTTTTAAAAAAAATCCCTTTTGTTACATTTTCTGCATGTACATCTTGGAGTTTCTATATATATTCCCAGTCTCTGCACAACGTTATTTATGTTTATGGGTTGTTTGAAGGAGACATTTCCAGTGGAAACTGAAAATACAGAGCAGAAAATTCAGTCTCTTTAGAAACCAAATGAAATAGAGGAGGAAAAAAAAAAGTAATGGGTGAGAATGGTTTCCTTACCTGTCAGCTCAGAAAGCTGCAGAACATTTAACTGGCATGGAGGGCCAGTGGGAGACAGGGTGGGACAAGAGAAGCAGGTCTGATTAAAAGAAGGCAGGAATGGGTTAGAAAAGTGGATTTAGAGGCCACTCAGAGGTACACAGGGTTAGACCCAGGTATTGCCACTTCTAAACACACCTGGCTTGTGCATTGGCACAACCCACAGTGGCAGAGACATCCAACAAGAATTTTTCTTTCAATGTTCATCTCCCAGCTGGTATTTCTCCCAGAGGTTCTGGGTTTGCTTGGCTGCCAGTATTCATTTCTACTTGCATCTGTAAACATATTGAAACCAGCTTCTAACTGAAGCAGGACACAGTCTCAGCACAAACTGGAAATCCCTGGTAGACACAATTTCTATCTCCCTTTTCCTAAGGCCGCAGGAGAAGTGGAGAGGGAAGGAGGTGGGAAGGGAAGGAGCAGAGAGCAGTGAAGTTATGGATGATGCTGGTGGATAAATACAGTCTCTGTATCCCAAAGCTCAGTCTCAGGGAACAAAACCCACCAATTATGAGGAAAACAACAAAGAGTGTGTGTGGAAAATCCTACTTGGTGCTGTGATGCCTCCCATTGCTTCCTCACGGAGATGCTCCATCCAGCACCTGGATCTTTTCTCTGCTTTACTGCTGCAAGTTTCACTGTAAATGTTTCACAGCAGTGTGTACCTACTAAAATAGGGCAAAAAAACCCCAAGGCTTCCATCTGTCTCCTGTTGTTGGTAACTCAGAATGGGCTTGATAACAGAGAGAGCCCATGGCAGGCCCAGCAGCTCTGCATGGATCCAGCCCGTGCTGGCAGCTGTTTGTTCTGGCTGGGCAGAAACAGCTTCTCTGCCCTTTCATTCCTGCTTGCATACCAGGAGCTGGATGCATGAAAGGCAAAAGTCCCTTTATTACCTGCTCAGCTCTCACTCCCATGTGCATTTGCTTCTCATGCAGGAGAAGATTACCTCTTTCAAGCTGTTCTCTCCCACTTTTGTTCTCTGCTGAGCTACTGCTTGTCAACACATTTATCCGTTTGCTGCTTTCAGTCAGAGAAGTAAAAAAAACAAAAAAGCAACCAAGTTAAAAAAGGAGCAGGAGGAGGAGAAGCTTCACTCTTGGCACTGGATCTGTGTAGCTGAAGAGAGAGACGTTGTCAATGGCCAAGGGATCTGACTCTTCAAATAAAGGGATAGATGAAGCAGGAGCGTTTGTGTAGATCAGCTTTTCATGCTGGGGGGTAAAATCCAGGTGCAGGTTTAGCCCATCTCCCACCTGCCCTGCCTCCACAGCTGGGAACATCTGCACACCAACTATAAAGGCAGTGGCTGTTCTGCAGGGCAGAGGTCTCCAGAAGTTCAACATCTAGTGAAGCCACCGACACCTTGCATGGCTCAGGGAGCAGCTTCCAGCCTCAGGAAAACTCCTCTTCGTGCTCATTACAGGTTAAAGCTCTCATTTCTGTGCAGCATGAGACACCACCAGGACGAAGGGAAAAATCTGAAATTAGGTTGGCATCCCAAATAGCTTTCATTGGCAGGCAGTTCTGAAGCACTGGCCTTTGCCTTGAAGTCGTCCAACAGGCACAAAGAGGGTTGTTCCAGTTTTCAACATCCTTTGGGAGCATTGCTGAGTCATGCTAAGGAATCTCAGCAAAAACAAACATTCCCATTCATTAATTAACGTTAGTGATAATTTAGCAGTCCCTGGACATGACACATTTCTCTCACAATCTGCAGCCCACACCCACAGCTCTGCTCCCTTCCCACGCTGGGATCCACGTTCCCGGTTCGTTTTCCCGGCACTGTGTGGTGCTGACAGGAGCTGTGGAGACGCCTGAGCTTGTGACAACCTTGTTAAATCAAAACAAATCACTTCTTACACTCCGAGGATCCACTTCACTGAAACAAACAGTGAAGTATTTTCCTGTGTGAGCCCTGGGAGCTGCAGCATCAGAAGAAAAAACCCACGGGAGCAGCCTCTCCCAGCACTGGTGAGCTTCTGCTCCCCACACTCCCAGGCACCACAGAGGTGAGATCAAGAAAAGCTGGTTTAGAAGTGGTCAAAAAAAAAAAAAAAAAAAAAAGACTCCAAATAATTTTCCCAAGCTGGCATTAAGGTTTTTACAAGTTCATCTTTTCACTTTGGCTCACTCGGTTGCTCTTATTTGATTTCGGCTGATTTGTTAAACTTTAATTAAAGATCTGTTGGGCAAAAGGAAGAGTCAGAACAAGAACACATGTTAATTAGATAAGAGAAACTAATACAAAGGCTGGGGTATTGATCACTGAGGTTTTAATTAATTTGATATTGATGGAAATAAGGCCTGTGGGATTGGAGGGAAGGTGTTCTTTTCCAAAGGCTGTTCTGGGCTCCTTTCATGATGGGAATCACACAGAGGGAGATGGTAAAAGCAAAGGGTGCTTCAGCCACGGTACAAACACAGCAGTGACTTGAGCAGGAGATGGACTGAGCCCTAATTGATGCAACACATGCAGAGAGCACAGCACATAATTTCAATATTGTCTTGCCAGGCTACCCAACAGACACTGAGCAGACACCAGCATCATCTTCTTTAATGCAATATTTATCAAGAAGTTATATTTTTCAAAGCAGATATTTATTGATGCCTCGTGTCTGGCTGAACTGCAGCACACAGATGTTGGATATATTTCTAGGAGGATGTCAGCATTATGACATAGTGCAGGATGTTAACTCTCTCTTTTTAATTAATCTTCAGTTGTTTGCAGCACACGCCGTTCGTCATCATGAGCTGTCACCCCAGAAACTCCTCTCAGGAGAAGGAGTGATTCTTTCTCAGGGCTGGATACACTCAGTTCCTACTCTGCTTCCTTGGAGTAACTCTGAGCATGTAGGTCAGAATTCATCCTGAGCAGCAAGCCAGCAAAGTGCCTGCACACCACTTGCCTCCTCCAATTCAGTGTTTTGAGACAGAAATGATGAATAGGCCTGGCAGTGACACTCAGTGCAGGGTGAAACTCGCCCCTTGTGATGAATTGGCTCCTGGAGGATTTTCTGTGATGGTTATCATCAGCCTGGCTTCCTTTTCTTGTCCTTCCTGCATCCCAGCATGAATCCTGGCACAGCTGAAGCATAAGGTCAGGCAGATTGGAATCCCCTCCAGACCTTGGTCTCTTTGTTCCTTATTTACATAAAAAGTGGGGTTATTAGAATAGCTGGGAAAAACCTTTTGTAACCCTGATTATTGCCTCACAAACCATTCAGAACGTGGAGCAAACTGTATTATGAGCTTCCTTTCTTCCAGTTGTTTTAAATATACTGTTATTTATCCTTCACAGCTGAGAAGAAGGTCAGGGAGCCCCAAACAAGTCAATACTACCAGTCAGGTGTGGGGTGCAGTGCAAAGGGCAGACACAGACATGCTGTAAACTCCACCAGGAGGTTTAGCTTTGTACCTTGTAGAAAATGCAGTAAACCAAGCTCAGGATTTTCAGAGAAGTCCTTTCCTACCTATATTCTTTGCCTGAATTAATGAACAAATTTTTAACGTGCCAGTGTTTATCCTTCCTAGTATTCCCTTACATTTCTGTGGTTTTAACTTGATTGATTCCCGAGGGTTTCCTTTCACTTATTGTCTATCTGCTGAAAGAAAGCTCTCCTCAGTATTTATGAAACAATACGTGGCAGACAAGGAAAACCAAAAGGGACCAGTGAGAAGCTGAATCAGAATGGGTGAAGGGTATAGGAGCAGTCAGCAGCAAAGTAAAACAATAATTGAATCTTAAAAGCTCAGTGCTACAGTAATAACTGATAATGAAATGTTCTTTTAGTTGTCTCAGTAGTCTAAATTTCAGCTAATCTAGTTTGACTTCAATAACTTCAAAAATAGAAACTTACAATAGAGTTCAGAATAAGCAACATATTAAACAGTAACATTTATGCAGCTGCAAAGATCTGCAGAGGCTGATACACACTGACATTTAGTCAGTAATGTTCAGCCAGAGATCACAGAGTACAAACTGATTGTGTTGGGGACCTCTGGACCTATCACTGAAAAGGGATTTCCTCCACTTGTGCACCCCTTGTTTGACCCTCAAGCTGAGGACACCAAAAAACCAATAAGCCACTTAAGAGCATTCACTGATGAAAGGATTTTAGGGGGGATGAGGAAAACGGTGGCTCAGGAGCACCATGGGGACATCTGGGCAGCATCTCAGGGATCATGGGCTGCAACCCCCATCACCCACCCCCCCAGCACTGCTTCCTCCAGGAGATCAGTGCTCCTGCCCTTGGGCTGGCACCTGGTACTGCAGGGATGGACTGGTGCAATCCAACTGAACTGCTTGGGCACACAGGGCAAAATTCAGTGGGGTGGATGCCCCTGTGCCAAGACAGGGATGCGTTCCTGGGTGTTGCTTAGCAACTCTGCCCATTTGCTGTGGGGACATGCCCACGCTGCTGATGGACACGGGATCCCCGGGCTCCATCTCACGGGGCTGCTTTGCAGAAGAGTAAATACCATTTTCATCTCTGACTGGCTTCTCACATAGCCATAAAAATTCATAAAGGCACACATTTTTATGCATTTGATTTCTCACGGTTGGGGAAGTTTACAAATCTTTGGTTCCAGAGTGAGAAAAAGGAAGATGTGAAACACTGTCTCCGAAAGGGTAGGGCAAGGCTGAGGCTTTGCTCTAAGGATAGCACTGTGCACTAGCTCATGCTTATTGTCTTTCTGGAATTTCATGGCAAGTCCTGATGAAAGACCTCCAGTCTCAACCTGGAATTCAAACATACAGCTCAGTCAGCCTTGGCATTTGGCTCATTCCCAACGTGAGAGGTGCCACAGCTGAATTCCCACCCTCTCTGACACATGCAGGGCACTAATGGTGTTACAGGTGCAATCCTGACCAAAACCTGCCCTACAATCTCAACATAAGAGTTCATCTGTCATCTCTATCCACTCAGTTGGAATTCATCAATAGCTGTTGCAGAAACAGGGAAGAAAATGCCATTTATTTGACGTGTGCTTTCTAAACTTGCACGTTTCGAGTTCGTCACATTAATCAAAATGAACCAAAAAAAAAGGGCTGCAAGTTGCCTTTAGTAAAGAATTTTGCCCCCACACCTTCTCCAGCTCCACCAGCCCCTGCCATTCTCATGGACCATCTGGGAAATCTCCTCCTCAAAGGCATTTTTCCCACAGGACTGTGCATTCCAGGCAGTCTCTGCCAGACATCACCCGGCAGGAGGGAACCTCCCTCGTGTTCCACTCAGAGCTGGAGGTCCAGCACCGAAGCAAAAACTCATATTAAAGGTTAAAACAACACAAAACCTGCTCAGGACAGCATGTGCCCCTCGAGAGGGAAATGTGTCTGCTTGAATTAAGGTTCACTTCAGAGCAGGTCCTGCTCCAGTTTATTACAAAGGCTTGAAACCAAGCACAGAATAAGGGATTTCAGTAAGGACCAAGATCCTTCTGGTATTTTATAGAGTATAATTTGGGGCAGGGGGGGAGGCAGCAATGAATTCAAGGGGTTATTTAAGTATTATTGGGGGGGAGTGAGATGTATTTTGCTGTAATGGATTAAGCTGGACAGGGAAAAGCAAATTAACTCCAACCTGTGCAAGTTTTTGAGGGGACTGTTTTCTAGATGTCATTCACGCATAGTCCCTCTTCTAATATCATTCTCTGAGAACAAATGCAGAATAGAAAAGGGGAAGAAAAGTTGAAATAAATTAAAAAAAAGAGCCTGGTGCTTTGAATCTGCCCTTTTCACTTGTTAAACTTGGCATCTAAACAGGAACAGACCCCAAAACCACAGCCCTGTCTTCCATCCTCAGAGAATTCAGGATCAGTTACAAAGGACACTTTGAATACCAATCACACAAGAAAACCAAGCACCAATTGCTGATCCAATTAAAGCACTAATGCTAAAAGGAATTAATTAGAATATTAATTTACAATTATAAAACAAGTTATTATTAGGTTACCAATTCCAAGTAGACTGCCACTTAGAGTGTGTCTCTCAGAGTAACAACTTAGAATTCCAGGTAAAGCTAAAATATGGATTACTGAAACACCAAAATCAAAATGAAATATTTTAACTTCATTGACAATAAAAAAAAAAGTTGTAGTTGCATGGAAATATTTTATCAAATATATTTGAGACTTCTAATTTTTTGTAGCATTTTGACACATCAATCTTCTAGAGAAGAGAAATGCTAAACTTCAGACAGTTCTAACAAACAAGAACATGGGGTACATCCACATTCTGTTGTTAAGACTGACAGTTATTTTTTGCCAGAAGGTTTGCTGTTCTGCTCTTCTGCTGCTCTTCTTATTTCTTTTTAGTGAAGAATTACATTCCCAGCATCCCCACAGCCCTGAGAACACCAGTAATGCTGGGCCAACAAACGATTCATTGCAGTCAAGCCCCTGGATCCAAAAGGTCATTTTTCCACTCACAGGCTGAAAACCCCCTGCACCAGTAGAACGTGTTTGGTTTGTGTCCTCAGTCCCTCTCAGCAGCCAGGAATAGAAATGCTCAATGAGGCAGATCCAGCAGTGCTGCTCACAGCCCTTGCTTCGGTTCCTCGCTCTCGTGGTGGACACAGGAATCATCTCCCTCCCATTCCTGGCCCGAGAGAGCTCAGAGGCAGCACAGGGGCACGTTCCCATGCTCATAACACACCCAAGGAAATTCTGCTCTGTTGCCTCTCGGTTTTGATGCCTTTAGATTCTCTTAGGTTTTTTTGATTTTTCTAATTTTTATAAGCTTTATAAGTAGTAAAAGTAGATTTTAGAAGCAGCAGCCCTTATTCCCCTACCCTTTAGCACAGTAGTTTACACATTCCTCAACCCCTACATACCCCATTCCATGCTCCCATATCAATATCCCCTGAGTTCCAGTAGAAAATGTTTAGCCTGTCTTTAAGAGTAGGCCTATTTCGTTTAAGAGCACTTGTGCCTTGGCCTGAACCACAAAAGTACAGTCAAGAACTGGGTGACTGTGTACCCTTAGTGCTCTGAAGAAGATGAAGATGATGAAAAAGTGGTCTCAAAAAGCCCCCAGCCCCAATTGGAAACACTTGGGGTGGGACAGACAATATTCTAAATTGTAACACCTGTACACGGCTGGGGTGTCTTGTAATCTTATGCCTGGGAACAAATTAAACCCTTTTCTTATCTCATCCTCAAATAAATTCCTTTGAGTTTTTTTCCTCAGCTCCTGCAGGCAACAGTTTCCTCAAGTCCACGGACACCAGGAGGCCCATTTTCGGAGCCAGATCACAACATCCACTCACAGGCAGAGAGTGCCCACCCCCCCTTAACAGCCCACTGTTAGTCCTAGCAATTAATTAGGGTCTTAACAATTCACTCTGTGCCTGCCAAGAGTACCTCTGACCTCCCTGTTCCTCTTACAGCTCTTTTCCCAGCCCTTCTGAATTCCCAGCCATCCAGATACCCCCCAGCCCCTCACTCTGCACAGTCAGCACAGCCCCAGGTAATCAGTGTTAACTCGTGACATGAATGCAATAAATCAGCAATGTTTTAAGGGCAAAAAAACTAAATTATGACTGCCTTTGTCTTTCTGTACAGGGAAACACACAGCTCCAGGCAGACACAACCTGAGGCAGGTAAAGAGAGGCTCTGGCAAACACAGGAGTCCTGGGTGGTGGGGAAACCTCCTGCCCAACACACCCACCCTGCCAAGCCCGGGAGGGGTCAGGTGTGATGAGCACGGTGGGATGTCAGGTCTCAGCTTGCAGCAGGTGAGCTTAAATCAGCCTAGATGGGGAAAAAAACCCTGGCAGGATCATTTTATAGGAGGAAAAGAGAGATAATAAGTGTATCCTGGAAAAAGACCCCCCTTTCTCTTTGTTCAGTTTGCCACAGCTGTAGGAGCATGGTGAGCATCCAGAGGCTCCCACAGCCTCCTTTATCAGTGTTCACTATTCCAGAGCAGGACGCGCTCTCCCTGGACTGTCCATGGTTAAATAACCAAGTCTTTGCTTTGTTTTGCTGTCTTATAAAAAGAAGTAGTAAAAAAGAAAAAAAGATCTATATTCACTGTGCATAGGAGGGAGTGACAGCCCTACAAAGTACATGAAGGCAAGAGAGTTGTCTTTCATAAGTTGAAAATTATATCGATTTTTATTGACAGGTTTTGTTCGTTATGCACTTGGGAATATTCTCTGCTGATCCCAATGCAGAGCTGAATCCACGAATTTAAGCAGACTATTATGCTGACAGGAAAATCACATCCCTAACCTCAGATCCCCAGAGGTACAATTATTAACCTCGGGGACAACTTTTAAAGAGCAGTTCTGTGGATGGAAAACAGCAGCTTTGGGCCTG
The DNA here is from genome assembly GCF_003945595.2 of Pipra filicauda. NCBI lineage: Eukaryota > Metazoa > Chordata > Aves > Passeriformes > Pipridae > Pipra > Pipra filicauda. Next base: position 1,989,310 of record NW_024105086.1, read on the forward strand.
TAACACAGAGCTGAACAGAAAATTATATTCCTGGGTGTCAGAATGGGAGGGGATGGGCAGAGCCCCCAGCCCAGTGAGCAGATCAGCTTCTCCACATAGTTCAGTGATGGCTTTAAAGACATTTCTATGATGCCCTATTGGACTGCCACTGATTGAGACCTTCTTAGACACCATAAATTATTTCCATTAAGCTAATAAAACAATTCCTGCATTTACCCACATGCTTGGAGATGGGAGATTTTTAAAGCAAAACGATCGTTTCTCTACTCAATTTGCATCTTCTGGTTTCTTTCCCATGGAGATTTAACCTTAAAACCTTCTTCCCTTCTGGAAATCAAACTTATCCAGGATGTGAGTTAGACTGCAGCACTTCTGCCCAAGCAGCTGTGATAGGAGGGAGGAGGAGGAGAAGAGACTTAAATTCCTCATCCTCAAGCCTGGGAGACAAAGGTTTAGAGGAAAGCAGCCCATATTGCCCCACATGAGAGTGGTCCAGGCTAAGAATCAGTTTAGTGAAGAGAAACAGATTTTTTTGAAGCTTTTTGTGTGAAATCAAAGGAGATGCTCCCCAAGTGCAGGGGGCAGTGGGATGGACCTCTCCTTGCCTGGCAGCAGGTGCTCAGTGGTGGGGAGAGAACTTCATTCCCTAGTATTTTTGGCTTTTATTGAGTTCATAGTTCTGGAGGTTGAGACCTGCATAATCCTCACTTTTGTCAGAACATCCTTGGGTTGGGGGGAAAGGGATGGGTTAATTTTCCTCCTGAACTGAGGAAGAGATTAATTATAATTAAGATATTCCTTCTCTAAGGTTTCCCTCGATGTGTTGGCTGGGACCTGATGGAAGGGAACTTTCTGGGAGCTGATCCTGTGCCCAGAGGTGTGGGCTGGGGGGACAGAGGGGTGGCCGTGAGTGAGCCCAGCAGGAACGCTGCATCCCCAGCCCGGCTGCCTGCAGCACCACGGCCAGAGCTCCCCGGGAGCATCGATATGTTGCATTCCGTGAGTTATCACGAGCCCGAGGACACGGGTACAGCTGTTTTACAGTGACACGAATTCCCAGGTCTGGGCTGGTGTTCTCAGCTCAGTCCTTCACCGAGTACAGCTCACATGCTGTGCACAGCATCCCCTCTTTTTTTCTTTTTATTATTCTCCACCTTCCTTCCTTCTCTCCCCTTCTCCAAGCACAGTTCCAGGACTGTGCTCAGGGCTGCACTGGTGAAATCAGTTCAGTCTCTCTCATTTCCCTGCTCACATGCCTTGCTGCTGCTGCCTTAACTTCTCTCCACACTGGGCATTACTACTAAACCACGTTTTTATACATTATTCCCTAGCCTTCCAGTTTTATCATCATGCACTGAGCCACACAAACACACAGGTTAGACTGAGCAGAAAAACAGCAGCCAGAGAAAACCAGCACCACCCTCATCACCCTCAAACCACCAGGTCTTCTCTACTCATCAGAGAGAGAAGGGGGTTGGAGTCTTGTTTTAGTTGCTAAGCCATCAAAAAAAAAATAAATTCAAGTGTCAGTTAAACATGTTTTCAGATGATTGCTTATTTCTTTAAACATAAACCAAGCCCAATGATAAATACACTAACGTACACATTAAAATTGCACGGTGCAATTTTCTCATTATGCACAGCGAAAATAATTCATACAATGATTGGAGACTAATATTAAAGCAAATTATTTATTTCATTCTGGATAGCAGTGCTGTAAGTAAAAGGAAACCCCACTCACTAAATAACCTGGGAACATAATTACTTCAAACACGTCTCCTGGGGCCTATTTCGTCATCCTTTCATGACCTCAGAGTGGATAATGTAAAGAAAATGGACCGTGTGTTTTCCCACAGAAATGCAGCCATCCAACTCCTTTCCACTTTCCTTCACCTAATGCCAGTGAAAAGCACTCAAATCACTCAAGATACTGAATAATAATCCAACAAAATGCCATCTCATCCTGCCTTATTTCTTCCTGGAGCTGATGGATAAAGTTATTTGAATCCTGAAGGATGAGTCTGGGTGGGGAGGCAGGGAATGCATGAATGCAGTGGGAGTAGCTTGGCCAAAACAGTGATCACTGTGTGGAGCAGCCAAGGGCTGGGAATCAGTGTGGGAAATCCCACAGGGATCACTGTGTGTCCAGGGTGCATTTGTACCTGTGCCCAGAGAGGAAAACCACACACCAGGGTCAGTGGCCAAGGACACAAAGGGCAACCTGAACGTTGTGCATCACAAGGAACAAAGATTTTGTAAGCAGGTGTGAACACCTGGACAGAGAACCTTTTCTCTCTGGAAGTGTCAATCATTCTCTTCTTCCCTGACATCTGAGATTACCAACTCTGAGCTTGTCCTATGGCTTCAGTTTTTGACAGTTTTTTATCCGTGTGTGCAAATGTCAAAATGGAGAGGGTGACAGAGCAGGATAAGGGTTATGAAGCAGGAACATCAGCAGGGGTTTTGGCTTTCCCATGGGAAATCCTTTTTGTCCCAAGGCTGCCCTGAAGGTCAGGAATCAGTGCCACATCCTTCAGGGGGCTGTGGTTAAGACTCAAGTGTTATTGCCCAGCTCCCAGCTTTGGAACACAGAGGGTGGCTGACATGAGCTCCTGTTGGGCTTCCACCTGGAAATCAGGTTCTTTGGGAATAATCCCAACCATGACTGACTTGGGAGAAATGCAAGAGCCACAAGGCATTTCCAGAGGCCATTCCAAGTGCACTGGGTGACACACTCAGGTGTTCCCCACCTCACCATCTGCACCCTTGGGTGCAGCCACAGACGCACGAGTTACCCCCCCAAAAAAGTGGATTTCATCTGCCAAAATTCCAAAGGGAACTTCTGTTTGAGGGTCTGGACCTGCTCTGCAGCACTGCCTGGCACTGCCAACTACATAGATCTGCAGGTTTGATCCTGCAAGGCTCGGGGATATTTTTAGCTGCCCTCCAAGGGGACAACCCGTGAGGCAGCTCAGCATCTGGATGTGACACAGCACCAGCTCTGCTGGCACAGGAGAGGAAATAAAGGGATTGTAGCAGGTTTTAAAACTCAAACTCTAAAAGCAGCCACTCGCACGAGCAGGGGGATGTTTCACCTTGCAATGCTGGGGACAGGGATCCTTCAAGCACCTGCCAGCCCAGAAGGGTGGCAGCTCAGCAGTTGTGCACCTTGATGTCACACAACAATCTGGCTCCCCTTCATCAACTCAGTCGTTTCCTGTTTATCAGATTAATTAAAGAGAGGAATTTGATTTCAATTTCATGTTTTATTTTTCAAGAACTCTCAGATTTCCCTCATGTTCAGAATGTAAATTGTGATTATTTACTCATGTTTGAATCAAAGACAAGGAACATCCAGGAATCTGTTCTCACCCCTACATTTAAAAGACTGGAAAAACATTAAGTATTTGGGCAAAGTAAAAGCTCCAGCAAAGGAGGAACACTAGAAGGAAAATGAGTTTATATTCCCTAATGTAGTGACTAGCCAAGGAGATTTTCAATGCAAGGACACATAAAGGGGAGTTACATGCTAAATATCATGCTGAAAAGCAATCCCACATTTGTGCTCCAAGCAGAAAGCCAGCTAGAAGGAAACATTAGTGCACATTTTAAAAGATACCAAGGGGCACTTCCAGTGTGGGAAACCTAAACCTTTGGGGTGTGTCTTGGTAGTCAGAACAAATGAGCTGTTCACGGGCAGGGCTGTCCTCATCCTGTCATAAAACACTCCAGGAGCAGCAGCCAGCGAGGGAGAGGGGGAGAAAGGTGAAAGTCTCACAGCTGGAAGCCCAGATGTTAAGGGACCTCCCTGTGAGAGATGCTCAGTGTAAAACCAGAGAGAAAAGTTAAACTCCACTGCACCAAAGTGGGTCTTTCAGGATGACTTTGCAAACACCAAGGGTGAAACCGGGGAGAGCAACTCCAACACCCCAAGGGCAGCAGGAGAAGAGACAGATGTGCAGTTAAAACTTATGTACTGCTTTTAAATGATCCAGATCCCCTCTCAGCTCTACTCTGATCTTTCACTCTGTTATCAGATAATCAGTTCACTCTGTGCCTCAGTTCTCCTGCTGTAAAATGGACTCAATAACATTGTTTTTCTCCCCTGGATGTCAGTGCAGGCTCATGCCATATATCCACTAGGAATCCTGCTTCCTGAGCCACAGGCATTGGCTAAAGAGATCTAATGTCAAATATTATGACTGGAATTGTATTGTACCCCAGACAGCACTGGCTGTCAGCAATGTCCCCCCCAGGGCCAGCTGGAACTATTTGTGCCTGGAAAATCTCTACTGGAACACACAGAATGGTTTGGGTTGGAGGGGACCCTAAAGACCCTCTAATTCCATGGGCAGGGACACCTCCCACTAGTCATGTTCTGGTTTATGTGTTTAAGTAGATGGATTCTCAATTCCTGAAGATGTAGGTGAGGAAAACAACATGGAGATCTAACCTTTAATCTTCTCTATCTTGAAGCACAACATTTTCCAAAGGGGTTTCAACTCACATTCTTCCTGTGCATTTAAAAAAACTGCTCACTCGTGCATATTACCTTGGATTTGGGAGTAGCACAGGCTATTTTCAGGATCGGATTTAGAGTTTACATTAGAAGATTTAAGTTTAGAGAAGTAGTCAGATAAGCAGGAAGGAAGTCAAGGAATAGGGCTTTCTCACTCTATTAGTGCCTGCAGCAGTTTTTGTTTCAATATAAAGAAAAAGCAGCCCTCACAACTCACTGATGCAGAAGTGTGCAGGTAAATGTCAGTGCAAATACAAACCAAATCTCTCCTGACATCATTTGATGTGGAAAAAAAATACTGATTTTTCTGGCTTTTAACTTCATGCAGGTCTGTGATTTCATAATGATGGTTGACTCAGGAAATTAAGAGAGAAGTAGCTGCATTTAGAGAGGGTTAATAGACTCACCATAGATAATGCAAAGAGATGCTGCCAAAACTGTAATAGATGCAGATCATGGAAAATTTGATAGGATCACTTAAGACCAGAGACAACACAGGTGAAAGACAGTTCAGTGTTTGCCCAGTAAACAGAATAATGATAAATTGGCCTTGTCAACATAACCCAGGTGCAAATTTGGTTTAAGGGCTGTGATGACAGCTCACTGTCCAGAGAAGTAACTGTTTTCTTTAGAGGGAATTATTATTCTTTAGGAGAGTGATGCAGCTGTGAGTGGGGGGTTCAGGACAAGCTTGAATTTAGCTTAGATATTGGGAAGAAGCTCTTGATTCAGAGGGTGGCACAGGTTGCCCAGAGAAGTTGTGGCTGCCCCTGGATCCCTGGAAGTGTCCAAGGTTGGACAGAGCTTGGAGCAGCCTGGGCTGGTGGAAGGTGTCCCTGCCCATGGCAGAGGGAAAACGAGGTGATCTTTAAGGTCCCTTCCAACCCAAACCATCCTGTGATTCTGTTTCCATCAAAGAGCAAATGTAATTATTCAGCATAAGGAGAAAACAATGAAGGAATAAAAACAGCTTTTAATGGCACTGATGCTGAATCAAACCTGAGTTTTGACAAACCTTGGAAAAATATAACCAGATAATAATAAACATTTAAATTGTGTTATCTATTAGGAATCGACCTCTCAGGTCCTGTTTGTATTTTAGATGTTTTGTCACATCTGCATGATTGCTGCTCTACAGAAATGTTTCTAAGTAAGAATTTACTGCATAATTTTTCCCTCTGCCCCTTGTACAGCTGAGATTTCCCTTCCAGGTGCCAGGATGGCGAGAAGGGAAAAGGTTCTCACCACCTTTCAGGTCCACAAAGAGCTGAAATCCCCATTTATTACCCCGCTCCAAAGCAAGTCCTCTAACAGGAGGAAAAATCTGAATTTGCCACTGAAATTCATCCTGTGCTCCCACAGCAGCTTCCTCGGGGTGAAATTCTGGCAACACGGAAGTAATGGCAAAGCTGCCTTAAACAAAGCACAGCCAGAATTTCAGCCTGCATCTCCAAACCTGAAGCTCTAAAACACAGACTGAGCTGGGCTTATGAAACTTGAATTATTGTTATTTAGGTTTAATGCTTATAACTTCAGTCATTTCTTCAATGTATGTTGATTCAAAACCTGAAATTTCTAACTAATGGCCTACTTACCCTCTATGTTTATTTATATAAACATAAATCCTCCATTTTTCCATTCAAAGACTGCACTTATTTTTCCAGTAGCACTTTCTCCTCTATCTTTTTTGTGAAAATAGCTATCAAGTAAAGAGAAAACAGAAAAATTTTATTCTGCAAATAACTTCCATATCTCTCAACAGCAAATTTAAACCAATTTGATGCTTCACCTGGAGTAAAGTCAGAAATCTCCAATCATGACATATTGGCAAAGCAGCTCCAAACCTGCTGGGAGCACCAGTTCTCACATGACAGATCTGCATAAGAGGCTTTGAAGGAGAGCAAACACGTGTCTGAGGCAGGGAAATCACAGCTTCACAAACTCAATAACCCTCTAACAGAGACCCTCTGCTCTCAGGGAAAACATGCTGGAGACATCCGTGGGCTCCTGGGTTGGATTCTCTGCCCTGAGAGCCACAGGGGCAAGGCAAGGTGCACTGCTCAGATTTCTTTTGATTCTTGTAAGCTTGAATCCACAGAAAGCCAAATCTAATAACCTGGCAATGAAAACCTCATCTTTGCCATTTTACCTCGAGTAAGAATCTGGGAGATAAAAAGGCTGCATTTTCTAATTTCCTCGTGAATAAAAAATGTGGAGAGCAGAAGCTCAGGCTTCAGGGTTTGGGGGTTTAATTTATTTTATTATTTTTTAATCTATTTTTCTAATCTATCCCATGTGTATATATATATATATGTATATATATAAGGTTATGAATACATAAAACTGGAGCAAGAACAAATATTTCAGACATAACACTGGAATCATAATTTTCCATGCTCTGAGTCTGCTCTGATTAAATAATCTCAGTCTACTTTTCCTTTCAAGGTGTACTGACCTCTGCTAAAGCAACAACCAGGGTCAAACCCAGCTCCACAAAAAAAATCATCTTTCTGAGCAAGATAATTCCCTTAATCATGTCATCTTAGACATGGGGAAAGTCCTAGCTGATATGTTTTTCTCAAATACCACCCTTATAAATACAGAAATACAAATATAATATAATATTTATATGAATATAAATAAAATATCCTCAAAAAGCCCCAAACCCAAATCAACAAAAAACAAATAAGCAAACAAAAAGGCAGCAGAAATTTGCCTAAAGCAACCACATTAAAAATTGAGTGAAGACCTCAGGGTTTGAACTGCTGGCAGGCACTTTAATTTGAAGACAGTGTAAAACATGTAGGGAATCCAGGATTCCACCCACAGGAGAATATTAAAAAGTTTCCCTTTTATTATTATGCCTGTCTGTATTGTGGTTTAAAATCCACATAGGGATTGCCAGAGCTTGTTAGCTGGCTTTAATAGTTGCATTAATAAATCCTATAAACTAATTGTGCAGCGACTAAGTCAATTACTTTCAAATGAGATAATATATTTCTCCAGGAATATGATAAAGAACTTATAAAGAGATATGCTCCTGTCTGGGAGTTCAACAATAATATCCAGCCAGGAACCCAAATCCAGCTGGAATATGTGATTAAATTGATGGCTGTGGGGATCAGCAAACTGCAACAATGGCAAGAGATCACGAGAAAGTATTAAACTGAATTATTTACACCATAAACTAATGAATGAGAGCAGGGCACCCAGCTTTCCACATGGCCAGCAGTTTAACACCCAGACAAAGGCGGGAACCTGATCCTAAACCCGTTATTTTTTTTAACGAGCAAGGACAAGTATATGGCCCTCTGTAATAAGAACCATTTTTTCCATTGGACTTCTAAGCAGACCATGACCTTTAACTCCCATCAAATAGAGGGGATGGTTTGTGTGCTGAGCAAAAAAGCCACTTTGGAGCTGAAGGTAACTTACGGGTCCCATCCCAGAATCACCCTCCTGGGCCTCCTGCTCTGCTGGAGGGTATTATTTCTGTTGGACAATGAGTCCCGAGCACTTGTGCTCTCCCAGGTGGAAGTTGTGGGGTACTCTGGGCCAGCAGTTGTGCTGAAAGAGCTCAGGTAACAAGGCAGCACCAAGCAAAGGCACAGAGCAATTCCAGGGCACGAGGGTGTTTTACCTCCTCCTCACTGAACCCAATCACCTTGCCCTGAATTTGATGGAGAAGCTGCTCTGGCAGAGCTGCTGTCATCACCAAAGTCCCACTGCATACCCTGCTTAGAGGTGACACAGAAATGCACCATTGCTTCAGGAAGCCAAGGGGATGTTCAGGCTATTTTGGGCACAGGGGCAAAACAACACCCCCTTGCTCAGCTCAGCAGCTGTGAGGAAGGGTAAGAGTCTCTCCACCAGACACTCAGCATGACCCCAACACCAAATTTAAAAACTCAAGCATGACAAAAACTGGGCTGGTGGAAAGGGCAATCTGAAGTTAAGCTCTTAAATCCATAATTCAGCTCATAAATAGTTGATTTCAAGACTGCTGAGTATCCAATTAATGGGAGCAAGCTGGGGCTCTAGCACTGAGAAAAATCAGGTATTCTATTTAAGAGCTTGGCTGCAGATTTAGGAGACAGATTTTGGCTTCTATTTTTGAAAAAATATTGACTGAGAAGACTTTCATGTCATGCTCTACTTGCACAGGACTCTTCATAAAACAAATGCCAAAATTCAAGGTTCTAAACTCTGTACTCCAATACTGAGCTGAGCACACCCATGGACATGAGAGACAGATGGAGCAGCAATGAGGTGGGTGCAATTTTGAGCAATATGGGCCACCTTGCCCTGGGTTCTGATGGTGACAACAGCAGTTGTGGTCCTCAGGCAGCATTATCCCCTCTGCAATGCTCCCCCAAAACATGTTGTCCAAGGCCAGGTTGGATGGGCTCAGAGCAACCTGGTCTAGTGGAAGGTGTCCATGAAAGAGGAGATGGAACTGGATGATCTTTAAGGTCCTTTCCAATCTAACCCATTCTATGAAGGCAAATTGCTCATCAGTCTTCCCTTTTTTTTTGGATGTGCATAAAAATAATTTTTATTAAAAAGTAACTACCAAAAAAAAAAAAAAAAAAAAAAAAAAAAAAAAAGAAAAATCAGCTATTTGGGCTGCAGCTTCTGAGCACACATCTGGTAAATCAACTTTGAGTTCCAATGTCTGAGTGGATAAAACCCCAGAAAAAGGCATGAAACGAAAATGCTGACAAACCCCTTGCTCCAGCAGTATGAATGGGGTTGCTATAATGATAGAAAACTATTGATTGCCAACTACTGTCTGGCTCAATTGATCAGGTCCTGCAAATCTCAGATAACACTCGTGTCATTAGAAGCCACTGTTGTTCTCTGGTGGCCGGGACTGATTGCTGTGCTATCACAGCTTTGATCACCTGATAGGACAAGTGTTGGGGAGCTGCACTATTGATTTGCAGATAAAAATGTTCCAGTACCTCGAGGCCTGTCACTGAAAATTCCTTGGATGCAAAACAGCATTGTGCCTTAATGGTAGGTCATTTGCTAATTAAGTTAATTTGCAAGGAACTTTTTTGGGAGGAGAGCTGTTGCACACACCTATGAGGCAGGACCAGGTTCTAACACCCTCCCCCTGAGCTAACAGCTCCTGGAACAGACCTGCAGGTTTCTACTTTTAAGGTTAAATTTATTCTTGGGTTATCAGTGTATGAAAATCACTATAAAAGTTGGGTTAACGAAGGTGTTTCTCCAGAAGAGACCTACAGCAGTGGCTTCCAGAAAGCACCTCTATGGTGCTGTACAGATTCACAGAATCACACAATGGTTGGGGTTGGAAGGGACTTCCAGATCATCTCGTTCCAACCCCCTGCCATGGGCAGGGACATCTTCTACTAGCCCAGGTTGCTCCAGCCTGGCCTTGGACACTTCCAGGGATGGGGCAGCCACAGCTTCTCTGGCAACCTGTGCCAGGGCCTCCCCACCCTCACAGGGAACAATTTCTTCCCAATATCCAATCTAATCTTCCTTTCCAGCCCTTCCTACACCTGACCCTTTGTGGGACATCGCTGTTTATCATTAGCATTGCACCAAAAATGATATCCAATCTACATCCCATAAATCCAATTCTTCTCTTACTCAGGTTCTGTTGGCTTTGCTTAAAACCATTTCTCCTCTGAAGGCACTGACAGCATCAGTCCAATTACACTGCTCATTCATCTCTAGCACTTGGGGATGATGAAATTAGGTCTTATTAGTCAACAACATTTTATTTTGGCTCTTCATAGGGTGACTGGCACATTGGAAGTGCAGCAGTCCCCAGGATCCATTCAATCCAGATGTTGCTCAACATGGCATTAATGCACAAGGTCAGCTGCTGGGAGTGGAGTCTCCCAACAGAAGCCTTGAGCCAGAACTGCAAAGCCAAGTGTCCCATTTTTCATTACATTGCAGTTCGACACAAAATGGGATTACTTTTGTACTTCTAATTAAAATATAAACTTTAAATAATAGCTGTGGATTATATCCTTCTTTAGGAAAATTTCTTTTTTCTTTTTGTTTTTAACCCATTTGTGTATTATTCCAGTGCTCCAGAGTTTTAAAATTCACTCTCACAGACTAAAAGCCTGAAAATACCCAAACTCACCACACTAACAAACCTGGATATCCAGGAAGACTTTATCTTAAACCAATCTGAAGATAATCTTTTTCATTCTGCAGCAGCCAAAGTAAAAGACCCAATAAACAAGTTTCTAAAGCATGAAAACACATTCCAACATTATCATTGCACCGGAGGATTTGAGGTTTTAAAAGAATAGCTGGCGTGTGCAGGTGACCTTTGTCAGGGCGCCAAAAAAGTCTTTTTGGAAAAAGAAGACTTTCATGTTGCAATGTGGGTTCCTTTATGTGAGAAATGCACTTTCTGCACAATGAAATGTAAGAGCAGGGCACACAGAGGAGGTCAGAGAGAAGGACTCCTGGTGACCCCAGGAAGGACTCTCCAGGAGCAGACGTGTGCAGGGGTTCTCCGTGTCCCTGGGTTTGGATGGTCCCTCTCCCAGTGCAGATCAAAGGGACTATTTTTAAGCTGTGCCTGCCAAAGCTGATGGCCTTTGCCTGAACCTGAAGAGCAGTGATTAGGCTTGGCTTCATTAGTGGCAGAGATCATCTCTCTCTCTGGCCTGCCTTGAGCTATTCCTTCCCAGAGCAGAACCATCTCCCCTCGGCCCACTTCGGCAAGAGGAAATTTGGGTCATGCAGAGCAGCTCCTGCTACTCCACTTCAATGGCAAGAATAAAGACAGAAAAACTGTTCTCTGCTGAAGGCAAACTGATTTTAGCTTTCCCAGCTTGTGGCAGCTCTTGAGCACAGGTTTGTTTAGAGAAAACACAGTCTGCCCAGGGAAAAATCCAGTGGTGTGCAGTAATTCCTGAATTTGTTGATTAGAACCCACGGAAACTTCTGATATTTCCAAGCAAATATGCCACACAAAAATCCTTCTCAATGACATGTAATTCACAGGAAAGCTGAGGTTTGACACCACCTTTTCACAGACTGTAAAGCTTCACAAGGAGCACTCTCAGCTTCCAATTATTTTATAGCACTGTCCTGACCTTTTTTTTTTTTTAACATGATATTGTTTGCTTTTTACATTCCTGCTGTTAAAAGGCTTGGTAGAGGTTTATGTTGTAGTGACCAGGTGAGCCCTGTCACCTTTGTGTGAGGTGATGTTCTGGATTTGGGTCAATTAGAGCCAGCAGTTCCTGATTACAGGCTGGCAGTGCCTCTGATGTTCCTGATCTTTATTTCCACCCTGGGGCAGCCCCTCTGCTGATGGGAGCAGGGGAGGGAGCAGGGGAGGGCTCCCCCTGCACAGCTGACACTGTTTGCTTGTAAAATGGGCAATATCAATACCTGGAGGATGAGATCCTGCTATGGAATGATCACAGAATCACAGAATTGTTTAGGCTGGAAAAGCCCTCCAAGATCACTGAGTCCAGCTGGTAACCCAGCACTGCCAGGCCAACCATGGCCCCAAGTGCCACATCTACACTTCTTTTAAATCCCTCCAGAGGTGGTGACTCAGCCACTGCCCTGGGCAGTCTGTTCTGCTGCTTGTCAGCCCTTTTTTCATGAAGAAATTGTTCCTAATATCCACCCTAAACCTTCCCTGGCACAACTTGAGGCCATTTCCTCTTGTCCTATTACTTGTGATCTCCGTTCTCTTCCTTATCCTCTGCTCTCCCCCTCTCCAGCCTGGCAACATTTAATCTTTTATTCAAGCTTAATAATATTTGTGTCTATTTTTATCTTTATTTGAGGTGAATTACTTCAGTTTCACTTATTCCCCCCCTCTGGAGAGCAGCTTTGCCATAAACAGGTGACTTTTTGGACTCGTGCTTTGTAAAAGTGTTCTCAGGATCCCAGAGGATGTTTTGGATGGTAAAACAAAAGTGATGCTTCAAAAAGCAAAGCCCTCAAATGCAGGAGGACCCACCATTCATTCTTTCAAAGTCTTGAACCATTTAAAGCAAAAGGAGCATTTCATTCAAAGACCCTATAGGGCTTTTTTTTTTTTTTAATATTGCTAAAGTGATCTGCTACCTTTAGCAATAAAAAAAAAAAATCCAGAATATAAAAGCAGTTTAAATACCACTATTCTGTTAGAAAAATCCACAAAAATAGCCTCACCTGTGGGTTCCTGCTTTTACTTTAAAAAAGAGACATTTCCCTGCAGGTACCCCCCATCTCTTCTCTTACATGACCTTTGCTACAGTTTAAAACAAATTACAAGGAATTGGCAGCTAAAGAATACCTCTTTGCCTCTCTGAAGTTAAGAATATTGACTAAAATGAAAAGATATGTTCTTTGCCCATCATTGCTGAGAAGTTAGGAAAAGAAAATTAGCTGTTGTGCTTCCAACAAATGCTTGTGCCAAATTTAGTCCTGGAGTAAGTCTGGGAGGAATGTTACACACAAACCTAAAGGGAAGATGTCCTTTTTTTGCCTTATTTAGGCACGTGCTTAAACTCTGAAGTCTAAGTCCAGAAGATGGATTAAATAAACATTGCTGGGTGACCAAAACCTCACTGGTCAGAAAGATTATGTCTTAATTCACGTGAGTTACAGGATCTATCATCTGCCAAGAGGTGAGAAACCCTTGTGAGAGATGAACAGCAGCAGATGGGGACATGCTCTGCCTTCAGATTTAGTTTTCTTCAAAGAGGTGCCACCACATACTCACTGACCCAAGTGCAAAACCCTGGACTTTTTCCCCCAAAAAAGGTGGGACTCATGTCCCAGCACTGCTGCACAAAGGGCAGATCATGAAAGCATTTCTGGCAAAACTGTCTGCACTTCCAGCCTGCACTTGTAAGGGAGTTATATACAAAGAAACAGCAAAGCTTTGCTATTTATTTCCAGTTAGTTGGGATTCAGGCACATTGCCCCTAACAAGTCCTTCTCCATAAAGCCCTCTGAGTTTAACCTGGCCTGCTCTGTGATATTCCAGCTGTCAAACCAGATCTGCTCAACTTTTTCTTCTTTACTCTTGACCTGAGTTTCTCTGAGAGCACTGCTTTAAATTAGGTCCCAGGAGAAACATGACAGTAAATTCCTCATTTCATGATGGTTATAGAAGCTGCCATTGTTTTCCCATCATTATAGTGATGTTTGAGGCACTGGAGGAGAGGAATCATTTGTTAGCTCTCTTGTTGTCTGCTTTCTGCTCACAAAAGGAGACACAGGTGGGAACTTATTGACACCCCTGACAAACAGCAAGGTGCTTTCTTTTGCAGGAATTAATTTATCCTATCAGATAAGACATCATCACACATTTGGAGTCTGACTCCACACCCAGGTGCACCGATTTTGGGCCATGGAGAAATCATTTCCCTGTGCCACAGAGGAGAGGATTTCTTTCAGGATTTCTTTCCTAGATGATATCCTTCTATATAATAATTCTCTGGACATGCTATTGGCTTGTGTCCTGGAGAAGGAAAATGAGGGAGGAGGAAGCTTTTGTTCCATAATGTTGTATTTCAGTCATTTAGTCTTGTTGGGTTTGTGCAGTTAAGAATGAAAGATGTAACTTCAGGCTTGCTATGGCTCAGGATATATATGTACCAAGGCAGAAATGAGAGCAGAAAATCCACAAATCTGCAGTAATGGGAGCAGGATCTACATATTTAAGGCTCCTAAATATGCAGACAAGTACTCAGATAGGCCCAAGATTAATTCCAAATTTTTGTCTATCCCTTTGACCCAGACAGAACATCATTAAATGGAAATCTCTCCCTCCCCTCTTTTCCCATCCATTATTCTCAGTTGTAGGATTTTCCATGCAAATAATTATCTGTCCTTATATAGCTTCTTCTCCCCATTCTTCTCCACTCTACCTTTGGTCTCTGAGAGCCACTTGCTGAGTTTTAGGTTAACACAGAGAGACATCTTAATGTGTTTTATGAAGTCTGGCACAAGGAGGAGAGAAACCTTGGATTCAGCACCAGGAATCCAGCCTCAGTGCAGGATGGGGGGGGATCAAACTTTGATGGAGTCATTTCACCCATTTTTCTGGTTCATGCCCAAGACTCACCCTTCTTATAAACCCCTGACTGGGGGGGTCACTTCACCCCATCTGCAGCCCCCTCACTCACACTGGGACACTGAACTCCTGGCTATAAAACTGTTCCAGTCAAGCACAACATATGAGCACAATATTCTGCATCAATAAAATCCCCACTGAAGATCCAGTACCCAACAAGAGACTGTTTGCAGAACTGATATAAATAATAACTGCGCCCAAAGCACTCTCTGGTTGACATTAACTGTGGCTACAGCAGGAGCTTGTCATGACTGAACAAAAAGAATGTGTCTTTTTAGCCTAAAAATACTCAGCACACAGACTCCAGCAAGAGCACTTCAGTTTTACCACAAATATACTCGTGTTAGTCAAGACACTGCAATTAATGCATCCAGCCTTCAGGGTGATGTTTGTGTTGGCACCATTCATACCTATTATTTTAAATTAAACATTCATTTGTAAAGTGAAAAATGTACCTTTTTTAACCAGCAAAGATAAACTCTTGCTTATTCCAGCTATTTTGGCAAAGCTGTCCAGCACACACAGAAAATCCTACAGCCAGGATTTCCACGTATCACGGGGTTCTGTACCAGCAGAGAAATGTGTTAAAAGACTTTGGATGCTAAGGCAAGATTCAGAACCATGCAGCCAGCAGGCAACACGATATTTTGTCAGCAACAAAGCACACAACACTGCCTTTGGTACAATACCCTTCCCAGTGGTTTTCTCCACTAGTATTTTGGGCATTAGGGATTGCCTTTTGCAAAGATATCCTACTAGGTAGAGTCAGATAATATATATTCCTCATTTTTTTGAGGAGAGAATGTGGCTTTGATCCCTTAAGCTGCCCGATCCCACGAGTATAATAAACCCACCAGCACAAATAAGACTTCACATTAAAGCCATGCAAGTTGCTCTCCCTGCAGCCAGGGAATGAGGTGTGGGGAAGGTGAAGGTCTGTGCCTCCAATAAACTGAAAATCATTTCAATTTTGAAAGGGTCAGCAGTACTTTACATTAGTTTTCCACTTTGCTTTTTGAGATGCCCATTTGGATGCAGCGTTGACCACTGATTGAAAACAATTTGAACAACACAGGAGTGGGAGAGCTCCATGCAAGGGAGAGTAATAGCTTTGCCTTGTCATTATGGGAGAGCATTTACAGTCAAAGACAATGGCACTAATAGATTCATTCATTCATTCAGAAACAACCCCAGACCTTTCAAGCATGCAATTAAAATCTCTGTCACTTTATGTGGAGCAAAGAACTGGTGCTTTACTGTCTAGTCACCAAGGTGTAACACAATTTATTTGAGTGATTACGGCACTGAAATCTACAAAACAATCAGGATTCATGAATGTTTTTGTGGTTATTGAACAGTTACCCAAATTAAATTACTTTGCAAACAGTGACAAAGTCATCCAAATAATAAGTGAGGGTATGTTGAACTTGATGAAGAGTAAGAGAAAAAAAAAAAAAAAGTCAGAAACATGAGACTGGAAGGACTGTCCTGGGTCACTTTGTCCCCTGAGAGGCCAAAACTACTTGGGACAAACATCATCTTAAATGACTTTTCTCTTTTGCCCTGCCAGTTCCTGCAAGGGCTTCCCAGCACCATGCAGCTCCCAGCTCCTGCTAATTTGCAGCTCATTTATACTCATGTGGTGCCACCACAATATCACTTTTTGGGATAAAAAGTTCTTCCCTCACTCTTGCTCTCCACCTACATAGAGCAGCCTTCAAAGTTTTCATGCTGCTGGGCCAAATCAGCTGTGGATTTGTGTTTCTGAGTTTCACCCTTTATGATATTTCCTCACACATAATTATCAAACCCTCTGCACTTTGCTTTACATTTTTTTTTGCAGCTTGAATCCATCTATTCTGACTGTAAGGGCCCGGTGCTGTATCCAGACATTAATGCCTCTGGATAAATGCAGGAAACACTTGAGCTGTTTAATCTTACAGTACATTGGGTTTTTATAAAGCCAGGCTGGTTTAGTGCTTCATAATCACCCTGTGAGCAAACACCAGGCCAGAATCTTTCTCCTCATTAGACATTTCTGGCTGATGAGGTTTTGCCTGGTAGCACCAATCTGTGCTGCAAGTCTCTAAGCCCATAATCAATCTCACTTTTCCTCCCTTTCCAAGTTTCCTTTTCCTCCACAGAAAAAGCAGCACATCTCCATGCTTTGTCTGCAGTTGTTGTTCATTCAGGGCAGGGTGGCCAGTGGCAGTTCTTCCACCTCTGGCACAGAGCTGCTCCAAGCCCCTCTCATGAGTTTCTCCAACATTTGCCTGCTCAGGTTTGCCTTTCTGAAGAAAATATCAGCTAAGAATTTCACCCTTCTTACTGTTCCTTTCCATTTCAATGGAGTTTATTCGTGTCTCTTAGATAAAGATTATTTTCTCCAAGAAATCTACAAATGCTGGTGTAGAAAAACGTTTGTTCCTGTGGGTTCAAGGACTGTTGGATAAGAAATCTGTGAGCTATTAAATCAAGGAATAATTAGGTTCCACTATGTGTTACCTCTAGATGTTCCTCTGACATTACCCACAAAGATGGACATCACTATAACAATCAATATGAACAGCCTTATTCCCATTTCCAAGATGTTCTTATGAAATAACTGTGAAGACTTTTTTTTCCCCCATACCAATAAAACAACCAGTTATCAACACAGACTGTGCAAATGAATATTTACCATCTGATGGGCCAAATCTCTTCCAGTGACATTAAGGTGCTTAGTGATGCAAATAGATATTTTTGAATAACCCAGGCACATAAACTGATTAGATGCTTGAGTCCCATTAAAGTCAACGGGAGTTAAAAGCCTTAGAAACACTTTTGAAACACTCACCAACCTAAAAACTCAAACAAACAAAAAATCTTTTTAATCTAATTCAAAATACAGTTTGTTACACGAAAATTTGGACAGAGCGGGAGGGGAAAAGAGAGATTTTAAAGGCTTTTTAGTGTCACTCTCATTGATTAATTTGCAAATTATCATGGATTTACTTGCTACTCGTAGCCTTGTCTCCTGTCCTCCCAAAAGTGTTTTGTCATCCTTGGAAAGGACTCACAGAACTGCTGCTGGTGAAGGGGTACTGGCTGCTCTGATTGCATTTCCCTAAATCTTCAGCTCTAATCATCCAACAGCCACACAAACCAACCAATTCCCCATGGGCTCTCCTGTTATAACTTCTCCCCTGCACACCTCCTTTATGGGATGGTTTGGTGGAACAGAGAGACTTTGGGATAATTTGGACATGATATGGCATTTAAGGAGTGGTGGTTCAGCAGCACCAGAGAAATACTGGATGGTGACTCATGATTATTCTAGTGCTTGTCTTCAATATCTGACTTTGCTCTGCATAAGCTGAATATCCTTAGAGGTTTTGGACTGAAGAGAATGAAAATAATTCATTTATATTATTCATTTAAGTGCTGCATCTCCTTTAGGCTTCACTGGTTTCCATCCAGTGATGGATGAAGGAGGGATGAACCTCTTGCTCATGGCAGGGTTGGTGGTGTTTTAGGCAGTACTGCAATTAGCAAGGAATTGGACTTGATGATCCTTATGGGTCCCTTCCAACTTGAGATATTCTAAAGCCACCACAGTCCATGGAGGAACCTCTCAGGTCTGTCACCACCCACCACTGCTGGCTCCATCTCCCAGCAGCTCATCCCTCTGCCCTGCTCACAATCCAGTGCCAGGCACTAAACAGGGGCTCAGAGCCCCTGCCCCAAAGCCAGCTCTGATGAGGACAGTGTGACAAAGGAATTCTGGTCACAGGCCAGACTGGTGTCTGAGCTGTTGAAGAGCAGTCAGGAGAACAGAAGATGAATGGCCAGATCCATGCCCATGGGCACACAAAGACATCTTGCACTGAGTGCAGCACTTCAGAACATATCTGAGTTTAAACACAAGGAACACAGCAGTGCTGACAGCTCCCCTTACATATCCAGGGTGAGTTCAGTGGGTTCAGCTCAGGCAAAGGCTTTTAAACACGAGCACTTGCTCAAGCGGCAGAAAGGGAACAGAGGAACAAACCATGCCTTGATCTGCTCCTGGAGCAGTGCAGAAAGCCAACAATCCAGCCTGAAAAATACAGCTTTTTGTCAACAGAAAAACACACAAACCAGAAGGCTCCAGGTTAGCAAGTGGGGATGGTTTTTTTCGAGGTAGGAAGGGAAGACTCAAGTCCCTTACTCTCCAACTCCTGCACAGCTTTTTGGGAAGCTGGAGACACCAGCCTTGACTTGGGGCAGGATGAACTCTGGGCTGGTCACAACAGCTTCAGCAGAGCTTGGCTTTTGCCAAGACTGTCAAGGAAAGGTCTTTGTGTCAAGGAAAGAAAACAAATGGAATTTCAGGAAAAGACACACCTCTGCAAATTAAATAGACACATGTTAAACAAGGCCAGTTCAAATATTGGTTTTAAATAACTCCCTTTTTTTCTTATCAGAAAGCCAAACAACAATATTACATCATACAAAGGGGCAGCAAGGGCCCAACTCGGGCAGCAGGCAACACAGCTTGCTTCAGATGCTGACAAGTTTATAAAATGTAAGGTTTCTGGAAGCTCTTAATTTACAAAACACAAGGACCCCTGGCCATTCCAGCAACCAGCCTGACCCTGCACCCACACACTCGGCAAGTTGAACAAGGAGGGATGGCAATTTTGATTTCTCCTTTTAAAGAAGCCTGTCCAACATACCTTCTACGACACATTTTAGAGCTTCATGTGGGTCTCAGAAAACATGAGGCAGTCCTGGGCCCCAGCCTCAAGTTTCCAAGCCCTCAGCCCAGTTCACATCTCCCACAGCACTGCCTGAATTGGGGTGTCACATCCTCTCACATGTGAGCACTGATATCAAAGAACCAAGAAGCATTGCCAGTATGATATCAGCTCACCATATTGTTCAAGGCAAAACAGATCTAACATCATCCCACATGCAGCACTGTTGCTTTTTTCTTCCAAACAGGACAGAAGACAAGCACAGCTCATGCAGCAAAAGATGTGTGGAAGGACAGAAAAGGGCAACAGCACGTCAAGAGCCACACCTGCTCCCTGACGTGAAAGCAAACCTCCCCTGTCCCTGCAGCATTTATGAGTGCACTTAAACCTATGGATCAGGGACTTCTGGCAGCAGCTGAGATGCCTGTTAGGATCACTGCATCATTTATGAGTGCAACTGAGAATATTGGCTTATTAGCACAGGGCCCTTCTCATCAGCCGAGGCAGAGGCTGCCCTGTCAAAGCCAATCAGCCTGGACACATCTGGAGCAGGAAAAAACCATATCTGGGTAAATAGATCTAAAAGGTTTCCCTGTGGTGTGGGCTTCCAACCTTTCAGCTCCAGGAAACAAAGAGGAAGAGAGAGATAATACCCAAGTAATACTCTTCCCTCAGTAATGTCCCCACAGTCTCATGGGACACTGTCAAGGTGGCTTATCTGTTATCAAATTGTTGTTATTGGCACCAGATAAGGCCAGTTTAAAAGCCAAACAATAAATATTCTTTCAACTTCTTTATCTCATGGACCTGAGTAGCCCCAAGCCTGTCTGCCTGAGGTTATTCTGGTGTGGAAGAAGGAAGATGAAGCCTGTTGTGTAGTAAAATCTCAGTCTATTGGCAGCTGTGTGACTAAAACTAATAACTCAATGCTGCCACACAGATGTATCTGGTTTTTGTGAAAACATGCTGATATATTCATGGCTGGATTTACTTACAAATGAAAGTTAGCAGGGGTAGGGACATTAGTTCATGGTCTGTTTTGCACTGACCATAAAGGCTTCCTAATAGATGTCTGGAGCTGCTGGATATTACTGCAATATAAATAATAAATAATAATACATCATTTTAATGTAAACAGAAGCATTCCACACTGAAGTACCTTTTCAAGTGTGTTTGAGATGCAGCACTATTATAGTTCACACTTGAGTAGCCTACCCTTGAGGTAACAGAGACATAGATATGAGCTGTGACATTTAAATTAGGAAGAAACATCAAACATAAATAAAAAAGTCATCTTTGGTTGTTTCTGGAAGCTGATCACCCAGCAGCACTAGGCTTTATGTTCTGGGTAAACTTCTGTGATTTAGAGCGGAAAGGCTGTAATAATTAACATGTTGGTGCCTGTTCTCAAAGCTGCTTTCCTGAAACCATTCCCTA
Organism: Pipra filicauda; assembly: GCF_003945595.2. Classification (NCBI taxonomy): domain Eukaryota; kingdom Metazoa; phylum Chordata; class Aves; order Passeriformes; family Pipridae; genus Pipra; species Pipra filicauda. Next base: position 2,010,071 of record NW_024105086.1, read on the forward strand.
CTCTGCTGAAATGTCATCACGGGGAAAAACTGACCCAAACCTGGGCAAGTTCCTCTTTTTAGGAGCTGCTATACACAGCAAAAGCCTGTCCTTCCACACAAATCCAGACAACACTGACAATTCTGTCACTCATGCTTGAAAGCTCCGATTTTGAGCTTGGAAGGACAAGGCCGAGCAGGGCTGAAGGGAACTGGTTACGCGGGGCTTTGATGGAGAGAGGTTGTGACCACTGAGCAATTAAGAGACATTTCACTTTAAAGTTTCATTGGATTTTGTCTGGTGTTTGCTCTCGTGTCAGGTGCTGAGGAACACTGGCTCTGTTCCCAGGCAGTTCCTCACGTGGCCTCTCAGACCATCCCCAACCAAACCACTCAAACCAGGCCCTGCCCACACCCGGGCACTGCTGGGTCACCCAGGGACCTTGGTGCCTTGTCTGGTGGAAGGGAGAGGTAACAGGAGGGAAAAAAAAGGAGCCAGACCCCACCCCTCACTGGGTAATAGCATTACTTTTCTCTATAGAGAAAAGCAAGTGTCTTCTTCACCCCTGTCTCCATATCCTGGGCCAACCCCTCTGATGTTCAATAGCTTTGGCTCTTCTGCTTTGCTGTTTGCTTGTTGTTCTTCCCTTTCCTTCCTTACCCAGCCTGATTTGTCCTTATTACAATTGAAGCCTATCCTTTCCAGCCCTACCCACACAAAGACTTTGCAGTTGGAAGGTCTCCTCCATCTGAAATACTTTAGTCTATTCTAAGACCACATTGCTCAGGTTTTGTTCATAATGAGCTTTTTTGTGCACAAAACCCGTCCTCTTGCCCCTCTGCTCATCCACTCTGCTCTGTGCAGGGCAGGACACACTTGCAGGATAGATTCTAACATTGGAATACAATTTTCCACCTGGTTTTGTACTTGCCCTGTAAATATTTGCTTATGACAATGGCATTTGAAACTTGCTTGCTACCCACAAGGTTTGTTGCTGCTATAAATAAATATCAAATAGGCTCAACATGACTTCTTGTTAATCATCTTTGTTATTATTGTCTTCTATATGTTTACAAATGCACTGTTCAACTGCTGCACTGCAGGCAGGGAGAGTCAACACTGGGTAAAATAAACTTTAACAAGAGTAGAAGGGATTGAGAGACAGATATATTACACATATCAATATATAAAAAGCATGTCATACATGCAGGTACACTCATACATGTGTTGTACTTGCATAAGCTTAAGCCTAATAGAGGTGCCTCAGGCTGTCTTGTCAGATATTAGTGGTACTGAATTTAATTTAAAATACAGATCATGTCAGCCTAGGCCAGCTGGAAAAGTCTTGTCTCTGGAACTGTGTGGTCCAGCCTTGCTCTGTCAGCTCAGCACACTTAACCTGCTAAAAGTCCTGTAGCTCATGTAAGAAATTCAGCATAGAGGGCAGAGAGCAGATTTTCTTGATCTCCAATTCAATTCAAAACACAGATCTCAACTGAAATGCTCCGCTGAGGTCCCCGTTAGTGCCAAAGCAATGTTGTGAACTCTGCTGTTCAGACCAAGTAAAAGTCACAGAAACATTTCTGGGAAGCTGGTGGAGGTGACAACCCAGCCTTACCCCCAGGAGTCACCGCGGTGGCCTGGAAGCAAATCTCATCTCTGCTCCCAAGGGCCAGCGTTCAGGATGGATGGATGGGGAAGGAACCAGACAGGCTTGTCCTGTTCTCTGCAGCAACATGAATTAGCTGATCATGGATCCAAGAACACTGCTCTGGAGACCAGTCACAGCCGGTTAAACACGGGAGGGGTGAACTGGGACACGTGAAGAGACGTTCTCTTCCCAGGTCAGCATCCCACCCACTGCTCAGGGTGCTTTGGGGACTGCACTCCCCAGTGCCTGGGAAGCCTTGAAGGGCTCGTGGATGTGACATCCATGATCAATCCTGAACTCCCAGCTCAGCCTCCATCTCCCACTGCCATAAAAACCCTCAACACAAAGAAGTCACGACTTTCTTTTTTTTTTTCCACTGCATTAAGCAGGAACATTTTTCTTGCTTGTATCAGTTTGCAAGTTTTCATTCAACTGCACTCCCCATGCAGCATTTTAAAACTCCTGGTTAGAGATGCCCACTACTTATCACTGTCAGCTGTGCACGCTCACAGCAGCTCTGACATTTGCACAGATTTTAAAAAATTTGAGCCACGACAAAATTTGGCAGGCCTGCTAATAAGTAATACTGTTTTCCTTTGAAAAGGCCCAATTCTAATCAACCCATGGCACTGTAGTGATTTTTGCATCCATTTGTCCTTGGCAAGGGCTGGTTTTTTTTTTCTAGAAGTAAATTTTCTCAGCTTCACTGAGAGAATTAAGTTGTTTTTCAATATTCAGTCCTTCATTTCTGACCACTTTCATTTTAGCCTTACAGTCTCTACGGAGAAAAAACATTTATATTAATTAATAGGGAAAAGGAGTGTGGGCTTTGCTTGTGGCTAACTGTTTAGGAAAGGTCATCTTCTGACCCAAAAAGTCTCTGCTCTCCTCTGCTGTGTTCCACTTAAACCTGCCCCAGAGGTGATGGTGTCCACTTCTCGCACGACAGGGTTTTGTTCCTGTTGTCTGTGGGATCTGGAGCTGACACAAGAAATTTGTATCAGAAGATCATCAGATAAAAGAAGTCATGTGAGACTCACTCAAAAAGGCAGGGGGAGGGAAGGGGATGTCAGCAGGACACAGCACTTCATAAGAGCCTGGACTTATCTTTATAGTGAATGTTATCTGGAAGATTGATAAATGTGTGACAGGCTGGAAAGGGGAGAGAGGACAAAGTCATTGTACTGAAAAACTAGGCCTGGCAACAATAAAAAAACCCTATAAAATAGTTAAAAACCTAATAGCTCACTCGAGCTTTTTGCCAGAGCGAGTCCTCTATGTCCAATAGCTCTCTGAAGGCATTAGAAAATGAAAGGAGTTTTAATGCACCCCTACATTTCTTTTCTCTCTGGTTTTACAAGGGGTGATGTGGCAATCTAATTATACCGTGTTGTGAGCTGGTATTATGTCCTGCACAAAAAGGAAAGAAGCTTTTTTATCGTTCCATTATGCAATTGTTGCTACTTTTTACGCTCCTTCCAGCTTTGGTGCAATAACTCTGGATTGTAGCCTACATTAATTTTTTTTTTTTCCTTTCAACCATTCCTTCTTCCACACTAATAAAATATGCTGTGCAAATAAAAGCACATTGCCCAGCCAGGGTGTGTGTGAGTAAGGCCGTTCCTTCCTCAAAGAACACGTGAGCCCCAGAGGAACCTTTGGCAAGGTGGTGGGGACATTTTAGAGACATTTCAGAGACATTTGCTGCCTGTCTTAATGCTCAGGAAAAAAACAAAAGGTTCTGTGACTGATCACAGTGGTCTCCAGCACCCCAACAGCCCTCGGAGCTGCCCAGCAAACGCTGACAGATGAAGCAAGCCACCACTCCAGCCCTATTCTTTTTATGTAAAACCCTCACCCTTTGTCCTTTTCAATTATGTATGGTCATGTTCTTACAATAGCTTCTGCTGTCACTGTGATTTAAAGATAAGGTTTATTTTAAAAGATCGTTTGTTTCCAGTGCCAACAGAGCCAGTCTGATCAGATAAATAAGTGCACAGTTTTTGAGACACACCCCCCCCCCGGATTTTTTTCCTCCTTCCCCAGAGTCTGCCACCTGAACTTCTTGCTAATCATTTCAAGGCTATTCAGAAGGTAGTCCTTGCATAATTTTTAGCTTAGCATAAAAAACTGCCTAATTGTTATTCATTTGGCTTGGCAGCTATTATACACCGAAGTGACCTCTGCTTCTCCCTTAATTATAAATAGTTTTGTCTATTGGACAAATTGAAGTGAATTAGCTCAGTTTTAAGATCTTATCAATAATTTAAATAGCCATTTCAAACAAATAAAATAGAAGAGGAAAAAAAAAAGACAAAAAAAAAAAAAAGCCCACAGAACTGTTGGGTGGAAAAGCTCAATTTCCAAGTGTAAAGCACCAACAATTTGTTGATTTAGCTGGTCTGCTAGACCAGGCTCAAAACACAGCTCAGAAATGGCTTTATTCTGAAGCGAGGTCATGCTTGGGTGAGGTGGATGTACAAGGTTGATGGTGTCATCCAGCCCTGGAGAAACAACAGCTCTTTATTTCTGCGGGGAAACATCGGCCAGAGTTGCTTTGTGGTATCTGGTGAGATAAGCTCTAGTCATAAAAAATACATATGGCATAAGGGCAGGTTTCATTTTGTTCTGTGATTCGTTTTAAGCCTCTGGAGGGGCCATCCAATGTGAAGACTTCACAGAGACAACTGCAGGAGGCTACAGCAAAGGGAAGGAGCTAAGCATTGGTTTGTCTGTGTAACTCTATTATAGGCAAACAGAAAGCTCTTTTCTTTACAAACAACTTGCAAAGGTGAGCAACAACAAGAGAGGATTTGCTGTAACAGGTAATACCTCTCATCTCATGAAGCCTTACTGAAAGCTCCACCCATTTGGTGTCCAGCACTGGCTATGAGAGAAACAATGGGTGGGAGCCTCACCAAATTTCAGCCTGCCTTCAGCTCCTCCCTATGGCACAGGGAGCTCTTCTCTCCCCCAGCCCCTCCACCACATCCAGGTTTTATCTCAGTCTTTAGCTTTGATTGGTTTGAATTGCCAACACAGTTTAATGCAAGCCTAAGGCAGTGACACACAGACCTGCCCCCCTGCCTTGGACAAGGCTGTGCACCAAATGTCACATAAACATGTCCAGGGGCAGTCCCACCTCAGAGAGACAGCTCTGACTCCCCAGAGCCAACACCAGCTCCTCTGAGGTCCAACACGGGGACAGCATCAGTCCTTGTTGCTGCTGAGTGTCCCTCTTTCCTCTCTGATAACCTCTGCCCCTGGGCAGGGCAGGCAGAAATGGGCTGTATTCCCAAATGCCACATTGTGCCATTCTTCAACAGCTCCTCAGGGCTTCCTGAAAGCCTGGAATATTTACTCACAGCTACAGCACTTTTCTTATCTCACCGAGCAAACAGTTGGACACAAAATGCCAACAAAGTCTGTGAAAGACAGAAGAGAGGTAACAGAAATATGGAATGACTGGTGGTAATTCCACTGATTGCCTCCAGAGCAAGCTGGAAGCAGGAGAAAGAGATTTCTGGCCAGCAAATAAGGGATTTTGGAACCTTGCTCAAGTATTACATTTCTTTTCATACACACTTAGTGTATCTTTCATTCACAAAAATACCTTCAACCTCCTAACGTTTGCCATTCCCAAAAAATATGAAATCAATTTAACATGGAACATGAAATTAATTTCAAATGGAATATGAAACGAATTTAAAATGCAATAAAGCAGAGCTTTTATAGATTTGGGGCAAAATTTACTATTTGGGGCAAAATTTTGCCTAAATGACATGGCACATAAAGCAAATCTTGACTTCCAAAGCCTAAAGGAGCCTTTTTTTTCCAGTTATATCAGGAAGGACAGAGCAATGGTGGATGGAGCCTTAAAAATCATAAACTCTTTTCTTTTAAAAGTAAACTAAAAGCAGAAAACGACGAAATTAATATAAGTGTAAGATATTAAAGAGCCGAGAAATGCCTAAAATATTAGAGATACAACAAAAAAAGGAATACTGAGAAAACTTGAGAAAACTCACTAATCATAAGGCTTGGAAAACAAGGAAGACACCCCACGTGTCCCCAGGGAGTTGTCACAAAGCCCCAGCCTCAGCACCTCAAACAACTGAGTCTGTCAGAAGATAAAGACCTTCCAAATGTATTTGTTCTCCACATTTAATATTAATCAAAGAGCATTATAAATTTCATACATCACTCCAGTGTCCTAGCTGTAGGGGAAGAAACGCTGGCTTGATAAAAGTCATGCAAAACAACACACATAAATGTGTAAACCAATAATGAAATAATAAAAAAAAAAGAGGAATCAGTTGATTAAACAAAGGATCTTTTGAAGCTGGGATGTGGTTTGCAGCAGCACAGGAAGAGTTGGGCTATTGGAAAAACCCACAAAAGGCAAGATACTCACAAAAGGCAAAACCCAAATGAAAATAAAAGAGCTGCAAATTCTGTCACTAGGAATGTATTTTAGGACTAAGATCCAGCTGCAGAAGGATCCCTTCAATTGTCTCTAACTTTTTATTAATATTGTGTATGTTTGGGTTTTTTTTATCAGAGCTTCAGAACTTAATTTGAGATTGAACAAATGCAGAGTTTTCTGGGGCTTGCACTGGCACACAAGCAGCATCAACAGTTGGGGGAAAAAAAAAACCTTGGCTTGCCAAACTAAACACTTTGTGGTGATCTTTGTGAATGGTTTTCCTAGAAAAGACCCTGTAGAAGTTATTTGTAGATCACACTCCAGGCAGTACACAAAGTGTGCTCTGTTAAACTGACTCCACTCAATTTTCCTGAACCACTTCAGGGGCTGCTCAGATGGGGGGTGGTGGTGATGGGTGAGGTTTTTCTGTTATTATTTGGGGTTTTTTTCTCCCAAGTCTGCTCCCCTGGTTGCCTCCCACGTCCTGTCATTGCTCTAAAGGCACATCATCCCACTTCTGTCTGCCCTGCAAGGGAAGAGCCTGGAACTGCACCTGGCCCTGCTTTATGGCAGGGTTTATGCTCACATATATACCATGCACACTGAGGGGAACCTTTTGGACAAGGACAGCATAATTCATTTTGAGAAACATCTTCCTCCTGTTTAAGAGTCAGGATAAATTGAAATTCCTCAAGGGAACCAGGCACGATATTTTTCATTTTCTCCAAATCCATAAGGTTTGTTGTTAGATTTTTTCCTTTATTATTATTGATTATATAAGGGCTGAAGATAGGGCTGAGCTAGAATCTAAACTCTCCTTTTTTTCTTTTTGTTTTTAAGTACAGGTTTTGTGTTAGTGCTATTGATTTTTAAAGCAAAAGGGGTACTGAAACCTGAATTTTTCAAACAAATTTTGGAGCCAAAAATGCATAGCTCACTCATCTGGGTAACACTTGAACCATAATTCTTTTTTATTTAACCCCACTGACTTTCTGTTTGGAATTCCAGTTTATCTCCCTTCTCCTGCTTGGTTAAACACCATCTAGTGCCACAGCCAAGAATCACAGCTTATATTAGCAGCAACCAAAAAAAAACCCCAAACACAAAACCAAATACCCAACCTTTCTTATATCAGCAATACCTGAGAACTCTGAAAAATTCTTCAACTTAATCCTCAAAAAAATCCTTAAATGTAACCCTCACACTGGGGTTCAGAACTGAAGCAGAAGATGCTGCATGAATGGGACAGAAATAAATACAAAGCTGTCTTGCATGATAACTCTTATTTATTTATTGATTTTACTTTTACTCTTCCCTGTGAGGGTGGGGAGGCCCTGGCACAGGTTGCCCACAGAAGCTGTGGCTGCCCCATCCCTGGAAGTGTCCAAGGGATTGCCTGGAGCAACCTGGGCTGGTGGAAGGTGCCCCTGCCCGTGGCAGGGGGTGGCACTGGATGGGCTTTAAGGTCCCTTCCCACTCAAACCATTCTAGGACGACACAGCAGGATGTTGCTCTGGGATAGATGACAGCATGCCACAAACACAGGAGAGACAGAATTAAGGAAGTTCTCTTCCTCTCCTCTTTAGGGAGGGCAATAATATGCAGCATGTTTAAAATCAGGTTTGTTCTCCACCAATTACAACCTTTTAATATTCCATCTGCTTAACTCTCGAGATAAATCATCGTTACCAACGCTCAATAGTTGGCACCACAGAAGATCAGGGACATTCTTCTTCCTTAGGACGAGCCCTGGGGAGTTGTGGTGCCATCCCTGGCATACAGCCACCCCTCAGGGAGGCTTCACACCTCCCCCACCACCCGTGTGTGGAGTCCTGCTCATTTTTTGGAGGAGCAGGAGCAGGGAGACAGCTGTGGCACTGCCTTCAGTGCTCCGTGATGGAACGACTCCCATCACCCTCCTGACTGATCTCTTCATCACCGCGCTGAGCCCAGCGAGTCACTCATCACCTCCACAGCTCAGCTTTCCTCCTGTTTGTGGCATTTTAGTTCTTCCATCCCTGGGCAGGAACAGGGATGTCCCCCAGGCAGCCCTGCTCCTGCTGGGTCACCCCTCAGGGCTGAGCATCCTCTCACCAGTGATGTTGTGACTGGGTGTCACTCACCAGGGCTGTTCTGATCTCACTGCTGTTCACAGCAGATGAGAACATGGCCATCGAGTTTATTAATTAAAAGTATTTGGGAAACAACCTCTTAAAGTGCACTAGAGCCTCATCTGAGGTCAGCCAGATGCTGCAGCACTTTTGCATTCATTAACTCATTGCATATTTGTGACAAAGTGACACAGACCTTAAAGCAGCAGCACATTTTCACTTTCAGGCTCTTTTAATGAATTGCCTGGTATGTATTTTCAAGCCACCAGTGATCTGACAGGCAGTATTTTTCAAATAATTCATTCACTCCATTTCTAGCTATTTTTTCCTTCCTGACAGCTAAGAGCCCATTGATTCCACCTTTAATTACTGTTCACAGCCACATCTGCTCCTGATACTCACACAGAAAAAATTAGTTAAACACTACAAAGTGATTTCTCATTTACTTTTTAAATCATTAAGCAGCCACCTTTTCCTGCATTCCACTTTTAAACAGTCCTACAACCCAGGGAGGGAAAAATAAACAAAATCTGCTGGTTTTGCAAAGTAAGGAACCAAATTCAGTCCAAATTCCTGCCCCTGCTCCTCCTGATTCCCATCAATCACTTCAAAATTATTGTACCAGGTTCCTAACCTGCAGTTGAGCTGCTCAATAAAGCACAGACAAGTGAGTGCTGGGAGAGAGGGGACATTTTAATACCTGGCCTGCACACGTGTACACCTCTCCATTCCCATTTTCCTTGGAACAAATGCCCTTATAATTTCTCTCAAGAATCAATAACGCCCATTGCACAGTCCAGCACTGTTTGAGATGCAGACTGTGCAGGGACACCGAAAATTTACTGCATTGTACACGTAGGCAGAAGGGGTGGGTGAGCTGTAATTAAGGTTTTGCTGATAATAAAAAATAGGGGCAAATAAGGAGATTCCATAGGCACTAAATGGTAGTTCTGCTGCACAATCACCCCTTTTTTTTGCAGAGAAAAACTGAAGCACGAGGCTCTTTTTCTGCACAGTTTAGCCCTGGGAAAGGTGGTTTACATTTCCAACCCCCCCAAAATTCTGGCAATCCCACATGCCCTTCCTCAGCACTTAACATCTCCAGAGCCTTTCCAAACTTCCACTCCCAGCATTTAGATCTTATTCTGATTCTATGAAAGTCCCATCTTACATTTATTATTCTTGGTACCTCCTTTTATCTGGGAAGCAAAAATAAAGACAAGACCTTTACCATTACACAGTTAATGCATTTTTTCATTCTTCCCTGCATCAGACCTGGTGGTGCACAAGCTGAAGAGGGGTGAGATGTTCAGTGGAAAACCAGCAAATCTTCCTATTTATCTCAGGGACAGGCAGGGATTTGGGATCAGGAGAGGTACCCAAATCCTTCCTCCCCCTATGTTTCCCTCCACCTGCTCCAACAAAGTTTTATGTTGTGGCTGACTATGTAAAAAGATGTAAAGCAAAACCCCAAACCTCATACCTATTTTCTTTTTCTTTCCCTTCCTTTCTCAACTTCCTTGATTTTCAGATTTCTGTCCTTGTCCCAGGGTTGGGATTGCTCACTACTAATTATCCAATAAAAACAGAGTTGAAGTATTAAATCTATCCCTAGTTAACCCAATGTCTTTAATAATAAAAGAGATTTTGCACTGGGGATAAATACTGTATCTCATTTTCCCACTCTTACAAGTCTCCTGTCACTCCACACTTATTAATACTGCTACTAATATACTGTTCCCAGTCAGCCACTAAAATACTTTGGTTATTCCTATTAATTCACCAATAAAATGCGGCTTCACGGTGCAATAAAGGCTTTGTTGCTTGTGGGGTTTATTGGCAGCATCTATTTGCTCAATTTGTCAAGAGATTTTCCCTACTTTTCTGACACTTCAGCCAAAAAACCTCTGCTATGGAACATGATAAGAAAGCAGTTTCTGATGCCCTGCCAGATGTCTCTGGCAGTGACTGATGGCACAGACAAGTGTCCATCCCTCCAGGTTAAGGGTGAGTGGATGCTACAAGAACCTCTTCCCAGAAGGAAAAACAACTGTTTCCTGGTTAATATTCAGGACAACTTCACTTTCTGAGAGAGATGAGCACCCCCCAACAGCAGGATCCAGCCGTGCTCCCAAGAGCTGTGAAAACCCAGCACTTGGAACAGAGGCTGCTGTTCACATCACAGAGTCACAAACACGGAATTTAGCTCCTAAATTAGCAATCTAGTAATAATTCACGAACTTCTCAGTGCACTCTGTGGAAGAAATAACTGGAAAAGACCCTCCCCTTACAAACACAACACTTGGCAATCACACAGAGCCTTGTAATGAGGGTTTGAATTGGAATGTTTACTGCACACCTCCCTGGACAAAGATGCAAATCACTTCCCTACAACACATCAAAGACCAAAAGGGACCAGTCAAAATGCCCCAGAAGAAGAAAAAAAAGAAAGATGCTTGAGGTATTTTCAACAGCAAAGAATTTGTTAGGCAGAATAGTCAGATGGCCCGAAGGGGTGGACAGTGACCCACACCAGCCTGACTGCTCTGGTGACTTCAGACCAGGTCACCTCAAGGAACTGAACTGGTTATTTAACCTGAACTTCCCACAGGCCCTTGTGAGTCAGTGAGATTTGATGGGACTCACCAAAACAGGCAAAGAATCAGCAGCAGACAGAGCTGCCAGAGAACCCAGCACACAGTGTTTCCCACTGCCAGGGAGGTTTGGGGTCAAACACTGCCCAGCAAGAATTTAAAAAAAAAAAAAACACAGGAACTTGGCCCAGTTGAGGAATTGGGCCAGGACTTTTCAACTGGATAACGTTATGACTTTGGATTTTGAATCCTGAGGAGCAGCCAGTGTGACTGTGCAACACTGTCCTCTGTTGGAAAGAGCTCACCAGACCACCTGGAGCACTGCTAGGCATCCTCTGCCTCAGCTCAGAGGAAAAAGCCCATCATTTGTTAGGGCTGAACATCTGCTGTGATTTGGCTGATGTTGTCTGGGAGGCCTCTTCAGAATTATGCATCAGCCACGAGTTGTTCCAAAACATCATCGTGCTCTGGCTTTGCTTTGTGTTTGTTGGGTACTGGTAGCAGTAAAAAGGCTTTGCACAAGAGAGCCATTGAATTAATACAAGCAGATTTATTGGGCAGGCTTTATAATCTTTCTTGTGCACCAAGCTCAAAGTCTCTAATGCATTTATTAGGAGAAAGGATCCTGACAGAAATGCTGCAAGGTGCCCCATAAATATTGCAGGGCCCCTACAGATGGGGAACCCAGTGACCTTCTGCAAGGGGTGCCATCTGTAACTCCACCTACCTGCAGAGGCAGGACCCAGGATAAGGAATCATTTTTAGAGTTACCATCTCTGGAGACTGCTGGGAATAAAAAAAAACCTGATTCATGGGTGCTACAGAAGAAGGATGGCAGCTCATGGTGTGCCAGGAGGAGGAGAACAGTGCAGGGGCTGGCAGACACCTGGCAGACACCATCCAGCCTTGCTCTGAAGAGCTGGGCAACAGAAGGGGGATGAGCAAAGCTCCATGTCAGCACAAATGGGCTCCAGTAGCACAAATGCTGCCTATCTGCTGCCACCTCCTCCAGAGCTGCATGTATTTCCCTCCCTTCTCCTCAAGGAAAGACGTTTCCTGACTTCACCACATGGTTTGCCAACCTTCCCTCCACCTATTGCTTTTATAAAATCATATTTTTCTCTTTTTAATCTCTCTTTTCTTTTCTTCTTCAAGGGTGTCTTTCTACCACGATAGGAGGAGATGAGGAATATTGTCCTCGAACACCAGCTGGTTTACCTTCCTAACAGATGAGGTTTGGGGAGGCTGGCAGGGTCAGGAATCCTTCTACGGGAACAGCCACAGCCCCTTTTCCACAGAGCAACAACGGCGGGCTGGGAGATGGAGGAAAGATAACATGACTTCTTCCAGGACCTGATCTCAAGCAAAGGGACACCTTCCTGCTCATGTGTGAGCTGGGTTCAGGTGTTTCTGAAGAGGGCAGGCTCTGTGTGTCACCGGTGCTCTGTCATCTCCTCCCTCCTGATGCCAGCACTGGTGACACCGTCCTCAGCAGGATCTGCAGCAGGGAGAGTTCACCCAGCTATTGTGAGGGGCCTTGCAGTCATTAGTCTCCGAAATTGCTTTCCATGGTGTACAAGAGACAGAACAAATGGCTAATTTAATAAAACTGTGTTGGTTCATTCAGCCAGAGAAGTGAGGACAATAGCAGCTGATTCTGGACAAAAATTGGAAGTCACTTGGATGTCGTGGGTTCGAACTCCTGGTAATGGGAAGAGCAATGCCCAGGTTTCAGCTGGTCCCTGCTTCCCCCTCTCCATCTGCTGTGCTGATGCCCAGTGGTGGAGGGAGAGGAAAAGCAGAGTGGAATGGCCTGGGGCATTGCAGCCTAACAACCATTCCAATGGGGATATTAAACTCTGCACAGGTTCCTACTCTGAGGAATCGTCCTGTCCTAATACCGTGAAGAGCATCCACAAAGAATCACGAAGGTTGGAAAAGCCCTCTAAGATCAAGTCCAACCATTAAACCAGCACTGCCAGGTTCACGTCCCCAGGCACCACATCTGTGTGTGCTTTGAACCCTTCCAGGAATGATGACTCCACAGCTTCCCTGGGCACCCTGTCAATCCCAGCAAGCACCAGTTCAGCCACCCCATGTCCAACCACTGCATTCTCCTCTCTCCCTGCTACAGGGGTGCCAGTCCTAAAGTTAAACAGGACAAACTCCCTGCTCCAGCCCAGAGCCAGCTCTTCCTTCCACCAGGGAAAGCTTTGCTGTCAGTTTGGATGAACACAAGGCTGAGCCCTGACTCTACACAGAGGATACAACCAGATATGGGAATCCCACAGCAGAGACTGGAATTGCTCTGGCTGTGGGAGCAGCCCAGGTTAGAGAAGAGGCAGATCTGGTAGCAAAAAGCATAAGAAGCCCCTCATTAAGTCTGCTGTGCTCCAGACCAGGACACAGACACACAAACAGAACCACATTGCACGAAGCAGCCCCAGCAGCTGAGCAGATTGAATTTTGCCATTGGACGTTATGGATTCATAATCATCACTGTCAGCACCGCAACAGCAATTGAGGCTGGATCATCAGCTCCCACATTACCTTAGAGGTGAAATGAAATGTTAAAATAAGTAATTGAAAAGGCCCCTTCCACCTCCTTTTCCCCAAGAATAAATCTGAATAACTCAGAGAAGCTGCTGTCGAATGAGCAAACAATTTGATCACATAGTCTTGCAGATGCAAGATCTTTAATAGATTTTTGAACAGTCCTTACCCAGTGACCTTTAAACAATTTGTATTTAGCATGTGTAAATTCATTATTTCCTAAAATGTTTTAATTCTGTAATTAACTTGGATGCACTACTTGCATTCAGTCTGGACTCAGAATGAAACTGAAGTGGTACTGAAGGAAATCTGGGGATGGAAAATGAGGGTTTTCTCACTTTATCCTTCTGGTTGTACGAGACAAGAGGGTTTTCCCCCTGTGCCTGCAGCTGCCAAAACCTTCCCACCCCCTGTGACTGCTTCTAAAATGCCCGAGCATGGCCCAACCTGGCTTAACAACACTCCCCTCCATCCCAACACACTCCCAGCTGTGCTCAGGGCCTGGCCACTGGGACAACATCTGCACAAGGGTCCTGGTGCCAGCAGAGAAAAGAAAATGTGCTTTGGGAAAACCAAAAGTTTCTGATGCCTGCTGGCCTGTGGCACTGTTCTGTATGGATTTTTGGTGTTTGTTAAACCTCCCTCTTCCAGCCCACCCTTTCTTCTGACAAATTTTCCTGGGAATTTTAAGCCCTCCAGTTCCCTGTCAGGATGCACTTGGAACAGGTTCAAAAGTTGCTGGGGAAGCGAAGGCAGACAGGAGTCTGAACATGATTTTCTCAGTTCCCCCTTTCCTGGGGCATTTCTGTGTGTCCAAAGGCCACCAGGATTTCCAGAAAAGCCAGGTGGAAGTCCCCTTTCAGCTGCTTAGGGCACTCTTCCCATGCCCATACCACGTTCCTGGGGTGGGAATTTGAGTTAAGATCAAGCATAAGGGATGCCACAAAAACCTGCTGCTCCTCCCTGCACAGATTCCTTCCTGCTCCCCTTGGCCAGTTCCCTGCATCGTGCTGGGCCTCTCTGCTCCTCACTGAATCCCTCTGCACTCCCTGTTACCCTCGGGACCTTGGTAAGTCCCTGAGGAGCAGTTGGGCAGAAGTCCCTCCCTCCTTCCTGAATGCTCACGTTTTTCCCCCTCTCCATCTGCTGTGCTGATGCCCAGTGGTGGAGGAAGAGGAAAAGCAGAGTGGAATGGCCTGGGGCATTGCAGCCTAACAACCATTCCAATAGGGATATTAAACTCTGCACAGGTTCCTACTCTGAGGAATTGTCCTGTCCTAATACCATGAAGAGCATCCACAAAGAATCATGAAGGTTGGAAAAGCCCTCTAAGATCATCAAGTCCAACCATTAAACCAGCACTGCCAAGTCCACCTCTAAGCCACGTCCCCAGGCACCACAAAGGTGCAAAGGTGGCAGACAGGCAACATCCATCACTGCCAACAGCAGGAAGAGTCACTCTGGAGCTGTGGGAAGCACCCAGTGACCCCGGCAGCATCCTTTTATCACCTGATGACCTTGCAAGAAGGGGCTCTCACACATCTGATAGAAACACAGCCTCCAAATAACAAAGGAACAAACCCAACCTGGTAAAACCTGCTCTGTTTGAAGCCTTGCAACTTCTTAGCAAAGCAGTCTCAAGTTTCCCAGCTCCCTGCCAAGCCCTCGGCAGCCGAACACCTGCACACTCCATCTGTGCCTCCCTTCCCACGTCACCTCCCGCTTCCATCGCTCGCCACCAACCTGTCCCTCACTGCTGCCTCCACACTCCTCGTCTCTCCAGACCTGATGGGACCAAAGCACTCCAGCCTGCACAGCCTGATTTCAAATCTGCTGCACGGTGTAACCTTGGAAAAAAACAAGCACTTCCCAGCAAGCTGCTTCTGTGTTCTTGTTTTCTTCAGGTTTTTTTCATGTTTTTTTTTTCCTCTATTAAAACTTCTGCTGCTGTTTTCTTGGCATTTAGGAGGCCTGGATAAAAACTAAAAGCTCCAGCACCAGCAGAAGTAAGAGAGGGGAAGAGGCACCGTGAGTTGTGCCCCTGTAATTCAGTGCTTATTAAAAAATACAAGGGTTTGGGAGGTCTAGACAGGGACAAGAAGAATTGGGCATAGACGAAAAATGTAACCTTTGATGAGTGACAAGTGAGGTTACCCAGATGAATACTAATGAGGGAGTTTGAATAATTCATGCCTGGGGTTCAAGGTAAAATGGTTTAACCTGATAGCTCTGTAGTTGTGCTGTCTTGCTGGTCTCAGGAATATTATCTCAAAGAACAGGATCTGAACATAACCCAGGTTTTAGATGTTAATTTGTCCAGAGGTATTTTTTAAAAAAAAAGAAAACCAAACAAAAAAACCCACCACAGCTCACTCTCAACTGCCTAAAAATTGCAGCACAAGCACTGCAGGTGGGATGACTTCCCTCCAAGCCCAGCCTTGCTCTGTGCCCATCTGCACCAGCAGAACTGTTCTCCATCGTGACCCAAAGAAAACCTGGGCCACAAATTCTCACCAAGGCAAAAAAATCAAATTGGAGGGGTTTTGATCACAACTCTCCATATCACAAAGGAAAACACGTTTCTTAAGGGAAGGTTATTTATCTCCCCGAGCTCTTCCCTGGCAGAGCCCAGTTTAGAAACCGGGCGCGGTTTCAAAATCTAGGATTGCATTTTCTCCTGTTTCATCTCCTGCCTTAACTGAGTCCTTCACAACTCATTTGAAATCTTGGAATAGACTTATACCTTTCGACAGAGTCCCAATTAACCAGTCCTCTGAGAGAAAAGCCTCTACTCCTTCAGGAATAAACCTGGACAACCACCAAAGTTATTTTTAACTGTACTGAAACGTGCTGGGACAAATTCCACTTTCACACGTAGCCTTTCAAGTGATATAAAAAATGACAACAAGCAATATAAAGTGGGAAGCAGCAGTCACTGAGGGCATCAGAAAAAAAACTCTCTCTTGCCAGGTAGGAGATAAATCCAACATTATAAATTAGTACCATAAATATTACACACATTTGCGGTGATTTATACACTTATTTTATCTAAGCCAGGCATTTCTTGCTTTCTAAGGAGGGAGAAAGATAACCAAAGGATACCCACCCATCCCAGCTGCATCCCAAAATTTCTGCTTGCCTGTTACAATAATGCCACAGAGCTCTCCAGGGGTTTTTTTCTCTCTACATCAGCACATGCTTATACAAATGTCAATAAATTGGAGGTTTGTCCTAAAGGCAAATTTGTCTCGTTCAATCTGGCGTTTCAGGGCTTCTGCTGCACTTGTACATCAGAACTGCAAGGCAGCTGCTGTGCCGAGAAGCTGCAAAACCCAGACACGTCTGTCTCTGGTTTCCTTCTTTTTATTCTCCCTTCCTCTCCTGCGAACTTCACATCACCTTTTCTCCTTTATCACTGTGCTGCATAATCTCTGTCTCTGCAGAATTGCCGGGCTCGCTACAGCGCCTAATGCGAAATATAAAATATTGCACTGTGCACCCATGCAAAAGGCCAATTTTCATTGATCAAATATTCAGAAGAGTCAGTGCTCTGTTATAATAAAAGCTCAGAAACCAGAGTGTGAGGGGGGGGGGAAAAAGCACCAGATAAGATGAAGTTTCACCGCCTGACAAGCTGAAAAAGTTCCCATCAGGAAAATCTCCGTGCCTGGTTTCAGAGCAGCCATCAGCTGGCTCCTGGGGCTGGGGGATGTTCTGCACTTTTAGCACAGATAAAGTGCAGTAGCAGCAAATACCTGTCACTCCTTTCCTTCCTTACCTACTGGCATCAGGAGCTTTAAATCCTGCATAGGAGGTGCAGCAGGACACTCCACAGCAGCAATGCACTGCAGGCAGGAGCTGCTGCGACCACCCGCTGCAGAAAAGCAGCTTTGAGGTGTAGAAAGTGGTGCTTTTAGTTTTCTAAACATGGTTTAATACCACCTTGCAACGGCCAAGAGGGGGACAAGTAGCTACAGATGCCTCCAGAGGCACTGATGCTGCTCAGGAGGGGACCTGGAGCATTCCCCAGCTGCCAGCCTGGATGTTAAATTAACACCTGCTCTTAAATTAATAATTTAATTTTTTATTAAATATGTCCACACCACTTGGTTTGTGCCTTTTCATTTCTGAAGCTCCCAGTCTGGCAGCCGAGGAGTGTCAGAATTTAGGAACAGAGAAATCACAAGCTCACATTTGGCAGGCACAGGGCAGGATGACCCAAGACCTTCCCTCGAACTGTTCATATTTTAACAGTGGGCTTTCCTTCTGCCACATCCCCAAGTTTCTGGGTACATTATTACATGCCAAACTGCAGCTGGATCATCTTGCCAGACCAGGATTATTAGAGCACCCTTCCCATAAAAACCTTCCTGCAACAAAAGCTGCTCCTCTCACACTTAAATCTCCAGGGTCTCCTCCCTGAGCTGAGCTCAGTTGGCTAGACCATGGTGCTGACAAAGTCAGGCTTGTGGATTTGATCCCTGTAGGGGCCATTCACATAAGAGTTGGACTTGATGATCCTTCTGCATCCCTTCCAACTCACAATATTCCATGATTCCCAGACTCTGGGCAGCTTTCTGGTGCAACCACACAGCACGTACCCCCTTCCAGCAGCTCCTCGTGACACCTGAGCCCCAGCACGAGCTGGAGGGGCAGAAAACAACACCCAAAACCCCACCAGGCCCAACACCCAGCATGGGCTCCACGTGCTGCAGAGCTCACGGCCACCCCCTCCACGCCCTCACCACCCACTTCCCCAAAACGAAGTGGTTTCCCCAAAAAGAAGTGGTTTCCCCAAAATAAGTCATTTCCCAAAGTGACGGCTGGAAGTGAATTGGAAATGTTAATTCTCTTTTACGCAGAACTGCAGGAAAGTGGACACTGAAAGATGATCTGAGGGGGAGCTGAGCAATAGGAAACCATAAATCATCCTGGCAGGTAGAGAGTTTCTGTGTGAGTGGTGCTTGTGGGAGTAGCTGTTCACTAACAGAGGCACGTCCTGGCACCAGCACAGTCTCTGCTCAGTGGGTGCAGTCACTGCTGACCCCACTGCACTGCCTCCATCCTGAATTCCCAGCCTTTTCCCAAGGGACAGGGAAGCAGAGGTGAAGGTCTGTCCCTCCCAAAGGTCATAAAGGATTTGGGGGCTTGGATCACACATGAGAAAAGATACTACTACTACTACTAAAAAAACAAACTAAGACAGAAGTAACAGGCAGCAATAATACAGAGAGATTACTTGCTGTTAATTAAATCTGCAGCAAGCACAATGACAGGAAAACAATAGGAAATTAATTCATTGTCCATATACCAAATGAAACTAATGGATGTTTGGGGTGGTTTTGACAGTAAAGAAAAAAATAATGAACCAAAAAACCTCATGTGAAGTAGGAAATGAGAGTACTTTGCCAGACTCTACAAGGTCCAATTAGGCAGAACAATTAGCAAATCTTTCAACAGACAAAAATAGAAGAGCTTGTGGTCACACTGCTGGATTTTACCTCACGCTAAGGTGCATTGATGGAATCTTAGGCAGGATTTTGCCAAACGTGTCAGCTCTATTCCCAACTGGAATAGACTAATGGAGCTCAGTGGAACTGGGACAATTTATACCAGCTCAACTTTAATGCTAAAAACAATGTTTGCTTATGAATAGATCCCTTGTGCTAAAAGACAAGGTGGTTTCAAACTTTTAAAAGATTTTACATCTCCTTCAGTCGTGAATCAGGAGGAATGAGCAGGAGAATTTCCCTCAAAGCTCCCAAAGCCTGGCTTAAAACAGGGAGAACCAAGACCACCTAACTCTCGATTTAAGGATTTTAGGAAGTAACTCCTTATTTCCCAAAATCAATAGCTACAAGTCCACAAATCCAAACGGGTAGAACTACAGAGGAAAGGGTAGTTTGCTTTAGAGCCACTAATACACCTGATTTGTGCAGCTTAGATTTAATCTAGAAACACAAAACACGAGCAGAAACATATCGATGCTGAAATATCTCACAACTACCATCACATAAACAGTGGCTGTGCTTGTCAAGTAAACTTGCTTGCTAATTACTACCTAGAGAAGAAAAGGAGCTGAGCACATGTAGGTGTGGAAACATTTCAAGAGGGAGCTGCAAAAAATAGTTCTTTGAGTATTTTGCATATTAATACAGCTCTTACTGTTCTGACGGCTCTCACATTTAATTGCAGTGGTTTCAACCACATCAGGATAATCAATCATCGCTTTAAAATGTAATTAACTCCTGCAAGAAGCTGTTCATGAAGGGAATTAGGAAATTACTGTCTGAGGCTAAATCTGGGGTTACTTACAGGTTTATTTCTTTTTCTACTTATAGAGCTTTTCTAGCACTGGTTCGTTATCTCCAAGCTCTGCAAGTTGTCTCAGGCTTTCGCAACAAATATCATGTTTTCACCTGTGCATGGACTACAAACTTAGCTCTTTATCAAATTCAAAACACACCAATTCCAAAACCTAACTGGGAGACTCAATTCAAGCTTGTTTTTTCTTCCCTCAGAAAAATCAGGTCCATAAATCACCACAAGAAGTTCTTCTGCGCCCAACAACATCCTCATCAGCTTCCATTCTGCTCTGACATATGATTCAAACAGGAGTTAAGAGATAAATATTCACCAGTTATTTGATTTTATTAAAGAAGCCTTGAAAATGCCCTTGATACACACTTAGAGTGAGGTGGTTGTTTTGCAGCTGCCTGAACTGTGGCACTTGCCATACGAATAACAATAAAAACAAGGGAGAGAAGCAGCAAAGCAAGAGCAAATAAACATTACTGCCATTCAGTTTTCTCTGAACCAGAGGCAGACTAGGCATTAAAGTGAAAAGGAATTAAAAATAACTTTGCCTTAAAGAGTTTCTGTCAAAGCAGCAGCTCACTGGCAGCCTTCCTTGCTCTCATTTGCAGGCACAGCCTGTCAGGACATGGTTGACCCCAAAGAGGATGATGCCTGGGAGGTGTTTCAGGCAAAGAGGAGCCTCCCCACAAAAGAGGGATGAAAAAAGCTCCCAGCAGGGAGGGTTTGGTACCCTCTTCTCACCAACTTCCCCCTCAGCTCCTGAACAGCCCCACTGGTTACACAGAAAGGTTTCAACAGATGGAGCAACCAGCTGGAAGTTGGATACTGCTTTCCCTATAGCTGGACACATACAGAGCTCTATTAAATTTTAAATTTTAATCAGAGAATGGCAAGTTCAAAATTAGACTTAACCCTCTGATTTTAAGGTTTAGGGAATGAAATATATTATCAGTCATAAATGCCCTCTGTTTGAAGGAGAGGGAGTGTCATTCCTGTTTTACAAAGCAGGCACATAGGCAAGTCTTTCCCCCTCTATCCCTCAGAAAACACAGGAATTTCATGGGAAATACCTGAAGTAGGATATCACACTGCCAGGCCAACTCAGTGATTGCCAAAAATAAAATAAAATAAAATAAAATAAAAAGCCACCATACCTAAGGCTTTTCTACACAAAACCTTAACAATATCAAGTGTCACTCAAAGCAGCATTTCTGCCACTCACAAGTCTTTCCTGTAAGTGCCCACCAGCTCTCAAATAATAATAATATCTCATATAACAATGTCTCATATGATAAAATATAATAAGACCAGAAAAATACCCTACTCAGACCCTTTGGGAAGGTGAGGATGGAGGTTTTCAAACTCCTGTGCCCCTCTGCTCACAAGGGCTCCAGGGGTTTACAGCTGATTTTATGGGTACCATCAGCCACTGCTGCCCTGGGTAGGATTTCTTCATCCATTTTTACTATGTATGATAATGGGATTTGAAGAATTCATTCTCAGACAATAATTTTCCTATTTGTGAAAAAGCAGAGGGCTGTCTGAATGTATAAGCAGAGCAGTATATTAAAATTGTAATAACCCTCACTTCAGAAAATGTCAATTTTTGAAACACCCAGGAAAGGCAAATGCCTTCTCAGGAGTGTTGGGGGGGGGGGGTGGTAAAACTTCCCCAGCTGGATTCAGCTCTGCTGGGAGAACCTGCCCACCCCTGAGACGTGCACAGCATTAGGGGTTCAAAGGTAAAATACACAAAGTCCTCAAACGTGCTTCTCTTGGAGACATTCTTTCCATAAAGTGATGCTAAGATCCAACCTGACTTGGCAGCCCTGATTCCATGTGAAAATTCCCCCCCCCCCCCCCAAGAGTGGAAGCTGTAAAACAGAAGAGATCAGACTCAAACTTGAAGAATACAGTCACTTCTGCTTTAATCTTTGCCTCTTTCATGTCATAACTAGAGAGGGACTCCAGTGGAATGTTATTCCAGCTGGGACAGGCTATGTTGTCTTCACTAAAACCAGGAGAGTTATAGTGTCAGTGAGGTTTATTGGTAGCTTTTTCAAGATCCAGCTCTGCTCACCCTGTACAGAATGTGTGTGGGATACAGCCTTCCAGGACCTAAAGGGGCTCCAAGAGAGCTGGGGAGGGACTTTGGACAAGGATGTGGAGCGATAGGACAATGGGAAATGGATTCCCAGTGCCAGAGGGCAGGGTTAGATGGGATATTAGAAAGAAATCCTTCCCAGGGAGGGTGGGGAGGCCCTGGCCCAGGTTGCCCAGAGAAGCTGTGGCTGCCCCTGGATCCCTGGAAGTGTCCAAGGCCAGGTTGGACGGGGCTTGGAGCAACCTGGGCTAGTGGAAGGTGTCCCTGCCCATGGCAGGGAGGTTTAAATGAGATGATCTCTAAGGTCCTTTCCAACTCCAACTATTCTCTGGTTCTATTATCAGGCACATACAAAACATCACCGTGGGTGTTACTCAGACACAGTTTTTAGAGATTAAAAAATTGCCCCTCTCCACATAATGTAGTATCTGCTAAGGAGGACCACACCTGTGGAAACAAAAACTGCCAAAAATCCCCCTCTGAGCCCTGACACAGCCCTACCATACTCTGCCAAGGCCCTTCAGTCCATTTTCTTCAGGGTTTGCCAAAAGGACAACACGGATGTGTCCATCCAACAGGCCACGTGCTCTGGCAATAAACTAATCAGCCATGAAACAATCAGGGGATGTTCTGTACAACACAAATGAGGTTGTGGTTTTATTACCGAGATAAACAGATTGAGATAGGATCCACCTCAATACTTATTTATAGTTTTGTCATAAAAGTTAACAGTGAATAGTGTTCTAAATTTACATGGTCTGTCTTCCAGTTTATCAGTGAAGGGCAGGGATGCAATTTCTAATTACTCATATATTACATTTATTGCTAATAAAACAGATTTTTTTTTTATTTCCTCGAGGCACTTAGTGAAGGCTTTGATGATTGAGAGAAGTGTTTTTAACAAAACTTGTCATTTAGCCTCAAAATACACATTCCTCATATCTCAAAAATCCTATTAAAAAAAATAACAAAGAAAGGAAGAGGAATGAGGTTAAGCTGTCAACTCTCCCTACCCTCCACACCATTAAACAAGCAGACAGACTTGGGCCACTCCACCTATTGGCAGCTTTTTTCTTCTACCTGTTTTGTCAGCAATAGTCCTCCCTGCAGCACTCCAGCCTAGAGGGGAGGAGGTTTATTTAAGCACAGCACATGTGCCAGTCTGTCTTCCTATTCATCATGCTCTGGCATAAAATCTCCTGATAGTTTTTGTTCATTTGTCCATAGACTCAAAACAAAAAAAACGTGGAAAGCCTGAAAAGGGAGTTCGGGAAAGGTTAATTGGTTTCGTTGACCATCTGTTTGTGCTGTGAATAAATGCTGAGAATAACGTGTGGCAAATGGCATCTACAAGGATTAAATAAATCAGTTCTGTGGATTAGAAATAACCTGTGGACTGTGTTAACGGAGCAGGAATCTGTGTAACAAAATCAGCCCTACTGAGCTGTGGAGTTTGTGACCTTTATGGGACAGAGAACTGAGGTCTCCCAGGACGCCCGAGGTGAAACAGGAAAACATAACTATTTGATGGCCAAGTAAAACTTGAGCAGACATCTGGAGGAGAACACATGGAGGACAGGAACTAGTCCCACCTGATTCCAAAAAGTAGCAACAAGCTGAAAACTCTTCTGTTGTTTTTTTTTACTTTGTCCCATCCCATATTGAAGCAGTACTTCTAAGAACTTCTGTACTGACAAAGTTAATATTTTTAGGTTTTAATGCTCTTTCCCTCTCCTTTCTTTTCAGTTCTAGAAGAGTTCAGTGAACCTCCCTGGCTCCATCCCACTGCAGACCACGATCCTTGGGAACCAGGATCACCAGGACATTCCTTGGAACAAACCTCATGGGTTATCAAATCAGAGTTATTTGAACTACTGGACAACAGAAACTTTTCAGAAGTGGCTAAATAACTCAAACAGGTAAATTCCCTCTTTCAAACACAACAAACCATTCAGGAACAGTCATAAAGCCCTTTGGTGAATTGTGGTTATCTTTATCTGTAGGTACCACCAAACAACATATAACAAAGCAAACCCTCATATCTTAATCCACTGAAAAGTATGTAGGTCAGTGCCAGGAAAGAGGAATACTTGATAAACTGATCACAAAAGCTGCATCATCCTCCAAATTGTGGAGAACAAAGATGGCTCTTTGACTGAAAGCCCATTTTTAACCATCTCCAAGATGCCTTAACTCTTTAAGCCAATTTTGCATTAACAATACATTATATTGCCTGTATAGAAACACTGAAGTGTCCCAAATCCAGAAAGCCACAGAAAAAAATCAGCAACTGAAAGGATTTTAACCTTTCCCCATGGAATTGCCAGGCTGCTGGTTGCAGAAATCAGACCACACTGCTTTGTGTACAGACCTTCCTTGCCACGAGGAAGAACGACCCTTCCCTTACCTACAGCATCCTGCAGGTGTTACCTGAACAATTCCATAAAACCTTGCTGCAATTCTTGATTAATTCACAGAATAGGGACATGCACATCAGCCCTCTGGATCTGCAGGCATGAGAACTGCTCAAGAGTAGAAAATCCTCTGCAGTGAGTGGCTAATTTTAAATTTTGCCTCAAAAGCCTGTTGAGGCCAAGTCAAATTTCACACCAACATGAAGGGAAAGAAAGTCCAGTCTCCAGTAGCTCCGGGTTAACTTTCTTGTGGACCAGCAAGTGCCACAAAAATCTCTCAGTAATTGCAGCATTAAAAATCCCTTCTATTCTAACTGTGTGATGATACTGCACAGACAGCTGTAATCAGCCCCACTGGACAGGAGACAAATGTAACAAGGAGAAAATTAAGTGAAGTGGAATCTTTCTTTAGAGAACAGCTCTTCTTTCCTCTCGAGCTTCCTCGGGATTTACAGTTGGTATGAATGGCTGCAGCCTCAGTGTGCAAATTTATTCACACAGGAGGAATCAGAGAAAATGAAGAGGAGGAAATCATTCAAATCCATTAGAAAGATCTCCAGGAAAACCAACAAGCAAAAATCCTAAGGGGAAAGAGGGGAATTTTTATACTGACAGGATTCATATTAGAGAGCTTTCAAGCCTATTATTTTAGCTGAACTCCCATTGCTAATGCAGGCAGAGGAAAAAGCTCAGGAGAGATGGATGTTCTGCCAGAGCTACAGGTGAGTTACAACAGGTCTTAAAATACACTCTTTTTCCTTGTAAAAGACTGTTCCTGCTCCCCAAACCTCCGTGAGACAGCACTGGGGTGGGCAGCCAGAGAGCCCTCACTGCTAAATTTCAGTCTCAAAAATCACAAATATCACTCCAAAGGAATAGTATTCTTATACAAATTAGGTAGAATGAGCCATGAAAATATAAGCTTTTCCATCAGAAGACCTGAGTAGGTGAGTTCAAGCACAGAGGGAACTCTGTAACATCTTTCTTAAAAACTACACACAGTGGCAGACGAGGAAGAAGTGCCCTTGAGAGAGAAATGGAAATCTGTAACAGGGAGGAATGGACCATTCATTTCAAAATAAATAAAATGCTGAATTTTGGACTTTCTCATTTTTTTAAAATGGGATTTAAAAAAAAAAACCACAATCTCAAAAATGTCTTGATAAAGTGCTTGGATTATGCCTTCAGCATGTCAGTGTAGAGAGCAATAATAAAAAAATTAAAAATTTAATAAAAAAAAATATTGTGGGAATTGTGGTCCAGAATGGGTCGAACTCGGTATGAAGTGATTGTACCAGTTTTGGTGGGGCTACAAAGCAGTGTGGGATGGGTTTCCTCACCAAGAAGGATGGAAGAGCATTTGAAACACAGCATCCATACAGGAACCACATGGGATGGCCCAGTACATTGTCAGATGGTTGATTCAGTTCAATAGGTTTAGTTTAAAAAAAAAAAAATTAATAAAAAAATGTTTCACTTGATATTTTCACGGAAAATTCCAGCCCAGTCCTTGAAACAAGTAACATGAAAAGATGAATTTAATAAAAACACTTTACAAGCTCAAATGACAAGCTCAGATCTCCACTACAACTGTATCAAGAACCATTAGCTGGAAATATGTGCAAATACCCAGTGAACACGTTCTGAAAATAGACAATGATTGATGATTAATGATCAGCTTATTAGATGTGACAGTAGCTAATGTAGTGTCTCCAGCTCCCACACTGCTCAAATCAGAATTCCACTGTAAACATGAGTTAAAATAACCACAGGTTGCCTGGTTTCATGGCTTTGCCCTTGAGAGCACTCCACTGGGACCAGCAGTCCATGGGACATCTTTGCTCTGCCAGGCTGCTCCCACCATTTTTCCCACAGAATTGCCTCCCCAGAGCCCTTCTGACAACCAGCCTGGAGGGGCTCAAGCACACACTGCTCACAAGCAACACAGTGAACCTCTCCTCTTGTTTTTCTGGGGCTCTTGATGAAGCAAACCCCCATGTCACCAGTCTCAGAGTAACCGTGGTAGGAGCACAAAACCTTCAGCCAACCCAGACATCAGTCACATCCTGCTCATGCACAGGAACCTCCACTCCAACGTGTCAGAAAGTGGAGATTTACTTTTTCCTGGTGCACAGTTGTGGCAGAATTATTGATCCCAGGAGTGGCTGTAACCTTTGGAAATGATATTTCTCAACAGCACTCGGCAAAGAGAATGAAGAGGAACTCAAAGGGCCAGAAGCCTGACAAACCCAGCCTGAATGTAGAGTCTATTTGTAAGTGTATATAAAAATGCATTGCTTTTAAAACTAATGACATCATTTTTCCCTGGCCTTCCCAATGAATCAATCAGTGGAAGCTTTCACTCTGGAAACAGGGTTTGGCCCTGACTGCTGGTGTTTCAAGAGTCCTTTGAACCACTTACCTGACGACCAGTTGGTCATTTATAACAAACCATAAGAACAGTAGATGTATTTTAAACCCAGGCAGCTAAATTACACAATTCCATGATATATGCTGGGAAAACCTCTAGTTGTGCATGACCTGCTAAAAACACTGTCAGTGCAGACCCATGTCTGAGTTGCAATGAGGAGATGAAATAAAACCACAAAACCAAAAAGCAACAGGATTTTTCTTAGGAGTGAGCTGAAAGAAAATAAAATCTGATAGAGAGCACTGCAGCTTCGATCCCTTTCAAACAGATTTCCAGGGAATTATTGTTTATTTGTGTCAAGAATAGAACAACGTAGAGGAAATGCCCTGTTAGATTCAATAAGCTGTAACTTGCAAACAAAGATCGTGTCTGATCACACCATTCCAGGTGAAGTGCCTGTGTGAATTCTGAGAGGGGTCTAATCTGGAGAATTTAATCATCACCTGTTAACTGTGTCAGTGCTTGGTGGGACCTCACAAAGCAGCAAATCTGCCTGGATTCTGCAGTTAACTCCAGTTAACTCATTCATTGCCATCACATCAACTGCCCTCTCCCTGCTCCTGGTGCTGCAGAACAATTGCCAGAATATGGAAATTATTCCTAATGTAAAGATAAACTGCCAGCCTTAATATCTGCACCAGAGGATGCAGCAACACCGCCATGGATCCCCATTTTTACACATTTCCTGTCTGATTTAATCTTATTTAAGCACTAGCTTAAACCTCTCTGCCCTCATTGAATTGGGTTTGCTGGTATTTAAGAGTGTGATGCAGGAAGCCTCAAGGCATGTGGCCATCTCTTTAAGACCTATTTTTGATCTGGATGTTTAATAATCACTTATATTTATCCTAGCCAGCATGAGCAGCATTACAGGCCACAAACTCACTCTCACTCACCTAACTCCACCTGTTTACCTGCTTCTACAACCTCCCTGGCATTCCCAGATTACCCAGAGCTGTGGATATGGGATAACATCTCCCAACCTCATCCTCTGCTGATGATACAAAAGCTGGGACAGCTGCATCCATACAGGAACAGACCATATTTCCCCAATTCCCCTGTATGCCAATGGAAGTCAAAGGCCTTCTTTCCATTTATGCTTTTTAATTATTCTTTTCCCCCTCTCCTTTATCCTTTGGAAACATGACAACTCAACCAGAAAATTGCATAGAAATTATCCACAAGGTTTGAATTAGCAAACTGATGTTCATGGTGTTCAAACATGGAGTCCCAAAGTCATATTTTGCAGCAAGAGGAAAAAAAAAAAAATACTTCTGGAGCATGGAAAATGCCAGCCCAGTCCTTCCCAGGAAGACTTATTCCAGAAGTTCTCTTAAGAGATTCATTTTTTTCCCCCTCTTCGCACACTTACACAGCTCCTCTACATTTCAGCTACAATTTATCAACATTAAATCGAGACATATTTTACATCTGGTGCCTAAACACAAAACTAGTTCCATGTCACTGCTGTGTCATGTGAGTTATTTCAAAGCAGAGCTGATACCCCTAAGCCACTCCCCAGTGGCCCCACACATCCAAACCAAGCTTTTCTTCCCTGCCAAGCCCTAACAAAGTAAGTTTAGAGCACAAATGGAGCTTTCCAAGTTCCTCATAGTCACGAACTGAGGAACGTCTGCCAGACTTCAGTACTCAAATCCACCAGGCAAAGCCTCCTTTCAACAACCCTGAAGGACAATCCCCTTTAGAAACCCCTTTCACAGAAGCTCTTGGGTTTATCCTACACCGGCCTGTGGGGTTTGGAGCAGGTGGTGCATGAGCAGGATAACATTTTATTTAACAAAAGGAAACCTGATTCGGTCACAGTCTGCACTTTGCATCCCCACACAGAGTCACAGCCACGAGCTGTGAGCTTGGCACCTGTGTTTGGCATCGGGTTTGTTACTTTTGTTTAGCATCCATTTTTATTTATTTATTTATTTATTTGAATCTCATCCCTTTTAATTCCTCTGAGCCCGGGGAGCAGCACTTTGAGTGGCAGCACGGGCTGTGAACCCACAGCAGTGATACCTGTTGGGTTTCTTCGTTTCCTGGCCATAATTTTTCTTTACTCCCTCACATTAGATGAACTCTTCATTTGCACCTCACCTCATTCCCAAACGTAATGTTCCCTTGATCGGATACTACAAACCTGCCTTTGGTAAGCTATGAAAAAAAAAATCACTTCTAAAGAGTTTTTCAAGTCTTGTTTCAGCACCAATATTTACTTTGGGAGCTTGGGTTTAAGGAATTTCTTTTAAGGAAACTTAAAGGTTTAAATATTCTGCCTTCAGATCACATTGTGCAATAAAACCCCACGTTTATCTTGCATAATGGAAGTTGTTTGGGTTTTTTTTTTTAAATCTATTGCTATCTCCCACTGAGAAGTGATTTCATACGTCCTTTCCACATGTGTCAAAAAATGTGAAAGGATGGGGATTTTTTTTTTATCCTGTGTATTATTAAACATAATAGTCAGCCACCTCTAGAACCCATCATTGATTGAGATAAATGAAGCTATTTAAAAAAAAAAAAAAAAAAGAAAAAAAAGCCTAATGAAGTCTCTTTGGTGCCTCTGAAACTCAGCAGTAAAGATAAATGAGAAACAATTTCTTGATATCCATTATTTTAAATTACAGATATCGGCCCTGCTGCTGTTCCCAAGGTTTATTGAATTTTCATAGAATATCATCAACTTCTACATTCCCCACGTGTAATTGAAAGGCCAGAGCAATGTGTTTGTCTCTGGTGTCAGGTTTAAGGCGCAGAGGAAATCACTTCTGTCACCCCTGCACCTCAGGGCAGGCCCATTGCCACCCCAGCCCGGGGGACGTGGCAGTGGAACCACCCTCAGTGCCAGCAGGGATGGCACCCAGGAGCTCCTCACCTCTGCTTACCCTGTTTCTTTGCCAGCCCAAGTCTCTGGGAATTCTCCTGGCAGATTGAGCTGTGCCACAACCACCAGAGAATTAGTTTTTCTCTAGCCCAGCATTGGTTTAAGTAGCTGTTGTGGCCAATGTTTTTGGGTTAATGTGGAGGAGGAGAAGTCAAAAATAGAGAAAAAAATTCATGGCTTTAAAATGACATTACTGGCTTAAAATTCACATTTTTCTTTTATTGCTCTGCAGTTTACCTGGTGCTCCTTTCTGAGTCCCTCAAAAGATTATAAACACAAACAAACCACGGGTTGCTCTCCTCAAAGCCAGGCTCTGCACCTCCCAACAAAGCCAAAGCAGCCTCGTTTCCCAGCTGGGCAGGCTCTGCCCACACAGACTGTTCATTCTGAGCCTGTCCCATGAGGGGCTCACTGCCCCCCGAGACGGGCACTGCCACCCCACACCTCCTCCTGCTGCCCACAGCTCCCACTCACCTAGAGAAGTATAAATTGAGTGTATAATTAAAAAGAGAGATCCTAATTCAGTGCAGGTAGAACCCAGAGTCATTCCAGGTCCTCTTTCCCCTGGAATCACAGAGGGCTGTGTTAAGGAGCCCTCAAGCTGCACACAGGACCTGCAGGAGGAGGGGCTCCCACCTGTGGGGTCTGCTTTGGGGACAGCGGAATCAAATCCTTACCTGGTGACTCCCCTGCAAGGACAACCCCCAGCACCTCCTGCTGCTGCCCTCAGCCCCAAAGCATCCCTGTTTTTCCTCCTCTGTATTGTAGACACGGAGCAAGACTTGAAAATGTCTCAGCAACTGGGAGGAAGTTACTGACACAGCAGGAGGAGGCTGCTGGATTTGTCTCTTACAGGTTTAGTATTTGCTTTATTACATTGGGATGGGGGTAGCAAAGCTGCTACTGGGTAATTTCAATTTAATCATTTATTTTGACACTTTTAACTAGAACGCCAAAAATACCTGCAACTGAGAAGCAGCACTTTATTCTGAGCTGCCATAAATCTACATTACAAAAACACTCCTCTTCAGTCTGCTTTGATTTATCTTGGAGTGAGAGCTATCCAGAATTGCGTAAGGGAACATAATGCTGCCTCCATCTAATATGGCATTTTATCTATAAACTGGAAAAGGATCTAAACCTCATTATTATAATCTCTAAAAACATTGGATTTTTAACTTCACGGCATTTTATAAGAACTTGAGAAATAAGAACTTAATCAGGGCAAGGCTACAATTTAGGACTCAACCACAAGGAATATTCTGGACCTAAAAAGCCTTTTGCATGGCAGAAAAACGTGATGTTGTCCTATTAAATGTAACCCATTCCTTAATATTGTCCATTATTTTGCTGGGGCTGTCTGAAATCCTTTAAGTGGTAAGTGCAATAGCCTTATTTCTTCTTTTTCTTTTTTTTTAATCCTCACACACTTAGCTTGGTAAGTCCTTCCAGTTGCATAACCTTCCCAAAGCTCATCTCAGTTTGGAGATGAGCTGAACAGCTGAACCCTGCACAGTTTCTTTAGCTCCTCACCTTGCAGTGCCTTGCTCAAGGCTGGTGCTGGTAGCTGGATCTTCTTCTGTCTTTTGATTGCCCAGGGGAAAACACTTTTTTCCCCACCACACCAGGCTACTTGTAGATCTCAAACGAGATAAAGCAAAGCGGCACCTTCTGGAATTCCTGCTACAACAGCTCAACAGGAGCAGCCCAGCACAACCATGGACATTTCTGCTGTTTCCAGGGGCTCCCTTGCACGTGGAGCTGACACCAGCACTGACTTCTAGTCTTGCAAGCAGACAGGCAGGATTGAGAACTCTGGCACTGAGTACATCCAGCCCACAAATCCTCAGGGATTTAAAACAAGTGAGGGTTGTAAGAGCAGAGTCTGACTGGGGAGGGACAGTGAGAGAACAGAACAATGTGGCCAGTTCACCTCAGGTATTTGCTCAAGGTCCATGTCTAGAAGGAACCTGGACATGGAATTAGCCACTGATGTGTCTTGCAGTAAACTAAACCCTTCAGCACAGACCTTCAGCCCCCCTTTTTAGAGGATGACTCACAGGTCACTCTTCCACTTGTGCCCTGAGCTGACAGCCCTTGCTGGGGTGTGTGCTCAGACATGGTGCATCACCTCCAGCTTCTCCCCACATCCATCTCCTTGGGGAGACTTCATACAGCCCCCCATCCTACAGCAACACAGCTCCTCAAAGCTGAGTCCCTTTGTACCACTCTGTTCTCCAGTAGCCTCATCCCAAAGGACCTAAAGTGACCTTGGAAAGCACCATGTTCACATACACCAGGTGGTCCTCTGAATGCTTCATGAGCAAAACCTCACAAATCCCACACAGGTTACACACAATCTGCAGGGCTACTTCCACAAAAATTTTGATAGTAGAGTGGTTTTCCTTACAGAAAATCTTGTCATATGGAAGAGGCAGGATTTGTATTATTTAATCTGGTAGCTCTGCGGTCACAGAAGAAAGCAGAATTGTCCGTGTTTCAGTGCTAATCTTGTGTCAGTGAACTGGTTAATGCATTAAGACAAAGAAAGCAGCAAATGAGAGTTTGTAACCTCCTGCCTGAGCTGTTAAAGATGCATCTGCTGGAGATGCACAAGGGGGGAGGCACTGAACCAGCACAACATTTCAGCAGTGGAGCTCTCACCCCGCCACAGGAAATTGTGGTGCTTTCAGCACTGCAAGGACCTGCTGACTTTACTCTGTGGGTTGCCTGTGCTTACAAGCACTTTATCAAGAGACTTAATTCCCTCCCCTGCTTCTTAGCTTTTGGTTGTTAAAGAACCATATGATTTTTCCCTGGTCCAGCGATGCAGTTGGGAAAAACCTGCACTGAGCAGTGTCCACAAGCCTGGAGCACCCAGGGGACCTCAGGATATGCTCAACTTGAGACAGGAAGACCAGGAAAACCACAGGACAGAGCAGGGACTCTGAGAGGCCCCTCCTAACTCAGAGATGTCTTGGGGTGACCCCCCTGCAAACCCCTTCCTATAGGGAACAGGGACACTACAGGTTTCATACCCTCTCCTTGGCCACCCCAGGGTTATTGCCACCTTACAGAAGAAGCCCCTGATGTAAAATGAAGAGACCATTAACACACACTGGAGTAGGAAGGGAGAACCCTGAATTTCTGACTGCACTTCACAAGTTTGACATCCCCAAGCCCCCCTGGAGCATGGGTTGGAGTGCTCCTGGCTGGACACTCATGCTCAGCAGCCCCTGGGCATCATGGGGAGCAGCAAAATGTGCCACTGAGACTTTCAACATCTGTCAAAAGCTTTCTGTCCACTTCAGTGGGCTTTAATCAAGCATACCTGGTAATATGAGAAAATACAAAACCACCAGCTCCATCAATCTTGAGACTTCATTAGATTTGAAAATAAACTAAACCAAGATGAAGCTGTATTTTAAAGAATAACAGAAAAAGGAAACGACGAATTAACAAGTAATATTAAATATTGCTATCGGATTATGAAAAGTTAATCCATGTTACAGTGTCTTCAGAACCCCAGCAGTTTGAAACCATGTCATGAATAGAAATTAACATAAAGAAATCCAAACCCAGCAATCAAAAGCCAAATTTCCTTCCTGGACTGTTTAGAACTAAGTAATTAGGAGAGAGAGACACAACTTAGAGCAGGAGATGGAGAAGGATCTTGAAGTGTCTGTCCCCATTAAGAGATTTGGTATTTGCATCCCAGAAACAAAATGTATCAGGCCATGTCCTCGGCTGCATAATGTGATGCTGCCTCATTGGTTTCAATAAAGCACAGCAGTTTAAAGACTCTGGGCCCTTTGGCATAATCCTTTCATTTAAACTCAGTAAATCAAAATAAACTCCACGGATTTCTGCGGAGTTGCTGATCTGCCTTTGGGTGAGACAGAGGAAAGCCAAGGATTCTCTTTCAGAGGGATTATCACTGCTTTGTCATTCCTAATAAATTATCCCTGGGATGCAGATCTCAGCATGATCTTCAGAGAACAGGAAACTCTTCCCATTCTCCAGTTCTTCCCTTTCCAGGGGCAGGTTGCTGCTACAGACACGTGCTCCCAACGCTGGGATCCAGCTTTCCATGGAGCTCCATCTCCCCTGCCTGCACTGCCCCTTCCCCTGAGCTCAGCCTCGGGAAGGAGTCAAACCGTGGCTTTTTTTTCTGGATCTGTGTTTCCCCAGATCCTTTCCCATGATATAGCACTGCTAATCAAGCTGCTGCCTGCCTCCTGTGGCTCTTCTGAGAAGTTATTACCCTTCTCATTCATCACCAAGTCGAGTTAATTCAGGCAATCTTCCTGATCCATGGCCTTGCACACTCAATTGCAATATTTCACGGGATATGATATTTCGCTATAATAATAGTTTCACCCTTTGAAGATTCAGATAAAGGACACCAAGACATTTGCAGTAATTAGTGCTACAGGAAGATTCAACATCCCTTTTCAGTGGCCAGGAGGAGAAGGAAGAGCTGCTCCAGCAGCACCAGCTTCTACACACAGTGATTGAAGGGGCACAGGGAGGCAAACAAGTCAGAATTTCTATTTGACTTCTCTTTTTTTGAGTGTTTTGAACTCAAACTATAAACATGGTGACTGTTTTGTTTTCCAGAAATATTGCCTGTGATGAAGGTAGGGCTGGGGAGCCTCTGGAGGAATCTAATCCAGCTTTCTGTGCTGGTTGAGGAAGGTCAACTTAGCCTCTATAGCCTTTGATTTCTCTATGGGGAGGGCAGGGAAGGAGGAGGGAAAGCTGCCTTTTTGCACTGAAAAAAACCCACAAAAATCAAACAAACAAACAAACAAACAAACTTCCCCCTCCCCCAGCACTTTCGTTGCTCAAACCTTTCTAAAGAACCCAAAAAGTTCTATTTTTTTTCTTTTTTTCCAGAAGATACATTTTGTGCTCTAACTTGAGGATTAAAATGCATTTAGGAGGAAAAAATACCTAATACTCAACTGCATTTAAAAGAATTTAATGGAAGGAAATGTAGGCTCCTGGAGCTGCCTAGGAAAAGAGACAGTCTCCAAACCCATTTACAGTGACACAAAATTTTCCACTGCCAGCAGTAAGGCAGAACACCAAATTTTTAAGTCTTATGGAAATTTCAGCATGCTACAAAATTGGGGAAAAAATACAGAGGTTTTGAAGAATAGGTAGGTGATTTGAGAGTGTGAGTCATGGTCTCCTGATAATCATGTACTCACTTGAATTTAAAAAAAAAAAACCAAAATCAAAACATGGTAAAAGTCAAGAAACATCTGAGTTTCTGAAAAATCACGTGTCCAAATGAGCAGCTGCTGCTGGGATGCCTTCAACAAACCCTGATGTTCACCACTCTCACCCAACACCTTTGAGCTTAAACACACGTTGGAGACTGCGGGGAACGAAGTTATGCAGCCACTCTGAAAATTGTGCACGTGGGAATTAGAAGGAGAGGTCATATTTGGGCAAAAACTCAATTAAGCACGGCGACAGATAAGAGGAGAATAATTGGGAAGCACCAGAGATTAATTACATGGCCATTTATCCAGTCTCCTGCCCCCTGCCAGCATTCCCTGCTTCCTCAAATCTCATTCGTTTGCTTGGCAGGGCTGGAGGAAGGGAGAGAGGCCAATGAAAACAGATTTATATCTGAGCCAGCAAATAAAGCAGTGTCTGGCAGGCACTGGAAGTGCAGGAACTTGCCCCAGCTCCACGTTCAGACTCTGGCTCTGTTGGAGGAGCGATGCTGACGGAGGCAAGGCAGGAAATCACCTCCCCGAGCCCAGGGCCCAGCATTACTTTGCTAAATTACAAAAGGACACAGTGGCTAATAGGATCAGGACCTGGAGTGCAAGGCAAGAAGAGAAAGGACAAATGAGTGATGTCTAATATAAAGTGCAGTTTTGTTTGCTCTTCCCCACCTGCAGGCAGTGGCTGCTTCCCAATATTGGCTGCATTTATAAGGTCACAGGGTTCCCTCCTAACACGGTTACAGGGCTGCAATCGCCATTAATTTCAATAGAAGTTTGAAACATGCAGCAGCAGCAAAATAAGGTCTTAAAATTCCACCTGTCCTGCAAGATATTTATTGTTCTGGAGGGCGAAATCTACTGCATCAGGCAGTTATTTTTAAAAGCCAAGACGGGAAAAAAGAGATTCTGCTTTACCTAGCAAAGTAGGCAGAACTGCAGGCTTCTTTACAGCACTTAATGTGGGGTTAGAGAAGGTATTACAGTGTTGAAATGAACTCACCTGGCCTAAAAATCCCATTTTTTTTAGAAGTTTTCCATCACTCCCTCTGGATAACTCCCCAGAACAGCTTCATTCCCAGTGTCATTCTCCTGGTCCTCCCCTAATGATGCCAAACTACCCAGTTAAAAAGATGGAGGATTGCCTGGTCTGTGACTCTTACACAATGTCCTGTTTAACTGGGAACTGTGTCATCAAGAAGATTTAATGGAACAGTTTTTGTCCTAATAACAAGCAGTACCTCTGACCACTTGGGAGCCCCAGGCCTGCAGCCATATCCTCTCCCTCATTTACAGAGCAAAATACAACACAAATGTTTTAGGCTTCTCACTTCCATACTGTGCAAGTAATTAAGTATACTTAATTGGACAGGGAAACGTGGTTCAAAGGCAAGCTAGGTCACAGTGCACTAGCTATTATGTTATATGAACTTATTAATATATTTTATAGGGTTTAGTTTCTGTTTCAGAGAGAATGAGTTTGTTACTGTAAACTGTTCAATCTGTTACCTTCCCTCCCACGTCAGCACTAATTTGCCTTTTTTTAGGTAGTTTTATTAAACCCCAAAACATCAAGCATCACTAGGGAAAACAGGCAGGGACTGATGCAACAGTTACCTCTGAATTTATACCTTTTTTTCCTGGTTTTCTTTGTGCCCTCCCAACAGCTGGCAACACCTGGCCACAAGACATTAAAAATGGGTTTGTCTTTTAAGTCTCAAAGAGCACTTAAATCAAACCAAGTGTCTGATGTTTTGTTGTAATGAACCATTTCTTTCCTTGAAGGGTTCCTGTCCGTTCCTGGCAGCAGAAGGGAGAAGGAGAGAGAAGTCTGGAAGGGTGCTTTTGTCAGAGCTCAGTGATACCCCACAGGTGACAGGGTGTCTGCTCTCCAGTCACCCAACCTCAGAGGGATCCAGCAGCACAGCTCCAACAGCCCTGGCAAGCACAGACAGGCTTTGAAGGTCATCATTTTCCTGCTCTGAAGAACCCCAAAAGCACCATAACCCCTCAGAACACACAGGGGGGCACTGCAGGGAGCAAAGATGCTGACAAAAGGTGCTGGTAAGGAAAGGCAATAACAAAAAGCCTTTTGGCCTGCTGAGGAAAGGTCTGTGGACCACCTTCCTCCAACATCTCACATGCTCAGAGACCCTTTAAAACCAGGCACAGGCACAAAGGGTCTCATGATGCAGCAGCACCAGACAAAAACGGAGCAAATAAAGCAGATTGAGTGCATCTACCAGGAGTAAAATCAAGCTGGATCCCAACTCCATGCAGTCAAATGCCAAGACACTCCTGGCAGCTCTGACAATGGAGCTGCTGCCAGTGGTGACACCCCAGGAAGATTTGGGGACCTTCACTTCAGAGGAGGAGAGAAAGGTGGCTGCTCCATGCTGTCTGCACAGGCACGACCCAGAACAACTGCAGCATTTCATCTTCTCCAAGTGTAGCTGCTCCCGGCACTCCTCTGATATTGAAGGTTAGGGTAACACTCAACAAGCATTTTGTCCCAGAGAACTCACTTTCTTTTACTGTTTTCTTTCTTTTCTCCACAAAAGAGCATTACAGTGAAAACCACAACTAACTTAGCCACAAGATACACAACAGTGCATTTAATTGGTGACAGAAGAAGAGAAATGAGTTTATTTCCTGCCACATCTCCAAAGGTTCTCTCTCTCAGACACTGCAGTGAGCAATAACAGTAAATGGAATAAACCACCTCTGTGGGGCAGGTTAACTTTATCCATATTAAGGGTTTCATCTACCTGTAGCTTTACTGGTGCAATGTCCAAGTACAACCCAAGCCCTTCTCCACACAGGAGGACAGCAGGGGATAACACATCTTGCTTTAACCTACAAACCAAGGTACCAAATACAGTGGTGTTGAGGCTGCACAAACCTTGCACAGATTGCAGGGGGGTTGGAACTGGATGGTCTTTAAAGGTCCCTTCCAACCCAAACCATTTTATGATTCTACAACTCTCTGAAATGAGTGCACTGGGGCACACCAGGAGGAGCCGTGGTACCGAACTCCAGGCTCCCACAGCTGTGGGAGGAGATCCAGCTGAACTCCAGGCAGTCACATCCTCAGCTGAGGCATCACACTGCTACTCAGCAGTGGCAGTCAGTGAATTCATCAACACATCCCCAAATCCATGGATTCACTGCTCCAAGTGATGACTAACACAGCCAAGATAATCCAGGATGCTGTATTTGGGAGATCTCCATGCAGAGGGTCACACAAACAGCACCTGCACTGCCCTTCATTCCCATTTTCCTCCCCACAAGTCAACAGCCACCAATGCCTAAGTTTAACCCAGGACCAGCTGGCAGAGGGATGATGCAGAGCACTGGGAAATCCCAACCCAGCCCGAGCAAACCTCAGTTGAAGACTTTGTTGTTGCCAGTGGGGCATCACGAAGGCTGTCAAAGACAATGGAAATACAAAATTGAGATAGACTGTTTCCCCACAGACATGAAAATCACTCCACTTCCATTATTAATGCACTTGGGCTCATTTGTCAAGAATTTCACAAAAATGAGTTGAAAACAAAGAAAACCTCCAGCGTTTTTATGATAATGCTGGTGAGTCTGTGGGATGGAAGATTAGGCTGCACACTGTGCTGCTTCCCAGCAAATCCCTCCCCACCATTTTAGATTATTTTAAATCAAAATGAGGAGAAAAATGAGCCGTTTAAAGCATCAGTAAACAAAGGCCTCTTACCAGTAGGCCTTTATCCACAATTTATGCTGATTTTATATTTTGTTTTATATGAAAATGTAGCGCCTTTAGCCCTCCAACTTTGCTTCTGCTGCTTTTTCACACTTTACCCATTCAGACAATCATTTATTTACCATTTCCATTTTTGTTTTCAATTCGAGGAGAATATATTCCTTTATCAGTTATTTATTTAGGATGTCAGTAAATTGATTTTTCCCTTTTATGTGTGCCGCGCGGCTAAAACATCCAAATAGATGAATCCCATTCTGCTCATTTGTTTGACTTCCTCTCCCCACTCAGATGGTTTTTTTCCAGGTTCCCTCTCTCTGCACCTGGCAGCTCTCCTGCACCTCCTGATGCACCAGGGCGTGCCCGGAGACACATGATGCCAACTCAATCTTTTAGGTGCCATTCTAACAGCAATGAAAAACAGGGATGAACTTGTACCTGCACCCAACAGTGCCAACGTGATGATTCTCTCAGCCCTGGAGTGCTCAGAGCACTCAAACAGCCCATGTCCAGGTTGTCCACCCAGCTTTGAACCTGCCCCAGAAGCTGAAAGGTCAAAAAGCTGAAGGGTTTCTCCCCCCAGCCCCACAAAATCTGCCCCTTGTTTGCCTGCAGGAAAACAACAAACTGCTATTTTTTGGGCTTTTTCTCCCCCCATTAGCAATGCAAGCACATATGTGCTCATCTCTCCACTCTTGTCTCCCCGAGCCTGGCACGTCCCCAAGGGCCCACGAGCACAGACTCGCCTGCCACGCTGCAGGGGAAGGAATAAGTGCATTAAGGAAACTGTGTAATAAATCCCCACCTGTCAGGGAAAGGTGCCCACAGCAACAAAGCACACACGAGCAGCCTGTTCCCATCAGTTTTACAAAACTCGCTCCAAAGTGATAGGAAATGAGATGGAGATGGGCAAATTGCAAAGCAAAAGCTGGAATGCAAATGTCCCGGTGCTGTTCTGCACTCCCACCCTCCTACAGGTTTTCTCTGCAGCCTAGGAAGAGCTCGAGGAAAGGGCTGCTGCTTGCTTTGCCTTTTATCAGCACACACATGGGGTCAAGCAGACAAGTGTCCAAAACTGGCCTGGCTCAGGAACAGTGTGGCCAGCAGGACCAGGGAAGTGATTCTTCCCCTGGACTCAGTGCTGATGAGGCCACCCCTGGAGTGCTGTGTCCAGCTCTGGGCCCTCAGCTCAGGAAGGACATGGAGGGGCTGGAGCAGGTCCAGAGGAGAGCAACGAGGCTGGGGAAGGGACTGGAGCACAAGTGCTGTGAGGAGAGGCTGAGGGAGCTGGGGCTGTTCAGCCTGGAGAGGAGGAGGCTCAGGGGAGACCTCATCACTCTCTGCAACTCCCTGACAGGAGGGGGGAGCCGGGGGGGGTTGGTCTCTTTTCCCAGGCAATGATCAGCAAGACAAGAGGGCATGGTCTAAAGCTATGGTTGGATATTAGAAAGAATTTCTTTGCAGAGAGGGTGCTCAGCCATTGGAATGGGCTGCCCAGGGAAGTGGTGGATTCTCCATCCCTGGAGGTTTTTAAGATGGGACTGGATGTGGCATCAGTGCCATGGGCTGGGAACCACGGCAGGGTTGGATCAAGGGTTGGACTGGATGATCTCAGAGCTTCCAACCCAGCTGATTCTATGATTCTATGAACTCACAGTCTCACTGAAGGCCCCAGAGACCCAATGGAAGGTGACAGAAGCCCAAACCAAAACAGTTTTTTTGGACTTATATTTCATCATCACCAAGCTGATACACCAAAGGGAATGTGCATGGCATGCATATGCTGCACCAAGCAGAGCTGGCCTTCCTAATGCCCATCTCTGCACCCCAGCACAGGGGTTACATGAAGGTCCATCCCCTGGCTGAAGCCCCACATCCTCCTCAGTGCCCAGGAATCCAAGAGCAAACTGTAAAAATCTAGCAAAATTGTAAAAACCCCCTCTAGAATTTTCCCCATTGAAGAGTTTAAGTCTCTTTGTTCCATTTTAATAGAGTAATTTATCACCCAATTCCTTTTAAAAGTAACTAATATAGATAGATTAGACAGTAAGACGTGATACATAAAGAATAATAGTCCATTATTAATAATAAGTTTCCAATATATTATAATTTTGTGTGATTGATTAGAAAGTCCGTTGTTTTACTCTAACATCTTTTTAAAGACTTCTCAATATCAGGTCAAGATTAAAAAGTTAAATGTAGCTTAATCATCAGTTCTTGGAAGAGTCTTGGGTTCAGGAGCACTTGAAATTGTCATTTGGTTTTTTGACCATTAAAGGGGGGAGCATTTTATTCCATGCCCATTTCAGTATCACTGCACCCCAATTGTTTAGTCAATGCAAAAAGGTTTTCTTTAGGAATTAAATAATCAGTTTAGAGTTAAACAGACAGGACTGATCCAGCTGCTTGTGGAATTACAATTTCCTCATTATTTTTCCTCATTGATATTATTTATTATTATTATTTATATTTCCTCATTATTATTTCCTCATTAATAAGCAGCATCTTTCCATTCTCTGTTAACTTCCCCAGACATGCTCTCACTGATGGTCAAGAATCTGGTTTATAGATGTTTTTAAAGCACACATTTGATCAGGATCTAAGTAGCATTCCTTCCCCAGCACAGAAACACCTGTGCATCAGTGAACTACAGTCATGAAACATGGAAAAACAGATTAATTTGCACCAAAATATAGTCACCCTGTCCACAGCACAGCTACAATCCTGAGCCACAGTTTTCCAGGGTCTCATGGAATGTTATTTATTTCTCACACTGCAATAAGTCAGTCAGCCTGTGACATGTCAGCCCAGATATTCAGCACATGCTGCACATCTGTGGGAAGAACCTTGTAGCAATTTCTGCTTCCAGACACAACATTTATGAATAAATTCAGCCCTATCATAGTTCTAATGACCTTGATTAAACCTGAAGGAAATTGGCTCTCCAGAGAAACTAAACATGTAGTACATGAAACACTTTTTAACCTCTATTCTAACTCCAGCACTTTTAAACTTCAGCCTGAAAACCATCTCCAGTCCCTTTCATGAGTGATAATTCAGTGGAACAACACTGCAGAAACAACCCTGCACCTGGGCACGATTATCTCCCCGAAAAGGACATTTCCAGACAACAACTTGCAATAAAAATCAAGAGAGTAGTCAGGAGTTTAAGGACAGAGATTTTTGGGAAAGGGTTTAAACGATGAGCAGGAGCAGTGTGTGACTGCAGACACCTCCTGCCCTCCTGATGTGGGGCCCTGCTGTGCTGAGCTGCACCCAGGGGCCAAACCCAGCCAGCAAATCCCTGTGTTCCTTTCCCTGGGACAGGGAACAGCTCTTCCCAAGCTCCTGGTACCTGCACACACACACACACACACACGCACACAGACACTTCCCAGGGCAATGGCAGGAAATGAGTTCATGTTTCAAACCCTGAAATTAATACACTGCAATAGAATAGGCAATTCCTTGTTTATTGCCTTTCCAGTCACTGCCATCGCCAGGGGTTGTCATTTGAACAACAGGCAGAAAATTCATTTGACAGAGTTTCAGAGCAGCCCTGTTAAGTCCCAGGGACCTCTCAGCTCCACTGCTGTATCCCAGGAAAGGATGAGCCCTTTCCTTTCCTGTCCTTTCCCATCCTCTCTCTGGACACCCAGGAAACAGGGACCAAGTGGAGCTGTGGCAAACAGAGGCTTTCAGGCGGAAAACCCAGAAGTGTTTGAAAAAAATTCAATTATTTTCATCGTGATAATCTGCCAGATTTCTCTTCAGCCAAAGAGCAAACAAAAATGTTGTTTGCAGTCAAAATGTCTCTTTTAGTTCCTCTGATTTAAAGGGAAAAATCTATATACTGATTAAGTTTACTCTCAAATCATACTTCTGGAGCTAGAGAAACACTTTGGTTTGGAACTGTCAAAATGGGATGTATATTAGTATAATGAGACAAAAATTATAAATTATATATTAAGTATTTCAATACTCCCCGCCTGGGCTTTAATTCATAATTTCATCCAACTTTTCTCTGGAACAGCAGAGATCTATACAAGCTGTCTGCACACTTAGATCAGCATCACAGCATCTCCTTCACTATTAACACCCATTTCAATCAACTCAAAAATGGGCTCATTAGCAACAAACAAACCCAAAGATCATCCAGCTGCCACAGAGTCTCTGTGCCCACCCATCCTGGGCACCCACCAGGAGCTGTTAGAGGAAGGGCACAGCTGGACCAGAGCTGTGTCTCAAATCAGTGGGCAGATAAAGAAGAGACCTCTCATTTCTGATAAGGGCACAGATTACATTTGCACCATTATCATCAACAAGGAGAAAAGAAAAGGAGCATTTGGACAAGGAGCACCTGCTGAGGAACAGGATGGGCTTAATCAATAGCCAGGCACAAAATCAACTCAGCAGATTTCAGCTCATTTCCATAGGAAATGCAGATTCTGCAAAAGCTAAATAAATATATAAAGCAAGTTTCTCCCTGGCAGCCCCGTGGGGAGGGGGCTCCAGGACCACCCAGCACGGGCAGATCTGCTCGACTCGCAGTCCAACATCAAAGCTGCTGCACCACAAAAGCAAAACCAAACCAGAGATGAAAGCCTCATCCTGAAGAAAACATCCTGCAACCCTTCTGGCCCAAACTGAGCAGATTCTATCTGGGCTTTATTCTGCTCTCAGTCACACTCGTGGCAATGCTGAGCAATTTGGCCAAGTCCTTAGTCCTGTGCTAAGCAGGGCTTCTCCTCCCACTGCCTTATTTCAAGTTGTCTTGATAATCACTGGTTCAGTCCTACTTATGACTACTTCTCCTTTTTCTAAACCACTGTAGTTTCTGTTTTAACATCATTCCCTCTACACGTGACACAAACTGGTCCAACATCTAATTTCCCTATTTCTAAAATGCAACAAACGAGTGTGTGATCACTCGTGTTGATAGCAAAGATGAGAGAAGTTTTCTAGAAACAACCAGTGAGTGGAAATAAATCCTCAGGGATGATGAATATCCTGACCTGGGTCTGTTCTCTGCCCACGAAGCAGTGGTAGCCACCACGAGCAGCAGCAATGCCCATCCTTTGCTTGCTGCAGTTGCAAACACCTCCCCAACCCAGTTGCAAATGTCTGGTCCTGGGTCTCCATTCAGTCAGACCTCAAGCTTCTCTTCCTTCCTATTCGGATCCTATTCAGGAACCAGAACCTGAATTCATCCATGTTCAGACCAGGAAACTCCACCTTGAGCAAAACTTGAGATATGGGGCAAAATTTTTCCTGCTGGTGATCACATTCAGTGTGCATTTGTATCAAACTATTTCTCTTCATTACAAAAACAATAAAACCCAAACAATGACAGAGCCAAGAGCAGGGGGTTGCAGTTCCTTATCAAAAATTGAGCTTGGTCATAATGCTATTCATATGAAATCTGGTATGTAACCACCTGGGTGTCATGATGTTCTTTATATTACAGTAAATTCAATACATTAAGGATGCAGAAAAATCTCATTTGGGACTGGCAAAGCAGCCAAGAGTCTTTGCAGATTCCCCAGGAGCCAGGAGAACAGCAAATCACAGCAGCTCTCCCAAGTGATGCAGAAGTAAAATAATCCCGTGTACCAGCACCAGCATCTGTCTGCAGCAGCACAGAGTGCTTTACAAACTTTAATAAATGTAAACCTTACAAATCTCTCGTTATACAGATGGTTTATGGTTCCCATTCCTCACAGGAAGAGGAGAGAGAGGCACAGAGGTTGGGAGTGCTGCACAGATGGATGCAGCATCCCCCCATCCCAGGCAGGACCCGGAGCACAGCCAGGGCGAG
Source organism: Pipra filicauda (assembly GCF_003945595.2). Classification (NCBI taxonomy): domain Eukaryota; kingdom Metazoa; phylum Chordata; class Aves; order Passeriformes; family Pipridae; genus Pipra; species Pipra filicauda. Next base: position 2,054,339 of record NW_024105086.1, read on the forward strand.
AGGGTGCAGAGCTCCCACACCCCTGCACCAGCACCACATATCCCACATCCCTGCAGGGCCAGCAGGATCCCAACACAGCCAGTATGGATTCTAAGGCTCTCTTTGCAGAGCAGCTTAAGGCCACAGCAGCAAACCCATCTCGGGACCCTCCCCACTGACCCCAGCACAGCAAGTGTGAGGACACACAACCTCAGCTACCAAAGACCCAGATGTGCAGAACTCCACATGCAGCTTATTAATATTTCATTATCTGTACACAACAGACTTGTAAACAAGAGTCTGCAGTACCCAGGAGCCTGCTGCCCACCAGGAACATCTGGCCATGACCCCTCACGTGTGTCCCAGAGGTAGCAGGGTAAGGACCCCGTCAGCCCATTATTTGTGCTGCAGAGGTGCTCAACAGCACCACACTCACTATAGCTCTGCTGTCCTGTGCTTGTCCATCTTATTAAGCATTAGGGAGTCCAGGCTAGAGGCTCATGGGCAGAACAAACCCGGGGCTGGCTGAGCCAAGTGCCTGCCACAAGAATCCTTAAATCATCCAGCTTTCTTGAGGCTTCAATGCCAGCCAAATGCCAGCCCTCTCCCCTCCTCTTGTCCATACTTGGACAAGACAAATTGGGCAATTCTGTCCTGTACAGAGCCAGGAGTTGGCCTTGATGATCCTTGTGGGATCTGTCCAACTCAGGATATTCTATGATATTCTGTGGTTCTACAAACATTAATTTGCCTCAATACTTTAATTCATGTGTTCTATGAGTCAGTTTGGAGAAATGCTACACACTTGCACTTATATATTTTCCTTTGGCACAAAGAGCTCCACTTTTTACTCACTCAGCCTTGTCTGCCCTGCTAGAACATTATGTAGCTGAAATGCCTTTTGCTCAAGCTTTTGCATTAGTCATTTTAGTCACCTTTTCCCATCGGGTGGTTTTGTACAGTTTGTGTTAAAAACCCACACTTTGCAGGGGGGGAACAACTTCTGCAACACAAATCAAAGCAGAAGGTTCTGAATTTTACCTTTGTAAAAAAAAAAAAAAAAAAAAAAAAAAAAAGTAGAATTAATGAGAAAACATAATTCAGACAATTTTTCCTACTTTCATTAAGGGGACAAGTCTTGGTCCAGCAGTACAAGGTAGGAAAGGGAAACATCTGGGAACAGTGGCAGAGAATGGAGCTGACATAAAAAGCTGTTCCAACACACAGAGGATGCAAAGGAGAGTTCAACATTCCTTCTGCACTCTGCATCCATCTTCTGAAGCATATCTGTTACCTCACAGCTACAGAGTTCCCTGCCACAGGCACCACCTCCATCAAGATTTGATGAGGACAGTCCACCTTGCAAAGCCTGGCCATGGAAAGCAGCATTGCACACTAACTTGTCTTTCTCCCATCCTCAGAATTGCGGTGAAAGTCCAGAAAAAAATGTAAAGTGGTTATAAAGCTTTATCCAAAACACATCACCTGAGGGGTTTTACATTATCTTACCCAGGAAGTAGAAGTAAAACTGAGAAACGATTTTTGGCTGGGTCTGTTACCCACTGCAAGGGAATCAATCCTCTGCAGGAACAAGTCAATAAGGTCCAACTCCACCAGGATGGGGACAAACGAGATCTCATCCTACCAGGTCCCAAGAGCTGCATCAGGGCAGCTTCCCAGGGCATTTTAGATTTATTATTACTGCTTGTTTTGCCTCTTTCACTAAAGGAGGCTCATCCAGAAGCAAGGCACACATCCAGGGGCACACGTGACAGGGGGAGCTCAGCAGCAAAACCCACGAGCTGGGAAGCCAATGCATTAATGACCTCATGCATTACAAAGCTCGCTGTGTAATAATGCCACGTATAAATAACAGACTGCAAAGATCATTAAAGCCAATCAAAACTATAGACTAGCCCATAAAATCTCTTTAATGTCTCCCATACTCTGATACACTGCGAAGGAGCAAGCCCAGCCAGCAGTGGATGCAGGTGCTCAGCAGCAGCACTGGGCTTTCAGCAGCCTCACCTTGGAAATTTGCTTCCACCATTATGTTATTCACATGCTAGTCCTCCACAAGGAGAGGTGCAGCTGGTGATTGTGTCCATATTTCTGCTGCAGGCTCCCAAAAACCTCAGATCCAGCACAGCTGCTCTGCCAGTCCCAGCCTCGGCACCTCAGCCCTGTTTTGTGGCTCATCCAGCCCAGCCTGGCACCACCACGGGGACCCCTCCTGTGGTGCAGTGGGTGGGCAGAGTGGGCACAGACAGAGAATCAGAGTCATCAAGGCTGGAAGAGACCTCCAAGATCATGCAGTCCAACCATCAACACATCACCACCATAATCACCCCTAAACCATACCCCAAGTGCCACGTGCAGATGCCTCTTGAACGCTTCCAAAGATGACAACTCCACCTCCCTGGGCAACTTATCCCAAAGCCTAATCACCCTTTCAGTGACAAAAAACTGTCTCATGTCTAATCTGAACCTTCCCTGACACGCAGCTCTCTGCACCGTTTCCAAGCCACCTGGATACAGAAGCAAAGTTTTCACGGTAAAGCATCCCTGTAGCAAAAGTCTTTATCAGCTGGGAGAGAAAAGCAGCTGCTTCTCATGTTCTCCATCCCAGACTGCCAAGGGACACCGTGTTCCTAAATGGCTGTTCCTAAATGGCCATTCCTACCTAACCAACCGAGATCACATATGCTCATTTTCTGCTTGCCGTGGAAGCGCTGCACGGTTACGGACCATGTCTGATGGTTCTATCCACAACATTTCCCCAATTAGATTTTATTTAAAGTTTACTTACAAAAATATCATTACATTTTTGCTCTAACTAGAGATGCATTTACCATGCCAACAGGGAATTATGCACGCAGGGAAGATAGATGGGAGAGCAGGTGAGGAATAACTCACCTCCATCGGTGTTTTGCAAATCATCTTCTCCATCCCCCCAAACCCGCTGGTATTAACAGATGGCACGTCATTGCTGCTGAAAGGCAGACACCAAATCCCCACCTGAAGGGCTGTGTCTGTGGTCTGGCTTCCCATTTCACAGCAGAGCAATCTTTAGAGCCCAGCAAACCCTCTTCTGTGCTCGTATATTCTCCAGATGAAGAGCAGGGTCAACTTGCCAACCACCTTTTAAAACAGCAGCACTAGCAAGGAGGCTAAAATGAGAATCTTCCAGGGAAGACTTCACATTTTACCTTGCAGATCAGACAATTTAAGCCATGTTGTATATGTTAATTAAAGTAATTCCTTAAGTTGCCCTTTAGCATAGGAAGTGTCTGGTACAGGAAGTAAATCCAGCAATTAATAATAGTCATAACCTTACTGCAACAATTTTTCTTAAATAATTTTTTATTTTTTTTTAAGAACCACAACTTGTGTTGAAAGCACATTTACATTTTATTACCCCTAAATGCTTAACTACCATAACTAATGCTTGATTAATAAATGGCCAGCTACTGCTGCTACCTGAAACCTCACAATTTAGATGTGGCAATTTATTTGCCATTGAGTCTTGGTCCTTCTTAAGGAGTAACATAGGGAGAAAAGGGTCAAAACAAGGAAAACAGGTTTAATTCATAGAGCCTCTTAAGCCACAGTTTATTGTTCCAGCCAAGCTCATTAAATATTGGGTAAAGTTATAAAGTTTATAGGTCTTATTTAAAAGTGAAACTGTGGGACAAAAATGTTCGTGTGGCCAGTCTTCCACATTGCAAATCTCAGCTGGACACATCCATTCCACAGACTCGAGGGCAGCAGGGAATTATTAGTGCTATTAGGGGATCCTGGGGCATCCCAGCCTACCTTCAGCACCTAAAATCAACCTCCAAGTGACAGGCAGGTATTTTGGGTGGGTTTTGCTGTTACTGAGCTTTGGTTTTGGTTTGGTTTGGGATTTTTGCAGGGTTTAGAGGGGGTTTTTGTGCATTTTGTTTTGGTTTGGTTTGTTGTTGTTGTGGATTTGTGGGTTTTTTTAAAGACTCAGGCTCTGTTTTCCCCCTTTTTTAATTATTTACTTATTGAACATGCCACTTGATCACTGAGTTTGTAGCTATTGAAGCACAAAGGCTTTGGGACTAATCCAAATTAAAATGAAACATTGTGGATAATATTTGTTTGCTTCCAGGCCTTCACAATGGAGCCCTTCAGGAACAACAACAACAAAAAAAATGCAAAAGAAAATATGAATTGGACTTCACAGCTGTTAAAAACGGGCTCTGGCTAGAGGCCTTACCTGGGATGGCTGTTTTTTCAAATGCAAATATATAAGAAATTTAACTATGCATGAAGCAGATCTCAAGTGCTTTCTGTTGCTTCAAATGTTCACTCCCCAAATTCCATTTCCTAAAACGCTTGTGCCTTTCAGGTGGCAGCTGATTTAGCAGCTCCAGCTTGGTTTTTTCTTGGAGATAAGTGATGCTGGGCCTGGGAGCTGCAGCAGCACAGCTGGGAACCAGCCCTGGCTGCTCTTCACCTTCACACCTGGGGTGGTCCCCAAAGCCCAGGAAGGTAAATCCTCCCCAGCCCTGCTCCTGCAACACTGCACACCAGGTGTCAAGCTAATATAAATATGGGTTTCGATTAAAATTATTTCAGCAGAGCTACATAACACAATAGTGGAAACATATAGGAAGCAGCAGAGCAAGAAATCTTCCAGTCTGGGCATTTTTAAAGGAAAACAGTGCAGTTAATGAAAATCTCTACGTGCAGGCAAAAGCAGGAAAGCAGAACTGACAGCTAAGAATCAACTCTTGCTCTGTTTCTTTGGGACATCAGCAAAGGTTACAACCTGCTGCCTGGCAGCTGTGGACACAGCTGTCATTTCACATTTGATTTCATAATATCTGCTTTGGAATTAGGCAGACTTCAACCCTGATTAGGAACAGGCTTTTCTTCTGCAAATGCTTACAACAAGAAATGCTTTCTCACAAGTCACACAGAGCCTTGCAACCCTTTGGCTTGCTCCAGAGATACATCAAAAATATCCACCCCCAAGATCAGGGTGTTTTTATCTTGGCAGGTCCTTCCAAGTGCTCAGTACTCTGAATTTTCCACCGCTATCAACAGTGTTCACAACTAATACTCGGTAATTTTTCAGAACTCCTTTCGAGCCTTTCAGGAACTTACTTGTATGAAATATTAACAAGAAAAACGTTCTGAAGTACTAATAAATTTGCCTCTCTCCAGCCTCTAACAGAGATGAAGAGCTGTACAGAGAATGTTCAAGTTCTCTTTAGGTCCTGTGGGTCTTTGAGCTGTTGGTTGGTGACGGCATCCCACGAACCAGCAGCCCAACTGCACCAGGAATGGGATCTCCAGGACGGTCCTTCAGCCACCACAGGTCATGGACAACCTCCATCCCAACATCCAGGGATATCCCAGCTCTGTGTTTAAGCAGTCAGCCACTTCTCAAAGCAAGCAGCCAGGCTGATAAATGTATTTAGCTGCCTAAAGATGCAGGAAAGCACCCAGGGAGAGCTGCTGAAATCCTCTAAGTGAGCAACTCCAATTTGCTCTTGTCTGTGTGCATAAGCTGCCCCTGAATCCCACAATCTGGCAGCAAAACTGGTCTGGAACTGAGCAAACCAGAACATTTCTGCTCGTGCCAAGTGTTACCTTTCCATGCAATGCACCTTTTCCCAAGGTGAGCAAAGCAGTCAGCAGCTCCATATGCAGGTGATGCACCTCCAGTCATCAGCCTGCCAAACATAGACCATCCACTCCCCACCAACAGGAGCACAGAGCTAAGGGGTCTGCACGTTTAATTGTGATTTACAATCAATTACAAGATTAACAATCTCCGAAAATGATGTGACAGAGCAATACCCGGAAGTGCAGCAGAGCTTTGAGAGGGCTGTGAGAACGTAAAAAGTGCTACTGGAAAGAAAATGACACGTGGCACTCCTGGTGTGAGATGGTCAAAGTAGGTTTTTATGGCCCAAAAATTTCTTTTACGTTTGAAAAAGCGTGAGATATTCAAAATGTGTACCAAAAAAAAAAACAAACAAAAAGCAGAGTGAGGTTAATCCCAAGCAGGCGGGACCAAGGGAAGGGGTCATCAGATGTGTGAAGAGCTAATCCTACAGGAACAGCCACAGAAGATGGAAAATTAACAAGGCAAATTGCTCATTGTTTGTGCAGGTTGCCTCTTGTAATTCAGTAGCAGTTACCATACTGCAAAATTTGAGGGGATAAAAATCCTTTACAGCTCTTCTCTATACCCTGCTCCGAGGATTCTTTGTCTTAAAGAACCATATTTTAATCTATTTGCCAAATGTCTTCAGCAGAGACCTTTAATACAACCTTGTGTTGAGAATTTCAGGCTAAAAGGAAGGTTTGGTGCATTATTCCTACTGTTCAGTTCTTCACCTCTTACACCTACACAGACATAACACCACAGCACGGGAAGATCACCCTTCCACATGAAGTGTTAATAAACTTTTAATCAGGAAACATTTCTCCAGGCATCAAATCCTGTCCCCGCTGAGGACACTGGATTTTTACCATTCACTTCAGTGGAATCCAGATATAGTTTCCAGCTATACATTTCATATAAATTACATTGCTATTAGACTCAATTCCCAACAGAAATTACACTCATACAAGCTCCAATACTCGTGACCTCCAAAACACATCCAAATATTTTCCTCTTGCTTCCACTCACGTGCACAGAATTGTTTTTTCCTCTTTCACTGCTACAATTAGCAATTAAGACAAATCATTGAGGTTCATTTTTCTTCTGTTAGGCTTCCATCAGGACTCACTCACAGCAGGTCTATTTGTGGTGGTTTGAGAGCCTCAGAAATCCAACTTCCAAGTTCAAGCCCCCCTCCCACAATTTGCCCCAGGGTGTTCCAGGGCCGTCTCCCATCTCCCTGATGCTGCCTGGTGAAGCACCAGCCCATCCACCCCAGCACTGTTGGGTGAGGGATTTTTTTAACTGAGTTTTTCTCATGAATTGTTGCTTGTAGGTGAATCCTGCTGCCTGACAAGCTTCAATTGCTTCTTTGACCATAAAAAAAAACCCCTCTGGTTTGTTATAAACTATTCACTGTTTATATCCAACACATTTTATGATAATTAGATCTGGAAAGGAGTGAAGATCAGCTGCCCAGCAACACAGAATTCAGCAGTTTGCGTACGAAATTAACTTTTAATTTTCACATGAAATCAAGTTTTATTTTTCATTTCTAAATCCCACTTCCCCCCAGCCTCCACCCTCCCAAAGTCAGCCAAGACCATGTGCCAGATCCCCCCAGTGCTGAAGGAGCATTCACCAAGTAACCCAGGGGAAGGAGGGAGTCTGGCAGGACTGCAGGATATCGACAGCAGCTTTAAACAAGATACCAAGTGCTAAAAATGGTGAATTAATCTACATTAGTCTCCCTACTTTACCAGGGAGACAGGTCATTTTAAGTTGTTGTATGTTCACACTACACTGCCAACAGCACTGGAGACGTTTTCACAATTCATCCTGCAAAAGCAGTACCTTCTAATTATTATTTCTTTGTCTTCTGCTTCAGGCTTTACCCATTAAGTGGTGGAAAATCAAAAGGATATATGCAATAGTTATTCTTTCGTCTTCACAGCTCTTAAACTACTTCTCCAGCTTGTGTCAATGGGTAAGGGATTGTGCCAACATGCAAGTATTTATGTGCTTAACTAAAGAGAACATTAAAAAAAAAGAAAGAATGCTTGTTGTTCACATGCCAACTAGAGACACTGTGGGCTGCAGACATTTTCCTCTGATTTACAAGTAAAGGGGTATCTCATTTCTTCTGCTTTTTAGACAACCTGCCCCCCTCACCGATCCCCTGCACTCCCACAGCTGCCACTCCCTCGTGGCTTCTGTCACCTCAGGGCTTTTCTGTCACTCAGCAAATCCACCCTTAATTTTGTGTCAAGGACCTGGTTTGTGTTAACTGTGCACACAGACAAACTGCAGATGGACTCAGATTATCAGAACAGCCTTTCCCTCCCTCTGCCTCTCGAGTCCTGCACCGCTGTCACCCGGCAGGACTCAGGGACAAGCAGGACATCTCCTCTGCTCTCACAACACCCGGGGGTGGCACGCAGCAAACAAGAAAACAAATTGGCTCGGGAAGTTTCTTGCCTACACAGCTCAAAGACACCAACCGGGGCAACCTGCAGACTCCAAGAGAAGCCGACTCTTGTTTTCCCTCTCCGGCCGCTCTGCTCTCTCATGCGGGACACACCTTTTGTGCAATGTGCCCCTGGGGGCTGCAGTGATGGCTGAGCCAATTACACAGAGAGAAGAGCAACGTGATGAATGGATCGGTTTTGGTGCACTCTGCACTTTTGACTCATAAATTCCACAGAAAACAAGGTAAATGGAGCATAACTTATTAATGAACAGAGCCCTAAATATCAAATGATCTGCTGTGAATCATCAGCAGTAATTGCAGAGCCTTCACATCAGGTCGGTTATCTCATGCTGCAGCAGTTCAGCCATGGACAAACTCTGCAGCCCAGTGTTAAGTTTTACAAGATAATCTAGGAAATAACATCCTGCTTCCTATAAAGCACGTTCCAGAGAGGTGCTTGCCCAGCCTTCAGACTGTGACCTCCAGGGAGGGTGATCTTGAAAGCCTCACCTTGCATTGCAAGGCTGAAAGCACCATTAAGCCCATGATGAATTGTGAGCCTTGGGAAAGGCACATGAACCCTAAATCTCACCAGAAAGCTGGGGGAAATTCAGACAGCTCTGAAGAGGGAGGCCAATGACGTTTCTGTCCAGGGAGGTAACTTGGGAGCAACAGCTTTTCATCCTGCATCACTTCCACCCCTTCACTGAGGGCTAAAAATGGACAAGCCCATCAGGTTTGAAAGTCTGCTAAGGTCCAGATTAAACCTGAAGTACCACGTTGACTGTTCTGAGAGCACCTCAGAACAAGGTAAAGAACATGATGGACCTCCAATTTCCACCTTTCTAAGTTTTGGGGGTTTGGGTTTGTTTTTTTTTGCTAAGAGCTGAGAAAAAATGAAAGAAAGAATGAATGAACAAGGAAAAACAATGCATCCAGGTCCCTCTGTTCAGCTTATCCCTATCAGCCCTATAGGGATATTATCATATTATCCCTATCGTTCCCACCTAATTTTTCCTGAAATGTTTTCAAGCATTTGGCTACAACTCTGCCTCCTGGTGCTGAGCTCCAGTTACCTGTGTGCTGTGGAACTACCTTTAAAGAAAGCTTTTCTTTCACCTATACTGACAGAAGCAATAATAATACTAGAGAGTGCCCACTACCTTCTGAAGGCCATTTCTTCCTATATCTGTACAAATCTGTCATCTTTCAGCTGTCAGCCCTCTAAACAGGCTTGAAGTGAGTTCCTCCTGCAAAAACATCTCTTTCTGCAGGGATGACCCATCTGTATTCTCCTTTCTTTCCTAAGCTTGTGCACATCATCTTGTTTAAATAACCTGCCAAAACATCAACCAGCAGAAAGCAGTCAGTACATAAAAGCAAAATGAACCACCAACCACTGCCTGATGCTGTGCCATAGGCAGGAAATGCAAGAGGAAGTTACTTAAGCTGAAGTTGATATTTAAAATACATTTCTATAAGAAGGCTGCAAAACCACCCTCTTATTGAGTACCCACAGGGCTTCAGCTGCACCTGCCAGGTAGGGAACGTTTCTAGATACTATTAAGTAGAGCAAAAATAGCTACACAGATTATTGCAATCCGACTGGAAAAGCAGGAAACTGAAAAAAAAACTCAACAGAAATAACTTTCTACCTGCAAGATGTGAACTCCTATCAAAGGGAGCTGGGAAACATCTTCCTAAGTCAGCAGGGGAACACAGTTACTCAAACCTACACATTCTCCTTACTGATGTATTAGTTACTAATAATAAAAAAATGCAAAATAGAGACCAGCAAAAGGAACCCAGTAATTAGCAGCAGTGAACTCAGTCTAAAGAGAGCCTTTACTGCCCAGTGATTTTTATACAACACTGGCCTCAGGTAGATCTTCCTGGAGCCACTTTCAGTCTTGTTCATTGTCATCTTCAAGTGAATTTCTCACAGGTGTTTCCTTAGCTTGGCAGATGAACAAGATTTACTGCTAATTCCCAATATTGATGTGCCAAAAGTGTTTTCTGCTGGAAACATAAAGGAGGAAGGTAAGACTAAAGTTACCCATCCACTTGAATAATGTGTCCTGTTTACTTTGGTTTCCCCTTCCACACTGTCCCTGCCTTGGGCAGCATCGCCCTGACAGAAAGGAAAATGCTGTTAATGCATTAAATCCAACAGTGAGATTACATGGGCTGCCTCCCCGAGACAAAGTGTATTAACTACTGACAAATTCCACTTTCCTTCACAATTAGAATGAAAAAGTCACTATCCAATGCTTACAGGAAACAAATTACACCCCCAGAGCTATCCAGTACCTGTGCTTTGTCCACAGAGGCTGTTGAGAGCCAAAGCCAGGAGCAAGAAATTGGATGTCATGAACAGCCACTCGACTTACAGAGGGGAAACTGAGAACTGGGGAGAGAAAGTACTCCCAGCCCCAGCCAAAAAACCTCTTTTCACACTACCTGTTTCCCTCAAATCCCTCTGCTCACACCTAAAGGAAAAATACACTTATTCAGGGTAAAAAAAAAAAAAAAAAATAAAAAGCCAGAATATCAATGAGAAGAAAAAACCCAAACAAAACCAACCCCCCAAAACACCACTGATATTATCACAACCAATCAATCATCTGAAAGATCTCTTTGGAGGTGCTAAATTTTCAGAGATGGCACCAGGGACAATTTACCATTTCTCCTCATGTATATTTTGGTGATTTCAGGAGCAGTCAGGTATGCCAAGACACATCTTTCTGGCCCGCTCTGAGGATCACCTTCATTCTTCATTTGCTACATCACGTCTCAAACAGGAGAATGCTGATTTCCATGGCAGCAGAAAATACTGCCTGCATAGATGTGGGCTGTGAGAGCATCCCTAACACAGGAACGTGGCATTCCTCCCCACTCCCCTTCAGTATTGCCAAGGGCTTCACACAACACCACTCGACACAACAAACAAACTTCAAAACCCAATATTTTTCTTCCCTTTTTGTGTTTAGAATAACAGCTTTTCCACAAGCCAAATGGGAAACTGTGTTAATGTGTTTCCATGGGCAAAGCTGGAGAAGACTGTAAATTGCCTTGGTTAATGGACTCAGGAATTCAGCTGTCCATGGAGGAATTCCACACCGCGCCCAGCGGTGCAGTCCTTGGGAAGTGCACACACAAGGTTCTGCAGCCCTGTGGGCAGCATTACTTATGTCTGTCGGATGTGCTGGAGCAAATGTGTGTGGGAATGAAGGAGGACCTGCATCCACTGTCCCTCTGGCACTGACAGCCCTTCTCCCCCCAGGAGGCCCTACAGACTCCCCCGTCCTTCAGGACTCCACAGGATTTCAAACTCACAAACACCAGTAATCAAAAGGACCTGCAGGCACCCACATCTGGCTCTAAATGCACTGTAATGACCAAGAGCTCGAGTGCTTTTCTGAGCCATTCAGGAGAAAAGCAACTCATTTAATTGTTGCCCTTGCCATGGGCAGTGACTGCCCAGGAAGAGCTGGAGGAGAGCCAGGGCTGTCCCTCCCCATGCCCACATACCACACCACCAACTCCTACTCCTGCAGAGCCACTGCTGAGCCAAAAAGCCTGATGAGAGCAGAGCCTGGGCTGGTTTGGGGGATGGAGCCTTTGCAGAGGAGAAGCCTCTGGTGTTGACACCTCTCACTGTGCTGTGAGCTGGGTTTGCCCAGGAGGAGACAGTGTCCTGAGCCCAGGCAGCAGCATCCCTCCCTCCAGCCTGAAGGGGATGGGCTGGGGGTGAAACATTTAGTTTGCTGTGTGTGCTTTGGGGTTCAGATCAAAGCAGGGTCCAGAGAGGATGCTCATCTCTATTGCAATCAACAAACTCCATTTACATTTACTTTTCTATTTTAAGCACAGAAGCTGAAGTGAGAGCCCAGGGAGGGTCACTCTGGATGTGGCTGCCTGCTGGCTCAGGCTGGGATCTTCCCAGCTCTGGCCACACTGGAAGATGAGGGTATGAACTGGTGTCCACAGGGAGCTGCTTCCCAAGCCCCTGGACTCACTGCTTTCCATCCTGAGACATGAGAGGAGATTCACATCACACCCCAGCTCTGCCTCACCCCAGCACGTGCCAGCCCTGATTCAGCTCATCACACCCTTACCAGGATGCAAATAAACACCTGTGAGCAGCACAGTCTGCCTGCACCCATGGGAGAGGGGCTGCCTCAGCAGCAGCACCCCCAGCCCTCTCTCACCCCAGCGTGGGATCACTTGGGGATGCCACAAAAACAATGCAGGAAAAACAAGGATATTTTGATCTGCGTGCGTGAATCCTATGAGGAAAGGAATATAAATAAAGGAGGAAAGAAATAGATGAGCTAATGTCCTCTGCAATGTATGTAAAGTATAAAACACATCAGAGAGTACAGTTTCCAGGTCTGATTACTCCTAATTTACAGAAATGTGCAAACATGGGGACACACGTATTATGCTGATAATAAAACACACACATCCACAGCTGGGACCTAAAGCACAACTACAACATACTGAAAACACTCAATTCTTTTCCCTCCTGTGTACCTTTACTGCTCAGAGGGGATTTTTTTTTTTTCCACTCAAAATTGAAATGAAGGGGAGGAAAAAAAAACACTTCTAGGATTAGATCTCAAAAACCAAACTCAAGCTGGGAACTCAGGCACCTGCAGAGCACTGTTTATAAATGAAAGCACTGACATGACTTTAAATACAATGTCGTCAGAAACTTAATTATACAGCAGCAAGTCTCTAATTGGAAGTCACAGAGCAATATATTGGCTTTGTCATGTGATTTGACACTCTCCAAAGTGCTTTCCCAGGGTTGTTTGTGTTATCTGTCTGGAGTTTGAACAGTAGTGTTTGTTTGCAGGCTGTGGGGGGATTAGCCCTATTTATCTTCATGGGCTTTGTTTCCTTGAACACAGACTCAATTCACACGGATTTGTTTCAGTGCTCCAGGAAAAGCCTTGGCTTTGCTTCCCCCAGCCCAGGGCTACGTTTATGTTGGCCCCAGCTGGGTACCTTGGGCACCCAAAAACCCCACTGTGTTCAAGCAGGCACGTGTATCCCACCAGCACGATGAGCTCAGAAAGACCACCCACCTGTGATAAATCAATTTGAAAGTTCTAGAACCAGTGTAGTTTCCCACTGAAACGTTAAATTAGTTTCTGTAATTAAAATCAATTATTCTGCAAAAATATAGTTTTATTATTTCAAACATAAAATGAAATAGATGCTTCTAGAGCAAAGCTCTAAAGAAATTACTTAAAGAACTAAAAGTCCATCCTCAGTGCCCTTTGTTCTCCACATAGTCACGTTTTCATTTGAATGAATGATCAGTTATTTCACTTTCCACATCTAATTCTTGCTTTAAACTGAATGGGATTTAAACATCAGTCATGCTCCCCTGACTTGTGTTTTCTTAATCCAGGTATAATCCCTGAGTCACTGACAAGCAGATACAAATATTCCAGGTTGGGCTGCCCCCATTTGAAAATAGTTTATTGTATCCCCCATCACTTCCTCAGTCACACCATGTGTCTTCAGGGCCTCCTAGTTAACAGAGTTTGGGTCAGAGAGGACCCTAAAGACATCCAGTTCCACCCCCTGCCATGGGCAGGGACACCTTCCACCAGCCCAGGTTGCTCCAAACCCCGTCCAACCTGGCCTTGGACACTCCCAGGGGTGGGGCAGCCACAGCTTCTCTGGGCAACAGTTAACTGAAGGACAGTCAAAATAAGGCTAAACCCAGTTGTGTTTTTCTTGCATCTCATCCTCTGGTCACTCAGTCTGATGCACCTCCTGCCTAGGAAGTCCTCCCACTGTTTTCCCCCTTTTCCCCATCCTGGTGTCTGCAACATCACACTCGAAGCAGGAGATTACAGACCCCTAATTACTTGAGCTGGAAGCTTCTAGCCCCACTGATTTGTGCTGTCATTTAAAAATCCCCTTGTTTCCAAACGCTGTCAGGAGAGATACAACCCACACAACCCCCTGGCACGGGGCCAGGCAGCACCACAGGGGAGATTTGCCGTGGCTAAAAAAAAAAAAAAAAAAGATAACAGTGACACTGATATTACATCTTAACCCAGGGGTTATGAAAAGCCGAGGCAATAAATCCACTCCACTCCACATAGCCCGGAGCAGTGTGACCTTCTCCCTGTCGTTTAGAACCCAGGGGGCTGAAACGAGCACCCCATCCAATTACAGTGTATTTTTATTTACCTAATCTACCAGCAGATGGCCTTTAATTTTAAATTTTCCTAGTTTTGGAGATCTACTCAGGCAGAAGCAGCAGCACGAGTCACATCCCCCCCACAGGGAAGGGTTTGATGAGAGCCCCGTGCAAACCATCACTTGGTTATTGCCTTCCTGGGCCTCCTCTCGTCAGACCCTTCCCTTGTAATTAGGTACATATATTTTCTTTGTATTCCTATTGCATTATGAGGTATTTAAGGCAGGTATCATCTTTTTGAGCTATGATTGTACAGTATCTAACACAGGCAGAGGCTAACCCTTGGCTGGAGCTCCTAATCACCACAGTAATGAAAATATTTCACTTTCAGATGTAAATTGAAGACTCAGTTCTCAAGTACCTGGGATAACCAAAGGACAAATACCCCAAGCATGGCAAAAATCGAGTTAAAAAGGCACGTAATTTAAGCTGAACACAATATGCTTTTATAGCTTATGTATAAAATCAAATTATTGAATGGAGCCACACTCCTTTGTTGTGGCAGCTTTATTGACCACACGCCCACAGAAAGGCTCAAGCTCACGGCTCCAACTGAAAACATTTCCTTTTGTTTCCTTTTTTCCTGGTTCTTTAGGAACATTTTTGGATGGGATCCCCTGCCTTGCTCCAAGAGGAAACACTCACTACAGCCAAGGGTAGGACAGAAACATCCCATCTGTCAGCTACAGCAGCCCAAACCACTGGAGAGAATCATGGAATTGTTGAGGGTGGAAAAGAACTTTAAGATGAAGTCGAATCTCCTGGCAGGCTGACAACACATTTCCCAGTCCTGACACTTGCTGGGAGCACAGGCTGGGCTCTCCCAGCCACTGGTGGGAGATGTCCAGCCCCCAGCCAGGTTCTCAGAGCCCCAGAGCTGCTCAGCTGCACTGCAGGGATGAGCAAGTCCATCCTTTTTCCCTTCTCCTCCGCCCAGTTGCAAAGGAGGGCCCTCACAAGTAAAACACACAGACTTCAACAAGTCCATATTTGCATAAACCCATGTTTTTGCTAACCACAAAATGCAATCTGAATGACTGGGAGACACTTTCCCCCTTCCCTCGCCTTCCAGAGGAGCAAACCACGATTTACATTCTGTTTGCGGGCGAACCAAGTGAAATGCTTAATTATAAATAGCACTTGTAAATATAATCCTTTCAGCTGGAGTATTTGTACAGTGAAAATGAGCAAGACCTTAATAATGATTTCAGTTACAAAACTTAATTAGGCCTGTTTCTCATTCTGGCTCAGGCCCTGCGTGATGATGGGGTGTAAATGTGCATTTTCTCTACAGAGCCATGAGACACGCAAGAACAAACCATTGGTGGGTGTGAGGCAACCCAACTCCACCAGCTCAGGGTCTACCCCCAAAGAGGTACAAGTGGTCCCTTGCAAATATGAAAATTAGACCCATTCCTTTCATTTATGGAGAGGTAAAATGCATATTTTCTAAAGCCAAGGCTGCATTCTGCAGGTGAATATTTCAGTCTCGTACCTAAAGACTTGAGGTGTGCAGAAGCTGAAGCCATCACATACTAAATAGGATATAAAAGAGTATTAAAGATGCATTGAATCATGATTTCACAAGATCCAAGAACACTTAAACCAAAGAAACCAAAACACAGCCAACATTTACACCAATGCAAATTAGCTCAGAGTCAGCTCCAAGTTCAGATATCCCAACACAGCCATCTAATCCATGTGGGTTTTTCCCCAAAAAGCAGCATCTTTGTCCAGATTTTTGCCTCCAGCTCCTGGTTATATAAAAAAGGAAGGATGTACTATCTCAAAGCCAAACCAAAGTGAGTCTCCAAAGTGAGGAAAAGAGTTATTGGGAGCTTTACAGAAGCAGGGACTAATACCTGTCAGTTTGGACAAGCTTTAAACACCTCACAAAAGCAGCCAACAGCTTCAGGGACACATTTGTGCTTTAGAAAACAGAAACTACTGGAGACAAATACTATTTAAAAAAAAAAAATTGTTTCTCTGCATTAAACCAATGTATTTGTTAAACAGTCAGATGAGGACTGCAAAGGTAAACAAACAGAGAGACATTTTGATGTGCTGATTTGTAAGGTAGGAAAGAATCTACCATGTAGCAATTACACAGCTGGTTAACTTTAGGGAGAAACTTCATCTTTTTATTAAGAAAAAGGAATGCAATTATAACTTTGACATGAAACAATTCATCCCATACTTGGTACTTCTTTCTCTCTGTTGGTTTAATGCCTCAAAATTATTTATCTTATTATTTATCTCTATGATTATTTTTGAAGAACGTCTTTTTGTGCCTTCCAGCCACTTTACTCATTAGTTCTCTGGAGTTCGTGTCCTATTTCATTATGCTTTAATCTTTACAGTTGTTAATTTGCATTTCATTTCCTGTTGTAGCAAAAAAAAAAAATCACTAACAAAAAAGTTATTGTAAATATTAATACAAGTCAACTGATAATCAGCCAAGAAAGCATTTTGCAGCATTAGCAATTACCTATGTCTGAGGCAAAAAGCAGCAATTCAAGTAACTCCAGAGACAAAGCATTTCAAGCTGAGGGCTCAGCACCTTCTTAGAGGTGGAGACCAGGCCATGAAAGAACAGCACTTACAATTAACAACAACTTGCTTAAAAGAGAAACTGCCTGGAGCAAAACCAGGACCTGTTCAGTAACCAGGTGACTAAAGCACATCAGAAGTTGGGTCACATTATCCTCTCCACAGCATCTCTTAAGTGCAAGCAACTGCTTAATTCCACAGCCCTGACACCAACCTACAAGGACCTGGACAACAGTAAACCAAGCCCCAAAAAATCCTACACCAGAAAAACCAACAAAGCAGGCAGGCCAGGCTTCCCCTTCCACACACCACCTCCTCCACTGGCTCCTGGCACTGCACCACAGCAACTTCAGCTCTCAGTTTGGGAGAGACACACTCAGCTCAAAACAAAGAGAAACCATTTGACTTACTCAGAGCTGGACCATCCTTCTGCAGGCTTTGAGCTTTGCTTTTGCTATCCAGGGACAGTCCAAAAGAACCCAGCAGTAAAAGTCTTCCCCTGTCTCCAGAGGAGAAGCCTGAACACTGATGGATCACGTGGTTTTAGAGGTGGCTAATTAGCCTCATTAGATAAATACAAGCCAGGTGTGTAAATACCCCTTAGTTTGTAACAGGAGAAAGCAGGTAAGTGCCTCCAGATATGTGAGCAGAGCCCCAGTTCTGGCTGGCCCCATCATGACCCTCCTGCAGGTGCTCCTCGTGCTGCAGATGAGGGAGAAGGGAAGGGCAGCAGGAGCTGCTCCTTACAAAACCTCCACCCAAGAGAAAAGCAAAGCTTGGGGACCTGCGTTTGAACTTGCCCCTTCATGGCTCTGCTTGTTGGCCTCAGACAAAGCCCCTGTTTCATCCCACAGAGACCCCCACAAACCCCATTACCTGGCTTGGTTCCTCTCACTTTGGTTTGGCTTTAAGATAATACCTCATTTTTTTTTTTTTATAACCAGGAGCTGGAGGCAAAAATCTGGGCAAAGATGTTGCTTTTTGGGGAAAAACCCTCATGGATTAGATGGCTGTGTTGGGATATCTGAACTTGGAGCTGACCCTGAGCTAATTTGCATTGGTGTAAATGTTGGCTGTGTTTTGGTTTCTTTGGTTTAAGTGATCTTGGAAAATCACGATTCAGTGCATCTTTAATACTCTTTTATATCCTATTTTAGTATGTGATGGCTTCAGCTTCTGCACGTGGCGATGGCACCAGGGAGGAAACAGTCACCCTGGAGTGACAACAGCTGGGTTTTGAGCAGAGCCTTAGAAAAGCTTGGTCCAGGCTTTCAGCTCCCCGGTGTTTGCAGGAGGATTGCCTCTAATTCCTTACACTTGTGACTTTGTAAAAGCTCCAGCAACTCGCACCAAATTGCCCATCCAAAGCCACTTCCCTGAGCAGCTCCAGCTCCTGTCCATCTGTCACAGCAACCTGCCCTCCCAGCCACGCTGCCTGCAGGCAGAGCACGGCAGATAGATGGGCTTGGCACTCATAAAAAGGAAATGAGGCTCTTTCCTTTATTGTTTTCCTCCCCAGTTCCTCAGCTTTTCTGTGTTTCCACAGCTGTTTTGGTGGGTCCAGCCCCTGCCCACCCACACGGGCCAGGGGGGCTCTGCAGATGTGGACCAAAGGAGTTACCAGCAGGACAAAATGCCCCAAATAAATTCTAAGCATCTGACAGGACTGATCATTGCCATAAAAAATTAAGCACTTCAGCCTGGAAAAATAGAGCCTTCCTTGATGAGAGATCTGGGATAATTTACTTTAATCATCAGTTTAGGAAAGCCTTGGAGGTGACCTTTCAGATAAGTGTGGTCCTCACAGAGTTCCCTCCTGCAGGAACAGGAACCATTTCACAGGGTTTTCAGCATAAAACTCTTCCTGTTAATTTTTCCCCCCACAAATGGGAGGAAAAGAGAGGGTGGAGGTGGGCAAGGAAGAAGTCCTGCTGTCCTGCAAACCCATGGAGAAGAACAGGCCTGGTGTGCTCTGACAATGGTGCAACTTCCCAAAGAACTGGAAAAACCAGGGTTGACCCAACAGTGACAAGAGGAACCTCCCGTCAGAAAAACACATTATAGCTTTAAAGGAGGGGTGATTGACAGCCATGCAGGAAAAACGGTGCTAATGAATTCAAATCATGAGGCACCCAGGAATTAACTGGAATTTTGCAGCTGCAGGTTTCCTGCTGAGTGAAGTCAGTCCCACATCTGCCACTCTCCCACAGTTCATATTCCCTTCCCCCAAAAAAAGGATCTATACCCAGCACATCTTCTGGGTGATCTGACTTCCCCTAGAGCTTGTTTGGTGCTACAGCCTGTCCCCAGGGTTGTCACCCAGCTTCACTGCCACCAGCTTTGTCCTGGGGGAGCCCATGTGTGGGAAGAATCTCAGCAGCTTTAATGAATTTTCACATCCCCTAAAACAAATCCTCTGCTTCCCTCCTTTCCAGAGGAACTGGACAAACTCTCCTCTTGCTGGATAAAGTCTACAGCATCCTCTTTACAGTCATTGGAGTTTTGCTGGGTTTTAGAGTGTAGCTGGAAGCAGGGAGGCTTTGGCTGAGAGATGAAGTTTGGCAGAGCCATCCCAGATTCTGCAGCAGCTGCTCTGATTCACGTGTGAGAAAAACACACAAGAGAAGTTGAATCAAAAAGGTAAACGTATCAAACAAGATGAAACAAGAACTAAACAAAAGCACACATCCAAGGGGTTTAGGCAGCAAACAGTCCCATCCCTGCTTTATGATCTCTAATCCGAGATGTGTTAATTCCTCTTCTCCCTCTTCCCAAGCTCCCTGAAGGAAATCTGGCACAAGGGATGATGTGGCAGTGCCTGCACAGACACAGCACTGAGCAGGAAGCCAAGGCCCCCCCTCTGACCAGCTTAAATTCTAAGCAAATGCACAATACCCTTCTTAATCAGCCTCCTTTTTTCTTTCTTCCTGCCTTCCTCTCTTTCTTCCTCCCTATCAAATCTATTTCCATGGATCCTGAAAACCTTGGAAACGGTCTGGGTTTTTAAGCTGCTCAGACCACTCCCGATCCTTCTTACCCCCATCCTCCCTTTGTTTCCTGCTGGACTCAAATCCATCCCTGCCTGGCTGTTGTCACTTGACTTTTTTTTAACTGCAAATTACTTTCCTGGGCTTGTACTGGGCTTAGTGAAGTCCAGGGCTCGAAACACTATGGGAATCTCAACTAGAAGAGATTTCTTCAATCATAACTTTGGTGATAAAAAGCACCTATTTTGTAATCATAACGAAACTCTCCTTTTTCCCCTCTCCACTGCCACGACACTCACAGTGCAGAATTACACCTCAGCAGCAGTTTTCTCTACTCAGGGTTAAACTGAGTGGTGCAGAAAGATGAATTCCCTTTGAACCACCTTCCCTCTAAGCTGGTGGAATGATGTCCATGATCTCCAGCAGACATTGTGGTCACTGAGGTGGTGGTGGGAGCAATCCCATCAATAACAGCCAAGCACCTGGCTCAGCTTTGGCTCCCGAAACGATCGTCAGTAATGATGCATCCCAAAGTTTTTGATGAGTGAATGATAAAAGTAAACAGGACGTGGTAATAATCAGGTTTTATTTATAGCCAGATAAACCACGGCCGTTGTCAATTTTACAAAGTGACTTTGAGGGAACTTTTGAAAGGGGATACTGAGAACGTTTCCCCCCCCCCACCTGCAAACAGCCATAACCATTATTGATGGCATTTCTGGAATGGCAGGTACAGAGAAACACAGACTGTTATTTTGTGTCAAAATTGTTTTATGGCGCCGTATTTTTTCCCTTGTTTAAGGCAGCACCACTCATTCACAGCATTAAACAACGTGATTTATGGACTTTAGCAGAGCTTACTACATTTAAATGTTTTAGGCATTTCATTTTTACAACGTACCTTGTTCCAATATAATCAATGCGCTTTTTTCTCGGGCCGTGATAGGGATGCAGTTTGTGCTTTATAGCAAAATCAATGTAAGAATTAATGGGTGACGAAGAAAGTAAATTGTAAAAGGCCCGGCGAGGTTGTGAGCTCTCCCTCGCCGTATCGATTCCATTAGCATGAGGTTGCCCAGTTGTGCACAGTTTCATATTTGATAAGCAAGCAGCAGCCTTCACATTCTGTGGGAGGCACAACGGGCCAAGTTCAGCACTGGAATAACTCTGCCAAAGTCATTGAGGGTAAAGCAGGAATGGAGAGGAGCCAAGGTGGGCACGGACACACAATGAACTCCAGAGGCAGCGGCCGTAAACATCAGATGGTCACAAACGGTGCCACTGCCTTTTATTAAAGGCTGTGATACTTGAGAGATGACATTCCTGGCTGGTTTATACTGCTGGGTTATATGTCTTTTAATTAATTCCAAAGAATGATGAGAAGAGAACGTTACTCTCAACGTTTTTCTGCCAGCAGATGAAAAGCAACCCAGATGAAATGCAGGCAACCCAGATTTCTTGTTAACGGGGAGGAGCTCCAGCAAGCTACAAGCAGGGTAGTCTGGAACACATTTTTTCTTTCCTTTGACATCTTTTCACTCCCAAATTTTACTCTCACTCTTGACAAGGGTGCATATGCTAGGGCCTGAAAAGCCTCCCTTGAAGTATTTGTAGAGTCTCTCTCCCCCCTGGGGACTCATGGCAAAGCTAATGCCACGCTTTCCCAGGAGACAGAAAAGGTCACAGCACCTTGTACCTGCCAGGGTGGGTGTCCCCTGCAGCAGCACCCACAGCACAAGGGATGGGTTCCCAGCCCTCCTCTGGGTGCCCCCTTCTCCCTGCACTGCTCTCCATCTCCATCTCACCTCCTGCCACCTCCTCGGGGCTTCCGCCTCTGTGAAACACAACCTGCAACACTCATCCTCTCAGGTTTATGGAAGACCATCAGATTTGGATCAAACATCTTTCCAAGTGTCCTGTTGTCCTGGTTTCAGCTGGAGGAGAATGAACTCTCTCCCAGCCCAGATCAGGACACCAGTGAACTCTAATTATCACTTCACATCCTGACTCATTTTCTGTCTCACAGCCTGTATGGACAAACTGCAGTGATGCCCTTCCACCCTGAGAAGCACCATGATCATTCCTATTCCAAATAACAGATTAGATGCATCTGTTCATGTTGCTACATTACTTTTCAAAGCTATGACCAAATAAAGCAATTACTGTTCAAATCAGGCTCTGGGTACCTTCCCCAGCCAACACTAAAGCATTCTGGGGTGCTGTAGCATCTGTTCCTGTTCTCATCTTCTCCCTTTCCTTTGGGAACATCCTTTTCATTTCCATAACCATCAACAGGTTTTAATAGAACCCAGCAAACAGGTCCAAGAATGGTAGCCATGACATATCTTTCATGAAGGAATATTATCCTCCAAATGTTCAGAATCATCCATACATGGCACCTTTTGTTCACTCTTTGTTGTAAAAGTCTGAAAGTTTATTGCTCTTCGGGATGTACTTGGAGGAAGAGAAGTTAATTATATTCTATTTCAAAACAAATTGTTGATACAGACTCGAAGTGCCAATAATTAGATAATTTCACAGTGCACATTCCATTATCACTGTCATACTTAATGACTGTTTATTTGAGGAGTCCTTCCAGCATTGCAGCTACCCCAGTACTAAATATAGTAATGGATGGTGTGACTGGGAAGGTTCACCCCTTGCTCTCCTATTTAAAGTAATGACCTCTCCTACTCAAACGTGGAGATTTAGATGGCAAGGAATAAAATGCTGGCCTTAATGAAATTGGTAATAAAATACTCATTGACTTCCCAGGGTTTAAATATAATCAGTTCCTTGCAAGTAAAGATGATTAGTGACATAAATTAAATATTAAATAAACAATTATTATGAGTTCTACCCTGACTCTGAGTGTCAAAAGGGCTAATGTAGGAAGACCCTGTTTATTCACTCACGGACCCCTTAACCCAATTAAAAGCATGTTCTACACACACCAAATCTGCATAACAGCCCCCAGCAAAAAGTTTCAAAAGGGGTTGGGCAGGAGGTGATGAAGGAAGGGAAAAGACACACTGTCCTAACTCTCATTTGTTTAGAAAAGCAGGAAAAAGGCATCAAAATATAAAATACACAGAGGAAGGTTACAATAACAGCCATGTGAACATGCAGGACGGCTCTGCAGCCTCCTTTTCCCTTAAAGTAAGTGAAGAAGCTGTCAGGCAATGGTCAAACCCCTCAGTCAGTGTTATCAGCCACAGTGCTGCCCATGCCTGGGAAGTGCAGCATAAGCTCTGCTCCAAGCCTTAGGAAGCACTCCAACATTGGGATTGTTCTCCACGAGGCGTGCTGAGATCTGGATATCACATTTCGCTTTTTAATTAAAATATATTTTTCACTCCCGATCCACAGAAGGAAAAAACAACATAAAAGTAATTGAGACTTCACATTTCACATGTCAAATCATGATAGCTTTTCTTATCCACTGGCGTGCCAAATAAGTACTTATAACAAGATTCACCATCAAAAGCAAGCACCCTCCTTTCCAAGGATGACGGAATCAGGCTTAGATAAAATAGGAACCAGCTCATGCTCAAAATGAATCCTGGTGTCAGGCTGCTGCACCTTTGCAAAGTCCTTCATCTCTCTAAAACCTGCCATACTTCATTATAATATATGGGGAAATGCACCAGCTTCTCCAGGCGTTTCACAAAAATTACCTACTAAAGCAGACAGTATTCAGAAATTAATGCCTTTAGTACCCATGAGCAGGACTGAGTCATATATTGCAGGCTGTAATTTCAAGGGCTCATTTATCCCTCCCTCATATCAAGTATTTTGTTGTAGCCTTTTTTGTGGAAAGCTTTTATTCCTACGGGCTTCTCTGCCACTAATACACAGTGAAAAGGAAAAGCATTAATGGAAAAGCGGGAAAGGGAAGGATTCAATTTTCTGCACTTGGAAGGCACTGCAGGTTGGCAGGAATATGGAACCATGGGACAGGCTGGGAGAGCTGGGGGGGTTCACCTGGAGAAGAGAAGGCTCCAGAGAGAGACCTGAGAGCCCCTTCCAGGGCCTAAAGGGGCTCCAGGAGAGCTGGAGAGGGACTGGGGACAAGGGATGGAGGGACAGGACACAGGGAATGGCTTCCCACTGCCAGAGGGCAGGGCTGGATGGGATATTGGGAAGGAATTCTTGGCTGTGAGGGTGGGGAGGCCCTGGCACAGGTTGCCCAGAGAAGCTGTGGCTGCCCCATCCCTTGGGAGTGTCCAAGGCCAGGTTGGATGGGGCTTGGAGCAACCTAAGATTGTGGGAGGTGCCCATGCCCATGGCAGGGGTTGGAACTGGATGAGATGAACTTTAAGGTCCCTTCCAACCCAAAACATTCTGTGATGATCCTATGATGACACGTCACCAGTGCTGCAGAGCTGAGAGGGACACAGGGACTGCTCCTGCAGCGCAGGAGGGTTGTGGTGCTCACAGGGAGGGATTTCACAGGGGACTGGCCAGAAAAAAAGCTTCCCTTTTACACACACAGACATGAACAACGTTAAAATGAAGATTCACCATGTGTGTTCATTCTTCTGGGGATTTTTAAGAACCCCAGTGCTGGAGGGTGGGAACTCTGGTGCCCTGGGACAGTGATCTCTTTTAAACCAGGCAGTGCAAAACTTACTGTGATTTAAAACGTACCTGCCTCTGTCATGGTGCCTCATCATCTGCAGAGGTAATTTGGCAATATATGCTATGAAACTTAGAAGGGTGCAGAAATCATGATTAGTGGAGGAAGCTTTGGAAGAAACCCGAGCTCACTGTTGAGGAATGCTGGATTTGCCCATTACCTCAGCTTAATGGAGCGCTTTCAAGTCTAAACAATTAATTTTCTGGAGATTTTCTACAGCTTCCTGAAGATCAGAGCACAAGCACAAGCTCCCAACACCAACCCAATTTCCTCTCTGCAATATCTTTTCAATTAGTTTAGGTAGAGTAGGTGCAGAAAATACAGCACTTATATCAATCCATATACCTTTACAAAACTTTTCAAAAGCAAATAACTGGTGTCAAGGCTGGATAAATCATAAAGGAGAATTATTGTACTGCATCTAAGACATTAGAAACCTTTTCAATTACTGGCATTTAATTTCCTTATTATTTTCATTTGTTAGTTCCACCTCATTTTGGATCCATTCTTTTATTTCAGCATTAAATCTGTTTAGTTCAGAGCCATGATCTGATCATGCTTAAGGTCCGTGGATAGCCAGGACATCAGAGACAAAAGAAAAGTGATTAGAAACCCCACACTTAGTGTGCCCTGTCTCATATCTTCTGAAAGGTTGTTACAGTAAATGCAAAACCAATGTGGCCTGACACTGGTGAAAGTAAGAAAACTCTGAGACATAAAATGCATGAGTTATTTTTTACATTAGGTAGCAGACTGAGTTCTTCTTTAACCACTTAATTACCTTTGCCTGTCAGGAAAAAACATTGCTATGAAAATTAGTATTATCTTTATTATGGATGTGTCCCTGAAGATGCTGATGCACTGACTTATATCTCCATGTATGGGGCCTGCAAGCCATGAAATAATTCTACCTTGTGAGCAGATGCAAAGGTTTTGCACTATCACCAAGGATTTATTACGTAGTTTAATGGTCGTTACTTAGCATCATCTGCTCTTTTTATATATTCTCTATCAGCATACCCATTTTCCTCTTTCAGCCTTATTATCTTATGTATATGAACAAAGAATATAAAAAGGTGATGGGTAGTGGAAATATAAACCAGACCTAACTGGCCACAGGCAAGTCAAGCTCAGTTTCACTGAGCTCAAGTAGAACAGACTCAGTATAAGGTGTGGTGGGTACACGACACAATTTTAGCTCAGTGCCCCAGGGAAGGACAACCTGATACTTCAAACAAAGCAGATCTGCTGTGCCTTACCAATTTGTGGGTACTTTCAGACACCTACTCGCTTTTTCCAGCACCCCCCTTCTCCACCCAGTGAACAAGGACAGTCACAGAACCCTGGAATGCTTTGGTTGGAAGGGATCTCATAGACCATCTTGTCCCACCCTTCCCCTGCCATGGGCAGGGACACCTTCCACCAGCCCAGGTTGCTCCAAGCCCTGTCAGCCTGGCCTTGGACACTTCCAGGGATGAGGCAGCCACAGCTTCTCTGGGCAACCTGTGCCAGGGCCTCCCCACCCTCACAGGGAACAATTCCTTCCTGATATCCAATTTAAATCTCCCCTCTTCAGCTTAAAGCCATTCCCATATTCCTATCACTACATGCTCTTGGAAAAAGTTCCTCTCCAGCCTTCCTGTCTGCCCCCTTAAGTCCTGGAAGGTCTCCTTGGAGCCTTCTCTTCTCCAGGCTGACAATATTGCTGCCATTCTGCCCAAACCAAGCTCAGGGCCAAAATACATAGAATAAATCAATATTTCAGAGAGCAGTCTGAGTATCACAGCATAAGCAGTTACCTGCACATACATAAGACTTCCTCTTTCAGTACTTGTTTTTCCAGCATCCGTCTCCATCCAAACACAGTTAGTTCTAAAAGATCTGTTGTATTTCTCAATGAATTTCCAGCCCCTGCTTCAGATAGACTATAATTTTTCCTTTGCATAGGTCACAAGCACAAAGATCCAGTGCCTTTTTAAAAACCCTCGAGATTTGGGACAGCAGAAATGAAGACTCCTTGTGAATTCTCTATCATCACCGTGAGAGATAAAATACAGAGCAGAGCTCTTGGACAGAGAGCTGCTGAAGGCATCTCCATCTTCCTCTGCTTTTTGGGCTCAAGTTCTCCAAGCTCTGACCTTCCTGCACTCCTTAAGCTCATCTTAAAACCCACCTTGCATCATGTGGAGCAGCAAGAGCCCTGCAGTGGTTCAGTATCAGCCTAAGAGTCCTCACATTACCCTTCCTCTAAAAAACACACAGCTGGGAACAGGACACCTCCTCCTTCTGCACTCCATTTGAATTCTTGAAGCTGTGGAAAGGCAAATGCAACCTCAGTTACCTGTGGTGGTG
The DNA here is from genome assembly GCF_003945595.2 of Pipra filicauda. Classification (NCBI taxonomy): domain Eukaryota; kingdom Metazoa; phylum Chordata; class Aves; order Passeriformes; family Pipridae; genus Pipra; species Pipra filicauda. The sequence continues at coordinate 2,081,189 of NW_024105086.1, forward strand.
TTCCCCTCCTGTTTGTAGGACCCCTGAGAGCTCTGACTTTGGTTCTTAGTTATGACCAAGAGCTGGTTGTTTCCCTGGCTCCCCCAGGCATCCTTCTCCCCAAAACCTGCAGGACCAGTCCCAGCTGAAGTTCAGCTTGTGACAGCAAGTTCTCACACTGTGACCTGGGTCACTTTTGAGCCTGTTGCACTAGAGCTGAAATAAAAAAGGAAAAAAGCAGAGATTAATCTGAAATAAAAGCATAACTAAATGGTGTGTGAAAACTAAATTGCCATATCACAGCTTAGTGCCCAGCCCAGACCTGGGTATTATTGGCACTTATGATACAACAAGCCATTGACTCATCAGCAGCATGACAGTTAACTGCTCTGCTGACAAGCATAAATCTATCCCACCACTATTTTGTATTATTAATTAGGAAAGGGGGGAGCTGTGTTTGTAGCATATACAAGTGGCTCATCTGCTGCCTAATGTGAAAGGTTTTATTTGGCTCGAAAAAATCATCTATTTAAATTGTGCATCAAGGTCATAACACATGGGCAGCTTCACTCACCGTGGCATTTTGATGGGGGCTGTGCAAGTCAGGAGCTTACAGGCCATATCGTTATTTCCCACACATCAACCAGGGAAGCAAATAAACTTTTGATTAATAATGGGAACACAATGGAAGCAAGCTGAAAGCCTGCCCTGAACAGCTCCAATTAAAGGTATTAGGAGTTAAGGTACAAGCTTGCAGAAGGATAACAACATAAATCTACTCAGACTCTACAAAAATATTTATCACTATCCCCCAATATTGCTACCTGTGTATGGATCTGATCAATATTCAGTATGGCCTCCACTTTGCCCAAGTCTCTGCAATATGCTAAATTAGCTTTTTCTATTACCATATCAAAGGGATGCTTGAAAATGAACATCACTGTAATTTAGCTGAAATTACAGGCAGACCAGGTCTGTCTTGATCAGTTTGCAAACCCCTCCACATTAATCATATTAAAGACACTGCAGATGAACAAATCAGCAATGCAGGCAGAAAACTGGCTGCCTTGAAAGTCCTCACGTGCCCCTGGGGACACAGGGACGCCCAAATTGCCACTGCAGGTGGCTGTGAGCTGTGCCAGCAGCTCAGCCACCATGCCAGTCCCCTTCCCCAGTGTCCACCAACACCATTCCCAACCACCAAAGCATCCCCCAGGTGCTGGGGCAGTTACACCCACTCAGGATGTGTTGTCCCAGTTTGAAAAGGCCACCGTTCCCCCCAGATGATACAGCAACTCATCTTCCCAGCCAGCTGCCCACAGCTGGAGAGGGTGGCACTGTCAGCTGGTTCAAGCCCTGCAGAGGGACTGGCTGGCTCAGGCCATGCCCTGCCATGCCCAGCACAGGAGCCTCCCTGCATCCAACTCAAGGATGAGTTCGATACATCCAATGCCCTTCCTGACCCCAACAGGTGTTTGGCTCCTGGTTCTGTTCTCTTCCAAGAACAGGAGCTCCTGCCTTTGTATTCTCTGACCTTTGCTGCCCATCTCCTGCTCAGCCTCAGACATTTATTGTTCAGCAGCACTTTCTCTTTTTTCTTTCAGTGACTTTCTTTTGCTCGGGATCTCTCTGATTTTGACAATCTTCAAATTATGTCCTTAAAATAAACCTGACAATCAGCAATATATAAATTATAATTTCCTTCTCCACATGCCCCAACTATTATTTTAATCAAGCAATCATGTCACTTCACATATAGCCCCTAATTATCCAAGTCGTGCCCTGTTTGTATTATATCATCCTTATCTGATGGCACACCAAACCATCTGGCAAATCCTCAGGGCTAATGTGATCCTGAGTCCTTAAACATTTTCCAGTTCCTTGGTGCTGCAAGAACTGATTTATATGTAAAGCAATGCCTATGAGATGATATCCAGGTGATGAGAGGGTTTTCTTTACAAGTCCACCTCATTATCTGACTTTTTAGAAAAGGGAAAGTATCACTTTGCTAAATACCAGTGACCCAGGGTATCACTTTATCTTTAAAAGGAGACTCTCTAGACTCAAAAGGTCTTTGAGGGAATTACTTGCACAAGTGAAGCTGGCAGCAGCTGGAAGTGGTTTTAGAGGCATTTTAAAAGCAGAAATTCTCCATGATTTTGCCTGGGACATGGTCCTCCAGCTCCTCAGTCCTTCTCCTCTTCATGGTCCTCAGCTCATGAAATTCTCCGTGGGAATGGGATGGACAGGCACATTCCTGGGACAGCTCACGACTACCCCGAGCACCAGGCACAGAATCCATGGATACAACACAGGCTCCTGCTCCTGACCACTCAGCCCTGGGCCTCTTCCACACAATCCCTGCCCAGGAGGAACATTTCCAACATGGAACCCCCCCATTTGTATGCTCAGAGCCAGCCCACCTGCTCACCCAGCACCCCTCTATGCATTACTAATGAGCAATATCACACTCCAGTTTTCAGCCAGCTAATTTGTTCTCACAATCGTGATTCCAAATATCACACCAGCAATTCATCAAGTTATTTCAACTGTAGTTAGATAAGCCTGTTAGCCATCATAAATTTAAATAAATTATCCTTTTGTCAGCCATGGAGGTGCAGAGGCAGAGCACCCTGTCAGGTGAGATATCCCTCTCTGCATCTTTGGGGACACGTTTGGTACTGGGTGAGTCAGATCTGCCTGGAGATGTGCCCTAAAAAGCCCCTCTCTGCTCTGCAGTAGGGAATGGGGGAGCCAGCCCTGGCCACCAGCCCTGGGTCACCAGGAGCCCCTCAGCTGTGCTGAGCTCCTGGAGATCCCAGGAGCTGGGAGATCCCAGTGTCACAAACATCCCAAGTTCAGTGACAAGACACACCCCAAAGAGGGAGAGGCTTGGCTGGCTCCTACCCCTCAGGAGCTCTTGGTTTTTGCTCAGACACCTTATTTCATTTACAGAAGCCAAACACCCTCTTCCCTCACTTTCTGCTCTCCTTTGAAAGAGTGATTTTTACAGTAACTCGAGGTTTCAGGTGTACATCCCCCCTCAGGCTTCGCGTTGCAGGATCCCACTCGGTGCTTTGAAAGTCCTCCTTTGTCCTGCATGTTTGTGAGACAACAAGGTGTATCCATGCCAGAGCCCCGGGGCTACGAAGGGAGAGCTACAGCCTGGTAGTGTCTGTCACTGTCACCACTTGCTTTGATCATGGGGACTCACCTTGCTCTGGAAAAGAGGAATAGCTCAATGTGACCCTAAATTCCCCCAGAAGAAACCAACAGAAGAGGACGAGGTGCTGCAAAACAACCCAAAAAACCTGCACAAACAACCCATGAGAGCAGCTGTTCTGAGCACTGGTTTCCATAAAAGGGACCTCAGTGACACTCTGCAGATGTCAATCAGTGCTGGCTGTCACTACCCCGAGTGAGGGGCACCCCTGGGCTGCCACAGAGTCCTGAGAGCAGAGGACACCACAAGCCAGCAACTGATTTCTGCAGAAAAGCCACAAACTTGTTGTCTTTCTTGCAGCAGGATGACAGTAAACAACTGTATATAATATACAGGGAATCTAATTTTAGTAGGCGGAGGGAAGAAATTACAGCAGCCTTAGCTGAAATTGCTGGGATGAGGAGTTTTTTCCCAAGGATTTTAGCTGAAGGTTCAGACAATCAACAGAACTGACTGAGACTTACAATTAAAAACAGGAGGAAACGTTACAAAGAATATCAAACGTAGGGGTTTCTGGGACTAAGACACTGGCTGGTTATCAGGGGTTAGCATCAGATACTGAGAGGCGGAGGCAGATTATCTCACATCTGCCTATGATGAGGCTCTTTCAGCAAGTGGTATCCACCACCAGATGAGAGAGAGTCAACACAGGCTGAAGTGGAGTCAATCAGGCAGTTTTTAACATCTTTGCCTCTGCACGGATGCCACTTCCTACGTGTGAAAGATGTTTAGCTCCTTATTATCACAGATCTAAAGAAACAGTTTTAAATTAAATTGGTACAAGTACAGAAGGTGTAAAGAGTACAAGTAAAGAAGGAGAAGGAGTAAAAAAGGTAATTTTCAGTCTAATTGTTCAATTTATTTGAAGAAAAAAAGAAAGTAACAAATAATATAAAATCTCTGTGAAAGCGAGTCAGCCTGTGGGTTTGGATTATTGTCATTTCTAAAGCAAACACAGAATGTCAAGTGCCTCATATCTGTGGGCTGCACAGACAGATTCAATAACCTGAAAAATTATGGACCTTTTCCTTCCCATTCATTGCTACATCCAGGACGTGGCAGCAACACACCCCCATCAATCACAGCAGGGATGTTCTTTCCCAAAACTTCTCAGGAGGACAGGGAGGGCTCTGCTTCCTCAGCAAGGGCATTGTTTGGGTCAGCCTGTTGCCCTGCCTGGAGCTCCAAATGCCAAAGCAGGACAGAGCAGTGCTCGGTGCTGGGGGATCTCCAACAGCTTCCAAAGAATTTGGGAGCCAACACCCCACTTAACCTAGGTGGAAAAATCCCCTACACCTCCTTAAAAACAGGAAAGACGGAGGGACTGACTCAGCCCCAACCCTCCTGCAGACAGAGAGGCACAGGGGGGGGTTTGCAGACACCTTCTGACCCTTCCTGGGAACTCTCCTTCTCCCAGACCATTATTTCTGTCAATCTTCAAAGGCCTTTTTCCTGCCCTTGTTTCTTGTCACCCTCCAGCTCCTGCTTTTACCATTCCCTTCTCACTCAGGTTTGTCCTTTCCTAAACTCTCCTGCTGGATCTCCTGTCCTTTCTCATTTCTGCACCAAGACACTTCAGTTCCCTCCATCTGCCCCGGGGAGCTGAGAGGTGGGACATTATTTTTGACCCTGCCCTCCACTTCAGCCCCCATTTTATCCTTCCACTGCACTGATCTCCACCCACAAATGTGTTTAATATTGCTGAGCTCCCTTGTTTTCCTCCTCCTTAGGTGCTGGATCCGAAGCTTTCCTTTCATTCCCACAGTGCCGAAGGCACCCAAAGGTGCTGGGAGCTCTGTCAGCAAACCCCACAGCACCCTAGGGAGAGAAATGGGGGTGAGGATCCAAAACAGGGTCCCCATGTCCTCACACAGCAATTGTGGAAGCAGGAGTTTAGGTTTTAGGCCAACCCTGCCACGGACTCACTGCACAATGAGAGTCCCTCGGATCTAAAATGAATCCAGACCCTGCTGGACTCTCACAAGACTCAGTTAATAAATATTAGGGAAATGCAGAGATCCCTGGATGAAAACTGGAGTGGAGGTGTAGACTGCCACGTTTCATTAATTTCTTATTATCTTATAAGGGCTTCACTGGAGCCTAGAGGACTGCATGAATAGTGCATGAATCTGAAGAGCTTGGCTGTCATCCTCACCTTCAGCTGGAAAACGTGGCTTGTGGGAATCCAGACCTGAAGGATCCCTGGGCTGAGGATGGAAAACATGCTCAGGAGCTGATCCTGGCTGTTGGGAGGGGGCTCAACAATCAAGCCTTTTGAAGTTCAGCACAATGTAAATAAATAACATTAAATTAAGGGGGAAACCCATCCTGAAGTTGGAGTGAGGATGCTGGAGTGGAGCAGGAAAGGGATGGAACGTGCAGGTAAAGCAGGAACAGTCACAGACAAGGCAGTGGCAGGAGAGGAAGGATGCTGGTTTTTAGAAGATCATAGAATCATGGAACTATTACAGTTGGAAAGGACCTCCAAGAGGCTACTCCAGAAGTCAGCACAGCAGCCACTGCCCAGCACCTCCAGTCACTCCAGCTCCATAAAAGATTTCTTCTGTCTTCTCACTGAGAAAGACAAGGCTTCCAGCCACCCCAGGAAAGCCCTGAGGCTGGGGTTTGCCTCTTCTAGGAAATCTGCTCTGCCTACGGATCAGATGGAATCTGGCAGGAAAACAACACCAGCACAACCCGAGATGCATCACACTCTGAGCAATTAACTCATCTCTGTTATTGCTTTACAGGGGCTTCCCAGCTACTCCTCTAATCAGCACAAGGTAACTCTCATTCATTTATAAGCACTTCCCCATGTTGTTTTAGAGGAAAATTATCTCTCTCCTGTTTAGCTCAGCAGTCTGAAAGTTCATTTGGCTGAAACATGGGAACATCTCTCACCAGGAGAGAGAGCAGCAACAGGGTTCTAGAAACAACATTTTAAATCACCACTGGCATTTATTTTATAAGGATAATAGTACTGGTATCAACTCATCTGCTGTGAAACACAGTGTTATTGCAGCATTCACATGGAGAGCATGAGGGGACCTGTGTGTCACCCACTGAACCTCACTTTTCCACCAACTCCAGCATCCCTCTGGTACCCAAACCCACACCTGCACACACTCTGTACCTTGTGTGATTTACTCTCCGACCACCTGGAGAGTGCTGGGCTCCAGCTGATCCCAGCAGGAATGCTGGGCAGTGTGAAAGACACCAATGTACAGATCCTGGCTTTGGCTGTTCTTGGCACTGTACATTTTCTCACCTGTAATTTAAAAATGTATTGTATCAGGGATACTCTGACACTTATTCCTAAATACAATTGGATTCTTCCCCCTCTCTGTTCTCAGTCACTGAGCTCAGAATCACAGGATCACAGAATCATGGAGTGGATTGGGTTGGAAGGGACCTTAAAGTTAATCTCATTCCACCCCCCTGCCATGGGCAGGGACACCTTCCACCAGCCCAGGTTGCTCCAAGTCTCGTCCAACCTGGCCTTGGACACTTGCAGGGATGGGATATCCACAGCTTCTCTGGGTAACCTGTGCCAGGGCCTTCAGTCACAATGAAGAGCTTCTTCCCAACATCTAATCTAACCCCACGCTCTGTCAGTTTGAAGCCATTCCCTCCCTGTGCAGCTGCAGGGCTGCACAACCCACAGCTCATCTCCAGCTGCTTCCTGCTAAAACACACACCAACATCACCAACACTAACTCAGGGCCCAGGAGGTGTATTTGAGGTGATGGTGGCACTGGTGGCACACGGTGCCTCTGACATCTGGGTTTGAGGCTCAGAGAGGGAGCTGAGTGCAAGGGTACAGCTGGAGGAGGAGATGTTACCTCCTCAGCAGACATCAGTAGAGCTCTCTTTGTGTTCCATGTGCTAAATCCAGGCAGAAGTGTGTGTGTATCCCTCTACACAAAGCCCTTTCAGGTCTTAATGACTGAAGCATCACAGGGCTGGGCTTGGCTAAAACTCCTTTGCTGCTGCTTTCCCTCACTGCACTGCTGCTCCCAATCAGCCTCACGTTTTGTTCTGGCCCTGTATTTCAGGACAAAGCTTTAGCATTTTAATAAATCCAGAGGCATCTCAGACCACAGCAATCTGTGAAATACAGGCCTTGGTGAACTTTGCATTAGGGCCAAGGATAAACCTTTCATTTTCCTACAAGACCACAGGGTCTTACAACCCTAAAAGAAGATCTGCTGGGCATCAGCAGTGCAGGGCCAACAGCACTGCTCTTCTTCCAGCTGGCAGAAAGCAACGGCCCCAAGAGAAAGCACCCCCTGATGGCACTGCCCAGCCTGTCTCCAGTGCCAGGCAAAGCCCTGGAGCCACCTCAGCGACTTTACATCGACTTTGGCACTTGATGCCGTTTGCTTTCCCAGCCGACATTGAAATAACTTTGCAGCAAGCAACTCACAGACACCCCGTGCTCCATTTACCTCCCCCGAAACAGAAAGACTGTGCAAAGCACTTTTCTCCATCCAAACATATCCTGGAGATGCAGTAAGCATCTTTGCTTCCTAATTGAAATCATACATCACTTACTTAAGTGATACTAAATCAGACGCAAACACCGCCGGCAATCCGAGCATTAATAACCAGCTCCCCTCTCCAAAGACAACAGGTCCTCTGCCAGCACAACCCTCACGGCTTCCCAGGGAGCCAGACCCAACCCTGCTCCTGCCACCCTGTCCCCACACCCCTGCTGCGTGCACGGGTCCCACAGAGGGTTCTTTGCTTCTGCTGTCGTGCATTTTAATTCTGGGTGCAGGGGAAGGGCTGCAGCTGAGCCTCCTGTGGGACCAGGGCAAAGGGGCAGTGGCACATCCCTGATTACCCTTCCCTGGGGCTGGGAGACCTCCTCCTGGCAGTCCCAGGGCAGAGCAGACTGAGGCCACCCCGACCCATCATTTCATTCAGGCAAAGCACAGCCTGCCCCAAAAACATCTCCCATGGGGCACAGAGCCAGCCCAGCTCCTGGGCAACCCCAGCCCTGAGAGTCACTGAATCACAGAATTTGTTTGGATTGGCACCTCGAAGCTCATCTAGCTCCAATCCCCCTGCCATGGACAGGGACACCTTCCACCAGAGCAAGTCACATCACCTCTAAGGCCACTTTGACCTGTGGGAGCCATCCAAGAGATTTTTATCCAGGCTGATCTGAGCCCACAGCTCTTAGAAGCAACAACTGACTTTATTTTTTTTAATTTTTTTTTTTAAATCTAAAGAGATTTTACAATGGACTTGTAATCTCACGAGTGGTGAAAATACTCTTTTGTGAGAAGCAGAAACAAGTTTTAACTCAGCTTTGACTGAGCTGCTTTCATGCAGCTCCTGGATCTCTCCTGTACTGATTCTCCCTCAGTGCTGCTTTTGACAGATCACGTTGAATCATATAGATCACATGGAATATAGATCATATAGAATCATAGAATGATTGGGGTTGGGAGGGACCTTAAAGGTCAGTTCCAATCCATGCCATGGGCAGGGATGGCACCCACTAGGTCAAGTTGCTCAGGGCCCCCTCCAACCTGGCTTTGAGATCTGAGTTCCTACTCCACACAAAAGCTCCATGGCTTTAGACACAAAGGAAAGATCATCTCGCTCCCATAAGAAGATTTCGTGTTGCTTTCTCCTTTAATTTGACTTCTCATACCGCAGCAAGAAGGGGAGCCCTGCACATGGCTATGAATGTAGGAGAGCTACTGTGCAGCAAGCAATTAATTTAACAAACTTGTCCCCTTCAAAGAGGTGCAATCTCCCTCCCAGCCAGCCCCTCATGACTGAATCTGCTGGAAGAGCTGCCAGTGGGAAATAGAGGGCTGACATCACTGAGCTCTCTGCTAAGAGAGATGCTTATTTAGTTTACCTGTCCTGTGTGGTTCTCCTCTGCTCGAGCCTCATGTCAATAATAATAATGGCTATTATGAATAATCTCTGCCAATTAACTAATTTACAAGACTACTCAGATGGTCTTACAAGCTGAAATGTAATTTGCTCATTACCAAGCCCACTCAACTGTCCTGCCCCTGTGCCAGAGGAAAACTGCTGCTGAACTCCATCTCTGCTGCAGAAACAAAGCGGTTTATCCCCTCACTTTGATTTTCATTTCCCATTCAGCCATTAGAAGAAACCCATTCATCAAAGCTATAGGTGTTCCCACCGAAAACCTTCAGCATTTAAAAGCTTTTGACTGAAATATAACATATTAATGGGAGCCGTGATTGCACAGCCCCTCTGCTGACCTTCCATAGGCTGAAATTGCTTATTTGGCCAAATTTATTTGCTACCCATTTATCAATCTAAATCTAAGGTGGCTTTAAAGGTCATAAACCAAACAGCCACTGAAATATGATTAAAGAATATGGAAATAAATTACAAACTCATAATGTTATCACTTCCTGTGACTTAGTGGCAGAAGCTTGGATGAAGTAGGGGAACTTTTTTAAACATCTTACATATTTGGGGATTCATCTGCCTCCAGAGGGTTGCTGGAGCTCTGTTAATTCACAATGTGCTGCTTTATGCCTGCTGAAAGGAGGATTAGAAGGGGCAAACTCCGGGTCAGAAGCAGACTAAGAAAAGGCTTTAACTTTCCTTAGAGGGAAAAGTCTCTCCTTGATGACCAGACACACTGTGCTGAGAACTCACTTCCCATTGAATAAGCAGCACAGTCGTTGCCATGCACAGTTCCCAGATTGCCTCCAAAATAATTAATAGAGCATTAAACTGCCTTAACACTGCGGGATTAGCGTGGAACCCACTGAAGGTTGCAGAAAAAAAAATGAGCAAATCTTTATATTTTCCATCTGGAGGACAGCAGGAAAGGTGAACCTTTGCATGAAGCTTTGAGGAACGTAGAACAAAGGTGGTTATGGTAAAATAACCAAAATAATTCAGTGCTGAGCATGGCTGAAGCTGGGGAGAAGCAGCATCCTCAAACTGCCCAGCATGAGCTGGAGGAGCACTGGAGGCAGCACTGGTGCTCAGACAGCTCTTAGATATTTGGATAGCAATTAATATTCGCAATTAGCAAATACTAGCACAGCAGTGGTGCCACTCCCTTCTCCAGCTGCCATCCTGCTGTTCTCCATCAGCTGCTCCCCAGAGCAGTGCCCTGCTCCTGCCCCGGCATGGGCAGAGCTTCTGGAGATGTTGGGAATATCCCATCCCTGCAAGTGTCCAAGGCCAGGTTGGACAGGGCTTGGAGCAACCTGGGCTGGTGGAAGGTGTCCCTGCCCATGGCAGGGGGTTGGAATTGGATGATTTTTAAGGTCCCTTCCAACCCAAAACATTCTATGATTCTTCAGAGCAAGTCAGACAAAGGTAGCCCTCAGGGCCACACACAGGCAGAGCCAAAACCTCCCTCTCCAACATGGATTAAAGTAACTGGAAGAACTGTTTGGGGTCCTCTGGATTTTTCCAGAGTATGGCATGGGGGGGAAACCTGGACTGGATTTTTCCAGAGTACAGAACGGAGAGAAAACCCAGACTGGACTTCAAAAAAAAAAAAAAAAAAAAAAAAAAAAAAAAAAAAGAAAGGTTGGATTTGATGATCTCAGAGGTCCTTTCCAACCCGGCTGATTCTATGATATTGGCTTAAAAAACAAGCTGCCTGCTCAGAATTAGGCATTAATTCCTACATGTCACCAGAACAATTTTGACTTTATTACCAGAAGCTTCAGTGAAATGACTGTGCAGTCACAGGTGAATTTTAATTCTTGATGAACCTGGAATTGCTTTGCCCAGCAGACTGGGCTAAGCACACACCAGTCTCTGAATCCCTGCAAAAATCAAACACCAGCTCCAGAAACATGGTTCCATTTTTACTCGACATCAATTGATTTCCCAGGGAGCATTTTTCCATGCAGCATGAAAGAACTTTTGGGGTTTTTTAAAGCAGATCTACAAAGACAGAGCTCCAGTTCTCTCTGGCAGGAGTATTGCAGGTAGTACTAGTGAATGATGCAGCCTGAGGTGCAAAATATGCACAGCACCATTCCCAAGCTGTGATCACCTCTAGCTGTTGGTTTTGGTGCCTTTTTTTTTTGGTCTCTGGTTTAAATTGATTAATGAATTATTAATAACAGAGAGACATGCATAGCAGATAGACACTGTTTCATAAAAACCTCTTTAGAGAACAATGGGATGAAGAGAAAAACAAGCAAGGCAGTAAAAAGGCAAGATGAAAGCAAGCAGCAGCCTTGGGAGTGTGTTATAAGTAACAATAAACCCAACAGAGGACCAGGAAGGCAAGTACTGCCTGGAACAGCCCCTGCAAAGGGGATTATTAAAAAAATAGATGTTTGCCAACACACTCTGCTGCAGCCAGAAATGCAACCTTGCACATCAGACCAGCAATATTAAAATGTACACACATGGAAGTTTCAGATTACTTTATCTCTGGATTGACTCCAAGGCACAGAATCCAAAGATAAAACAGAGGATGTGAAAGATGTCTCATAGCAATTAAGAACAGGGCTTGCGACTCGCTTAACAAATCCAGCTCTCCTAATCTGAACAGGCAGTTCTGCAGGAGCCAGTGCAGGCCCTGCCTGCCTTCCAAAGCTGAGCTTTGGGGCAGCTTTCTGCTCACCTGCAGCACCCCTGCGAGAGGATCCCCCTCCTCTGCTGATTCCCAACTGCTCAGCAAGGACTTGAGTCAATGCCTCAGCCTTCCCATAGCCTAAAGCTCTGGAAAGGGCCTTCCCTGCTGCCTCTTTGTTTTCACTCCATTTGTAGGAATATCATCTCTTCAAAGCCTCTACTATCAGAAAACAGGGTTACAACGTGTTAATAGGTCCCAAAGTGGCAAGAAGGAAGGATGCAGCCCCACACAGGCATGTCCCCTGGCAGGCTGATACCACGAGTGTCATTTCTTCAGGAAACCAAGCTGAAAACCTCACGTGGTGCACGCCGTGACCCCAATCACTTCTGTCACTTCGAGCCAGTTTTTAATTCTGCTCTCTGCAAACCCAAACTATGCAGAGGCTATTCCAGGCTTAAGGAACTGGAAAGGGACCAGATGTCAGGCAATTGATTGCACTGACACAGATCCAGAGGAATGCTTCCATGGATCAGACCCAACTGCCATAAGATATTTCAGCAATTTCTCCAAGTCCAATTAGCAGCTGATGTGTAATGCATTGAGAAAGCCTGTGGTTACAGAGTGTTTTCCTATTAACACTCTTATTACCTGCAGGGTTTGACATGTTGTCAGCTTAAAATGAATTGTAAAAAACTACATTTTAAATAAGGGTCAAGAGAAAGAATGAATAGGCATAAATGGAATTTTACAGCTATCCATAATAGAGCCACAGCAATAAAAAATAAGTGAGTTAGGAAGAATACACAGCCATTCTGAATTATATGATCACAAAATTACATCTTGATTGACTCTTTGCCTTAATGCTTGCATTGGCTGGCACAGTTGGATCACAGAATTTCCTTTGAATATATTAACATTTATTAAAAAAATGATCAATTTTGAAGTTATGAAATGCCTTTCTAATTTACTACACTGCCATTTCCCGCTAAGGAGCCAACCATTTTTCCAGACAGACACCCTGGGATATCATTCTGGAGCATTATTTTTGTCAATAAAATGAGTTGTTTGAGTTTTAGAATAATGCTGCTGGAGATGGTGTAAGTTGGGCAGAAAGAGTAGAGTGGCTGTAAGAACTGCTTTGTTTCTTAATCCCAGCTCTATAACTCAAATAAAAAGGAATTATTCCACTGTGAAAGTTCACACCAGAGAGAAATTGTTGCCCAGAGAAGTTGTGGATACCTCGTGCCTGAAGTGTTCAAGGCCAAGTTGGATGGAGCTTGGAGCAACCTGGGCTAGTGGAAGGTGTCCCTGCCCATGGCTGGAAATGGAACTGGGTGAGATTTAAGGTTCCTTCCAACCTAAACCTTCTGTGATTCTATGAAAGTGCAACAATTTTAAGTCATTTTGGACACCAGCAGCCAGTGACTAAGGGCTAATCCTGACCTCAGAGACACGTGTCAGGGAGACACCCAAAATAAGGAGGTTTTCTTTCTGCTCAGCACCTGTAACACTCATAAGCTGCACTGGACACACCTGGAACATGCTGTGCCTCCAAGACCTGTCCAACTTCTCCAAAATACAATAAAACCCCTATAACTCTCCACCCTACCAGCCACCTGAGCCTCATCCTGTCCCCAAGGAAATAAAGATCTGGACTCCCATCCAAGGCACCACTGGGTGAACTATCAGTCTCTTAGCCCATAATGGCCCAGGAAAAATGGTTCCTATCCCCTGTGAGGCTGATGGACATAAATTAAGCATCATCACCATGAGCAGGTGGAGGCCCAGCTCTGCCCTCCACCACAAGCACTTTGGGAACAGCTTCCCTCCAGCACCAGAAGAAACTCGGGTTTGATGAAGGTGGACCTAAAGCCAAAGGCACTGCCTAACCTGGCTCTTCTCTGTGCAAAGCCTGCACACAGGCAGGTGGCTGATCTGCAGAGAAACAGCCCCCAGAATGTGTTTTTGGGGCTCAGCTAAATGGATGATGGCTGTAGGTCAAGATCCTACATGGTACAAGTTTCTTCTGCTTCGTGTAAGACTGCAGCTACAGGAATTCACAAGGCTCCTGACTAAAGGGTGTTTATTTGCTAACACACCTTCTTTCAGGTGAAATAACGGCCACATCAATTAAACATACAACTTCAGAAAATACAAGGTTCCAAGACCAAAGATCTTCTCCCTCCCTGCTGAGGTTTTCCAGGCTGCCAGTGATTTGATTGCCCAGATCTCAGTAGGACTTGAAAAAAATCAATTATTGATGTTGCAATCCAGCGCTTACAGCAACACTGCTCACCTTGCTGGAGATCTGGCAGCAGGAGAAAGCACTCCACAGCTCTGTGAAACATCTGGGCAGGGAGCTCTGCCCACAGCACCCCATTCCAACAGCTGCTGACTCGGGAGGCACGACCCAGGAACGGGGCAGTTATAAGGGAGATGCTCCAAACCAAGTGTTTTCAGCTTAATAACAGCAAACAACTTGCAACACATTTGGCTCCCAATCAGGTGTATCCCAGTTGTCTCGTTAAACATTTTGTGTAAGTTTGGAGGCTCAGCTTTAGTGTGTGTTGCTCCTAATTGCCTCACTCCTCAGCTGTGCAACAACAAACCACCCTGAAACACAGTTTTCTATTAGCACCAGACAGGGATTAACTAATTAGTAAAGACGAAGATTTTCTTGAGATAGCATTATGGAGATAATTAAAACTCAAAAGCTATGTCCAGGAAGCTTTTCCTTAGCTGAGCTCCAGCTCTTGGCTTGGGTATTCCCCAGTCACGTCTTGTCTTTTCCTCTGCCATGCCTGAGGCATAATAAATCATTAAAACTGGACATGTGTCCAATTAAGTAATGAGAGATTATTTAGTCTCATCTTCAGGGGTCAAAAAGAAAACTTACCTACTTCATTTACCTGCTAACAAATGACTGACCTGAACCAGCTCTTGAGCTGCTCTGTGCTCACGCAGAGGACACGAGGCCATTTCTGTACCCGCTGGTTCAACCCACAACCTGGGTTTTAAAGCAAAGGGGGAGGGGACAGAAGCCTTTTCCTGGGAAGGACACGTAGTTTGCCCAACAATAATTCCACAGTTCAATAACTCAGAGACAGAAGTGAGAAGAGGGAAGGGAGAGGAGGAAGGGAAAGGCAAAAGTGCAGAAAGTTAGAAAGAAAGTGAAGGAAGAGAAGAACAGTAGGAGAAATGTTTGAACTGTCTCTGAAACTCTCGTGCTGCCAACTTAGGAACTTCCTGCAGGTGTAAGAGCATCATCTTGCACAGCTGGAGTTTCCACAGCAACCCTGGATAGGGCAGTGTGGCAGAGAGAGGTGCAAAAGCATCTGACGAAAACATTGTTGGTGCCAGCAAGGCAGGGATTTCTGTCAGATCCTGGTGTCTAACAGAGGCTCTCCTGGAGCAGAGCTACAGATGGAGGCATTACAAACACCAGCAACCCTCACCACTGCCACAGCCACACGACTTCCCCTTTGAACACACCTGGAAGTTTTGCACACAATCCCTCTTGTCATTCTGGCAAACAATGAGCTTGGGTTGCACCAGGCACAGAATATGCTTACTTGTTTTTACAAGGCATTAAGCAATAGGAACATCTCTATAATTGCAAGCAGAATGAAGAGAGGAGAAGATGTGACTGGCTGTGGGTGGGGTCTGTACAGGCACGTGCCACAAAGGAGGCAGCGGGATGGTTTGGGAAGGCAGGAAGGAATCCCTCCAAAACTGGGACTAAAAGGAGCAACTAAAAGCTGAGGAGTTATGCTCTGAGCTAATGGGGATTACTCCAAAGTGAATGAGAAGATGACTGAGTTGGGCCACTAATAAGCATCAGTGGGTCTGTAACGGGCTGACTGCAGAGCCTGAAATGCATGAGCGACTGTTCCCTGACTCTGAGAGCATTTGGGATTAGGCACGGCCTCTCCATGCAGCCACTCACATTGTCGAGCTGTGAATCCAATTTCACAGACCACACTGACTCTTTGAAAGGAACTTGTCCATATTTTCTTTACACCAGCCCCTGCACTGATCCATTTGCCACAGCTCGCATTTTGTTTCCCAGATTCACGAGGTTCAGAAATTGGAGCCGAGGAAACAGAGTAATTCAAATCAAATGAACCTAAAATGTCTTCCCAAAGAGCAAATTAGTATCTTATTCCATCGTGGAAATCACTAGCACACATCTATAAGATGTCAGCACCTGTCCACAGACAGTCTGAGCACCAGGCTTCCTTCAGACAGTCAAAAAGTTCTCCTGGCTCACAGCAAACCCCCCTCTTTGCTGTATTTGATAATATTTGTTCTGTATGCACAGACAGGAGAAGGGGGAAAAATGGTATTATCTCATTACTCACACTGATCACAGTTCAGGCACTAAATCCTGCCTAATATGCCTCAAAATATTCATAACTTGTTTGCATGAAATGAAACTATGATCAGCCTGCAGCACTGAGAGCCTCTGTCCTGTGACATCCTGGAGAAGACCAGAGCATCCCCTTCTAGTTTCATGACTGAGACAAAAACTTTCCAGCATTTCATTATGATCTTATTAACACTGTGAGATCACGGGAAGCATATGGCAACAAGCAGAATTACTATGATTATTATTATTATTATTATATCAGCAATGTACCCATTAAAAATCAGCTCTGTTACATCCCAGGGCTTTCCTAATCTCATTGCCACTACATAACCTTCAACTGGTTTTAAATCTGACTGCCACGTGCCACTTTCCTATTTAAACCTCCTTGCTTTTTTCTCAGTTTCATTTTTTAAGTACATAATTTACATTTTATTCCCAGTGGCTGTAATAAAATATCCAAGTGAGGTTAATTAGGTGCACACCCTTGAGTCCTGCTCTTCAGCAAAGAGCACCAAACCAGTAAACCACACTGAGCTGTGAACTGGAACCAGCAGCCAACGCAGCAGCCTCTGTGGGACACCTGTTCCTGAGATTCCTAATGCTTGGAAATCTGAAAGCTTGTTTTTTGCTGGTTTTTTTTTTTTCCCCCCTAGGATTTAATTCCTTATCTCTCTGTGCAGCAATTTACATACATGTCAAACACATGCAAGGCAGACGTGAGGACTCGCTGCTGCAGCTGCAAAGGTCTCATGATGGATCCAACCATTTAAAAGTTCCTTGAGTGCTCACTGATACTCCAGTATCTGTCTAACACCTGGGTTTTGTTAAGTTTCTTGGTAGTGTGGCTTTTGAAACCCTATAATTACATGCTGGGGTATGATTAAAGTGTTTGGCTTTCCATGGTAACATTACCCATCTATAATCTTGTTTCTTAGTGAATCTGAGCCAACCCTACCAGTAATTTCCTTTAATAATAAGTCTTCAGGAATAAGTCTGCCCTTTAAACCCAAAATCTGAGGCAACACGTGACTGACAGATACTGTGGCTTTCAGCTAATTAAATATTCTGAATACTCAGCCGTGGGAGATTTTTTTTTTAAGGAAATAATTCCAGGTGCCAGGCTCCCTGTGGCAGCTCCGCCATCTCCAAAAGCTCTGGCACACCCCCCGGGGGTGATGCTGTGGAGCTGCTCTCCCTCTCTTTCCAAGGGGGGGGCTCTCCAGGCTCCCTCCACCTAACTGGAGGTAAATGGAACTCCACCCTCAATTGCACAAAGCACTTAAGCATGCTGTGTTAATTAGTTACAGCAAGGATGATCTTCTAGACAAGCAACGTGCTGTTCCTTGTAAATGATGCTGCCACTGAAGTGTTAATTCCCTTTGAAGATTAAGCTGCCTGGGTATAAATCAGATGCTGCAACCACCCCAAAATACCAATTGCTCTGCAAGAGCATAGTCAGAAGCCGGAGAGTGAAGTGCTGAATATTTTGCAGAGCCTGAATAGCTTTGGAATGCTCATGAGATGCATCACATGGATGTGCTGTGTTGTGTCAGCTTAACTTTACTTTTTTTGTGGTGTGACAGCACGTTCAGCACATCACAGCTCGGAGCGGGGTCTGGGCCTTCAGACAGCACTGTGATAAAATTATTTGCAGGAAATTACAGAACTGCCCAGGCAGGGCACAAATGGCCACTTTGCAGGGGCCAGAGAGGACGAGCTCTGCTGCAGTTTGTCACAGGTTCAGCCCCACTGCTGTGACACTGCTCTGCCCCAGCAAACACCTTTGTCAGGCCTCTCACATACCTGTGTGCTTGAAAGCCCACCTCCAGCAGAGATGGTTTGCTGTGATAAATCTCAACCAAATCAAGCCTTTCGCCAACAGCAGTTGGAAGATGTCCATGCTTTTATTGCATGCACATTCTACATATCCCACAGCTACTGTTCAGTAATAAATGTATTCATAGCTCATACCAGCTCCCTACCACAGATTCGGAGAGCGTTACAGCTGGAGAAGACACCTGGGTGGACTGGAAAACACATACCTTAATGTAACAGCCTCTCTCCCCCCTCATGATACAGAGTAAGTCAGGTGTTGTGCACAATTTCGTTGCAAAGCATCTCATCTGCTCTGGAGCCTCCAGGTCAGCCATAACCCAGGGCTCTCCCAGGGCTCCGCAGATCCTTGGGCTGAGCTTTGACCAACAGGCTGCCTGGAAAGAGAAGTGAGCAAAAGGGAAAAAAAAAAAAAAAAAAAAAGAAGAAAAAAAAAGGGGGGCAAAAGCTACGTTCTCCAGGAAACAAAAAGCTTTAAAACATTTGCAAAACTAAAACTGTTCACTTGGCAGTCGAGCCTTGGGAAAGTTTTCGCCGCTCTGCGCAGAAGGAAGTATTTACATCTTTTAGTCACAGGATGCAGGTGGTGATATTCTGGAGATTACAAACAGATTGTAGGCATCTTGCAGTTTTATTGCTGTGTTATTGTAAGGAGATGGAGGTACCTGACAGCACAGCTGGGGCCCGGCAATCACAAAGAACCCCTGAAGGCAGCGGTGCCAGGCTGGAGCTGTGGTCCAGCCCCTGACCCAGCCAGCATCTCACCGGGCTGTGGCACCTGCAGGGTTGGGATCCTGCTGCTTAATGAAGAGCTGGATCAGCTGCACAGGCAAAGGGAAGGCTCCTAGTGCAGTTTGGCATCGAATAAAACACAGTGCTGGTAATGAACACACATCCCTGGCAGGGCTGCTGCATAATTTATCGCCACAAAACCCGTCTTTCTGCGGGGTTTTCATAATTCTCATATCTTTATTTATAAAGTGCTAATCTGCCTCACAAAAAAAAAAAAAGAAAAAAGGAAAGGTGAAATTTCAAATGTAAGCCCTAAAATGCAGTGAAATAATGGAAACTCTACGTGGAGAGGAAGGGATTCAACTCCATAATTGTGCAAGTTTCAGATGCCACACGTTCCTGAAATTCTGAGTTTTGAGGCGCTTACACTCAGCACGTGGGGTCTGATCAATGCCCTGAGCTGCAGCACTGCAGAAGAGGAGAAGGCTCTGCTAGAAGCAACAGGCTTTTGTGTGTTTTCAACAGAGGAAAATATTTGAGGGCTTGGCTTTTTTTCTTTTTTTTTTGTTTAAGAGGTTTGACGCTAATAGGACATACATTATGTAGATCATTTCTGTCGTGAAGAGCTCTATCCAGACAGCATTTCCACTACAAATGGTAAATGCTTGTGTAGAAATCTGTAAATGCCCCATGCAGCAAACAGAAGAAATTGTGATATTCAGATAGTTTCACCCAAAAGCAAAAAGACAGTCTTTAGCAGAGCAGAAGTGAAACAAGCAGATTATGTCCCCAGAGATGGGAGAATATGTTTGGAAAAGCTTTTAAGTATCTCAAGAGCAAAGGGCTATTTGAGAACCAACACGTCAGTCAGACATTTTGACATGAACACGCTGGTTCCATCAGCACCTCTACAGTAAATATTTCAAGATAATCTTGTCCCAAAATAGAAAAACTGCTTAGTTTGGATGCTGTCATTGCTGTTGGGCTCCTCACAGCAAACTAAGGCTCAGCATGGCCAAGCTGAGCATTCCTGGGGCTGAGGAGGGGTTGGCAGTGTGGGGCTTTGCTGGTTCTCCCCAGGAACCCTCAGACCCAGAGGCTGGGTGAGTGTTTATGGAAGAGCCACCTGCCCATCTCCTGCCCTGAACACTCCTGTGGCTCCACCTTCCCAAGAAGGAGAACACAGCCAAGCCCTTCCCTCAGTCAGTGGGGCATTTTGAGCCATGCTCTGCAGGAAGTGCCATGAATAGAAGAGAAAGATTGTTTACTTTTAGAGAAGAGACATCTTTTCCTCCTTTCATAGCCGACAGCTCCCACTCTCACCCCCAACAGGGTCCTCGAGCCAAGGTGTCAGCAGAGAGAGGGGAGGAGACCACATTCCCCCTGCTCTCAGCCCAGGGCCAACAGCCAAACCTCCCCCTGGTTTTCTGCATTTGTTTTTCTTTTCTTTTCTCACTCAGACAGAATGTTTTCCCCCTGCTCCTGGCCCTCAGTGGAACCTCCTGCAGAAAGCGCTGACATTAATCCCAGAAGCAATTCAGACAGAGGGGGAAAGAGCTCTGTGAACCCAAACAAGAATGAGACCATCTGGCAGAAAGAAGCAAAGCCTGTTAAGAGCCCACTTTGTCCTTCCTGCAACTTCAGCACAAGCTGTCAGTGGTGGTTCAATGGGAACAGGTTTCCTCTGCAGTGCTGCACACAGGGCTCAGTTTAGCTCAGGCTTTTCCCTCCTCTTCAGTATTGTTTGGTTTATTGCACCAAAGCTGGTGGGATTGCTTATGAAGTGTAATCCAGCCTGAGTAACAGCATCAGAGCCTGGACCATCATCTCTAAAGCCTCAGCCCTCAATTACCCAAGCATCTGTTTGCATTTCAGTGTCGGGAGGGAATTAAACAACACTCAGTGCAACAAGAAACTGGTCAGAAATACAGAGACTTGTTCAGTCTGTGTTCATGGCACTAAACCCTTCCTGCAACAGTCACTCACACTCCTGTTCTGACTTCTGAGCACAGCCTGTCTGGGGTGAGGTGTGGGCACCAGGGAGCTTTGCAGGGCCCCTCGTTAACACTGTTAATATCAGGACCTGAGAAGCTTTACACGACCTTACAACCACAGAATATTTCAAGCTGGAAGTTACCTGCGAGGATCATCAAGTCCAACTCCCTGCTGCTTGCAGGACTGCAAAAAACATCCCCAGCCCTGCCATGAGCAAGAGGTACCACGTCCCTCCTTCATCCATCACTGGATGGGAACCAGTGAAGCCTAAAGGACCTGCAGCGCTTTAATTAAATGAATAATATAAATGAATTACTTTCATTTTCTTCAGTCCAAAATTTCTGAGGATATTCAGCATATGCAGAGCAAATTCAGATATTGAAGACAAGCACTAGAATAATCATGAGTCACCATCCAATATTTCTCTGGTGCTGCTGAACCATCACTCCTTAAATGCCATATCATGTCCAAATTATCCCAAAGTCTCATTGCCTTATTTTTTGTAAGAAACCACCTCTGCTAATGGTATTTCCACCTCTGGATCCTGCTTTGTCTTCTAGGACTGGCATGTTACAGAGGAATAAAGCAGGAAGTCAACCAGAAGGCCTGGTGGGTGCCAGTGAGGGTAGTTTTCCTTTTCTTTTAGTAATTCTGATTAACATTTGCTAGGAAATCAATCACCTTAATCTAGGGGAAAGAAATTGGTACAGCTAATGACTGTACCAATCAAGTGACTGTTTTAACTTTTATATTCAATTTTTATTTTTTGCATGGAGACTAGAGAGGAATAAAAGGACTGCAAGGCTTTGGAGGGACATCAGAGCCCTCTGAACATCAGCAGAGCTCTGCTCTGAGTACTCCCTGTTGGGAGCTACAATCAATTTTAAGAGAAGTTAATTGCTGCTTTAAACATGAAAATGAATCACCAGGACAGGACTGACTCGAGTCTCTCCAGGACTGAGCACAGGGGTGGGAGACCCTCTCCTCTCTCAGCTGCTGTGCACAGAATAAATCCCCTGTGCATCTTCTCCACCCCTCAGAAGGGTTCTCTTGGCCTTTGGTGGCTCAACAGCCACTGGAGGACCCCCACTGTCAAGACTCAAAGAAGGAGGATGACAAACAGATCCTGAAGGTGATGGACAATTCCCAGAGTTGCTTGTTGGTCTGGAGTCTTTGTCAGCCCCGGGCACTGCTTTTCCTTCAGCCCTGGGGAAGGAAGGAGGCCCTAAGTGGGGGTCACCCCACATAAAGCAGCTGTTTTAGAGGCAGGGAATTTTTATATCTCTCCCAAATGGAGAAATTTCTTCCCTGTCTGAGTCTCTAAGACATTTTAGCCCTACACTGCAGCTCCACAAGCATTAGCAATTCCCACACGACGACTGCACACGTGTGTAATTGGGAGGAGAAATGGCTAAGCAAGTAATTAGGCAGGGAAACTATTTACAGATATAAAATAACCCCTTTTCAGGCACCAAGTTCAACAAAGAAATGGGTATTAGCAGCGTGCATGTAATTAATCTATTAACTGCTGTTTTGGTGATGTATTTTTAAGTCTGTATTTAGTCAAGCACGTAGCAATCATTTGGGTATTGCTCTGGAAAAGGTTAGACACTATCAGGTAAAATTCATCATATAACAATCCCATAAATAGCACCTTTTTTTTCTTTGTATTAATTTCTCTTCCCATGCAGTAACATTTAGGGAGATTGGTGTCTTTGTTTTCCAGTGTTTTCCCCTTGCACAATAATAGAAATACATGTTGGGTTGAGGAAACAGATTTATTTTCCTCAGGGTTGGAGAAGAACTCTGGAAGTTATTTTGCTGAGCCCCTCAAGAGTAGAGACAATTTTTATTCTTATAAACTTGTTATTACAGCTCAGATGGATTAATACATAAGAGCTCATGAAGTTAGGGACAGACATTTTTCAGGAGAAATGTAAAAAATAAAGGCCTGGGGATGCAGTGTAAGAAGGAGATAGAATTATTTAGGCTGGAAAAGACCCTTAAGATCATCGAGGTCATTACTCCAAGGTAAAAAACTCCATTTCTTAAGAGTTTTTTAATAAAATTATTTCTTTTTTTTTTTTTTAAAGTAGATAAACACCCCTTAACAGCCCTCCACCTCTCGGCTGCTTTACGGGCTCATTCTGTCTCACCGTGTCGGTTTTGTCCAAAGGGATCCCTCCTTACACTCGTTTTTGGACTTATTTTGCACTTTCCCAGCTCTTTGCTGGCTGGCAGGTACCTTCCATGGCGCAGCCACACTCCCCCCTGCTGGCTGCTCCAAGAGCTGGCCAGCAGCAGGTAAAGCTGGGGAAAATGAATTATTTGAAAATCTAAACTATTATTTTTCTTCTGGGTATTATGCAAAGAACAGTTGTCCTCAGCAGCGACGGCTTCACAGCACCAGCAAGGGAAGTTTGCTTGCCACTTAAAATACCTTCCTCTGCCTCACCAGTGAATTTTTTCTGTAATACAACTTTCATTTAGTGCTTTATCTGCTCGCCCAGGCCTAGGCAGGAGCAGGCAGCACTCGAGGCAAGTGCCAGGGGTGACAGCAGGGTCCTTTTGTCCTCACAGCCACCACCCACCAGCAGCAGAAGGCATCTTGTTTGTGCTGTGATACCCATGATATTCCCACTGAAATGAGAAGGGGCGAGCACAGGGCTTTTCTGGGGTGGGGAGATAAAGAACCCAGCCAGTTCTTTGCCCTGGTTTCCTTTCAAAAACAAGCTCTCTCTGGAAACCAGTCCCAGCAGAGCGAGGACGGCGCAGAGGGACCGGCCACGTTCCCCACGGGCACCCACAGGTCACTGAAGGGGA
The DNA here is from genome assembly GCF_003945595.2 of Pipra filicauda. Lineage (NCBI taxonomy): Eukaryota > Metazoa > Chordata > Aves > Passeriformes > Pipridae > Pipra > Pipra filicauda. Next base: position 2,104,700 of record NW_024105086.1, read on the forward strand.
ACTCAACTCCCAGCTTTGCCTCCACACACAGGGCTTGGACCTCTGGGACCCTCTGGATGGGCAGGAAACCTCCCAATTCACCAAACTCCCCCAAAGCCATCCCACTGGCTAAGGAAGGGGAAAGAGGAAGGCAACCTCCAGAGTGATAAATCAGGCATGGAGGTGACAAAAGGAGCAAGTCTGGGCTCCTGTAATGTCACATCCAAGAGGACTGTACTTCCAGCTGTTTCGTGGTGCAGAAGAACCTGTCCCACAGGCTCCAGCCATGAACACCTGGGATGAGCAGTGTGTTAAGTACCCAGAGCTGCTCCGGGGCTTTCCACCCCTTACTCAGAGCCACGGTGACATTTGGGCTCTCAAATATTTACATCTGCATGAGGACCATCCTCATTCTGTTCCAGGTAGGAGAGTTGATCCCAGCCAGACACTCCTGCACAGCTTGATGGTCCTTCCTGCTGCTGAAGGCAGTCAAAGCTCACCCCCATCCCAACAGCTCCTCACAAACCACACTGCACAGCAAAGGGCTGCAGATGCCACCACTTCCCCCAGGGTCACTGCACTGCTCCCTGTGAGCAACCACAGCCACCCCTCTACAGGTTGCACACCTTATATTGAGCTAAAACTACAACAAATTGCACAAAAGCAAGCTGCCTCTCAAACTGCCCCCAAACTGCACAGATATTTTGTGGCACAGGGCCCTTCTGTCTGCTTGTGGCACAACCCAGTCAAACCCTCTGTACTAGACAGGATCAAGGATAGCTTTCCTTCTCTAGGGATCACCTATTCAAATGCAGAGGATCTTTCCCAGGAATTATACTGAAAATGTGGCATTGCTGCTTGGAAGATTGTGGTTTCGTTTCTGCACGATGCCATTATGCCCTTCACTCCCACCTTCTTTCCCTCCCCAAACAACGTGGAACATAATTCTCCTTTTCTGAACATCTGGCATTCCAGCTGTTGGGATCCACAGTCAGCAGGCATTAGAAATTAAAACCTATTCCAGATTAACTGGTAGAATTTGTCAGCTAACACTAAAAGGGCTATTTTTAGATGTTGAAAACACTTTGCACCTTTATAAAGGATAATCAGCTGCTCCTTGCCTCAGTGACTGCAGCTCGAGAACAGTCACCCTGCAACAATTTAATTTGGAAATTTAACTATTAACAATAAGCATGAGTTAACCTTAAAAGATACATCCTAAACTGAGTCATTAAGGCTTGTTGTAGTGCAAAACCTGGGCCATGTGGGTACTTCTGAATGTTTTATTCGCTGTCCCCCGCTTGCAGAGCAGGAAGAGTTACGTGGAGAGCATGAACATGTTCCTCAGGGACAAAATGAACTTCCATCACTCATCACAAACCCCACTGCAAAATGAAAGGCAGGAGGGGGCCAACAAAAATACACAACATAATCCATTGCCTTGCAAAAACAGCTGATAATGAGGGTCAGCTGTGATCAACAAACACGAGGGTCTCCCAGTTCATGTAATCTGAATTTAAATTATTTCAGTGGCCTGAGTACACCTGTGAACCTCAACATCAGTTCTTAACCCCACCAGCCTCCTTAAATAGCAACATTTCAGCATTGTGTACAGAACAGTAGAAAGGGATTAAATCCAGCTTCACTTAATCTTGAATAAAACCTCTATGGATGCACCTCAGTAAGGATAACATGACCTTTGTATTTTATTCTTAATAAAGATAGGAAATTGCCAAGATTAGTAATTTTCAGTGCTAATAACAAAGCAACAGACCTTGTAATTAAAAATAACTTTTAGGAGGCTGCTAAATGATTTTGATAATGATTTAAGGACCAATTAGAGAAGAGGTGTCATTCTTCCCCTTTTAATTAGATCTATTGGAAACAGTGAAGCTGAGAAGTTCTCATATTAACCATTTTTTATTACACTGAGGGTACTCATCTGCTCTGGATGAGAAAAGTTTAACAAAAACCAGTACAGGGACTCCTCTTTAAAGGACAATGGTAAAGGGTGTAAGAATGATGGTGTTAGTTCTGCTGCTTTGTGGTGGCTGGGATATATGGCCTCGAAGATTAGTGCTCTATCAGCCTTACAGGAGGATTTAGCACACCCATAAAGCTACTCAGCCTTGTAGGAGCACAAAACGCAGCTTTGGGTTTGGATTTGGGAAAGGAGAGGGAAGCTGCACAGCCAAGCAGGTGCTGTGGTGGTGGGGACCATGCACACACCAGCACCACCCTCAGCCTCCCCATGAGTCCACCCAGGGATTCCCCTGCAAGAAAATTACCACAAAGCAACCCAAAGCAAAAGAGACCCCAAATCCTCAGTCTGGTTTGACCTCTCAGCAACAAAAGTCATTATGCTGAGACTACAGCAACCACTGCTCACCTGAGCTCTAGAGTGTGAAAACCATCTTGTTTTGGGCTTTGCTTTATGAGACAACTTAGAACCAGCTTTAGAATCACAGAATCCCAGTATGGTTTGGTTTGGGTTGGAAGGGGCCTTAAGGATGATCTCGTGCCAATCTCCCTGCCATGGGCAGGGCCACCTTCCACAGCGTTATGAGAAACCAAATTAAGAGTTTGCTGCTCCTGCACAGGGAGCAGCCCCATCTCTGCCCCCAACACTCCCACCTCTCACCTTGAGCCAGCCCTGGCACTGCTCTGGCTGCCCAGTGAAGCAGCTCAGCACCTAAAATGACAGGAATAAGATTAAAAAAGAAAGAGGAATTGTTTTACTGGGTTAGGAACCCACTTACCTCCTCTGGGGTGTGGGGCTCTCAGTCACCCAGCCCCTGGTGCCACCACAACCTGCAGCCTCCCCCTCCCCAGGGCAGCTCAGGGGGAAGCTCTGCTGGGGGAACCTGCTCCTCCCCTTGCAAAGCAAGAACAGCTGCCCTATCACAAGTCCCCCCCAGCCCCAGGAGGCATCACTGCCTCAAATTCAGGCAGATAATTGAGACCCAAACAAGTACCAGCTGCCAGCCAGGTTTCTCTCTACTCACTGTGCCAGCTTTCCACCAATAAAAACCAATGAAATGTCCCCCACTGTTGCTCATCACAGGTTTCCTAAACTGGCCATGACTCTGAAAATCCCTGACCAATGTTTTTGTTCATTGCAGTCTGGGTTAGAGCCACAGAACTCTCTCTTTTCCCTTCCTATTATTTTTGTAGCACTGAAATTTATTTAAGGTATCCCATTTTTCATCTCCACCTTGCAAATTAATTTCCCGTAACTCAAAGCTCCCTGCTCAGATAAACCCTTCTCTGTTCACCCTGTACACAACTGAGCAGCAGCCAAGGACAGTTGACTTAGAGCTGAATAATATGCACTGGTGCTAAATGAAAATTAAACCATAAATATTTTAAAATACCTGATTTCCTGGATAGTAAAAGTGAAATGTATCATTTGTTTAAACTATCCTATTCATTATTTCTTTCCTCATTTCATAAAACCCAACCACTAACGAGAACCTACATAAATAGAGTTTCAACTTTCATCTTGAGAAGTTTAATCAGAAAACTCTTCAGGAATATTTTATTCCTTTTATCAGAATATTGATGGAAGTCATAATTCACCTTAATGTGAGAAAGTTTCCTTTCTTCACTAAAGAAATCCATCAAGACATTTCTTGTTGGTAAGATCTGACATAAATCTGCTTGCTTTTTCCTCTGTTTGATCTCAGCACTTTATGAATTTTTGATTGCCTGCTCTTAATTTTCCACAAGCAAATTCAATTAAAGAAATTAAAGCCCAGCAGTTCAACCCTGATTACCTCATCAGCAAATGGCTCTTTTATTGCACAGTGGATGACATATGCTGCACTCTCCTGGAGCTGCTGGAGCCCTTGTAAAACCGGATCAGGAAAAACCTTTCCCTCTTTATTGGTGCTATTAGGGAACAGCTCCTGACTGCCCAGGCCAATTCAGCAACACTCCCCCTGCTCAGGTAACAGTCCAAGGGCTATTGAGAATGGAAAAATATCCTTAGGAAATAAAAAAGTCCAAGTCATTGTGTGCATGTCAGATCTTTCACCTGCACTGGGTGAGGTCCCTGTTCCGTGGCAGTGACACACAAGTCACTGGAGAAGCAGCTCGGCCCAGCCCTGAGCCAGGGTGGAGCTCAGAGCTCACTGTTGTACAGCTTTAATTCTGAGATCATCTTGAAGGGACACTTCTCTCTTGCCACACAGCAGGGACTGGGGGGAAATGGCTCTTTTAGGACACAAGTAACCACTGCCTTGCAGGCTCTCTGTCACACTGGCACTGTCAGCTGAACGCTGGGGCTCATCAGCAGGGCACGGGTTTTGGGAATAGTGATATTCCACAAACATCATCTAAATTCACTTGCTGTGATGCAGCCACAAACTTTGGTGTGACCAAACATGTGTCTCGATGGCCTGATTCAATGGATGGGTTGGAGAGAAAATGCCACTTTAAATTAAACTGTTCATCACTGCACTTCTGCACAGCCAGGTCCTTCAGCACCTCCTTCCAGGTTCTGAGCAAGGCCTGTGGTACCATGAGAAAGGAGCACAAGCTTCTGCCAAGTGTGAATGTACTATTTCTGCTGTCAAAATCACTACACTTTATGAATGTTATTCAAAGAGAAAGCTCCTGAACTTCTTGGGTGCAAAAAACATTAGCCAACTCCTCAAATTCCAATATTTAAACATCCTAAAGAAGCTTTTTGCAAAGTAACCTTTCCTTTTGGATCTTGACCACAGCAGCATTACTTCAAAGCAGGGATGTTCAGGTAAGAATTTCAAGTATCTTCCACAAGAATTATTAAATAAACAACTTAGGTTAAAAAATTGCACGTTAAAAAACTTATTAACTCCTGTAGCTTCAAAGATTTCATTTAAACCTTGCTACACACCATTTAACAGATGCATAAAACAAACCTGCACACACCCAGTATGGGTGACAGAAAAGATGGTTTTGAACTGGTTTCCAATTCCAAGCAAGCTCTTTATCACAAGGTGCTGTATAAAAGGAGCGAAATAGTTAAGATAAAAAACACAAGCTCGTTATTGTCATTTATTTTAAAAACCTTATTCAAAATATTAAGTGATACAAGTCCATATATGATAAAAATTACTGCGAGAAAAGAGTTTTGGGATATTTTGTTTGTGCTTTACTTCCTGTAGTTATGAAAAGAATGCATTTAACAGTAGGATTTAGAACTTTTAGCACTTCATTCCTAAGACAGTATCATGCCTTCAGACTCCTCATGCCATCAGCTGTGAAGGTGATTTTTTTCCCAAATGTTACATAACTACTTGAATACCAAGTCATTAATTATGGGGTTTTGATTCACCGTTATTTACATATTTCTCAGGTTGAAAACTAAATCACAAACAGAATGTACAGAAAACTAAAATTTTATATTTTACAACCCATAAAACCATAAATAATGGAAGTACAAAAGACAAAGTAAAAAAAAAAAAATCAAAAACACTACTGTACCAGTAACTTGATTTACACTAATGCATAAATGTTTGTCAAAAATGAGAGTGCACTGGCAGCCCCCACACCTTTACTCTCACCTCTCTGTTACCTGGGTCAGAAGAACAACCAAATAAATTATTCTTACAGTTTCAGGCCTCTCCCAATTATAATATAAGCACATAACCATTTCCCAACTGTCTTAAAATTCAACAGATAGCTTTGATGTATAGAAAGCCTGTCAACTATCTATATTTTAGTAAGATTATTCAAGAAGGCTTATTTTCCACTCATTAATTACAAAGACAATGAAACAGTCATAAATACCATTAGAGAAAAAAATGGACAGTCAGGAAGCTTCATACCTTCACAAACACCTTGAGCATTTTAAGGAAATATATGGTATGAAACTTCTGAATAAAATAGGTTATACATAATTATTTTTAAATTATTTACTGCATGAACACATACGGAAATTATTAAATTGCCATTCTAGCTATTTTGCCTAAAATAGGATCAAATTATGAAACGAGGAAACAGAAACAGAAAAAAAAAAAACAAGATAAAAGATTTGCAGCATCAGGATTTAAGCATAGAAAAAAGTAATTATGTTTTAAGTTTTCAATACAGTGGGATTTATGAGCCATATAAGTGAAGAGCAAAGAGATCATTAATTTGATTTAGTGATGCCAAAGTCATTAATTTATTAGACCTAAAATATTTTATGCTTATTTTTTTGTAATACGACTATTAAGACTGCTCCAGACAGAAGGGATGTTGCTTAATGAATGGAAAGAGCACTAATTTATTAAACTCTGCATCTTCATAGTTGATATAAAACCCGACCAAAGTAGCAAACAGATGTGTCATGCCCTTGATCTTCCATGAGATTTAATCTCCAAAGCATCCAGGTCACAGAGAGTACATCTCATTTCTGTACAAGCAGCTTATTTGGGATACCTGAATATCATTACATGACTGGGCAGGCAAAGAGTGATAAGTTCAGCAAACCCAAAGCACAGTGCTCTCAGAACACGTAGTCGTTGGTTATTTTGAGGGAAGGCATCGCCTCGTTCACGTTCTGGTCCAGGCGATGATACTCCACCGTCCGAGAGCACAGCCCGTCCCTCCAGCGCCGGCTCTGCACCAGCAGGAAGAGCTGAAACACAAATCACACAGTTACATCTGCTCTCAGAACAGTGAGGGGATCAGTGGCATCAGGTTGAACAAGGCCAAGGGCCGGGTCCTGCACTTTGGCCAGAACCCCCTGCAGCTCCAGGCTGGGCACAGAGGGGCTGGAGAGCAGCCAGGCAGGAAGGGAGCTGGCAGGACTGAGTGACAGCAGCCAAACAGGAGCCAGAAAGTGCCCAGGTGGGCAAGAAGGCCAGTGGATCCTGGCCTGGATCAGGAACAGTGTGGCAGCAGGAGCAGGGCAGTGATTCTTCCCCTGTACTCGGTGCTGGTGAGGCCACCCCTGGAGTGCTGTGTCCAGCTCTGGAGCTACACGTGTAGCTTTAGTAAAAGATTTCCCCTCAGTTCAGGAAGGACATGGAGGGGCTGGAGCAGGTCCAGAGAAGAGCAACAAGGCTGGGGAAGGGTCTGGAGCTGCTTCTAGGAGGAGCAGCTGAGGGAGCTGGGGTGCTCGGCCTGGAGAAAAGGAGGCTCAAGGGAGACCTTCTCACTCTCTGACAGGAGGTTGTAGCCAGGTGGGGGTCAGGCTCTTCTCCCAGGAACCAGCAGTAGGACAAGAGGGCACAGTCCCAAACTGTGCCTGAGGAGGTTTAGGTTGGACATTGGGAAGAAACTCTTTACAGAGAGAGTGACTGGGCATTGGAATGGGCTGCCCAGGGAGGTGGTGGAGTCACCATCCCTGGAGGTGTTTTTAAGAAGAGACTGATGTGGCATCAGTGCCATGGTCCAGTAGGCCAGGTGGTGTTGGGTCAAAGGTTGGACTCGATGGTCTCAGAGGTCTTTTCCAACCTCATTGATTCTGTGTTTCTGGGTCTGATAGACAGCTCCACAGTCCTACTGATATCCCAGTTCCCCCCCTGGTGCTGGCAATGGCACTGCTGTTGGTATAAACCACAGCACTGGCAGTCAGACCTTGCCACCCTCGGCTGCAGTTTGCATTCCACCTGGAAATCTTTTAGTAAAGCTACATGTGTAGCTCCAGAAGCACTGCATCTTCAGACTATCCAACTATCCCCAGGTGGTGACATTTGTTACTTTATCCATCTTATCTATCCTGGCATTTCACCCTTGTTAAAAATAATTGTATTGCTGGTGCAACAGAGGCAGCAGAAGCAGCACTGGTGTGATGTGATAAACTGTTTCTGCATCACAACTGAGCAGTTAAAGAAGACAGAGAGTAATCAGATGTTTAAATGTCTATTATCTTCACCCTATTTAGCCTTGTTTCTTACCAACTCATCCAAGAATTCACTTTACACAGAGCAACTACACTGGCAAAGGAGGAAACAGGACAGTGGAAGTGGGCACAGAGAAAGAAGAACCAACTTGACTGTTGTTTCACACAAATACATGCCATTATCTACATACTTCAAGTACTAGTGAATTTTTTGTTCCCAAAACTATCTCTAAGTGTTAAAAAGTAATAATTACCCAAATTATACTATAAGCATTATTTCACTTACGTAGCAAAGACGAGGCATTTTTAATCACTTATTTGAACTTCTCTCAAAGTTACATTTTCAAATGCAACACAGTCTTGAACATTTTTCCCTATAAAGTCTTGGCAATGCACATTCCAGATATGCCATTGCACAGGAAAGCAGAAGGTTTTAGGGTTTTAGCTCCGTTCAGAGTCCCCCACATCCTCACCCAAACCAGTGTTCTCCACAAGGATAAACACTTAATTTTCCTCATATCTAAAAACTAACCTGTGGTTTAATTGCAAATTTGTGCATGTACCAGCACTGGGTCTGGTTGGGCTGGAGATCATTTTTTATGCTAGCAATGTATTTTGAAATAACACCAATCAGGCTACTTTTTAGATACAGAGAATTAGTTTGCACTGAAGAAACAGTTACCTGAAAACAGTATCTCTGATCTTCTCTATGTAAAACTGGAAGCAGTGTTAAACATTTCCTAGAAGTTTGTAGTTAAGCCCTCATAGTATTTATGATATAAAGACCACCTTAAAGTGAACAATTATTAGAAGGATTATCACAGTCATAACATGAACATTCCCACACCATTAAGGATTAAACCTTCCTTAATTTGCTGTTTACAATCCTGTGCAGAAACAAAATCAGTTAATTGTTCACCTTCACCTGACTTGGCTCAGGTCTCCTTTACAGAACTCATATTGTGCACTGCCAGTGTCCATTACTGAATTGATTGATTACTGATGTTATCAATTAACTCATTTTCTAATTGAAAATGTTTGAGTTCATTTTCATTGTGCATATAAAGTGAGAATAATAATATGCATATTAGTATCACCACAAGACTTAAGTGGACAAAGATTCCATTCTCCAAAAAGAAAAGTTCCTCTTATTAAAAAGGTGTACCAGGCAATGCAACCTCATTTTAAATACTCCAGCTGTTCCTCTCAACATTTCAGAGCACACCTACCTTCCTCTTGTTGTGATAGGTGACATAAACAACAGCTACTAAGAAGGCAACTACAACCAGATGAAAAAAGAAATGGCTGTCCTCTTCTTCTTCCAACCCTGAGACAGAAACCCCTTTTATCTTCTCATCCAGGGTCTTGATCTCCTCGTTGTAATTGCTGATGGTGTCGGAGTCGTCGTCATCCGGCATCTCTAGGTCTGGGTTGTACCTGGAAATCGGTGTCATCTCGTAAGGACCATAATCATCCCCATCTGACTCCAGAGTTTCTTTTATGATGGGTGGGGAACTATTTAGTGTATCTTTCAAATCTGTTAGAAGATCCTCGTCCTCAATTTTAGTATCTTCAGAAGCATCAATTGGAGATACCGGACTAGCAGGGAGAACAGATGAGGAAGAGTCACCTTTTGCTGTAGGTGCCTTTCCTGCAGTCACTGAACTGATTTTGGCTGTTGTTGGGATTGCCTTTTTTGTTGAGGTTAGGCTCTGCAAGCTGTCTGTCAAATTTTGGGATCTGCTCAGTGTTTCATTCTCACTTTTAGAAGAAATATTTTTCAGAAGCGTCTCCGCGTTCACGGGATCTGAGAAAAGGATGAGAAACAGTCAATATTAAGCACCAGGCAGTAACTTCTGTGGTACCCACCATTGCCACACATTTCCTTTACAGACAAGAAATCATATGTCACATTGCAAACTTTTTAAGTCACATGCAGAAATACATTTCCTGTACTTTGGCAACTTCCTAAGTCTTGAGCAGGAGAGGAGTTAAAGCTTGGAAGCACATCCTTTCTAGATTAGTATGCCAAAGTGTCCCTAAAAAATTCAGCATGCGTGTTTTGCAGGCATAAGAACTTCAAAGACATGTCATCCCTCCCTCTGTGGATTTATGATGTCTTGCAGATTCACACACAATTAGTATTTTCTCCATCATCAAATTCCTTCTCCCACAGAAGAAGCTGAGCTCTACAGAGGAAGATTTTCTCAGCAAAGCTTTTCCTGCAGTTAAAAGTTTTTAATCTCTCACCAGCGCATATTTTACCAACAAAAATGAGAACATGCTGTGAAGTCCCCTTCAGTCAGGACACAAGGTCACAACACCTCTTCCCAGGCACTAATTTTTACTGAATTTACAGCTACTGAAAAAGATTTCCAACCTTTTGTTAACTGAAATGGAACCACTGAACCACAGGTTAAAAACAAAGCCAAAGAAAGGACAATCTGACTGCCCATGCTCCTGGAGGAAAGGCTACTGCTGGCAGCAAATTATTCCAATAAAGTAAGTCAGCAAGAGTAACAGTCACCCTCAGGCAAATTCAGCATCTCTCCAATGCTGGGACAGCTTTGCAGAACTCCCTAAGAAACAAGGTGAGCATTAAAACCACATGCACAGCCCGTCCTCCCTCTTCTCTATCCAAAGGAAGGTAAAAACAGATGCAGAGAGAGTTTATACAGTCAGTGTTTTTTTTAAACCTAAAAAGTAGCAAACTATTCATGTGTACAGCACGTCACTTCCAGAGGCACCTGGAAAACTGCAGACCACATTTTAGACTTTCAGCACACATCAGCACTGGAACAGGGGAACCACACCTGCCCTGTATCTTGGCATGCCAAACTATTTCTTCGTTTTAAAAAAGTAACAATACTTTCATTAAGCACTCCCAAGGCCCACTGGGAAGTTAGGGACTCTAAAAATGAAGCATTCAACCAACTGCCTGTGCCAGGTTACTCCCAAGTAAAATATTACAGAGGGGACACTGAATCATGTTATTCATGAAATGTATATTTACTGAGGATCAGTTACAACAGAGCTCTTGTTTACAGGGCACACCTTTGCAGTGGAAATTACTCTTTAACCAACTCAAACACAGCAGACTCCACTCATCTCACGTGAACTGGACATCACGGTGCCTCTGCTGAGGTTCAAGGGCAACTGTTTTACAGTCGACACACTTGTTGAGAAAACTACTGGTCTGAATTATATTAACCTGAACTTGTTCAGATCTTGTACAGGACAAGTTTAGGGAATTCTGATTTCCCCTCAGGAGTCAAGTCAGCTAATTGCATACATGGAGATAAATATGAGGAAATGCAGCTGCAAGAGTTATATTAATTTTTACTTATAGCTAGTTATGTTGGGAGGGAGGCAGGTCAACCTTACTGCTCCCCTCAGACAAACAAAAAGTGTTAGAGAGCTAAATAATAATAGCTAAACTGTTTGAAATACAAACAAGCATATTTTCCCTATAAAATTATGCTGCTTACACTTCAAATTGTTCTTAAACTCATATTGACATTCAAGTTTTAGAAGGATATATGCTTAAATGCAAGGGACTCCCACCAGCTAATGCTGCGGCTTCAGACTGGGAAATACTTTCCTATTGTTCCTAAAACACGAGGGGTTTTATTTTAATTGCAGCAGGAAGTTTAGCAACTCAACCACAGCTGATTTATGATATCTACCCAAAACTATTTGGCATTATAAACGGTGGCTGCACTGTTTACAGTTACACAACACAGTCAGGTGGTGTTACAGCAGTGCCTGGACTCCAGAGATGCCTCAGCTTCAGAAACAGATATTTATGTCCAGTCCTGGTGACAGAATTAGCAACACAGCCCTCTTAGTAAACACCACACATAAAAAACATGTGATGGTTAAAATGCCCTTCCAGGAGAACTGCTTTTAGAAAGCAAGTTATTTCATGATTTCTGAAGTTGAAAATTCTCGTTTTCCTACAGGTTTCTGTCCCAAATGCTTCCTGCCAACCCGTCAGACCGGGTGAGGGGCAGCACAAATAGCTGGGGTGGATATTCCCACTGACAGGCACGGAGGGAACTGAGGGCTCAAACAGCTCCCTTCATTTCCTTCAGTAATTCCTTTCTCCTCACTGCCCAGCCAATACTCCACCTAAAACAAAGAGAAACCCGCTGCACGTGAAATGTGCATTTCTTACCAGCCTTGGGTTACAGCTGGTCTGAAAGGGAAGGACGGAAACGGACTGAACTTGGAGCCAACTTGTAAAGTAACATAAGCTTAATTTCGCGGGCAGAGGGAGGCTAAACCCAGGCACAGAACTAGAGTACTTAGAACAAAGTACCAAGTCCGATGAGTGAAGTCACCACCCGAACTGCTCCAACCACCCAAACCGCTCCCGCAGCACCACGAGCGGAGCACACCCGGCCGGGCCTCCCGATCCCCGCCCGGGCAACGCCCGTCCCCAGCGCAGCCCTCAGCGCTCGCTGCCCCGACCGAGGCCGGTTCCGGGGCCGGTGTCCCCAAGGCACGACCCGCGCAGGCCGAGGCCGCACGGGCCCAACCGGAGAGCGCGGTGAGAGACGCGCAGGGCACCCCCGCAGCCCCGCAGCCATCCCTCCAGCCGCCCCCCCCGGCGCTCACCGCGGGGGTCCTGCTCGCGGAGGTTCTGCCCGCGGGCCGCCAGGGCCCAGCCGAGCAGCAGCGCCAGGCCGAGGGCACAGCCCGCCCGCTCCCGCCGCTCGCCGCCGCCCGCCGCCATCTTGGGCCGCTCCGCGGACGTGGCGGAGGCACCGCCCACGGGGAGGTGGCCGCGCATGCGCACGGGGGGAAGCGAGGAGGGCGGGGTGTGAGGGGTGGGAGTCACGGACCGGCGGGGTTAAGGAATGGTGGGATCATAGAGCCCAGGGGTTATGGAATGGTGGGGGTGTGGAATGGTCACAGAGCCCTGGGATCGAGGGGTCACCGAGGGTGGGAGACACTCCTGAGGTCGTCCAGTCCAACCGTCCACCCGGCACCGCCACTGTCACCCCTACACCACTGAACCACATCACCCAACGCCACATCTCAAACACCTCCAGGGGATGGTGACCCCATGGAGCTGTGGCGCTCATGGAACGCTTTTTGCAACATTGGATAGATCTATAGAAAATCAAGCTTTCCTGTTCTCACCCCTGGTCGGGTATTCCATGCCCTGAGAGAAGGCTTGAAGCTGGTCACAGGAGAAAAAAATACCAAAGCAGATGCCTCAAGCATGAGAAAATCAAGAGCAAGGAGCCCAAAGGCTTACGGGGACACCAAGAGAACAGGGGACGTGCACAGCACACGGGAATGTAAATAAATATTGAGCATTTGCCATGTCACTGAGCTCTTTGCATGTGGTTCATTCTGATGGGTGAAGTCTGGAAGAGGACCACTTCTCCCAGGAGTGCTGGGAAAAGAATGTGAGATAGGAAACACTCAGGAATAGCTCGTGGTAAGAGGGAAGACAGCCAGTGTTGCCCAGTTTGTGGCTCTGCAGCCTCACATTGTTGCAATGCCATTGCCTCACCAGGCACATCCTCCTGTACTGCAGCTCTTGCCATCTGCAGCCACCCACAGCAACGGCTTACCCACGAAAAAATACAAAATATTACTGAAAAGCCACTGAAGTTGATCCCAACTCATAACTGTCCATTGTTCACACTTACTTGTTTATAGAAAGGTAATTCAGCTTACTGGATTCTGCAGTGGATGACAAGTGATGTTATCTTGTTTTATCCATGAGCTAAACACATGCATATGTGCAGTTGCCAGAGCTCAGCCATGTCTGGAACTTAAATCTAGTAAGTATTTTTGTTTCATGTGGTACAAAATATGCACCAAGACATTGTCAGTCTGCCTCTGGACCACAGATTTAGATGAAACTGTTTTCACAATTAATATAAAGACAAAGTAAAAGGTGACATTTTAATATTTTATTCAAGTCGAGTTTGGGTTTTTTATCCATTTTTAGTAGTGTCAAGTACAGCATTTTGGGGTCTAGTTCCACACAAAATGGAAGACTCTCTAAAAATGTACCCATTTAGTTGCTAAAAAAAAGTGGTAATAAAACAAAACTTCCCATTTTAGATTTAAGTGATGCAACTGTGTGATTGCAGTCGCAAAGACTCTTCCCTGATTCTGTCTGTTTTTTACAAGCTTTCCGGTCAGTGCAAGGGGAAGGAACCACAACACAGGACAGGCAGCGTTGGCTGAGTCACATCAAACCTCCTCCGTGACGGGACTTGGACGAGGCGGACAACCTAAAGCATTCTGGAGACAGCTGGAGGGGGGGGGAGGCAACCAAATAAGACAAACCATTGATGGGATACAGAGCTAAAAAAAAAAAAAAATAAAATCTTAAAATCCCTTTTTCAGACAAGTTTGCACATTCCCCCGTCAGTTGAAACCTCAAGTGTCGGAAGGTTTTGCTCACGGAATTAACAGTACAACGGAGTGGTCTGCATGGAAATCCTCAGGGTTTACACCACATTAACACATTCCTTGTGCCATCAGTATGTTAGTAGAGGTAATCAACGCCTTCCTCCTTCCTATCACGTGGCAGCTGACACATGTGATGAGCAATTACATAAAGAAAAAAAACCTGGAATTAGGATTTTTTTTTTTACGGTTTTGTCTCCACTTCTTTAACAACATCATTTTTAAAGCTTAGCTGTCTTTAACCAGGACTAGCAGGACTGATACGTAGCAATACTCGCACCCCAGACAAAACATTGAAAGGTACACTATATTCTGAAGGTAGCTATGCTGTATTTTCAGATTAGCAATTGTGAAATCACTCCTTATGCTTCGAATTCCAGTCCTAGACCAAGTTTGTGACCACCTGCGTTGACGTTCTTGCCATCCAACAAAGCTGACAATGTCAGTTTGATACCTGCAGAACAGAGAAAAGTGAGAGAAAAGTCAACTTAAAACTTGGACTGAGCTTTAGGTTCAGTGTCTGTGCTACTGCTTTGATTTATTGGGTAGCCAGGTTAATGGCATTTGGCAGCTGGCCTTGTAAGGGCTGGGCATTTTACAGCAACTTGCAGATAAGAAATCTTTCTGAGTTATGAAATTTATAATAAACCATGATGATGGATTCTGCTTTTTATCACTCTGGGTAATTAAAGCTCTGAGTCAATTCGCTGCTGCAGGTCTACTGATTAATCTAATTTGAGAGTCTAGTATTATGAAAAATTGGGACCTTGATACATATCCACCTTTCTAAACCACTTTAAAATCTAGGTAGGAAAAAGCCCAAGCCCTGTCTGCTGTAATATCTCATGTCAATCTGCTCAGTATTCTGGCAGCAGATTTATTAGACTACATTAAAACCAATTTCACAGCAGTAAGATTGTCCTCTTCCTGGGCCAGGGGACCTTGAGAAAGTCACATTTTCAGGCAAAATAAACTCAGTAATAAGAAGCCTCTGAAAGTATTAAAAATGTGTTTACTTATCTATGACACAACTAATTATATTTTGTATCAACATAAAAGAGTACCTGACTGGGCAGTGGACCATGGTCTCTAATAATTCTGCTTCCAACAGGCATCCAAAATTAACAGAGCAGTCCCTAGAAAGGTTCATCCCTGGCTTGCCAAGCACAACAGCAATCTTACAAAACCCATCACATTTTGTCATCAAAAAAACTTCTGGTATTTCAAAGACTAAAATATCACTTTATTGATTCTGATTTTTTTTCTGCCTAGACCTACCTGGCTTTAAAGTCTGAGTGTATCCTAACCCAATCAGACTGGAGTTGTTCACTTTAGCCTTCAAGGGAAAAAAAAATACAGCATTATTTAGTAATAAGTAATAAATTCAGTAAATAATTTAGTAGCTTTCTTCAAAGTCCTTCACACTTGAAAATTAAGCAACAGCTATTAAGCAGGTAGAGGATTTCAAGTTTTAAATCCCTTAAAATCTAGAGATAATTTTGCCATAACTTAAGCCCCCAATCTCAAAGTATCTACAGCCACTGTAGAAAACACTGGTTTTATTGACATAGCTTTTAATTTTTTCAAGACTGACATGAAAACATTCTCAAAATAGTGCCCAATAACAGGATCAAACATTCTGTGTGCCTTTAAGGAAAATCCAATCGCTGTGCTCTCAGGCTGCCAAAGCCAAGGCAAACAGATCCACGTGCCAACTCCACAGCACAGGACTGCAGCCAGAGCGTGCTCTGCTGATGGAAAAGTTGCTTCACTTACTTCCAAATGCTTCTAAATGTGCATGCACAGGACTCACAGAAAAAGAGGCATCTGGGTCAATCTGATACTTGGCGGCTATTCCGAAGCGAGTGTTGCTATTCCCGGCTGTCCAGGCCAGATTCACGGCTGTTTCCAGTTTATCATTCACCTTCTGGTAAATGGAGCCGCCAAATTCCGTCCCATCGTTCCTGGAAGGAAAATGCATCCGTGTGGTTTTCAACAGCAACGCAAAACAATCAGCTTTTATTTCTCCAGCAAGATCTCTATTTGCACAACATCCCCTCACACCTCATTAAGTATGACCCGTAACAGCTAAGATAGAGACATTAGGCCAGATTGGTTATGAAGATTACTGCGTTTCAGCAACTTCTGAAACTGAAAAAAAAACCAGGACAAACTATCAAAAATCAGACCAGTGATGACAGCTTCCAATTTTCCCTTCCCTGCAATGGGAGTCTTTGTAGTAAAGAGATTTATTTTTCCCTGCATGTGTCTGAAATAATTACTTTCCCTATGAACGGCTCCCTCGTGTCCTGAGAGGGAGTCACAGAGCCTGAGTCATCCCCAAACTGCCATGTCAGCACTTTTACCAGACACAGAGGAACTGTATCAGAAGGGAAGATGCCAATTTAATGTCCGACTCTATTGGCTTTTGCAAATGAATTCCATTTGCAACATTCCTGATGGTACATCTGTGCTACAGTCTCTGGGCTAGAAATGGAAATGGAACTAATTTTGCTTTGCAGAGAGCACTGGCCCAGAGCTGACTGATGAGCAGCATAACTTCCAATTGCTACTGCCACCACTGTCATACAGGGAATAAAGTGTGGTAAATAAAAGGCAAAACATCAGAGCATGCAGAGCATAAAAACAAGAGCCAAAGACTCCTAAAGGCCTCGCACTCCTTGTAAACCAGTGAGCATCTGAATTTCCATTTTCACTCGTTTTCTTAAGAGAGGATACAAACATATTGCAGAGAACGGGCTTTAAACCCCAGGAAGAGCTCTGCAAATAAAGCAATTATGATTAACTGTGAAATAATCTGGTTCCAACTATTACAGTATACCAGACCTTTAGGGATTAAAAACAGAGTAGATTTAGAATCTTTTCTCTTTTCCCCTTTGGCCTGATGTTCCGTAGCTCATACCAGTTGCCCAAACAGTAGTGATACACCTATTTAAAAGTTCAAGCAATAGCAGCAGCCTTTTAAGTTGTTAGAGCAATTCTTCCAGAAAAACACTACAATACTTACTTCAGATAAGACTGAAGCTCACATTAACTGCATGTGCTTGGCTCTCAAGAAAAGGAAGGATTAAAAAGGACTGAGGAGAGCTGGTTATACAGGCAGATTTTGTGCAAGGTTCCCACACAGCTCTGTCTTGACCTGCAACATTAGGGGGGGGCGGTCTGAGCTATGCTTAAAAGATGAGGAAAGTCATTTTTAAAACTAGAAATTATCCAGCCTTACCTCCTTTAAGTTATTATTATTAATAATAATAAAGTCAAACCTCCTTTTAACACTGATAGTAATAACAGCACATTTCAGATGTAGATAAAAAAAAAACATTAGCCCCCTATGAAAATTAATATATTAAGGCACCCTTAAGGAAAGTAACTTGCTAAAGTCCCCAGCTGGTCTGTGTAATGCCAGGAACAAAAAACAATGCTTTGAGCCCCACCTCGTTAAATTATCAGCTCTGCCACAGCATCCCTGTGAAACACTGACCTGTGCAGATATAACAACTGAGCAGGGGAGTGAGGGGAGTCCCACACACAACTCCTTCTGCCATTATATAAAAGCTCCGACACATTTCAAAGTAGGAACACATCAAACACCCAACTCACCTGTGATTAACAATAAATGGGATTTCTACTCATATCACACATTTGTGGTTTGGTACAGTAACAGCAACCTGAGAAACAGACCCTCAGGAATTCAAGAAACAGTCAGATCCGAGCCCCTGCTGGTGTTATAAAGTGATTTTCTGCTGTTGTTCTAATTAATAGTAATAATAATCACAGCATTTTATAGCAAAAGCCAATAATACAATGTTTTGAACTGCTACAGCATAACAGAGAGTCATTGTGCTTGAAGGAATAACTCCTAACTCCTGAGTGAAGGGGACCCCACGGATTGTTTTGATGAAAGTTCTCTGCCCACATTTTTGTGCTTTGGCAACCCTTCAAACACACTGTCTGGGCTGTGGGGGTTCGACTGTTCTGAAAGGCAGCGGGGGCTTCCTAAACCACATCTCTGCAAACCAGCAGGAGACAGAACAGAAGGCCTTTGAAGCAGCAGCTCCAGGAAGGCAGAACAGTTGTTCAGCCCCCAGATGGAAACAGCCTGGAATAGCTCTGCTACATGCAAAATATCCAATTACCCAAGGGCACGGAAAGGGGGGGCTGGGAGAATGGATTAGGGATTGCCTAATCTTAAAAACCTGTCTTCCCCAAAGTCATAAATTGCTTTTTTAAGAGGAACAGGAGACAGAGAAACTAAGGTTTTCACGGAATTTGCTTCCGGTTTCCCACTGTTGATACATTCAGAAAGCACAAATGCCTGAGTAAATAGATTATTACCAAGTAATACCAAAAAACCTTTTACACCATATCACTTCCAGTACTAAAACAAACCCAGTCCCTGTCTCTTGCAGTAACTCCCTTTTGCCTGCTCTTGTTCACCCCGGGATTAACTCTTCCAGCCACAGATCAAGCCACCGTTTTGTTTGATGTTGACAGGTGCAAAAGGAAAGCACTGCTTTTATTTCAGCTTTCACAAAGAGTATCTTTATTATATTGTTTTTATTACTATATATCTTATTATATTGTTTTATTATTCTGCTAACAGATTCTAATAATCCTTATCTGTTAGACAGACACACACTGGACTCTAGGGTGCTCAGTGAGTTCCAATTCCTTCCATCATGCACTCCCTCACCCACATAACTCAAAAGAAAAGTTAATGCAGCTAAAAAAATGCAGCTTGACATCCTTAATGAAGACCCAGTTAAAAAACCACCATCCCCTGGTTCTCCAATGCTGACCCTCCGTCCCTGTCACTGTCCTGGTAAGCAGCAGAATCCCTCCAAATTCCTTTTTAATGCCTGTCTGCCAGTACTTACACGTTAGTATGAAGCTGGAACTCATCAGTCTTATAGCCAACAGCAAAGTTGCTCTGGGTTACTCTGGACTTGGCTGTCTCAAAAGTCATTTGGTAGCCTGCCAGCCACCCCTCGTAGCCCAGCACGAGGGCTCCGCGTATCGAAGGACCCGCGATATCGAAATCCATGTCGCAGCCCAGGTTGATGTGCTCCCTTTTGTATCCTGACTTAATTTTAGCGCTCTTTTTCCTAAAGAGGAGACAAAGAATCTCTTATTTTTGGAAAGGCACGCTTGTAGGCAGCAATCCCATCAAATCACTTCCTTTAACTCAGTGTAATAGTTTCTGAAGACAACGTGTACACCCCTGGAGAGCCACACGGCACGTCGCCTTCCTACCTTCCACCTTTGCAAAACCCTAATTCAGTTACAGGGAATTATTTGCAATTGAGCAATAAAATGCAGCGTGGTGCCCCAGAAAGCACTCCTGGGCTCTGTTCTGAAAAGCAGCAGCACACAGGTGGGAGGTGACAAAACCAAATCCTCACCTCCAACTGATCTGATGGGTTTGGAAGTCTGGCAGATGCAGGGATGGAAGGGAAACTGCAGCAGTTTACAGGTTTGCCACCAAAAGTTCATAGTAGTTGGCCTGTCCCAAACAAACAATTTTTAGGCAATCCTGGTGAATTGGTAATTTTATTTCCTGTGATAGACATTAAGGAATCACTACTTTGGCTGCAGTTTCCTCCTGTTTCAGTGGCTCTGACACCCCAATTACTCCTTAGGGTGCTTTATGAAGTTTAATGGTTACAGCCACCAGAAAGCTGCCAGGTTAATGCAGAAATACACTTTCCTGAGTGACCTGGCTTCATTTATACTATTGGCCAGAACAGTGTTTTTTCATGTGTCTTTAGGGTGATTTACATCAAAGGTGCAGACCCTCACAAGGCAAGAGAGTTACATCTGATCTATTCAGCTACTCTTATTTAAGATTTTTTTGCTTCTCTTTTTACAGGTGTCTTCTGCCTTTGACCAAATTTTTACTGAAATCTTTCTGGAAAAATCAGACTAATTTGAAATTTCCAATCAACCTTTCACACCAGCTAGCAAAAGCAATCTCCAGACACTGTATCAGTGCTTTATCAGACCCACACAGAGACTGCTCTCTTTTTTATTATTATTTCAGGCTCAGGAATTTCTTGTGTTTGGCAGAATCAGAACTAGAGTGCAGGAGTGCCAAAAGCCCTCATCTGCAACTTCTGTAAAAGTCAGTGGCACCTCTCCCACCAACGTCAGCAGGGACAGAGGCAAGAACACGGAGCACTCCTAAAAATGACTTTCCCTGTTGAAAGACTCATCACAGTCAGTAATGTGGGAAGGGGAGAAGAGGTCTCATATTCAGACATGATGCATCCCTATCAATCTAAACCAGGTCACATCAGGACTCAATCTCACTCCATTTACTCAAATTTTAGTCCTCTAAGGCAACCTGTCAAGTGCCCAAGAAAGTTATAGAGCTGTAACATCATTCCCATAAACGTTTTTTTTTCCTATTTCTTTAAGAATCATACAGTTAAATAACTCTAAACAAACAAGATTATTCTGGTTAACAAAAATACCTCGTTAATCTAGAATTAGGAGTGGACTGGAAGCAGGTGACAATGCAGGACACTAAATCTAAAGGACAGGGTGAACCCCCCCTGGCACTGTAACCCCCTGTGGCCTGAAGTGCAGAGGGCAGCTCTGGGAGGCTGATGTGCAGAGTATTTTGACTCACTGGCAGCACTGCTTGCACCAAGATAATCAGGGGAAAAAAATAAACCAACATGTAGCCCTACAGCTGCTGCTTAATCCCTGTGGCCCACATAAAACATGGCATCCAATCGCCGTGCCAGGAACACCCACCCACCGCCACGGCACGCGGGGCCCGGCAAGAATTCCCAGGATAAATTCAGCCCGGGAGAAGAGCCCAGTTCTGTGCCACCCTATTAGAGCCCTGGCCAACTGGCTCCCAGACCTTGTTAAGCTTTGCATCACAGCTGACTTGGTGGGTGCTTTTATTCAGGCAGCAGCTCATCCTCTGACACGGCCACAAACACACAACGGGAGCACAAACACAACCTTTTCCTCACTCCCCAATTCTGACGATAATTTTCAAGTTACTGCATGGAAAAGTTTGCTTGCTATAGCTGAGGATTAAAAGGGGGTAGTTAATGCTAAAAGATGTGCACCATTTCATTATACACAGGCTGATTATCAGCTGTCTCAGCATCTCAGGACAGAGAAATTAAAAATGCCTTTTTGTCACTTCAGCTCACTCACTGCTTACCCAGTGTTAGGAGAGAAGGTGGAGTCAAAGGTCAGCTTCAGGCCCCGTGCAAGCTGAACAGAAAAGAAATTCACTGGTTGGATTTCTAATTAGAGATTGGCATAAGTGAATTTGCAAACTGCATTTTTGGAGCCAAAGCTTACCTGATCTTCCAGAGTGATCTCAGTACCTAGTGTGTTGTCGGTGTTCCACTTCTCCGTGAACATCAATCCATATTCCACCCATTTGTATTTTGTTTCCAAACTACCACTAACTTTGCTTGTTTCTGAGTTTGCTGAACCTGAGCTTGTAAATTCCTAGAAGAAAAAAAAAAAAGACCACATATGTAAAATATGTATTTGCCACTAATACACTCAGGTAAATACTTATACATCTAGAACATATTAGTCATTATAATTTGTTAAATATTAGTTCAGATAAATACAAAGGAACTTGCAAAGTTATATGTGAAACATGGTAAAGGGAGAGAGTAAGGGATGCATATTTATTTTAAAAAGAAATATACAGTAAGCACAACACTGTTGCAGTGTTTAGGATTTCAATTTGTTTCCAAACTCACCAGTCCATTTTCAGATCTCGTTTTCAAGTCAAGCTTTATTAACCCAAAACCTAGAAGGTGAGTAAAAAAATGTGAGTCATATATATTCTGATTTGAAAAGCATTTCTGATTTATTTCTTTAAAATCCCTTCTAAATCACCTGTGGACTACTGAAGAGTTAAACCAAGGGTACAGTTATCAAACCATGTGTTTTTATGAAGCAGCTTGTACTCACTTCAGATAGCACTTGACTCATAATCCTACTGACCTCAGCAATGTAAGTGGGACCAAATTAGGTAATAATGAATTTATTCATAGTGAGCAGCATTCTGTTCATAATCAAACTTCTGACAGCAATGATCCTACTCATCGATACAAAGGAACAGCCAAAACACAACACACAATTTTCTCTCAAAACAGACAACAGTCCTATGGGGGACAGGAAGAATTTTGTCAAAAGAAAAGTAAGTTACACAGCAAAGGCAATGTGAAGCTGTGATGGAAAACTCCGTGGATTCTAATGGAAATTATTGGAATACTTCAATCAGGTAGACAGCAAGATACCAAACTCATTTTGGCTTTATTTACCATATCCCTTGGTGAAAACATCTCTGGCAGCTTTGCCCAGATCGGCATAAACAGGTGGAACAGCCATTTTCTGGAAGGGAAAAATGAAGAAATCAAAAAAAGGAAATTACAGTGTGCAGAAACTTACTCAATCCGTTTAAGAAACAAGAAATTTTAGCCCGTTTCAGCCACTTTTATTTTGTATCCCCCACTTAGCACTTCAACACAGCCTGAGGGAAGCAGCTCCAGCAAACAGTGTGATTCCAGTTTGCCAGCAGCAGCAACGATTTGCCACTGAGGGTGGGAAACAGGCTGCAGAACAAATATATATTGGAAGAAAAGGAACTGTCCATGCCTTCCCAAAGAGTTAACTGTGGTTCTCTTATCAGTGTAACTGCATGAATGAACAACTTCTGGGTTTTTTTTAAACCCTTTTCTTGGAAACGTTTCTCCTGTTTCTCGTAATGGACCTGTGCATTCTGATGGAAAGCAGTAGGGCCCCAGCTCATTCACTCAGAGAATGTAACAACCAGGAGCATCTCCCATCAGGAGCATCTCTCACCCCCTAATGCAGAACAGCAAATGGGGAACATTTATGGCAGCAAAATCAATAAATGGTCATTCTCCTCCTTCAGTTTTCTTTGACTTTGCTGTCGCTGTTAATGGGTTAAGATGCCTCCTTAGACATTGACCTTTAAGTGTTTTTCTGTGCATCATCTGATTAAAAATGAGAAAAACTGAGCCTGCAGGGAGGTCACACTGTGAAGTCAGACTGGGAGGGCAACCACAACCCCATTTCAGCAGCCAAATGCAGAGTGGAGCTCCCTGCCAAGGCCCAGCCCAGAGGTGGGGACATGGCAGGGGCAGCTTTCTGCACTCTGTTTGGTTTGTTAGGGATGCCCACAGTGCCATGGGGATCCACTTTCCCATCTTCAGCAGGCCCTGACATTCCTAGTTCACTGCTCTCCTGAAGGCATCCCATCTTCTCAGCCAATGGGAAAACTGTTCCACCACATACAGAGGAGCAAACAGGATCCTCAGAGAAACCAACCGACCAAATCTCCTTTTTCACCCAAGCACAGTAATTTCTACTCCCTCATTCGAGCACAGTCATTTCTTTGAGGGAAACAAAAGTCAAGCAATCCGAAATGGTGTACACCTTCTGTCTTCACAGACAGGATTTCCTAATTTTAAAAAGCAAAGGAGATAAATCATACTTAGGCAGCTAATCCTCTCCACACCAGATGCTGCACTAAAATTCCATTTTCCCAAACTTTTTGGCTATGCAGAAGTAATAAGCAGTTTACTACATATGCGTGCTAATACTTAAAAAACTGCCTGCCAGTTCTCACTTCAGATTATTCAATGTTAGCAGAAGACTAGTCCTTTAAACCCCAAACAAAGCCACTAGAACACAGAGGTGCTTTAACAGTCTCCCTGGCTTCAGTCTGGGATGCAGTTCTTGGGAACATCACCCCAGGAAGATCAGAAAGGGACCTGGAGCAGCCACTCAGCGCCTCAAGCACTCCAGGCAACAAGCTGTTGCCTGTTAAAGCAGGATATTGCTATTGCATAAGGAGGAATCCCTATCCTGGAGGGAACAAAACAGATCTGGTGGCTAAATAAAAGCAGTCTTCTCAGAAAATAAATAAAATTGGATATAAGGGCAAATACTATGATGTAGCTTCAGTTGCACAGACTACTTGGGTGCATGGCACCTCCTTCCAGTTATAGTTCAGTAGTAACGTGCAGCCCCAAATACATAAGCAGCTAAAGAGTTAAAATAAATTTTTTTAAAATGTAAGGTAAAAAAAATATTATTCCAAGGCAGTTTTAGCTGCTTATATTGGAACTAAACTTCGGGTTTTTTTGTGAAAACATGAAATTGGGGATCTATTTGTCTATACACAAAACTAGCCTTAAAAAAGAGGGGGGAGGGAGGGGGTGGGGAAAAAAACCCATAGGCACCAAAAAAACCAAAGTAACTACTACCAGATTTTGTTGAGCAATTCCTCTGCTCCTCATATAAGTCACTAGAAGCAGATACAATGCCCTGCTTTGTGATCACAGCCCAAAGTCAGGCAGCACTCAGGAGAGGGTTGGCAGGAGTCAGTAAGGGCTGTATGTCTGCAGGAAATGCTCCTGCCCTGCCAGAGCAGCCCAGCCCCGTGAGAACCCCCTGATGGTAGTGCCATTTAGCATCATCAAAAATTAAAAATGTTACAAATCCCTCCACTTGAAAAGTCAAATAAGCATTGCTTCAAAAGATAATGGACTGCTCTGCCAACTGCACCTTGGAACCTCCCAGATCCAATTTCATCAACAGTCCCTTGGAGTCGCTTAGTAAAATCAAAATATTTTCTTGCTTAAATGAAGGCTGTGTGGTTGGATCTTCTCAGGTATGTTTTTCCCATATCCAAGCCAGTGAAGCCAAGCGTTGTTCCCTGATGCCTGCGTGTCCCTCCTGGACGTGGCCAGGCTGGCTGGGGGGATGAGCTGTGCCAGGCTGCTCCACTGCTGCAGTCTGGGCCCAGAACAGTGGGAGACATGGAGAGCTCCACTTAGACAATTACTATAATTAGGGGACAATGCTGAAAGCCAAATCCCTGCCGCTTGTAAGGCAAACCATGGAACACACACAGAGCAAAGTGTTTAAAGCTGCTGAGTGCAGGGCACACTCCGAGCTCTGTACCTGGTGCTTAACCTTGCTGTTGTCAGCGAGAACAAAACAAAAATAATGACTTCCCTTTGCAGTGGCTAATCAGAAGCCTCTTGTTTAACAGATGGAAAACAAAACTGATTACATCCTGTGCGAGTGCAGGTTGTAAGACAAGCATGCTTAGCAGGGATTCAGACTCTTAAAGGATCAAGGAATGGCCGTGGCCGAGTGCCCTTGCTTTTCACCAGTGCGATCCCCGCACATTAACTCAGATTAGGTTTGGACTGAAATGAATTCATTGCTTTTATCCTTGTCCAACTGTGCAAATAGCTCAGCGTGACGAGGTACCTCGACTCCCCCGCAGAGCAGACCAAGTACACGACCTATAACATGCTCTAAGTAGGAAAATATTTTGATTTTCTTGAGTAAGAAACACCACAGCACAAGTAATGAGTGAAGAAAACCTGAAGTGAGGAGTCAGCTCCAAGTGCTGCTGTAAGCACACCTCCAGATTTATAACAGCCACAGGGAGAAAACCAGGAGCTCCCCTTGGAGCTGCAGGACCCAAGAGCCAGGCCCAGGGAATATTTCATTACAGCAGGCCAAATTTGAATATTTTCCAGTGTCACAGATGGCAAAGTTTTCGCTCTGTGATGCAGTTCTGGGCAATTAAATCAAATTCAGTCCAACAAGCAGCAAACCCCCAGGGCGCCCTTGGCAAACGTAAGGACTGGCTGCAACCAAAGGAAAACTCAGCTCTGCTTGGTAACTCTTGCACATGCCCAAGTTAAAGTTTCCCTGCACAGACTTATCAGCTTTGTGATATTTACATGGGGAAAGGAGTAATCTAAAAATTCAGAATAAGAATAAAATTCATTATAAGAATAAAATTCCCACAAGGACAATGGAAGTCTGTCAGATTCGAGGCTAAGAAAATAAAAAGGTTGCATTTAACCCTACTGCAGCCACATTTTTTCCCAAGAAGTTTGAACTCATGTTCCATTTCTCGATGGTAACAGTAGTTCTGAACATTCCATCTCCCTGTCTCCATGAGCATTATCCCTGGAAAGATGTGAACTGCAGAAAAGACACGTAACAGCTGCTGGGGACAGCTGGGAGGGACTGACAGCATTGGGTTAGAGACCAGGTACAGTCTGTCTGCAGGGGGAAAAATGCTCATGAGGGTCTCTTACCTCAAGATTAAAAATAAAGAATATTAGTCAGTTATGTCCTTCATTAAAGGAAAAATTTGTCCTTGGAATGAAGCAACTTTTAAGCGTCTTCCTGGCCCTGCAGCCTGTGCAGTGTCATTTCCCAACCTGTTGTATCAACAGACCATGAAGGACGGTTCCTTTTGCTCTCAGACAGAACAGGGCCCAGCTCTCCCCATATCCCACAGAGGCTGGAGTCACCAGCTCCACATGGCACCGGTGTCCCTGTCCCACCATCCGCCATCCCAGTCTGCCGGGAGAGCTCAGCACGGGCTCCACAGTTTGGGTTTTATCATCCAGATCCCAAAATCCCTTCAAGTCATGCCCACAGTCTGCTCCAGATCAGGTTCAGCAGCCTCACAGGGCAGAGATTTAAGCACACACTCACCCATAAATGCATGCACAGTCATGCTGAGGTCAAACATCAAGTTGGGCACATTCACGAGGCTTTTGAGAAGCACGTGGTTTGTAAATACTCTGCATGATGAGACTCAATATTGAATAACACTTTTTGCCCCAACTTGCTACTGTGCAAGTATATAATATATTATATTATACATAATATAATCCATGCACCATTATGACTCAAAATTTAAGGCTTGGGAGTCCACAATTTCTTTTGTGCCGACATTATAAAACCATGCAGCCTCCCTGTGACACTCACAGGATCCCAGCCCTCCTGCTGCAGCTTTGCTTTGGAACTTCATGCATGGAGGAGCAGATTTAAAGCTTGGTTTATGCTCCATGTCTGTAGCCCAATAAACACAGGAGCATAAAGGAGATAAAACCCTTAAAAGCAAATGTAAATATTATTATTTAGGCTATACTAATTATGGAATTACAGAAAGAGACAGCCTGCTCTTAATTGTCTGGGTGTAAATTAAGAATTGCAATGTTATATGGCAACCCCTTATTAAACTGTCACATATAAGTATCAATTAAATGAAGCTGGGGATGTTGCAGCCTGTTGTAGCTACTGTAGCTACTGAACTGCAAGGGAAGAACACAGGACCACGTATCCTACATATTAAATTAATTCATGTTAACTGTTTCTGTGAAATGCCTGCAGAGGAGGAGAGGAGCAGTGCTGCTGTCCCAGCTCTGTCCCACCCCGTGCATTCAGGAAGGGACATGTCCCTCACTCACAGCCCTGCTGCAGGAACACCCAGTGCCAGATCAATGGGGGTGACTAATTAAAATGGAATTTTTGTCTTCCAGCACAATGTGACAGCTCACATAGAAGAGGAGCACCCGCCACACGAGTGGTTGGGTTTTTTCCCTACCTGCAGCAGATGCCAAGCTCAGGAGGGCCTGAGCTGTGTGTCCTGCCTGCATCCCAACACTGCCAGGGCTGGGGACCTCCTCCTGCTGCAACAGCAACCAGCAGTGATGTCCCCCACACCTTCACACCCCCAAATTCACCCCAAAATGTGGGCAGGAAGAAGAGGTGCAGGCTGTGGATCAACACAAACCTTTGATGGAGAGTGCTGGGGGAAGGATTATTCCAGAATGTCATTCTAATAGTGCAAAAGCCCATTTTGGAAGGAATTTCAACAAAATTTCATAGGTGAAATGCTGTGAGACAGGTGATTATTCAACCATCCACTGCATCCAACAAAACAAACTGCAACACACCTCTGATCCTCACTAAACCATCTGACAAACAAGCTGGGATCTGTTTCTGCTGGAATCGCTATAAATATTCCCCAGAGACACAACCCTGCCTTCTTGGTCACCAAGATGAGTCAGCCCCGCTTCGTTTTCAGAAAATTTTGTTACTTTTTTTTTTTTTTTTTTTTTTCGCAAATACCCGAAGCCTGGAGGAGCCTTTTCCCCCCCCTCCAGCAAGAGTTGTTCCCAGCCGAGGGCTGTGACGAGGCAGAATGGAAGGCAGCCGCTGCTGCGGCCCCTCCGTGCGGGAGGGGACAACCGAACCCTCGGGATCCTTAAACTGGCATGATGCCCTCCCAGCTGCAGAGCTACAGTCCGGGAATAAAACGGACGGAAAAAAAAAAAAAAAAAATCAGCCCGGGTGCTCTCGGCGCGGGGGTTCGGACGCGTCTGCCAAGCAGCACGGCGGACCCCGCAGGAGGAGGTGGGAGGGATGTCAGATGCGGCCACCGGCGACCTTCGCTCGCCGGGAACGGGAAGGACCATCCCCGCCCTCAGGGAGCGCCGGGCAGGACCCGCGACCCGCACCCCGCGCCCGCTCCGTCCCGCCCGGCCCCGCGGGGCATCCCCGCACCGCCAGGCCCGGCCTTATGTAAGGAACAACCCTCACCGACCCGGAGCTTCCACTCGCTCCGGCTCCCGCACACACGAGCCGGGACACGGGGCCTCTCTCCGCCCGCACCACCCCGAGGAGCGGCCGGGACACCCCCCGCCCTCATAGCCCGGGGCGGCCCTACCTGCCCCCGCCGCGGCCCCGCCGCGCTCCCCGCTCCGCCTCGGCCTCCTCCGGCCCCGCTGCCCCTGCCCGGCGCCTCCCCGGGCTCTGCGGCGGCCGCGGCTGCTGCGTGACGGCGGGCGGGACCCGCGGGGCGGAGCGGTAGAGCCGGGCGGGGCGGCAGCGACGGGGAGCCGGGAACGGGCACGGCCGGGTCCCCGGCCGTGCCCGTTCCCGGCTCCCCGTCGCTGCCGCCCCGCCCGGCGGGGACACCGCACCCCGCCAGGACACCGCATTCTTTCTAATATCCAACCTAAACCTCCCCTGGTACAGCTGAAGACCGAGCCCTCTTGTCTTGCTGATGGTTGCCTGGGAAAAGAGACCAACCCCCAGCTGGCTCCCCCCTCCTGTCAGGGAGTTGCAGAGTGAGGAGGTCTCCCCTGAGCCTCCTCCTCTCCAGGCTGAGCCCCCCCAGCTCCCTCAGCCTCTCCTCACAGCACTTGTGCTCCAGTCCCTTCCCCAACCTCGTTGCTCTCCTCTGGACCTGCTCCATCACCTCAATGTCCTTCCTGAGCTGAGGGCCCAGAACTGGACACAGCACTCCAGGGGTGGCCTCACCAGTGCTGAGTACAAGGGAAGAATCACTTCCTTGGACCTGTTGGCCACACTGTTCCTGATCCAAGCCAGGATCCATTGGCCTTCTTGGCCACCTGGGCACACTCTGGCTCATGTTCAGCTTCTTGTCAATCCACACTCCCAGGTCCCTCTCTGTCTGGCTGCTCTCCAGCCACTCTGTCCCCAGCCTGTATGGTCCCCAACCCCTGCATGGGGTTGTTGTGGCCAAAGTACAGGACCCGGCACTTGGCCTTGTTGAACCTCATCCCGTTGGAATCAGCCCAATCAACTCTAACGCCCCATTTGCTAAAATTCCCATTCCCCATACGCTCGTTGAGGGTTGGTGGGTCCCTTCCAACTCACAGCATTCTGTGATTTTCGGTTCTCTGTGATGAATTTTTACCAAGCTTGCAAACGCGGGTGAGGTATTGCCATGCCATGTTTAGTAAACAACTCTTATAATTCCGTATCATCCTGCTGGATTTAGACGGACTGACAGAGAGAGGAATGCAACTTCCAGAGCAATTCCCGTGTTTTCTCCCCAAGCTTACTACACTGCACCCCAAATCCCACCTAACTCTGCTCCCAGCAAAGCAAGAAGGGTTCTGTTGATTCATTCCTCAAGGTGCCGAGGCAAGAGTGGTGAGAGAGCAGGAGGGGAGGGTTTGAGAGAAGGTCTGTGAGCAGGTGAGGCCGTGTGTGATGGCTGGTCATGTCTAAAGGAGCTGTTGGAGGGACAGGGAGGCAGCAAATTGCCCCTGGTGGGGACTGTCTGCAGGACGTGGAGATGTTCCCATGAATTAGGGAGTTGACATCTTTCCTAACTCCCCCTCCAGACACATGAATCAGCCCTCACAGCTCACAGGGAATTGGGCCTGGGTCCAGAACAAAACTCCCCTGGTGACAAAAGGCCAAGCAGGGACCGCTCTGCTATCAGAGAGGAACAGAGCTGAAGCCAGGCTGCTCTCAGGATGAGATATAAACCCAGAACTGCACTGTTGGAGGCCCCTGGGGAGCTCAGAGCGTCACCCACAAGATAAACAGGAGAATCATCCCAGTCAGGAAATTCCTTCTGGTCTGGATAGTCACCCTTCTGCCCCCACCACCCAGGGGAGATTTGTCTTGGAAAAAGAATCATTGCTAAGAGTTCACATCCCACTCACAGGAACTCTTACTCACTTTTTTTTCCCTTTTTCTACAATAATTCTTTCCCACTCTTTCTCCCTCGCACAGTGAAAATGGGTGGCAAGAGGAAGCAGTTTCCTTGCTTGTGCTCTTGCCTGGCTCGTGCCTTTGCTTTCCCAAGAGCATTTCCCCAAAGGGCACTGCTCCCACAGCCATCACAGGTCTGTACCCCAAGCAGGTGACTGGTGCGTGCCCCAGCACAGCCCAGGAGCAAGGTCAGAGTCATCCTGCTCACACACACTGAGCACACACAGACACACACACAGCACTCGTGAGCTTTGGTCAGGGGTCGAACTCAATAAACCCTGCAAGGGACTTAACGTTGAACTGAAGCGTATTCCATGAAGTGGCTCATGGAATTCAGTGAGATCTCAGGAATTTCTTGGCATTATGACAGGTTGGTAGAGGGGGAAGGGTTGTGTGTAGCCACACATCGACCTTGGAAATGCAGCTGTGGCAGCAAAGGCTGAAGGAATTGTGCCTGATACCAAATCCACGTTATGATAAAGTGCACAGGCTGCCACCAGGGTAGAAACCCACAAGAGGTGTCTTTCAAATTTGGAAAGTTCTCTAACCACAGTCATTTGTTGATCCAGGCACCCCTACAAGCATGGGTTTCGTAAGCAGAGCACAGGGTTGCAATCAGGGGGAACTGTTGGCTCTGGGCAGCCTCTCAGTTCTCCCTCTGGCAGTGGCTGGTGCCTTCTCTCTTTCCCTGCATCCTGAGGACTGTTAGAGCCTGCCCTGGGCTGACTTTCACTCACTGTCCCATGAAAAAATCCTAATCCAGCAGAAACAGCGGACAGATTTCTACCGGGGTGCATTGAACCTCCTCATCCAGGAGTCAGAGCAGCGAGGGAGGTGAGGGGGCTGCTGGTGCCCCTGGCAGGACTCCAGAGGTGAGCAGGGACACAGGACATCCCCCATCACCCCTTTGGCTCAGCCAAAGGGGTACATTTTCTCCCTCACCAGCAATCCTCAACCTGCCCCTGTCAAAGTGCAGCCTCAGCTCTTTGTCTTCAGCGAAGGAAAATCTCCCCACAACGAGTGTGATTTGTAGAGCACTCCCAGCCTTGCTCCCTCCCCTCACATTGTCCTGCTGCTGCCCAAGCTTATCAGTTATATTCTTTTATTACCTGCAGGCATAAAAAACTTCTTTATTGCACGCAGACGTGCAGAAATTGCAGCCTGTTCCCTACAGCTTTTCTTTATCTCAGGAGATTTTCATACCAGGATGGAGCAGTGGCAGGGGCAGGACACGAGATCCATCACAGCCAAACGTTCTGCTGGCACCTGCAGCAGCACTTGAGCCCTCACCATTTTATTGCAAATATCCATTTTGCCCACGTGCTATTTAACCTGCTTTTGACTTTTTTGGTTTTCCTCCTTCTGGGATTTCGCCCCTGCAGTCTCTGCCTGAGCCTTTTCACTTCACCAGCAAGACCACAAAGAAACCAGCCCAGCCCCTGCCCTGCATTAACCCTTCCAGCCCTACAGGCACCCCCAGGGTTCTCGAGGGCTCATTGGGTATCATTGAGATTAATTTTCACAGGCTGCCCCTGCAATAGGAGCTGAGAGCACAGAATCATAGAACTGTGGAATTGTTTAGGTTGGAAAAAATCCTGAATATCATCAAGTCCATCTGTAAACCCAGCACTGCCAAATCCACCACTAAAGCACATCCCCAGGTGCCATGTCTTTTAAATCCCTCCAGGGGTGGATGTTGCAGGTGGGTTAAGAATGGGCAGAGCAAGAAAATATTTAGTATCTGTGCACAGATGATTTTTCATTACTTTCTGGAATGTGCGTCTACCAAAAGATGGCAGCAAATCTCCTCGGATGGAGCTGGGCAACAATGTCATCTGCTCTCCTGGGCTCTATTTTTCAGACAGGCTATGAACTGTAGGTTATCCTGGTGTGTGCCAGATGAACTGGAGGATTTGTTCACAAGGGAGGAAATCTGTGCTTGTGACTTCGGTTTCAATTTTAGAAACTCCTTCAACAGTGTAAGAAATCACCAAAATGCTCTAAATATCAGTTCCCTCTTTTATTTAGGCAGTCTGTGGTTTTTGGTAATGCCACATCTGAATTTATCAGGTTAAAATGGAATAGAAGGGAATCAATAGTAATAGATCTGACTAATGATAATGCCACAAATGGTTTAGATATAGGGTCTGCGTAAATGTTCCTTGCCATCACAAGATTTGGGTCTTGAGCACTCAGAGGAGCTTGTTAAACAGCAATTTGCTGGAAAAATGTGGAACTGCCCCATCCTTGATTACATAAATCTGTGTGTCAGCCAGAGGATTACTTTTAAGCTCAGTCCCTTATCAGTAATGGATACAGCCATGACCTTGGTTCTGATACTGTTTCATACCAAATCAACTGAGAATAAATCAAAGTCAGTAGAGCCACTGCAGGTACCAGTGACAGCAGATGATGGTCCTGGGGCTCCCACCAGCTCTGCCCTGTGCTCTGCTGGCAGGGCACAGCTTCACAAACCAAAACATGAAACAAGTGCTTTGTACAGCAGTTAGTGGTGAAAAGGTGGGAGGCATGAGAGGATCAGCCCTTCTGCATTTCAAAGAGTGCTTCTGATTCAATTCCTCCTAAAATGCAACCAGTAAATACTATTTTCATTAATCACTTTTGTATAGCTAAACTGTGCAAAACTGTCATTTCCTCCCAAAAGAATCTAACTGCCTCAAATGAAGCTGCGTGAAAAAAATTGCAGCTTGTGAATTCAACATGAACAGCTAGGTCTAATTCGACTGCAGTTTCATTCACATCACATAACATGTTTGAACAGCTGAAAAACTCATTAGCCAGACATCCAAGATGTATCTGTTCGGTGGAGTTTGATTTGGCCCTCTTTAATAACAAAAATGGTTTCAGCTTGTTAACTTGCAAGGAATCCATTCAATAATCAGTCAAGAACATGCTGATGGAATGATAAAATAAGCAAGGAAGCCTCACTGCTGGATGAGCAGCAGAACAGGCTCAGCTCAGAGAGGTCACTCATTGTTCCCATTCCCATTTCTCCAGTCCATCCCCCTCCTGGAGTTTCCAGGCACTGCTCAGCTGGTGCCTTAAAATCTAGGTTATATAGATTTTAGAAGAACTCTTTTAGCAGCACTTTAGCTAAGTACCTTTCTTAGGGTTGAGTGTATCCCCATGAGGTAATAGTTAGATATTATAGTTAGATGATACTGTAAGTTTGTGAAACCTGCGGGTGTGCATATGTCATCTTTGTGCATGTAAGATGTCTTATTAAAGAGCTTTCTTAACCTTTCTATACTAACACTGTCCAAAGAATTATTTCTTTGATTTTAGGCAACACAGCTACTTAATCAAGATGTGGCCCCACAGAAGGTTGTATTCTACCCTAGCCAGATAAACCAGCCCAGAGCCTGGCTTCCTCCATCTCAGGCTCAGTGCTTCATAATGCTGACAAAACCACCAGAGCTGGTGCAGCAGGAAAAAGATGTTATTGCTGGAATTCTGGGGATGGATGACGATGGAGGCATTTCTAGGTTTCTCTGCTGTCTGCACCCAGGCACCCTTTATAACACAGTAGGGTGAGCTCTGCCAGGAGAGTAAACCCCAGGCCAAAACACAGAAGAAGGGATTATTTCAGTATTTCTACTGAAGTAGCCCCCAGCAGGCTGGCCAGCTATGGGCATCCCTGCTCAGTGTGACACTGTGCCACACCATCTGCAGTGGGCTTGGGCTTAGCAGGGCTGGGGCACGTGGGGTGTGAGTAGCCTAGAGAGGGCTGTATTGATTTTTAAGAAAGGCAAAAAGCAGCAAACAAAAGGGGAGGGCAATAAAAGCTGAATTCCCCCAGCTTCTTTTGATCTCAGAGAATAACAAAGAGATTGACCTGACATTATTACTCCCCTCACTCACTCCCTTTGGGTTATGTTTTTATTTACCCTGACCAGCCATGATCAAAGCCTCTCCATCGCTGGATATTTTCCTTTTCCCTCTGAACAAAAGTTGCAAAGGCTGCAATGCTTCCCCTCACCCTGACCTGGACCAGTGGTCTGCTTCAAGCAGAGCTGTTTGCTGGAGCACCAGCTCCCGTGGGCTCAGAAACCTCGTCTTCACACTGAGGGAGCAAACGTGCCCCTCCCAGGCAGGGGAGAGGAAGGTGTCACACCCCCTCAGCCTGGGCTGCAGGCTGCCAAAACAGATGGCATGGCTTTTACAACCTGAATTGTTTGGGAAGAGGTGGGAATGTGATATGTCAGGTGAGACTGGCTGGAGTGGGTGTCTCTTGAGGACAGAGCTCATAGTGACAGGGCAAGGGAGAACGGTTTTAAACTAAAAAAGGAGAGATGTAGATTAAACATTAGGAAGAAATTCCTCCCTGTGAGGGTGGGGAGGCCCTGGCACAGGTTGCCCAGAGAAGCTGTGGCTGCCCCTGAATCCCTGGAAGTGTCCAAGGCCAGGTTGGACGGGGCTTGGAGCAACCTGGGCTGGTGGAAGGTGTCCCTGCCCATGGCAGGGGATGGAACAAGATGAGCTTTAAGGTCCCTTCCAACCCAACCCATTGTGTGATTCTATGATATCAGTAACCACAGGGGAGTGGTGAGTGGCACTGAGGCCTCAGGTGTGCCATCATTGCAAGGAGCTGTGCCTGCAGGTACCAAAGGGATCTTAGAATCACAGAACCATTTAAGCTGGAAAAGACCCTTAAGATCATCAAGTCCAACCATTAACGCAGCAATTCCATGAAGTCTTCTTCAGGGAAGAAGAGAAGCAGCTGAAGCCATGCCCTCCTAGCATACATTTTTTCTGCAGATGTTGAAGGATGTGGCAGCCCTCTTCACTTCTCAGAACAAAATCAAACCAAAAGTTTTCAGAAGCCACAGTATTCTCTAAATACGTGATTATCTTGATTTGAAAGCAATGCTAGAGAAGCAGTGAAGATATGATAAGTCAGATAAATAGGTGATAAATACATGCCAAGCAAAATGTTATTTGTAGGCTATTTAAATTCAGGAAGCATTGGTATTAATTTGGCAGATAAGTTTTCCAGATTGTGGTTACAGAGCTGCAAACATGATTATTAGCTATTATACAGTATGACACTTCTTTTGCTTCTCCAGAAAAAGACTGATGAATAGAATTGGAAAAAAACTCTATTCCTTGTGTAAGGGTCAAGCAGTGGAAGCTGCAGTGATGGGCAGGAGGATTCAGGGGAGGAAGAAAAAAAAAAGGAATGGTTCAGATCTATTTAAGTGATTATCTAATAAGGTCATGTTTAGGTTGCCTGACCAAATAATCCTGCAAATACAGATATGTAACATTGTTTGAAAAAACAAAACTGTGAACATCTGTTCATCAGCTGCAGTATTCATTGTGTGCAGTTGAACCAAAGGCATGAGATCAAATCTAAATGTGGTGGGTTATGTTTGTGCTTCTCAGCCATAAATGCAGCTGCACCTTCAGTACCCAATAAAACAGGACATGTAGGTTTAGGCTACAGATCTTAAAAATCCTTCAGGTAAAACTGACTGTATAGAGACCTTCTCTGAGCACTGTGACAACTGAATTATTGGATGTCCTCAATAGGATAGGAAGGGCGTGCACAGGCTGTCTGCTGGAGTATATATTATCTGATATACGGCTTTTCCACTGGAGCTTCCTCTTCCCATGGCAGAAAGGGGCATCTTTGTTCAGGGAAGAACAGCCCATGCAAATCAGCTGCATTTTTCAGTCCTGCAAAGAAGCAAAGGGTCCTTCCCACCTCACTCAGGGTTTAGACCCATCCTTGGTGTTACACAGAAGTAGTCAGAGTTCTCCCCTCCATTCCACAACACGTGAGTTTTCCTCTTCAAAAAACTCAAAATATTAGGACTGGCCAACAACTGACTGGCAAGAATAGGAGGGATGTGATACCAGAAACTGGAGAGGAAGGATGACATGGTCAGGAGCCTGCAAGAGAAAAGACCCTTCACAGCCCTTCAGGCAAGTCCTGGCATCAAATTAAAGATGGGTATCAGATGCACTTGTAATCCTACCCCTGGCAGGAATGGGAGGGCTGCTTAGCACAAGACAAATTGCTGGTTGCAATAGAAGCTGGGGCTGCTCTGGGAAAGAGGGGTTGTTTTTCCTGGAAGATGAAAGAAGATGGCTCAGCTGTGGAGGATGTTCGTGAGGGGACACGGGTCCTGCTGCTGAGAACGTCTGTCACCACATCTGCTCCAGGCTCCTCAGAAAGGGGCTCTTTATGGTCCTTACAATTCACACTTCCCAGCCAAGGATCTCAGGGAAGGTGCTGCCTGGGAGCTCTCCTTTCCAGCCTGCTTTACACTTACAGAAATGGCTAAAAAGAGATTTATTCCTAAAGAAATGTTTTCTACAGCTGGTGACAAGCATTGCTGGCTGCCTTGAGGTCGCCTTGCAGGGAGGGGCAGTGGGTGGTGACTGGAGCCAAAAATCCTGAAAATTTCTGGTTTAGTTTTGTACAAAAATAAAGGCAGGTGCAGGGTGCAAATGCTGCAAAATGATGGTGCAAAAGATTTTACAAATGAAGTCCATGTGGGACAGGTGAGGGCTTCCCTTCCACCTTGGAGGGAAAATCAGGGCAAAACCTCCACCTACCTGGAGGTGAGAGAACGGTTTAGGTGCTTCACTGCACTCAGCTGAGCTCAGGGCAGCCTTTTTGTGGATCCTAAGGGAGTTTGGAGCAGATATTATTTCCTGAGCACAAGCCAAAGCATTACCCAAGGTCTGGCACTTCTGGGAGCAGCCCATCTCCCAGGAATGTCAGCCTGGGAGCTCAGCAGATGTTTGCCTTCCTTGCTGCATCCAGCCTGGATGAAGTGCAGAGAGCAGGACAGTAACAGCAGCTTGCAGAGCATCCTGTAAGGGTGTGGATTTCCTCTTTTGGAAGGAATTCTGCTCAGGGATCTACTCCACCTTAGAGAAGGGAAAGGCAATTTTCCTCTTAGCCTGAGATACATCAGTCACAGCATGGAAATGCAGTTAATTATGAAATAATAAGGTAGAAGTTGACAATAAACCCCAACTCCCTACACACACATCAGTCTCTATTTCACTGATTGTAATTAGTGCTACCATTTTCTATTCTCTTCTGGTCAAAGTGCGTTATTTCTGTCCAAAAGCCTCTTTTTGATCTTTGGTCCCATACTTTGATTGAAAGCTTTAGCAAAGGAAGCTCCTCCACGAGTTCAACACTTGGCACACCAAGCCCTGAACGAGGCACCCAATAAACAGGATAATTCCTTGCAGTGGACGTGACAGAGGTCCCATTAAGCAGCAGATGTTAACACAAGCCCAGGGCTCTTTAGGAGCACGTTTGTCACTGGGTTTCAGCTATTTTAGGCCATAACTTAGAGGTGTGTCACCCCTGCAGTGACAGCAGGGGGACAGACATCCCAGAGAAAGGGCACCAGCTGCTCAGGGCCACGTGGTGGAACAGCCACCACCCTGTCCCCTGCCAGCACAGACCATTAGACCACTGTCATCCTGTATTTTTAGGATTTCATCGTCAACTGGCAGTTATACAAAGATGGAATTCAAATTCATAAAATACGATAACAGCAATTATTTACAGAAAGAATTCATAAAATACAGTAAAAGACCATCTTTAAAAATTTTGGGGTTTTTAATTCATTTTATGATGTTTCTTGGGTTTGTATTTCACTCTCCTGAAGGGTGGCAGAGTAACAGCTCTATCCTGAGCCATCCCTGGGATGCAGAGGGCAGGAACAGGGAGGTGGCAGAGCCCCACTGCGAAACAGGACAGTATTTAACAGGGATATAGGGCAGGTTTGGATGCATTAGATGCATCCTGCTGGCAGAAGCAGCCACAGAAGTATTTTAAAAAAATAGCAGTGAGGGAAGAAACCTCCCTGCCTGGCATATCCTCTGCTAGTCCGACAAGAACAGCTCACATGTGCCATCTAGTGATGTGATATTTCATATATTGGGAGTTCTCTGCACAGGACCAAAACTATTCCGAAATGTTTGAGGGTCCATAGCCACAAGGGTCACAGGCAGCCCTGTCTGACAGCCCCAGGACAGCCCCCTCTGTGCACAGACTTAGGAGTGATATGAACCCGGAGCCAAAAAAAAAAAAAAAATCCAAAGCAAGGCTTGTGTTCAAATCCATAAACTCCTTCATGCACATGTACAGATAATACACCTGGCAAAAGCAGTGTAACTAAATACCTAAGAATAATATCCACTCTATAACTAAATTAACTAATAACTTGGAACTCAATAGAACAGAAGGCACCAATGCTTAAATCTGAAGAAAACCCAAGATCTTAAAAACCATGTTAATTGAAGATGTCCTGGGACCACGATCCCAGTGTGGAGCAGACGGGCAGATCAAAGCCCTGGGCTTGGGTAGGATTTATAAGGGCAAAGTAACAGAGGCAGCAAATGAAGGACAGACATTTACCATGTTAATTACTGGAAGTGGGTTTGAAGGGCACTGACTGAAGGAGGATGTGGGAATAACCATTAAATTAAAAATGGAAATGCCTTGTGCCTATTCACTTAGTGCTGCATTTGTCACTGGGATGGGGAACAAGGTGTGTGGAGTTTCCCACCCAGGCTGGGGAGGAGATGGGCCAGGAGAGGCCTCAGAGCCAAGAGCCTCTGCTGTGCCCACGGGGTCGAGACCCTTCCATGCTGCTTTGGGGAGGGATGGAGAACCACAGCACTCAGTGCTAAGTGCTGGGGAAGAAGCACTTCCCTAAGAGCTTATTAAAAATCAGTGGGGCTCACCACGTGGTCCAGAGGGGCTGACAGCAGAAAAAATGAGATGGAAGGTCAGGGCAGAGAGTGACCACCCAGAAGCACAGGCTCCAAGGGGTGCAAACCCAGCTGCCAGCTCGGGAGGTCTGCTCAGAGCTGACTGCAGGGTGGGCTGGGGGTGTCACTCAGAGCAGGAACACCCCAGGGACAGAGGGACTGACCAGGCTGCAGCCAAGGCTCTGCCAGTCCCAGAAACTCATTAAAGCTGTGACACAAGTATTTGATGTCCAATCTGTCTGAACAAGTTTCCATATCTACCTATAACCTCTCTGTCTGTCATGCTCCCATTTACCCTCCTTGATTGCAGGATATTTTCAACCCTTGTCAAGGCAATTACATCTCACACAGAATTGTAGCCACCTACAGCTCTCAAGAAATACCTTCTTAAAGCGTGAGAGGCAGGGAGAGGAAGGGATCAGTGTTTGCCTTCACTGCAGGCAGTACCCCACTGAAATCTGCTCTCTTCAGCCACCCCAAGGGCTTGGCTCTTGAGACAGTGGC
The DNA here is from genome assembly GCF_003945595.2 of Pipra filicauda. Classification (NCBI taxonomy): domain Eukaryota; kingdom Metazoa; phylum Chordata; class Aves; order Passeriformes; family Pipridae; genus Pipra; species Pipra filicauda. The sequence continues at coordinate 2,144,598 of NW_024105086.1, forward strand.
TCTCAGGGATGTCACCTGACTTTTCTCTTTGCTGCTGCAAGTTCTGCGCCAAGACCTTCCCTGGGATGTGGAAGGCACCCCAAGATCCTTCCCAAATTGTTTAATCCCCTGCTCCTTCAGCAATAAGATGAATGGTTCAGCTCACTTTCAACTCCCAAGAGATTGCCCTTTTCCCTGAAATAACTGCAGATTTTATCTCTCATTTCCCTATACACCTACTCCCATATTTCTTTAAGTTTATCCCTGAAAGCCCTGAGTTTTTCTTGCTCACTTTTCATGGCCTGCAGCTTTTCTTTTAACATTAAGAGCATTGTTTCTGGCAAGACATTAAGGTGCTCATCTAATGCCAACATGAAAGCCATAAATACCCCATTTGCATTCATATTTTTGATAGTCCCTCCATGTCTGCTGTGATGGTGTCTCTCCCTCTCTGGAAAGCCTGCCTGTCTCCAGCCTCTTGGCCCAGGCTGGGATCCCTCATCCAGGCTGAGATCACACCTTTCCTCTTCCATCCCCCTGTGACACGTGTCCACTCAGGGCAGCAAGAGGAATATTTCTTGGCTTGGACTTAACCCTCTGTTTTTCACTTGCAAAAATCTCATCTCCTGGAAGAGATCCTGGAGGGTTTGTCAGGCTGCAAACTCAGAGCCAGTTTCTCTTTCATTTTGTGTGCTCCCATGAAATGGTGCTGCTGGTCCCCAGGGGTGGCTGGTGTTCCTCCAACAGCTGCACTGCAGGTCCCTTCAGCACCACTCTGAGTTAACTGCAAGGTTTTAAACACATTGAATGCATCACAGCCTGGCTCCACATCCACAGGCACCCACCAAGTGGAGTGTTGCTTGAATGCTTTCAGCTGCAGACCATGTCTCTGCACAGGTTTAAATTCAGCAGAGCTGTTGTCTGGTCCCCTTTCCCCCCACTGACCTCAGAGCTGCTGTCCTCTCCCAGGTTTGCACCACCTTGCACGTTCCAGCCTAAGATTTGTCACAGCAGAGACAAAATCTCAGCCTGCCTTTATTGCCAAGCTATAGGAAATACTTTAAAGCAGGCAAACCCAGATCCCCACTGGAGGACGGAATGGGATGAATGGAATGACTCGGAAAACTTGTCATTATCAGCTGACAAGACAAAGGTCTTGTCCCCTTTTAAATCAATTTCAGGACTTCAGCAAGAAGGTTTGAACTTTGAAGTGCAGGAATGGGATTAAGAGAAGCCATGAAAATGAGCAAAGCCCTCAAAAGTTCTGGCCAGCACCACATATCCTGCCAATTAACAGATTCTTATGCAGGGAGGAAGCATCACTCAGCTTTAGCTTTCCCCCATCCCTTGGAGAGATTGGTTGTCACAGCTCTCCCTCAACGCATTCTTAGTAAATAGAGACATGAGTTAAAGAAATTAATTCATTCCCATTTTAGGACCAGTAAGATTTGCACTGCCAGCTGCCCACACTTAATGGGTATCCCTGTAGCTGCTCCAAATTTAACCTCGTAATTCAGACATTAAAAGTTAGAAATTCCTCAAAGAGTAAAATTCCCATTTATCACTTCCAAAGCCACGGATGGCATTTCCCAGGTTGTGAACTCCTCCTTCTCTGAGCCTGCAGAGTGCAGGGGAACAAGGGAGAAGAAAGACTAAATTAACTTTTCTTTTTTTCTTAATTTTGCTGTGGAAAAGGCACTTTCTGAGACCGGTTTTGGAGATGGGTACCAACAGCAACCCTCATGCCCCAGCCTTCCTGGAAGGTCTCCTGTTCACAGGCTCTCTCAGATCACCTGTGGCAGCAGCTTGGCCGTGAACATGTGCCGTGCACAGACATTATTGTCTGAACCCCAAAGTGGGAACAGGTTGTGAACCCAGCACAGATCACACCCGTGGCATTAACATTTGGTTCTTTGAATCCAAGTTTAACCTAGTTTAGGTCTTTCCTTTAGTTCCTGTGACCTAAAGGAGCTCATCTGGAGCAGCTCAGCAGCTCGGGGGTTGTCCTGTTCCTCTCATGCCTTTACCCTTCCTGTCCAGCTCGAAGCCTCAAGCTCTGGGGGAGGCTTTTGAGCTCTGCCACATCTCCACTCTTCACACCTCTGCCCACACAGCAGCCTTTAGCCTGAGACTGTGCCATGAGCACAGCCCTGGCTGAGCCTGAGCAGCTGAAGGGCTGGGCAAGAGCCACACAAAAATTCCCCCAAACCTCCACGAGCTGTACAGGCAGCAGAGCAGAGAAGCCAAGGCGCAGGGCACTGCTCTGCTGGGAGCCTCTCACGCCCAAGTAGGTCACAGGAGACAGAACAGAAGGTTTTCCCCTTGGTGAAAGAAGCATCGTGTGCTCTTTATGTGGGCAAGGAACTGGCAGTGGGGGTGGCTCTTGCAGCCCTGCTGTGCAAAGTCACACTCACGACCTTTTTCGGAAACGGTGTCATATGAAAACAAAGAGGCTCAAACCTTTCACCTTTATGGAAAGGACTTGAGGGTTTTTTGGGGGGGGTTGTTTTTTGTTTTGTTTTTTTTTTAAGTCAGACTAAGAAAAAATAATTCATTTTAATGATGGCTGTTTAGTGGGTTTCCTCATCAAAGGCAGCAGTGTCTGAGCAGAGTTCCCTTAAAAATACCAGGTCTCTCCAGCCCCCAAATAATGTTGCATTGGTGAAGCTCTTCCTCAGGCTCAGCCTGCCAGCCCTACCCACATGAGCTGGGTGGCAGAGGCTTGGTGTGACTAAACTGGATCCAAACCCCTGTTCTGTGACAAAGCAGGCAGGGGCCAGAGGAGGTCAAACAGCAGAGCTGGAGCACTGCCAGCCAGTACCCTTCCCATTGAAGTTGGTTTTTTTGGGGTTTTTTTGTGGGCCAGTCTGATGATCCCACAAGATTTAAAGGCCCTTTTGTTCAGCCTCTCAGAAAAAAATGACTTAGTGGCAGATCTTGCCCAGATCTCCCACAGACTGACAAACATCCTCTAATATCTCTAAAATCAGGGAAATCGGTCATGAAGTCCTACTCCTTCACAGTATTAAAAAGGCAGCAGCAACAGCTTCTCCTTCCAACTCCATGCTGGTCTCAGCTATTAATGCTCTTATGAGCAGGAACAATGATGGGTTGAGCCAGGCTGGGATGGAGAGGGGTTGGGAGGGTGGCCCTGACAGCAGCACATCCCAGGTTGTGAGTACAGCACCATATGGAGGGCTCTCCAAAAGAGGGACACCAACAAGCTCTAACAAGGTGCCCCCATATTGCCCAGCAGCACCACAGTGTTACTTTTTTTTTTCTTTCCTCTAATGAAACCAGAATTAATTCCACATCAACAGCCAGACTACAGGCAGCTATTCTGACACTGGTAAAAACCAACCTCGCAGTTCTTTGAACATTTGCTTGGCATCTTCCTGAAGCACTTGACCTACATCTTCCTCCTACTCTTCCTTTTGCTTCTGTACATTCAAATTAACTACTTAAAGGAGTTATCTGTTTTTCTGTGCTTAGCAGTAACACAAACTCTAATGATGTGGAGAAAAGCCTCGTGGAGCAGTCATGTGGTCAGCCCGTGGCATCTGCCCCACACCTCGTTTGTAAAGCAAATCCCCCTCTCCCTTTAAGCTTGCTCATGGATTGCTGAGGCCCTTTTATAGTGCTCCAGTCAGACTAGAGATCTTAACTGAGACTTAAACAGTACATGGTCTCTGCAGGCTGTAGGAGCTAAGGAGCAGTTTCCATTCGATTCGTTCCAGAAGTATTTAAGCAGAGCTGGACATGCTGCAGTCTTTGCAGAGCGGGGTTGTGTATCAGGCTACAACTGCTTCACCTGACTCAAAACATGTGTGCTAACAGGAAGATGACAAGGGCTCCTTTTTTACCCCCTCAAAGTCTGTATGTTACATCAGTCAGAGTACTCCTGGCTATGGCTACGTGGGCTTGAACCAAAACCAGAGCTCCCAAATCCAGCACTGCCAGGGTCTGTGTGCAGCGCTCAGCACACGTTCACAGCTCAGCCATGGTCACTGCACCCCCTGCTTCCTGCATGGGAAAGGTGTAGGTCCTGTTGGCTTTTTCTGATGCATCATGGGCTTCCTAACACGTGTAGAGAGCTCCCAGCTCACAGGATGGCTTCTGGTAAGACATGTGCTTTATTCCTACCAGCAGGGCACTTCCGAGGCCTGAGTGGTTCACTTCAGTGTGTGTGACAGTGACAGAGCGAAGGCCAACCACCACTACAGAGGGACTTGATCTTTGCAGCTTCATCACAGGCAGAAGAATCACGTTTCATCCTGTCTCTGCCCTGGACACAGCCTGGCTCTGTAGTTCATATCCAAGAGTGGCCCCAAGCACCAGCCTCACCACCACCTCCTGGGCTGCCCCTTTGCCCCTCTATCCCAAACGTGCCCATGACAGCCAGGGAGGAGCAGGGCTGTGCAGCTCCCAGTGATGGATGTGGGCACAGGATTCCCACTCCAGCAGCAGCATCACGGGGCACTGTCCATGGGATCTCCTGCCACTGCACATCAGGAAAATACACAACTGCACCATGGCAAGACCTGCTTCCCACGTGCTCTGGGCAGCCAGGAGCCTGCTGGTGCTCACACTGGGGCCTGTCCAGTGCTGGTTTCTCCGTTACAAACAACCAGTTGGCACTAATGGGGTGTGTGGCCTTAAACAGCCTTTAAGTGTTCTAGGAGCATTTGGGCTAATTAGCAAAATCCACATCAGAAAGTGCAAGTTCCTGCTATTCCTCCAGTTTCATTATGAATACAAGATCAAGAGGTTAAGGACCAGTCTTTCAAAGGTGACCAACACCTAAACACCTTGGCAGCCTGGCCCCAAGCAGTTTGCATGGGGCTGTGCAGCACCAGACCCAGAGCCAACATCCCCTTGGAAAGACATTTGCTGCAAATTCTGGGTTTGTTCTTGTAGACACAAACCTTCCATGCCTTCAGTGGCAGCCCAATTTGCTGATACACAGAGAAGTGACCTTAGCAGGTGCCAGAACAGGGTCACAGAGCCTAAGAAAATCAGATTTGATCTTCTGAATACACCTGAGGAGTCCAACCCATTTCCACTGCTCAGTCTGATTCGAAGCTCAGCCAGGGCTGGGGGACGGGATTTAGAAAAAGACAGGTATGATCTTTTTAGTTATTTCTCCCAAGCTACTTCCACGAGATGGAAACACAGGATACCACAAAAGCCATTAAGAGCCCTTACGTACGGCGGGAGAGCTGTTCCCATGAGAAGATCGTAGGTGTGCACATTGCTCGGCCCAGACACGTCTTCTGGGTCAAGCAGTGGATGTCATTCCCTGTCCAGTAAAGGTTTCCCATATTCCCACTGGCCTTCAGCTCTGTGCATGACAATTCTTGCCTATGCCACCAACTGACCCCCTCTGGAGAACAGGTAAATCTTTGTCCCCAGCACAGAGTGACGCTGTTGGACCCTCCTCCTGTGCACAGAAGGGGCAGAGGGGAATTTGTGCAGTTCTTTTTGCAGACAGAAGCAGGAGGCTGGAGTTAGCCAAGCAGGCACTTTGCTATGCCAAGAACATTTTCATGTGAAAATGTTTCATGGTCATGTTAGTTTGAACTCCAAGCACAGTGCAAGGGATGTGTTGTGCCAGGGTGGTGATGATCTCCTTGCCAGGTTAATTGTTATTCAGGGTCTTGGAGAGAAGAGCAAAGCTACTCACTATTTCCCAAAGGAAAATATAAAAGTGCCCTTTAATTTTGCTGTTTCAATTTTCTTTTTTTCCAAGAGAGATGCACTTGGAAATACAGACTCCTCGGAGTTCTCTTTATACTTTGCAATTTGCCCTTTTGTGAAAGGATTTTGGATCTGTTACACAACAAAACAGATCAATCAGCTTCCTTGGCCATCTCGATCACCTCCAGAGCATGGGAGCTTCCATGGCCACTGGCACAGAATCAGCACCCCTTGTAGGTTCTTCCAGAGATCCTGACACTTGTGGGATTACATGTTCAGTGGCCACACAGCCAGTTTGATCCTCTTTTGATCAGTTTGATGTGCTTCTTAAAGCTTGTAAGTGCAGCTGAATGCTGGATAAAGTACATGAGTGGACATTGTTGTCCTTTTAAGTCATTTTTCTTATGGAAGATTCTTTCACAGGTATCCTTAAAAATGACATTTAGGTAATTCTCAGTAAGACCTCTATAAATCCCCTGATTACTTGCTCCTGGCTGACTTTCTCACTACCAATAATTATCGTGGTTTGCCTGTCTCCCAGCAGAACCTTTCTTACTTTCCTAATTAAAATTCCTTTGTGGGCATCATCTAAGAACTCGTAATCCAAAAAAACTCGAGCCATTGCACAAACCAGATCCAGCTCATACCTAATGTAAGCCCATTGCAGTGGAGTCAACAGTTACACCCAAAACCAAAGAACCAAAGCCTGTGAAGAGCTCCTGGGCTCCTCCAGCCTGCCTTTCTCCCACTGGGATTGCTCTCCACCAAACCTTCCCGAGGTTTATAGCGAGGTAGTTTTCAAGGGAGTAACCTGGGCTTTAAAGATCTCATTTTTGAGGGCACATCCTGATGCTTCACCTGCATTTTGCTTCTCCCCAGCCTTAAGTGCCACTCCACACACCGAACGAGTGAATGGTGGCATCTCCAACACTGAGTCCCACAGGAATCACAAGCCAGGACCACCTCAAGCATCTCTAGGCTAAGCTTGCCATGTTTTGCTGGTTTAACCTTTGTTCTCCAACACCCCAAGTATTTTTGCCCTTCTCACAAGTCTTAATTAGCTAAGGAAAAGCTCCAAACCCCAGTGATGCCCAAACCTGAGCACAGCCACTGAGGAGCATCATGTGGTGGTGGGTAATACCATGAAAATGCCCATTTGTCTGGATACCCGAGATTCATTCCAAAATCATGCCTAACATGGAAGCTAACACACCACCCCAATGCCAATTAATAGCTTCAAAGGCAGCAGCACAGACTAATGCTGTAGACAGATAATATCAGACATCCCTATATTAAAGCAAACACAAATTATTTAATTTCGTTTCAGATTCCCCTGGAAAATTCTGGCTCTCCCATTTCTTGTGCCAGTCCCCCCCTGTGTCATGGGAATGGCATCAGCTGTGTTCACACATCCTCGTTCCATCCCAGATGCCATTGCTGCCCATTTGGGAACCTGGGCTGGTGGCACCACACCTTGGCCAACAGTCAAGGCCATCCCTGCAACATAATCTAACAACAGTTCCTGCCTTTATTAAGGTGAAAATAACACTCTTGGGGTAAAGTTAATGATTAACTTCAGATATTAAAAACCCCAAACCAGTCTCTCACCCAAGTTACAATGGGGTTCTCGTCTGATTTTGGATTAATAAAATGAGCATCAAAGAAGTTTAAAGTGATCTGGGCTGTGCAGTAAAGTTGCAAGGTATCTTCTGGTTCAATCCATTTTTTAACAAGGCATTTTATTTTTCAGTTTAGGAGCGTTTTAGTAGCTCTCAGAGAGTTTTAACTAGCTTGTTTCGTGGAATAACATGTTGCAACATATGCTGGTTGCCTGGTGGATGACGGGCAGTCTGTACTGACTAATCCATGTGGGTCCTGTTGGAGAAACCACTCAGGTCAGTGGGAATTGTCCAAACTGAAACCAGCTGTTTGTGCCAGCTTTTATATGGGCCTGGCCCATTTCAAGATTTAACTCGCGTTTGCTCTCCCTGCTCTCAAAAGATCCCGTCTTCCCAACTCCTTGTGTTTCTAGATCTTTCTGTTCTGTGAACAAAACATCCAGGGAGCCTCTCCCAGCCCTGTTCCAGCCAGTGTGCCATGAGGAGCTACACAGAGTGATGAGGGTCAGTGCTGGAGTCCCACATGAGGTCCTGCACCATAGAGATTGTGTGGAAACGTATAGTGCAGTTAAAAGAGAATATCTGCATAATGCATATTTACCTTTAATTGCCAAGAGTAAATTCCAGGAATGCTTTTAGGTGCCTTTTCCAAGGTTTCTGGCTTGAGTTCTTTACAAAGTATCTGTAGGCCTTTCAACACAATCTTGTGCATCTGGTTTCATTCATTAAAGAGTTTGTTTCCTCATATGATAAAAACAAATCTGGCAGTTGACGTATCTGTGCAGAGCAAGAGCAGTGCCAAGGCTATTGCAGTTTGAGGCTGGATCTAGACCTCACAAAGTACTCCACAAGCTTTTCTCCTCCTTCTCAGCTAAGAATTCATTGCAGCAGCCATAGCAGTGCCTCCAGGATGCAAAATCTGAGAGGAAAGTGCAAATTCATGGGAAACTCCAGTGGGATGCAGGCAGCGGGGTGATAACTCCATAAACTCATGGATCAGCTATTCAGCTCCTCAAAGCCAAAACACTGAAAGCCTCATGCCATGGGGATGAAAACAGAGCTATAAAAACATTACAAGGCTGTATATAAAGTGCTGCAAAAACACGGAGTTGTGTTTGTATTGTCTCCTGATGCATCCTGTAGAATTCTGGGGGATTGAATGAGCCTTACTCATGCAATGGTTGTAACACCAGCAGAATCTTTGTGCCTGTATTAAACTCTACAATTCCCTCCAACACTTGGATGCCAGAGGGGCTCCTGGAGGTTGCAGTGTTTGTTAGGAGTGGCTAAAGTCTCTGTCTTTAGCTATAGGGGCTCACTTGGAATGAACCTCACCACTGGACAGTCAACACAAGGGCTGCATTTCACTTAAATACCCCTTAAACTGTGTGTGGGGGAAAGGGTATTTATTGTGACTTTGGCAAAACAGCAAATTTCACTCTGACAGCAGTAAAACCAACAGCTAAAGGCATGTACAACACATCACCTAGACCAGCCCATGGGAGAACTGAATTGGTATTTCCGTCACTAACCTGATGTCTTCCCATCAGTTTCACAGCCATTTGCACTGGTTTTGTCCAAATATTTTGGTTAGAGGTTTTAGCAGACCCTCAAGGAATTACTCAGCCTTATCCCTTGGACTCATTCTAGAAAGGGTGGGTAAGGGGAGTATTTCCATTATGGGGACCTTGCTCCATTAAGACCCCACAAAATGCCAAACCTAAGTGTAAAAGCCACCACTGGGAATAGTCACCAAGACAACAAATCGTGATCCTATATTTCAGGAGAAGAGCAAAATGCACACTTTGCAGCTCATCAAGTTGAACTTCATAGCAGACACTGAAACGTAGAAATACCTGCTCCTGAAGAGGGAGCAGAAGCACATTGTGCAACACATCCACCCAGTGGGAAACAACGTGGATTTACAGTCCAGAGACACCCATAAATTGCTCAGAAATAAATCACTCCCAGAATTGATTTAGTGGCCAGTGTGGAATAAGGAACACCCCACAAATAAGTGTTAGGACCTGAGTTAGGCTCTTGCCTGTGCCCCCTCCTAGAGATGGAGGAGAGAGCACGTTGTGGATCTGCTGGCCAGGGCAGCATCACCACAGCACAGGGCATGCTGGACCACTTCCCTGGAGCAAGAACAACCAGAGGAGACAGCTGCCCATTTCCAGACAGGCTGAGGTGTCAGCACAGACATGCCCCAGCCCTGCAGGGCCGTGCCCAGTCTTGCAGCAGCCCGGGTGGTGATCCTGCCCAGGACTGCAGCCCACTGCCTGTCCTCCCTCCTCTCCTTTTTAATTTCCCAGTAAATTGCTGGGAAGTCTTTAAAATAGATCAAGTCCATGCAGATTATTTTTAAACAAACATTTGGCAAAAAGCGGGACTGCAGCTTAATTGATGGGCCAGGATTTGGTCAGTATGAAACCCTATCTCCAAGTGTTGGGAGAAAAAAAGAGTTGTTTTTTTTCCCCTTCATTTCACAAGCACTGTGGCAAGAAAGCTTTCTAAAATCATAGAGTAGTTTGGTTTGGAAGAGACCTTTGAATATTTTCTAGTCCAACTCCCCCTGCCATAGGCAGGGCTACCTTGCAGGTTACTCTAAGCCCCATCCAACCTGGCCTTGTGGGTGCCCCATCCTTCCAGGGTTGCCTTCTCTTGGCAACCTGTGCCAGGGCCTCCCCACCCTCACAGGGAACAATTTCTTCCCAACATCCCATCTAACCCTGCCTCTGGCAGTGGGAAGCCATTCCCCCTTGTCCTGTCACTCCAGGCCCTTGTCCAAAGTCCCTCTCCAGCTCTCCTGGAGCTCTGCCAGTCCCAAAAAGCAGCCCCTTATAACTCTCAGCTGCCAGCTGAAAGCATGTCACGGCAAAACACATCTCTTAACACATCTTTTGACAGAAGGGTTTGTTACATGAACTCCAAAGCACATGAAAATGTTTTGCCTCCACAGATCTCAGCAGGAGTTGCCTTATTTTTGTTTCCACATCATAAAATTCTGCCAATTATTTTTAAACCGAAAATGAGCCCAATTAGGAGAATGAGAAAGGAGGAACCCGAAGACTGACACACTTGGGTTTGACCCACGCTGTCAGAACTTGCATTTAATGGTTGAGGTCCATGACCCATCTGTGCAAGTCCTGACCGAGCCCTTCGTGCTCCAGCTCTCCAGGAGATGTACCCTGGCTCTGTGGCAATAAGATCTCAACTGAAACCAAGCCAAAGCCCCTAACTTCCTTTCACAAGAGATATAAAACCAGATTCTGCAGAACACCTGTGTAAGATATTATACCCCCCCCTTCACTTTGCTGTTCTCGTGGGGCACAAAGGCGGAATTTAAGTCTTTGTTTCTTTATATATGGATTTAAGACACACCAGTGAGAAGAATCACAAGCTCAGAAGCAAGTATCAGAGCAGGGGTTCAGTTCCTCTTTCAGATAAAGTCAGCAGAAGAGGTAAGTGGATTTTTCCCTATGCACTGGGTGTAAAGGGTGGCTGAGGAGAGAGATCAAAGCCTGACACATTATACAGAGGCATTAGCTGAAGGTTTACCAGACCTGTCATGAGATGCAAACCCAAGTTCCTGTGGTCACTGAAGACCTTATAACCTCTCACAGCAGCTGACCACAGCATCCTGGTCAAATACCAATCAGTTAATTACATTTTGGCTTGAAGTATCCACTGCTGTGGATCCAACCAAGGGAACCTCTCCTGCCGGGTCCAGAGAGCCCCACCAGCCCTCTCTGCACTTGGCTTTCAGGGAGGAACAGTGCAAGCTGTTGGACTTCAGCTGATTAGCAGCTATTTAGGTATTTAAAGCAACCTGTAGGTAGATTTGGACCCCACAGGAACAAAGCTGCAATGGAGGATGAACATTCCCCTTCTGTGCCACTATACCCACAGGGCTGGGGATCATTCCTGTGGATAAACTGACCTCCATTTACTGCTTTTAAATCAGGACTGAGCTCACCAAATATTTTGATTGGCAATACCCCAGAAGCAGGTTTCCTGAATACAGTCACTTTCTCTTTTTTAAAGTGTGTTAATAAAGGGAAAATGAACTGCAAGTTCTTCCTTCGAAGCTGAGATTTCGAGGTGAATAAATATGAACGTGCTATCAGTGCTGTTAAGACACACATTCCTCCCAAATATTATGGCTGCATAATAAGAAAGGCCATTTTCAGGGTCCCTGCACCCTGCCCAAGCACAGGTCTTGTCCCCTCCCCAGATGGACACACAGCACCTTTCCCAGGGGACAGGAGGTGACAGTCAACAGCTTTCCCACTGATTTCCACCAGGCTGTACTTCCACCTCACACGGTGCAAAGCCTCAGCATTAACACCACAACAGAAAGTCAGTTGACACCCAAACTTTTCCTATATTTGTACATATCCCACACTGGCTGAAGAGAAATTCATGCATATCCTGGGAAGAACTAGCATTTAGTGTTTTAGGCCATCCTTAAGACAAACTCCCAGCAGCTTATCCAACCCTGGCCCCAGGGAGACACCAGTAACACTATGAAAGGTCTTCATAGAATCATTTACCCTCCTCACTAACAATTTTATTAATTTCCTTCCCCCCATTAAAAATATGCTCATGCCAGAAATGTACAGCTGCTCCATAGAAAGATGTGTGCTACTATGTTCCCCTTTAATAAAAAAAATAAATAAAGCACAGGTTCCAGCTCTTGGCCCTATAAATCATATATACAATATAGATTAAATTCCTAATAGCTCAGGTCTTATAGCTTCACTCATTTTTTGACCAGAACTCACACAATTCTTACAGTAGTTTGTATCAAGTGATCATAGAAGGAGCTGGGAGGTGTTTCTAAGGAAAGTATTTGCTGCTTCACTGTGCTTCATTAGCTCCAAGCCCCAGCCAGGAGTAAGAACAAATTTTAAAAAAAAGACTGAAGAAAAAAAAATACAAAAGAACCCCACCAGTTAGCTTAATTGGTTTAAAAGCAGTCATTTTCATTTTCTGTTCTTTGTGAGGGTTATGCTCCTGTGTTTTCAGATGTGGTTACCTTCATTTTTCTTAGCCCAGCTCCCTGTTTGCTCTCCCCTGCTCACAGGGCACTTGTGAACTGGAGAGGCAGAGGGATAGGGAAAGATAAATTAAATCCTTTCAATTTAAAAATAAGAAACTGGAAAACCACATGAAGTCTAGCTCAGTGCCATGGGTGAGGCAGGAGCAGTGGCAGTATCTGAGGCTGCAGGGCTGTTCTAAGCTGAGCTGGGGCAGCACACGGGCCCCTCCATGGCAGGATGAGGCTCTTCCCATGGTGACCCAACCACATCACCTTTGCCTGCCTAAAGCCAAGAGCTTTGTCCTCCAGCTGCACAGGTGCTGGGAGCAGGAAAAGCTACAGAGTGAGGCCCAAGTGCCACCCAGTTTCCTGAAGGTCTCTCCTACACCAAGCTACGCACCCAAGGGTGCATGTCCAGGGCTGCTGCAGAGCAGGGGTGGCTGGGGGTCTGCTGAGGCTGCCAGCTAAACCAGACTATGTTAAAGAGACCAGTTTTGCCTTTTTCCTCACTGCTTTTATGACTCCTTCCTCTCTTAAGCGAGGAAGAGAGTGCTTTGCAAGCAGCTCAGCTCCACGGGGCTTTACACCATGTCCATGGGAGAGGCAGAGCCAGGTGGATCCACCAGCTCAGGCTTTGCTTTCACGACACAGCTGATGGGTGGATTCCTTGCTGATGCAAATGCTGTGGGCCACCAGTGACTTGCAACCAAGAAAAACTCAAACCAAAGCTGCACAGGGGGAAGAAATGCCCGAATATGTAAAGTGAACGGGTCTATAGTGCTGAAAATCATTTCTGAGACACCCACGATGCCAGACAGAGTGCCACAACCCTCCTCCTGCCCAGTGTGCCTTCTCAGCCTCAGCAAGGGGAAATTTCTGCTGTTATTAATAGGTCCATGGCTTGCTTTTCTGCACGGAAACAACCCCTGTAAAACCAAGGCACCTGTAAAATCAAGTGGTGTCACTGTCCAGCTCTTGCAGGGGAGCAGCTGTGAACACATCACCCACCCGTGGGACACCACAGAAACCCACTGAGGGCTTCAAGGACACAGCACAGGGGGGAAATCCAGGACAAACACTCAGTATTGCTCATCTCAAATTTTTTAACACTAGGCAGAAAAATGAGAGCTGAGCTTTGATCCTGACAAGTGACTGTTTCACACTGGAGGGGATGGCACAGAGAACTGAGCAGCAAGTGGGGGGTTTCTTCACTCCACATTTCCTTTATAAACCAAATCAAAACACTAAATAACATAATCACGGCTCTATGATTAATGCACACACCCCCACACCCATCCACTGTTACTGCCAGTGATTATTTTATCTAGTCACAACTCACAACATTCCCATTGAGCGTTCAAGAGCACAAAACTCTCCCCCGAGCTTTTCCTCCCTCACTTGAACACCTTTAAACACAACCCTCCAGTCTTCCAGAGCCACCTTACCATGGAAATCCTCCACGTTCAACCAGGCTGAGCTGCTCCTCGACAGGAGCAGAGGGAAAATCTGCCGCATAAAGCTGCCATCCCACCTGAAGGCTTTTTAACTTGCAAATTGGTGTAGCCACAATGATAAGGGGGTGAAATGAGTGACCAGAGGGCAAACCCCGCGGGAGGATAACGCGGCAGCTGCCCCTGCAAACCGAGAGTGAGGTGCCACTAGATGGTGACAGTGCTCACAGAAATTCAGGCACCCAGGAGAGAACCCACCTCCAGCACCAGGGCACCGTGAACACGAGCTGGAAATAAATGGTTAGTGCTTCTTGTTTGTAAGGAATGAGGATTTATGCCATCAGTGCCATCGTCAAGAGAACCAGGAGGTGTTGGTCTAGTGATAAATAGAAAAGTGAGTGAATTCACCTGTTTGGTGTAAGTGTGAAATGAGCTTTTTCTACATCATCATCATCATCACAAGTAGATAAACTCTTTATGCCTGCTCCCCTGCACCTCCAGCACTCTCAGGCTGGGATTTAGTGTAATCTGGACTGAGGGGTTCACCCATCATTCCCAAATGGAGCTGATCATCTTCCATGGGGTGACTTCAGTTGCTTTGCCCCTTGTCCCAGCACAGGAGGAGCCTGTGCTGGTGACCTGCCTGGACACTGCCCTTGTGCTGCTTTTCCAACACTTTTCTGTTCCAACTTCTTACTTTACAGCACATTCAAAGTAACACCTCTAACAGCGTTTTTCCAGCCCACTAAATAATTTTGGATTCAGTAAAAATGGGTGGTTGCAGATAATCCATAAAATCTATAAGAACTGGTAAGCAGGAATTCGATTGTACCTTGGTTTGTTTCCTGTGCAAACACTCGTGTAAGGGATGTTTTATACCTGCAAAAGGCTCCTCCATCACTTTCCTGAAGTCAGAGTTGTGTGAAAACAAACTATTTCGTCTGCAGGTGTGACACATCATAAAATACTGGATTTGTCTTTCATTTTTTGTTAATCCTCTAAATGATGCACTCACGGAAACTTAAGCTTTTCAATAAATGGGTGGCAGAGGAGAAACATTTTCCTGGCACTTAATTATCTTTGTCATCTCTGATGAAACGAAATCAAGAGCTCATTTACAGTTGGCTGGTTATCTTGTTACTGTAGCACTCCCATCCAAAACACAGCTAAAACATGAGAGGGGGCCCAACTTGAAAAAACCCTACAATACCCAGATTCTTAGAAAATCCATGTGCATGTTGTGACCTGCTGTTTATTAGACTTGTGCTGAGCAGCACTGAGCAAAGCTAAAGTGATCCCCCAGCAGACAACAAATCCACTATTTTTTCTTCTGTTAAATAAATCCACAGCCTGATGGGAAGAGGGGGATGTCTGGAAAGGACGGAGGTCTCACAGAAACAGAGATGAGATTTGCAAAAGTACAGGAAAAAATAATGTTTTTTCACATATGGAAAGATAAAAAAACCCTGTGGGTAATTCTGAAAAATGAGGGTTATTGACATGTAATTTATATCTGACTTTGGGCTTCGTTTAGCTCTTTGTTAACCCAGGAAACATGTTGCCCTTCTCTGGACAACCTCAGTGTTGAACTTGATGATCTTAAAGGTCTTTTCCAACCTTAACAATCCTGTGATTCTACAAGTGACTTTCTTGTAAGTCAGGGGCCCAACTACCCAAAGAAAAAGCATTTACAAAACTGCAATTTAAGTGTCTAGAAAGGAAAAGAGATCTTCTCTGACTTGGCAAACAGCTGGTAAGTGTGTCTGCAGAGCATCTGCACCATCCCTTCATGAGTGATGCTCAAACACCATCACCCAGCCTTGACTGTGTTTTGTCAAGCCAAGTTCTCACATGGGAACATGCACACACATATATCACAGCACAAACTGAGATATTCCCATTGCAAATCCCCTTTGCTTAATGATAGGACCAATTTTACTCATTTATAAACAAAGCCTCCTCTCTTTATTCAAAAATCACTCATTTCTAAATGGAAAAAAAAAAAAAGGCTAGTGAATTTTTAAAATCAGGTTTCAATTTTACAGTGAATGTGAACTACCCAGTTCTGTCTGTTTTCACTTTTATTAGACATGGCATTAATTTGCACAGCCCTTCTCTTACCCAGGCCAGTAAGTGACTGGAAAATCAAGGTCTCACCTCTTCCAAGGCCATATCACCCCTGAGAGCAGACACTGCCAATACCCCAGTTCAGCACTGGGTTCCCTCCCTGGGAACAGCCACCAAGGGTCCCCTCAGTGGACACAGGTGGGTCCCTGTGAAGGGGTAGAGGGTGCTCCAGGGGAGTCCCTGAGAATGGAGAGTGTCCTCAGCTGCCAACAGTTCCTCTGGTGGAACACAGACCTGTCTGTGATGGGATGGCTACGGAAAAAATGCTGTGCTAGAAGGTGCAAATAAAAAGTATTCCTTTTCAAAGCAATGCTCTGGTTTTTTCTCAGCTGTTTTTTGTGAAAACCAGAGATCAAAAGTTCAGTCATGTGTGGAGCCACCTTGGAAACAAAGGCAGCAAAGAAATTCAGACAGAAAAGCAAATTGCCTTCTGTTCCCATCATGGGGCCTTGCTGGGGGAGGTGGGGGGTTCCCAGCTATAATATTTATTTTGTGTTCCCCAGTTGGTACCAGCCATGGTGGCATGGGCTGGGACCTGAGAGCCAGTGTGATCCCAAACCATGGGATTCTCCAAATCACCCCTGACTCCTGCTGTGCTACCTCTGCAGCTCATGGACCTCGACAAATCACCTGATTGCTGGAGGTGACACCCCAGCTTGTCCTCTGTCACAGCAAACATTGCAGTGGCTCTAAAACCTGATGGGAAAATACCATTGGTACTAATTTACAGGTGGGTAATCAGTGCTGGGGGCTGAGGCTGCACCACCCTCCTTGGGGAAGTCGGGGTGGGAAGGAGCTGGTGTCCCCAGGGGGGCAGCCAAGCCTGGGGCCAAGCAAACACCTCATGAAGGCAACCAGGGGCTTGGGGAAAATACCTGCAGTCTTGCAAGATTAAAGGCAGGGTGTCAGTCAGAGCAAGCAGGTGCTCTGAGCATCTGCAGCCCCCGGCCTGGTGCCCCGGGCTCCCCCAGCCCCAGAGCCCACGGGGTCGGGGCTGTGCAGCCCATAACAACTGAGGTGCTTGAAAACAAACTGCCTGTGGTTAGTTGGATGGAAAATATGCAAGAATGTTCCCTTCCCCTGTGCACACTCGCCCTGAGCCCGTTCCACAGCCAGGGCTGAGCTGCTCCCACGGCGCCTGGTCCCCGCGCTCCCCATCACCCGCCCGTGAACAAAGATTGTGTGGCTTTTATTCCAACTATCAATCCACGTTGCCTACGTCATGGCACACTCCAAACCTCGCTGCAGGACCACCTGGGTGCTGAGCAGCCGTAGGAGAAGCCTCGTTCCCACACCAGTGAGTGCAAACACATCTCTGTTTTGGAGAAAATGCTTTCCGTGGCAGCCCAGGCTCACCCGCCACAGCGAGAGGGCTTCAATACTACAACCAGTGGCACCACGATGACAATACTTTTCCAGGCTTATGAAAACCAAAAATCATTTAAATATTGCATCATATAAACAACCTGATTCTCAAGCGTGGGCTCATTTATTCCATCCCAAACCAGATGCTCAGAGGAAGATGACAAAGCGAAGGAAAGAGACCACCAAACAAATGTTTTCTACAGGCAGAGAGTTTATCTAACATTCACTGAAATAATCTGCTGTATCCCAGCACTGAATGCTGCAAACTGTCAATGATTTCCATGTTTCTCCGACTTTCTGGCATGCATATGGAAGTATGTTGCTATAAAACATAATCAAGAATTTCAGACTAATTAAAGGGATTTTATCTGGTTAAAATCATATCTTTTCTTTTTTTGTTGTTAACAGACATCTCCTTGCCGTGTGTTCCAAACAGCATCTTAGATTATTAAAGTTTTACAAAGCTAATTTACATCACGCTGTTTGTTGTCTTCTGTGTATTTTTGCATGTCTCCCTGTACAGTCTAGTCAGCCCTACCTTTCTTCCCCAGCACTAGAAAGTGCAAATCAATGGCGTTTTCAGACTCTCTCGCCCCAAAGCAGGAGACAGGACGGATCAGTGGTTAGGGCACTAGACAGAAGCACAACTCCCTGCTGCCAACATCCCGTGGGATCCCGGGCAAGGCGCTCACCCGGCTCTTTGTCTCTCTCCCCCATCTGTAAAACACACCATTTTCCCAACTCACAGGGCTGTCCCAAAGCGCACAGCGTTTCATTTGAGGGAGGTAATGAGGTGCAGACGTAGCTCGTGGCCACCTCTGTGCCTGCCACCGCTGTTTATCAAAAAGAAAAAAAAAAAAAGCTACAAAAGGACTGATGGGAGCTGCCTACTGTAATTGCAGGCAGGAATGAAGCTGTAGGTGAAATACATGACTTTGAAGAAAGGAGATACATGAAAGTGTGCAAGGGCGCTTCAGTCCCTGGGGTGGAATGTAAATACAACTTTCCCGGCAAACACCCTGCTCCAAAATTGGAGGAACTTTATTCAGGCATAAATGCTGTGCTTTAAATAGCACAGCAGTGCCTTGTCTGCCTATCTCGACTATTAAGGAACCCTTTGTTTTTCAGCAGACTGCCACTGGCCTGAGTGATGGGTTTGTGGCTGCTGTGGTGGATATCAGCTGCAACAGGATCCGGCACAGCAGCCAGGGATGCTCCTTTTTCCCTGGTGGAATCCTCACACCTTGCACACAGCCTGTCCAGGCGTGGCACGTGCCCATCTCCAGCCAGGGAAACCGTTTGTTTTCTAAATGTTACAGAGTGATCAGCTCTCCTGTTTGCAACAGAACCCCTCAAAAAGCAGCAAAATTATCAGTCTTCTCCCAGATACACAGGCTAGTAGCAATGATCCCTCACTCAGTTACTAGTAAGCTTTCATAACTGTAAAAATACACCCCTCCACACACATACTGGTACCAGCAATGCCTACAATTACTGGGTAAAGCCCAGTTTGCCCTAAAACAGTAGTTGACTGTAATTACTTATATTTACCTAATTGCAGCTCATGACACCCCAGACTAAGCAGGGATCAGCAGCACTTTCATGAAGATCCCTCTGAACACAGGGGTGCACAGGGAGCGTCGAGTTGCCTTTGGGGAATGTGAGCACTGAGAACTAAAATCCATCCAAGCAGTAACTCAGGTGACACAGGCTGGCTCCCAGGGTCAGCCCCTCTCCTGCCACCCTGCAGCAAGGGAAGCCCAGCCAGCCACGTCTGCAGAGCCACGTTCATGCCTGAGCATCCTGAGACACCCGCCCAGCCCCAGGGAATCGCAGATCCCATGGATTCCATGGGTTGTCAACCAAGTGGACACACATACAGATATTTTGTAAAGCAGAAGGCAGATAGCTAAAAGCCTGTAAATGCTCTAATACTCATTTCTGATAGGAGCTGCTGATTTGAACCACGGGTACTTATTTATTCAGCAGGATGTTTGTTACAGCATGAACTCGACTTTAGCCATGTGCCCTATGTACGTGTTTCTTCTCTGAATCAGGCTTCTAAGTAGCCCATACTTTTTCCCACTGAAGTTTCATGAAATATTAAGACTTAAAAAGAAAATTAGAAAGCAAGTCTTTCCTTTACTGAATACAAATACCTCCTTTCTTCTTGCCACTGGTTCATAAGCATTTGGAGGCAGAGATGGGTTGAGGGAGCCAGAGGTGAAGGTCTTTCCAGGCCTGCAGCTCCTCAGTGGGAGCACACAGAGCATCAGCACTGAGTGTCACAAGCAGCATGACAGTGCCATTTTTGATAGTGGATTTTGTATAAAATGCTTTGGCTCCTGAAACGGCTACAGATGGAATCAAAGTAACTCAATCATTTGGGCAGAAATCCTACTGGAAACATAGAAATAAAAAGCAAGCAAAGCAAATTACTGGAATGGTCTGTGGGATTTCAAGGGCGGCTGGTGGTTCCCCAAGGGCTGTTTTACCTGATGTTCTGCAGGGCAGCTCAGGGGTTCCCACTGTCACACGCTCGCTGCTCCAGCTCGTCACCAAGAAATTCCGTGACACCTCTTTGCCTCTTCATCTTGTGTGCCTGTAACCAACATTTCAGCATGTGTCACTCACAGTGACTATTATCACTATTATACTATTACCCAGCTGTTTGTTTTGAGAGTTTTATTTAAAAAAAAAAAAAAAATTCAAAACCCAAAACCAAGCAGAAAATTATCACATGTAACTTTATGGACACTTCACTGTAACAAGACTTTTCCAGATGTTCTGCCCCTTGATGATGCAAAAGCCACAAAAGCATGTTTTGTCACGACATAAATACAAAGCAAGATGAAAGTCATGGAAATGTCTGCGTGTTCTTTTCTTAACACAGCTGTATCTGAGATGGTTTTTTGCATCTGTCAAGCATAAATCAAACAGGGGAAGAACAATCCTCACAAGTTGCCCGTTCCTTGACAGAGTCAGTGTTTTCTGTCACAAACATTATCTGTGTCAAGGATTATTCTCTGTTGTTAACTTTCACTTCCCACATTCACAGGGAGAAATAAATGAAATTAAGTGAAATAAGAGAAATTAGGTGAAATGCTATTAAAGCATTTCCAACCCTGCAATGGAAAGTTCTGAAAGTTTCTGAAAGTTGCTACATTTCTTGATCAGCATTATGAAAGATAAGTCATGCTTAAGAGGGATGGATGTCAGCTAAAATTCCTAATTTGTGTTCTCAGCAGCACCAAAACATTCATGAGTGGCTACAGCCAAATCTCTGACCTGGGCATGAGGGTTTTCTCATTCTTTTTGGAGACATGATAATTAATTAAGAGCTGAGATGTTCAGCTGAAAATTCCTCATCACCAAATACGAATATTTCTTCGGTTTAAAAACTTTCCACATGACACCGTTGGGGCACTGGCAAGCAGGATATCAGAGACACGACAAGCAGGCTGAAGTGACAAAAAGTGTTACTGTGTAAGCACAAAATGCAGCTGCACCAGGAGAAAGAGCAGCCAGTTTTGTCTGACGTTTCCCAAGCAGAGCAGCACTTGCAGCGAGCCCCGGGCTGCACATCACCGATATCCTGTATGAATGAATCCCTTTCTGGTGTGGTTGTTCAAAGCCAGTGTGCCCGTTTCTACAGAAGCACCCACAGGATCACCGAAAACCACACATTCAGTTCTTGTTAATGTCAGCAGTGACGTACCAGAGCAAGGACTTGTTTGTCCCGCAGAAATGCAGGACTTCCACCGCCCCGGGCGCGAGCCCGCTGCCGAACGCCTGTTCAGAGAGAGAGAGAGAGAGGAGAGAAAAAAGAGTTGTTGACATGAGAGGAAAAACCAGGTTTCCTGTTTGAACTCTGACAGGTACTGGAAGGTATGAGTAACATCAAATCTTGGTCTGCTCTAAAGGCAGTCTGTGGTCAGGGGGTTCTCACATTTGTTTGTGTGGAACAGCTTTGAATTGTTTGCAGATACCGCGCACAAGAAACTCAGAGATCCTTATCGGGGCGCAGGGCCTGTTATGAAACGTGTGCGTTTGTGAGCAGGTTACAGGAGATCAAAACGGCTCCAGATGAGATGCCTCACATGCTGTAAATGTGGTAGATGCTCCCGAGATACCTCCGAAAATATCACATGTCGAGTGTTGTCGAGTACAGGCAGTGGCCACCCCTATTTCCATTTCCCACTGCCTGGCAGGCAAAAGGAGTTTGGGGGATTTTTTTTTCCAGATCATTCTTCATTTTTTTGTGTGTCTGAGTCTGACTGTTCAGGTTAAAAACTTCCCTCGGTTATGATTTTCACTGACAGAACTACCCAAATGATTTCTGAAGGGGAAACCTGCAGTGGGGACAGCCAGGAGGGATCCTGGGAGACTGTTCTGGACTGTTCTGCAGGAGGAAGGAAAGGGAATAGACTTGGATGGGGATGCTGCAGCAGAGCCCTTGGTGGGCCAATGGGACAGAACCACAGCACCCAGCCCTGCTCTGAGAGGGGCTGGGGAGAATTGTACCATTTGCAAGAGACTCCCCAAAGTGCCCTGCCAAGGGGATCAACCAAAATTGCAGCCAAACCCCCACATCCCTCACAGCACAGCCAATGGCACGGTGCTTCCTCCCATCTCAAAGATCAACCCCTGCAAATCCCTCTGTCCTCACCCCTGTGGACAAAGTCCAACTGTTTAAACCAAACACTTTGCCAGGAGCTCAGCCATCCCTGGAGCAGCAGCTCACCCTCCAGCCCAGGTGTGAAGAGCTCCAAGGGCCCTGCTTTGGTCCCATCCTGGTGGACAAGCAGCTCTCCCAGCCCACCATCCACGTCCACGCTTGTGATGCCTCCTCCTTTTGTCCACCCCTGACACGACAGCACAGTGTCTTTGTATACAGAAAACTAAGCCTGGTTTCTCCTACATTCTAGTGCCAAACATCTCTTTCAAGAGTTCTAGTAAAATTAATAACTTAGAGCTGCTTTGGCTCAGTCATCGGGGAAAAACTCTCCTCAAAACTGTGGATCACGAATTCACGGCATCAGAGCTCTTGCAGCACAAACTGAGTCCACACAAGGAGCTTCCACCAAAACCAGAGGCAGTTGTGCACACACCCCAACGAAGGGAACATGGTCCTGCAGGAGGAACTCTCTCCTTGGAGAACATCAGCACCTTGATCCACTGCCAGGAAACCACCATGTCCCTTCCAAACCAAACCATCCTGTGATTCTATGATTTATCTCTTATTTTTTCCAACTCACATGTATGAGCCTCTTCTACTACAGTGAATGCCCACAGAAGGCAAGTTTTCATTTTGCAGGCCATGATACACGTGGTGAATTGAAAATTAAAACCATTGAATCGAGGAATGAAACAATTCCCTGAAGCAGCACCGGCCAATTGCAGCTAAATAAGAGCTCAGATTTTGTATGTAGGCTAGACATAAATTCACTCAGCTTGCAAAAGCCTTTCTTGAGCTACTTGTAGGAACCCATAAACTTGAAGCAGAAAAAAAAGCTGCCGGTTCCTTAAACACCTGATGCTTCCCTCAACCCCTCAGAGCACACAGCCGGAGCATCAAAAACTCAGCAAGTAATTTTCCCCCTGAAACACTGAGTAGTGTGTTTGTCTTCATTTCCAAGTCAGAACCCTTTCAGAGAAATTCATGATTTTCTATATTAATTTCTGTAAACTTAGTGAAGTGGGTTTTTTTCCCCCCTGAGCCTGGATAGATTTTGCCAGCTGGGTTTGAATTTGTTGTTCTGGCTCAGTAGACACAAGTGCAATATTAACAATGTGTTCCCAATTCTCTGATACTGAAATTCCCCTGAAATCACTGGACACTAAGTGGTTAACTTAATACCTGTGCTTAAGAGCTTTCATGAATCATGTCTGTAAATCCTCCTGATACCAAAATCGTGACCATTTACTATTTATTTGAAGATATCAGGATCAAGCCATTAATTTTTTTGCAGTAATTCATACCAATGTCATTCCAAATGGACTTATACAATTAAAAAGTGCATAAGATAAAACCTAACAGCCTCAAGAATAAGAAAATCCAGTAGAATCATAACAAGAAATAATATTGAATAATCAATATTACATGACAGCAGTGAAAAATATTAAAAAATGGGAACCCTGGTTCTTCCCCTGCAGCACTTCAGCATTATAAATTTACAAGGGTGAAGAGTTTGTTTTAAATGAATGCTAATCTATGGCAGGGTTTTTTTAATAACTTTCGAAGTGAAAATGTTTAAAATAACACATTACAGATCTTTGTTCCTTTGAGTCTCCAAGTGCTGATGTGAATTACAACATTCAAAGTGCTGTTCCCATCAACTCAGTCTTCGTTTAGCAAATTATAAGGCCAGGTGTGCTCATAATCTTTGGATATTTTGAATATTACGGGGCAATCAGGAAGATAATCAAATTTACCCAAGAGAGAAGATTAATTCAATTGTTAAATATTACTTCTGTTCATTATGTTTCGTTTCAATAAGGAATGTTCCCTTTTTATTTAACTCTTCATGCTTAAGTGCTGCTACCAAATGTTTTCTTATTTGAATAAAATAATTACAGGAGTCCTCTAAATCTTATTTAAATTTCTTCTTCCCAACTTCTCCTTTTAGTTTGGATTTTGAGACAGTCGATAAGATGCAAGAGGACTCTGTGTGCCCTGAGCAGAAGCTTTATTTCTTATATTCAGACTTTCCTGATAACAAACACATGATCCAGTCCTGCTCTGAAAATCCCACCATATCACTCAAATTCCAGCCTTCAAATGCCAAACACACTGTTCATTTCTGCAGCTCTGAATTATTATTTATCAGTAATTTTATCTGATTTTACGTTTTCAAATACGACATGCTGAGAAACTAAATAGTTTGTCGGCTTATTAAAAACGTTTTTTCAAGAAAAAAAAGCTCATTTTTAACAAAGCAACTCTTTCAAAGCGTCGAAATCTTTTTGTCTTTTTCTCTCTCTCTTTTTCTTTTTTTTTTTTTTTAAATTCTATACTTTCAGAATATCTAACCACAAAGCATTTGAGCAAACTAGAGAAAAGAAACTGTTGGTAATGTTCTGTACGTTTCAAAAGGCAGCAGGATATACACACCAGTTTATGTTTCTATCTATAGAGACCTGCAGGCAAACGTACAGTGGAACAAAGATAGACAGAAGAGATATATTTGTACCTGCCTCTCGTGTGCCTGCATGGAGAGAGATTCTTAATGAGATAAGTAAACAATGGAAACTTTTAAAATTCATATTTTGAGTGTGCTCAGCTCTGTGTTTCTCTCTTACCTCTTCAACAATAAAATTGTCACGCGCTTTCCGTGAGTTACAGCTCATCCAAACACATCCAGCACTGCTCTGGGTCTGGCTTTGACCTGCACCAAAGCACAACCAGACACAGAAAAGTGAAATAATTATCTTTAAATCAAACACTGCTTTGGCGTTTAGCGCACAATTTTTTTTTGTTTTGATTTTTTTTAGCAGAAAAATAATTTCTGAGCCCCTGAGCGAGGCAACTGCAATGAGAGAGATCTTCAGCAGAACTCACTCGTAGCCTTCACGTTCCACTGCTTGTCCCCATGGCTTTGGGGACTGTGTCCCTCTCTGCTCTGGGGTCTGAATCCAGAAACCTGTGCTGGTTTTCCCAGCACTGCTGAAAGAGCCATCACATGTCCACAGAAATCAATCACTTCTAGCAAATGAAAAGTAATTTGCTTCTTTTTTAATCAAGATTTTTTTTCCCCCTTTACTGGCAAGGCTTTAAGGAAGCAAAAGATACATATATAAAAAAATATTTAAGAGAACATGCATTAATTTGCAATGGCTCTGACATCAGGTGTTTCAAAACCCCATCTCTCTGGGAGTCCTGTGTTAAATATTCATCCCAATACTTAAACAATTCCAAAGAGGATACACATTTCTTTGCAAACAAACTTTAAAAACCAATGAAGTGAAATAAATTAATCCAATAAAATCTAGATTCACTCTAACTTCACTCTCTTAAAGAAATCCACTGGCTTCAAGAGCCTTCTCCTTCCCTCATGGTTGACAGAGTTCAGTTGTAAGCTGATGGTTTCTTGGTCTTTGTAACAAAGGATTTAAAAGCACAGCTTTGATGGTAAAACTTGTCTGCAAAACCAGAATGTGAACCAGACATCAAGTAACAGGCTGAAGGCTTTCCCAGATTTATCCCTCCCTTCTCCAGTGAACATCCCCAAGTGCCCAGGAACAAGAAGTGCTGTGTGGCAGTAAGTTTGGGAAGGGGAAAAAAAAAAAAGATATTCCCAGAGAACATCAAAAAAGGGCATGTGAACTGAAACACTGTAAAATCATTAACTTACCATAGGTTAAAAAAAAAAAAAAAAAATTACCCTTCCTGGGGGTTTGACGCACTACACAAACCCCAGTATTTCTTGGGCATCTAAAATAGCCCCTGAGTGCAGGAGAAAATCTAACACACAGGTAGGTGCACAAGTAAAAAGGTCAGATCTTTTAATACAGCACATATTTGTGTTTCATCTTATGCAAAATCCAAATTCTGAGCGTTCACTAGAAGGGAAAGTTGGCACTCCAATGAGGGCAGCTCAGTATCCCCCATTTTATGCCTTTCCTCAAACTTCACAGGAGTCATAAAAGCTGCACAGATTTTGTGACAATCCCTCGCTTTATTTTATTCCAAGGTGGAGAGACAATATAAAGCATGAAGGAAAAAAAATTAAGCAATGATTCATTAAAAAAAACCCTTGCTCTTAAAAGCAAAAAGTTCCTCTCAGGTTGCAAATGTCATTTTTCAGTTGATGAATTTCTCATTCCTAGTAAATGTTTCTGTGATTCTTTTTCACTTTCGGGGTCTATGTTGTGTAGATATTTTATTTTTGGCCACAACAGAGGCTGCTCATAACCCCTTGTTGTGTTCCTGGGGCTGCTTTTGATGCCATTTCAAGATTCTCTGTAGTGACACATTTCTTGCTAATTTTACCAGTATCAATTTTATCCAGCCTGTGTGAGGCTGGTAAACTTTAAAGCACTGGGAAATAACCATGGGATTTACTTCCAGATTTCCACACCGACTCTTCAGTAGCTCTGGAAATCCAGGCCAAGAGCAGTAATTCTGTCCCTGCAACACAATACAAATCTGTAAGTGGTTGTAAGTACCACTATTTTTAGCCAGGACAAAGCTTCTGCTTCCCTAAACCAAAAATAAAAGGCATAAACTAACGAGAGTCATCTGCAAAGTGGGATAGTGCTCTGAGTGCTTTGTGAGTGTCAGGGTGATTCCAGCTTTTTGGTTAAAATCCACACCACCTTCATGCTCCAGGGTGGAACAACTTCCCCTTTTTAGCTTTCTGGTCACGATCCAGGTCCCAGCTGTGCTTCTTTCTTGGGATATCTGGAGTTCTGTTGACTTTCTGCTTTCAATCTCAGTCCTCACCTGACCACAACCACTGAGCCCAGTGCCCAAACCCAAACCATGCCTTGCCCATCAGCTGCTCTCTCCAGCACAGCATTTCCCAGGCAGTAATGGGCACATGTATATGTGCATCAGTGAAAAAAAAACCTACTCTGAATGCAAACTTTCCTAAACCCTTTGATGACAGCAATAGAAAGTGGGCCTGCAAGTGCTGATGTGCTGCTCCTTACTTGCATTTCTCATTATTGTAACGAGCAGTCAGTCTGCAGGCTCTGGAAACCAAACCAGGGACTTATTCTCTTCCAGTTGCTACCTGCTGCTGATAAAACGTTACAGCACAGACAAATTCTGCCCTCAGACTTTATATAAACACACACACGAGCTTGCAGGCTCACAAAAGGCACCGACAGCACCGCTTTTAACAGCAATTAGAAGGACAAGGCAAAAGGCAGAGCAATTATCTGTCTGGGGAAAACACTGCATCCAACCTGCAGCACCCACAGCACCTTTAATTTAATGGGAAGAAAACGCACAAGCAGAGGGAACAGGAAAGAATCTGCATGGCATTGGTGCCAAGGAAACCCAGAGCCCACGGTGCCAGCATCCCCCCTGGCCCTGCACTGGCAGCACTGGGCAGTTTTCCCTGTGGTACCCGTGACGTGCTCACCACCCAGACAGGAGAAAGTCCATTTTCAAAACAGAAACCCTGGAAGGTGGGCAGGGTGGCACACACACCAGCCAGAGTCTCAGAAAGCTAGCAGTTTGTTTGGTTTTTCTAAATTTGTTGTATTTCTGTTTTGTTTTTGTTCTGTTCCACCTCCTCTCTCTCTCTGTTTCAAGTCCTGTGTTATCATTATTATTTAACTCAACAGGGCTTTCTCTAAACATTTCCAGGCAGCCTTTGGAAGGCTGTCTTCCCACAGCCCTCAAAGTTTCTACAGAAGTGTATTTTCCTGTCCTATCTTGACAATCTCTTTGCTTCAACAGTACAGTTTTTCTTTCTATGCTCCCCTTTACCAGCCCCCCCACATGGCCACGAGCTACCAGTCAGAGAGTTTCCATTGACTTCACCCAGCTCTGGTTCACAATTTGTTTGAAAGTTTTCTGCCCCTTCTTATCTTCAGATCCCTTTACCACAACACTTCCTACCCACACAGAAGCTGGTTGGTACGAGCTGGAAATCTCGTGAGGCCGTGGCTCTCAGGCTGCTTCCAGTTCCCAAAGAAGGCAATGCTTCAGCCCTCAGGAGGGTTCAGTAGTTCCTGACCTGAGCTGTCTACAAACAAAAATTTTTCAGCCATAAAAAAGCCTCAGATTCAGTCATATTTAGATAAAACAGGTGGGGGTACTTGACCACTTTTAGCCCTATAAAGTTTGATTCTTCAACTTCAACAGGGCGCCAAAGTGGCTGCCCCCATTCCCCAGTGCCTGGGGATCCATCCATAGCCACAGTCAACCAACAGCTCATTATCACATTAATTTGTCAAAGATCAGCAGGAAACTCTCAGATCCAATTCTGTTCAATGTTTTCCCTAAAATGAGGGGTGATAAAACAGAAAGGGCACATTTAGATTTGCAGATGATGTGAACGTGGAAGCCTTTGCAGACACATCAGAGAACAAGATGAAGTTCAATGTGATCTTTGCAAAAGAAATAAAAATGGATGAAATTCAGTATGGACAAGTATCATAAATGAAAGGAGTAAGCACTAATATGCACCTGCAGATAAACCTTGTGAAAGTGTGATAGCAAAAAACCCCAGAAGGAATATGCAATATTTCCTGTAGGATACCCAATAAAATGCAACAGCTGTATCAGCATCAGTGTGGCCTCAGCTGTACCACCAAGCCATTCTGGGAATTCAATTTGGATTTGGAGCAGTTAGAGAGAGTGCAAGAGTACAAAAGCCAAAGAGAAGAATGATCAGACAACCTGAATATATGGCTCAGAGGAGAGGACTAAAAAAATTGAGGTTGCAGAGCTCAATGAATGGGCCACCAGCAAGGGAATGACGCGATCACAGTCCCTAAAAGGCATCCAAACAAGAAAATAGTTTATTTGGCACATCCACAGATGATTCAGTGATGAGGATGGGCTTAAACTCTGGCAAGGAAGATTCAGGTTAGATATCAAGGAAACCTTCTAGTGAGAGGAAAGCACTGGAAGAGGCTGAGTGGAGAAGCTGTGGAGCTCCCACACAGGAAGTTGTTAAGAGCAGATTAAAGAGTTTTTCGCCTGAACGACAAAGGTAGTTCTTTCTGGAGTGGTTCAGGGGATGGGTCAAAAAATTGGAGAAGTCCTTTCCTTGCTTATTAAACAACTGCCTATGGTTAGATTCTCTGGGAAGATCAAAGTGAACACTTAAGCAAGCACAATGCAACTGCAGATTCAGGGATGTTGCAATGATACAATTTTCTAGATTTTTAAATCCTCAGCAACAGTTAGTGGCCAACCTTGCCCAGAATGTCCACAGGGATGATGCAACTCCACTCTGCTGAGAGACCCATGGTGGGAACAGAGAAGAATTCACCTCGATTGCTTTTCAATTCCAGACCAGCTGAGTTCTCCAGGAACAGGCTTGGCTTGGGTGAGGAGGATGGAGCACTTTTCCACAGGAGGATCTCCATGGCATGCTTGGGCTCATATTTTCCTTTGTAGTCTCTGTCTAACAACAACAAAAGCACTGACACAGTTCTCAGACCTTATGTCACCCTGTTCCCACTGCCACCCACCATCTGGCTGTCCCTTATCCTCTCCCACCACCTTCTGAGCTCCTCCATCAGTGGAACATCTGAGCATAGACAGGGACATCAAGGCTTGGTCCGTTATAGAGGTCATTTCTGAGATCAGCATTTCCAAACACTTAGGAGACAAGAGGAAAATAAGCAGGAAAAAGATGAGTGACAATAATTGCCAGCCAGGCAGCAGAATTGGACATCCTTTGAGCAAAGGCACTGCTGTCCCAGGAGCTCCTGCCTTCCACCCATCTCCTTCCCTTATTCTTCTCAGTATTGGTGAAGGCAAAAGTAAACTCAGTAGAACATCCTGCACTTCAACCAGGAGCAGGACATTGTAATCATAAACCCTGGGCCAAATCCACACATTACACTGGTGATTTATCCCAAAGGAAGGTCTGGCCACCCGTTTCAGTCACAGTCTTATTGTTCACACACGCTGTGTGCACGAGGTTCACCCAGTGTTGCTCCCTTAACTAGCTTGATATTTACTTACACAATTATTTCATGTAGACTTAATGTTCAAGCCTTTTCTTTTGTTCTTGTAAAGATTAACTTCCTAGAAAGATGTTCAGTTGACAAAACACTTCAATATATACAGTTCTCTGGGGTCTATTTTCAGAAATTAAATACTTGGTGGTCACTGTATTTCACTACTAGCACTTAGTGGTTTTAAAAGTTGGTTTCTGTTCTACATACCAACATGGTTTGTTTATTATAAAAAGACTCCTAAACATATACTTCTCCAAACTTCCTTGTCCATTACAGAATGAAACCTGACTGTTATATCAGAGGCTAAGGCTGAGTCAAGTCCCAAAATGTTCTTACCCAAAACCAATTTCTCCTGCAGACTCTAACTGCTTATTTTCCAGATAAGCATAAAAGCCCTTAAAACAACAACACTGGCACATGTACCACACCCAGTCAGAAATCACAGAATCATGAAATAGTTTGGGTTGGAAAGGACCTTGAAGCCCATCCATGGGCAGGGACACCTTCCACTATCCCAGGCTGCTCCAAGCCCCATCCAACCTGGCCTTGGACACTTCCAGGGATTCAGGGGCAGCCACAGCTTCTCTGGGCAACCTGTGCCAGGGCCTCCCCACCCTCACAAGGCAGAAGAAATCCCATAACAGCAAGAATGCCAGAACTCAGGAGACAGACACACTGCAAGCACAGACTCTGGTCTTCTGCACTCAGCAGATAATACTGGTGGAGGATAAATAGTGATTTAAAAAACAAGTTACAAGACCTGTAGCTGTGCCTCACTGATTGCTCCTGCCTGCAAAAAAACCCAGGCAAGCAAAGATCTCAGACACTAGAGAAGTCCTCAGAAAAGGATTTTTAAGTCATCAGAAAAAAAAAAACCCTGTCCTCTTCCCTCATCAGTCAAGCTTGCCATTAATGCTTTATTCCAGGTAGATATTTAACTGCAAGTAGCATTTGATGTGCCACACTCCTGTTTGCAGAGCAGATGGTTATGTGATGGGACAGAGTGTTCTCTAGCTGTGAAAGCTTCCTTAGCTGAGAGAGAGGGATCAGCCAGGCCTGTCCCCAAAACATGACCTCGATGGGTGGCGTGGACATGGGCAGGGGAGAGAAGGATGGCAGGATGAGCAGTTCCTAACCCATTATCAAATAATATTGATAAATGGGAAGCAGTTCAGAGCAGCTCAGAAAATATGAAGAGCCTGAGGGAACAGGTGGCAGAGGGAAGATTAGAGGAATTGCATATGTTTATCTTTGACCAAAGGAAGCGGTTCAGGGATGTCTGACAGGTACCCAGTCCACAGAGGGGAGGGCAGCAGGTGGGGTGGGATAGGATGGATAGCTGGGAGCAATTATAGCAAACTGAATAAAAAAAGAAATTTGGGCTCAAGATGAGGAAAGAAAAATCAAAGAAGAAAATTATAATGTGAAATAGTTTAGTGGTAAAGGGGTCATTTGTAGAAACTTTTGCACTGAAGAATTCAAAAGCCAGCACAATAAAGCCCTAATAATTGTTCAGCAGGGAGAATCATCCTTTGTGAAGGAGGGAAATTGTGTAGGTGACCCACTAATGCTTTGCCAGCTCTAAGATCCAGTGTTCTATATACACCTGACCACATCACGGGACACAACGAGGTAAAGGCCAACACACTCACTTTCAGGGGAGGCTTTTCTTGATATCTCAGCTTCCACACAAGCAGTGTTTGATGCAGCTCCACAGACTCGAGCTTTTGTTGTGCTCCAGGACATCAGACCACTGCTAGCAGTGCCAGCAGGAGCCAAGTGCTGCTGTGAATGGCAACCAAAGAGCAGGGAGAGCTGCCAAACGCCGCCCTCTCCCTGGAAGGGTAAAACTCTGGAGCAGTGCACGCCGTGAGGTTGCTCTCCCTGTGCCAGAGTTTACATCTATGACACAAACACAATAGTCTCACCCTGACATTTATTTCAATAAACACCGGGAGAGCTTCCAAAAGCCTGTTACAGCCAGTTATGAAAACTAACCATTGAACCATTATATAAATGATCTTCCAGGCTTTCATTATTATGGTTACTGCTGGAAAATAACAAGACTTTGAGGGGCTTCCACAATAGCAGAGTCTTGTTTGTGATCCCAGAGGCTTCTGGCTCCATCTCCTCTATTCAAGCACATCAGAACTAGTCTAAGCTCTGACTGAATTGTGAGACACTGTGGGGTTAAAACCAAGCATTGCATCAAGATTAAATACATCTGTTATGAAAACCTCCTCTGCTTTGCATACATGATTCAATAAAGGCTCTTAGAAGGATAATTGTTTTGCCCAGGTTATTAACTAGGTTTTTTTTTTTTATTACTCCTCAGAATAATGTTTAACGTAAGCAACTCATAATTGTGCAAGAATTACATTAAGTGGAGTGCTCTATCCTGAGTGTTCATTCCCGGATATTATGTTCTATTACCAAAAGTCATCCTTGTATTGGGAAGTTAATTTTATATTTCAATAAACTGAAGCTGACAGTGCATCCATGAAAAACATTAAAAAAAAAAAAAGGTAGCAAACACTGGAAATTAAGGCCACAGAATCCCAGAATATGCTGAGTTGGAAGGGACCCACAAGGACCATCCAGTCCAACCCTCAGCCCTGCACAGGAACACCCCGAAGAGCCACACCCTGTGCTCCAGAGCATCATCCAAACCCTCCTGGAGCTCTGGCAGCCTTGGGGCTGTGCCCACTGCCCTGGGGAGCCTGGGCAGTGCCCAATCACCCTCTGGGGGAAGAACCTTTCCCTGAGATCCAACCTGAGCCTGCCCTGACACAGCTCCAGCCATTCCCTGGGTGCTGTCCCTGGTCCCCCCAGAGCAGAGCTCAGTCCCTGCCCCTCCGGAGGAACTTGGAACCGAGGGGAGACCTCATTGCAGCCTCCTCTTCTCCAGGCTGAGCTGTGACTATCAGACATTATGTCAAAGCGTGAATTAGGTTTGTACAGGCTCAGAACTCACTGAAAGCATCGCCAGAACCGGGGATCGGCGCTTTGCCCCGCGATCAGGGGCGGCTCCCGCTCCCGGCGGGCAGAGCCACGGGTCCTCGGTAGCGAGGCATCACACGAGTGCCCTCGGGAGCAGCGGGGACGGGCCGTGGCGAAGGGAGCGATGGCGATCGCCGCCGCTCCCCTCGAGCATCCCCGTGCCCTCCCGAGCCGGCGGTGCAGCGCCCGCCGCCGCCGCCAGACGGCACCGGGGGGACCGACCCCGAGCGCGGCCGGGGGGAACGGGCTCACTGGGGTCAGTTATGGTCCAGGGAAACTGTGCCTGCCCCATCCCCGGAACTGCCCGAGGCCAGGCTGCACGAGCATCCTGGGATAGCGGGAGGTGTCCCTGCCCGGCGAGGGGGTGGCACGAGGTGAGCTTAAAGGTCCCTTCCAACCCAAACCACTCTGTGATTCTAACCTAGCTCGGACCTGAGCCCTTGGAAGCCACATGACGCTCTCTTATTTTTCCTTAAAGGCTTGATCCAGGAGAGTAACTGGAATACACTTACCAGACCGGGTTCTGGCACTATTCCTTCCTTTTCCATAGAAGAATTTGGAGCTAGGACACTGGCTCGGGATGCCAGGAGTGTAGGGCCATGCCTCTCCCCTCCGTAGGCAGCATCCTGGCTCCCTAACATCAG
This sequence comes from Pipra filicauda, assembly GCF_003945595.2. Classification (NCBI taxonomy): domain Eukaryota; kingdom Metazoa; phylum Chordata; class Aves; order Passeriformes; family Pipridae; genus Pipra; species Pipra filicauda. Next base: position 2,178,175 of record NW_024105086.1, read on the forward strand.
GCTGTGGGCAACAAAAGGCTCTGCATAAATCCTGCTCCCTCCTGATATTCCTGCCTTGTATGGAACATCTCCTATCCCCTCCTGATGTTTTTCTCCAGTATGGAACATTTCCACCCTGATTGGGCTGGAGAAAGGGAACAAGCCTAGGATAAGACTCCTTCTTATTCCTGTTTATTCATCTTGGAGCTTTAAAGAGAGAACATCTCTCCCAAGGGAGAATCGTACAAGGTGATTTAACCTCTGAACGACTCCGAACCAAAGGGCTCCAGGACCCTTCTCCCGGTGTTTGGGGAAAACTGCTATTTTGCAAAAAGCCCAAGTGTTGCTGGAGAAGTCCTACAAGTTTCAGCCCTTCCACACAGACAGGCAGAACTTTGCCTACTCTGCAGATCCAGCCAGGGCAGAGGTGTTAAATAACCACCTCAAACCCTGGTGTCGCAACACTCCCGTCCTTGCTCAACTGTCACCCGACCTTAGAGACTCCTGCTGATGCCTTTCTTGTCAAATTTAGCCTGTCCCAGAACTTGAATGACACAAGGAAGTGTCCTGCAGTGCTCTCCAGAGTCCATTTCTGAATTTTGAGGGTCACTGTTTGAGTGGCCATAAGGGATGAGCCAGATAACTGGGAATGCCAGAGTGGAAGCCCAGTGACCAGTAGTCAGCATTGCAGCCTTCCACAGAAACACATTGTTTTCTGCTATGTGGACAAACAGGTTGGACTAATTACCCCATATAATCATTATTATTTATGCTCTACAGACATCAGAGTTTTGTCTTTAAATGAATTTATAGAGGAGGGAAAAAAAAAATCACAAAGCTGAATAATCCCTATAATTATATGCTTAAAAATCCTGAATGGAAGAAATTAAGAGACACAAAGGAACAAACATAAACTAATTATTCCTTGTTTTGCAGCTAACGTATTTCTATGGTAACCACTACGGTCTTCGAAGAAACTCAATGATTTTTTTAAAATCAGTTCATCAGGAAAGTCACCCAGCAAAGCCACAAAATAAAAAGCTCTTGAATAAGTCTAGAGATGAAGGAGGAAAGCATGTATTTTCCCAGCTGTTGATTATTAGAGCCATGAAACTTCATTTTTACTAAAACCACCGAGTAGATTCTCCCTTACATGCTGTTTGGGAGCTTGGTGGGTGTGAGCACGGGCACACATGTGTGGGTATAAAGAGAGAACTTTCACCTCTCCTGTGCACCATGGCCAGGTGAACAGAACCCAAGAATGTGTGGTTTGGAATAGCTGCATTTTCTGCTCACACTCAGGGTTTTTTGACATTGAAAGTTTCCAGCCTAATCCTCACAGAACCTCAGTTTCCTCCTCATCGGCTAAGTATTTATTTAAATGTGGCCCAGCTCTGCCTCTCCCATAGATGGAGAAGTACATCAGATGAAAAAGGTGTACAGTTTTGCTAGATCCACAACACGTGGAAAGCAGTGTAGTACTCAGTAAAGACCAAGTTTGCAAGTTTTTGCTCTTGAAATGTAGCAAATTAATCAAAACCATACATTTTAAACCTAAACCAGCCTGTCACCAGCTTTACATTATAAACTTTAGCTCAGGGGGTGCATTGCCAGAGGAATAATTCAACCAGAATGGCCCACGAAGCAGGCAGGCTCTGGCTCTGTGGGAGGTTCACTTCTTCAGGCTGTGCAGAGCTTGTAGCCAAAAAAGACAGTTCATGCAAACACATCTCACTCTTCTTTGACCACACCACCAAAACCAGTGGCTTCCCCTATCGCATCTGTGGCCTTGCTGGCAGCTACAGATAAAGGAGTTAACTGAACAGGCTCCTCTGAAGGGATCCTCAGGGTTCAGTTAAGAGGAAAGTCCCTGCAGTTGAAGCTGCAGAGCAGGGTTAAACCTTTTTCACAGAATTCAGAAATTTTTTTCATCCCTTTCAGCTTTGCTTGGCACTTTTACTGCCAAGCTCTCAGATGCCTGCCTTCCCTCACTGCTGTGACCAAAACAGGAACTTTTACTGCAGGAAACTAAACTGAAGGCTGTACAAAATCTGCCTCCCTCTGCTGGGATGAGCTGTCACAAATAGAAGAAAAACCAAGAAACTTCAGTGTCTCAGGGACTAACAGGCTGCCCAGTTCCCTGCTGTGTCGCTTCCTATGGAACAGTCATCAGCAGCTTTACTATTTCTCTGGGATGGTTTTTGCCACAGCTTTGCAAGGATACAAAGACATGGCACAGATCCCAGGCACAGTCCAGCAAGAGATTCATCCCTGCCTTTGGTTAACAGAAGATTATTACTATTCTTAATAACAGCAGTAACAGTTCCTATTAAAACATCCTGCTGGCTTCGGAGGACAGGTTTCTATTTTCCTCAGGTTCTAATTTTAGAAGCTTCTGGGGACTATGTAAACATGGGAGCTGGAAACAAGGACCACATAGATTATTTGCTGAAAGCTTGGGGTGGGTGATCAGATCCAAATATCCTGAAGTCACTGCCCTGGACTTTTCCAGAGTAGTGCAGCACAGGATTATCGTGGGTCTGGCTGGGCCACTGTTAAAAAGAGGAGCTTTCCCTTCTGCTTCCCTGGGGAATGGCAAATTTGGGACAGATGGGGATATACTCAGGGCAACCAACACCAGGCAAACGCTCTCAGGACTGGGGAAAGGCAATGAGAATATGCACAGCCATGTCTGGAAGCTCATCACAGTAAGAGAAACCCACTCTTGTTTGAGGCAAAACTCCTCAGCTCTCTCTGCCGAGCTGGTTGTGGCCCCATTCTGCATCTGCTCTGCCAAATCTTCGTGCCCACTGCTATGTTTAGAAAAAGCTGTACTGGTGAAATGCTAATTTTGCATTCGTAGTAACAGTTTTCTTGAAAAGATAAAGCAGCTTTTCACACACTGAAATGAATCTCTAAATTCAAGCTTGTTCACATCCCATTCCTTCTCATTAATCCAGAGGAAAAAAAATAATCAAAAACTACATGACAATTTTCATCACACTTCTAACAGAAAAAAAGAGCTGAAAAATCTTTGCAAGTTGGGTTTTTTGGCTCTTGATCTTACAGAGCACTTAAGCAGGAGCTTAATTGACTGTGTGTAAGCAGTATGTGGCTCCAGTGGGACTATGTATCTGATTAAAGAATAAATGTAATTGTCTCTACAGATCAATGCCGTAATTTATTCCTCATTGAGTATCAAATGCATCCTTATAGTCTCTTTGATAAACTCATGCAGTGCAAAACAATAAGTGATTCAGCTTATGAAACCAAGCACACACTACTGGAAATCTACACCCAGATGCATATTAACATTATTGTTTAAGTGTTTAATTCCTATCATATTTCCTAGTTAAACGAAGTCCTTGCTTTTTTCAGAACTCTATATAAAAAAAAGAGTTCATAAAAGCAAACCCTCACCTTGTTCAACAGTGTCCACAAATTTTAAACCAAAAATTAATTTACAAAAATCCCACTAATCAGGTCAGACCCTACAGCAGGGACAGGCTTTCAAGACCCCAGAAAATAACTGCAGGTGTTTAAAAGAACACAAGGAATTTGTAAGCCAGCTATAGGGCATAAAATCTGATACTGGAGTTGCCTTTGTTGGTAGCTGGTGCTTTGAACACGTGTTCCTTTATCTGCACTCGAGGGACCCTCATTCACTTGACTCCCAAAGTTAACACATCCATCAGAGGGATGATTTAATGGCCTTCACAGCCAACAGTGACCCTACAGGAAGAATAAATGAGTATGTGTTGTTAGCTGAAGGCGAAGGCATGTTTTGCACACATGATGTCACTCTTGCAACTCAGGAAGAACTAATTGCTCGGCTTGTTGTAAAGTCTCCTACTCGTTGGGTTCACTTGCAAATTATAGTCGTCTGGAGAGCTCCAGCGTGTCATCAGCACACAACAATGTTGTCTGAAGCGTAATTAATATCTGCCTTTCTTTTCAAGTTCCTTATTTACCCTCTTTCCCCCATGACAAATATGTTAATGGCCTCTCCAAAACCCACAAGTTGTCATTTTCAAAGAGCCCCCGTCTTTCTGCCTTGAGCTGAACACTTGAGATTAAATCACAGAGAGCCTGTTCTTGCCCCCATTAAAGCTGTTGAGGGTTTTGTCAGTCACTTCAGTGTAAGCAAACTCTCACAGTCTGTGATGGCAGCGGGACCACAGACCTATTTGGCTTTGCACCTTCAGCTAGAGGAAAAAAAAACAACCAGCATGCCAACCAAACAAAAGGCAGGGATTGCCTTACAGTTTTGCAGGATTTGGAGCTGAATCAGGTGTAGGGATTGCCTTACAGTTTTACAGGATTTGGAACTGAATCAGGTGCCCAGAGCAACGTAAGGATTGTTAGAACGTCCACTCTCATGGGCTGAAAAGTCTTTGTTGGGTTACAGGGTCTTAAGGCCACTTGTTTTACCTTTCATTCTGATTTCATATATCTGAGGCTATTTTCAGCAATATTATCTGCTTCCTTGATTCTCTTTAGATACTTACTTGCAACAGGTAAAATACTGCCCAGAGTCTAATACTGTTACATAGGCAAATAAATATACAGAAGATATAAATGTACTGGTAGCCCAGACATAACTGAGGGACATTTTGATATCAGCTTATGAAGCACAGCTCACACTCATAAAGGACTTGGATAATTCTGAATGTGTGCCCATTTTTTTTGGTGTGTGTCTTTACAAATGAGTCAGGTTTACAAATAATAAATGCATTTACACTAAAACCAGAAATAGGATCTCCTGTATTTAATTACTCACATCTACATTCTGCTTTTCTTTCTTATTAAAAAAAAAATTCCCCGATTAAATCATTTGCCATACAGCAGAAAACTCCATACAACACACAAAAAAGTCCTATTTCCACCAGTGCATAGCTGTTAGTTTCAGATGTGAATAAAGCATTTCCCTTTCCAAGATTTAAACCCGTGGCAAGTCCCCATCCTGCATTTATCAAGTTTTCACACGTTTCTATCCTTCCACAATTAGCAAGGTGGAACTTCTGGAATTCTTACTGTATTACTAATATGAATATACCTCAAGGTGGGAACTACAAGATACATTATAAATTTCTTCTTTTGCACATAGAGCTGGAAAATAGAGGTTCAGACACCCCCTTTTATTTTTCCAAAACACTTGGCTGTTTTGTAAGTATAAAACACCCACACAGCCCACACCTCCTCCTTACACTTCAGGCTGTGGTACAGAGCCTCAGTCCTGCTGACCATGAGAAGGAAGCCCATGGTCTGTGAGCACTAAAGCACAGTATTTTACAAGCCTCCTGCCATTTACATTTAAAAAAAAAAATAATCTCCTATATTACACAGGTAGAGCAGCATAAAGGGAGCACAGTGTATAAACATTGCTGAGTGACAGGCAAAATCTGCTTCAGCAGAATTCTTTTTAATGACCTATATTGATTCTCATTCCATCATGGTTTAATGTGTTTCTTCAGCATTATGTTAAAACCCTCCTACATTCATCATTTAATAACGATAACCCCGCTGCATTTAACAGCATGCATGAGTTTATAGAGTCTGCCAGACAAGCCCAGTGGATTTTAATGATCTCCTCTCCTAGCAATAAATGGGCAGCTCGTAGAATAGGGGCTGTGATTCAGGATTCTTGGGTTCTGGTCTTCATTTTGCAATACCAGTGCTGCCAAACTACACTTGACACCTCTGTGCCTCAGCTTGCCTGGTTCATAAATGGGCCCAGCAACACCTGTCACATGGTGTTAAAAGGCTGAGTTAATTGCTGCTCATAAATCATATTGAGAGCCTTGAAAAAGAGAAATATATATTATATATATGCAAAGCAGGTGCGATGTTGTAATAGAACTGCATTGCTTTCAGATACACTGTTTAAAATTAACTTCTTGGGGATTCATACCTCTGGTATCACTGTGCTCCCCATTAGCATCAGGAATTGCTTCCAGGACATTCAAAACCTGCCCACGATATTTGTGCAGTTCCAGCCAACGCTGCCATGACACTGGAAGAGGAACAACATTCCCTATCCATCTCCTATTGGAATGAGTTCTGCATTCATATCAAGGGCTGCGGGACCCAAAGCCAGTCACCATTCCTAATCAGCCTGGAAAAGCAACAGTGCCTCTTCATAAGACACAAATCCTACATTTAATAGCTCTGTCACAAACAAATGCTTCTCCTCCCTCCTCTGAACAAGCACACTGGGTGGCTGAAGGATTTAAAATTAGGCACCTTCACTTTGGGAAGTATTTCGAGATCTGCCAAGTACAAAGCAGAGTGTTAATATTACCACTTTCACTTCATTTTTTTCCCCCTCCCCTCTCCATGATTTACTTGCCATCAGCTCCAGCTGCTTTGTGGACAAGAAGGAGATCAGGGGGTTAGGAATGAATACTGGACCTTTCAGAGTGTCAGGAGTGAACACTGCACTTTTCAGGGTGTCATACACAGAAATGGAGTCTGCAGTAGCAGAAATAGGGTCAAGCTATGAAATTCAGATTAGATGAGAAATTCTCTAGTTAGACTTCAATTATTTTCAAAGCATCAGTTTTCCTTCTTCCCACTAGAAAGACAAGGGAACATTACAAACTTTCAATCCATGTCCAGAATCCTACAGAATCCAGTAGAGCTGTCTGTATTTGGGCTCTGAGATAGCAAAAAGCAATAAGGATTTGGGGATGGAGGTGCCTACAGAGACATGACTCCACTCCTACACATCCCTCCCACTGCTCCCGTGGCTTGGACACTCCCTGTGCTCCAGGCACTGCACGTGACCACAAGTGGACCTTCGGAGGAGAGAGGACTCGGATCCCTGCTGAGCTGTTCCATCCTGGGATGATTTCTAACCACACAACTATGACAAAACCCCAGACGGTGAGACCTTCAGAGCCTCCTCCTTCACCCCTACCCGGGGCACCAGGGATCTCCAGCTCCATTCCCAGAGCAGCTCATTCACTCTGTCCTACAACTCATGTTCAACAAGCAGGTGACAGATGAGTCTTTTCTTTAACCCTTTCAAATTGAACTATTTCTGGTTCTTTCTTGCTTACCAAGGAAATGTGAGGTTTGCTCTGGTGTCCCTGCCCATGGCAGGGGGGGTTAGAACAAAATTATCTTTAAAGTCCCTTCCAACCCAAACCATTCTGTGATTCTATGACATTTTTTTTTGTTTTCTTAAACGTTATATGTGGAGGAAAAAATATTTACTGACAAGCTGGAAATACTTAGTAGGTTTCCCAAAATGAACCTGATGTCTTGGTGCTAGTATGGCAACTTGCCCCTGGTGCTAAATTTTAGTTTAGCAGAAAAAAGCAAGTGAGGGCATCTTAACATTTTAGTAGCCACCTACCACCATATGAACAAATCAAGCTACGAGAACTCACTGTAATTTATTTCTTGCTTGAAATCAAGAGGAGCAGCAGTTACCCAGATTGCCCAAATTCTGACCCAAATCTGAAGCACCCAGATTTTACAAGGGGCCTGGATGCTGAATAGAGCCATCAATGAGCTAGAAAATGTAAACAGAGAGACAGGTAATATAAATAATCCATGACTGGAGGATTCAGCCCTCGTTTGGGGGCAGAACACTGAAACTATAATTGTCCTTACGATGAATAGCTGATGAATGAAAACAATTAGTCATTTTATTTAAGCTGTTGTTAGTTCTGCCAGCACAAGTTTACAGAAGTCATTAGTCAGACTGCACGTAGAAAAAAAATAGAGATTTGATTTTAAAAAATGATGAGATTTAAAAGAAGCCCCACAACTGATAGAGATGTTGAGGCATTCTCGTCCTCTCTGGTTGAGACAACAGGGACTGAGAAGAGGAACAAGGGCAGGTCACAGACTGAGTCCAGAGAAACAGTTTAACAGGGACATGGCAAAAAGACAGTGGCATTAACACCTGTGAGCATCTGAGCCCTCCATAGCAGATACATGTTTGAATGGGACAGATGCTAGGCAGAAAGGGGGCTGATTTGTTTGGCAGATCACAAGTTGTACCAATAAACACACACATTCGATAATCTGGAGAAAAAAAAAAAGGCTTTTTGAAGGGGAAAATTTCACTCAAATTCTTTCTTCAGTTCACAGGTTAGAATATTGTTGCACTTCAAATGCTACTCCATATGAACAAAAATACATTGTACAGAATCCAGGAGGGTTCACACTGAGCTCAGGAAACGCTGTGCCATTAGCAATGGACAAACTCAACTTTCCCTTGCTTTCCATGGTGTGATCCAGTGTCAGACTGAAAGAGAGGCTAAAAAGCTCAGTTTCTGCCTAAATTTATACAAGCAGTATCTAAGCTTCACTTCTCCAATATGTAAAATACTTACAATACCTTCCCTGCAAAGTACCTGAAGAGCAGTGGGTGTGAAGAGCATCGTGGATGTGCAACTGAGGGAAAAACCCCAAGACTTGGACTGAAGCCTTATACACCACCTTGGCATGTGGAGAGGATCACGTAGTTCATCATAAGAGGTAAAAAAACTGGGATCCAGTTGTTCACTCAGCAATTAAAGCTGCTGCTGAGGAAGAGGCATTTCTCCACAGCCATTAAAAATTAGCACCTGGATAGAGTCTGCATTCAGTACACTACAAGATATTCCTGATCTCCCTGACCCTCATGCACACATTCTTTTTGTGCTTCTGTTCAATGTGCCTCAAACTCCCATAACCTAGATATTTTTAATTCTTTTTAAGTAAAAGTTACAGTTAAATAGACATTAATAGCATGGAAAATTTAATGTGTTTAATGGTTCTAAAGAGAAGTCTTTGACAGAGTCTAAACAAGACTAAGTAACAAGTAAATGCAACTCATGAGTCTTTGCTTCAGCTAGACCATCTCAGATACCAGAACAAATGTTTTTCTTAAAGATGCTTCATGTTGTTCCAGCATTTCTAAATGGTGCCTAGTGCTCAGGAAAGTCACTCCACAGGTAATTTCCCTGGCTGGATATCTGTATGCTGTATGCTTAGAAGCAGAGAGGGGCATTTCTGCCATCCCTCTGTTTGAGTAAATCCCTGTGAATCTCTTGTCTGCTTGGATTGCCAGGAAGAAGCGTTGAATCTCCTCAGCAGTGTTTTAATTGGCACTGTGAGAACATGCTCTCATCGCTCCCCTTCATTTTCTAATGTATCTTTCCAAAATCATAATGCCTATTTCTCTAATTACTTTATTTGGCAGCCTGAAAATAAGGGTAATTACAGTGTTCACTGTTAGCTTGTAAGGAGGACAGAGGAGTAAATCATTTGGAGGAAGGGAATAAAAAAAAAAAAACAATCAGACCAGTAGGTCCTGGTTATATTCAAATAAGGATCTCCAGAGGAAATGTGTGGTTGCCCATGAAGTATTGCTGGCAACTTTGAGAGCAATTTTCCTTGAAACCAATACTGAACCAATACCCCAGCATGACAACAGAGGCACAGAGACAATGCCCTATTCCCAAATGAGATGTTGAACAAATGTCTTTACCACATGTGGTCATTAAAGATTTGATGTCAAGATGAAAGGTGTTAACCTGGGAAGCCTGGCCAGACTCCAAAGTGGGTAATTACATTCTGCCTCCCTAAGCAGTTCTCTGGAGAGTTTCAGGTGGACATTTTGGATCTTGAACTGTTATGTGGCCTTGCCCTGAGCAGCTCAAGGAAAGGACTGTGACAACTCAACAAAATCTTGTGTCAATGACTCGTATTATGGAGCTGCAAAGCTGAGAGCAGTGACAAATCACAGCACAGAAAAGCTGCTCAGGTCACTGTGCATCACCTTTTACACCCAAGTAGCTCCAGGAATGCCATGAAACCCACTGAGCAGATAACTTCCATGGGACAAGGACCTTTGGAAAAGGAGAAAAGAAATGTGTCTTCACCCACAGTGTCTGTCTTGGAAGAAGCTCATAGGTACAGACTAGGGTTGCTGTTCTCGTGGAATGAACTGTTAGAGTTTGCACTGTGTCACAGTTTCTCATGGAAGCAATCCTGCTGGGATCTGTGAGTGCTGGGAGAATTTAGCACCACTGCCAAGTGTGAGCATGGCATTTGCAGCCTGGCCACTGGAGGTACCAGCACATTAAGTGCTGTAGCACCAAGACCTGCTCTGCCAGCAGAGCATTTACAACACCAGACACTTCTGCAGGAGGGTTCCCGAGAGGAAGGACCCACATGGCTGGGCTGGGCTCCCTGCAATCCATGTCCCTGGGTACATTTGCCCTGCACTGTCTCCGTTTCAGGAGGGATCTGCAAGCACAGCCAACCCCATAGGCATTAGTTCCCTTTGGAAGGATGACAGGGCATGGCTAGGGATGGGAATGCAGCTGCACCCCAAGAGGGGCCCAGTGGGTTCAGACTGGAACCAGGGCAGCAATGAACTGCAGCCACTGACACCATCACTCAGAGGGGAAGCAGAAAACAGCACTGAGGGTATTTTGCACAAGTTTCCCAAATGTTAACAAGGCTGTTGGTATTGCCATCCTTGTTATTACCAGATGCATCTTTTCCTTACAAAAGGGAATCATATTTTGGCTCGAGCAGACATGATTCCTGCAAGTCCCACACCAAAAACCGTGGGCTCCATGCAAAACCCCGATACAGAGACTCACTGGAGTCTTTCAGATTGATTTAAATGCAGGGGACTTCAAGGACTGCAAACTCAGACATATCACGGGAAATTGTTGTAAAGGGGAAATTATTGACCATCTTACAAATACAGGAGTAGAAATAAATCCTTATTTATGTAAAAAACCCTAGGCCTGTCTGATCTCATATTGATTACCATTCTCTCTTAGATAGATTCATTTCATAAGACCTTTAATATAACTGTGCAATAACCAGAGCCAGGGATGAAATCCTTTCTATGTTAAGTTTCTGACACCGCAAAGAACAACATGGATCATATTCAGAAATTTTCCCAGTGCTCAACATGCCACTTATCAAATTCCCTTCAAGTATTCATCACACCCATGCAAATAATTTATTCTTCCCCACAGAAGCTTTGTGTTTGATCACAATGACAACTTGCTGCTGGTGCTGCTCTGTATCACAGACATTATGGAGCTTCAAACCCCAGAGCAAGAGCTAAATCACATCGAGGAAACCTATTGAGAGGACCTTCCTATTCCTGCTGTCCTTGCACAGTCACACCTCAGGATCTCACAAAGATTTAGTTGTGTCAACAAGGTCTGCAGAACCAAAGACCAGGCTTTTGAAAAAAAATCAGTTGTTAGTCCTGAAAAGGATTAACACGTTGGGAGATAAGCAAATGCCTCGCTCAAGATGATTGTTACAAGAAAGGCACTTTGATTATGAACTACATTTTTATCATTTAGGAGTCACCTGTCCTGCAAATACACACACACACTAATAATTTGTCTATGAAATCCCTGGGAAACCACAAACAGGTTTTAGAATCTGCTGATCAGGGTAAGTAGTCTGTCAGAATAGCTTAAGCAAATAAAAGAAATGCAAAATACCGAAACGTACCTAGAGGACAGAGTCTCCTGGCTGAGCAGGATTGCAGGCTGAGACCCAAATAGCTGGTAATTTGGGATGGAACGGCTCTACAAATCAATCAGTACAGAAAGCCAACATCACACAAGCTACACATTTACCAGGCAGTGTTTGACAGCAAGAAACAAGCTACAGCACAGAAAATTTCTGTGTATTTTAAGCCTCCATCCCAAACTGACTCCTCATACAATTCATCTGCAGGCTGTAATTTACTAAATCCATCTGTTGTTCCTACAGCTTGCTTTCTGGAAATGCTGCATTTCAAGGGTCTGCTTGTTAGAGAAGGTCAAAGAGTAAAGCAGGCCCTTTCATTTTAAGTGACTTGAAAGAAAAGGAAAGGAAATTTATATTTAGAAATAGCAATGATTAACTAGGGGAAATATATTAGAGTATTAAAATAAACGACATAGAATAGCTTTTACTTCCAATTAGGATGACTTTACTTCAAGAAAAATATTTATATACAAATATAAAAAGCTGGGGAATGCTAACCTACACTAAGATGAAAGCATCTCATAACATAATTCATGTTTAGCCATTAAAATGGGTGATCACATTTTTACATACTTTTTCTTCTTATCCTTCTAAAGTCTCTGCTCCTGTGCTTTCTTCTCTAATCACCAAACTTTTCACAGCTCCTCTTTGTCTCTTACCAGACTGCCTATGGCAACTGCACACCTTCCACATCTCCATAGCCTTCAGAAAGGCATCATCTGCTGCTACTGCATCATTCTAGATCAGAACGGACTCACCTCAGAGTTAAGGACATAAAAATTCATACAGCTCAAAACTGAGGGTCTTAAGAGCTGAAGTCTGGACCTGGGTCCACTAAGATGTACCCTGACTGCACTCAGAGCTTCTGTTATCAGCCCACTTACTGGGCAAGATAAAGAACAGCAAAGCCACTTAAGAAAAACAGAGGAGAGCTGTAGGTAACTCCTGAGTGTGCCCCATGGACAGAGAAGTGCTGGTGGGACAGTGCAGAGCCACACAAGACAGCTCCAGTCACCCCAGGAGCCCCGGAGTGGGTCTCCAGCCCCCGTGGACACACACAGCAAGTGAGCTCACTCACCACCAGTGCTGCAGCCTCGTCAGGGAAGAGGAGGGAGCCCTGAGCCCCCTGCTTAAATACTTAAACCATGAGCAGCTGATGCTGGAGTCACCCAGGTGTTCCCTTTCAACTGATGAGTTAAAGGATCAGCACAACCAGCTCCAGAGGCACTTCAGGGCTGTGGTACTGACCATGGTCACAGCCTTAAAGGGGGCAATAATTAACACCAAGCAAAGTAGATGCAGGGGGAAAACACAATTAATACAGCTGGACTTTAACTAGGAGACTAAAATCACCACCTGTGTGAGTGCAGAAGTCTCAGGACCCTCACTGGCATGAGTAGTCAGGCTATCAGTCTGAAACACGTCCTAAGCTGGGGTGTGCTAACGTCAGGCAAGAACACTGGTTCAGTCCTGACTCAGAAGAACCTGTGTCACCTACTGAGTCACCAAAACTATCCCTTGCAGCATGGGTTTCCTTGGAGTCCCCTTTGTAAGCCCTGCTTGGGCCTGACCCTGTTTTGCCTGTAAGATTTAACACGATGGGAGCCAAAAGTCATATGATGCAATGAGCTGCAGTTTGTTTGTTTTCTTAGGGGCTTTCCCTCCCTCCCTCTGACTGCAACCCTACCAAAAGGCCTTTGTCTAAGGAGTAGAATAAGGAGCATAACACAGTGTTTGCATTTACTTATGGAAGAGCTACTCCAGCAACTCCTCTCAAGCCTCTGAAGTCAGCTCCAGTACAGTTACTTGGCCTAAGTTCATCTAAACTAAATGGGCTGACTTGGTTCAAATGTGTTGCACAACCAAATGATAAAATTGGAGGGGGGGGAATGACTGGTGATGACACATGTACTTAACACTGCATGTCTCCTCTTTCCAGATTAGGAGGAGCTGGCAAGCTTCACTCTGTCCACATGCCAGCAGCGGATGTCGGCACATATACAACACTTTTCAGAACAACATACTGTTGAAACATGTAGTTCAACTCCAAGGCACCCCTTCTGTTCAGCTAGCCCAAAAAGAGCTATTAGATTTGTCTTGCTTAATATGGTGGGATTTGTAACACAGCTTTTAATGCTGCTTTAATCTGGTTTCTTTATAGCCATTTCAGAAGCACAGAGAAGGAGGTAAGAGCAGCCCTGCCGTGCTCTGCACAAGGACCCCCACATCCAGTCAAACTGGAGGAAGAGATGAAACTGCTGGCAAGAGGGAAGTGGCAAGGATGGAGGGGATGGCATAAATGATACAGGAATATAATCCTCCCTTCCGCTTTTACACGTCCTCACTTTCCTTTCATTTTGCAGCCTGAAGTGCAGAGAAGCAGGATGCTGACAGGCTCACCCCGGCTTCTTGTCAGTGTGTCTCGAGAAAGTCATCAGTAAAGATCTGAAAGAAATAGTGTCTGCAAAATAAGTAAAAATATATTCCAAGTAGTAAGGGAAGTGTTCTACATTCAGGAGCAGAAAGCACTGCCTTGTTGGATTCAGATTTTTAAATAAGTTCAGTTCTTACCTCCTTTCCCTTTCGCTAATTTTGGTGGGAACATTTATAAACTCAGCATCCCCCCTCATCCCATATTCTTTTCTATGCTTCATTTTCCTCCTCATCCTTTCAGCCATTTTATTCTTTCTCACAACAGGTAAAAATCATTAGGAAAAAAAAAAAATAAGGCGGGGAAAAAAAACAAAATAATGCAGGAAAAACCACCCTAATAAGTGCAGAGAAAGGTGTCTTTTGCCATGGGGAGTGATGCAGGATGTACCTGAAGTGATCAATACCCCACACATCACATGGGTGGCTTTTAGACATTGGAATAATTTTCCTTTGGTTTCTGATCTGGCCACTGTATCCCACCAGCACTATCCTGACAACTTCTCTTTAGTCTCACTTCCTACCAGCTGTTTCCATTTCATCCCCCTTTTCTTCCTGCGTGGCTCCAGCACTGGGAAGGAGTTGATCCGACTGCAAAGACTCGGGGAGGGCTTCCTGCCATGAGACCCAACTGGGTGTTGGTGTAAGGCAGGAGCCTGCCAAAGCCTCCAGCTCTGCTCTGCACAGGTTTGATGTGCTAATGTGGGGATCACAGGGAGAGCTGCAGCCAAGGCTGTCATAATAATCCTAAACTCTTTTCCCTTTTCCTCAGCAGCACCAGCTCCCCGCAGGTACCTCTTGGTGAAGCAGCCTCTAGTTTGGGTATTGTTCCTTTCACTGCCCTCTCAAGCATCCAGAGGCAGCAGTTCAGATGTGCCAGGTCCCCACAGCCAAACCCAGTTTCACTGTCTGCCACTCAGTCCAGCAGTTCATTGCTGCCACCCGGCCCCATTGGCAGCAATGCTCCTCATTCTGAACTACATAACCCAGACTTTCCAAGATGATTCTTAGAATCACAGAATCACAGAATCAGCAAGGTTGGAAAAGAGTTCCAAGATCATCAAGTACAACTTTCAACTGAATATCCCCTTGCCCACTAAATCATATCACAAAGTGCCATCTGAACTTGGTTTTTTTTAAACACTTCACCATTTCCCTCCACTAACTCCTTGTTCATTCCCTTTTAACAGTAGGGCTGTCCTTTAGAAATGAGCTCATTCAGACAGAAGAAGGTTGAGGAGTGCCTGCATGTGAAATTATGCTGCCCTGTCTGGTGGAATATGATCCCCTTCAGTGGGAGATACACAAGGGAAGAAGCAGTTGGAAGCTGGGTCTGGGTCACAACCTCATAGCCAGGCTCAACTGCAGCCTGGACAGCATGTCTGAGCAGAGCCTGAGCTAAAAGAACAATATTTGGATTTCTCCTGTACTTTGTTCCATTCAATGTTCAAACAGGAATCCCAGGACAAAGTGTACTTTATGTGAATTGTACCAAATGCACAGCAAGAGGCACCCAGCTTGGAAGGATTTGGTTAAAATGTCAAGGACACTGTCAGAGGAAAAAAGGAGCCCTGTACTTCGGTTTGGTAAAAAATAAAGCTTTATAGACCTGAAAATCAACATATTTTTCCCTGTAGTTTACGGAAAAACGGTTGTGGAAGCAGTGAGTATGATTCTGCAAATCCATCTTCATGGATCCTTTTAATTTAGAGACATGAGTCATCAGAGCAGGGACTCCTTGGATGATTGTGTGACCACAGGATGCAGCCCTGGAAAAGTGTTTTTGTAAACAAATAAACATAGTCCTTCCTGTTGGAAACTCAGATCTTTCAGCATTGGGAAAGTGCCTGAGAACTCGACAGTGAGAGTGATAAGAAATATTAAATGTGATGCCAGTTGCTTGGTCCAGTTCCAACAGCAAGAGGTGAACAAAACACACAGAGTGAAAAATAGATTAGTGTTTTAAAGTCCTTTAATAATCTGAAGTGTTATTGGTATCAGGAACAAAGAAAAGCCTTGTTAAGTGAAAATTGCTTGAAGAGATGGTCTCACAATCTGACAAAACCAAAACAGAGGTTAAAAAAAACCCCAAAATTGGGGGATTTGATGATGGCTTGTGCCACGTTGTGCCGTACACACAGGGCAAGATCTGAAGATCATAGGCTCCCAAATGGATTTCACACTATGGCTTTTGACATCCGATGAAGTCTTTTGAGAGAGATTATCCTCTTTTCCTGGAGAAGGCAGGATGCTGGCCCCAGCCAGCCGACTGCAGCACCTTTGCTACTGAACTCCCAGAGGGGAAGAACAGAGTCTCCAGTCCCAACAGCTGGAAACATTTCCAGAAAAGCACGTAGATATTCGAAAGCAACCGAAATACTGCAATGTCAGGGAGTCAATTTTCTGTCGGTAGTTTAAAAGCAAACTTTTGGCAGCTGTCAGGGAATCCTCTAAGTACATTTAGATCAATGCATGAAGTCAAATAAACACTTAAAATCCTGCAAGACTAAGATGGGCAGAGTGAATCCAGCCAGGAAACGGCTGAGTGGCTGCTTGACCCTTTTTGCTGTCACAGACCAACAGAACTGGAGGATGCTCCAACCCACCCCCAAATCCTGCTGTACCTGGGCACACACCAGGGAAGGAGAGGCGACATGGGAAGGAGGACACGAGGCTTTGCTCCTGCCTCAGCTGGATCGGGATGTTTCAGTTGCAAACGATAGATCTATTTTATGTATTAGAGCTTGTCTAGACTAAGGAAATGTTCCTGCTATGACTATGCTGAGGTAATTACACCAGTGTAAACCCCTTTGGGCAAAACAGAGCTTTCAGTGGCCTGATTTACGCTGGTCACTTGCCAGGATTAGTTCAGCTGGTACCAGCCTGTCCTCCAGGAGCTCCTGCTCCCAGCTGGAATCCTGCACAGGAGTTTTCATCCGTCTCATCTGAAACGTTGGCACTGCCAATCTATCAATCAAACCATCCTTATGGGATGGTTGTGCAAATGTTTCTCTCCAAAAGAATGGTAAGCACGTAGAAGACTCCTCTGTTAGTAGGTAATTGATTAATGTAGGCTACAAAAAACATGCTGAAATAAATCTGAGTTTAAATTAAAGCATATTTGGATTTGTATATGGATGTCAGGGAAACATATTTGCTCCAAATGAAATAGGAAGGCTGACGTGGGATGTTCAGCCTGCCAGGGATAGATGTGTCCCTTACCCACATTAAATGAAAATGTGTCCAAAGAGAGTAAAATGGGAGCCACTCCAAACTGATTAATGTAAATGAACAAAAAAAAAAATTAAACTAAATTAAATAACTCCGAGGAAGCCCCTTTTAAAGCACAGAAAGAGGAACACCTGTCTAGGAGAAATTAGTGGCAATATTTACACTGAATTTAAAGGAGAGGCTTCACTTACCATAACGTGTAAAGCCACACAATGCTGCTGTGCATGGCACAGTATGAAATACATGTGCTGAGTTTCACACACAGCATTCAGGGAACATGTTGATAAATGCAGGATGAGGTACAGGCAGACTAATAGACAGACTTGGTTACATTTTAATCTGGTTTACTGTTACCTGCAGGTGTTACAGTTAAAATGTTCTAAAAAGTTACCATACACCTTAATTCTAAGCAGTTACTGGAAGGACAGCTAGAAACTCTAAAGCAAATATGCTCCTTTAAAAGTTTCCTTATTAAAAAAAAAAAAAAAAATTAAAAAAGAGGGGGGGAAAGTATGTCTGAAGCACCAAGATGACATCAGAAAAGTTCCTCAATTCACAGATGGCTGCACCTTTCAAAAAAAATTAAAACAGGAACCCTGGATTGATTTAATCACCCATACAAGCGAAAAAACGTAATGAAGATATTTAGTGCCAAATTGGTTTCTTGGGACCTTTTCCATGTAAATAATACAAATCAAACCTTGAAGTTCAGCGCAGATATGATCTGACAAGTAAGCCAGGCTTTTTGTTTTCCTTTGATCCAGCTCCAGAAATATTTTATCCAAGGTAAAGTTGTTTTTAAGTGTTTTCCATTTCAGTTTTTAATTTCGGATATTCATCATATAGGAAACTCGCTTATAATGCTTCAGACCTCAGTCTGGCTGCACTGACTCATGGCACCAAACATAAAGATTTCCTTGTATTTGGCCCTAAGAGTGGGACCATCAAGAGTTCCCGATGTGACACGGGATCGATTTCCATTGCTCGGTTATTTCTAATGGTACAGGGAACATGGACAACCCCAGCTGAATGTTTCCAGTATTGTTTGCACTGTTCCACTTCTCACAGCTGTGTTGGGGAATAATACTTTTGAAAATAATAAGATACACAGGCCTTTGCTTTCTAAGTGATTGCCCAAATTCCCCACGTGATGCCGTTCCCTCAGGATGCCGTGTGGGAGCAACAGTGCCTTCTCTTGAAAGAAAATCTCCATGTTGGGTTTACTTTGATTTTTTTTTTTAGTGTTTTACTTTTATAATTCTGTTAAAAATAAAATTTAATTTTTTTTTTTTAAATCTCTTTCTACTCCATTCTAAAACCAGGATGAAGATTCTGCAGTTCAGAAAACTATATATATATATATAAATCTGATGTTCACAATTTTCAGTGTCGTGTGCCTAAATACAGATTTAGGCACCTTGCTGTAGGCACCCAGTTTTCAAAAATTCAGCTCTTGTGAATAATGTAAAATCCTCTGGATTCTCTTCCTTCCACAAATTGGAATGTAGTATATTTAAAATTAACAGGGCCCGTTTTCTCTTTTGACTCGAATATGTGGTGTAAGGTTAATGAAAATAAGACGGATCTTTTATTTTGGGTCTTAAATATAATATTATTAAATGTGCCCACCAGAAATGTAGGATAAAATATTTGCTCTGCTTGAAGATTATGTGATATTTGTATTCTAAGCCTCACCACAGTGGGTTTCTTTAAATAGAAGCTATACTTTACTCCTAAATTGCTTAAGGCAAAGGAAGCAGAGATGATGTTTTTATGAATGTTTAAATGCAAATGGAACTGAGAGTGAATGCTATGCTAGCTAACATCAAAGGCTCACCAAAGTCTCTGCATTAATGAGGCTCTTTGTTTCCTGGATCACAGATTACAACAGGTTTCCAACTCATTGCCAAGGCTTTATCTCCATTTGGGAGGGCTGTAAATCTCAGACGATTTTTTTCACATGCAAAACAAGAGGATCATCTGAAAGAAGAAGGGGGAAAAAAAATCTTAAAGTAGCAAATATTTCATTCAAATGATTATTCCTCAAAGTGGCTGCATCTTGTTTTATTTTTGGGATGTTTAAAAGAATGGAAATTTGCAGACGGAGTTTCCTATGGGGCGGCTCATTCATTTGGAGGGGAAAACCGAGCAGGAAAAAAGCAAACAGCATCCTTCCCCCCTCTCATCTCCTTCAGCCCTGCATCAACTGTGCCCCCGAAATCAGAACAATAATTCTATGTCATGCAAAATCAGCAATTAGCAGAAAGACGGATTTTGCTTCATTTAAATATATTCAAGTACTTTTCAAAGTGGCTCCAACTAGTTCTTCTCCTCCCCAAAAAGTAATGAGATTATATCCCTAGTAATAATACCCTAATTAACAAGAAAAATAGGGGCCGAGATTTTTAGCTTCCTATTCAAGGGCTGAATGTGACAATATGTTGTATATTGGGTCATAAAAAACAATTTACATGGCGTCATTACAGTCTGTAGCAAAGTCTCCAGGACCCAGGGCTATCTTATGCAATCTTAATTAAGGAAAATAAATATCGGTGTGTTGTTTTAAGCTACCGGAGACATGCACAGGACCTGTCGTATGTGATCAGAAGAGATGGGGAGTTTCCTTTTCCATGGGAACTGCTTGAAAAACCCTCCGACGCCGACACACAAGTGTCTAGTGCCTCCGAAATTGGCTGCGAAGATGGTAATTTCGTGTTTCCTGACCCTCGGGGCCAGTCAGGAAAACTAATAATTTTCTGCAGCCCCACGTCACGTCTGTGCTGCCGAGGGGCCGGGGGGCGATGGTGTGCCCGCGGGTGGGCAGGGCACGCTCGTGTGACCCGCGTGTGTGCACCCATGTGTGGTCTGTGTGTGCACACGTGTGATCTGTGTGTGCACACGTGTGATCTGTGTGTGCACAAGTGTGATCTGTGTGTGTGCACCCATGTGTGACCTGTGTGTGTGCACCCATGTGTGACCTGTGTGTGTGTGCACACGTGTGATCTGTGCGTACCCACGTGTGATCTCTGTGTGTGCACAGGTGTGATCTGTGTGTGTGTGCACACGTGTGATCTGTGTGTGCACCCATGTGTGATCTGTGTGTGTGTGCACACATGTGATCTGTGTGTGCACAGGTGTGATCTGTGTGTCTGTGCACCCACATGTGATCTCTGTGTGTGTGCACATATGTGATCTGTGTGTCTGTGCACCCATGTGTGATCTGTGTGTGTGTGCTCTGTGTGTGCACACGTGCGATCCCTGTGTGTGTGTGTACACACATGTGGTCTGTGGGTGCACACACGTGATCCACGCATGTGTGTGCATGCACTCATGTATGACCCGTGTGTGTGTGTACTCGTGTGACCCGTGTGTGTGTGCACTCATGTGTGACCCGTGTGTGTGTGTTTGCGTGCTGTGTGTGCCTTTGTCACATGTACATGCCCTGATGCATATCAGCGTGTGCACACATTTGTCCTGATGCCACAGTGTGTGCATGTATGTGCTCATGTGTGTCTATCTGTGAACACATACGTGTCCTGATGTCTGTGTGTGTGTACAGGTACACGCCCTGATGTGCCTCAGTGCACACATGTACGTGCTGAAGTGTGTCTGTGTGCACACACATACATGATGACGTGTGTCTGTGTGTGCACATGTGCTGATGTAACAGTGTGCACACATGCCTGATGATGTCTGTATGTGCACAGCTATATGTTGATGTGTGTACATGTGCACCCATGTATGTGTTCACGTGCGTCTGTGTGCCCACATCCTGATGTCTTACTGTGTACCTATGTACATGTGTTCATGTGTGTCTCTCTGTGCACACACACGTCCTGATATCTCAGTGTGGGACTGTGTACACATCCTGATGTGTCTCAGTGTGCACACACATGTGCTGACGTGCATGTGCACACATACGTGTCCTGGCGTGTCTCAGTATGCACACACGTATGTGCTGATGTGTGTCTGCAGTTCCATGTACGGCCTTCTGTCCTCTGTATTTGTCTGTGTGCTGCTGATCTGTGCTTGCAGACTCACAGGCAAATGTGAGCGTGCAGATGTGTGTGTGTGTGTGCAGATGTGTGTTTGTGTGCAGGTGTGTGTGTGCAGATATGTGTGTGTTTGCAGATGCGTGTATGCAGATTGTGTGTGCAGGTGTGTGTGTGTGTGCAGGTGTGTGTGTGTGCATGCAGATGTGTGTGCAGGTGTGTGTGTGCAGATGTGTGTGTGTGTGCAGATGTGTGTGTGCAGATGTGTGTGTGTCAGACTGTAGCTGTGCACCCTGATGGGTACAGTTTTGTGTTCCTTTCTGCTGGTGTGTTTGGGGCTGTGTGTGGATCCCACCGCTGTGCACACACGTGTGGGATCACTCCCGTGTGCCACTGTGTGTGCTGATGTGTGTGCACAGGTCTGTGTAGCTGTACACTGGCACCTGCAGGGACATGTGTGGGCACGAGCAGTGTGTGCAGGTTGAGTGTGTGCCAAAGTGTGTGTGCAAGCACATGTGCAGACAGAGGTGTGCACAGGCATGTGTGCAGGTGTGTGGGCACAGGTGCACGTACAGGTGTGTGTACACAGAGGTCTGCGTGCAGAGATGTGTGTGCAGGCACGTGGGTATGCAGAGATGTGCGTGAGGGCCTGTGTGTGTGTGCACAGAGGTGTGTTCAGGCGTGTTCATGTGCAGAGATGCACGTGCAGCACATGTACACGCGCAGATGCATGTGAGGGCCTCTCTGTATGTGCACAGAGGCGTGTTCAGGTGTGTTCATGTGCAGAGATGTATGTGCAGCACATGTATATGCACAGATGCGTGTGCAGGCCTGTGTGTGTGTGCACAGAGGTGTGTTCAGGCATGTTGATGGGCAGAGATGTACGTGCAGCACATGCATGCACACAGATGTGTGTGCAGGCCCGTGTGAGCGTGGGCATGTGCGCGCACACGCAGGCACAGGTGCGTGTGCCCATGTGCGAGCAGACACGCGTGTGCACACCTGTGCATGCAGCACACGTTACACACGCCCGGGGGGCTGCACCGAGCCCCCAGCGCTGCCCACCCCGCAGCCGGCCCGGGACGGGGGTCACCCCGCCGCAGCATCCCTTTAAGGCAGGGACTCGGCGCGTGTGCGGCGGTGCATGTGTGCCCGTGTCTGTGCGTCTGTGTGTCCCTGTGTGTGTGTCCCCGCGTGTGCCCGCCCCCGGCCCCTCCCCGGCGCTGCCAATCACCCGGCGGCCGCTTTGATGTCGCAGCGCTCGCCCGCCGCGCCGCCGCGCTCGCAGTCGGACCGGGCGCTCCGTGCTCCGCCAGCCGCCGGCGCCCGCTGCTCCAGCCAAACTTCCCGGGGCTCGGAGGGCGGGGGGGCGGCGGCGGCACGGGGGGGGCCCCCGGAGCCCGGCATCCCGCGACTCCTGCCCGCCCGCAGCCTGCCGAGCCCCCCGAGAGCCGCCGGAGCGGGGAGGGGAACGGGGGAAAGCGGGGAGGGGAGGAAAAGACTGAAGAGGGGGGAGAAGCGATTCTGATTTGTTATTTTTTTTTTTTTTTTGTCCTAAAGAAAGGGTTTCGAGGGAATTTGGAAAGCGGGGAGCGAAATTAAAGGAAAAAGTTTAAAAGTTAAGAGGAAGGGAGGAAAAAACTTCTGGAAGAAAAAAGAAATTCAAGAGGGAGCAAGTTTTTTTACATATAGGTTTGTTTTTTTTCCAAGAGGAGGAAAAAAAAATAATTGAGGGAGGGGAAAAAAAGAATAATAATAATTGCGGAGGGCTTGATCCGGGAGAACAATACTCGCCGGGGAAGTTGCTGCGCGGCGGGGAGGGAGCGGCGGGAGGAAAATGCCGCAGCTGGGCAGCGGCGGCGGGGACGACCTGGGCGCCACGGACGAGATGCTGGCCTTCAAGGACGAGGGCGAGCAGGAGGAGAAGATCCCCGAGAACGCTTTCACCGAGCGCGACCTCGCCGACCTCAAGTCCTCGCTGGTGAACGAGTCCGAGGGCAGCGGCAGCCCGGCCGCCGCCGCCGCCGACCCCGAGGTGGGTGAGCCCGGCCCGGCCCCGCGCCCCCCGCCCGGCCCCGCGCCCCCTCCCCACCGCCCCCGCGCTGCCCCTCTCTCTCCTCCCCATGCAGGCCCTCCGGCGAGTGCAGGATCCGCAGAGAGTTTACCAGGAGAAGCTCCCGGACCACATGGATGATGGTTAGTCACGGCAGTCCCCGCGTGTTTCCGTGTGTCCCCCTCTCCTCATTCCCGGTTCCCGCTGGTGTTCCCCCGTGTGCTCTGTCCAGTGCTCGCCCTCCCCGGGGTGGTGATCCCCCCCGGTCCCCCAGCCCATCACCCTGTCACCCCCTGAGAGGGAGGGATGTCAGCCTGGCCACCACAGCCCCCCGTGGGAAAGCTCTGTCTGTCAGCACCGAGGCTTCCCAGTGTCCCCAGTTTGGGATCCCACACCCATGGGGTACCTTGCACCCCTCAACACCTTCTCCAAGGAGTCCAGGACAAAAAGACTCCCACAATATGCTGTAACCTCTTTGGGGACCCCCAACAGGCAGGGGAATCACCTGTCGTTAGGCCGGTTTTGACAGGGCACGTTGATTTCAGCAGGTATGAAACATCAGGACCCAGGGATGTATAAAGGATCTGCATATTCCGGCTACCCTTTCCTGATGCTCTCAGATCCGTATCTGCCAAATGGATCTATGTCACCTCTGGTGAGTTCCTCCTCTCCTCGTGGAGAATTTTCATGGCCTCTCTCACTGCTGAAGTATGTTGTGGGTATTGTGCAGGCACCTACATGTGCTTTTTTCCCAACAAATGGGAGCCCGGTTTCTGCAATAGCTGGGCGCTGTTCTGTCCGAGCCAAAGGGAGAAGCCATGGGAAGGGGCAGAGATGCTCGGCAGGAAGCGCCTGCTTGGCTCCGAATTTGCTGGAGGAGCTGTTTTCCCGACCTCCCCATCCTCTAGGTTTGCCTTTACTCTTCCAGCAATCAAACCCTGATGTCTAACGGAAGAATGCCCCTTCGTTTTTCTGGGTCACAGGCTTTGGAAGGAGCAGCTCCTGGTGTTTGTGTTCAGGGATATGTCCCGCAGCTGAAGTTGAGCTCGATGTGTCTGCTTGTTAAACAGCCAGGTTCTGGTGTGCTGTGGGTTAGGGCTCTGTGGTGGATGATGGCCCAAAAAGTGGGTCTTGTTCTTCTAAAATGGCAATAGAGGTTTGTAGGAAAAGGCTTCACGCTGCCGGAGGACTATTCCCGTCTTCTTGCTGTAAAGTTTTTCCCTCTCAGTTTAAATCAGCTTTAGTAATTCTGTGTGTCGTACTATTTCTAAGTTTTGCTACGTGAGTGATTAAACTAAAGGCTTCTCTACACAAGCTGACTTTTCCCGTCACCACCTCTATCAGAACTTCAGCAAACACTGTCCTGACTTTGCAGCAGTCGGTTGGGGCTGGTGTGGCTCCTGGGGAGCCAGCACTGCTGCGTTTGTTTCTGCTTTATTCTGCATCAGCCGTCGGCAAGGGAGGACAGAACGTAATTTGGTTTATTTCAGGTTTAGTTTTTTAGCCTTTAAAGGGGTGAGGTTTAAAAGGATCCATAAAACCGTCCTTAATTCCAGGCATTTGTTCACAGGAGGGGGAGGGTGTTAAACTGGTGTTACGAAAAATTGGTGGACTGTGGGGTATGGAACTCAATATTTTATTTGTGGGAATCAGTGCCGTGCCCTCACACCCGACCCAGCTGGCCTGGGCAGCCGGAGACGGGTTCCTGCGAGACCTTCCTGCACCCAGCTCAGCTCTTCCCAGGGAATCAGTTTCTCTGGCTGCAGACTGCTGTGACTTTGCCAAAGTTTGCAAATACTGAGGCTCTGTCCCTAAATTTTGAAGTCTTCCTTCAGTTTACAACAGGAAAAGATGTGTTTGCAAGGCAGGGCCAGTGTAACCCAAATAAGCATTTCTTCTGGTGCTTCTCACCTTGTGTCCCTTCATCCAGGTATCAGGTACTGCCCCATCCCCTAAAATATGAAGCTGTTCACTTCCTGATAAATTTTAAATTATATTAATTTTGTCTTATTGAAACACATTTAGTGTGCTCCCTGGGATAGAATCTGGGTGAGTTCAGAGTTATGTTAGTCCAGCAACTATTTGTTGTAGTGGAATATTTCTTTTAATCTTAAACTCTTCCTAGATGGGCAGCAAAGTGCAATAGCCTATTTATTAGCAGTTAGGCTGAAAAGTAGGTTGTGGTTTGGGAATCGCCTCTCCCCTTGATAATGGAATGAAATCCAAGTGGTTACTGTCAGAGCAGCAGGCAGGAGTAAGCAGACTGTGCAGAACTCAAAGGGGAGAAAACTGAAGTAGCAGAGGAGGAATGATCCAGTCCCCTTGAGAGCCACCCAAATCATCCAGTGCCTCAGCCAGCTGCCCTTGGGCCTGCTCAGGTCCTGCCGTGGCTTATGTTGTATGACTTAAAGAGCTGATTTGATGTTTTCAGCTAAAAGTCTGTTACCTAACAGACAGGGGAAGATTTCTTCCTCAGATGAAGGCTGGTCTTGTGGTTTTTCAATTTATTGCAATAGCTATTCCAGTGTATTATTCTGGGCAATTTTGTCTTGTGTTTCCATTGACTGTGCAAAGGTTATCATGGTAAATTATGGATTGCTCTCATATAGATTTATTGCTGCTGTGTACATTATGTGAAGTGTGGGCTATAATCTGGTGGCTGCTTCCAATAATTGGGGAGGTCAGATCTGTGACCGAAGATTGCAGATACTTAACCATCCATAAAAGTGTGTTTAATTAACACTTTAGCACAAGTAGAGTCGGGGAGGAAGGCTGTGTGAGTGAATGGGATTACATATCACAGCCATGCGTGCTCTTGATAGTGGAGATTGTATTTTGGTTAATGAGGCTTCCTGGAAACGGTTGTTTGCAGTTGGGATTAATTTTAGAATCTTAAAAAAAAAAAAAATAAATTAAAAGATTAACCCAAGAGTACTCTGGCAAACTTTCAGGGCTTTGCATTGAAAATAGTAATTTACCTGACTGAGAATAGAGTATAACTCCCTGAAAGACGAGGGGCAGCCGAGGCTGGGGCTGAGCCCCTGCCCTGCAACGCTCTGTAAAACCACACTTTTTTCAGTGGGCTCCCCACGAACCCCATCAGGGCCCTGCAAGCACTGCTGGAGCAGCCCTGGTGCCTGCCTGGGTGGGTGTGTTGCTACCGGCAGTGCTGCTTTCCTATTTGCTTTCTGATTTTCTCAGCAGCATCACTTCTGCTTTGTTTCCCTCAAGGTGGTTGTAGCCACTAACTGTTAGGCTGCTCACCCCAGCATCCTGCTCGGCTCCCCGCATCTCCCAGCCAAAATTGCCTCTTTTTACCAAAACACACCCACTCGTGTTATTTACGAGCTCTAGTGCCGCTCCAGAGCGATGCTCTGAAGGTGTCTGGGTACCTGCCACCAGCAGCAAGGCCAAGCCCAGCTGATGGTCCCTGGAGGGCCAGCAGCAGCAGGAGGGTGGCAGGAGCTCCCTGCAGCAGGGTGGCCCACCTCGGCCGCAGGTGGCAAATGCCAGTGGGGGATAATTCAGCTGGAGTGATGCTGGTTTGAGCAGGCACAGGTTTCCTGGACTGGCAGTAGAGCTTTCACAGGGGGTGCAACCAAAGTGCTCCTGGAGCTGCTTCAAGGCAGTGGGCCCAGCCTGGGTTTTGGGAGCGAGCTGTGAACCCCATCAGCTGCTGGGCTGGGGATGTCAAGGGTGTCAAGAGCCTCTCAGCACAGCCCGTGTGCACCTGAAGTCTGCCAGCCCCCAGCAGAGCCAGCTCTCACCTGGCTCTCAGGTGCTGTGTGCATGGTGCTTCATGGCTCCACTTTCACTCTCCCGTCTCATGCAAAGTCCAGTTTTTTCCAGGAGTGAAATATATGGGATTTATGGGTTAAAAACCTGCAAGAAACTTCCAAAGAATATGAGCAAGTTGAGGAACTGTTTTTCTAAATTAAATATAAAATCATAAAACTATATCCTTTTTTAAATAGTACAAATGACTTTAAATCAAATTAAGGTACATCCTTAGTAAAAACATCAGCCTTTTAGGTGGTTACAAACATTAGAGGTCAGACATGGTCAAACATGTTAACACTTTGATCAGATTAAAATATTTTTCTTGCTACAGTTGTATAATTGAGTTTAGACCTGCGGGGGTTTTCTGAACATTGTTATATCTTGTACCATGTGGTAGTTAAATGGTAGAAGGAGCACTTATAAGTTCCTTTAAGTTCCTTTTGTAAATAGGTTTATAAAATAGGGGAATGAGCCATGCTGTCCTGTATGTAGGGCACAAGTTCTCCCCACTCCCATTGATGGAAGAGATCCCCGGGGTGCTCCTCACACCTTCTGTGCACCTCAGGTGTGTGTGCTGAGCATGTGAGGTGAAGGCAGGATTAAAATGTTCTATATGTAAAGCTGAGGCGCTGGGCTTTCTGTCTGTATGAAAAACAGAAGTCCAAGAGCCTCCATTTCTTTGGAAAACAGACACTACCTCATTTTCTTAATTATTAAGTTGTCTAACCAGAGCTTACGTGGGAGCAGAAGGGTGGGGGGATCTCCCCAGCCCTGCATGGCTCAAGTCCCCAGATTAGACAGCAGGACTCACAAATAGTGCCCCTGCTCAGAGCCTGGTCCCCGTGGTCCACTGGGCTCCTGGAGCTCGTTCAGAGGGTTTGAAATGTCCCCTTGGGCAGGGCAAGATGAAAGTGCAGTTACTGCTGGCCTGGGGCCACGGGGCCCAAATGTCTAACACGAGGTCAGAAGGCACAGAGCTGCAGTCTAGGGCTGCTCTTTGCCGGACAGAAGCTGAGGCAGCAGCCCCTGAGCCCCGGGACACAGCTGGTTCTGCTGCATCCCCTTCCCCAGGGCTGCCCCATCCCCGGGCAGGAGGAGGCTGTGGCCCCCGCAGCAGCTGGCAGAAGGAAATCTGCAGCTCAGCTGCTTCTCTGCGAGGTCTCTCTGTCCTGACTTGCACTGTCAGGGCAATAGTTTAGTATTGCTTTTTCCTGTGTTGGGTTCTGATCTTGTTGAAACCAGTGGGAAAACTCCCCGGAGCCGCCGTGTGACGGGGATTTGTCGCTGCGAGGGGACTGCTGCATCCCTCTCCAGATGTGCGTGGAGGGAGGGAGGGAGGGAAGGCAGCTGGAAGCCAACAGTAGCTCGGTGTGTTCCCAGCAGTGCCTGTTGCTGTGGGAGAGCAGCATCCCAGCCAGGTTCCCTGGCAGCAGGGTTTGCACTGCGGGACCTCGCCGGGATGGTGCTCTGTCCCCATCAATTGTCACATTCCCGGCAGAAAGCGTTAGGAGTGCGGCGGCTGCTGATGGACCTCCTGGCACACAGACAGATGAGTAATTTGTTGCCTCCTGACCAAAGCAAATCCAAATTCTTTCAGCTCCTCTACCTAGCTTGAAATAAGATAATGGTGAAAATAATTTTTTATGTTAAAGCATAATGTTGGATAGGTGGATGTACCAAGGCACAGGGCTTCCGAGGTCATTTATTGCATGTCTGATTCAGTCTTGGTTCCCCCCCAAGGAAAATTCTTGTGTTAATTTCTGAGTTCATATCACACCCTCAATTTTGAAGCAGAACTTCCCTTTGAAATAAATTAGAGAGTTCTGCTTAAGAAGCAGTGACATGATACAGCACTGCCTGTGTGTGGTCTAATATAACCTTATTTTTAAAATTGTTTGGAATGGAAAAAAGAGAAAGAAAAATGTCACAGGGAAACAAAAGCAAGTTTTATGTAAATCTGTGCATGTGAATAAGTGTGCACGTGATTCAGACAGTTCAACAATATCTGCTCTCCCACTGGGATTCCTTCACAGGCTACCCTGGAACTGGCTTCCCAGGCATGGGATGCTTTGGGGGGGGGAGTTGCTATGAGATGTGTATGGTAAAGGCACCGTTCCTGCAAGCTTCCAACTGTTGCTGTTTGTGAAGTGTTATGAGCTCAATCGGTTGAGAATTTGGAGAGAAAAGCAAAAACTTAACATCAACTCAAGTTCCCGAAGCTCATCCATGTTAATGATTAGTATTTTTGAAATTTTAACTGTGAAGAACAAAGTGATTTGGGTTTGAGTGGCACGTCCGAGATGAAAGTGCAGAGCTGGTCTGGTATGTGGAGCTGTAACCCAGAGAAGGGAGAGCAGGAGGAGCTCTGCAGTGCACTCACGTTTTCCTCACTCCTGCCATGGCTCCACAGACACCATTAAATTCCTGTGTTGGGGTGAAGCCCCTGACCAATCCATAGGGTGGGATGTCCTGTTCCCAGGTACCCAGCCCAGTAACCCTGGTGTGTTCCTGTGACTAAACAGACATTGCTGGCTCCGTAGGGATGACTCCTTTGCCTGCTGTCAAAGATCATCTGCAAAGGGCCAGATCCTAATCACAGGCTGAACCCTCTCTATCTGTGGTGTGATCTGCAAGGGAAGCAGGATTTCGGGATTCAGGTAGTGTGAGCTGCACGCCTAAGATCCCAATCTGGCGTGGACTGTGTGTGTCTGTGTGTGCATGGCATGGTGGTTATTGGGAGAGCAAAGTCTAGTGCTGAGAAACACCACCAGTTTTGCCATTAATTTTGTGCCTGCAGTTCTGCCTTTTGGCTGTGGTTCATCAAGACCAAATTTAGTCTTTGTTTCATAGGGGTTGGCCTTTGAGCCCCCTTGGCAATTCACCACAGAGGAGGTGAGAAAGGACCCGAGCACCTGTGAGCACAGGGAGGCTCTGCTGGACAGGTTGGAGTTGGGTGAACAACAGCCAGGCACATGCTGCTCTTCAGTTACTAAAATCTCCTGCACCACGTCTGAGTCACGAGAAAATTTCCTCAACAAATCCTCAAGGATTGTCCTCTCCTCTCTGTTCTATTGATCTGAAGAGGGACTAGGTGACAGACGTCCTCAGCACTGTCTTCTTGAAGGCATTGGCAATGTGGGAGCTTCTCTTCATCCCACTCCTCCGAGGTTTTGGGCTGGCACAGCCACTGCAGCTCCCTCTCCTTTCGTTTGCTGCTCATTTCATAGAATCACAGAATGGTTTGGCTTGGAAGAGACCTTAAAGCTCATCCTGTTCCAACTCTCTGCCATGGGCAGGGATGCCACCACTGGGTTGTTCAGGGCCCTTGGTTTCCCATGCCTTTGCCACTCCACCTCATTGCTCTGGGAACCAGGAGATGGCTTAGGTCAGCATCTCTCCCAACCTGATGTACACATGCTCTTACCTCATCCTTTACCAATGGTGGGTGGAGGGCACAGCAATAGGAGAGTAGGTACAAGTTGCTTCCTGAGCTCTTTGCAGAGCACTGTGGCGGGGAAAGCTGCTCAGCCTGATCAAATCCCAGGTTGGTGCTGAGCTGGGACGTGTGAGTCCCCCCCCCCCAGGCTCTTTCATGTGCTATTCTTCAAATTTCTCTTTAAGAAATAGGCTATAACATGATCCTTGCTCATTAGACTCTGTGTCTGGAGGATGAAACAAAGGTTTGGTAGGAGGACGGGTGACTCAGAGGGTTGGTAACAGGATGCAGAGCTGTTCTCTTCCTACTTTCCAGTTTCAATCCAGCTGAATCAGTGGAGACTGTTCCGCCTGCTGGCTTGTCCAGCAGTGTGTCCAGGAGGGCACGGCTGCCCCAGCCCCCGGGCACTGCGGGTGTTTCATGGGGTGAATGATGAGGTGTCCTAAGAACCTGCAGAGTCTGGACCAAACCCTCTGTGAATGTCACCCAAGGTCCTGTTCTCACCATGGGCCTGTCGGTTCAGCCCATGCTGGTGGCTCACAAACCCACCCACTCCATCCCTTAAAGGAGGGGATTGTAACCTTGTGCTCCTCTGAGGCTCGATTGCAGAGGGAACTGTTCCTTGGTTAATGATCTTGGACAAGGAGTTCTCACCTTCACCTCCTTGTGGAACAACTTAGCGCTGCTTTGTCACTGGTTTTTGCCTTGGGGTCTTTATGATTTAGGATCATAGAGTCATTTATGCTGGAAAAGCCCTGTAAGATCATCAAGTCCAGCTGTTGACCCAGCACTGCCAAGCCCACCACTAAACTGTGTCCCCAGGTGCCACATCTACATGTCTTTTAAATCCCTCTGGGGACGGTGACTTCTCAGGACAGCCTGTGCCAGGGCTTGTCAACTTTCTCAGTGAAAAGCTTTCCCTGATATCCAATCTGAGCCTCCTCTGGTGCAGTTTGAGGCCATGTTCTCTTATCCTATCACCTATTACTTGTGAGGGACCCCGACCCCCACCTGGCTCCACCTTCCTGTCAGGAGGGAGTGAGAAGGTGACCTCTGAGCCTCCTTTTCTCCAGGCTGAGCCCCCCCTGCTCCCTCAACTGCTCCTCATCAGACTTGTGCTCCAGACCCTTCCCCAGCTTGGCTGGCCTGCTCTGGACACACCATTTATGACCATTCCAAAAGTTATAAAGGACTATTCCACCACCAGTGCCTCTGTGATTTCATGGAGGAAGTGAGACACTTGTTCAGTACTGAGAATGATGAGGGTTAGCAAAACCTGGCAAAATCAGCTGTCCCCATGCAGAGCATCCTGCTGGCTGGAAGTGCTGGGGAAGAGGTCACCAAAGTGTCTTTAAACCACTGCTCCTCTCCCGTCCACCGCCTCTGTGCTAAACACAGCTCAGCTGCCACGAAAGGAATCTGCTTCATTGTGTTTCACGGGGTCCCAAAATTAGTATTTTGTGAAAGAAAACAATAAACTCAACAATGCTGTGGTAAGTTTCTGAAACCAAAGTAAAACTGGATACTAGAATCTGGAGCACTTTTCCCCTCCGGTTATAACAACTTTGCATTTGATTAAATGATAGGCAAAAAACCGTCTCAACAGTATCTCCTTTGTTCCATTGAAGAATCTGGAACTATATAATATACAAAGTACACGTCTGCCTTGAAGAGCTACACAGTAATCATGGACTGACCAAAAAAAAGACCTTTTTTTTTTTTTTTTTAAGTGATTCAACTTGTCTGCTCTGTGCTGAGTTTGTGGTTTGCTCCGAGGAGTAGCGTAAACTGAGGTTGTGCTCTGATGGGACTCACACAAAAGTAAAACGTGAAGGCCCAAGGTTATAAAGTGTGTTTGAATGGGCACAAGGGAGATGTGATTATAAAGGCACTTGTGGAAGGAGTGCTGGGGAGAGTCTCTTTGCAGCAAAATGCTCAGAAAGGAGCAGAAATGTGGGATTTTTATTCTGACACTGAGGAGACGGCGCTGCGGAGGTTCCTTTCATGTTTAGGAAATAAACCATCGTAAGATCTACCACATGAAAATTTGTTGTTCTTAGCATGGAGAGGCTGATGAGGTGGCTCTTGTTAACGTGCTGCTGCCCTGGAATTACTGGTGCAGGAGTGGAGATAGTGGAGAGGAGTCATTGGCTTTGGATTCTAACACGGGAGACACAGCACAATCCCTGACACCACCATACCCCAGGATGAAAATTGGCCTTTGAGCTTTGGCTTCCTGCTACAACTTACAGAGTGTGGCACTGCCAATTTTGGAATCTCACCATCCAAAGGGATATGTGGATTCCGAAATCCAATAATATAAACTAGATATAATATAACTAGAGGCAATAATATAAAATAAGAAATAAAATTTAAAAAAAAAATTTAAAAAAAAAAAATAAACACCCAAACCTTTTAGTTTGACTTTCTCTGATATAAAGCAATTTCTCCAGGACTGTGCACCATATGAAACACATTATAAATGCTCTTGTAAAATCCACATCATTATACCACATGAAAGGCCGGGTCCTAAAAATAGCCATTCAGAGAGGATGCAGGCTAGTAGCAATTTCGGTGATCATGAAATAGTTGTGTTGACATCTCTATGCATGCACACCCACAGAAAGCTTTGACTTTTGAATATTCTTAGCAACATTTGTGCTTTATGGAATTTTCCATGTTCTTGTCCCATGAATAGTCCTTTACCCAGTGGCATTCCTTTCTGATCTTATCCCCATGTTTCTAACCCTGATTTTATTGAGAAAATGAGCAAATTACTTTTTTTTTTTTTTAATTTTACATGAAACTCTTTCTTTGCTATCAGTTTGGCAGTGATTGGCAGCATCAGTTGTATTTCCCTGTCTCCTAGCAGGGAAATTATTTTCTTTTTCCTTCAACAGACACACGCATCCCTGGTATTTTGGGGGAACTAAGTCTTAGAATGTAAACCTGGAGCATTAGGTGATAACACAAGAAGCTGCCACATCTCCCCAGCCTTTGTATCTGCTGTAGTATTCAAAAGAAAGTAAACGAAGTAAATCTGCAGTAATTACACAGCAGTGTATTCACAACAAAAAAAATTTCTTCCTCATCCCGGCGATCAGAACTTGGATTTTGTTTTGGGATATGAAAGGCTGCAGCCTCCTGGCTTCGGTGTGTTCTCAGCAAAGCCCTGGCTGGGATCGACTGCCGTAGCTCTGGGACACACAACAGAGTCCTGCCAGCTGATATCGCTCGAGATCTTTTTGAAGAGCTCATCAGATTTGACTTTACTGCTGTTGTGTTTCGGTTTTAGCTCGTTATTTGTTTGAAAGCATCACTATAGGGATGGTTTTCTGAAGAACGTTGGAATCTTCGGTGCTGATCTCTCGTTTGCATTTTTCTTTTATAAGTTACATGATTATGCTGGGGATGTGCACCTTCACATGAGGGTGGCTGAAGGCTGTGGTTGGAGCCTGTCCTCGATTTTAAGTGTGTGGCCCTTCTAAAACCAGTTGGAAACAGTCTGTATCCTCAAAATAAGTTTGCTTGTGGAATTGGAGCAAAATCTGTGGAGATGGTGAGTGAAATAACAGGGTACTGTAGAAAATGACATTGCTTCTGAAATAGCTGGCATGAAAATCATGAAGTCTGAGGTTTCATTCAAATCAGATGTATCTGGTTGTCGTGGGGCAGGATACAAACTCTCCAAGGGATTTACAGGGAGCCATACAGTTGTTCCAGGTTGTTTTAACTTCAGGGCAGCTCTTTTCCCTTGTCCAGGTCTGGAGTCCTCTTCCAGTGCAAACAGGCTCTCCAGTTTTTAGCTTGATCAGTCGATTTTCTTGCAGGCTGTTGGAAACTCTGAAGAATCAAATGCTGTAAAGTGACATCACAGAAGTGGGTTTACTGTTGCTGACTTAGCTCCCTGGAACATCCTGGACTAGGGGACATGGGAACACTTTGACAAGGCATTAGTTTTATAGAGTAAATGCATTGATTTCCACACTGTCAGTAATTTAAGGATCTATTTGCAACTGAGTGCTAAGACATTTTGGCTCCTGTTGGCATCATGCTCTGTATAATGCAGCAGACAGTGGGGTTTAGAAAAAGCTAAAAAGTTTTTAATGCTTCTGGCTTGAAGCTGACATTGTGCCTAAGCCCTTTTCTTTTCTCTATGATTAATTTGGTGGCTGAATCTGAGGTTCTGTCTGGCAAGTTAAGTTTTTCACTACTCAGGTAAAAGCACTAAATATCCCTCACTGGGACTTAGGACAGCACTTGAATACAAGAGCTGTCGTAGGGAAAATCTAATTTCTTGACTCAAGAGGACAGAAAATTGCCTGATATGTCAGTGCTGGTTGTTTGGTTAATGACATTTACTGGAAATAGTATATAACTACATGCATGTATTCGAACTTCACAAAATAAGTTGTTTTCAAATTATAATGTACTATTTGTGCTGAGATGAGTTCAGTTGGTTGGAGCATGGTGCTAATAATGCCAGGGTCACAGGTTTGATCCCTGTACAGGCCATTCAGTTAAGAGCTGGACTCAGTGATCCTTCTGGGTCCCTTCCAGCTCAGAATATTCTGTGATTCTGCTCATCTTACACACGGATCTGCATGTAAATGCACAGTGATGGATGAGGCAGGCTGCAGCGAATCCCTGAAAGATCAGTTCCCATATCAAAAGGAATCACTATTGACCCAAATTTCCTTCTGAAACCAGCGGTGAGTGCCTGGGTGCTGGGTGGGTGCGTTGCTGTGCCCGGGGGCGGGAGCTGCCTGTCTCCTGTGCCCAGGAGCTCGTTTGATACGGGATCCTCTTCCCCGAGAGCACCAGGTGCCGTGGCAGACGGGGGGAGTAGCCAGATAAACAGACACGAGCAGCACCAGTTGTTTATGTGCTAACACAGGATGTTCTCAAAATCAGGTAAGAAGTGAGGCATGTTACCAAGTTTTATAGCAGAGGAACCGGATAGTCTTGTAACTGCCGTGCAGGGCTGTGGCGGAGGAAGCGTGGTTTTATCCCGGCTCCTGCTCCCGGTCCCGCAGGAGCTTGTTTTTCCGTGACTCAGTTTCCCCCAGGAGTGTTGTGGAGCTGTATCATTTCATGTGTAAGTAATGTTTGGAGAGCACTGCAGGGACAGCCACATGGATACTGAAAAAAACCATAAAATCCCACGCAGGGGACTGCGAGAGGGGATGTGTCAGAAGCGATCAGAGAAGGACTAGCCAAAAAAAAGTAATCTGTGCTGCTTGTTAGACCATTTACTTCAAGATATTAAACAAATTGCAATTTCATAACCTTCTAGGGAGTTGCAGGTGGCCTTAAGACCACAACTCCTTCAAGGCAATTGGCATCTTTTCTTGCTTTAAAAACAAGTCACCTTTATGGCCTAAGCAGTAATTTCATAGAGTGGCATTAGTTGGATGGGAACAGTTATGGGATGGTCCAATGTGTCTGAAATACACAAGCTGCACAAATCCTCCTTATTAAACCAGGGACAAAATGTCATTTATTTACCCACTTGTAATATGGTGATGAGAACAACCTCCAGGATCACACGGCGTAGCTTTTGGACACATGTACCAAACCTCTGGATGCATAATTCAAATTCCTTGTCATGAAGAATGAGTCTATTTATCTTGGAACCTTTTTTACTTAAACAGTAATCTCTAGGAAATCATTTGTTAACAGTAGTTCCCTGCCAGTTTGTCAGCTAATGGCTTGAGGCAAAGTCTGAAGTGGATGAAATCTTTTCCAGGGAGATGCTGCTGTCGCATGGGGTGCAGAAAGGTTTATAGCAGACAGCAAGTAGTGGAGGCGGTCAGATGAGTTCAGTCCAACTTCCAGAATCCCAAGGAAACCTGGCACGACGGGATAAAGATGACTGTTCTAGGAGTGCATCGTTTGTAGAATATTAAAGCCATCAGTTGTGCCTGTGTCAACTTCCACGCCTGAACTTTCCTTACTGGCGGCTCCAGGTGTGAGTGTGGGGAGGCCAAAACCACACGTGTCTGTGGTGGCTGAGGTTCTGCATCTCTCTCTGTATCCCAGGCATCTCTGCATCTCTGTGTCCTGGGCATCTCTGCATCCCGGGCATCTCACCATCCTGGGTATCTCCATCTCTGCATCCCGGCACCTCCGCATCCCGAGGCATCTCCCCGCGCCAGGTGTGGAGGCAGCCGGGCGGGAGGGCCGGGGTGCAGCCCCCCCAGCTCAGCTGGGGTGCCGCAGGGTGTCTGCCAGGGCAGCAGAGTCCTCCAGCTCGCAGATGTTATCGCCCTCTCCAGCAGTCTAGCAGCGAGTTTCAGTTAGGTAATGAGTTATCTGATTTCCCTTTAATCTGGGCAGCATCACTGCAGCGCGACAGCCTCGCATCGCTGTTTATCTCACGCTCAGGGCTGCAGGGAGAGGACTGGCAAGAATGGGTGAAAATTCGCTGGAAGAGGAGCTAGGAAAAGCCACCCTGACCTTCACCAAATCCCTCCTTTTTGCAGCAGGAGCGGGTGAGAAATAACTGCCCTGAGCCGAAACTCTCCCGAAAGGCCACAAAATCCAGCTGAAGTAAATACCACTTCCCTGCAGCATTATCTCCCACTCGGTGCTGTCTGCCCACAGAGGATGGTAGGGTGTAGGAACTGGCAGGGGATTAATGGCAGCCTGGTTCATAAAAAACTCGGCTGCCAGAAGGACGTGGGACCCAGACAGAAGTAAAGAGGGGCTGGTTCTCTCTGCAGATGCCCCCAAGTGCTATTTGTCTGAGAGCAGATTTTCCCACAGATCTTTGGCCTTCATATTATTTGAAGAACCCCCTCTGCAGCTGCAATCCTTCCCTCCCCCGAGGGAAAAACAGGGTGGTAACTTTGTGAACTGAATGGTGTGGAGGTTTAGGAGTACTGCCATGGGAGGGGAAGATTTGGCTCATTAGCGTGGAACATTGTGTTGCCAGGAACAGAGTTTTGGGGCAGAACTAATAACATGGAAGCAGATGCAGTCAGCTTTTATTAAACTGGTTTGTAGATGACTCTAAATAGGCAACAGTTGTATCTGGGGCTTTCCTTGCGAGAGGCAGAATGGCAGACCCCAGCAGCAGCAGAGCCTGGCTTAGGTGCTGGATAAAAAGTACAGAGAAGCCAACCAAATCCCTGGATGTTAGGAAAAATTTCTCTCAAATATATTTAAAAAAAAAAAAAAAAAGGCAACAGAAGTCTTTGTGATTGTGTTATAATCTTTAGACTTTTAGAGTCCACACATGACTTTGAGCAAGGAGCAGCTGTAGAGCCATGGAGTTCCTAGTCTGAAGGACCCAATATTGTATCATCTTTGCTTTACCATGGTGCATCATCTCCTCTAGGCCATGGACTCCCGAGTTTCATTTAGTCACCCCAATAGCTGGACATGAACTGCTTGACAGTGCATTACAGGTAGGGATGGATAAATTAATTTCCAAGCCAAGTTTTGAAGCACTTCTCTCTTGAACCTCCCTTTCCGTAGCACCCATTAACTCCACAGCTCTTATCAGCACCAGTGATGGTCGGGTGCCATTTCCTGACACATGGCATTCCATGGCCACCAGTAATGATGGGCTGAACTCGCTCTGTAATTGCCTTGCACAAGTACACAGGTTGGAATGACCACCAGCCAGATACAAACTGCCCATCTCAGCCACCTCCCAGAATCAAGTGAGACCGTTGATACCTCTGAGGAGTCACCACAAAGACCGTCCATCCTCTACCAGACCCAGCAATGGCTGTTGCTGTGTGTCCTTACAGTGTCCTCCCGGTCCTTCACCACCTCTGTGCAGCCATGAGGGTGTCGGGAATGATCAGTCTCCATCAACACAGCCGAGCTTACAAAGCTCTGTAGAGGTGCCCGTTGGATTGCTCACATCTCCATAGGTACCTGTTAGTTGTCCCCTCCTTCTGTGCCAGCTCCAGCCACCATTTCATGGAGCAAAGAGAACCTTTCCCCGCTCCACACATCCAAGAGCAGCCTGGCATACATACCATGTGCTCCCTCCTGTGCTCCCAGCAGCCTCATCCTCCCGGTCTGGCTGAATAAGGCAGGAAGAATCCCGCTTGGATGCTCAACTCCATCCTGCCTTGGTTGTGCAATACTTTTTTTCTCAGGCAGTTTCTAATCTAGAGATTTTCTGGGATCTGTGCACGGCATAGAGGGAAGTCTCCTCATCACCTCAGGTTCTGTCTTTCGGTACCAAGTGTTTAAGACATAATTCCAGGCGTCCAGGGCTTGCTTTCTCTTTGTGTCTCCTTTGCTGTTGCTTTCATTTGCTAACATGTTGAACTTCAAAGTCTATTCTTTCTCCTTCCTAATTTTTATGGAAAAAATGGTCTAAACCCCATTTGCATTTCCTCCCTGAGGATACTGGCAATCCTTAATCCTATATATTAAAGAATCTCAGTTTTCCCAGCAGCCTTTTATTCTGGGACTACTCTTCCACTCTGTTTTCTCCTTGAAATCCTCTCCTGTGGTTCAAAATTGCTCTTCACGGTGCCCCTGACCACTGTCACTTGCTGTTATGAGCTATTTGCACGGATGTTTGATCACTTTTTAAGCCCTTTTCCCTTCCCAGCCTGTCCCTTGCAGGTGATTTGTGAAGGTTTCATGCCCGTGGCAGTAGGTGCCTGTTTGCCCTCGGAGGTTGTGGTGTGGGGCCGTGTGCTGTGCAACCAGCAGTCTCCAGGACCTGCTGGAATAACTATTTGTAGAGCCAAGAGATAGCAGGATGAAAGGGTGAATAACTGGGTGCTGGTTTATTCAGGGTGATTTTAATTTCACACCAATGGTCTCCGTATTCCAGTCAAGGACATAGCTCCCAGTGACCGCTTCTTGAGAGGAGATTGTCACCCATCCTTCCCCAACTGTGATGTTGGATGGCACAGGGACCCTCTGCCTGTCAGTCCCTTGTCCCTCTTCCTGCTTCCACGCAGGGACTGCGGTGATTCCCTGTGTTCCCCAGCCCGTGGGAGCTGTGGGAAGCAGGTGGGATGCCGACTGGGCTGGCCGTGTGGATCCGGGGATTTAGATCACGCAAACCCAGTGCTCTCTCCTACAAGCCATTCTCAGCGATGTGCTCGGGTAATTAGCATGTGCATAAACACTTCGTAATCTTGTGATCATGGCTTGCAGATTAGCTCTTTTGCCAGCTTTGCGATTTCTTTGCCAGTTTTAGTTTTAATTGCAAATCCATTACTGCCAGCTCCCTTGCATATTGTAGCAATAGGCAAATTAAAACACTTGGACACAGTTGGGCGGGTTTCAGTTAAGAAATTAATTGTTACTGCCAACCAGCGCTTTTTAATGTGAGGGTGGCATTTGAGTTTGTTTTTGAGGGCATAATCTCCAAGACTTGCTTTTTTCCCTTCTCCTCCCCCCTCCCCAGACTGCGTTGCCCTGCCGAGCAGCTCCCCAGATGGCACGAAGCAAATGCTCGCCTCTTTGATCTCCTAGTCAAGAAATTTGGAAGTCGTTCTGAATTTATGAGAATCCTGTCTGAAATAAATCTGTCTGTGCACAGGGCCACACTAAGGCAACCTGGAGCTGCAGGCAGGGCTCACCTGAACCTCCCGGGGAGGCACAGGATTACATCCCACAAGAGCATCGTGTGATGCTGCGGCGATAAAGAGAAACTTCATGCATATTGTTGAACATGAAAAAGTCTAGACAATCTACAATTTACCAGTCGGGGTAATTGGCTAAAGGCTTAATCCACCCTGATAATCCAGTAATGGTATTGTTGGCAGGACATTGATGTAAATATCACTCAGCAGCGCTGGCAGCCGCTGTCTCCTGTGATTGCTGCCGTTCCCAATTCCTTTTCCGCAGTCGTTAGGGAATTTTCAGAGTTCTGCAAACTTCTTGTCTTTGCTATTTTTTTGAAAAACTGTCTGTGCTCAGTGTTTGTTTTCCACTCCGTTTGTTGATTAAGCAACGTTTTTCACCAGGTCAGAACTTTCACAAAACCATTCATCAAGAATATTTTTTTTCCCTGGACGTACTTTTTTTCCCTGGTGTATTTTTCACGTGGCTCTCTCCAGCCTCCTGATGCTGCTGTTGCACAGTTTGCCATCGCCCTTCAATACAAACAACATCTGGTTCTGCAGTGGACCCGTGCCAGCACTGTGAGCCACCTGCCACCTGCGTGTCACCACCAAACCTGGTGGCATTCACTGAGACTTTGGTGGCATCGCTCTGCTCAAGCCCGAGCCCTGACATGCCACCAGCTTGGCTGGGGCTGCAAACACTGGTGGGGCACTTTGAAGGTCAGTGAGCTGAGCAGGGTTTTAAAAATACATCAACCTCCCCATTTTTCAGGGGTGTTTTCGATGCATGTCCGTGTGGCCTGTGGGGACAAAGAAGGGGGCCGTGGCACCACAGATGCAGGGGAGGATGGACAGAGTCCCTCCTCCAAACGTGAGGCTCCCACCACTGCTGTACTTGTCCCCACGTGCTGCCTCCCAAGGCCTGTTGATGTGTCAGAGCATGGCTGGGCTTAAAGTGCACACTAAAATTATTGTCTAATTGTGCACGAAGCCAGTGGATAAAACACCTGTCCCATTCTTGTTGCTTTATTCTCTTTAATTCATTCCCCCCGTTTACCTTGGTTAACAGGGTTGTTTTCAGCTGCCTTTACAGCTGAAGGACCCTGCTGCAAATCCACACAGCACCAAGCACAAATGGATCCTGCCAGGTGCTGGAGTCACAGAGTCCAGAATCACAGAATGGTTGGGGTCAGAAGGCACCTTAAAGACCATCTCATTCCACCCTCCCTGTTGTGGACAGGGATGCCACCCACCAGATCGAGTTGTTCAGGGCCACATCACCCCTGGCCTTGAGTCCCCAGGATTTAATTTATAATAGAGTCATATTTGTTAACTGAAAAGCCACTTGATTGTTTCTGGTCACTGGCCTTGCATGTTCAATCCAGGGACTAAGATCCATTTTCTTCTTTCTGTTCATCACCACCAAATCACACCCTGAGTATTCTCTCTAAAACTTCTCTGCCTTCAGAGAGGTTGTGCATGTGCAATGGATTGAAGCTCAGCAGAGGATTCCCCTGATGACCGAAGCAGAACCACCCTGGGAATTCCTTTTCTGCAGAAGGGTTGACTCTGTGCTGCCAGCCAAAGTATTAAAAACCCTACACCTAATAATATATAAACTTATTTTGGTCACTAAACCCAGCTGAGATGGCTGTAAATCCTTGACAACATATTTAAGGCAGCCTGTAAGGGTTTTTTTTTGAAGATTGCCTTTTTTTTTTTTTTTTTTTTTTTTTTTTTTTTGCTCGGAAAACAATAGAAGCAGCACAGTTCCGCTGCAAACAAAACCTGAACATGCTCTGACTTACATGTGAAATATCAAAGAGCCCTCATTCAGCACACATCACCGCCCTTCCGTTCCACAGCAAACACCTTGTCACGGCCCAGAGACTTTGGGAAAACTACATATAGTGTGTTGGGGGGAAATGTCACCCTGCTAATTGTCCCATAGCTCTGGCTCCATGGTGTTGTGGCTAACAAATCCAACTTTAATTGTTCGTGATCTCTATCGGGGCAGACATCGGGTTTGAGTTCAGTCGGTACAGAGTCAGGAGGAATAAACACAAACCTACAGTAAGATCAAAGCAGCAGAGAGGTGCACATGTGCTAATAATAATAGCTTATGAAAGCTCATATTTTCCTTCAACAACATCCTGTCATTTGTGTATCAGCTTTGAAAAGGGTAAAAAAAAAAAAATTCAGTGTAATTTACTTCAGCAAAAAATGAGATAAGGCAGATATTTGATTGCAGCAGCTCGTGTGTGGTTTGCTGCCAGGATTGTACATGCATCACGGCCTCCAGTGCATGTGTGAGGGGAGGGTGCAGAGGCTGAGCTGGCTGTGACCGAAGTACCATCGTTATCTGATTTTTATATACAGCTGGTGACAATGTGATGCAGAAGGGAGGATGAGGTAAACGGTCTCAAAGTCGGTAACCGCATCCACACCTGGTGCACCTCGATAAAATGTCTGTAAACAGTCTGGATAGAGTGAGGTTACGGCGAGGCTGAGGACGTCTAACGGCTCCCGGAGACGCAGGGAGAGGCACACGGAGGTTTGGGGATGGTGTTTTGGTCGGGGTGGAATTGCCCAGGGGATTAAGATGGGGATTTTGCCCTTCCGTGGCCGCAGGCAGCTCTGCTTTCCCGGCTGTGTGTGGGACAAGCGGAGCGTGGTCGGGGTGACCGTGCCCAGGAGGCTCTGCCTGAGCGGGGTCAGGCAGCCGTGATTTCCCCTCCACAGGACATGACCTACTTAGGGAGGTCAGCCCTCAAAGCTGGGCACAGTGCTGACCATTTCCTCTGTCCTCTTACATCAGATTTTTGCTATCAGCTTCTCAATCTGGCACAGCGGCTTAAACTTCCGTCGGGGTTTTGCCCTGCCTGGCACGGAGATGCCTGGTGGGCTGTGGGGCACCAGGAGCTGGGGAGCTGTGGGAGCAGAGCCTTGATGGTGATGCTGCCACCGGGAAGGAGATTCAGGGTATTGCGGATCCGTCTCTCACGTTGCTGTGGTTGTTGACGTTCGGTTGTGCCTGCAGTTCTCTCTGCAGGCAGGAAAGTGTTTGGGGTTTTGGTGAAGGGAGGAAGGCTGACAATAAAAGGTGACAGAGTGGCCCACTGAGTATTGAAGATGGGCTGGCTGAGGAGGGAGAAGGTTGTTTAGAAAGAAAACCGAGGAGAAGAGGACAAACAGGAGCAGGTACAGGAACAGTCACACTTTCTGCTCTTTCTGCACAGGCACTGTGTCTTTGGGTACCGCCGGCTCCTCGGGCAGGGCGTGGTGGTGGCCATGGGGTGACAGTAACAGAGAGCAATCCCTGAGCTGGGAAGCTGTTTTTCAGGGCTGTGGGGCTGAGAGTCTATCCAGAGTCTGCAGCGGCTGAATTGCAGCAAACAGGGACTCGTTAAGAAAGTGGAGCAAATAATAATGATCCATATGTTTAATGCAGCTGAAAGGCGTACTTCAAAGATAGTGTTATCCTAAAAAAGCCCAAGTATAGAGGGGAATATACTTGATCACGGCTTCCAAGTTTTGATGGTAGCGTTGTAAGTAGGTCAGCAAACGGTAATATTTAAATTAACTCCTCTTTCTGGCAACTAGATGGGAATGTAGGTCTGGAAATGGGTAGATGTAGATTCTCTTCCCAGCTCTGCCACTCTGACAAGTCACTTCATCTCCTCGTGCCTAAGGGAAAAATACACCTTTGGGCTCTGCCCAGTAATCATCAGCCAAATGCTTCCCCACCTATCTAAAGGGTTTTAGAATATGTGATTGAAAAGTGCAAAGTGTTATTAACGTTGAATTAATGTCTGCCATTACAATATGTAATGGAGTATTTCTGCACACACCCCACTTCCTCCTGCTCGAATGTTTTGTCAGACGAGTCCAAGTGTTTACCAGCTTTATAGCTGGCCTGAAAAGAGCCAGGGAGAGCTGGAGCTGCTGGTCGCCCGTGGAGCTGCTGGGCTGGTTTGATGGAGCGATGGTCGGGGTGCAGGAGCTGCCAGCAGAGCCCAGCTGTGGGCACACAGCCACGGCCCCAGATTTCGGCAGCAGGGTCGAGGTGCCCGGGGTGCCCCATCAGCAGCCAGCCCGGAGCTGTGGGCACATCTCTTGTGAAGCCCGTGGCACCCGGCCCACGCTTCCTGCCAGGGCCGGAGAGGGCCAGGCTGGTCTGAGGGCAGGGGAGATGTGCTGCTGGAGCACCTCCCTTCTCCTGTTTTCTGGGAGCTGAGTCACAGCCTTCCCACTGCACGTCCCATCGACTGATGGCTGCATTTGCACTTACCCAGGCAGCACTGATGGCCTCTGTTTCTACCTCCTAAATATGTTGATTTTCTCTGTGCAAATAACAGCTGCTTGCTTGTTGACCCACAGCTGTATTTAAGGATTCCCATCCCTGGAAGTGTCCAAGGCCAGGTTGGATGGGTCTTGGAGCAACCTGATATAGTGGAAGGTGTCCCTGCACATGGCAGGGACTTGGAACAAGATGAGCTTTAAGGTCCCTTCCGATCCAAAACATTCTGTGATTCTGTGATATGAACCCA
Source organism: Pipra filicauda (assembly GCF_003945595.2). Lineage (NCBI taxonomy): Eukaryota > Metazoa > Chordata > Aves > Passeriformes > Pipridae > Pipra > Pipra filicauda. The sequence continues at coordinate 2,222,688 of NW_024105086.1, forward strand.
GACCTTTCAAAGCAGCATTCCTCCTTTTCAGTTGTCTGCTCATCCCAAGACAGACCCTCCCTGCCTGCCTTGCACACACAGCCCTGCCTTCTTTCTCATTATCACACCCTGCACAGACATTTCCCTTCTTTTCTGAAATATCTCAGCACATGGTGTGGGTTACTGTCTAGACTGCATCACTTGAACCAAATGTATTAACTAATATAATGTATTATTAGAGCTCACTAAGAGTAACAAACAAAGTACATTTCTTTGTTCACTCTTTAATTGTTTGTTCATTAGCTCGCTTGCTGATTCATAAAATATGAAAACCTCCAATAGGGTATCTAGTCACTAGTGCAAATTAGCTAGTTTCTAATGCACATAAATAAATTATAACCCTGCATTTACAATTTGCCTTTAGTGTAAGGGCTGTGCAGAGGTGCTTTATCTCAGCACACAAAATGACAAGCAAAGGCAGAAGCTGGGAGTGCTGTATCCTACACTTGCAGAACACGCTAGTGGCAAAAATTATCCCTTTGCTGGTGGGTAATTTGTTTTCTTTAGCTCTGAAGGTGGAATATGACATCCTTGGGTAGCTACCTTTGTGTCTAGGGCTGGATGTTGTGCTGGTGTGAGTTGGCAGGGGCATGCTCTGTGTGCTCTCCACAGCTGGGAAAGCCCTGGAGCTTTCGTTATCCCGGGGCTCTGCGTTTTCCCTGCTTTATCTGATCCACTGCTGTGCTCTCTCTCCAGCAGCAGCTCTTCCTACTTTTTGGTTATTCTTGTTGCTTGTGAATTATTCCCAAAAAAAAGAACCACATCATTCCCAAAAAAGAACCGTGTCCTCAGATTCCTAAGAAACTTACTTCCAGGTAGTATTGTGCCCATGTGTAAGGCTCCCAGAAGGTCTAAGATCATCTTTTTATGGTGTTTTTATCTAGCCTGCAAATTTCTGTGGCAGGGAGTGTAATTCTCTAATACAGTTCAGAGATGGAATTCTTCACTCCTTTCCACACCATGATCAACATGCTCATGGCAAGAGGAATCATTCTCTAAAAGCTATGTAGGTTTTTAGGTAAAATTCTGCAGGCAGCTGTTTCATGATTGCATGTTATGTTGGTTTAATCCCTTTTCAGTTCTGTATTTCTCTTCAATAATGAATACAAGCTGTCAAAGTCCCAAAGTCACAGAATCACAGAATGTTTTGGGTTGGAAGGGACCTTAAAGCCCATCCTGTTCCACCCCCTGCCATGGGCAGGGACACCTTCCACCAACCCAGGTTGCTCCAAGCCCCGTCCAACCTGGCCTTGGACACTTTCAGGGATGGGGCAGCCACAGCTTCTCTGGGCAACCTGTGCCAGTGTATTAATTATTAAAAGCTTGGGTCTCATCTGATTTGTGTGGACACCAGAGACTTACAGCTGTAAATACCTTGTGTTGTAAAATTGATGGTTGCTGCCTCTTCCATGGGCAACGTTCCCAAAGTTTGCTCTGGGTGTAAGGCTCGGACCTGCAGATGCTCACGTAGGTGAATGGTTTCACATTTATGGATTTATTGAAACCAGCCCAACAAACGGTGCATAAAATTATTTGTATGTATTTGTATTTGCACGTGCTGGATCTATACCTGCAAGATCAAGGAATTAATTTGTAAACTTTTTTTGTTTTGCTACATAAAAGCTTTGCTGACTGGGTACCTTCAGGTCTCTGCTGTCTAAGTCCTGTTGCATTTCAGTAACAACCACTCATATGCCTTTCTTGAGCAGTCTCAGGCATTTATAAAATTTCAAAATTTGTGATAAATTGTAGGACATTCCAGCAGGTCAGCTCCCTGTAGGATGCAACATTTCCAGTGATGTATTTCCTGCAATCAAGACCCAAAAATGTCTGGTTTTGACAGAATGAAATACAGACTTTTTTTCTCAGCCTCTTTCAATGGCATTGATTAAACAGAGATTAGTGGATGTGGGATTTGTATCTTCAGTTATTTTACCTCAGTGCTATACCATTGCTTTAACTGACTTTACCACAAAGCCTCTCAAACTTCCTTTTCTTTGCTAAATTACCTTGTGAATTCTCCACTTCCTCACATGCCCAACACCTCCACCTCTGAGGAGGTGGAAAAAGCCTTTTATCATTACATGTCCCAAACACTCCCAGGCAGTGACCCTGGTGCTCCCCATCTCTGCCACAGGCCGTGGCTTTTCCAGACACTGCAGACTGGCTCTTGGGAGGGGACTTCATCCACAGACAGAGTGGTGAAAGCTGAATCCCAGACCCGAAGACATTTTAGGACCTCTGTGGTATCAAAGGGGACCATTTGTCTTGCATGTTTTTGAATTTGAGAATCCTGAGGCACAATTCATGTGGTCTGGGAGCTGGCAGGGCTCGTGGTGCCTTCCCCAGATGTACCAGGAGCCTGCAGTCTGCTGTGCTCCCAGTGTGGGCAGTCAGGCCATCACACTGAGTGAAATCTTGCTTTGGAGAGTCAGGGGCACCTTTGCCCCCCAGTTTGGCTCTGTCTGCATTTCACACGAGGTTTTTTCTTGCTTGGTCGGTCATGAATTTCTGTCATTTTGTCAGTACTGAGCTTCAACAATGAAAGAGAATTAGTTCTACTTAATTAACCCACAAGTCTGTAATCTCTAGTGTATGAAGGAAAAATCCAGAAGTGGTAAAATCTCGTGTCCTGCTGTTGGAGCCGACCAGGCCGTGGTGCTGTGAAGGCCTGCAAGCGACTCCAAACGGCGTCACTCGGAAATTCTCTTTCATCTTCATCTCATTCTGCTTGAGTTTCTGCATTTACTCGTTGGCATCGTTGGCTGCACTTGCCTTCTTGCATTTTCAGTTTGCCATGTGTGTAATGCTACCCAGGTCTCTTTGCAGATGACCAGATTAGGTGGAAGAAAATGAATTATGCTCATTTCTGTGCTTTAGGTGGTTTTTCATGTGCACTGCCCTATGCAAAACAAGGAATATGATTCTTTAATGTTTTCTTTAGATCCTGACTCTAATCCAGCCTCTCCAGCTCTACCTGAGTTCCATGTGAACGTAGCTTTCTTTGCTGGACATTTTTTCTACATGGTTGAAGCTAAAGGTTCTTGCTGAAGAGGTAGAAAACTCTAGATCAACATCTCTTTAGGTTGCAAACATCAATACTTTTTCTGACCGTTCAGTCCTCTGCCTTCCCCTCAGTGTTAGGAGCAGCTGTGGTGCTGAGATTTTCTGAATCTCTGTGACCATCAGAATTTGATTCCAAAGGCCACCACACAGTTCCTTGAAGAAGACAACTTTCATTCTCTGCTGGTCCTGTCTGGTTTCGGGACAACAACTGTAAAGCAAAATATTTTACTGCAGATACTGAGGGTTTTAAAGTCCCAAAGCAAGCTTGCATTTATAAGGAAGAGTTGCTAAATTCAACATGCATAATTGACGTATAATTTGAAGTAATAGCTTTGCAGGAGTGTCTGCATAGAATCTGACCTATATATTCCTTAGAATTGGTGACCGGGTGGAGGAAGGAGAGAACCTGACCCAGCTTGACATCCAGATCCCAGAGAAAGGTTGCATGACTAACACTGAAAAAACAGCCTTGGAATTGCATCATGAAATCACAGGGCTGACAACCTTGGAACCCAATATGGGCATTTTCCAGAGTCATTTCCTGATGCTCATCCACCTGAATTAAGACAAAATAGTTAATTACTTTATTTTGGAGAGCAGCTGTAAGTTTATCTCCTTTTAAGCACTTTGCTGTGTTAAGAGCACCTCTTCTGCCACTGAGGAGGATTTCGGATGTATCTTTGACTCACACTGTTGCCAGGTGGTGGTGATCCAGCCTTTTCAAAATGCCTCTACATAAAATTATCCCAATCCCACAAACCACTCAGTATTATTTCATTGATGTTCTGCTGGCAAAGAGGCCTCTAAGGCTTTAGAGACTTGAATGGAGGCAGGTGCCTTTTTTATCCTCCAGCCTTCCTGGAAAAATCTAGTGATGCTGTGGGATTTCCCCAGTCCTCAAAAGAATTCCCTCCTTGGGGGAAGATGGAGGTTAGAGTGGCAGTGGGGGTATTATTTGCGTCTTCCTGGGGCAGAGGATGGTGTCTGCAGTGCATCCTTCTCCTGCATCCCTGTGCCCCCTGGTGCTGAGCCCTCATTCCCCAGGTGCATCCCTGGGCCACTCTGCCCTCTCCATGTCCCCATTCCTGGCGTGCTGACAGCAGACAGATCACACACGAAGGGAGGAGGTGCAGCAGCACAGAGAGTGCTTGTGAAACAGAGAATTGCTCCAGTGACACCGGTGTCCCAGGTACCAAACTCCCAGGGGAGCGCACGAGGTCGGAGCCTGAGGACAGCAGCACCCAGGGATCCCAGCTGGGGCTCCGTTATTCCCACAGCTCTGCAGCACAGCCACTCTTGATCAGCTTTATGGGAAGGGCTGTTTGGAATCAACTCTTGTCAATCTCTGTGTTTCACATGTGTGGAATGCCCTGACTTCCACACGCAGCACAAATGGCTGCCGGGTTTGTCACTCGGGTTGTAGGACGTGGGTGCTGTTTAGGGTGAGTCACTGGGGCGCTTTGCTCTGCCCCTCGGGGTGTTTGGTTAAGACAGAACACGTTCCATGAGCTTTGGAGCGGGAGGGAGCAGAAAAGGAGCAAAATGTTGCTGCTCTGATACATTTTTTAAAACTCAGCTTCTTAAATGATGAGCAGAGCACGCTGAGAGCTGCTGGGTGTTGGTCTCTGCTTTCCCGCTCCCTTCACAGCAGTTTCACAGAGATTTGGATTTTCCCTTGCAAAGAGGGTGGGTGGAATCAGCTGAAAAGGAGGGAGTCAGCTCTGCTGCTTGATGGAGAGAGCACGGGTGAAGTGTTCTCCTCCACGAGCTGTGGAGATCCAAGCTGGGTCACTCAAAAAAAAGCCCAGAGAGAGGAAGGGGAGAAGCTTGAGCTGCTGTAATCACAGGTAGGAGTGGAAATGCCTGGAAATAATCCATCAGTGAGCAGTGGGTCGCTCCTTGGAAACTCTGGGAATGACTCCTGTGCCCTCCCAGCGAGTGTGTGCTAACCTGGCCTGGCATAATACTTTCCTTTTCAGTCTGGCTAATACCCTCAGCAACACATTCAGACAGATATTTATATAAAAATCTCTCTTTATGTTTCATTTCCAAGCCACCACACATGGATTTAGCCGTGAGTAATGGATGAGTCGACAGGGTATGATGCTCATTACTCACAGGGAGCACGCAGGGAGGTACTTGGAGCGGTGGCGAGGGCCGGGTGTATCCCAAATTCGTCCTGTCCCCAAATGCTGGGCATTGTTGCCTGGAGCTGCCACACTGCTGATGCTGCAGAAGCTGGAATGAGAAATTCAGCTCATTTTTTTCTCCATTTTTTAGTTCACTTCTGTCGAGGCAAACGAAGCCTGTGCCGTGTCACAGAGTGCAGGCCAATGATAAAGTCTTAATTTCTACATCTGCTGCCTTCCACTGCTGTTTGTGGAAGGGAGGTAACAAGTGAGGTTGGACAGCCACAGCTCTCTTTTAAATGAGGATTACATTACCTACAAAGAATGTAGGCAAGCCAGATTCAGTGGCGCAACTTTCTGAAGAAAAGCCTGTCAGCCAGTGCTAATGAGAGTATCTGGTCATTCACAACTGGATTAATCTTCTTTTCCCTCGGTCAAATGTTTCTGCTTAAAGCACCTGCTAAAAAGAGAATGATATAATGAAGTGTCTGGGTGGTAAAAAGTGTTTTTAGAGCCCTGGGTTTGCTTCCCATCCTTCAGGCAGTGTATAGAGCAAAGAAAAGGCTCCCATAGCATGGGAGGCCGGGAGCAGAAATGGGGAATTAGGATCTGGAGAGCCTGAAATACCCAGCCTGCAAAATCTCATGCTGCGGATTGGGTGGAAGAGCAGTAATTGAAGGAGAGAGACTGAATTTAGGAACAGAGCAGAACAAATTAATGTGTGGTCCTGGAGGGTGATTATTCCTGCTCCTGTGCCTGAGAAGCCTGGGCTCATCCCGTATCACAGGGATGCACAGGGGGAGGGTGGCGAAGGATTAGCTTCTCCTTCTGCTCAGAATACAGTCTAGACCAACCCTAGCCAGACCAGAAAGACAACATGGCATGGAAATCAAAACACAGGTTCCTATTTCTCTAATGGTGCACAGGATACAGTGGGGCCAGTGTGAGGTTTTTTTGCTTGTGGTTGAGAATTCAACTTTCTTTTTTCTAACGTCAGACACTTTGGGGGTGAGGGTTTCAAACGAAACAGGATTCAGCGCATGCAGAAGTTGCATGTTTGCAAATACAGTGATGTGAGTTTAAACTCTGTGTGGTTTACCATGGAAAATACAGACATGGTGTTTTTCACCTGAACTTGGCTACACACAGACCAAAGAGGAGAGCGTGTATGTAGCTCAGGCAGTGAAGAATTTCAGACGTGAAACTAAAATTAACTTCCTCGGTGTGCACAGAGACAAATACAGATAAGCACACACCTGCCCAGGCTGCTGTAGGGTGATGTCCTCCTACCATTTTGGTTTGCAGAGCAGTTGGGTTGGAGTGAGCAGCAGTTTGTGTCTGCCTTGGGGCAGTGCATGAGTGGAGCTCCAGCCCCCTGAGCTATGGAGAGAAGGTTCTGCACGGCAGGAGGGACTCAACACTCATGGTGGTGACTTCAGCCATATCCCAGCATACTGGACACACATTTAACCTCTGTTTAGCCCTAAGGATGCTCAGGCCCTGCCACAGGTCTCCCAGAGAAGCTGTGGCTGCCCCATCCCTGGAAGTGTCCAAGGCCAGGTTGGACAGGGCTTGGAGCAACCTGGGCTGGTGGAAGGTGTCCCTGCCCATGGCAGGGGATTGGAACAGGATGAGCTTTAGGGTCTCTTCCAACCCAAACCATTCTGGGATTCTACAAATCTTAATAGACAAGGTCAAGTCTTTCTAATTCTTTAATTTGTAAGTGCATGAAAATCTTCCTTGCTTTTGCTCATACAAGACCTATACAGTTCAGCATCCCACGTGGATGACACTGTCTTTCCAGCTCAGAGAGGGCAGGGTATGGCCCTTGTGGAGGAGCTAAGGGAGACAGGAAGGATTACTTGTGCACAGAACTCATTTAGGCTGCCTCTACTCCGCTTTCAAACACGCTGAAGATCAAGATCCAGGTTAAAATGCCCAAAAATGCAAGGAGGCTCAAGAGCCCTTTCATGCCTTTTCCTTAGGAGCACAATTACAGCTGCTGCCCATTTTCCAGTGACCTGTGCCTGTGAAAGGAAGGCCAGGGTGCAAATCTCGGTGGTGGTTTTATTTGTTTGTTACTCCAAAAAGTCAGGGGGGGAAAGGGTGGTTGACCACATTTACAAGGCATCATCTGGAATGGAAAGTTTCCACCTTGGGAACTGGGAAAGGAAAAGAGACCTCCCAGTACAGAGCTGTGCAAGGGACGCTTGTGTGTGTTTATCATGGTGCATTAGTGGGGTGGGTGAGGGAACTGCCTTCCCTCATAATTGCTTTTACTTTTGATTCCTCCCACAGTGTTGAGGGTTTACAGTCTGTAACACAACATGTGTGGGTTTCACAGGTCACTCAGCCTGCCCTGGAGGAAACAGGTTCCCTGGGTAGTTTCTCGTTCTCATTTACTCCTCGTATTCTTAATTAGCACAAAGACCCATAATGAGCTGGCTACAGAAAATCAGCTGGGACAGCCAAGACGTCATCTTTTCACATGGCAACAATTTTGTGAGGATTTGGCTTGAAAGTACAATTTAGGAAAAAAATGAAATCTGGGTTTTTTTGAGTTAGGATGTGCTTTAGGGTGAAGGCTTGGGCTGGTAGAGACCTAAAGCTGGAAGGGAGCCTGGGAACCAGGACAGAGCAATGACCTGCATGGGGGTATGGGCTGCTGGGAGACACTGGATAGGAGGGGACAATTTTAGGATTAAGATTTGGACTGAGAAAAGCCATGACACAGTGTAGGTGCTTCTGGATTCCCATGGTACACTATTCAATTGACACTTTCTCTCTGAGCTTTACCTACTGCCTTGAGCCTTGGCCATCAGTGCCTTGCTGGCTGTGGTTGGAAGTATGGCCCAGGGGCACTCAGCAGTTCTCAGGTTGCTTTAGTGATGCCTATAGTACAATCTCTGTGGTTTCTCCTCGTTCAAGCCCTTAATCCTACACTCAGTGTCAGCCCCAGAAACCTCTCCCAGTTCCCAAACTAAATATAATGGCTCTAGATGTGGCAGCACATTCAGAGCCCACCATATAATCTGCTGGATTCAGACTCTAACCCTGACCTCAACCTCAACCTGTTCACTGCTCCAGTGACTCCTGGTGACCCCAGATTTCAAAGGAGTCACAGGCTGACTCAACATGAGCTTTCAATTTTGATGCTGTCTCCCCCAAATCCCTTTACTATCCTAGCCCATCAGTTCCTTCTGGACCTTCCCATGCAGCCATCACCAGTGCCAAAGGAAAATGATCTCAAAGAGCTTCATGTCCTCTCCCTATGCTTTGCTCATCCTCCTCCACTGAACCTTCTCATGACCCAGCTTCATCTGTTCTTCCTGACCTGGATTATAATCCCAACATCTACTCCAGCCTCAACACCATCTCCTACCCCTTGCCAAATACTAATCTGGCCAAAACTCTCACCCCAGCCATAAAGGTGGAGGCTATATGCAGCCTGCCTTAAATCCGGGGGAGTCCAGGTGGATCTGCTAGAATGTTTTTTCTGGGTAGAAACTACACTAAGATCCAGAGTGCCATGAGCTGGGACTGGAGTTGAGTCTGGGATTAATGTTATTCTCCAAATTAAGTTCAGGATTTAGTTTAGGCTCCTGTTTCACAGGAGCCATGAGCTAGGAAAACATGGGACAGTGCTAACAGTGTGCCATGTCTCCAGTCAGTAGTGCAGGTTTCCCAAGCGAGTGGGTTGTGAGTGTCCTGTCCCAGATTTCCCTGCCAGCTCTCACATGGCTAAAATAAACACTGGTACCATAGGTGCACGCTCTGATGAAAGTCTTCCTTGGAAAAAACAGGCTTCAAGGAAGATTATCTGATGTCATCACTGTGAGATGACTGGGCTAGAACAGTTTCCTTAATTAACCTGTAAATAAGATGTTTGATGGACTGCAGCTCCACAGTGGTGCAAGGATCTGTTTCTGAGGAAATTCTTCTGAATTCCAGAAGAGATAAAGATGCTTTGACTAAGAAGGGACTGTATCCAATAATAGCTCTCAAGTTTCCAAATAAGTCTTTGATCTCTTCTGTTTCATGACTCCACATTGCTTTTGAAAGACAGCTGAATCTTCAACCCCCACAGAAAATTTCAGCTTTTTTTTTTTTGTTTTATCCTGCTTACAGCAAACACAGGCAGGTGGCAGGTCCTGGTGTGTGACAGGCATGAGGGAATGACCTTCCCTTCCTTGCAGCTCAGTGACAAATGAGAGAGACAGAGGAAAAGAAGAACAGAACAGAATAGAATAGAATAGCATGGCATAGAATGGAATGGAATGGAATGGAATAGAATAGAATAGAATAGAATAGAATAGAATAGAATAGAATAGAATAGAATAGAATATTTCATTGGAAGGAGTATGACAGCTACTCCTGTTTTACATATAAAAAGAGGGGTTTGGATTTCTGTTATCAACAGTTTGAAGACTCTCAGAAGAAGAGAAGCTCCAGGCTGCTTGCGTGCTTGCTCACAACTGAATGCAAAGCAGCTTGAGGCCCAAGTCCATCCCAAAAGCACCCCCCGTGCTGCAGAGCACCCCCACCGAAGCTGTGAGGATGCAGTGCTCCGTTCCAGCCCCGTGCCGAGTGACAGTCACCGGGCGGCAGGGGGGGTGGCCGGCCATCTGCACACCTCTGCGGGGAGGAGCACACAGCTGCGAGCACATCCCTTCTCATTTGATGCATCACCTCTGAAAGGGGGAGGCTGCCATTCCAAGCTGGCCCCGCTGTGCCCGTGGCCGTGGGGGACCAGAGCCGGGTACGAGGAGCGAGTTCAGCGAAGAGCTCGCAGGTTTTTTCCGTTGGTTTTTCCGTTCAGGCTCCCAAAGGTGCTTTTTCTCCTCTCCGTGTTTTATAAAGCGCTGCATACACCTACTTTCGGGCTATAAATAAGAAATAATCATGTGCATTTAACACTTATTAAAATTCTTTTTAAATTTATATGCAAACGAGGAGCAGCCACAGGCTCCTGGCAGGTTGCCGATAAAGCCCTTTGTTCTGCAAAGATTCTACACCACTGATGAGGCAGATAAATTTGTCTTCAGTGCCATAGCCTTGTCTTTGCTCTGAATCTTCTTTATAACTACTGGAAGGTGTAGGTTGAGAAATGCTGGTTTGATTAGCTGGGCTTGTGGTTGGTCCCTTTTCATGCCAAAATCATTTAAGTGTTCCAGACATGGCATACACCCATGGAATCTACAAATATATCTCTCCCCAGTGCGTCATAATTCCTGGGGTAGTAAGTGATGAATCATCAGGATCTAATGTGAAGATAAGCTAATTAGCATTAATCAGAGCTCCTGCCCGAGGTGGGAAAATGCTAGGTGAGCAGTCTGTTGGCTGCCATCTGACTTATTTAATTATTTTATTTTCATTTCTTTCGATTTTTCAAATCGGGCTCTTCAAAGCTTCCAAGCTCGTAGACTGGTAGTCTTTCGTGCCGTGCAAAATTGAACAACCTTTTCGTGTCCCTCAGTCTCCATCCTGCCCTGACCTCACTTCTTACATTGCCTGGAAGTCCACAGGCTGTGGCTGGGTCATGCTGTGGTGTGGGATGGCTGCTGGGCTTAGAGGTTTCTCCCTGCAAGGAATCTGCCTGCAGCCCCCTCCTGTTAAAAATATTAAGTGACTACCTCCAGAATTTAAGTTAACTCTTACCTTATTGCAATATGACAGAAGAGAGAAGCCCCATCATGTGTAAGTAGGGGGTGATGAGAAGTGGTTCCCTTATGTTGTGGTATCAGGCGATGTTCCCTTCTTCCTACTCTGTAACATTTTGTTAGAAATACTTAAAATTATATTACAGCATTTTTCTTCTAGTAACATCCCTTCCAGCAAAAAATCCCATCAGCAGGGATGGCTGTAAATACTTCCTTACGTGTCCTTACCCTGGTCGGGGCAGGGCTGTTGCAATCAGCGTTCAAGTCCGTGGAGCAGGAGCAGGAGAAATTCAGTCTCAGCAGAAAGATGCCATTGGGCCTCACCCTCCGTGAGTGCTGGCCCGTTTGGAGGGTGGTTTGTGACAAATTCCTTTAGGTGTTGGCATCTGCAGCATGGCTCTGCATTTTGAAATGTGTTGGCTTTGGTGGTGTGTCTCCTCGCTCCTCATGTTTGGTAGCAGGAATCCCAGCACAAAGGGAACCAGGATTCAGACTAATTCAGCCATTAGCATAAAGACAATTAGGTTTCGGTGAGACCCAAATTCTCTGAGGAAGTTTTTTTTAAGATGCTTGGGCACTCAATACACAGTGTGGCACCTCAGGGAAGTCGGGGCTGTCCTGTGGCTCCACAGCCCTGGCAGCAACAGTCCATCCCAATCATAAAATCACAGAATTGTTTGGGTTGGAAGAGACCTTAAAGATCATCTTGTTCCAACCCCCTGCCATGGGAAGGGACACTTTCCACTAGACCGGGTTGCTCAAAGCCCTGTCCAGCCTGGCCTTGACATCTACCTGATGTGGCCCATCCTCTCCTCCATGGAACAGTTCCTGTGCTCTGTGGGAAGCAACCCCCAGCACAGTGGCAGCCTTGCTGGAAGGTAGGGAATGTGTGTCAGCAGACCCCCAGGGCAGGAAAAAGGAAGTTTGCCAGTCTGTGGGCCCAGAGTCCTACAGAACTCCAGTCAGTGTGGTCCTTTGCTGTGCTGTCCGACACGTGTCTGTGCCACCCAGACAGAACTGAGGTTATCTTCCCTTGAAACTGCTGGAGATCTGCCACGGGAAATGCCTTGCTTTGCTCTGGATTTTGCCATGATCCTGTAACTTATAATTACACTAACTCTTCCACACCGGTGAAACCCACCCCTTCCTTTTTTTACCCGTGGCACACGGGATTTTTGGAGAAACCACGGAGGCTTTTCAGGGCAGTGCTGTGCTCCATGGACTGCTGGGGTGGGTTGGACAACCTCACCTCTTGAGCTTGCTCAGGTGTAGCAGAATTACTCCTTTTCACATAAATACTGTTCCACAGCTCTGGAGGAAAAAAAAAATACCACAACAAAACCAAAAGTGCAGGAGCACATAGCTGCCTCTTTTATTATGATGAATGGAATTACCAGGGCCAGCTGAGGAGGTTTGTAGCCACCAGCAGATGTCATTGCAGCCAGCACAGCGTAGTACACGTCAGGTGAGAACAGAGGCACTGCAGGTGTTCAGATAATACCCAGTGGAGAATGAAAATTAAAAAAAATAAATCGTGTAATCACTGATTGCCAGGTAGCTCCTGCTTAGATCACTGGTAACTCGTTTGTAGTAGATAGAGTAGATATGAGGGATTAAATTCCACACTACAATTTGTTTTCTGCTGAATAATTAAGATTTATTAGTCCCAAGCACAAATTATAGTAATTTAAAATATTAACACTTTTTTAATGAAAGGAACATGCCGGTGGATTTTGTTTAATGGGAATAGTTGGGTCCTGATAACCTAATGAGCCTGAGGACTAATGAGGGGGGCTAGTGAGGGGCTCCCCCTCTGCTTGGCAGTGACTTGGGGTGTCCCTGTCCGTGGAAGGGAGGTTGAAGCTGGAGGAGCTTTGAGGTCCCTTCCCACCCAAACCATTCCATGATCCTGTGATTCCCTGGTGCAGGAGGAGAGCCCTGGCCTGCGTGTTTGTGCACGTGTTTGCCCTGGCATTCGTGTACGTGCACGTATTTATGCTCTTGCTAACCAGTTTCTGATCCTCACAGCTTTTTATGCTGGTGGCTATAGAGAGGCAGACAATACACTCCTCTTGAAATCAGTGGCAAAATTTGCTGTCATAAAAGACGAAATAAGGAAAAGTGCTCATTTGCCTCTGCTCCTGGGTAGTTTCCCCACTCCTTTTTCTGGGGTCAGCAAGCAAACAGACAGAGAAATGTCTCTGAGCTGCCTGTCAGACCTTGATCAGTAACTGGTAGCTATTATTACACTATTGTATCAAATATGTAGAAATACTTAAATAAAGTCCCCTGTTACAAGCAATATTTACTGTTTGCTTGGTGAAGATCACAAGCAGAAGTGAGCCTGCTGAGCTCCACGTTGTTCAGATGCAGGAGATAACAAGTCTCCACCCTAAAAATACACTTTACAGTTAAGAAATGCAATTTCTGTTAAATTTGTGGTTCGAATATAGGCCTGTACACATAGAAACAGTCCCACTGAGGCAGAGAGATGTGATGATAAGAGAGGTGGACTAAAGGCAATGTTTTATAGCCATGTCACCAGTCTCCCTGTAACACAGCAAACAAGTATTCATCTCAGGGGAAAACTCTGGCTCTTCCCTCTTCTGCAGTCACTGGTGAGGAGGCATCTTGAGTTCTGTGTGGAGTTTTGGGCCTCTCACTCCAAGAAAGACAGTGAGGTGCTGGAGTGTGTCCAGAAAAGGCCAACAGAGCTGGGGAAGGGTCTGGAGGACAAGTCTGATGAGGATCAGCTGAGGGAGCTGGGGAGGCTCAAACCTGGATAAAAGGAGGTTCAGGGGGGACCTTCTTGCTCTACAAAGCCCTGGAAGGAGGTTGTAGCCAGCTGTGGGTTGGCCTCTTCTCCCAGGTGACAAGTGATGGAACAAGAGGAAACAGCCTCAAGTTGCACCGGGGGAGGTTTAGATTTAACATTAGGAAAAAAATCTCTTCACCAAAAGGGTTGTGAAGCTCTGGCACAGGTTGCCCGGGGCAGTGGTAGAGTCACCACCCCTGGAGGGATTTAAAGGCCTGGGGGACATGGTTTAGTGGTGGCCTTGGCAGTGCTGTGTTAACAGTTGGACTCGATGATCTTTGAGGGCTTTTCCAGCCTAAATGAGTCTGTGATTCAAGACCTGAATGGACACCTGCCAGCACTGGAGGCAGTGACATGTCCTTGGCCTTAGATGAGATAAATCAGTGGCAAAGCTTTCACTTTGGCATGAATTGTATCTTATTTTCAGTCCTATGCATTTGATTGTTACTCTTCTGCTAAAAGGGTCTGGAGATGCCCCAAACACTTCAGCTGGGGACTTATGGGGTCACCTGTTCTGAGATGGGGTTTCCTCCTGAAGTCCCAGGTTGCTTTATGTCCTGAAACAGTGGAAAGAGACAGCCAAAAAATTAAAGGGAAAATATTATATTAAGAATGTCTCTTAAAAAGAAATTGCTTTCCTTGTGTAGCACCTCACTTAGAATGGAGAGGTGTAAAAAGGTGTAATCCTCTGTAATCTATATGCCTTTTACCTTTTGCATTCTGAGGATCTTAGATGATGGCCAGAAGATAGCTGGGTTTATTTTTTAATTGCAAACTTTGCTGGAAAGAATGTAAATCCAAACCCAACGGCAGTAGTGCTTTAATTGGATTTTTCAGCAAATGTACAATATGTAGGTAATGAAGAGAACTTTTGCTATGAAAAAAATGCAATACTAGTATAGGATTTAATCATGTAGCAAAGTCCTGAAGCAAGGATTTCTTCTGCCTGTGGATCATTGTCCTGGTGGCAAGATAAGTTTTTCATTCCTAGATTGTCAGAAGGCAGATGTGGGACACGTGGACTTGGAGCTCAGGCCCTAAATAATACCTAAGCTTAAAAATGTCACTGTAGGCATGTGGAGGTTGTATGCACGCAGGTGTTTTGGGGTATTTTTAGTATGATCTATGTTCTCTGTAATCTCAGTTTCATCATTCAGCAAATACAGCTGTCAGTTATTGCAGTAGATCAGAGGCCATGGCAAGTACGCTAAAAAAAGGTCTGTGTTACGAAATGACCTGCAGTTAAATACCTGATCCCTGGTGGTGGTGGGTTGAATTGGTTAATTATCTGGTTAGGAAAATATCTATGCCAGGAGCTTCATATTATCATTTGTTCTTCTTTCTTCTTGAATTTTTTTCCTTCTTCTTTTCATCCAAACGGGTGTAAATGCTGGGGAAGTTGTTGTGAGTCAGTTTGTATTCCATGGGAGCTGCTGGCACAGAACAGGCCCCAAATCAGTGAGTTCATCAAACTCCTCCGTGAAAACCCCGAGGTTTTTCTTGGGTCGCAGAGGGCTGAAGTCCCCACGTTCTCCTGTGGTGACCCCAGGAGCTCAGAAACCCCCTCCAATTCCCAGAAAATCCCACAAAATGAGCTGCCCCAAGGAAAACAGTCACCTGCCCTGGGGACACTGCTGGTGGCACCAGTGCCCTGCGTGGTGCAGGCAGACCTGGCAGAGGCACCAGAGCAGCAGTGACCTGCTTGCACGTCAGCCACCCTGATCCCTGCCTCCCGTGGGACCGACTCCACACACACCCTTCTGTTTGCCCAGTTCTGCCTTGTTTGGCTTTTCTGGAAAGCCTTTTCCATGGAGTGCCGTGTCACAGCTGACCGCGGGGCAGGGCGAGCTCCCAGGGCGAGTTGTTTTGGAAAACAAGTCTGACCTCAGCCAGAAAAGGTGGCATTTTAACATTTTCCCCTTCGCTGCCTCCGTGAAATGGTGACACCTCCCAGCTGGGGTGATGGGAACAGGCAGGTGCCTCCAACCACCTCCTCAGGCTGCTTTCCCCAGTCGGGGACTGGCCACTGGGACCTCTCCATGGTCAGCCAGGGGTACAGCCCTGGGGGGATTTACTCTCAGATGGGGTGAGGTCCTTGGGTTTGTTTTCTGTTTCTTCCAACCAGTGATGTTGCCAGATAGTGGGATCTCCCCTGAAGCTGAGCTTTGAGACTGGCAGATTTAAAAGGAACAGAATAGAATAGGAAAAGAAAAGAGGAAAAAGAAAAGGAAATAAGAGGAAAGAAAAGACAAAAGAAAGAAAAGGAAATGAAAGAAAGAAAAGGAAAATAAAAGAGAAAAAAGGGAAGGGAAGGAAAAGGAAAATCTCATCAGAGATGGGAATCAAAGCATGAAAATACAAAGAAAGGTTTGGGATGAACGTGGCTTGTATCTGGCTCTTCTGCCTCCCAGGAAGGCGAGCACATCAACCAGGAGGTGGCTCAAGTCTCTGTCCAGGACTTAAAACTTCTCCCAGCAAAGCTGTTTGATGCACCCTACAAGGAGTTGTGGTTTCCATGACTTGGTTTTTCAGACAAAAATAAATGTTTCTTAAAATTCCTGACCCCCTGCAGTCCTGGGCCAGGTCATGAGTTCCCCCAGTAAGAACTGGATCATCAGAACTGTGCTGAGATCTCAGCCCTCGTGGGTCTGTGCCTGTGGCTTCTTGTATTCTGATGAACCCCGAACTCAAAGCAAAACCAAGTTGAAAGAGAAAAGTTTCATCGATTATTTTTCTCATGAAAACCATATGAAATTGTGACTTTCTCGTTCTTTCAGTGTGAAGCCTTTTATCAGTCCTGCCTTGTGAACTTTTGATTAGCCTGGGTTAAGGTGAAATCCAAGACTGGGCACATTTTGTGTGGTCTCTGTTTTCGAGGTGAAAATTTTTCGTGTCTGTCCTAATCAGGTTATTCCTGGGCTGTTGTTCACAGTCACTTTCATAAAGCCATAGCCAAAAAATGATGGGAGCTCTTAGTAAAAATGTACTGAGAAGACAACCCAGTCATAGCAGGATTCATTTATTATTTATTATTTAGCATAAAGTTTGCTGCATTTATTACTAGGCCAAGTTATAATCCCCCGTTATGGCATCTCCTGGCACTGTATTTAGCTGTATTTGGAAAATGAGACTTTCATCCAGGCTCTGAAGTTTGGAAACCAGCTCTCTCCAACCTGCTTTCCATGCTGAGACACAAAGATGAAAAAAATCTCATGACCATCCACTCCCGTAGTAAAATCTTACACAATTAAATCCATGAATCTCAATACCTGAAAAACAGGATTTGATGACACATGACAAGAGCTGAGTTAAAATATGTATGACTTAATACCAGCATGGTGGGTAATCTTTATCATCACGAGTGTGGAGAAGATGAAATCGAGGCATGGGGTGGGGATGCACAGCACTGGAGTTACCTCATTTATTCCCCCCCTCACCTGGAGTCCCATTCTGAAAAAGAGCCCCAGAAGTGTTGCTAAACAGACAATATTGAAAAAAAAACCATGGAAGAGGATCTGGAGAGATGCTTGTATGGAGTGGGGGGTTGCTGTGGTGCTTGGTGCATCCCATCTCTCCTGGTTTGCTCTCTCATTACCTACTTTGTTGTGAGGAATTAGGAGTCTGAGGCAGCAGAGCTGTGTGTTCCCCTTTAGTCCTAGTCCAGCTCACGGGATCAGAGCTCTCCATCCTAAATCTCATCCAGGAGCCTTCACCCCGTGCTGCTGAGGCCACCAGGATTAGCTGTCGAGCCTTTAAACTGCTCCTTGTTTTACATCTCATAGGAGGTAACATTTAAGGAACTTCTAGAAGTCAAGTGGCAGGACAAGATTAATTAGGATTCCTTTCTAATCCTAATTACAATGATATTTGCTTCCCACGATAGGAGTTGTTCATTATCATACGTATAAGTTTGCTTCTTTAGTCTGTCTGCTTCCCTCCCCCCAACAAAACAAAACCAAACAAAAAAAGTTTAAATAATATTTAATACATTTTTACAGTCATTAAAAAAAATCAACTCTTTTTAATCTGGTAAAAACATCAGATGGGCAGAGGAGAAGCCCATTCAATTCCCTATTAATTTCCCTTGCTCTCTAATTATATGCAAATCCACCAAGCCCAGGTTTTAATTCAGCTGCTCGCATTAAGAGATCAGAGGAAGATTCAAAATGGGAAAGCAGAGTTTGTCGTCGGGGGCTCAGACGAATTCGACTGGAAGATAAATTCCACATTTTAATTAAAATGTTTATTCCGCTCTGCACAATAATGCTTGCTTGCTTTCAGAGGAAAAAAAAAGGGTATTAGGCATTAAAGGAACTAATTCCTCCTATCGAGAAAATTAGGATTTCTCCCAGGCAGACACAGGGTATCATCCAGGATTAGCGGCTGTAGCATTCTTTGTAAACATGTCACCCTTGAAAGTGAGCAGCCAGGAAAGCTGCTATCGCCTTAGTGCTGCAGGGTGTCCAGAGAGCATCCCTGCGGCTCCACGGGGGATTATCTTCCCTCCACGGCCCCCGGGGAGCCGTTTGTCATGGAAACTGGGAAAGAAATGTGAGTGAGGTTGGGATACCGTGGGGGTGGCAGCGGGCAGCTCGCCCCTCTCCAGCCCGGGGGTCCCCAGAGGGGTCCCTGTGGGGAGGGAGGGATGCCCCTCACCCCTGCCCTTCACTTCCCTGGTTGGCAGAGCCAGTGCCGGGGTGGGAATGACACCCGTCCCCACGCGGGGCTGGCAGGGAGGCTGTGGAGGGTCTGGGAGAGAGCCCCGAGAAGGTTTTGTTCCTGGCCATCCGTGTTGGAAATGCACCCCAGCATCTTTATAAATGGCCAAGGATTTCACCCCAGGAGGGAAATGCCTACCCAGGGAGGACAGTAATGTTACAGATTGTCATCCCTCGTTGTTTTGGTTTATCTGTCACTGAGCTATGGTAAGTGCTTGGGCACAGCCACCTCCCATGTGGTAAAACACCTTCTCTTGGTGTTTGATGCCTCTGAACAAGTCAGCAGAATTACTGGATTGTTATTATTATTGTTACTGTTATTTTTTCCCATCACAGTCACCAAGATGGGGATTTACTCTCAGATGGGGTGAGGTCCTTGGGTTTGTTTTCTGTTTCTTCCAACCAGTGATGTTGTCAGATAGTGGGATCTCCCCTGAAGCTGAGCTTTGAGACTGGCAGATTTAAAAGGAACAGAACAGAATAGAATAGGAAAAGAAAAGAAGAGGAAAAGAAAAGAAAAGAAAAGAAAAGAAAAGAAAAGAAAAGAAAAGAAAAGAAAAGAAAAGAAAAGAAAAGAAAAGAAAAGAAAAGAAAAGAAAAGAGAAAAATAGGGATTAATGTGCCTGCCAGGAGGGGCTGGCAACTGTCCCTCCCCAAGCCTAGAGATGGACAAAAGTCCTGTGATGTGTCTCCTGCCCATGTCCCGGTGTGACAGGGGTGACACCAGCAGGATGGTGTCACCCACGGTGGCCTTGCACTCTGGCACTGTGATGTGGAGGGGCAGGTTTCACCCCCTCTGATGTTTGGTGAATCGAAACGCCTCAAATCACATCAGGGTTTTTTGGGGGGTTGTGTTTTGTAAACTCCCCCGTGCTCTTTCAAGTACATGGGCTGGTTTTGTTTTTGTTTTACACGGGAAGGAAAAACGCAGCCAGCAGCCAGGAGCCCTCTGCTCATGCCCAGGGATTCTGTGAGCAAACTTTTGCCTCCAGAAAACTGCACATCCCTGGCACCTGGAGGGTTCCTGCTGGGCTCATTGGCTGGCACATGGAACCAGAGATCTCACAGGTTTTTCCATCTGCTGCTGCAGAGCGTCCTTGGAGAGGAGGGGTGTTTTGGGTTGGAAGGAACCTTAAAGCTCATCTCATTCCACCCGCTGACATGGGCAGGGACACCTTCCACTAGGCTTCTCCAAGCCCCATCCAGCCTGGCCTGGAACACTTCCAGGGATGGGGCATCCACAACTTCTCTGTGCCAGGGCCTCACCACCTTCAGAATTTCTTCCTCATACCTAAGGATGTGACAACCAGATGCCAAAGCCATCTGGGTTCAGATCCAAGACCCAGCTAGAGCTGGGATTTGCAAATGGCTTCTCCAAACAGGTGAAAATCCTCCAGACCACCAGCACCTGGGACTGGGACACAGCTCTCCCAGTGCAGACCCTCAGCCTGTGCACCCTGAGGTCTGGCTGGTCCCGGAACTGCTGGGCACACAAGGGAATGTCCCTGGTCCTTCAGGAAGTGGTGTCTCAAGCCTGACCACAGGGTGAGCCTCACCTCTGTGACATACTTTTGTTTTGCTTTCCTGCCTTGCCCTGTTGGACATTTTCCTGATTAATTCTGGGTATTGGAGCGAGCACTCGCCGTCGAGAAGTGAGGTAAAGGAGGTCAGATCCTATCAGCCCCCACAGGTCAAGTGAGAGCCTTGGCATTCAGAGCCTCAGAGTTACCGGTAACTCCAGGGTTTGCAGCTCTTGATTCAAATTCTCAGAACCTCAGAGCACGACGGGGCCAGAAATGTTTTTTCTCCATAGCCCAGAACACGAGAGAGCCAATAACCAGGGGTGGGTTTTGCAGAACAGGGGAAATAGCTGGGGGGTGGGGCAGCCCCTGCCATTATATTACCCTGGTTTGGGGAGGAAACTAGCTGGGGTTTGGTGCTGTGGGGCAGCCCCTGGACTATACTTGTTTCCATGAAGCCTCATGTCACTGCTGCCCTCTGTGGCAGTGGCACATTGGGACTGGGGGATGATTCTGTCCCCTCCTGAGCAGGTGCTCTGAGACTCACAGCAACAGCACTTCCCAAGCAAAGAGAGCCTTGCACAAGAGGACTTTCTGCAGGGTTGAGGAAGCTTCTGGAGTGAGGTGGCTTTTCTGCTGAATGGGACTGTAAACATTTGGTGGTGATGCCTAAATTTTATTTTTCTGGGGGTACCACCTCTCTGATATGGGGTGTAACTGCCCCTGTCACCCTAATGCAGCAGCCTCTGGGAGGGACTTTTGATCTTTATTTTTCCATGCCTTTTTTTCTTTTTTTTTTTTTTTTTGGTAATTTTCACGAAGAACCACCTACATCTTTCTCTTAGAACATAAATACTTGAGAAGTGAAACAGCTCTTCCTGTGCCCGTGAAAAACTCAGCTGATTTCCCCTGAAGAGTTTAACTTAAAAATAATAACCATTATTGCTTAAAACCAGAAACCAGCAGCAGCACAGAAGGTCACTGAGAAGTTCTAGAAGGGTTTTAAGTTATTTCCCTGTGTCTCCCTCATCGCTGGAAGTGTCCAAGGCCAGGTTGGACAGGGCTTGGAGCAACCTGGTCTAGTGGAATGTGTCCCTGCCCATGGTAAGGAGTTGGAACAAGATGAGCTTTAAGGTCCCTTCCAACCCAAACCATTCCATGATTCTGTGATTTGCCCCTGTCGTGACTGGATCTCGGTGCTGGGACATGGAAGGTGTGAAATGCCAGGGAACTTGTCCCCGGAGGCACATCCCAGTCCCAGGGAAATCAGCACCAGGGGAGCTGAGTTTGGCTGCTAAGGAGAGCACATCCCCTTGAGTGTTCAGAGAATAGTGGGGCTGTCTGTCCAGGTGCCCCATCAGCATTTTCAAAGCAGAGCTGCATTTTCATGAAGCTGAAAGAAAGCAGGGGGAGAGGGAAGAGTTGAGGGAATTAATGCTCCATCAACCACAAAACGTGGAGTGCAGGGATAAAAACCTGAGTGAGGACAATATTTGGATAAAAACCTGAGCAAAGATAATATCTGCCTGTGTGTGTGATGTGTCTCTTAAACCAATCTGCTCCTTGCTGCGATTCACATGCAGAATTAATGCAAGAATTAAGAGCTGCATATTATTACTTTCCTCTTCGTCTCACTGCTGCTCATGAGCACTTTGGGGCCAGCCAGAGATGGGGTGCATGGGGCTCCTCTGGCCATGGGGCAGGTGGTGTCTGGTCCCTGGAGGAACCCTTGGTGGTGCTGAGGGTAAGGACCTGGTCCAGCCCTTGTGCCGCAGCCTCGCTGTTGACCCAAGGCAGGGGCCAGGGAGATGCTGATGCTGCAGCTGCAGCCAAAGCTGGGCTTTGCTGGAGGGGTGCATGGCTGGATGAGGGCGTGGGTGGCTTTAACTTTCCCTGTTTCCTCTGTGCTGCGGCAGCGGGCTGGGGCGCTGGGACTGCAGCAAAAGTGAGAAAGGAGAAAAGAGCGAGCTGAGGCGAGAAATGAGTCGGCGCTGCCGTCACCCACGGCTGCCGAGGGCTCCGGTCCCGGCGGTGCAGGCAGTGCCACAAATGGCCTGCAGCGGGTGTTTGGGGTGATCTGTTATCACAGCATCTCCTCCTGTGACACCCCGGGGCAGTGAGGGGTGAATGTGTCTGAAGGTCTGGGGCTCTGAGCTGGGAGGTGTTTCCAGAACTTAGAGGAACCCTGAAACTCTGCAGAGCTGGGTGGGAAGGTGTGAGCTCTGGATCCCAACCCTGAAACTCTGCAGAGCTGGGTGGAAGGTGTGAGCTCTGGATCCCAACCCTGAAACTCTGCAGAGCTGGGTGGGAAGGTGTGAGCTCTGGATCCCAACCCTGGAACTCTGCAGAGCTGGGTGGAAGGTGTGAGCTCCGGATCCCCGAGTGCCCCAAATGACAGCGTTCCCTTGGGAGTCCTCCTGTGAGCCCTCCTGGGACACGATGTACCTAATAATGTCCTTAATAATAGCATAGAATCACAGAGTGCTTTGGGTTGGAAGGAACCTTAGATATGATCCAGTTCCAACCTGCCTGCCATGGGCAGACACCTTCCACTAGACCAGGTCGCCCAGGGCCTCATCCAGCCTGTCCTAATGTCCCTGATATGTCACTAATCACTTGCTAATTTGGATTGATTTGATGGGTAAAGAGCACAAGGCACAGTCCCACTGGTCACAGGTACCTTCCCCAGCAGCAGTGCATGCTCGGTGCAACCTGACCTTCTACCTTTCTCTGGCACGATGACTAATTTTGCAGCTAAGAGGAATTAATTCCTCATTGAATCAGCAACAGCAAAACTTGGTAGGTTTTGTTTCTCGTAGACGACACGTCGACTCATCTCACCCCCTCTGAGAAGTGACGTCGGAGCAAACGCTCATGGGGCAGCTTGTTGGGGCTGGACTGGAGCTTGTGTGCAGGGCAGAGGAGCAGGGGTGGAGCTCACCCCATCCATCTGCCAGCTCTGAGCCAGGAACAGCCGTGGGGATGCTCCCAGCAGCAGGACACACAGCACAACTGGTGACACAGGGCTCTGGGACTGCCAAATCCCCGCTCTGCCGTGGTGGTGATGGCCACCAGCACTGCACAGCTGCCAGCCTGAGCTCCCATGTGATGGCCACCAGCTTGGCACAGCTGCCAGCCTGAGCTCCCATGTGATGGCCACCAGCTTGGCACAGCTGCCAGCCTGAGCTCCCGTGGTATTGGCCACCAGCTCGGCACAGCTGCCACCCCAAGCTCCCATCCATTGCCCAGGCCCCTCGCCCCGCACTGGCCAGGGCTCTTTCATTTCTCTGTTTTTGGGGCGGACCATGTGGGGAAATTTGAAAGTGATGTGACTCATCTCACCTGCCTGTGGCTCGGCTCCCTGGCGGGCTGGGAACCGCAGCACTCCCCCGGCCCTGCACCCTGACCCTGCGTGCTGGGGACTCAGATCCTGCACCCCCAGGGTGCTCCAGCCTGCCCGAGGCTGGAGGTGCTGCCAGGGCCAGCATGACCGGGGTGATGGGGGCACCTGACTCTGGGATGCCCGGAGGGGCCCTGGGGCTTCCTCCTCTCTCCAGACTCCTGTGCATCCCTGGCTCCCACAGTGCAGGGCTTCCCAGCAGCCTCCTCCCTGCTTTCCTTGATTTTGGTCTGACCATGGGGCTTTTGGCTCTCCAGGGTGTTGGCTGATGCTATGGGAGCTGTGGTTCATGCAAGGCAGGCAGCACCCTGTTATCCTCCATGGGGAGCACAGCATCTTCGGAGTCTTGTCCCCAGAGAAAATCTAATAGCATGAAATGTAATGTTTTTCACCAAACTGGGCACCAACTCTTGGAAGGGACAGTAGAATTCAGCTGATTTATTTTAGTTGTGAATTGTCTTCTGTCAGAAAATTAATTAAAGTCATTCCCATCCACGAAAGCAGCTGTTGGGTTCCTTAGCAGATCCCCAGGAAGTTTGGTGTGACCAATTCTGCCTTTGATGGCTGTGTTCAGTTGTAGCAAGGAATACTTTTCACAGGTTTCAAAATATTCTCTTCTTTTTTTCCATTTGTTTCTTTTCCTAAAGTGATCCAAGCAGAAAAAAAAAAAAAATCTTCAATTTTTTTTCTAATATTTTCACAGAGTTAAAAACTGAAGAATTTTGCTGGCCATGGAAATTTTTTGGTTTGATCATTTCACTCAAATTTTTACTTTTGACCTTCTGTGCTACGTTTTGCTAAGATTGGCTTTAAAGTTTAAAAGAAAAATCTTTAAAAGAAAATTCCTCCATCAAGCCAGCAAAGCAAAGCCACTCATTTTTAGCATGTCATGACTAAATACATCAGTCTTTAAAAAAGGAATCAAAATGCTTGCTAACACGAGGTGCTTTCCAGAAAATGTTTGATTATAATCTCACGCGATTTTCTATTGAAAAACCCACATTTTGACCAAAACCCCCTCATTTATAGTTCTGATCAACCAGCAGCTTATATAACCCCAGTGCTACCCACAGCCAGAGCACGTGTGGTGTGGGATGGGAGTAAAGGCGAAGGATGCTGAGCCTGATCAGGCACCTTGGAGTCAAAAAACACTGGAGTTCTGATGGTGAGGGTGATCCTCATGTGAAAGACCTGCTGGGTTTGTGCGTGCTCAGCACAAAGAGATTTTTCTAGCTAGCCTGGAGCTCCCATGGCAATCAGACACCCGGGCGTGAGCGGTGTCTCCTAATTTTTTCTTGCCAACAATTAGTCTTCCTTAATAATTAATGCAACTGTGTTTTCTCTCTGCTCCTCCAATTACCTCTGGTTATTAATGTCACTTCTTGGCTTCGAAGTGGGATCTCCTTCCCTCACAATAGCGTTGGGGTTTTTGGTTTCAGGGAGGGTGGTGGGGGTGGTTGGTCCCGGGAGGGGGATGTGCTGCACGTCAGTGCCTGGCCCAGCACACGGGCACCAAGCAGGCAGCACTTACCGGGGGGTGGGCACTCAGCAGAGCTGCAGTTTAGCAAATTTGAGAGGCAAAAAGGCCCTCCAGGCTTGCAAACCCCATCCTGCTACTCCGTCCCCTCTGGAAATACCGTTCTGCTGTTGCTGAAAAGGTGTCTCTCCATTTCTGTACGAGGGTGTGGCTGCACAGCTCATTCTCCCACCTGCCCTCAAAGGGCTGTGCTGGAGAGGTGAGGCAAAGCTGTCCTTGGAGCCCTTTCATGACCCCCCATGGCTGCTGAAGGACAAGAGGTGACAGCTTGGGGTTGGGCTGTGATCCTGGGCACCAGCTGTGTTATTCTGGGGGGTGGGCAGTGAGCAGCTCTGTCACTGCAGCTCTGGGCTGTACTGAAACCCAGCTTTGGGGAAGAGACAAAAAAAGATGCTTCACCAAACCACAGCAGATCCCCATGAAGTCCCAACCAGCAGCACCCCACGTCCTCCCAGGGGACCTGCTGGGAGGACACCAAACCACTGCCCTCTTGTTAAACCTCCACTTGGAAGAAAACATTTACATCAGGTTATTTTTATGGCGTAAAACACTGTCAGCTGCTAAGTCCTGGCTTTGAAAAGCCTCTTCAAGGTTCAGGTGCTGCAGCTGATCTGCAGGAATGCAGTCTAGATCCTTGCAAAAAAGAGGAATCGATCCCATTTCTCTGGCATATGGATTTCTATGAGCCAGGTGTGGTTTCACAGCACAGCTGTGGGAAGACAAGGAGCTGCAGTCCTGGCCATGGACCACAACCATTAGCAGCTGTGGTGTTTGAACTGGGGACCAGCACTGGAGGAGTTCTCTCTGTTTCTCCAGATGTTTGTGCAGCATTTCCTTGTTCCCTTGGTTGGCTCGTTCTGTGACAAACTCCTTAATGGAGGAAGGGGGAGGGGGATAAACAGCCTCTTGCAGAAATTTTTCTGGCCTCCTTCCTGAGCAACCTTCCCCACCAGATCTTCATGGCTTTAGAGAGCAGAAAAGTTTTTGAGTGAGGCAAGGGCAAATGTAGAAGGGCCATGGGGATGGCAGCTCCTGCTGTTGCAGCATCTTGTTTGCCATCTGAACCAATGGAAAATCTGAGTAGCCGAGTGCAACCTTCTTGTAACACCAGGTTACCATAGAATAACAGAATGATTTGAGTTGGAAGAGACCTTAAAGCTCATTTCATTCCATCCTCCCCTGCCATGGGCGGGGACACCTTTCACTGGCCCTGTCCAACCTGGCCTTGAACACTTCCATGTTCTGCTTTGATGGGAAGCAGGACAGTCCATGCCTTTGCAGTAAGCAGCTTTGCTCTCTGCTTTTCCCTGTGGAGGTATCCTGTGGATCAGCATCAGGACTGTTCCTCTGCAGCTGTAGTGGTCTGTGTCTTCTGTCATTGCTCTGAGAGCTGTTCTCAGTCATCAGGCAGCAAGGCTGGCTGGTGGCTGGTGCTGTGCTTTGGATCAGGCACGAGGCAAATGGAAAGGAAAGATCTACCCTGCTTTGAACAGCAGAAATGCTCAAGTTTAGTTTTCAAAACAGCCCATCACGGAGCTCGTTCTGCTCCAGTGTCATGTTCAAATGTACATGTAAAACAGCATATCCCTCATTTGGGCTTTGTGGCTCTTAAACAAGCTCAGCCAAAGCTAATTTTAGAAATATCACTGAAAAGCTATTCTTTGTCTCATTTCATGGCTAAGAATAGAAAAAGCTCAGAGCTCCAAACATGTATTTAAGTAAGCAGGAGCCAGCCCAGCACCACTCTCAGTGGGAAAACCACACAACCCATGGCCCTGCTGCAGGACAGGAACACCTGCACACCAGTCTGTGCTGGGAAGGGGGGTTACATTCCCACTATCCCACTGTACACAGTAAATCTACCCCTGTTAAGCATCAGGAATTAGGGTATTCATTCATTCTCAAATGCAAACCTGCATGCCTTTTGGTTTTCATTTGCATGAGCAAACCTTTGTGGGAAAGACAGATGTAAAGTGGCTTCTCCATCGGCCTGTTTTCCTTTACGCTTCAT
Organism: Pipra filicauda; assembly: GCF_003945595.2. Taxonomy (NCBI): domain Eukaryota; kingdom Metazoa; phylum Chordata; class Aves; order Passeriformes; family Pipridae; genus Pipra; species Pipra filicauda. Next base: position 2,249,583 of record NW_024105086.1, read on the forward strand.
GGGTTTCCTTCTCAGAGCAGGGATGCAAAACACAGGACTTGCCCAGGACTCCCTTTCTGCTGTGCAAGCAGCTTGGAGCAGCTGGGAGAGGTCCAGGACAAGTCAACCAGAGCCCTGTCTCCGTCTGTGCCACCTCCACCAAAGCCAACTGGAGCTCCGTGCTCATTCTGCCTGAGCAAAATCATTACCAAAGTGAAAGGCACCAGTGAATCGAGTCCAGGGATCCTAAATGACTTGTCAAAAGTCACACAGCAAATCATCTGCAGTCCCTGGTGGAACCAGAGATCTGGCTGGCAATGCCCACAGCTCTTAGCCCCTGCAGAGCTGTCTGACCTGCTCTGTTGCCATTTTCTCCCCATTTTTGTCTGTCTGTCCTGTTTCTCTTTCTGGATTTATCTGGGACAAATCCTAACACTCCACCACCAAGGCTTTGCCCTGTCAGTTTGGGCTTAAAGGCAACCCTGGGCGAAACCAGACATGTAGGGAGCAGTGCGAGACGCTCGGGGCGAGGAGGCTGGTGTGGATGGCAGAGAGTGAGAGAGAGTGTGTGTGTGTGTGTGTGTGTGTGTGTGTGTGTTTGTGTTTGGTCCTTACAGCTGTGCAGCTCTTTGGAATAGGTTCCCCTCTCTTTGCTCCAACACACAGAAGTACTTCCCATTATGTTCACCAAAAAGAGCCTTTTACAAGGTGTTGGGCTCCGACGGCCACACCGTGTTTAACCGGGGCAGCTGCAAGAGGAGACAGGTTTTTCTTTGCTTAGTGTCCTGGGTTTGATGCATCCCCAGTGCTGCCTCAGCTCCCCCTGGTCCTTCTCCCTGAGCGCTGGACCTCAGTCCAAGGGGGATTTCAGCCCAAGGGCTCGCTGGTGACCACGTCATGTTTTCAAAGGCGTTGCCCTCAGTGTTTAGTGGTGGCCTTGGCAGAGCTGGGTTAATGGTTGGACTTGGTCTTTATAAGGACTTTTCCAACCTATATGATTCTGTGTCTGTGCCTGCATGAGAGCCCTGGTTAGGAAAGCCCAAGCATGGTTTTGAGTGAATGTGAAAGATGTGCGAGTCCAGATTTAGACCCTGTGGTAGCACACAGCAGAGAACAAGAGCACTGCATTGGGTAACATGCTTGTAGCATTCATCCTGGAATAAAAGGTACTGGAAATGAATTAAAAAAAAGTTCTGAATTTTGAAAACTTCATGCTGATTTTATCTGTTTTCCACCTATCCATGTAATCATATCCAGCTGTTGTCCCTGCTTCATTTATGGATTTTTCTAGCAGGGTGCTGTAATGTTGATTTAGTGATTTGTTTAGTGTTTTTAGTCATTCCCAGCCTCACCTCTGATCACAGGACTGCAAAGGGCCTGGACTCGATTCCCTGGCCCTTTTTGCTGATGGATCCTGATGATTTCTGAGTGCTCTCCCTCCTTGTGTCTTGCAGTCCAACAAAGTTCCCGTCGTGCAGCCGTCCCACGGAGTCCACCCGCTCACCCCGCTCATCCCGTACAGCAACGACCATTTCAGCCACGGCTCCCACTCGCCCCACCTGCCCGCTGACATCAACCAGAAACAAGGTAGGGGCAGTGCTGGGGGCCTGTGTGGTGGGAGGGGGACAGTGCTGGAGACCACTGAGGTGAAGGTTGTCACCTTCCTGGTCCCAAATCAGTGAGAAAAGTCAAGAGCTGGGGTGTTGCTCAGCAGTAGCAGGTTATTTCTCTTATTGGCAATGCCTTGTAATCCTGGGCAAGGGCAGTTTGGTATCCAAAGTGCCAGCCCTGCTGATGGGGTGAGTTCAGCTCTCTGTACAAGCTGTCCTGTACCTTGAGACCGGAGCAGAGGCTGCGCGGTGATGCGCGAGAGTCAACCAGAAAATGGAAAGTAATCTTTCCTTTGACTCATACCCAAACTGTTGTCAGGTTGTCGTTTTGAGAAAATAAATGCTTGAAACAGGAAATATTTTGACTAAACAGGATCGGTGTCTGATAGCTGACTGGATTGTGACATGTGTGTCCCCGTAGCCGCACGTTGTGTGGTTGTCACACGGTTTGGCTCTTTGGGTTCCTGTGTGAGCTCAGGCCATGTCAGCTGGCTCTTGAGGCTACAGAGGAAAGTACAGTAGGCAGAGGTTAAACCCTGAACTGTAAAACATACCCTGAACTGTGAAAGACAGGTATGTGCAGAGGAATTCACCCCAGTTTATCGTTCCATCATTCTTCATGGGTTACTGGCAAAAGTGAGTGTAAAATCAAACTTTTCTCAACCTTACATTAGTGCAGAACTTCTCTTCAGATTATCCAGGCTTTTACACAACCATGATCTTGATTTCGTGGGAAAGCAAGCAAATTCACAGTTTTGTATTCAGGAAGGAGTTCAGAGCCCATCAGAGCCCAGAAATCAGTGCCAAAACAGAGGCACAAAACCAACTGTTGTGATTTGGGCAAAGGCCTCCACCCAGGAGAGATCCAAACTGTCCTGGAGGCATCGGCTTCACCAAGTTAACACTGTTGATAAAACAATGGGCTGTCAAGGATGCTTTTGGCTGAGTGATCCCTGGTCTGAACCCAGGGGCCACGTTCTGGACTCACCAGGGATGGCAATGGGTAGGATTTAGGTGTAAGAGATACCCAGGCACATCCTGGTTGTCATCCAGCCAGCACTTTGCTTGTCAGCCACCAGAGCATAATAAACTCAGCAGAAAAATTGGAAGAGTTAACAAAATAAACCTGTTGAAGCTCAGCTAGCGGCAGAGTTTGAGTCTCGAGAGGAAGACTGCAGATTTCTGAGTCTGCAGGGAAGGTGACCCGACACACCCTCCTTCACTCTGCCTTGGCAGTGCCTGGCAGAGCCCTGCCCCTTGCTGTGAGTTGCCTCCTGGGACTCACTGCCTGCCTGGGAAGCCTTGAGCAGCACAGGAGCAGATCACCCAAGGGATGAGCTGATTGTGTCCCTCTGTGGAGGCTGCAGTTGGCACTGGGGCAGTCCCTGAGCGTTCTGTGGTGGGTCAGTAACTCTGGGAAGCTGTCCTTGGGCTGCCCACCCAGGTGTGCCCTCAGTGCAGGCACTGTCCAGTCTCCCCTTTCCCGTGTATCCTGTGCATTTACAGACACGGGGAGTCTGTCCCTCCCAGAGACCCCCAGGTCCTATTTGTGCAGAGGTTCAGACCATCATCCTCAGCTGGGACCTGCCTCCGTGGTGCAGCTGGGATCACGCCCCATCCCTGTATTGCTGGGCGAGGGTTTTCTTCCCTGTTCCTTCTGGATGTGTCCCATCTCTGTTTCCATCACTGAAATAGCTCCCATTATCACCCAGTGTAAGCACTTGAGAGTCACCATCATACTCATTCTCCCAGCATGCCTTTAACGTATTCACAGTAGCCCAAGGACACACAGACAAGGAAATACAGGCAGGAATTCTGAGTCAGTGGTTGGTGCCCCAACCACTGGGCCAGCAAGAATAACTTGTGCTCTGGCTTATGCAACTTGCACTGTTGGAGGTGCAAATCTCAGGATATTCCAGCAGCTGCCTGACGTGAGTGCTGGTTTTGTTTGACCCTCAGAGGGCTGCTGAGTCCCACTTGAAGCAAATCTCATACTAAGTTATATATTCCTTTCAGGTCAGTTATATATTTATTTTAGCTACCTCCTGATAAGATGCTTGGAATCTGTTGGTGTCATTCCTAATTAATAATTAATCATTACTACACATAAAAAAATAATCCAGACTTCTGAGTTTGCAGCTGCTTGCGACTCATCGCCAATTTATTCCATGTATTCATCACCCAGGACAGCCAGTGGACAATCCCTGTCCCCAGTTTTTGTCTGAGGCTGGGTAGCAGCCAGCGTTACACCCCTGTGCAACAGAGCTCAGCCCCAGTGCCCCTCCAGTCTCCCAGTGCAGGGGTCAGCTGGAGGCTGTTCCTGCCAGCAGCTCCCTGGTTGTCTGAGTCCCACCCTCAGCCTCAGGCTCTGCAGGATGTTTTCCAGTCCAGGTGGAAAGGGAGCCGTGCTGGGCTGTGTCCCCTGGCCGTGCTGCCCGTGCCAGCGGCTTTGAAGATCCCACAGGGATTCCCCGTGTGAAGGGTGAATTCCCAGCTGGCACCATACCCACCTCCACAGTTCCTTGGCACCCACAGAGCCCACGGAACAATTGTTTTGAACTCAAATTGTTTAAAATGGAGATAGAAGTGGTGCCTGCTGGAGCATCCCCACTGCCTGCTCACGGGGGGTCCCGCGGGTGACTGATGGGGACGGGGCATAGGAACAGCTTGGACCATCCATTGAGCACCTCATGAGGCTCTCTGGGAAGGGCAGAGGGATGTCTGGAGTCAACTAAATCCTTGGCAAAGCAAGTTGCTGCTTGTTCTCAGGGTGGCATGGAGCAGGGATGATGCTTGTACAGGAACGAGCTGCATTCCCCACCACCTTACCCGAGTTGGTGATTCTGCAGCAACATGAGTGACCCACCACATCCCCACAGAGAGAACCACAGCAAATAAAGGGGAATTGCAGTATCCTGCCACTTGCAGACAGATATTTCACATATATATGGCCTGCTGGACAAGTGTCCAAAGATGAAGCAGCCAGGGGACTGGGCTGGGAGTGGTCCCTGCCAGCCGGGGGATGCGGTGCTGGGTCCAACTGATCTCCTTCTCCCTTCTTCCAGGAGTGCACCGTCCTTCCCAGACGTCAGACATCCCTGGTTTCTACCCCCTGCCCCCTGGAGGAGTGGGACAGATCACGCCCTCGATGGGATGGTGAGTGAGGAGGGCTCTGCCCACACAGCCCCACCCGCCGGACGCTCCGCACGGACGGGTCACTGAGCACCCACAGTGCCCTCCCTGACCTCCACGGTGCTTCATCCCCCCACAGCTTCATCCCTCCTGTGTGCTGGGGGAACAGGCAGAATTTAGTCCTGTGTCACACATGGGGAGCAGATGCGTGGAGAGGCTGAGGGATTCATCCCAGCACCCCTGGAGAGGTGTTACAACCTGCCTGAGCCAAAACTGTCTGCTGCCTTACATCCAACTACCTGTGTGGATTAGGGAATCCAGGGAGAGCTTCCTACCTATCCCTCCTAATCCCAGCAAAAGTTTCTCTCTTGAGCGGGAGGTAATTTTCTCCCTTGCTGGAGTTTGCGGCACAAACAGTGCTTTTCCTTAGCCTGCCACCAGCACAGTGTAATCCTGTGGGATGATCTATCTGCCAGGCCATGGTGTTTCTTAGGGTCTGACACACAAGGAAGAAGTACACCATGGCAGAGACCTGCCCAGCAAACGACCCCAGTACCCACAGCCTGGCCACAGCACTGCTGGCTCAGTGGGAACTGCTGTCCCAGTGGGGATGGGGAAGGAGGGACCATGAGCTGGAGTGCTCCCAAAATGTCCCTCCTGCATGGGCCAGCCCTGAGGAGCATCCTGCAAAGCAGAGCCTGTTGGGAAACCTGCCCCAGGCACACAAGTTAAAAATACACCAGTGTGTGCCCTGTGGTCGTGTCCCCTGGCTGTGTCCCCGTGACCGCGAGCGCGCCGGGGGAGCGGGGCTGGCCGGGGGAGCGGGGCTGGCCGGGGCTGCCGTGGGGGCATCGTCACTCCTCGGGTTAATTTTTAGCCCCCATTGAGGACACGGAGGCGTGACAGAGGCTGACAGAAAGGGTGGTGGCTGCAGGTGGCAATTCAGGGTGGTCAGGACAGGGAAAAAGAGTGCAGGGAGGGTGATCATGGGGGCAGGTGGCCAGATCCTCCCAGTGCTGAGGGATTTTTATCAGCAAAGCCCCACAGAGAGCTCCAGGTACAAGAACCAATTGCAGAATGGGAGAGGGGAGCTTTTTGCTTTGTTTTGTTTATGAATTTCGTGTTCCAGATATTTAACCACAAGGAAACAGGAGCTGAGGCCTTTGATACAGAGTTCGGCTTCAAAGAGATTACATTTCACCTTCTGTGCTAAATCTGTTACTCTTGGGTGATGATTTAACTCCTCAGATGATGTGATTCATCCTCAGGGAAAACAAGGACTGGGGCGACTGTGCTGTAACATGAAAGAAATAGTTGGGAGATGGAGAGAAACGAGCCTCTTTGTCAAAAGGAAGGTCCACTCCTGGGATGGGACAGTGTTGTTCAGGCAGCCCTGGGAGAATGGAGTTAGAGCAGTGTGGCTGTTGTGGAGATTTTGTGGGGTAGTTGGTGGTAGAGGGAGTTTGCATGGCTGAGAGCTTCTTCAGCATCCACAGGGTTTGGCATCCTCAGATGCCTTCATTAGTGACTAATAGAGCAGATATGGTAAAGCAACCAACGGCCTGACATGCAGAGAGCAGCACCTCGAGGCACATGTGCCTAATAGAGCTTTTGCTCGTTCTTTTCCTTGCCTAAACTTTATGGAAAGAGCCTCAAACCCACTCCTGGAGTGCCCAGTTTTCAGCTGAGGCTCAGCATACCAGTGTCGGCACCAAATCCCGTCAGGTTCGTGGCAGCAGGGGCTGTGTGCCAGGGATGGTCATGCCAAGGATGCATCCCAGAGAAGCTGTGGCTGCCCCATCCCTGGAAGAGTTCAAGGCCAGGTTGGACGGGGCTTGGAGCAACCTGGGGTAGTGAAAGGTGTCCCTGCCCATGGCAGGGGAGTTGAAACTGGATGGTCTTTAAGGTCCCTTCCAGCCCAATCATTCCATGATTCTGTGCCTGTGCCAGTGCCACCAAGTCAGCTGCTGAGCCAGGATGGCCACACACAGGAAGCAACTTTTCCTGCACGAGCTGGCAGGCAGGAGTTGAGCAGAAACGGGTTTTGTTCTCACCGAGCGCTTCGGGAGGAGGAGCTGCAATCACTCTCTCTGTTATTAGCTGGGATGACAGTCGGATAAAAGCCTCCGAGAGTCCAGTCAAGTGAGTTTTGCTCATGGAGCCTGGCAGTTCGCCTTGGCCAGGAACCTGCACATGGTGTGACTCTCCTGTGCCCTGGGCAGAGTGTGTTGGTGCCCTGGCAGCCCCGGCACTGCCATCCCATGGCTGTGTCTGAGCTGCCCTCCCAGCATCTGTGATAGTGTGCAGATACTGAGAGAGCTGGAGCTGTTCAGCCCGGAGAAGAGAAGACTCTGAGGAGACCTCACAGCCCCTTCCTGTACACAAAGGGAGCTTATAAAAAAGGAGATGGACTTTTTATATGGGCAGATAGTGATAGGGCAAGGGGGAACAGTTTTAAACTGGAAGAGGAGGGAGTTAGATTAGATACTAGGAAGAGGTTCTTTACTCAGAGAGTGGGGAGGCCCTGGCACAGGTTGCCTAGAAAGGCTGTGGATGTGCCATCCTTGGAGGTGTCCAAGGCCAGGTTGGACGGGGCTTGGAGCAACCTGGGCTAGTGGAAGGTGTCCCTGCCCATGGCAGGGGGTGGAACTGGATGAGCTCTAAGGTCCCTTCCAGCCCAAGCCGGTCTGTAATTCCATGACACGGGCTGCAGTCGTGCATTCCCAACCATCAGGGGCTGATTTCACAGCTGCACTAATTTGCACGTCAGAGGGACTTCGGATGAAGCTGCGAGTGCCCCACTCTGTTCCTGTCCCGGTGTATCCCAGCCTCTGGAGTAACGCAGGTCGCTTCTGGATTAGCTCCGAGTGTTTTCTCGGCCCTGGGGCAGCCGCCTCCAACTTCAAAGGCTGTTTGGGTTTCCCGGTGCGGCGGCACTTGGCTGTTTGTTGGTGTGTTTATACCCGCCGACATCTAAGGGGTGGGAGAGGGCTCCTGCCTGGCAGGGTGTAAACAGCCCCGCCGCCCCGGCTCCTTCCCTGCACACAGATCCTGCAGATTTCGGTCAAGCCGAGGCACAGCAGCTCCCTGAGCTCCCTGGGCAGCTCCTTCCTGCCCAGCGTGGCTCAGGGGCCTGACTGCTGCCCCACTGTCATTGTTCCTCTGCAGGGCACAAACTTGTCTTTGGCCCTGAAAAATCCCAGGCACCCCAGAGCTCGGCCCTTTGCAGGGCACCACACTTGATGATAGTGGACTTTTGGTGGGGTTTTTGGTTATTAGAGCTGAAAATAGCTGGTGCTGGTTTTAGGCACAGCTCTGTGCAGCCCAGCCAGAGGAGCATGAGCACCAGTGCAGGTGTAAGCACCCCATCGTGCCCCAGGTTGGACAGGGCTTGGAGCAACCTGGACTAGTGGAAGGTATCCCTGCTCATGGCAGGGGGTAGAACAAGATGGACTTTGAGGTCCCTTCCAACCCAAACCACTCTGTGATTCTATAATCTCAGTTTCCATGTGCAGTTTTAGGCTGGAAGCATCTTTTGGTGGGTTTGCAGAACAAGCCAAGGTATTTTTGAGCTATTTCCATATGAAAATGTGGGGGTTCCCTTGCTGGGAACAACAAGGAACTTCCTGCATAGTTATTTTACTATCTCAGAAATAATTTCCAGCTCCAGGTCTGGTACATGCCCAGTCCCCAGTATGAAAGCACTTTGAAAAGGAATGAGCTTTTGGCTGTTTAAAACTGATGGGCATCCTTGAAATTATATGCTGGGGAAATCAGAGTATCCCTGAATACAAGAGAGTAGGTACTTTTTCTCCAGACATCAGGAAGTTCCATGATCACAGAATCACAGAATGGGTAAAGCTGGAAGGGACCACAGAGGGTCATCTGATCCAACCTCTCTGCTCAAGCAGGGCAATCCCAGAGCACATGGCAAAGGATTGCATCCAGATGGTCCTGGAATATCCCCAGTGAGGGAGACTCCACACCCTCTCTGGGCAATCTGTTCCAGTGCTCAGTCACCCACACAGTAAAGAAGTTCTTCCTCATGTTCATCCTCCTGTTGCAGCCTCTTGTGCACTGCACAAAGACTCTGACCAGGCTTTAGGTTTTTGGTCAAGCTGTGCTCTTTTTAGCAACTTCTTCTGTGCAACAGCAGCTGATTTTTCAGCACACACCTCTGCATTTTGCATTTTAACCAGATAAACTCAAAGCTGCAGAGCTGCTCAGCACCAGGGTTGGAAGGGGGGTCAGAATCGAATCCAACCTTTGTAGGAAGGCCCAGGTTCTCTCAAAATAATGTCCAAGTCCTGCAGGGCCCCTTGAATCCAAAGGACAGCCTGAGTGTCCTGCCAGCCAGGGGCATCGGTGCTCCGAGTCCCCTTAGCAAAGGATATCTTTAGGAAACACCACGTAGCTGTGGATACTTTATAGCCTCTTTCTTCCTGATCCCAGGCAGAGCCAGTCTGTCTATCCGCTCCCGTCATGTGGATTTAGACAGCCGTACTCGTCCGCGCTTTCTGCTGGGGCTTCTTTCTCCAGGTGAGTATGAGCTGTGTGACACAGGGCAGCAGCTCGGCTGCTCTCGCAGCTTGCAGTGTGTGCAGCAGGAGCTTGCAGCAGACCACGGCCCCCAGGGACAGCCACGCACCCGCCCCGGGGCAGCCGTGGGGAGAGAAGGCGCTTTGAGGCAGTGTCTGGTCCAGAGGGTGCTCGGGGGAACATCGAGGATGAAGGATGCAGAGCAGTTGGGTTTTAACAGAGCAGAAGTCTAAACAGAGCCAGAAACCCCAGCCCTCAGCTCAGCATTGGGAAAAAGGGCTGGAATCCACTGCTCAGGATTTTGCTCTGTGCCACTGACCCTAATCCTGGATGTTTCCCTGCTGCCACCACCACTGAGCTTTGCTCTGCAGAGGCCCCTCTGTTCTCCTGGTCTCAGCTTTAAAAGCAGGACAGGCCATGGGCAGTGATTTGCTGCCCTCCCATCGGGCACAAGTCAGTTCTGTGAGACAAAAGCACAGCTTCTGCCTTCAGGTGAGCACAGTACATCCCCTGTGGATGGGCATGACAGAGCCCAGCCCTTCCAGGTGTGCTGCTGGGCAAAGCCCCCGTGGCTCTGTAGGGGTGTCTGGGCTCATGCACCAGCTTTTGCTTCTGCTTCATGTTGTCCTGAAGAGCTTTTAGTGGAGATTTCCCACAGGAAAACCAGGCAAACCCTCACTCATGAGAGCCCTTAGCCATGCAGAAACCTGGAACCATGCAACCCTCGATCCATGCCATTCATCCCCCATCCATGGAGCCCCTAGTCCTGCAGAAGAGGGGAGGGAGCGCTGCCAGCCCTCCTTGCTCACGAGGCATCAGCCTTGCACAGCCTCGAAGGCGAAGGCAAGAGGAGCTAACGGTTCCCCCCGGAGCCCCAGCAGCCTCCCCGAGCTCCTGCTTGCAGGATTTTGGGGTGGATTTTGCAGCAGTGCTGCAACCGAGAAAGTACACCTGGTCAGATAAGGATCAGACTGTGCTGGTGGATTAAATTAAACAGCTTTTCTTTTCGTGCCAGCATATCTAATGAACAGTTCATCTCCCATGGGCAATTCTGCCATCTCAAGCTGCAGTCATAAAGTGGCAAGCTTGGCAAAGCTGACTGTGCTGGCTTTACCCTCCAAAACTCCGGAGAGAGCTAATGAAGCCTGAGAGCGAGCAAGACCTCTCATGATCTCAGCCTGTGTTGTGGAGAGCATTGCTCAGGCAAGGTGCACCTCCTAGAGTTGCAGTCGGGTTCGTGTTCAGACTTAGGCTGTTTCTGTTAAAAGGAAGGTGTGGGGTGGTCCTCATCTCTCCCATCCAAAGCCCCGGTTGAGCTTGTTGTTTCTTTGTGCAGTGCTAATAAGATATTGCAGCAACAGAGATCTGAGTAGCTGAAGCTGCTGGTTGGAAGTGCCCTGGACCTCGGCCAGGCCGGCTCCCGCTGCGGGCGGTTCCCTCGCCGTGGCACCGGATCCTTTCCAGCCGCGTGCCCACAGGGGTGACCCGGGGTGGTGGGCACTGCCCACCCCCCGCCAGCCTGGCAGCACCCACGTGCTTTCCGTGTCCTCTGCTTTCCGTCCGCTTCCGCCACGTCCGAGTGCCATCCCGTGAGACAGCCCTGGCACGGCACAGCCCCCCCGGCACGGCTCACCCGCTCTCTGTTGCAGGTTCACCCACCCGCTGATGCTGGGCTCTGGCATGCACACCACCGGCATCCCGCACCCCGCCATCGTGCCCCACTCCGGCAAGCAGGACATGGAGCACTATGACCGAAACATGTGAGTTGGAAGTGCGGGCAGGGCTCGTGAAACGGCACCTTGGCAACCATTTCAATTATCCCTCTTAATGCCCCTTTGGGGGCAGGGTGGGTGAACACCGAGCTCTGTCTGCACCTGAGGTGCAGAGCTCTGGCCCCCCACTGTCAGGTTGGTTTGAGGGGCAGTTTTCTGCTGAGCCAGGCTGGGGGATGGCTCTGATGCTGACAGCTCCTCCTTTGGTCCCACCAAGGAAACCTCAACCAGAACCAAAGAGAGAGAAGGAAGCCAAGAAGCCCACTATCAAGAAGCCCCTGAACGCTTTCATGTTGTATATGAAAGAAATGCGGGCAAAAGTCATCGCCGAGTGCACCCTGAAGGAGAGCGCTGCCATCAACCAGATCTTGGGAAGGAGGGTGAGAGCTCGTGGGGCCCAGCACCACCCCCCCCCAGTGCCACATCCCCGTCCCTTGCAGATGCTCTTCAGCACGTAACAAGCATCTGCTTCAAGGCTGGGTGCTCTTATCCCTCAAACACGCAGGCTCGGGTGTGCCCCGGGGCGGGATGGCCGTGGTGGGTGGGCTGGGAGGGGGCAGGGGGGCCGTGTCTCACTGCTCTGTGTGTGTCCCTGCAGTGGCACGCGCTGTCCCGGGAGGAACAGGCCAAGTACTACGAACTGGCTCGCAAGGAACGGCAGCTCCACATGCAGCTCTACCCTGGCTGGTCTGCCAGAGACAACTACGTGAGTGCCCGCCCTGCTCGGGCCCCCTTCCCTTGGCATGGCCCCAAATGACCCCGGGGGTGACAGCTGGTGTTTGCCAAACAGCCTGCCTGGCACAGGCAGTGTCGCTCCTGGTGGCACCAGCGCTGTGGGAATTCACATTTGAGGGGTATTTGGAGCACCCTCCTGGTTTATTGCCTGTCTATAGGATGAATGGTACAGCCCCAGCTACCACAGGTGTTTGTCTGCTTATTGTCCAAGCAAATACAAGGAGTAAGGAAGAGGAGCTTTGAAGTGATGGGGATGGTCCTTGGAAATACAGTTTTACAGAAACATAAAACATCTTGGGCAGCAGCTGAGGTATCTGTGAGGGTGGTAAGGGAGGGAGGTTGCCCAGAGAAGCTGTGGCTGCCTCATCTCTGAAAGTGTTCAAGGCCAGGTTGGACACGGTTTGGAGCAACCTGGGCTAGTAGAGGGTGTCCCTGCCCATGGCAGGGGTTTGAAACAGGATTGTAGGATATATTTAAGGTCCCCTCCAACCCAAACCATTTTAGTATTCTGTGGTTTAAAATAGTGGATATTTTTGAAAAGGGTTTTTCCTTGTGACTTTCCTGACTGTTGTGCCTAATGAGCTCGTTAGAGACCTGAAGAGAAGCACACATAAGTCTTCAGAGGTCTGTCCATCCACTCAAGGACTCTGTCCCTTTGATCTAAGGCTCCATCATTTCCCTCACAGACAGTTTCTTTCCCCTGGGAGCTGCCCAGTGAGCTCCCATCCATCCCACACTGACCACAGCCCTCCTTCCAGAAAGCCCAAACTCCACCAAGGGCAGGAAAACACCCTTAAAGAGCCCAAACCACCCCGAAACCCCCTAAAAAACAGAGGGCAGAGATGATGCAGAAAAAGCAGAGGTGAGGGGAAACCCCCAGCCCACATTTTGGTGGGCACACATCTGGAGGACATTAACACCTGGAGGGCACGGCACCAAGACCAAGCACACCCTCCATGGAAATCTCAACCTGTATCATCATTCATCTGGTTCCTTGGGGAATCACGGGCTGGTTCCTTGCTCCAGAAGATGGATATTGGTCCTCCCAGCATTGCAGACCAGCTGGTTTGGGTGTTGTGGTTGTTGAAGAGATGCTTTTCTCTGCGGAGCTTGAGCAGGGAGGAGCAGGAGGAGAAGGAGGAGGAGGAATGTAGGTCACTTCTGCAGCACGTGATGCGGATATTGGGCAGGAAATACAGTTGCTCCCCCACTGAAGAAAAAGCTCACCACAGCTCAGAGCTTTCCACCTTCACTCAAACCACAAGAAGTCATATAAAAAGTCACAGGTCAAAGGCAGCCCTGTGAGCTGCTGCTCCTCACAGACAGATTTGCTCCTGCGCTGCTGTGCCCTCATTAATCAGCTCAGTAGGGCAGGAGGGGAGTTGCTGCGTCTTGTGAATCAAGAGAGGCAGTTTGGGGATAAAATGGGGCTTTCTTGTTAGTGAAAGAAGAACAAAAGATGGGTCCAGAGCTGCAAAAGCACTGAAATAGGTCAGTGTGATTTGAAAATAAATTTCTGGGGATTTCCTTAAACGTTCTTTCCCGTTTGAAATCAGGGAACGTTAAGGAGCAATTTCTGTTTGGGTATAAGGCACCACAGTAAAGCACATTTTGGAAACAGGGAAGGTGCTAAAATGGGCCGAGGGTTTTTTAGAAACATAAAGAAGGAAGAGGAATAAGAATACAGCAGGAGCATCAGCTGTTGATAGATAAAGTGGAGCAGTCCTTTTGCAGCCCTTCCCAGTTCATCTCTCCCTGGAGTGGGCTGAGCCAGCAGCACCAATCCAGCCCCAAACACCCTGCACAGCACCCTCCTTCTCCTGGAGCACGGATAACAGCCTTTCCTTTGATTTCCCAGGGGAAAAAGAAGAGACGAACACGGGAAAAGCAGCAAGATTCCAACTCAGGTAAACGCGTGTGTGGGGTGGCTGTCCCTGCATTCCCGCTCAGAGGGGATAAACCAAAGCAGTTGTTGTGTTTTACCATGTTTTCCTTTATTCTCCTGAGCTTAACGAGAGAAACACACATTTATTATATTTTTTAAGAAATGGCAAATTAACATTTCTGTGACTTTTTCATGGACGTGTTTGAATTAGAAGATGGGGAGTGTGTGAAAGCGGGAAAGATTAGATTTTGGCGAGTGTGTAACTTCATATAAACTATCACTAAACTTAATCTATTGAAAACATCCAGGGCACATCCCCCCATCAGTGTCATCAATTGAAGAAAGCTCTCAAATGCATCAGGAGTGTGGGTGGGATGAAATGCAGTGACAGGATTGAAGATCACCCATGGGGCTACCCCAAGTTTGGTTTTCTTTTCAAAGTAACCAAGGTTGAAGCAAAGTCATACTAAAACCCAGTACCAGCTGCCTCCCTGCACCCCAGTGCTGATGAGGAAAGGCCCCTTTGACAGATTTCAGACATATCCCCATCATCCAAAGCTATTCCTGGGCTGATTTCTGAAGTATTTCTGCCATATCAGGAACAAATAATATCTGTACCAATAAATATTTGTTATAAACCATCAAGAGACTGTCCTTGCCCACTGTGGCATCACGTATACATGAAGTTAGACTGTTTTTCTCAGTGTCTCCATTCTGGGATTGCCTATAGAGTCACAAAGAGCTTTTCCCACACTCCAGCTCACCAGTCCATTACTGCTCATTGCTCTTACTTCTGGATGAAACTGTGCCATCCATATGATAAGCTATTGGCTATCTAAGCAAATTTATTAATTTAATGAATCACCACTGGATGACATCTTCAAATTGTCCCTAAAAAGCAGTTCCATGACTGTGTCGCAGTTATATCTTCACTTTAATTAACACTACTGATCTTAGTGTCTAGACTGATAAAGGGAATACAAGTTTTCAGGTTTATATGTAGTGTGTATATATATTTATATATCCCTATATATGTCCTGTCTGTGTGATACAAAAATGATAACGGATTGAAACCAACTGCTGGTCACACACAACAGCCTTCCTGAGAGAGGGAGGCTGAATCCAGCACAGAAATGTGCTGTTCAAATCCCATTTACAGCACTAGAGAAAAACAGGATGTGCCTGAAAGCAAATAGGGCTTCACCCTAATGAGTCCCATAATTAAACAGTAAAACTGCAACATTTTAGAAAGGCCATGGAGAAGAGTTTTTCCATTGAAACTGGAAGGGGAATGATGGGGGGGACAGAGTGGAATAACCTGGCCTAGGTCTCCTCGGTGCTAACTCTGCTTTCAGCTGCTTCTGCAACGTTTCCTCCTCTTTCTTCTGTGCGCAGTCCGAGCTCGCTGGCAGCCCTGGCTGTCGCTGCTGGGAAGGCAGGGAGCAGGTAAGGATGCAGACACAGGAGCCAGGTAGCGCCTCTGGGATTTGGCAGCATCTCCAAACTTAAGAAATTCGAAGGTCCGTGGATTTCCCCGTAATTGCCCACGTTTCCCAGAGCTGTTTCCCAAACCTCCTCCTCCAGCTGCCAGCAGTGATCACCGATATTTGCCTAACGATCACTTTTTTCCAGGAGAGGTGGTGCCAGCAGGAAAAAAAAAAATGGGATTGTAGTCTGTTAGTCGTGTGTTCAAGTGGCTAAAATGATGTTGCCTCTTTTCTTCCTCCTGCTCCTCCTCCTCTTTGTGCCTCTGCCTTGCCCATTCTCGCCGCGCATGCTTCTGTGTTCAGATCCTGCCTCTCCTAAGAAATGCAGAGCTCGCTTTGGCCTCAACCAACAAACGGACTGGTGCGGCCCGTGCAGGTGTGTATCGGCATCTCCTCGCTGCTGGGGTGCTCCTGGGACAGTGGGTGCAGCTCCAGGGTCCTCCCGGTGCCGGCGGGGGCAGCTCCGGCCGGGCGGGGATGGGTGTTCCCTGGGTGTTCCCTGGGTGTTCCCTGGGTGTTCTCTGGGCATCCTCCGGAGCTGCTGCCTGAGCTGCAGGGGTCAGGCTGCACGCTGGGTTTCTCACACCCCCGGGGCAGTGTTGGTGTAGTGCTGTACATATTCCTCAGCTGATGGAATTCCCTGGTCTTAAAGGCTTATTTCCAGGGTGGAGACCTCTGTGACCCTGATGTGGGGCTTTTCCCCCCCCCCCCCCCGTTAGTGATTTCCAATCACATAAACAGCACCCTAGGGCCAGCAGTGAGGAGTTAGTGGGTTTCTTTTTCCCATTTATACTGGGCTAACCATGTATTTCAGGATCCAGCTCTTCCTGACCCTTAAATTTCGCAGTACCCACCATGGGTGGGGTGGGACAGCCTCGAGCAGCAAAACAGTGCAGTGCCCTGCCCCTCAGGCTTCCAGGGAATGGACATGGCCAGGAGATAGGAAAGTTCAGTGCATCAACCAAGTACTGCCTGGCTCAGGGGACTGCAAAGGCAGCCAGGCAGAAAAAGCTCCGTCGGGGCTTCTGGACCTGGGCACTGGAGCACAGGGAGGCTCCAGCCTGGACAGAGGTCTGTGATTCACAGCACATTTTTATACCAATGCATTGAGAACTGTAGGAAAAGCTGGAAGTAAAGTATTGCTTGATGTGCTTAATGCAGCTTGAAGTGACTGAAATCATTCAGTGCACCCAAATCTGGCCCAGACTTTGCTGCACCCCGAGCTCTGGTCCCTGTGGCTGAGCCCCAGGTGAGCTCCCCTCTTGCATCTCGGGGTGCCACAACAGCAGAGCTCCCTGCTCACCTTTTACACCCCAGATAGTGTCATCACGCACCATTTTTTAACTGATTGAGAATCTGGACAGAGCTCCCTTAGTGTCTCATGAATACCTGAATGTCCAGAGGGAGCTGTTGGAGGCCCCCATCCCTCCTGCAGCCAGGCTGAGCACCCTGTGCCTCTGTGGGCAGTTCCTCCACCTTTGCTCTGCCTCCACTGCAACTCTGAATTCAGCTTCTCCTCTGCACGGCTTCCCAATTAACACAGGCTGCTGGAGTGCTCAGAGACCTTGGCATGCTCTTACTGTGTCCCCTGTGTAACCAAACCCTGGTCAGCCAGAGCTGCTCTGCAATTCCTGCACTAACACTCCAGGGCTCTTGTCCTGCCTGCTCTGCTCACCTGCAGAGAACAACTTCCCCAGGAGGGTTTCCATCCACAGGAGAGGTTACCTGGTTAAGACGGGGTGTTGCTGCTTCAGAGCTTTCACCCTCTCCCTCACACCCTGGACAAACACTCCAGGGTGCTGTAGTTCCTACAGGGAGAGGGATAAGTTGCTAAAAGGAGGGAGATAAACCCCTTTAGCTGTGTACCATCCCCCTCAGCATAACCCACGGACTGGTCCATTATCAGCAGTCTGTAGTATCACACCTGCTCTTTTCTCCCCATTGCTGTAAATCAGATCAATGAATTGATGGACAGATTCGTGTCATCTCAAACAGGTCGTTGAAACTCCATCCTGCAGCTACTCCTGAGGTGTCTGTGGGAAACACAGCTCCTCCTCAGGCCTGTCTGCCCTGGGGAATTACCACCCGTGGAAAATACCCTGCGAGTTAAAGCCAGGCCGTTGTGTTTCTATCGCATTAATTGGGTCACCACGGCTAACGATGGCACTGACAGCAGTAACAGCACTGCTCCTGTTCACATCCAGTGAAAGTCATGTTTAATACTGGACTAGTTCATACACATTCTCACACTGTCTGGTTTTTCATTAGGGAGATCAAAGAAAGGTGTGTGCCCGCATTAGCGAGTTCTCATTTGATCTGTTTTCCTCAAATGAGACAGCCAAGGCAGGGAGCTGGGTGGGAGGAAGATGTTCTTCTACCTGTTTTAGCTGTAAAGTCATTAATGCCATCTCCAGCAGAGGAATTGTCCCCTCGCTACTGTTAAGGTGACATCTTGAGGGCTCTTTTGTTTGAGGATCTGTGCAGAGGTGCTCAAGGACCCACAGCAAGTGACATGAGGGATCTGTCACATGGAGAGAAGGAAAACCAGCTCAACAGAGTGTGTAAAAGACAAAGCAGTGTGAGGGACTGACTGGACAGCCAGGGGTAGTTAAAACAATCAGGTGCATGAGATGACCTCATGGAGTCATCTCATGCACCATCAGGTGCATGGAGTTCAGGGTAAACACTGAACAGAACTGTCCAGGGATGTGGAGGAATCGTGTCCTAAACCAGCTACAGCAAGAATGATGTGTGACTTGGATTTTTGAGACCCCCAAATCGTGACATCCAAACAAATGGGAAACCTGAGCATCTTCTCCAGGAGGGATGAGGGGAGGCTGGTCCTTGCTCTGAGGTGCTGCTGTCTTCAGGACCTTCCCAGTCCCAGTGGGCTTCTTACCAGAAGAGCAGGGCTGGGGGAGGAGAGCTGCCATGGGGTACTTCCTGGAAAAACCCCTTTGGTCAGTGAATCCTTCCCCAGCTGCTGAGCTCTGTGTGTCACACTCCACAGAATGGGAGTGTGGAACTGAGTCTGGCACCATTGCAGGGCCACTCAGGTCCTGCTGCCAAATCTGTCATTTTGTACCTGGACTGCTCCAGCATCCAAAGCAACACCTCAGACAGCCTCTGACCACCTCCAGCCAGTCCCAGGCCATTTCCTTCCCTCCTCCTGAACCTCTGTTGAGCACTTTCCACTCAGCTGCATCACTGAGTTGTTCTTGGAGGTGGGAGTGTCTGGGAAATACTTAGAGATGCACAAGTAGCTGAGAGCAGGGGCTCCTGCTGCCAAAAGAAAAGCTGAGAGCTCAGACCAGGTTGGACAAGGCTTGGAGCAACCTGGTCTAGTGGAGTGACCCTGCCCATGGCACAGGGTTGAAACAGGATGAGCTTTATGGTCCCTTCCAACCCAAACCAGTAGATGATACTGTGCACAAGTCCAGGAAAGTGCTGGGAAATGGGCTCTTGGAACCTTCAGATTTTGGGACGAGAAAAGCCAGGACTGGTGTGAAGGGCAGTGTCCCACCCAGCACTGCTGAGCACAGGGGTGTGACTGCCCCCTGGCACCAGCACACGTGTGTCCCGTGGGCTCTGTGGGGAGGGGTGACCCCGGGGGGGCAGTGCTTTGGTCCTGAACTCGTGAGGTGGTCACCCCACACAGCCTCCCGGAATTTGAAGAGCCGGGGTGGTGGCTGGTGAGGAGTGACCTCCTGGGCTGCTTTTAATTCTTGTTTGGGGCTTTATTACTTTTATCGTGTTTAGTATTATTATTTATATTCTTATTTTATTATTTTATATTGCTCCGCTTTTTATTATTATTTTCATTTTGCGGGTTTTATTTTTATTATTATTTTGGGGTTTATTATTTCTCTTTTTTCTATTTTCATTTTTATTACTGTTTTTTTATTTTGGTTTCATGACCTCCTCCTCTCCCCACGTTACTGGCAAACCCCTTTCCCTTGGAACCCTTTTCCCTTCAAACCCTATTTCCTTCGAACCCTTCTCCCTTCAAACCCTGTTCCCTTGGAACCCTTTTTCTTTGAACCCTTTCCCTTGGAATGCTTTTACCTTTGAACCCTTTTCCCTTGGAACCCTTTCCCTTCAAACCCTTTCCCTTAAAACCCTTTTCCTTTGGAACCCTTTTCCTTCGAACCCTTTCCCTTGGAACGCTTTTCCCTTTAAACCCCTTTCCCTTGGAACCCTTTCCCTTGGAACCTTCTCCCTACAAACCATTTTCCTTTGAACCCTCTCCCTTCGAACTCTCTCCCTGTGAACCCTTTCCCTATGAACCCTTTCCCTCGGACCCTTTCCCTTGGATCCTTTCCCGGCGCCTCCTGGCGGTGTCCCCGCAGCGCTGCAGCACCGGGGCTGCCGGTGACCCCCCCGTCACTGACCGAGCCCTCTCTCCCCGCTGTTCCAGGAGGAAAAAGAAGTGCATTCGGTACCTACAAGGAGAAGGACGCTGTGCCAGCCCAGTTTCTTCCGATGGAAGTGCTATAGACTCGCCTCCATCCCCTCCGGACGCACTCCGATGCCTCCCCTCCGCCTTCCCGTCAGAGCAGCTCGCAGCCCCCGCCGACCCCGCGCACCGCGACCAGCCCGACCCCCGCCCGGTGCCCGCGCAGCTCCCGCCCGCCTCCGGCCCCTCCAGACCCGGCTCCGGCCCCTCCAGACCCGGCTCCCGGCGCTCCGCGGCCGCGTCCCCCGCGCACAGCCGCGCCCCCGCGGGGACATAGTCCCTGCCCGCCCGCCCGGCTCCTCCGGACAAGGACCAGGGGCCCGGCCGAACCCCCAGCTCACCGTCAAACACGCAACGGGATGACCCTGAGGATGATGGAAAAACTCCTCTGGTTGGGGTTGGTTGTTTTTGGAGGGGGCGGGTGATAAAGGTAGAAAAGCGATTTCAAAAAAAAAAAAAAAATTTCAAAAATAAGTACTTGCCAAAATTTAAAGTGCTAATGAGTAAACAAGCCTTTTGTCCCTGCCCTGTGCTGCTTTTTTTGTTTTGTTTGGGGTTTTGTTTTGTTTTTTTACTGCATTATCTGGCAGTGTGGCAGAGAGCAGAGCCCAGTCCCCAGCTTGCTGCTGTAGGTGGTAGGTGCTGTCCATCTAACCCTGGCTTCCAGCCCTGCCCTCTGAGCTGCTTCAAAGTGTAGTCACTCACGGATCTCTCCCAGCCATTCCACCATGGAGCTGGAAAAGCTGGAATAGGAGCGTTTTTTAAAAGCCCTTCTGTCTGAAAAGTAACTGTAGCGGTGCCAGTGCTCTGATCTGACCGGGTTCATAAAGAAATTAAATACTTCAACCAACCAGGGGAATTTTTTACACTTCTTGTTTGAGAACAGGAAGATACTGTTTACAGGCAACACAGACGTGTCCCATTCCACGGTGGTGCAGCACCAGCAGAAGGAGCATGGACTGACCCCAGGAAGGGCTGATGGTCACTGGGGGCACTGGTCAGGGGCAGGGTCTCCCTGGCTGTTAGAGATTGTCTTCTGCAGATGAGGACCGTCAGAAATCCCACCAGACAGGCTGGGCAAAGCCTCAGAAATCCCTGTGTTGATGCTGCAGGCCCTGACTGACTGTGCCCCCCCCAGGGGCGGCCCTGGCAGGGTGGGCCCTGGGAAAGGCCCTGAGGATCCCACTGGCCCAGGCGGCCCCTCCTGCTGAGCAGAGGCTCTGGGGAGAGGGGTGAGCTCTGCCCCAGCACAGCTCTGCCAGCCCCGGGACAGCAGCACCGCCCTGCCCTTGGCTGCAGGCCAAGTCTGTCCGTGCCCTCGGTGAGATCAGAACCCTGCTTTTCATGATTCAGTGTGTAACTTTTTAAAAAACCGTTATTCTAGCTTTTTCTGAAAGATTCTCCCTCCACCCCCATGACGACACCAAATGTTGATGTGTTCTCTCCAGCTTGAAAACGTTTGCCGGTTTCTGGTGTTGTATTTATATTTTGAGTTTGATAAACAAAAAACACTGTGGACGGATTATGATCTCCCCGAACTGGTGTAAATCCCAAATAATTCCAAGTTCTGGATTTACTTCAGGTTTACAGACTTCTCACAGAGGTCACAATCTAGTCCAGTGCAATTTTTTTTCCTGCTTGAAAGAAATATATTCCAGACTGCTGAAGAGAAAAATGACACCACACAAAGGAAGAGGGGGGTCTATTTTTTTCCTATTTGATAGATAGGTTCTGGAGTACTGAATACAAATTATGTAGTAATATTATTGTAGAACTGCGAGAAATTTAAGATGACCTTTATAATGTACAAAATATTTTTATATTTTTTTCCTTAACGCAAAAACACAAACCCTAATTTTTTACATTGGACTAAACATAACTTTTTAAACAAGTTTACGCCTCAAAGATTTAAAATTTAAAAAAAAAAAAAAAAAAAAAAAAGCCAAACCTGATTAGTCTGTAGAGCAGCTTTGGGTTTATTCCCTTTATTTAGGTAGTTTTGCTTACAGCAGTATAGACTTTTTTTTCTGGTTTTAGTTTAGAAGATCTAAACCTATTGCTTTATTCCTCTCCTGTGTAAATGTAACTTCAGAAGCACTGACTGAAAGCTACGTGCACAAACCTGATGAGTTTGCAAAGAGTCATTTTAAAGTTTGAACCATTTTAGCCCTCAGAGAAGTAGCATTACCTGACCCAATGCCACCTGTACTGACTGCACTCACAGGGTTAATTACATAGCACTAGATCAATATGCAATCTGCTCATTTTAAATTATTTTAGCAAGCTTAGCCAACAGCATGTTCCAGTGCTGAACAGAGGAACTCAGCAGACTTTTGCCAGATCTGACATGGTCTCTCCAATCACTTGATTTAAAAAAGAAACAAGACAAAGTGTTTTTTTTAAAAAATGGCCATGTCTCAGCTCAGCATCTGTTGCTGTGAGCCCCTCTGCTGTAAGGTGCTGTACAAGGGAACACCACAGACAACAGACCAGCCCCACACCGGGTGTAAAGCTGGTGTAACTCAACACCCCACTGGTACTCGGTGGTGGGATGGAAGATGGAACTTAGCAGCAAAGCAAAGGCAGGTGTAAAGGAAAAGCAGATGGGTGTGAGTAAGAGCAGAGGGAGCTGAGGGGAAGGCCCTGATCAGTATTAATCTGGCCGAGGAGGAGGCAGCGCGAGCACCCAGAGCAGCCCTCACTCATTTCACACTCTGGGACTTTCTCCCATTATTTCAAGGCTCCTCTGGCCCCTCCTCGGTGTTGTGGTCCCTGCCCCGACCAGCCAGAGGCCTGTCTGCATTACAGCCTCCTCTCATCCTTATTCCACCCCACTGCTGCCAAATCTCCTTAGTGGAAGTACCACTCCCCTCTCCAGGAGCCCTTCCTCGTGCCCTGGTGGCACAGAAGCATTTCCAGAACTGGAGCACTTACACCCATCTCCACCACAGACTCATCCTGCCCGTGCTCTGCTCTGTACATACAGGTTACAGCCAGACTGACCCACAGGATAAACTCAGAACCCCCCCTTGTGATATGCTGTAATCAGTTCATACTGGGGTAACAGAAAATTGACTTATTTTTATCCCAAAACACAGAAGAGATATCTTCTAAGCTGCCCCTTTCCAAGACAAAACAGCACAACTGACTTCTGTTCCATGCCCCACAGCTGATAACTGATGCCAAAACAAAGTTACTCTTATTAATACCAAAAAAAGTGTCTTTAGAACTGCTATATGAAGTGTTGCTATTTTGTGTTAATATTCTTTTTTAATAGAAGGAAAACTTTGCCCTTACATTTTTATCTCAACAAGAATTTTTTAGTTATTTTACAGCAATTTTAACTCTTCCTGAAATACACATCTGAATTCCCGAAATCAGTTTGAATGTAGAAGTCATGGAAGTACCACTTCATTAAACCAAGTAAAATCACTGTATGTATGTAGCAGGGATAAATGTTTTGCAGCTGTACTTTCATTTGTCCAATGACTATCCATCATTTGTTGTAATTTTTTTACTTCACTGAGTTTGTATTTTTTGGCTTTTATGTTCAAAATATGTTTATAGCTTTATAAATAAAGTAATTGCCAGACTGGCTGTTCAAGAGAGGCCACTGGAAATTATAATCCTCTCAAACTCTCAAATAACTATTTCTTAGCATTCAAGAGGATTCCTGCTTGCCTTTTTTTTTTTCCCTTCAGCATTTGCATGTATGAATAGTTTTTAGAATAACTGCCAGTAGTCTTCAATGGGTAAGACTGCAATAGTAGAGCAAGAGTAAAAAGAAATACACCTTCTTCTACAATCCCTATTGATACCCAGCCTTCCCCCACAATTAATCCCTTTAGCCAAGAGAAGCCTGATCCCTGATCATGCCATGACTTTAAAAAAAAAAAAAAAATAAAGTTAAGGAAGCACCATGCAAGTTAAACAGCAACAGAAAGTTTAACAGTGGGAAATCAGTGTCTCCCCCTCTCTAGAATGTCAGAGTTCCCAGGCAGTGTCTGTTGGAGCAGCAGGCAGGGAACAGGCTCAGCTGAAACAGGAAACACAAGGCAGCCCAAGCTGTCTCAGCACCTCCCCCGTGTCCTTCCCTACAGCACAGCATAATGTCACTGGAGTGGGTGAGACAACTGAGAGATTCAAAAAAACCCAAAGTTGTCCTGCTGCCATCCCGGCCAGGCAGCTACAGAATGTGAATCTGGCTGAAGCCTGAGTCACTACTACAGGGGAATTTCAATTAGAGAAAATAACCAGGATGGAATCCTAACTACCTACTAAGAGTATTAAAAATCTGTCAAAGCTGCAGAATGCCTTGAGCACAGAGCAGCCCTATCCTGCACCTCCACAGCTGCCTCAGGGTCATCAGCCACATGTCACAGCCTGGAGCTTCAGCAGAGGCTCCTGGGCTGCAGCGTTTGGCCACCACGGCTTGGGCTTTAGGCCAGCTGCTCTAAGAACTGCCAGCTTTTATCCAGGTGTGGTCATGGCATGGCAAACAAAGTACAAGCAATGCAATGAGGAAGAAAACTGCCTCTTCCTTATCCTACAGCACCCTGAGGCCTCGTGCAAGGCGGCGGCTGCTGACACACACGGACACTGTCTCATGACAAGCACCTGAAGGAATTCACACAGGTTCCTACCAAACACAATTACAGGACAGGCTTCTGCATGAGCCACACAGCACTCTGAGGGTGAACTGCAATACTCTGGAGCAGTACACACACGGATTTATTTCTTGTAAGAATCCAGGATAAACTGAATATTCAACTGCAGCCACAGAAACGTCACGCAAAGGTTTTTCTCTGGGAGCACTTTTAAACTGAGGTGTATTGTTTGCAATACAGGCTGCTGGAAAGGCTTCAGCATGTCCAGGAGCAGCAGTGGAGTATTTTCTGCCCACTGACAATATCTAAGACACCCACACAATACACAGCAGCACAAAGGCAGGCCCAGCACCTCAGGAGTAAGCAGATGTGAGCAGCAGCTGCATCCAAAGCTTGGGTTTGAATGCTGCTTTAGAGAAAGTTATTAATGCTTTCAGAATGGTTACATCAAGGACTATCTAAAAGTTAGTAAGCATCAAAAAACATATCCATCTGGATATTTAACCATCACTCAAATTCATCTGAAAGTTGCCCACTGTCCTGCATTAGTCATTTAACAGAATCTTTACATCTGCTTTATTCCAATCACCCACTGCCTCAGTGCTGTTATTTGTACACTCAGAAAGAAGTGGCAGCAAGATTGTCTAGTTCCAAATAACTAGGACCGTTTGCAAACGAAAGTTTAAAAGCCCTTTATTAATTCAGAAGTGAAACACCGATATTTAAAGTGAGATAAGTATGTTTATTAAGGTTCATTCTACTCTAAGGTTTATACAGAGAATGGAATGCAATACAAGCTAAGAGCACACCTCAAAGATCTACCACACAACCATCCCCTACTCCCTATAAGGGAACTGTAAAAAAAAAAATAAAATAAAAATCAGAAAACCAGTTACTGTTTAACTAGTTGCAAGTGGCTTTGTCCAAAGAAGTTAAGCTTGATATTGCATTAGCTTTGTATGCAATAATTAAGTCTCTACAAGCTGAAGTATCACATACAGAGGCATAAGATTTCCTGTGGACACATGAAACCATGTTTTCAAGAGCTACATCACAAGGGTTCTTTAAAACTGCCTAAAAACCAGCCACTAATGGCATGCACAGGTCAATAATATTAACTTTGGTAATGTCAGTCATTTTTGGTCAAATCTGGGTTCCACTTTTAACAGTAACATGTATAAAAACACACCCATCCTGTGCATAAAGCAACACACTTTATTTGCTACCAGCTAGAGGCAGGTCTTCAAGACATGGCTGAAGTATTCAAATTTAGCTGTCAGGAGCTTGCTTAGTTCAAGATCACATTTTCACTAGTCTATAAGGCAAGACTAACAGGACAAGCAAGTGGTCAAATATTTAATTTTTTTTTTGTTTAAATGCAGGACAAGAACCATCTTGAAAATTATATAGCTTTAAGTAACACTAATTTTTTTCCACCATGTTTTTGGAAGAAATCCAGTAACTTTTTTTTACATTACCTAGTTCCCCAAGACACACTCTAGTTTGGTTTTCTTTCTGAAACTATCAATACCCTGTAAATACAAGTGTTTTGCTCTTCTTGAGGAAGAAGTCATAGATGTTTTTATTTACAACGGAGTCAATCCTCAGCACTGTAACTGGACTTGAATAGTTTAAAAGTGTAATGAAAATGATAACCTTAAGTGCTACTTCCCATACAGAATCCACACTTAATTCAATTTTATTCTTTGCAAAGTAAAAAGACATCCAATTACGCTAGTAAAAACTCAGAAGATTTAGATTTGTACTCAAAAAACCACTACACATGCAAAGGGAACAATATCCTGCTAACACAACTTCATTTGCTGCTGCATTTGTCTAATATTAACAATTATGAACAGGGCAGTGCAACTAGTATTTGGAACAATCCTTACAGTGTTCGAGTATCAGGCACAAATACTTCACTTCTCTTCACACCACTGGTTCTCTTTACGTACCTGAAAGAACAGTTTAAATGTTAATATGTTGCACTGAACTCCTAAGAGTTGGCTGTCAATTCCCATAAACATTGAGGATTATTTCCTGCAGGGAGGCATCAACTTGGAGCAGCTTTAACTCTTCATGCAGGGTTTGCAATTAGAAAGTCAGTCTTCCAAACTGACCTTTTTATCAATGTAAGCCAGGAAACTTATGCCTATATTTGAGCAACACTGGGAAATTTTCCACCAAGCAAAGCAAGTGGATTAGTTTAAGTCTAAGTTGCTCGTTTCATGACATAGCACTGAAGACAAATCCAAGTGTCCAGTCACTGCCTGTGTATTTAACCAAGGCATCTTATTCTGCTCTTTCTCAGCTCTGCCATTTTGCAGTTGGTTTGCTGTTCAAGTTTTAAGATCAATGAGTTCGTTAAAGATGAGAACCCAAACATCTTACCTTTCCAGCCACACAGAGCAGTGCATCTCCAGCACTCCGACCACAGCTCCCAAACAGCCAACTAGGGCTGCCACAAACAATCCTACACACTTTCTTACCAGGTACATGTTGGAGCTAGAAAAATCAATATGCTGTTTTGACCTTTTCAGGCAATGGGCTGCAAGTGCAGTAGACACCAAAAAGTTTTCTACCAGTAGCAACCCAGTTATGAGAATTTTATGCATTAGTTTACATTTATTAACGAGTCAATTGTATGACATTAAATTCTGAAGCACCACACACTAATCCAGCACAAAAAGCCAGCTCAATTGTAATTAAACCCAGATCAAGTACCTGTGCTTCTTCCTCTTCAGTGAAGTCATTCTTAATATTGAATGTCTTGCGAATTTCTTCTGGAGTTTTCCCCTTGATCATGTTTGCAACTGTCTTGCATGTGACATCAAGCAAACCTTTGATGTCCAAGTAATTTGCAGCCTGCAGAAGAGTTGCCAAATGTAAAGCCTCCATATCAATATTCTGCCTCTGCAGATGTACTACCAAAGTCATGCTTACACTGCAATTGTAGAACACTGTAACTGCAAAGAGATCATCTCCACTTTGAGAAGCTTCTAGCTACAACCTTCAAGTGACACTACCTACAACTTGTTTGCCAAACAAAAGGGAAAGTCATTTGTACCATGAAAAATACACACTCCTGCTGCTCCTTTTGCAAAGGGCTTTCAGGAGTCTGCAAACATCCGAGATCTTCAGGGCTGCAGTCCTGTTAACTAGCCAAGGCAGGTTAATGTGGGCTCACAGGACCATACAAGGTACAAATTTGTAAGTCCAAGCTGTATTTTAATTTGTGTGCAGACCTCCAGAACTCCATGACTAGAAATAAACCCTCAGCTCAGACTTAAGAGCCACAAGAATAAAAGACAGCAATATTCAGAAAACTGGTTGATAAATGAGTACAATTAATGCCAGCATTACACTGACAAGCATTCCAACATCCTCAGCAATTCCAGCCAGTAGTTACCAGAACCACCTCCCTTCCCAATGAAGAAGTTACTCAAGAAGCACAAAGGCTGTTTCTCAAGTGCACTAACAGAGATCACTTCACAGGCACAGCCTTTGCACTTTCTGAACATACTCACCAGGATAAGTTCAAAGAGGGTTCCTTGGTCTACTTTCAGAAACTCTTGATCCCACACAGGGATGTCATCTGTTCTTTTTTCTTTGTTCTCATCATCCTCAGGAGGAGGTGGATCATCCTTGTGATGGGTGCACCACTGAATCACCTAATTTTTGACATTAAAGTTTTTATATTAGAGTTTTATCCAAGTGATTCTCCCATTAGGCCCCAACTATAAAACTTAACTTCATTTAGGAAGAAATGGACGTTTTTTTCGAGATTAATGTTAGAATCCTGCATGAACATGCTCAAATCAACAATATTTTAATTTTAGAAGAACTGATCCCCAATCCCAGAGTACAACAGCCTTCAGGAATCTCAATGAGTCAGTAGCACATTAATTACTTAATCTTAAAAGCCAGCTGCTGGTGCTGTAAAGTTATTACACCCTGTTATAACACACACAGGACCGTACCAAGAAAACTAAACCTCATTTTGCAGCGTTCAATCTGTTTGCAGAAACATAATTTTTATTAAACAGGATACTCCACAGGGGAAGAGTGCAGGGTGGTAACAGCTACCAGCAGGTCATGCTCACCCCAGAACAAAGTTCACCTGGCTTGTTTGCCTTTAAAAAACAACCAAACAATACAAGCTTGGGAACATGCAATCTCATCACCAGACAATTAAAAGGAGAATGGATCTACAGCAAGCAAAATCCTGCTCCATTTCACCAATCCAAGAGACTCCACAAGCGTGAAGTTATTTGTGTCTGTTCGCCAGGAAAGAATTCCCAACCCTGTATTTACCCCAAAACAGGCACAACAGACCGGTGCTTATTTTGGCACTGCACTTCCTATTTCAAAGCAAAAAGCATCTCAGACAAACACACACTACCCCACTTTTCTCACGTGACTCAGTTCCATGGCCTGGCAGTGAATTTAATGCCACCAAGTGCACACAGTGTCCCTTGAGCTCTGTCACTGCCACCCAGGCACAGCTACTGCCACTGCCTGTCCTGAATCCTTTCTCTGAACACTTGCATCTCATGAACAGCCACCTCAGTGCACAGAATCCAGTTAAAATCAGTGCTTTAACACCATGAAATGCCCGTGTGCACACATGTCCAGCACCACCCCAGCACCTCAGGAAGCCTCTCTGGCCTCCAGCTGCTGTTCCATGTCACCCCTGTGTGTCCCCTCTGCCATTAGCTCCTGCCAGCCTCACCCCACTTCCCAGATAACCCAGATCCCGTGTTCATGCACATGGATTTGGTTAACCTTGTAGCCAGCACATGAAAAGCATTTTTTATCCAACAGTTCACAATACCCAACTCCCAAGATGAAGTTCACATTCCATTACTGCCATACAGCACAACCACTTCCAGCATCTTACCTTTTTTAAGATAGCTGCATTAACATTTGGAAGAGGGACTGGGTCATCGTCACCTTCATCATCCATTCCCAAATCTAAAAATGGAAAGATGACTAAGCAATTGGCAGACAAGACCATTTACTGAACTGGGATGCTTCACCAGTTATCCACTGTTTTAACAACACTGAGGCTGAATGATTGGTAGCAAAGGATCTCTAAATGGTGAAATCAGGAGCTTTTAGAAAGCTTTGTGGAGCTATGGTTGCATTATACATCCCAGGTTATACCAAGATTAGGCCAAGTGGCTAATAAAGCTGCCTCATCACATAGAGCATCAACAAACCATCACCTATAAGCAGTCAGGTACTTGTTAGAGCAGAACTTGCTAGTTCAGTATTCTGGGAATAGGGAACATTCAACAATCTGATAAATATTTACATATTTTTACCACTTACAGGGGTCAATCCACAAATTCAAACTGAGAGCTCCCATTCCAGTGATTGTTAAATAAGAATTCAGATCTACTGTGGTAAGTAGAGACAGTGCCTCGTGCTCTGTATGAGCAGTAAATACTGGAGCCACAGAGATGCCATTCTCTGGCTCTGAAGCCTTGCACTGATCCTTCCCAGCTGAAAAAGTTCACATGATAACACAGCAGCACAAACCCTTTCATCAAAAAAGCATTTATACAGTACACTTCTGACACTCCTTGTTTTAAAAGCTTGTCAGCATGCTCCAGTTTTGGATAAAGTTTGTCACTCTACCCTCTTGATATAATTAAGGAATCGAAGTAAAAATTGAGAGAAAAGCATAGTTAAAGTTTGGATTTGATACACAGAACAAATAGCACATCTTTGGTTAGAGAATATGCTTTTTTATTATCCAAATGCCAACAGTTGGATGACACCCTGGCTGTCAAAGACATCTTGTAATTAGTTATGTAATGAACTATACAAAACTTCACTCATTACATGCACAGATGAGCCAATTCTACATCACCAAGGAACTCCATTTTTAAGACCATACGATCATTGTCACTGATCAAATTTGAACATTATAAAAAAAAAACATGTATTTTTTCTGTATTTAGACAAGTCAGTTGTTGTTACCAGTGGCACATTAACACTACTTTTTGTCTGAAATAACCAGCTTCCTCAATTCAGAACTAAAACTCTGCCACTAAAAGGTGCCCCCAGCTAACAGAGACTTCAAAAGCAGACTTTGAGCATGATGGCAGATCCAGTGTAAGAAGTGACCAGTCCAAAATTGTTGGTACATGGAAATAATTCAAGCAATATCTCAAGTTCAGTCAACTCTGCTCGACTTGTCACCATCACCTCCAAACCAGCACTGTCACCCATTATCAGAAAACTGGTACTTTATTGGTGGTCCCCTGATACCCAACACAACCAAACCTTTCAGCTCTTCCCCTCTCAGCTGCAGCACCCAAAACATAACCTGAAAATGCATTTCACCTGTACTGGGAGACTGGTTCTCCCCCAGTTTAGCAGAGGTAAGTTTATGGTGCCCAGCTCACACACTCCCCCTCCATCCCCACCTGAGTGTCACTGGACACCAGCAGTGACACAGCTCCTGCAGGAGAAAACTGAGAGGAATTGTGCTCCCTAATGCATTCCATTTCCTGCTCCTGCTGCCAGTCATGTTCCACAGCATCTTATTAACAGAAAAAGACTTCAATGCCTGATGTATCTCAACCCTATTTTTACTGTTCTTTTAAGGTGTCACAACCAAAGATTTATAACCAAGAGCATCATTTGAACTACATCTACAGAAATATTTTTTTTCTAAGTTAATTCAAGAATACATCAAAAAACTTGAAAAAAACCCCCAGTAAACAATGAGGATTTGCACTGGAGGGATTAGACACAGTTTGCTCTGTATCTCAGCCATCTGGCACATTTCCCCTCCCCCGCCACGAGTTCTTTTGTTTCAAATTTATGTCAGCAGGAGATCAGAACTAAGTATTTATCCCAAATAATTTAACTGCTTCTACCAGCTCACAATATAGGTTTCACTTCAGCTCTTTATTGCATTATTTATGATCTCCCACTCCCTTTAAGTGATATTTACATTCTAAGATTGGTTTGGGTGATTAAATAAACCGAAGTTGTTAATATTATTAATGTTCTGTTTGCTCAGCTTTCGCAAAACCGTAGGCAGTGGGGTGCTTATATTTTATTGGCATCCCTGTAAGTACTCTTAACAAGAGCTTTTTGCAAGAGCACATCCACCCAGAACAGCTTCAGCTACAGCAGCGACTGTTCCAGCTGTTCTGGCAGGACACACCAAGCTGCTCCAGAGGGCTGGGAATCCTTTTCCAGCACAGTGCCAGTTTGTCTCCTCTGGTCACAATTCCTGCTCAAGAGGCCTCCTTGAACACACTGTGACCCCCAGGGTCTCACACTTACCTTCCAGCATAGTCTTTATGGTCACAGACTGTTTTGCAATCTCAACGTCAACTTCGAAGATCTCTCCATCTGAACTCTGCAGTTTAATTGAAGGCATCTACAAGAGAATTTGACAGTTATTTCCACCCAACATTCAGCAGATGTCACAAGTTTAGCTGACCCAAAGAGGTACATCACCTTTACTGTTTATACTGCTCCTTCTCAACAGCAGAGCCTGGTGCCACTTAGAGCACACTCAGATTATTCACTGCTCGAATCAACAGCCCTAAACTCATTAATCCTCACGATTAAGAAACACGGATTGATCAAAGCCTAACACTAGTTTAAGAGTTTTTTTTCTTAATGTGAAAACATAAAATACATAGAATTCATCAGTCAATAGTGCTTGTATTTTTATTTTTTTTACAGTGCAACACTGGAGCTATTTTCTCTTGAATTAATTTTCAACACTTCCCAAACACTACTTATCTCCAAATCCAAACAACTGCTACTCACTTTGCTCAAATGATGTCAGATCTCAAAAGCAGTTTCAAATGATAGCCTCTGGAACAGAATGACAACATTGAGGTTGGAAGGAATTACTCTAGACAACCTAGTCCAGCCTCCCCTGCTCCAAACAGAGTTAAACAAACCAGATTACTCAGGATCAAAGGCTTTCCCTTCAGAACAGTGTTTGGTTTTCTCAAGAGATTAAAAAGCAATACACCCCTAGGAGGAAGGTTTCAGCACTCACTGCTGCTCTTGCAAAGCAGGAAGTTAGATCAGCACTTTGTTAGTACCTGACATGACCATGCACTTTAACAAAGTTTCTCAAACAAAATGTGATCATACCTACAATAAAAAGCAGCAGGCTTTGAAGATGTCATCAGCAGAAATACAAATTTTACAAGAAAACATCTTTCTGGATGTTTAACAACTCAAACCCAAAAGTAAAGCACATGACACAGCAGCCAGGAGTCATGCCAGCACATGCAGAGTGTGGGGGTATCGCTGCACTGGAACCAACTGAAGGACATGATAAACACGACTGTCTGCCTGTATAACTTTCATAAACTGATTCTCAACCAGCTAGTAGGATGTGTCGTAAGCTCCTTTGTTAGCAGCAAACTATTGCAACAGTTTCATTTTTTCCCTGGAGTTACCTGCTTCAAGATCACTGAAGCATGTGTTTGTACAGCCTGCAAGGCACTCAACAGCTCTAGGAACAAAGAATTTCAAATCAATCTCAATTTTCCAATGTCCTTCCCCTACCAAACTTAGGAGCCTTGCACACCAGTTCCTGGCAGCAGTACTTGAGCCACCAACAGTGAATTAGCTGGGCCACTTACAGCAAACTTGCATTACCCCTTTTTGAAAGCTCATCAGTGTGGCTGAGCCTGACAGAGCTGCTGCAAAGCCAGGCCAAGGGAGGCTCGGCCAACACACGTTATTAAGCAGCTCACACCAGCCTGGAGCCCTCATTGCTTTAATTTCCATTTGGCAACGAGCAGCCAGTTAATGTTTACACAGCAATGAAACCCTATATGACAGTGCTACTTCTAATTAAGATGGGTGTTCTGGAGGGGCACAGTCATGATTGTTCCAAAGGTACAAACATATAAATACACACACGTGCACAGAAATAAAACCTGGATTATAAATAACATAAAATCTTGGGTTAGCAGTCTGAGTGATGCTCTGGGAAAAAGTGCTGTAGGCACACATATCAAATTTGATGCATCTGTTCTTGCAGTGGCTGCCTGGGAGCTCTCCAGAACAAACCCAGCCTCCTGAGCCCGGCTTACATAATCCTGCTCAGCAGAGCCGGCCAGGGGGGGATGCTGCCCCGGGATTTCCAGCGAGACCCTCGTGTCACCCAAACCCGCTTCTAAACAAGCCCTTCAGCTACTGCTGAGGGTCTGAAACAGTGAGAATGAAGTTAATCTACTGCCTTGTCACTGAGAACAAATCGGGGTTTTACCCACATTTCGTTATTTTACACCACAGAGTTCAGTTGCCTGGAAAATGTATTTAAAAGAGTCATTTTCAGCAGCTGCAGCAGAGCTCTGGCAGGTGCCGGTCCCTGGGCAGCAGCACCGCTGGGTGACTAAGCAGGAGAGTCCTAAAAGCTTTATTCGACAGCAGCAGAACAGGCTGGGGGGGCGGTCAGAGCCCGACCTGAACCACGGCGATCACTTACACGGATAATCCTGGAACGCCGCGCTCAGCCCCATCCCGGATGGATCCCGGCGCGGTAACCAGGTGACCAACTCACCCCCGAGGCGCGGCCGCCCCGGACACACCGGAGGGTCCGGGGGGCTCCTCCGGCCACCCCCGCGGGCAGCGCTCCCCACACTGACCCCCGGGGGCTCCAACACGGGACCCCTGAGAGCTTCATCCCCTCCGAGCGCGGGCGGGCTCAGCCCCTCAGCCCCGCAGGGCCCAGGAGCGCCCAACGCTCCGCCGCGGCCCCCGCAACGACCCCACGGGCTCTGCCCGCGCCAGGCCGCTCCCACCGCCCCCTCACAGTGCCCCCCTCGCTCCCGTGGGCACACCCCAGGCCCCTCTCGGGCCTCACCTTGAGGAGGAGGCGGCGGCAGCTCCGTTCGCACCGTGAGGAGGCGGTGGCGGCGGCGCTCGGGCCCGACTGCGGCGGCGCTTTTATAGCGGGCGGGGGAAGGGCAAGGACCCGCCGCCTCGCAACCGACGGGCTGCCCGCCGCGGACGCCTGAGCGGAACGCCCCGCCACCGCGCTCCGAACGGCGCCGAAGGCGGCAGAACGGTGAAAACGCGGCCCCGCGCTGCCTTCCGCGGGGTGCAGAGCGGGGAGAGGGGCCGGGGGGAGGGCGGGGAGCGGAGCGAAGGGTGCTGAGTTTGTCAGGCAGTGAACGGCGGGCAGGGGGCCTCCATGAGCGCTCAGGCGCCGCCGCGGGGGTCCCGGGACGGGCCGTGAGAGGGATCGTGGCCCGGACGGGACCCCCGCGGGCTCCGATCCCTCTCACGGCCCGTCCCGGGACCCCCTCCGGCAGCGCGTGCAGGGAAACCCCGTCGTGAGGGTGCAGGAAACATTTATCAGTGCCTGCAGAGAGAGGGCAGAGGATAGACCAGGTTCTGCTCGGGGTGGGGGGGCCCGGCGATGGCACAAGAGGAACGGGCAGGAACTGATGCCCAAGAAGTCCCACCTGGACACGAGGAAGAACAACTTTGCT
The DNA here is from genome assembly GCF_003945595.2 of Pipra filicauda. Taxonomy (NCBI): domain Eukaryota; kingdom Metazoa; phylum Chordata; class Aves; order Passeriformes; family Pipridae; genus Pipra; species Pipra filicauda. The sequence goes on from NW_024105086.1 coordinate 2,284,281, forward strand.
GTGCAGTGAACCCAGCACTGAACAGGCTGCCCTGAGAGGGTGTGGAGTCTTCTCAGTGGGGATATTCCAGAACCTTCTGGACACAATGCCATGTGCTCTGGCATGGCCCTGCTGGAGCAGGGAGGTGGGACCAGATGGCCCTCTTTGGTCGCTTCCATCCTGACCCACTCTGTGGTTCCACGAGGTGTCCAGGGCACCGTGTTGTGCTCTCACAGCACTTGCTCCACACTCTGGTGCTGAGCCCTCTGTGGCAAAGTGGCCTTTTAAGTAGGGAAGATATTTACACAGTGACAATCCTATATCACATACATAGAGTGTGAAGCCTCCAAACTATGTCTACTGAGACCTTGTGATTGTACCTTCATCACATTTACCTCTTTCCCCCTCAGTCACTCCATCTCCAATGCTGAGAGCCACATTCACTCCATATAAACAACACTGCCTTTATTTTCTTTTTATTTTCCTTTTATTTATTTTATTCCTTTATTTTCCTTTTATTCCTTTATTTTCCTTTTTTCCTGTTTGTTTTTTTTTGTTGTTGTTGTTTGTTCATTTTTTTTTTATTTATTTATATTAATACTCCTTGGTTTAGAGGATCAGAGAATGACAGAAGGTGGTCTGTGGAGAACATATCTGCAAATCCTCAATCCCCTTTCCCGATGTTGCCAAAGCCCAAGGTTTCTGATTTGGCTCGTGACCAGTGAGCACAAGCTCTCAGACTGCAAATCAGGCTCGGCCAAGGGGGGATGGGGTTCGCTCTCACCAGGAGACAAACCTCATGGAATCTCGAACAGGCAGAGAGCGAAGTTCCCTCCTTAATTATAGCTGCGGGTGAATTAAATTAAAAATTATACTCCTGATGAGTTTTATACTCGGTACAGCTCTCTACAGCTTTCCAAAGGAGAGAATTCCATCCTCGGGGGATTTCGCTGTTGAATTCGAAGTCTGGGAAAGTCAAAGCAGCATAAACACCGCACGGCCCAAGAAGAGGCAGCCGGCTGGCACAGATATGCCAAATGCCGGGACGGTACCTCCCGCTGTGCCCCACATATCGTACAAAGAACCTCCCCGGCGCTCCAGATGCCTCCCGTTATCTGCCCTGCAAGAGCAGCTGCTGCGGCGCCGATAGCCCGAGTGCTGCCTGCGAGGCAGCGTTAATGGCACAAAAAACCCGTCCTTGGCTAAAGCTGCGAGGCAGAGGACATGATTGTTCCGAAAAGGGCCGGCCCGATTTCAATTGTTCCGCGCGCAGGTAACGACTGTAACGCAAAATAATCCTCCAGCCGAGCATCGCCCCCCTGAGCGCAGAGAATCGCGCCGTGTGTCGGCCACGGGGACGCCGCAACTGAGGTAAAAACCGCTGCGAACGCAGGCGAGGGAGGGGGAAGCTTAATACTAAAGCAAATACCTGAAAAGATTGGAGCAACTGAGCTTGGTTTAACGCTTAATCAGATCCAGAAGAGCTCTGACCTACATACTCGCAGCATCCCCGGGCTGGGGCTCAGCCGGCTGAGCGGGGGAAGGGGTTTGAACGCGCCGAGCGGGGGGAGCAGCTCCCGGACGCAGCCCTGCCCCGGCTCCACAGCCCCCGATTCCCTTCCTGGCTGCTTCTCTCAGGCAAAAATCACGGAGCCTCCCGCCCCTCAGAACACCTCACATTCCATTTTGACTGAGAAACTGCCTTTTTTTTTTTTTGCTGCTGCTGGCTGATTTAGAGACTATGGAGATAACACACTGATTATTTTTCAATAGTATGAGCGTGACATGGGATTGTCAAGGTCTAATGACAATCAGGCTTGAAAGGGCTCAGCTTTGCTCCATGAAACTGCACAGAACTCAGCCTGGATTCTCTGAACCAGAGAGAGGTTCCCTGAGCCAGGTACAACCATGGAATCTGAACAAAAACCTCATCTACATCTAGGGGAGAATGCTGCAAAAATCCAAAAATCCTCTTCCCCCCCACCCCCAGAAATACAAAAGATAAGGAACGTTTTTTTAAAAACAAGCAGCCACATCAACAAGTTTGAAAACAATTGAAGTGACTGGTTCAGTGTAAAACCAGAAAACATCAGAATTATTCATGTGAGAGAGATGGCAGGAAGACACCACTGAGCTCAAAGGCCTGTGCCACTGTTGTTTAAAGCACTCTTGCAACAATGCAGTGGCAGAAGAGGAAAATTCTTGTTCTCAGGACAAATCTGAAAGAGCCAATTATATGAAAAGCTAATTATTGCATTTCCACTTCATTAAAACTTCTGCTGCAGCAGCATCCTTGAGAAAGGAGTCACTTTGCATTCCCGTTGTACCTCAGCATGAGATGGTGGGTGACAGAGCCCAGCACTTGGGTGAGAGTCCAGGCCATAGAATCAGTCACAGAAAGGTCTGGGTTGGGAGGGACCCTAAAGCCCATCCAGTTCCACCCCCTGCCATGGGCAGGGACACCTTCCACCAGCCCAGGTTGCTCCAAGCCCCATCCAACCTGGCCTTGGACACTCCCAGGGATGGGGCAGCCAGAGCTTCTCTGGGCACCCTGTGCCAGGGCCTCACCACCCTCACAGGGAAGAATTTCTTCCCAATATCCCATCTAACCCTGCCCTCTGTCACTGGGATGCCACTCCCCCTTGTCCCAAGTCCCTCTCCAGCTCTCCTGGAGCCCCTTTAGGCCCTGGAAGGGGCTCTCAGGTCTCCCTGGAGCCTACTCCACGTGAACCCCCCCAGCTCTCCCAGCCTGGCTCCAGAGCAGAGGGGCTCCAGCCCTCGGAGCATCTCCTTGGCCTCCTCTGGACTCTCTCCAGCAGCTCCACATCCTTGTGCTGTTGGGGGTCCCAGAGCTGGAGGTGGGGGTCTCATGAGAGCAAAGTAGACACCAATGGACTGACCAAACCCAACAACCAAATTCTGCCAAGCAGACACCAACTGGCTTTTTTTCATTATCAGCTTCTATTTCTCCCTCTAACTCTGCTCACATTCCCCTTACATAACTGCAGGGATTCGAGATAGTTTAAAAAACTAAAGATGAAGGGAGGGGGGAAGACTAAAAATAGAAACACCTACCTCAAACCTATTTGCAGCATCTACTTCCTAACCTCATCCTCCCTCCACCTCCGCACACTTTAAACAGTGATTTTTGTACCAGTTGTGCCGTGGCATCCTCTGAAATCATCTGGACCGTTCCAGAGGAGCCCAGCCCGGAGACAGCGCGTGTGAGAACCTCGCCTAAGCAGAGGGTCACGGCAGGCCGGGCAGTGCCACGCGGTGGCGCCGGGGCTCGCTCCGAGGGAGCTCAGCCCCGGGAGATGCGCTCCCGAGCATTCCAAGAACTCCGGGAGAAGCGCAGGCTCGCTGTATGTGGCCTTAAGAACGACGTTAAGCGGTAACGCATGGAACTGTGAATATCCTTGATATATCCTTGATATAAGCACGAGGGGAAGGGAACTGTGCTGGCTCTACAGGGCTGCCTGGCACTGGTGTCCAACCCTGGAGCTGTTCAAAGTCCAAAAAGCAAATTCCAGGCTGGCTCTGACGCCACGGATGATAACGAGCAGTTGCTTTGAGGTTTCAAAGTCCATGGGAATAAAGACAGTGTGTTTCAGAAGTCAGGCTAATTCAAAGCATTTTTAAAAGAGATTCCAGGGAAAAAGGGGCAGAGCTAAAGCTGGATAAACTCATGACCAGACAGTCAGAGAACCCATCCCCAGCCTCTCTCTCTCTCTCTTTTCTCTCTCTCTCCCGGGAAGCTGTGGCACCCCCTCCCTCCCCCGGGCACGGTCCCGCTCCAGCAGCAGCCGGCTGTGCTCCTCTTCCCCGAGGACAACACGGCGCTGGAAAAGGAGCAGAGCTGCCTGTAAAGTGGGTCAAGCGTGGAATGAAACACCACAGGATCCTCCCAGACAGGGCTTCTCCAGGGCCCCCCCTTTTTCCTTATAAAACAAGGAAGAGAGCAGCAGTCACTGCCCAGTCCTGCACCGACTGCCGCGATAAAGGGTTTCCCACAAGGTTTATGGTTAGGCTGGGTGTGGGGGGTGTTTTTTTAAACTCCTGAAAAATAAAGGCAGTTGGGAGCCAGCCTAAAGCCTTTCAGCCCAATCGATCATGCAATTAGCAATGTAAACAAGTCACATTCCTCTTTGACAGTTCAGCGCTTTGGGTTTTAAATGCATAATCCAGAAAACAGGTTATAGGTTTAATGAAACAAATAATTAAAAAAGCCCCAAGCACCCAACCTCCAAAAATCCAGATGTGGTTGGGGGAAATCTGACGAGGAAGATGAACACAGAAGTCAAGACAACCAGATAGCAAAGGTTTAGTTCAATTTATAAAACCTTGTGCAATGATATGAGGAGCTGCAAAAAGGAAAGTTTTCTCCTCACAATCATTTTCCTGCAAGTCTTCATCCAGGATGCTCCATCACCAGTCCCAGATACTATAACCAACTAATGTTTTATACACCAGCAGCAATCAGTTTAATTCCCACCCCAAAGCAGTTCTGTTCACCAGAGAGTAATTAAGAGATCAGTAGTTCAACCCATCTTAGAGAATAAAGCTTTTAAGCTGCAGCACAGGTTTTAAAAGGCTAAAACATGCAGCACTGCTTAATTTCAAACCTAAAGTGTTGTTTCAGCCTTTTTTTCCTGTCCATATGCCAAAGCACTCTGGTCCCTTGCTCAAGAGAGCAGCCTGCCTTTATTCCCATCCAAAAAGGAGCACAGCCAAATGAATTAGAGCACTGAAATAACTTTTTGTAAAACCACAGAAGGCTGACTCATGAACTGCTGACTCTGCAGGGCTTTGCTGGTGTGTTCATGGGTACTGAAAGATTTTTATACAGCCCAGTGTGACTTTTACTTGGCTCTCTACCTGTTTCCAACCTTCTCCTGAACTTGCAGAGCACCAATACTCCGTGTTGAGATTGCTGTAGCACACAGAAGGCACCCAATGCCTTCTACAGGGCTTCAAAAATCGTTGCTTGCATTTGGCTCCAAAATCCAAGCTCGTGGAAACCATGTACATGGCTGCCAAAAACCATGGAACACTAAAAAGCCACTCCTCTTGGGTAAAATTTGCTTTAACTTAGGCAACAACCTCTAAAACACACCTCGAGTTTCAATGAGTGCTCTGCATTCAGAGAAAACAGGCAGCAACTCAAGTGATAAATGAGTGTGTGACAGGTACATAAGGAGGTGGGGAGTGGGGCCACACCTTCAACTCACTGAACTTGGAGAAGTATTTAATCTGAAATTCAAAGCTGTGATCGCACTTGCCTCTTCTTACAGACCATTTTTCCTGAATGAACATTTATCCTTCAGCCCCCTCCTGAGGTCACAGCTTCTCCAACAGCAGGAACTGCACTCCAGTATTACTAAGGAAACAAAGGGGTGAGAGGGGGAAAAACAGATGAATGTGTTTATCGAACTATGAAAAAAAGGCCCAAAATAAACCCAGCCCTTGAGTAACAAGGTTGGTTTTGTCTTGTACAGGAGGAAATTCTTTACCTTTAAGACTCAGGCTGAATTTTTAAATTGTCAAAGACTTTGTCCCAGGCTCTTAACCTACAACTGCTTTATGAAAATGCCTTTCAGTATTTCAGTTGACTACTACAAAAACAAACTCCCCTCTCATGGAACATGGATTGGCAGCTCTCAGCAGTTTTTTCTCTATTTCCAGATGGATTTTGACAGTAAGCAGACTAAGATACAGGCAGGTGAAATGTCCCAGCTTTCAGCAGAGGGGTCTCCCCTCACCACCTTTTCCCCAGGGCAGAATTTGTTCTGTTACCACCCAGACACGTGGGAAGAAGGAGGCAAGGCTCTGTCTTCCCTCTCCCATGTATCCAGTATCTTTCCAAGGTATTATAAGAGACCTAAACCAGGTAACACTGCCCAAGCACTTGGGATACTGAGTGTGTATGGAAGCATCAGCAGCTGGAAACAATCATACATGAGCAGGAGGTGACAGTCACAGACACTGGTTACCTTGGAAAAACATCCCTCTCCAGAGGCAGCTCAGTCACAGACGAGCAGGGGCTGTTGGCAGCAGCCAGCCCCGATCCCCAGGGATCAAAGGGAGCAAAGCACAGGGTGGGAAGAGGCAGAAGAAAGGGGCAGAAAGAGGGCGAAGGGGGAAAAAACCCCGGCAAATCCACGCACTTCAAATCTGTCTCATTTTTCCTTTCAAAAGCAAAATTACTTAAATGTTTTCCTGTGTAGGAGTGTGATTTGGTCTCTTGATTTAATGGCCCCTTAGTTCAGGACAGGCCTCCACCAGTGCAGGGTGCTCACTTCCAGCTGATATGGCCACATGTCTAAAGCAAAACACAACAGGGAAAACCCAAAACCCACCCCCCCTCTGTCCACCAGGATTCTCCTGGCTCTGGCCAAGTTCTGAGAAAGAAGAAGGAGAAAGTCTTTAAAGTGGTTCACAGAAAAGTAATTTCATTCTCAAATCTAAACCCCAGTGTCAGCCCTGGGTGTAACATTCCTGCTTGAACACTGAACTACCACAATCTGGGATTCTCAGCTACTATTGTGAATTTCTTGGAATTCATCAGTCTTTGTCATGACAGAGGAAACATCACCCCTGATCTCCAGAACAAGGACAAACCCTAATCATGCTCCTTTCTCTGCAGCCAGTGTCCTCACAGGCTGAAGTGAAGGAAGCCTTGCTCAGGTGAACTAATGGATCAGCTACCAATAAATCAAACACCAATTACTGACATTTGAAGTTTTCTTTCTCCTCTTGAATCTTGCCAACACACTTTTAGCTGGTTAGTACTCCAGCAGGGTAACCAGTTTTTGCTCACAACGTGGTTTTCTCAATGGAATCTTCACACAGACCCTCACAGCGTAATTTGGGGAAAGCACAAAAACTGGAGTGACTCCAACATTGTCCATGGACTTTACTAACAAGCACTTGGATTTGTGTACAGAAACTGAAGCAAGGAAGGGGCTCAGAGCAGATGAGTCACGCCAATTAAAGCAACAAGGAAAACAGAAAATAGGGCAAAGACATTCCTCTTGAAGGAATGGTGTCAATGAAAGCACAGTTCTATCTACACAAACACAGGGAATGGCAAGTGACAGGAATGGAACGTGAACTGCTCTCCACAGGCAAAGGATTGGTTTTCAACAGCAATCAAAGCAAAAGCTCCCAATATACTAAAAAAAGCCACTTCAGATGCACTTATTTTTAGCATGCACTTCTTCCTGCAAGAGATCAAACTGCAGCAGACTGAGCTCCCCAGCAGCCATTTGGAACCCAACCTATGACACGAGGCTGAGATTCTGCTGAAGGAAAAGCAACCCCTTGAGCCTTTCTGAAAGGGGATGAAGGAACACTGTGAAATGCAGCACCTTTTTTGCAAGGTAAAGAATTAAGTGGGCCTTCAGCTTTTCAGAAAAGCAAGAAAGCCCCAAAAAGCATGGCTAAGACCAGGCCTCCAGGTGGGTTGGAAATCTGCAAAGTTTCAGTGCATTCCCTTAGAAACAAGCAGTAGAAAACAAATCTCCATGTTATTACAGAATCTACATTGTGCCCAAAAAATTTAAAGTCTCAAACAATATGAATATTAAGAGTCCTCCATAAAACCAACAGCCCAGTGTGTCTTTTCAACATGCCCAAGAAGTTTGAAGCACAAGCTTTAAGAAGGCAAAAAATTTGAATTTCTGTTTTGAACAAAATTATCAAATTGGGATTCTAATTCTGAAACAAGTTAGTAGAAAGGAAATATTTGAACAGAAGTTAACATAAACCACATACCACTATTTTTCAGAATAGAAGCTTGGGCAATACACGTAGTACTAAACTTCACGTTGTTTCCTTTAATATTTAGAAAACTGGTTTTATTCTTAAGTTTTTCAGAAAAATGATTTTAAGTATTAGCACCTACATTGTAAATGACTCAAACTTAGATTTACACTTGAAAATAAGCCACACAATCAATTAAGTGATCCTATATTCTTCCATTTTTGAGTATTTCAGTAGAGCACCAAGAGGGAAAGAGCAACATGTGAGTAACCAGTGAGCTGTTCTCAGCTGCAAGACACAGGCCCAGGATTCAAAAGGTCAGAGTTTTCCAGCACACTCCAGATCACCTCAGTTTTAGTTACTTAAGGTGGAAATTTCTATGCAAGTTTATAAAACCCATCCAGCTACATGTTAGTTTATTAAACCACAGTTGACCTGAGATGCAATTAGGATTTTGACATTTTTCCATACTTAGTTCACAAGTTTATTATGAAAAACACTGCAGCTCTGTCCTGCAGTAACAATTGTTTTACAGAAAAAAACAGTTCTGTTCAAAGTAATTCACTATCCTTGGACAATTACAAGGGACAATATGGTAGGGCAGAGTGGAAAAGGGAACTGAGTGCAGACAAAAAAAAAATCAATACAATTAAATTAAACAGTATTCCCTGAAAATAAAACAAACAAACAGTTTCAGAACAAATATGAGGCCTTGGTACTTATTTTAAAAATGTTCTTTAAGCTTCAATGATTGTTTGCTGCTACCCTTATCTACAGTCATGCTGAATAAAGCTATAGCTAAATGGAAAGTTAAATGTATTCACGAGGTGTTAATGTCTACATCTTATTATTTGCAGTCTCTCAGAGAAAGCAAAAGTAACTACAAATAGCGCTATGCCAGAAACTGGTTTCTTGACCAACAATGTTGCTTCAGCATGCAATGAACTGGTTCATTCTAAAGTGGTCACAGTTGTTGACGACAAGAGGCTTTGTATTTGAATATGGCACGTCTTTTGGTCCATGTGAAAACAAAGTTTGAATGTTAAATATTTTCTGACACTTTGGAGTTACTGTTGCTCTTCCCATTTTCTTTAGGTCAACATATGGTTCATGGCAATACTGTACAGGTCTAAAATCTCTTTACAGGAAGTAGTCTGGGGTGCGGCGGGTCACATGCGGTTCCCCTCTGCGCGGCGCCGGGTCGAACTGCAAACTGAGAGCACACAGCAGTGAGGACACCAGGGCTCAGCTTCCACTCAGGTACCTTCCAGCCCCGAGTTACAGCAGCAGTGGTTTACCCCAGGTAAGTCTTTCCAAGTTTTACCACCCAACTGAAGTCCTGTAGACCAAGCGTTCAACCTCTTCCACCCCTTCTATCAGTATGTACTTATAATCCCCACATTTAAAACTCCTCTTACTAAAAGGTCTGGAGAGAGATTAATTTTAGCTTTAAGACTCAAACTGGTTAAACATTAACATATATTTAGAAAGTTAAAGTCTCCAGTAATTGTCAAAGAGGTCAGTTTACACTAAGCTTTTCCCCCATTTACTAGTGAAGTTGTTGCTGTGGTAGTTAATTAGAAACCTCACTTAAAAAGCTGACATCCCAACATCTGAAGAATTCAAAGATTCCAAAAGTCTCTTGGCCTAGACCTACAGGAGGGCATTACCTCAGATGTGACAAACTACTCCTACTCTCAAATCACGTAGCTCTGTAGTAATTCATTAAACTCCAATTAGTTATACAAAACAAAAACGAGGAGTCTCACTTTAATCTGACAGAGAAGATCTCAAAAATTGTCCCAGATATTTGACTCCAAGACTTTAAATGTGACTAACCCAACAATACCACACTCACTCCACCTCCAAAAAGCATAGAGGAGGAAAAAAAACCCCATACCTTAACACAATAATTAAATAACTTGCTACAACAACTATCTTAAAACCACAGGCAATATAATTCTCGTTTTTAAACATACTTACAAGGAGTATTTTAGAGTATCATCAAGTTCCATAATTGCAGCCTGGTTGCCACAACGGTAACAATAGTTTGGAGCACTGAAAATTGTTACTACATTCCGATCATGGCACCAGTTATACCCCTGGAGAGGGAGAAAAAAGAATTATGACAGTCAAGTTCACTTTTGTACCCCATGTAACCACCTGACTACTCATCGAATTTTTAATGTGCAAAGCCCTAAGTGGCACTTGTGGCACCCCATTTTAAATAAGGGTAAGGCCATGTCTTTATTTCACTTCTGGAGAGAAAAAGGAATTTTGGCCTTCACAGGTTGCTTCTTACTAGTAGATATGAGTTAAACATTAAAAAAAAAAAACAAAACAAAGCAGCGAGAATTTGCCATTGCATTAGTGTTAGAAAGTTAAAACAGCAATTCTGAAGCACACAATCTACTCTGAACCTTCAGCTGTGATCACCAAAACCAGAATCCAGACATACATTTAAGGATCTGAACTGCCAGAGATAACCACAGACTGACAACAAAAGCACTCATGTAGGATAAAAAGAAAAAAAACATCTTTTTTCAAGGAACACATATTTAAGAACCTTTTTATCTACACAGAAAGCAATGCCACATCTAGTACAAAAAGCCTGGTTTGGGACATTACTGTAAATTTTCAGAAGAAAAGGCCAAAATAAAGGTTATCCCACTATCAAACTGAGAAGCTCTTTCAGTAACTGCACATCAATACTGCCAAGGTCAAGTTTCTGGAAGACTCTCAGCTGGACCATCAGTTGTGACAGCAGCACGTGCACACCTCTGGCACACAGAGAATGGACCAGGCACAGAATTCAAGGTTGGAACACACAGGATGTCCTGCTCACCTCCATTACCAACTGATGAGCTCTTGAAACCAACGTAAGGCCATTGGCATGGTTAAAGGTTTCTGAAATATCCTGTCCAAATGTATAACCTGCACCTCGAGGAGAAATTCCCCAGCCACCACGATCATCTGGATCTGACCATAGCAAGTCACACATTGGACCCTGTAAGAGATGCAGAAGATGTTTCAGAGGTGAAGTACAAAATACCAAAAAAGCCCACAAAGAACTTGCACACACTCCCCTCCCACACAACTTGTTGCAGCAACACTTTGAGACTTAATATGTTTCTTTCTTTAGGCAGGTGTCCCTCACCTTTCCTTCAAAAACCCAGAACAGGAAGACAGGCACTTTCTTATTGCTAAGCTGGATCTGAATTTCATTTTCAGCCTGTGAACCCAACCACCCAATACATGCTGAATCATGAAACTCATTGGTTTAGAAAATGATTTTTCAGTACCTCGTGGGGAACTTCCTGCAAGCGATCAAGTGCTCTGATGTGATCCAGTGTATCTATCGATGGAGAGAGGCCACCATGTAGACAGAAAATCTGCAGGAGTTCAGACATATGAAGTTTATTTATTTAATGAGTGCAATTATAATGGTTTAGAATAAATGATTAGGAGAAAATCTGCACGAGATTCCTTTACAGCTGAGAGCCGACAGAATGCAGCGTTAGGAGCTCTCTTTACAACCAACAACATTTAACTCTGGCAAATGTCAACATACCTGGCCATCCACCAAGGCAGTTAGAGGCAGGTAATCAAAAAGGTCTGTGAAGTATTTCCAAACATTTGCATTTCCGTATTTTCTTAAACATTCATCATAGAACCCATATACTTGTGTGATTTGCCTGCTTTCGTGGTTCCCTCGGAGAATTGTGATACGTTCACGGTAACGGACCTGAACACAACAGTGCATGGGAGAGGCATCAAAACACGTGTGGCTTCCCAAAACCACAATTTGCACCCCTTAATCCCCATCAATAAAGCAATTAAAACCAAGCCCTTCTTAAGATTAAGGTTCACCTATAGCCTTTGAGAAAAAAAGGAATAATTTTTAACTGCCAAATATTTCTGGGATTAATTACAAATTATATTTAGTATTACTAGTGGACTTCAGTACAACTGTGCATTAAGCTGATCTCTCTCAGCAAATTCTTAAAGACTGCTACTTAGGCAAGTAAAAAGTACTCATTTTAGATAAAGCTCAGGCTTGCATCGAACATGAATTTATTTTAAGGAGTGACTTAGAAAACTAAAGACAGCCAACATGTCAGATTGTGTACCTCTAATACCAGCATAGTGAAAATCATAATAGATATTAAGTGTAGTCAGCAGAGTAATTATATATGTTTATACAGAACTGTGCAGCTGAGAAGAAAAGTTACCTTAAGAGCTACAAGCAATGTGACTGTTTCCACTGAATAATAGCCTCTGTCAACATAGTCCCCCATAAACAAATAGTTTGTGTCTGGTGATTTGCCTCCAATTCTGAAAAGTTCCATGAGGTCGTGAAATTGTCCGTGGACATCTCCACAGACTGTGACTGGACATCGCACTTCTTGTACATTAGATTCTTTTGTCAAAATTTCTTTAGCCTACAAAACAAAAACACATTCATTGTGAGTTTGTCTATGAACAGTCATTTTATTCAAAGCACACTCTACCACTTCCTGCTCTCTACTACCTGCTCTCTTTAGGAACTCTTGTCCCTTCCTTTTCTGAGGCATTTGAGATAAGAGTTTCCCTTTACTTAAAATAATATTTTGCTTTATGCAGCCCTGTATTAGCAACAGAAATTTGGTTTGGTGGGGGTTTTCTCTCCTTGAGAATGGTATTTCAGAGGTAATTTCCAACTTCAGTGAAACTTCAAACTGTCTACAAAAACATAAAAAAAAATTATCATCATTGCTGGAACTTAAAAAGGTTTGTAAGTATTTGGAAAAATTAAATCTAAAAATCCTGCCAACGTCCTCCAAAAGCCCAAACTTAAGACACAGCTAAAACACTACCAACATCTTGACATCCGTCTGCACAGACACCAACTCACCCACAAAGGCAGTGAGTCCTACATGAAGCAGAATGAGAACATAAGCCCTCACTGGTAGCAGCAATTACAGAGCAGGTAATTACCTGCACAAGCTCTCTCAACAAGTTTTGTGTTTAAACACAGACTAATAACATCAAGTTGTGTCCTTATAAATCAAAACTGGGAAACATCTTTGTCATCACCATTTTTTCCCCACAGAATTTCGTACATAAAACTTGCACACAAAGGCAATTTGTATGAAGCAGCACAGGCTAAATATAGCATCAGAAAGGTAATTTTAAAATAGCCAAAGAGTTGTTACAGTTTGTTCTCAGAACAGTCACCAGACACATGCCACAATAATTTTCTAAATCAAGAAGGTATTAGAAATATAAATAGTAACAAGTTTACAAGTTACCATCTAACAAAGATTTCCCTGCTTTTCAACCCTCAGTGATCCTATTCAGAATGACAAAAAACTGTATTCTGTTCTATAACCCAAGGTATCACAAGACAGTGGCTGACTCTCCCACCCAAAAGCGGTCTCTCTGTCCCCTCACATCATCCTGGCTGACCACCATGGTCACCACTTCAAACAGAAGCACCAAACAGTTTAATAATGGAGGTTCATGAGATGGAACATGAAATGTTTCACTGAACACTGCAAAGAAATGGAAGAATGCAGCGTGGTTCAGCACCCTGCACAGCACAGAGCTTGAGATGCCCCAGCCCCAGCCCAGGCTGGAACCACTCTGCAGACGCATTTACTGACATATTTACAACAGAAGTCAACCCCCCTATGACAGTTTCCACTCGTGCTGTGCCTCCTACTAAAGATAGGTCATTGCTGGCTTGTGGTAGATGCTAAAAGTGTAGATTTATTTTAAGATAGCCTGACTTAAGTTCATTTTAATGCAGTGACACTCACCGGATGTTTTGAAGGTGTTTTAACAGCTTTAGCCTCTTCTAATACGCTCTTACATTCAGAAGCTTTAGCCAGCTTAATTATCCTTTTGACAGAGAATCTTACAGATGCTTATAGCACCCCAATAAAAAACCCTACTCTTTAATTAGACTGCTTCTACCACCGTATTTTCTAAGCACTGCACAAAGAATGCAGCATTCATTTTTCATCAAAGGTATGCAGCGTTTGTGCTGACTGAGATGAGAATGGCAGAACTTCTCAGCCATGGAGTTGTTGCTTCCTTGGTTTCTGAAATATTAAATCACTCAGATACTCACGTGACCAAACACGTAGATAACTCAGACAGCTACTCTGATGGAAAAAGACTGTTCCAGGTCAACTTGCAGAACAGCAATCTCTATTTAAATCCTGCAGTGGAGGAATGCTGGTGCAGGGATTCCAATATCTCCATGTTCTAAAACCAGTTTCATGCAATACTGTGTTACTAACTGCTTAGTCCATTTACAGCTTTATGTCCCACAACATTAAGAGTGGCACATATAAAAGTGATTAAGCACTCCAGAAAAGAGGTTTGGCAGAGCTGAACATGGGAAAAGTAACATCCTGAAAACAAGCCACCAACAAGCAGTCCATCAACCAAACCAAATTTCCACATTCATTCCTATGGAAGGAACACAGGTTGGTAAAACAGCAGCACATGGAAGACTCCAGTTTCACAAAGGGAAGTGATCACTAACAACACCACTGCACTCTCTGTGCCCCTGACCTCGTACTGGATCACACCACCCTGTGCAACCTCACCTAGTTCCACTCCCTCTTTATTGATCCTTTTGCCAGATCCATGATGATGCTACTTACTCAGCCACATCACACAACTCCCTCCCTGCCCATCCTCCCCTCCAACAAATGGACTTCCCACCAGCAGCTCTCCTGCACTTCCTCATGGAGAGGAAGCAGCAGAGCAATCTTCAGTATCCTTCAGCACAAGGCAGAAAGCAACTGATCCAACCATCTCACAAAGGTGAACTAAGAGAGAGAAAGAAGCACACCCACAACCCCTTGAACTTCAAAAACTCAGTGACTTATTGCCACAAAGGATAACAGTGCAACACACTGCAGTATTTTGACATCAACATCTTGATATGTCCAGGTTTTGTTGTCTATCATCAGGACAAACAACTATACAATTCTGAAACAGATTTTTCTTGGACACTTATTCTTTTGTATTTCAGCCTTTTTTCAGTTCTTAACAATTCTTAGCATTATTTCTGTACACCTTCAACCCTTGTAAGTACCCCACACCACAGAAGTTTGACTTGTGGTGATATTCTACAACTTAGAGATTAATTAACTTAAGCAAAAACTTGTTACCAACAATCTGCTACATTACAGTTGTAAGACCCTAACTCCAAATCAGTCCAACTATTTTTTCTCAGATTTCAAAATCAAGTGCAAACAGATACAGACTAAGATGAAAAGAACACAATTACTTCAAGCTGGTAAATGCTGATTTTACATCCAAGCATCAATAAAGTCTAATGCAAAAAACCATGTGGCTGTGCAACACAGTTGCACAAGAAGAACATAAGAACCAAGTGCAATGGTGTCACAACACTACTGTTGAGGTGGAAAGTCACGTATTTTACTTAGAACAATCTCAAAGTTCACACAATAAGCACATCAAATACACTTCAGCTTAGTCACAGCAACTGGAGTTCATTCTGACTTGATACTGGCTTGCTCAGCCATTTTGCTGACATTGTAAAAAGACAACTTGTATGATCCCAAAGCATAACAGGAATAAAACCAATATTGGTTTAAACACACAAGAAAACAGCGCATTTTCACTTTATTGCAAAGCAAGTAGCACTGCATAAAAATACCTAAACCCTAGTGGTTTAGAATTAAACTGTTCCTGGCCTGCTGCACAGCATCTAAAGGGCCAGTGGAACAGTACCACACTGTTTGGGTGCCTCTGTTTACAAAGCACATCTATGCAAAGCACTGTTCTTAAAACACAAAGATCAGCTTCATTGTTTTAAGACAATGCAAGATCCAAGTGAATGAACAGCCATGGATGAGAATTTAAAAAAATGCATGACTACTAAAGTTATTACAGTATGATTTTCAGACCCTCACAACATATTTCATAACATGCAGGGGTTGTGTGTATGCAGACATCTCTCTTATTTCCCCTGTTCCCTATATATAATTTTACCCTCTATGCCACAAATTAAGGCTCAGAGTTGTAAGTGCCACAAAAGCCATAATCCATCCTTTTCTTTCTTTCTCAACTCTCGCTACACCGAGGATAAGCAAGTTTCCCTCTTGAGCAGAGTACCTCAACCTTGTCTCAGAGAATTAATTTCAAGTGATCCATTTCTGCAAAATCCTCTGAATTAATCTGCAACCAAATTCCTCTGTGTTTCCAGAACATACCAGATATTTCTTATTACTCCAGCCCCTTCTTAGGTCCCTACATTGTAGCAGGAGCTCTGACAACTCAGCCCAATTACCTACCCTGAAAAACTCTGGGGCACATAAAAGAAAAATAACAAGACCTAAATCAAACAGTGAACACCAGTGTGTCTGTGTAGACTTGTAAATCAATGCTCGAAGCAGCACTATGAAGCACTTACCAAAGATCACCACTAACTCAGTAAAGGAAATACAACCATTCTTTTAATTAGACAACACAGTTCCAAAGCCATGGCTGCAGATGGTGAAGTGTCACTCCTGGCAGACCAGAATTCACACCTGCAGCCCACCACGTTGTCTAGTAAAGTGTGTGATGAGAGGCATCCACAGTAACCCAGACAAATAGTTATTGGGAGTTACCACAAAGACATTTTGATGAGATCGAAGCCTTCGACCACACCCATGATTTCCTGTGGCCAAGGTGCACAGGATGTGACTAAAGGCACAGTGATCAGCTAATTGGGATGAATACTGGTCTTAGCTGGCCAAACATCATGACCTGGAAGAGATTCCAGTCCCAAGCAAAGTCATCCATTACAGTCAGCAAGTTCTTCTGCAGAGTCCACGCTTTTCAATTTAAGGGTTTCCCCCCATCACCCCTTTACTTGAGGAGGAAAGAGAACGTGTTCCAACAAAAAGTGGGCTCATTTTTAAAACAAAAGGTATTTTCATTCACTGTCTGACATTTTAAACAAAACTAGGTAAATGAAGCCTCCAATATCACCCTTCTGTGAAGAAGCCATGGCAGCAGCCAGATTACACACGACACAAATGGGGAACTGATTTCTGCTGAACTTGGCAATCCACTAAGGAGTTCAATGTGAATGTATAAGTAGGAACAAAATTAAAATACAAAGCTCCCCGCTGACATTTAATTATTTAGTATTCCAAAGTAAGTAAAACCAGGATTTCCATCCACAGAGAAGTCACAGCAGCAAAATACTCTTTTGCCAGGACTGAAACAGAAGATGACAGATCTGCTTTCTCTCCGGTTCTGACGAGCATCTAAACATTCAGTTCTCGTCTCTTCTGTTTGGTTCAAAGACAGACCAGTTTAAATACAAGACATTAGCCAGCCAGAAGAGCAATCCCAATGCCAGTACTGCAGCTAAGATTGAGATAACCACCTTCCTTTATCTCCTGTCAATTCTAGAAGGTCTACAAGAAAGCATGCAAGCACTGAACTTCTGCCAAATAACCCTGTATGCCTTTGTATTACAAAGTAATACTGACACCACTTGTAGCCCTGATAGTCCCCTCAACACTTCCATTTGGAAAAATCGGTAGCAGTCTTACAAACTCAGTGTTAACTGATGGAATATTCTTTCCCTCAGATGCAGATATAAGAGAAGGAAAGGGGAACTGCTATTTAACAATCAGTAGTTGAAGGAAGGAGCTTCTCTGAAAAAATTCAATGTCCTTATTTTGCTTCATATAAAAGATCTTAGCGTGTTTAATTTTAAATTTTTAAAAAAAGTCTAGAAAAGCTTTTTCAAAACATAGGGGGCCACATAGCTTGGGAAATCCAGATGCCTTCCTCTCCTCATGGGACTTCCAAGAAACACAGCCAGGGCAGTAATGTAGAAGCTGACCACTTACACTGCTTTCAGTCCCATCTGTAGAACAAGCTGTATTCATTTTGAATCATTCCAGTTGTAAAAAAAAGAAACAGGCTAAAGCCATTTCCAAACTAGTTGTGCCTGATATCCACAAGTCCAGCTTCATACAATGAACTCAAAAGGTTTTCAACTCTTTTGCTCCAACAACTCCAACCACAGCTTGGCACAGTGATGGTGGAGGTGCAGTCAGAACACCAGATGGAGGATGGGGCAGGCTCGTGTGTTAAAACCCAAGAGAGGTACTTCAGAGCTAACCAGCACTGGAAGGTATTTTCAAATAGGAACTTGCTCTGACTTAGGAGTGCTTACTTCTGTTAGCTTAAGCTATCCCCAAAACAACCCAAATATCTCTCACTCCTATTTGATCACAACTAATGCTGTAATTAAAAACCAAAAAGCCAAAACCAAAGCACCTCACCACCAGCGCAATTCAATTTTTATAGAATTTACTAGAACTGAAAAAAAGCAGAAAGCTGCTGATGCTACAATCACTGGCACACACAAGACTAAATTTTCACATGCACATCAAGGTGTTGTGAGTATAATCAGAACTAGGTGAGAAGACCGGAAGGCTGACACTTCAAATGCCTTCTGTTTAAAGAATTTCCATTTTATATTATCAACCACCACAAAACAAAAAAAAAAAAATCAACAACAAACCAGAACACTGGGAGTAAAAGGATTGACTTCTTTGGTGAAAATGTTCTGGAATAATGGAAACCAGAGTTATTAAAATGTTACAAGAGGCTCTGTACACTACACTTGTAACTCTTCAGAGATGGAAGGTGTAACTACATAACCCCCATCAATGACTTGGCCCCTGGGGATGTTTCACAAAGCAGCAGTGAAGGAGCTCTAAACCAACCTCTGGTCTCCCAGAGCCCCCTGAACAGCTCCAGAGGGGCCCTCCTGCCACTGGCAGCAGGTGAAGGGTTCCCTTGGTAGAGAATCCAGAAGCCAGTGCAGGAGCAAGGCAGAAGTGCAGTGCTGTACCTTCCTCTTGTGCCAGGGCCAGGGTGGAGGGACACACGCCTTGCCCGCTGCACAGCCCACCACACAGATAATCTCACTACCAGGGAATTCTGCTGGGGCAGGGTTTTTGGTTGATCTACAGCAAGTTCAGACAGGAACAATAATTTTCACAAACATCTTAGTCTGAAGAACAGTTATACGTGATGGATATGGGAAGCTAGCTAATGGAAAAGCCCTTGCAAATGCAGCTGGAGACAGTTTAAAACATTCACTTCTGGCCAAAAATAATCAGCTAAGAAAGGTGACTCCTGAACAGCAGAGGAGGCAGAAGGGAGCATGTGCCTCTGTCTGAAAAAGAAGTTGGGCAGACAACTCAGCTTAAAACACAGGAGTGAGATCCACAAAACATGCCAGTCCTACGCACTGGAGGAACTGAACTTTGATTGCAGAGGCTTTTCTTGACCCAAAAGAAAGCTTCACCACTAATATACTTGCCCTCTCAGAACTAAGGCACTCAACATAAGCTACACGAGTTGGAGCAGCTCATACAGCTGCAGTAGGTACAAGCCTGTTTGGTTAGAGAAAATCTAACTTGGAATATCAGGTGTTAAACAAATTCAAAATTCTGCAACAGGAAAAAAAAAAATCAGAAAAATACACCATGAACAAGGTACATACCAGAGAACAGTATGGCCCAGAAACGTATTTATTCTATGAAAATTAGCACTGATGACAAATCAAAAAGCATATGTAACCAAGATCATTGTTACAGATCAAAAACTGCAGGAGACAAAGCCTGAATCAAAGTTTCTTGAATGCCTTTCCCAGTATCAGCCCTTTGTTTAGTTTAAAAATATTTTGGCTAGCAGCACTGCCCATTCAGAGGCATTTCACCAGTAATTCAAGAGCCCTGAACACTTTACACAGCTATATGACCAAACTGTCCTCTCTCTCTAAAAACCTGATGCTGTGCTCAAACCCAGTTAATCACAAACTAGCGTTTCCAGGGGAGACACTCTGACACCTCTGCCTCCACCTGCACTAGATCCCTTCTGCAGTAACCAAAGGAAACTATCCACAAATTCAACTCATTCCTTTGTGCATTTTTAGACTGTCATCCCACCTTCCTGAGCAATGCACCACACCCCCAACCTCCTGTCATAAAGGCCATCTATACACCAGTGACGAGGCAACACCATTTCCCTCTACCCTCACAATGTATGGAAAAGAAATTCCAAACCAGCATCCTTTCATTCAAAATGGCCAGTGGAAAAACCCTCACCTGGCAATAAAGGACTTCCTTTCTCCTCTGTCAATAAACAACTCAGTGTTAAGAGGACAAACACTGCTGACATGTAACAGTGAACTATACTGGACATATTTTGACCACTTTTTCAGAACTTGCACTTAAATGCTGAAGCAAAGCACACACAGTCGGTCACTCAACTGATGCAACATTAAACACACAGCATGTATTAAGCCCAGAATAATTTAGCTGCCACTCAGAGGTTGATATTATTTCAAATCATCTGTGAACGTATTATGTATTATTCACGGTTACAAATTACTCCCAGATTTCAAAGACATTTCTGCCCAGTTCCCACCACCACCATCACCCAGGTAACCATGGCTGATGTAAGATGCACCAAGACAGTAACTGGGATGCACAAAAGGCCACACTTAATTATCATGCTCATAAAATGCTGTTATGTTCTTCAGGTATCAATACTGAAATACAAGAGAGCCCTTAGGCTTGTTCTCATTACACAGGCACCACACTGCACACATGAAGCCCCAGCAGATCAAGAAATACTAGTCAGGGAGATCACCCCATCCACATGTTATAGGGGAAAAGCTCTCACAAAGATATTTTTTATTTGTTTATTTTAACTAGCCCTAGCTACAATGAAATGTGGTGAAGAACAACAGTTCATACCCAGTAGGGTCTTTACTGTCCCTTGGAACACGAGCTATATTTGGCATTGCCCTTAAGACATTAAGCTATTTGTGGAAAAACCACCTTTTGGTGTGATTACATCCATGAAACTACTTAAATAGTCCAAACGAAGCACAACTCAGTGAAGTTTCTGAGAGTCAGTGCTGGAGACATGGAAACACTTTAAAGCAGGTGCTGTCCCTCAGCAGGAAGGTGCAGAACTCGGCTCATGCCCTGCTTCCACAGTCACAGCTTCCCACTTGAGGGGCAGAGACAACCTGATGGAAAACTCAGACGTCAAGGGCCTGCTTCCAATTCCCTGCATCAGCAACCATGTAGAAACTAAACTACTCTGAGCAGAGAGTCCCAGTAAATCCATCTGTAGTTACCAGCAACAAATCACCTTTCTGTAACATCCCCAGGCTGTGGCTGTTCTCTGCACAGTGTTGAGCCCACACCCGGCACACGCAGGGAACTCCATCCCACTATCCAGAGAACAGCCACCTTTGGTCTGGACCTGCTCACAGACACCCGACTTGAGACAACCTGAAGGTTGCTACTAAATGATATTTTTCAGGTAGATTTCTCTCAAACATTCTCCTGGTCTCTCATGTCAACACCCAGCAGGTGGACACGCAACTTTCTTTTCTCCTTTACCATTAGCTTGGTGATGAGCATTACACATTTATCCACAAATAAAGCTCATTTCCATTCTTCACTGGGAAAAAATGAAAACGTCATCTCGTGCAACAATGATGACTGGGACTACTGTATCCTCTGTAAGGAATTTCTAGTGGCATGCCTGCTCCTCACTGAACCAAAACCCCCATGAACTGAAAGCTTCTTGTATATCCCTCATGGTCCTGCAAGTTACCATCCAGCCCCCCAAAACACCCCCACTCCTGTGGGATTCAGGACTCTGCACCCTTCAGTTTATAGATGATGGCAAGTGACACACTCGCCTCTCAAACAAAGCAATACAAGGAAGAAGCTGGACCACTGTCATTGGAGAAGCACATGGAAACATCCAGGCAGTGACATTGCCACTTGCTCGCAGCACCGTTTAAAATACACAGCCTGGATCAAACGGAAAAAATGTTGAGTTGCTGGAATACAAGTGAACTAAAATCTGTACTGGAGCAAGAACCCGTCTGGCCAAAAGTTCTTTATTAGGTTCATAGACAGTCCTCTGGAAACAATTTGCTTCAAAAACAACATGGTGTAGTATTTGAAGGCATGATTCCAAATTTAAAATATTCTAACTACTTTCTGTGGCAAGTACGGAGGCTTCTTTAGAACTTTAGTACAGTGATCCACGTATTCCTTAATGTCCAGTTCCCACACAATTCACAAATATTCCATCCTTCAGTCTAGGAATGTAAGAATACACAAAACCCTCAGTTAAAAAAAAAAAACAACTCAGCTATTAAGTTACACCTAGAATTAGAATCCAATTGGAAAATGCATATGGATGCTACCAGAACAAAATTTTTCTTGAATTTCCAAAAGGCAACCAATCTATCCTGGGCTGGCTTTACAACCTTTCTGTGCCACAAATGCCTGAATCAACACAGCGCTCTGTAACATCCGAGTTCCAATGTTTCCCATCCATCACCTTAAAAACACATCCAGTTATACAGGATCTCGAACGTTTATTCTGTGAATTCCATGAAATCCAGAACCTCATTCAGAGAAACCAAAGCCCTGATGCCAGTTTATTTTTCAATGAGCTATAAACGTATCGGTGCTTATTCATATCATGAAAAACACAAAAAGAAAAAAAAAAATCAAAGCAGCAGCTCTTTAAGGCGTGTGATTTCCACCCGATCACCGCAAGCTTTTATTTCCATTGTGCTCCCTCTCGCTCCGGGGGGTGATTTCCCGTTTCACCCGGGGGGTCTCTCGGGGGTCTCTCCCGAGGATCCATCGCGGCCGCGGCGCCATTTTAGGAGGCGCTGAGCGGGCGGGAGGCGGGGCCGCGGCTCCGGCAGCGCCGAGCGGCCGCCGCGAGCCCGGAGCGGCTCCCGGATCGCTCCCGGCCCCGCTCCCCTCCCGGCCCGGCCCCCGCATCGCCCCCGGCCCGCCCGGGCACCCCCCGCCCGGCCGCCCGCCGCCTCCCCCGCCCCAGCTCCCCGCCCGGCCCCGCAGCCCCTCACCTTCTCGCAGAGGCTCTTCACCTGCCCCTCGGAGAGCTGCTTGCACTCGTTGAGCTGCTCCACCCACTGGTCGAGCTCCTTGGTGAAGACCTTCTCCTCCATCCCGCTCTCCCCCTCCTCCTCCTCTTCTTCTCCCTCCTCCTCCTCCTCACCGGCTGCTGCTGCCGCACCGCCCCGCGGGCCCCTGCGATCCGCGCTCCCCACAGCGGCGGCGGCCGCGACGCGTCAGGGCGGGCGGGCGGCGGGCGCGGGGCTCAGGGACGGGGCCGGCCCGGGGCGCTCCGGCTGCGGCAGCGCTGCCGCTCCTCGCTCCGCACCGTGTAATGGCCGCCGCTGCTGACGTCACCGCCCGCCCCGCCGCGGGGAGGGGGACGCCGCGGGAGCGCACGGCGCCTGCGCAGCGCCCGGGCGGGGCCGCGAGTGCGCGCTGAGGGGCCGCGCGGGCCGAGGGGTTGGAGCCCGTGAGGGGCTGAGGGGAGGCGGCTGTCGGGGCCGCTCCCAGCCCTGAGGCGGGAGCGGCGGTACCGCCGCGGCGGGGTCGCTGCCGTGGCCGTGCCTGCCCCTCCTGTCCCCGTGTGCCCAGCGCCGGCTCCTCGCGGGGCACAAGGCGGGACGCGGGTCCCCAATGGCTTTGTGTGGCTCCGCAGTGTTTGCGGTTCTCCCTGTAATTAATGCACATAAATATCTCCAATGAGACGGTGCCAGGCTCTCTTCAGCCACACGACAGGGAGAAATGGCCATAAACAAGAAGTCCCACCTCAGCATGAGGAAGAACAGCTTAAGGCTGAGGGTGGAACAGCTGCCTAGGGAAGGCGTGGAGTCTCCCCCCCTCAGGGGACCTTCCAAACCCACCTGGACGCGTCCCCGTGTCACCTGCTCCAGGTGACCCTGCCTGGGCAGGGCGGTTGGACTGGATGATCTCCAGAGGTGCCCTCCGACCCCAGCAATTCCATGATTCCGTAGTCCTGAGCACCGTTACCCTGTCCTCCAGGGAACAGGGAAGGAGAGGGCGCTTGCTGGTGTTGGTATTTAAAAAATAAAGCTTTTCAGATTTAAATCGTAAGCATAATATCAGCTCGCTTGTACCACCATGTAGTGCTTAGGTTAGAAAGGCTGTGTGGCGTTTCTTTAAAAAACAATTTATATTGAAAGAGTTCTTGGAAGACCAGGGTTTATTCTGACCTTTTTGGACAGGAATAATGCACGAAGTGCAGTGTAAGCTTTCAGTAAAGGTGAACCTTTCAGGAACCTTTCAGGAAGGTGGACATGTTTCAGGTCCTTTCAGGAAACTAGTGGTGGACCTCAGCTACCTTAGTGCTCTCAGACGCTTCCTTTCTTCCTAATGGGAAATATGTCAGTAAGACAGGGATAAGATGCAACAAAAAGGAATGGAAGAAAATAGGCATCACCGATTTGTAATAGATTATGTGTCTTATTGCAATTTGCATCT
This sequence comes from Pipra filicauda, assembly GCF_003945595.2. Classification (NCBI taxonomy): domain Eukaryota; kingdom Metazoa; phylum Chordata; class Aves; order Passeriformes; family Pipridae; genus Pipra; species Pipra filicauda. The sequence goes on from NW_024105086.1 coordinate 2,308,433, forward strand.
TAAATGGGAGAGAAATCAGTCAATGCAAGAGTTCCCTTAAATAACTTCCAAAAGGCATGAAATGATCAGTAAAAAAAAAAAAAAAATATTTTTTTCACTTAATGGGTCAAAATTTAGACAAAATGTTGATTTGTTCATTTCAAGAGGGTTCAGGGACTTTTCCTCGTTAATTTGCGCTAATTGTCTTGGTCATCATTTGCCTAATACAGAGTCTGACTTGTTAAATTCTTTGCCTACTATTGAAGCAAATTAAGGATTCCATAGTGAGCAAGGGGTAAGGAATGTTTGCTTTCGTAGGTCAGTCTCGGTTTCTTGGTGTCATACTCTCCTGGTAGACATGAGTTTGTTTGAATGACCTGACTCAGGTGCTTTGTTTTCCTTCCAGAATGTTGTTGCTCTTTTTAGATAGGTTCCCATCTTCAGATGTACTTAGTTTTGTGCTTAAATTTGTAGAAGGAAAAGTGTTATTCACTGAGAAGTGATAGGTTTCAAGAATTCACATCTTCCTTAGTAGTCCCAAAATAATCTTGAGCAAATAATATGAAGCAATAACATCAACTCTTGTGTAACTTGCCAAGCAAAAGTTCATTTTCTTTAATGACTGCTGACCTTCTGACATAGTCAGATGTTTGAAGAGCACATTTAGCTCTGTATTTTCCATACAGATAGTGAAATTCTTGATGAAACTCGAGGCGATTACATCTTTGAACTCCTTGTGGTGTCAGTCAGGAGCTGTGGGGATGGTCCGGCTTGGGTCATCAGCTGTAACTCTGGGGCTCTCTGTGGCGGGCAGTCCATCCAGCTGAGAAAGAGGGTGCTGGGTACCAATCCTAGAGCTCAGAACGGGGCAGGATTGCATTCCCTGCACCCGTCTGGGTTTCTGGAAAAGGAAAGATTGAGCGAGAGAGGAGACACAGAACCTTCTCAGCAGCAGGAAACTGTTAACCTGGCTTGTTTGCTGATGGAACTGCGCCTGAAGTCCTGCGATGTTTTATCTGGTAGGTGTGGGGAAAGCACAGCCAGTGTGGGTTAGCCAGGGCTCCTCACAGACCGAGTAACAATCACTGCTGTCTTCAGAGCAATTGTGCTGGTTCCCGGGAGCACAGTGTTAGAGAAAGGAACACTTTCTGTTTGAAAAGGCTCAGTCATAATCAAAAGACTCAGTGGCACAGTCACAGTGACAAATGCCACTTGGGAAGGGGAAGGTGATTCAGCACTCCCTGCTTGCGGCTGAAGCCACTGACTAGGGGAGAACTCGGGACTCAGCAAAGGAAATTCGGGATTCGTTTAATCTGGACAGTCACAGAGAAGGGGAAAACTTTGGTTTCCATCTTCATCTCCATCTCAAGCATTAGCTCTGTATTTTCTCTTCATACTGTTTTGAATAGATCAGAAATCAGATCTCTTTCCTCCCTCGTGCCTGAGAGTGATAATCAATAGTTTAGAGAATCACAGTTGCTTTTCTCTTCTTAGATAGTTATCAGAGCCTTCAAAGGAGAACACAATAATGAAAGAATACCTGCTCTGTTGCGTAAGGTGGGGGTTTGTCAGTGCTTCAGATGCACGGGAAGATTAAATTGTGAACTGTGAGATGGCAGTAATAAGTCATATTTAGTATGTGAATATATGCCAGGCTTGTGTGTGTGTGGTTTGTAACCAGGGAGCTGCTGGGTGTGGCTGCCCTGATGACTCAGGGGTAGTGAGGCCACAGTGCTGTGCTGACACCTGAGTCAAACCTGTGTGTCACACGTGTGGCATTCCTGAGAGAGGTGAACTGGGCACTCACTGCACTGCTGTTTGCACACATCCAGCTGTAGGTTATTCAGCTTTTTGCAAAGCCACCTATAGTGCCAACTAATTCTGTAACAGTCTGAAATTAATCCCAAACTCGTTGATGAGCGTGTTAGCAACTGCAATAATCCTATCAGTTAATGCAGTAACACCAACATTTCCATTGTACTATGAGACATCAGTGTTTAAACTATGCAGATTTATATCACATTGTCCAACTATGCAATGTAGTGTCAATTAAGCATTGTAGAGTAAGGAACACGTAAATCAGTTTTCTTCACACTTGTCTCTCTCTGAATATTTTACTGATTCTAAATTATCCGTCAATGCATGTCCCAAGTGTCTGTTGCTATGGTGTTTTAATACTAAATGCAGAATTAAAAGGCCATACAATACTAAGACTATACTATACAATTAAAAGGCTATACAATGTTGTAATAATGAGCTGCCACCTTTTGATGTAGGGCTGCCTCCTTTGATTAACATGGGTATTTTTGCAAGCAAAGAGTATAGCCACTCATCCATCAGTATGGGAGTCAACTGCCTCTGTGGGGAAAGGGACTCTTCCTGGTCGAATGAAGTCAGAAGTATATATCATGTAATCTCTTGCATATTCAGATACTGGCCACTTACTGAGGCAAAATACAAGTTTGGTGTCTTAATAGTCCCATTAAGTCAGACAAATCCTGTCATCTTTAGTAGAATGATTGCAAAAGATTGGAAGAAGAACACAATTTATATCAGATATTTGTTACATCACCATGAACAAATACTATTTCTGTGTATTTGACTCATTTCAGAGTCCAGATCGTACATGACAGAACCAGTGACATCAGTAGTACCACTATCAACAGAGGCCCACTCACTTCAGCTGAACAGCTCCTGTAAAGGATGGAATCTCATTATTAATCACCTCATATACCACAAAACATATTACTGAGATCTGCTAGTTCATCCTCCCTGGTGTTGCAGATAAAGCTGGAAGAGCAGTGTCTTACTGAAAGAAGAAATTACAAAGTAACCATGAAAATCACATTGTCAAATCACTATGGTTACAGATATTTCATAGTCAGGAATCTTTAAAAGGCTGAGAACGGAGTGCTCATTCTCAAATGTTAGGGGTTTAATATTTTGCTAATATTTTATGCCCTGCTCTCTCCCCAGAGTGTGGTACTTTAACCTTTGAGTCCAGCCTGGCTGGCTGGAAGGAGCCTTGGGGCAGTGGGTACATCCCTGTGCAGCGGAGCACATGGTCCTTCCCATCCACCACCTAACAGCTCTAATCCATAGAGCACTGGACAATGCTACCTCTGCCAGGACAAATACTGTCACTTTGTGGCCAGGTGGACAAACACGTGGCTTCAGCCCCGTGAGGACACAGATCCTGAAGTTAATTCACTTTCCAAACAAGACAGAAGCATTTAGAGTCGGGATTAGAGACCCCAGTTCAATAGATACTTAGGCCCATCCTTAAATTCCTTCCTCTTACACAGATAAGCATCTGTGAAATGTCCTGCTAAGCTCGTGCTGGGAGGCTTTAGGCTCGCTGATCGCTGGTGTGACTCTGATCAGCACAGCTTGCGTTACAAGTGCTTGCTTTGGAAGAACTCCTATTATTCAGTCCTTCCCATAGGCTCTGTTTAAGCACACAACAAATTATTAATACACACAAGCAGTTGTCATGGAGATAATATGATCCAAAGTGGTTTTTTTATGAGTGGTACAAACTTGGCACATCCCACATGCCTTGTACAGACAATTCCTACGTAAAGCTTCCTGTGTCAGATATGGGATAGATATATTATATCTTTGCTTTTTTTGCCAGCACCCCATGGAGAAACCAGTTTCTGGCTTTCAGATGGTTGGCTTTAGGAATCTGAAAAACGTAGGACTTGTAAGAGGTGGGTTTTTTTGAGTTGCAACATCTTAGCAAGGGGCTGCTCTGCTCACTCCTGTGAAAAATACAATGAGGCAGCCGAATTCTGGCTAAAACCTCTGCAGGATGCATTTTCTCTCTTCCTCTTGTTACACAGACTTAGGCCAAAATGCAGGAATTAATCCAAAAGAAGGCAGCTGGCTAATGTAGCTGGGGAGGCTTCAGGGACATAACGAGGATCGTTTTCCTTGGAATGAGACTGCTACCCCATTAAATGTCTATAAATCCAGGTGACGTTTTGCCTGTGATTATCATAACATTTCTGCTCTTTAACTGTGCCCCTGCAAAGTCGTTCCCTGTGCACTTAACCATTCTCACCTTTATTCTGTGCCTCTTGGAGATCCTGTTACACTTCAGCCAGGCAACTGCTGGAGCAATTTTGTACCCTGTTTATTTGGGTGAATGCAGAAGATTCTCTGCATATTAAAGCTTTTTTCTTTTTTTTTCAGATATTTACTCATCAGTTCATATTACATCACAGTTACTGTCTTAATGACCTTGATCTGGGCCAAGCAGCTAAGCTACAGAAACTGTGCAAAAAAGAATTGCAGCAAGAAAATGTGAATTATTCCTCCCTCACTTTCCTGCCACCATCTTGAAGTGAAGGAAGCATGAACCCAGTTGGGGAGAACCCATGACCTCTAGTGCATATTAATATAATATCCATGTTGGTTTGGAGATGTCACAGGTGTCTTGTGTGACAAAATAGGTACACATGACCTGCTAAAGATGGCTTGGCTAAACTGCTGCCTTGCCATCCAGCTCTCAAGCTCAGTTCCAAACAGTGCTGTGTCCTGGCTGCTGCTTGAATGCTTCCCCTGAATAGAGAGCCTGGGGAGGGGTATTTTCTTTTGAAATCTCTTTGTGTGTGTGCTAAAGGACAAAGGAGAAATGCACTGCACAGGTACAGTTATTCTTAGGTCCTGATTTTGCTTCACTGTGGTTAACAAGTGTATTATTAGTAATAGCTAGTTACAAATAAGAACTTGACCTTATTTTTAACCTAATACTGAATCAGATCTCATTGTAACAGGAGGGTTCACTGCTGTGCTTTGCTCTTTAAATATTCTCATTCAGAATTTCAGTGCCTTCCATCTTAGGTATTACAAATAGGTGGCAAGTTGTATAATTATTTTTATTGTTCCAAATCTCATTTGCAGCCTTACGTAACAGCGTTCCCACCAAAAGCTTTATTTTAAGGGTGGACTGGAAGAACATGCTGTAGCAACCTGAAATTATTTGCACTATTATATAGAGTCTAGATAGAACTGTCTCCTCTTTTTTTGAGATGTCATTTTAATATTAATAAAAATAAAGATATTAATTAAAGTCAAAATGTGTGGACTGCCTCAGCTTTGGAGTTACAAAGTCCTGTGTTGTCAGCCCACCTCAGTCCTGAGCATGAGCATCCTTGGAAATCCTACCTTGCCTAAGCAGAAACTACCAGTCATTCCAACTCAATGACAGTCAAAATATTTGTGAGTGTAAGAATAGTAAATATATAAACATGCAAAATGGAGTAACAATGGTAAATTACTTAGAATAACCCCCAGGTGGATAGAGCTGCACTTGATAAACCTGAGTTTCCTCATTAGTAACACTGTGTTCATACACAAAGTACTGTCTCCATTTTTAGTAGCTGAGACATTCACCCTTCCACCCCTGAGCTGTGTCACCTTTCCCCACCTTTCCTCATCACATCCACCAAACACATGTGACTTGGGAAGGATGAAAAATGTTGGGAAGAGGTAGTGATCAATCCTGCGAAGATTAGATGTCATAGATGTAAGATTACAGTACATTAATATTACAATTAGATGTGTTACATCTATTAGATGTAATATTCAGCAGTCACAAGCTTCCCTGCTCTCCCTGTGATCACAATAACAAGCCCTGATCTCTTCTATTTGAAGAGCAGATTTTATTTTTTCATATCCTATTTTGTTGCATGCTGTGACCTCCCTCTTTGATCAATGCCTTTATCACATCAAAGCTAGCACCCATTCTTCCTGATTACTATTCTTCTCCTCTATCCCTCTCCCTGTCCAAAACTTTCTTTTTTCCCCTTTTCAGTCTCACAGAACTGGATTTGGCCAAATGATCCACAACACCTCATGAGCTCTGGAAATGTCATTCTAAACTGGCTTTTCTCCCTGGAGTTGAGCATAAGGCAAATATCCTGAAAGTTAAAAATACACTGTTATGAATTTGACTGATGAAAATCTCACACTTGGCAGAAGAATGAGAAATGGCCACGAAGGGTGACACATTAATCTCACTGGAAGGTGGTAATGCCAAAATTCCTGGCATTTCAGCTGGGACTGGGATCTTACTGCCAAAGCATCTGACTTCCTCAGTGATGTGTATGGCAGCAGTGGGAACTGCTGAGCACTTTCCCTGGCAAAGTAACACTCCTTGTGTTGGCCCCAGAGTGCACAACTCCACTGCATTGTACTGCCTGTCTGTCATGCAGATGTCACCCCCTCCTCAGCTGTTGGAAGCTCAAACCAACAAATCCTTAAGGTTTGCAGGTTAAAAGCTGGGTTTGTGCTGGGCTGCCCAAGTGCACACTGACCCTGAGCTGAGTAACCCCCTGAGTGTCACTCACAGGCACTGAGGGCATCCAAAAGCTCAGTCTCTCTGCTCAAAGGCAGGAGCTCGTACTGACCTTGCTGCCCAGGTACACAGAGATGTACTCCCAGGTGTACATATCTAGCACAAGCACGATGTTAATTTGTACACTTCAGCAGTGTGGTTTTCCTCCTCAGATTAGAAACTGAAAAGATCAGTGAAATTAGGACTGTTGTTTTCATTGGGTGAATAATTACTCCATAGTCAAATAATGTTATCAGGTATATTATCAGGGAGAAGAACTGGTTTCAGAAAACTGTCATTAACTTGAGCAATCAGAATTTTTCAATTCCATAATGAATGCATATTTATCAGGACTGAGTGAGTGAGAGGCAGTGCAGGGTCTATCACAGTAGTGCTTGATCTCAGCCATGAAGAATGAGAGGGAGGAGTTCCAGCTTCACAAGGGAACAGAATCACTGGTCTCATGCTGGGGGGCACTGCCCAGCAAGTTTAATTTTGATTCACACTTTACTATAAAAAAAAATCTTTAAAAAATCCATTTGAACTTCTTGAGAAGAATGTTTATTTCAGAAATATCACCTTCCAGGCATCAGAGCTATAACACAATTTATTCTCAACAGCATAAGTGTTAAACCAACCATTCTTGTAATGCAGCTGTTTCCTACATGAAGTCTCTCAATGTACCTTTTCATAAATTTCCCTCTCTATATTTACATTTCCCTTAACAAATTTTATCTCTTACACCAGAAAATCATTCATATTTATTCTTTTAGTAGTCAGAAAAACTTCACTGGTATCGCTACAACAGCTCCATTTTTTTGACAGTGTCCAACTGGAGAGTCAGGAAATGCACCAAAATCTGTCAAGAATTACTCATGTGTAGATAATGCACCAAGTGAAAGAATTTCCATAATAAAGGTGTGTACGTTGCAGTAGCCTTGAGATAGGGCTGACTTCTTCCAAAACAAGTTCTTCTGGTTTTATGTGACTATTTAATGCACTTCTGTGTTGAAGAAAATAACTCTCGTTCTCACTCTGTACTAGGAAACCAGTATAGCAGGAGGCACCACGGGCTGGTGAACAGATCAGGAGACAGGAGATGTCTCTTGTGTCTGTTTAAAATCTTCAGGGCCATTCCAACTCCCACTTCCCCTTCTGTGAAGTGCTACAGCTACTATTACTTTTGCTACTTATACGAGCAGATTTTTTTAAACTGAAATACACTTTCTTCAAAGTATGAGGTGTCTTTAGCAGAAAAGTAATAACTATTAGGAGAACAAACTCATTATTATGTCTGTGAAAAAGCTTCTGGGCAGTGTCACTGAATGCAAATACTTGCATTTTGTTCATCTGTTTTAAATGTTAATGCTCTCTACATATCATCCAGAAGGAATACATATATATACATATATACATCCCTTTTAGAGAGGGCAGCCTCTCTAAAAAAATACTGACAGAGGGTATGTGTTGCTTTTCACTTGCCCCAAAAGGTTCTGCAGTGTTCAATGGCTTGCAGACACAAAGGTATTTTCACTTGTCCTGAAAAGCAGCTCTGTCTAAGGTAAAGTCAGAACCACAGCACTGGACAATAAGATTTCTAGGTGAGGGAATGACTAAATTTATCCACTTGAAACTACTAATATGTATTTTTAAAGCAGGGGTGTTACCAGCAAAGTACATCTTATTGTCAAGCGTGCAGCAGATGCTGGTAGTGCATCCAAATCACTTCTACTTCCCTTTTTTATCATGGAATTGTGAATTGTGCTTTTTTGGGTTTGTAATTAAAGGGTAGAACAGATGGTGAGAACCTGAAGAGCTGCATCCTTTAAATTAATGTAGAGAATGTCCCCACGTTATAATTTAATATAATGGGATTTTACTTGAGTGAAATAAAACTCCAGTCTAGTGCTTGGGAATGTTTACTATATGAGAAGCTTCACTGTTGAAAAGATTTCACTGAGTCATGCTATGACTCTCTGCCAAATACCAATCATATGACCAACCCAGCTAGAAAAGGGTGTTTCTCCATGCCAGTATAGTTCACATGCCACCCGACAGTGAATCTTTTTTTGACTGTTCACCTGTGGATTTTATGTGACATGAAAAGGGGACAATGTATTCTGCCTGTGTTTAAAAAAGGAGTAGATATTCAGAAGCACAAGCTTGCCTGTCCAGTATGAAGACTGGTGTAACAAGAGGGGTCGGGTTTGACGTGGTTTCAGAGGTAGGTTTAAGGCAGACAATCCAAACCAAATGTTGATACTGGTAAAAAATCAGTGAGTGTTTTGCTAATCCCAGGAATCAAGATGCTACTCTCGAGATTTCAGAAGTTCAGAGAGCAAACTGTCTTACTTCTGTTGAGACAGGGTTTTTAACTACTAGAGCTAAGACAGAAAAAGAAAATCCAAAAGTAGGTGAATGAATTTTATAAGCAGCAGTGGACACTGCTAGATTTTCTTAAATCTCAGAAAATATTTATACTTGACTGTAAATATTTGAGCGAGACCTGTCTAAGCTACACTTGGGGAATCCTCTGTTTTATTACTGAAATGTTTTTATCTATGGAAAGCTACAGCAAATGTCTTGTATTAGTGATTCTTTACTCAGCAAGCTCCAGCTGTAGATACATAATACCCGTCTCCCACACAGCTCCACCATGGCCTGCAATCAATACATTGTCTCCTGCATACAAAGGCTATTCCTCTGATAATCAGACACTGGGACAGGGATGAAATCATCAGGGAAAATAGTACTAGAAAGAACACAAAGGCTCACAATGGGCCCAAGTGTCTCTGCTGCAACCCTTACTCCAGCTAAAATACACTACAGATTAACTTGCCTTGGTGACTATTGAGCAAGAAAGTTAAAGGGATGAGCACACACAGCACAGAAAGTTTAAATTGCACTTCCCCTCAGTGTGAAATCACTGTCACACTGTGTGGGAATAATTGAGAGGTCACAGGGGATTATGTGAGCATTTATGTTTCATTCTGGCTTAAGTGATATCAACCAAATTGTTTCCGTCTTCAGTAATGCTGCATTTGCTTCTAGGCCTTGGAAGAACAATACATTTATTAACTGCACATATTTATCTGTCACAGAGATCTCAGGTTTTCAAATGTTCAGCGTTCAACTCCTGAACACACTGAAGTTTCTCTACCTGGGGTAAAGAAATGAAAAACAGGATGGTTAATGGTTTCAGAGCATAACACATCCCACCTCCCTCAGAGCAAGGCAGAACATTGCTGTAATGGCAGCAGGTTTTGCCAGGGAACCTGATATGTGGTGCTCAAGCCTTCGCCCACCCCTGCATGAGATGTGTCACTCCCTTTTCCCTGCTTTCCTTTGTCTTCCCTGTACTTCCCCTGCAGCTCTCAGCTGAGGAATGGCTCCTGCACTGCCTGTTTCTTGCTTTTCTACTTTAACAATTAGCTTGTCCTTCCTTCCCTTCAAAAGGCAGGGACTTTTGGTTTGGGGAAACGTTCACACCATTGAAGTAAAGCCTCTGGTTTTACTGAGCAGCCTCTCCTTTGGGTTTACACTGCAGCAGAACACATTCCATGAGGTAATTAGCAGCTGTATTCAGGGGACTCCAAGGAAGATCCAGAGTGCTGAATTTTGAGAGGATGTTTGTATATCTGAGGTAATTTTGTCTCATCACAGCCTGTGTAAGCTTCCTCTGCAACACAACAAAGGAAAGAATTATCCAATGAGTCCAAAATACTTACACTAGGAAAATGACTATTTTCTTTCCAACAGCTGGAGCAACTGTTCCTCCATTAGATCTAAAGAGTGCTGTTCATCAGAGGTGTAAGAAGTACAGCTCTTACCATCAGTAACACCCCACAACCAACTAGAAAGGAAATCTGTTTGAAGCCCTTCAAAGTGTAAATAAGGTACTCTGCCTGACACAGTCCCTTAAAATCAGGCTTTTCCCTTGGAAAACGCCCTTCTGCAGTCAAGCAACTGCAACGTGGTTCTTAAACATTTATCCACAGGGGCAATAAAATACTTAACAATTTTAATGTTAGTTCCTCTGCAGAAAATAATTAATCCCCAATAGATAGAAAGGGGTGGCAAAGAGCAGAAGTCCCAGAGCTGCTGGGTTGGTGTGACTGTGCAAAGCCTCTCGCACAGCCCCTGGTGGGCAGTGCTGTGACCCGGCAGTGCCTTCACAGAACCACTGAGTAAAACAGATGTCCCTGCACTGAGTAGTTATTTCCACCTTTTCCCCCCCCAGTTTTCTTCCAGCAAGAAGGTTCCTGCTTGTGTCAGGATTTCCTCTTTCCATGATGTTCTTTGCTGCCTCTGCAGAGTGGCTGGAGGCACACAGCACTTAGGCAGAGAATTACTGATTTCCCAGGGTCACAGCACTTAACAGCAGAGACGACTTGATTATCTAGTCTCCTTTGACCACCCTTTTAAACCTGATAATTGCTTTTACCTGAACACACTGAGCACATTTCTACAATAATTTAAATACTGGTCTTTTATAGGGAAAGTGCACATGTTATTACCAACTCCAGAATAGCATTTTCCATCAGTAGCTCTCAGTGGGCTTTGCAAAGTCAGTACCACTTCACAGATGGGGAATCTGCCCTGTTCAGCAATGAGTTTATTTACCCCAAACCATCTCAGCCAGCAGCACAACAAGGAAGGAACATGATCCAGACAGCCAGGATAGTGTCAGATCCAGCTGGCCATTTAAAATGGAAAATATTTCATTATTTATTCTGGGAGGATTTGCTAGCTCAGCCTCCCTTTCACACCTTTTTTTTTTTTTTTTTTTTTTGAGTGTCATAGCTACTCTTATTCTTTCTGGGACCTTCAAGGTGTGCTCTTCCTTCTCCTCAGCTGGGATGCAGTGGATGAAATCCGCTTTTCTGAGCTCTCACCCCGAGCCCACACAAGCTTTTTCTGGATTTGGTGACTTTAAGCCCCCAGTTCCCTACTTACCCCAAGCCCTCAAAATAAATTTTTAGATGGGATTATGTGGGAAAACGCATTAAGAGAGGAAGGGGTTTTAAAAATAGCCTAGCAGCTAAATGTGGGTGTAATCTCCTCTAATTCCTCCAGTATCTGAGCACAGGGCATGGGGCTGGACTAGCCTGGTGTTGGTAAATTTGAGCCATGTGCAGGACACACTTCACAAATAGTAACAGCTGGCAGCAAACCACAGGCCAGAGAGCATAAAGGAAAGGGCAGCACGATCCTAGTGCTTAAGTTTAATCATCAGTGCAAGGATAAAGAGGAAGAAATTAAGATGCGCCCAAATTATCTTAATTGTGATGGTGTGACTTTTAGTTGCCATGAGACGTTGTACAAAACTGTTCATATTTCAAGATTTTATATTGTAATTGCTGAATTTAAGTACTTATCATGCTATAAAACCCCCCAATAAAGGATATATTTATTTTAAACATAGTAATAGGGCTCTTTATTTTTTAACATTGTTTATTTTTGTCACATTCCAGGCTTTTCATAGCCTTTTACTGTGTCTTGCTATTAGGGTGTTTGTGCTTTTTTTTCCTAGCAACATCAGTGACCACCTGGAAAATGCACGGGGGGGGGGGGGGGGGGGGGGGGGGGGAGGGGGGGCTAATGAAAAATTTTAAATATGTGACAATAAATAGGAAACGTGATTTCAATAAGAATTGGAATTTGCATCCCAATTGCTGTGATCAACAAAGACCTGTAGACTTCACAACTCATTAACTCTTCCAGTTTCCTTATTGCACAAGCTTTGCTGCTCAGCAACATTCTTTAAATACTCCCCAGACACCTCCTGACACCAGACTATGTCGTGATGGAGCAGAAATCGCTTCTCCCAAAAAACCCAGGAAGGACAAGAGAGCTCCAACAACACCTCCCATGCAGCCCCAATAACACATTTTCTGTGTCACCCAAACTCCTTCCAGTTTCAGTTAAACATGTGGGAACAGCAGTTTAATTCACCTCCACTAAGTATTTTTTTAGTCCCAGCTTCTTTTGCTGCCTCTGCAGGTAAATTATCCTCAGTTACAATCCTGAATCATGCTGTGGTTACTTGGCTGTTGATGGGTAACTGTTCATCTTGCTCAGACCCACCATCAATTGAGGCTGCTAACAGAAAACACAAAGATAACTATAAAATACCTATTAATTGTGTAAGGGTTTTTTTTTTGTTTGTTTGCAATTTATGTTCTGTAAGTCGATCTTCCTCCCAGAAATGCATGTTTTCCCTCATCTTACCTTATTGTGCAGATTCCTCATGTGTTCTCTGTGTGTACTAATCCCTGTAACATGCCATTATTTCACAGTACACTCAGTTGTTTTAGGCATGGATATTGGAGAAACATAATTAAAACAAGACTGCAGTGTCAGAGCTATGCAATTTCTTTTTGTTTTCTTCTTTTCTTTAGATATTGAAGGGGTCAAAGTCACTGTAGGGGGTTCAGTTTGTGAAGCCAAGCCTATGGCTCCATGTCCTGGGTGAAGCTGCCCCTCTTTTCCCTGTGTCCCTCCCTAGGCCACTGCCTGAGCGGTGCCACAGCATCTCTGGGAGGCTGTTTTGCAGGAAAAGGATCCAAGTTCAAAATACCCATCTTTGGTCAGGGTATTTTAGTCCAGATCAGCCCCTTGACCGGGTTCACTGCACAACCCCCCGTGCAATTAGGCCAGCACAGCTTAGGGAAAGATGTGGGACTGCAAACAAACAGCACGACTTTTTGGGCTGCATCAGCCAGAGCTGCTGCCAAAAGAAACACTGATCAAGCTGTACCAAATATTTGTTTTGAAACAATTTTGAAATATAGTTTCAGAACACTTGTAGATGAAGTGTGTTTAGCTGGGATAAAAGGCTACAGCCAAAGCTAAATCTGGCTCCTGATTATACAGAATAAACAGATACAAAATTGGACTGTGGAGCCTCAATAGGTAATTTCGCTGTGCATATTTAAATACTAGCTATTTAACAACAAAAAAATTAAATTAATGTTTTAAATCCCTCGTGCTTGTCATCCTCCTCCCCAGACTACAGCCTCTAATCAGTGTTTAGGAGTAAAGGAGGTTCCTGGGCAATGCTGGACCCCTCACTCAAGCATTTCCTCACATCACTGTAAAAGTATACAAAAAATAGCTTTTGGCTAAAATGTCCCTTCTCACTTTTTCACATCAGCTTTATTTTTGTTAATGATGCTGAGGCTGGAAAACTTAAGAAGCAGCTGTAGTTGAGAAACCATACCTGTAAAAATGTGTTGTTTAGCATGTAAGAAAATACCTTTTGTTCAGTCTATACGTAATGTTTTTCATCTGACAACTGTTTTCCCTTTAAATGATAAAACATTAAAACCTGAACTAAAAATAATCCTGTTGACTGTTCCAGTTCAGGAAATTTCTATGAGCCAAGTTTTGTTGTTTTTTTCCCTGGCTGTTATTCCAAGTTAAGTCAGCTCAGCAATTGCTGACTCCACAATCACAACTGCTTTTGTACAATCTTCATTTACTTTCTTTTATTTTTGGAAACTATGACAAAACATCAGCTGGAACACTCAGTCCAGTGTTTTCTTAACTCACCTGGAATAAAACAGCAGATGATCATCTGCAAGAGAAATATAACAACTCTGTAACAATGCAATGTAACCCTAAAGGATGTCTCAAATCCCTACCTGGAAGATGCTTTAACAAGTGAGGACGTTTCTGATGCTGGTGTTTAAAATCACCAGTGGGTTGTAATTACAATAACAATTTTAGGCAGCCATAAATATTTGAAGAAGGGCAGTTCTCACCTTCCCAAATCCTTGACCATTCTGGCAGGCCCTAAAACCAGCATTTCTCACCTTTTAGTAGTTTTACATCTTTGTAGTTCCCTCTGTGCTTTGAAGGAGAATTTAATTTTGTTTCTTGTAAGAACTTGGCTTTCAGCTCTGGTAAGAATCCGACAGCAAAGGGTGAAATGATCTTTTAAGTTATATTTTCTCTTATATTTTCTTTTAAAACTAAACTGTTATTTAACAACTCAGAGAGACAAATCCCTCACGAGTAGTTCCAAGGATAACAGCAATTTTGTGCAGTAAAAAGGGAGTTTGACAGCAAAGGACACAACTCACAGCTTTCCTTCGCAGCGACAAATCCCGAGGCCACATCAGTGCAAAAGACACGTGTTTGCGGTTCCCCTGGGATTTCCCAGGGTGAAGGGATACCCTCGATGGAAGTGGGTAGGATGATGCCACCTCCCCGCAGGCTCCGGACGGACGGGAGGAATCCCTGGATTTCGAAAGGCTCCACAGCCACACCTGCTGGCTGGAGAGCTCGGCACAGCACGGGCTGTGCTGGGAGATTTTGGGAGAAATCACTCCAAAACGACGCTTCAGGCCGTGTCACAGCGGGGTGTGGTGCCCCCGGTGTGCCACAAAGAAAAAGGCTCAGCATTTTAAAGAAGTGTCCTGTAAAAACCTCTCTTTGTGGCCAAGCCGAGCCACGACAAGGTAAAAAGCAGAAATCACGTTTCCTGAGCTCCCACAACTCATTGGCCTTTCTTTACATGTGAAAAGGTATCTGCTGTTTCGACTGGGGGGGTTGCTTTATTCACCCCCTGCCTGGGTGGCAACAAAATGGTTTTTCTTCACTGTTCACTGTGTGATTTCTCCTCACTCTGCAAAGGGACGGATCCAACAGTTTTCCAGGATACATTTATGCCTTTGAAGGAGCAGGCTCAGCACACTGAAGACATGGCCAGTGTCTCTGAGTCTGTCTTCTGTAGGAGAACATATAATTAATGATTTGTGGAAGACCTTATAGAACTTTAGGGAAACACTTCCGGCTTTTGGGGACCCTTTGGGACATTCCTGGGCTCCTCTGATCATCTGCACAAGGACAGTTTGTTCTACAGGAGCAGTTTACCACTGTGTACATAGCTATGAACTGATAACTGTTCATATAATTAGATAATCCATAAATTAATATCATTAGGCTATTAAGAATCTTCTCATCTGGTGCTATTCAGTGTCCGTTCTCTACTTAAATTATCCTATAATTTTTTTGTCATTGCACCTCCTTCAGTAACATCTGGGGTGTCTGGGCCTTGTTCTGCTGCTGTGTAACCTAGTTCATGGTTTTTGGCTCATCATTCTGAATTGGTACAGCGGGTGGGTGGAAGGTGAGTTATTATTTTAGCTCCCAGTTCTAGGGTAGGTAAGGGCCCCAGAGTTTTACCTAAATTATACCGGAGAAAATGTTCCCTCCAGGGCACTCTTCTGGCTGAGGACTGTCCCAAAATACTCCTCTAATTTGTTAGATAGGGGTTATGAATGGACTGTCAGGGTAGCTGTGGCAACTGTACATCGACTGAAGGCCGTCTCACCTCTCTTTCTCTCTATAAACAAGGATCTGTCCCTGTATCTTTATTCCCAAATGGCATTTACATGTGCTGCCCTACCCTTTATGTTTCTGTGGACACGATTCACAGCATGAACAGAGCCTGAAGTCCTTACAGTCATGCAGTTTTTGAGCATGGAATAGGAAACGAGGCAGGCACCATAAGATCATCAACATGGGTCTTCTGGGCAGCCAGGACATGCAGCAGCTCCTGCTGCAGAGTCTTCCCCCAGTGTGCAGCATCATCTCTGAGCGTGTCAGAAGATGCAGCAGGTTTGCAGCCCAGCCCAGGTGGGTTCAGGCTCCTGCCAGCAGTGTTTCCAGAGCTCATCCACATCCTCTTCTGCATTTCTCAGGGATACCACTCAACTTTAAGACTGCCAGCCCGGAGCTTCCTAAACTAAAGGGCCCAGGTGAGAGAGGTGGGATCCCTATTCCAATAAACAGAGGGTATTCTTCCATAAACAGTTTGGAACATCTGATTTAATAGTTTAATTATTGCCTAACTGGGGTCATATGAAGCATTTTCTGAGGATTTCTGCTTCTCTTCCTTGGCTGTTGGGATGAAAAACAGATGCTTCCAACCTCAACAAATAAATCAAATGTCTGAAATGGATAGACTGATACCCCTCTAAATGTAGAAGAAAAGACCAACTTCCTGTATCATGTCCTCATTCTGGAAAAACATCCTCCATCCCTGCACTTCCATTTATCTTCCAGCTACCACAGCTGGGTGGTTGTGGCCATTTCCAAAGTGGGGCACTTTATATTATCCCTTTATGCTGTCTCTCTGGGATTCAATTATGTGGAAAATCTAAAAGAAAATCCAAATAAACACACTAAGACAAAATAAAACAAATCCTCCTGGAATCTCTCAAAATGTTTGAGAGATGTTTCTCAAAACGTGGAAGGATTTTGAAGGGTTACAAAGACCTTCTGAGGAATCCAAGCAGCCTAACGGATAAACTGCTTTCCCTTTCCTCTCTCATGCACTCCAAAGCTCTGTTTCATTTTAAGCATTAAACTCAGTTGTTACAATTCGAAACCTTCTGAAAATACATCTGTAACACAGAGTCGACCCACCACCAACAAATTCAGTGGCTCTGGAGGTTTCAACGATTTCCCTCGTAGAGATTTCCCTCTACAGCTATCAGAGGTCTGGAAGGACAGAACAGAAGCAGAGGAGGAAGGAGTAGCCCCTCTCAAAGCTCTAATCCAGCCATGGGAGGAAAACTCAGCCTCTGGTCTTTCCTTTTCCCCGTCCCCCCACGAGTGAATGAGATCCTTCACTCCTCTGCAGCGACTGCATTTTCGATTGCAACACAAAGAATGAGTCAGAAGAGCCTGCTGCTGGTGAAAGCTTTGCTGGTCTGTCATCAGGAGAGCGCTTCATCATTTTTTTGTTTGGGTTTTTGTGGTGTTAATCAGTTATGAGAAATGCCTGGTATCACCACGAGCACCCTGAATTTGTAAAAGAGCTTTTCGCTTGCCATTTATTTTAAGACTTAATGAACAAGCTCTCTTTGGGGAAGGAGACATTTTAGGTATGCTCTTAAAAATGAAATACAGCAAGCTAGTAAAAAAGAAAATGCATCTCAATTAGATTATTCCTCCTCCATCTGCTCTCTCAGATCTTTTTATGGCAGGAAATTGCCTATTGGATTTTTGATTTTGCTTAATGGAAATGGCAAAACTTAAATCCATTCCCATTCCCACTGACATCAGGAGAAACGAGATTCAATGTCTGAACAGAACACATTTTTTTTAAACCATTAGTGTCTGCAACTGCATCTCAGTGAATATAGTAATTATAACATCAGTGAATTTAAATTAAATGAAATGCTTAGAAAACCGTGGATGGCACTTACACTTCTGAGTCTCCTTGGCATTTCTGAAAATCCCAACTTCTCCAATTAACAGTTTCTGATGTGCCACATTCCTCCTGTGTGGACACCCCAATTAAACCCTCCCCATATGAGTTAGGGCAACAAACTGGAACTGAACAGGGTTTCTAAGAGGAAATAGGTTTTTTGATAAGAAATAGCATCTCCAGTAAGGCAGTGAGCTGGGAAAACCTTTTCCCTGCATTTTTAGGATGCTGGGCTAAAGGAAGTAACATCCCTGAAAATCCTGGGCTCTATAAAAAAATCTCTGGAGAAGTGTCCAGCTGCTTGACAAACAGGACGTTGTGATCAGATAATAAATCGGCTGGTTAAAAGAGATATAAAGATTGAATACCATTTTCTTCTTGTACCCACGTGGGGATTGGTAAAATACATTCCAAACCTCTCCCCAAAAAGCCTGCTGTCTTCCAAACTGAGATGAATCCAAATGCCCTGCTGTGTTCCTGCCTGTGCTTCCCCTCGGAGAAGAGGGATGTGTAAGAGCAGATCCTTCCCGCTGACTCATTCTGCTCCACAAACCCTGTCCAAGGTTTGAGACTAAGGGAATTATCCTGGCTTGTTAAGGAGCTATTTACCTCAATATTTATAGTTCAGCACTGCCAGAATAACTACAGCAGGGCACTGTTGTTTTTATTATTATTACTAAGAATAATAGCAATCAATATCTCACAATATGAATGAGAGCGTGGCTTATAACAGGAGTTATCACTCCTCTCCACAATTCCAAACCTCTACAGAATTCCATAAGAATAGGAGGGCAATAACGGAATTTTATAAAATACAGAATAAAATCTTCCGTGGGAATTAAGTACACACTTGGAAAAACTTCCAAGCTACCATGTTGTTACCCACGTGTGCTGTGTCTCCAAAGTTCCACGCTGCTGCTTCCTCATTTTTCCAGCAATTTCTCTTGCATTGCTCCACAGGGCTCTTGTCACTGATAGTCACAGGGGCTCAGTGCCAGCACTGCTGAATGTTTTTGATATGGACAATATGGAAAACCATCTGCAGGGCAAACAGGCACAGGGTACCTGGGAATAACACAGATTATCATCTTCTAGAGATTCATAAAACAACTCTGCTGTTTGGTTGGTGCAATAACAGTGCTGTATTCAGAGATAAACCTTGCACTGCTCTGAATCTGGAACCAGAGCATAATGGTAGCTCTGACCTCATATGTAGGCATATTGTATGTCACCATTTTAATTTAGCTTTTAGATGATTATTTTCCTTTTGCTAATCTGACATTGTATCCAGAAGTTCATGTGCAGGTGACAGCTTCTTCTGTACCAGCTGAATTAGAGGTGCCACCCCCCTCCAAAAAAACCCCTCATATATATTTTCCATGTCTTTTGAAACCAGTTCAGGAGCCCTGTACCATCATGTAACCACATCATCTGTATAAACATCACCAGGGGTAGCTCATGTTTAAGCAAAACCTAAATCAGAAAGTTCAGTAATTCCACTTTGTGTTAACAAAATATTCTTGGATGAGATCATGGTGTATAACAAAGGAAGGGAAAAAAATAAACCACCAAAATAACCCCAAAACAGTTTAATAAGAATCAGCTTCTCTTGGTTTTAAAAGTTCTCAAGGCATGAAAGCATGAACTGAAAAAAACCCTCCTGCTCCATCAGAACTGGCTCTGAGGCACAGAGTGCCCTCATTTCCCAAAGTCATCAATGTCCTGATCCTGCTGCAATTAGCAACTGCTAATGTAGGTGATGAGCAAAAGAGAGCAGGGCTTTGGCACAGTACCCAACCTACCAACGGGACAAACCAGAAGTGATTAGAAGAGATGAGACAGCACCAAGGAGAAGGACAAGGTGGGGAGGCAAAGTACTGAACACTTTTAACTCTTCCAACTTTCAGAGGAGGGTCCAAATTCTCTGCAGTGGCACCACTGCTACACCAAGTCCTCCTCCCATCATCCATCCAAGGTCTCTTCACTGGGTTGTTCCAATTCTGCAGGTCATTTCACACCAGTTGGAAGCCTTAAACTGTGAAACAAACTCTTGTTCTTAATAAAGAATTATCACTTTTGATATCTGTATGACAAATCACTACAATAAAGAAAAGGTGTGATCTAGAAGCAATAACATTTTATTTATGATCAGTCTTTCCCTGAGTTCTTACTTTATTGTTGTGAAGGTACTCAGATGCTTTTTCCAACTGGAAAAGGTATTTTTAAGCCCTTTGTTATCCAATCCATGAAAATAATGCTGAAGCTCCTCTGGAATTGTATGATGGATAAATTCCAACACTAAGTGAAGTCTTTTTTTCCTGCCTAAATACTCGAATCAGGGTGACAATATTCTTATGATGAAATCCTTGTTGGTAAAAAGAAGAAAAACAGTTTTACCATGGCTTTTTATTTCAATTCATAGAGACTTCCTCTTTAAAAGGCTGATAACAGGAACTATAATTTGCTTAATTAAAGATTGTCATTAATTTGAAAACATGCTGAAAGTCTTTGTCTCTGCTCCCTCAGCCTTCCTCCAATACTCACACACATTTACCACATTATTTTTCACAGTGCATCTCCAGTCTCTGAACTAACACAGCTATGCCAGGAATAGAGCAAAGAAGGGAGCAGCTCCTTTCATTAGCTTAAAATGCCCTCTTGACTGTGTTTTATTTACACTAATAAATCATAGATAGGAACTCCTGTACTAAAAGAATCACAGTAAAAATGTACTTTTTCACACTGAGGTCCATTTGCCACTTCATTTTTACATTACTTTCTGTTGATATTTTGAAGCAGCTTTAGGTTAAAACCAAAGCTAGTTTTAACCCAATATAAAAGTATCTGCCATTTTAATTACCCTTTTTTTTTTATTATTTTAATTGAGGGCTCCACTCTCCATGGTGCCACGTTTCCTTCATGCCACCAAGAGCCAGGACATCAGTCTGCATTTAGAGGGAACCTCGAGAGAAGCTGAGGGACCCATATGGCAAAATGTGCCATTATGCCTAATTAAAAATTGATAAGAACTAAATTTTTAAAACATCCAGTTACTGCAAAGAGTGGAAGTGGGATGAACATACAGCACAGAAGCAAGAGCCCAAATTTATACCCTTATAATCTGACTGCAAGTTATTGTTCCTGTACTTTGCAGAAGTTCAGTTAAATCAGAGTGAGCTGCTGTGTCTGGCAAGGAGAAAATCCAACCTCCCCCATGTCCAGACTAAAATTCCTGCAGACCTTTCATGGACAGAGGTCTGAACTCAAACTAAACTCTTAGAGGAGATTTCCCCACTGCACCCCCACAATGCTGAATTATCTTTGCAAGGAAATACTTGTCGATGATCCCTGTTGTGTTTGGGGACGGCACAGAACTGGTGTAACAAATACACCACCCCTTTGGTGGCCAATGTGCACTGGGGATGCCGGGAAGGGAGCCAGAGCACAGTGATGTAATCCCCAGCTGACAAAAAGGGCACCTGGGGAGGCTGGGGCAGGGCAGCGTGAGCTCCAACCCTGACCTTGGAACTGCAGAACCAGGAGAAGCCTCTCAGCCAGCTCTGCTTTCCCTCTGCCACGGCCTGATGGAGCTGAGGACAGGGGACAGCTGGTATGGAAACAGCCACAGCAACACCCAGGCAGGATAACCAGCAACTCCCCACAGCCCACACCCCCTCCCGAAAAGATTTGAACTGAGATGCCCATAGTGACATTATAATGGCAGTGATGCATTTAAATTCATTAAGCAAGGTGGTACTGGAAATAATTATCAGCAGCTTTAAATCTAAAGTGCTTATTTAGTGCAGATTTCATGTTGAGACATTTTAAACCACCTCTGCAAGGCCAGAGCCTCTCTCTAATTGTTAGCTGGGACTGACAATATATATTAATTTTAAAACATACATGTGCCATGCAATCAACAGAGCAGAAATTGCAGGTGGTTCTTCAGAGTTAAAAAAAAAGCTTTCAACTTACTAATAAAACTGCAAGCTACACATGTTACTGCCAGGCGGGATTAAAAAGAAAATGTTCCATTAGATAATGTCAACACACTGTTCCCCAGTGGTGTCAGAGAAGAAGAAATATTGTCACTGATGAAATATGGCTGACAAGGTTCCCAAGCCAGGTGGGAACAACAAAGGATTTCAGGTTTAACTCCAGTTTGGTGCTGGTGTTTGGGTTTTGTTTATTTTGCTGGGCAAGTTGAGGGTGGCTCGAGCTTCAAAGGACAGAGAGCTGCCCTTGGGGCAGGGGATGCCCTGTCTGGGCACTGCAGCAGTGCCTGTTAATGATGAATTAATTAATGTTCTTAAATGACACTAATTATGTGTACAAGTCCAAGCTTGCACTTGTTTTTTTACAGTCTGCTTTAGCAGGAGCTAAATATAAGCTGTAGAAAGGCAGAGGAGTAGCAGTGGAATGTGAAGTGAAAATGTCTGTGCGATGGGAGGAGGAGGAAAAGTCCAGAGGGGGGGATTGCTTGGCAGGGACCATTCTTCACTAGTGTGGAGAGTAATGTTTTAGTGCCTGGGGAATGGTAGTTTCCTATTACCAAACCTCTTGGGAAAGCTTTCTCCCTGCAGTACCAGGCTTTACATGAATCCCTACACTTCTGTCTCACTGCTGGCAGCTGAATGTTTCCACTGAGGTGGGTGTTGGCTTGAAGTGTCCAGAGGTAAAGCCTTGCAGAGTTAAATCCCACCCTGTGTGAGGTACCGACTCCAGGCAGTGTCCGATCAGCCTCTCCTAAATCCCCCAGTCAGTGGGTGCTGCAGTGTGGGCCTGGCACAAGCTTTCTCAACAACCAGAACTGAGCTTTGTGCTCTGTTAAACCCTGGATTGATGCTGCTCCAGCACCTGGATGGCTGGAGGCGAAGGGAATGGGCAGAGGATGCAGTGTTTTTTCTTGTCACTTCCTTATGAGTCTCATGATGATTTGACCTCCTAAAAATCGTCTGGAAGCAAAGCAAAGGCACATGAACCACACTGACCCCAGTTCAGGGATAACTTCCAAGGCTCCACGGAAGAACTGGGTCACGAATCCAAAGAGCCCTGCTCTGTCTGCTGGAGTAATGGGATTAAAAGAAGGGCTCTGGGAGCCTGGACACCAGTCTGCCTTTAGAGGGGACATCGAGAGAAGCTGGGGAATCCATATGGCAAAATGTGTCATTACCTCTAATTAAAAATTGATAAAAACTTGAATTTTTAAACCACCCTGTTACTGCAAGGAGCGGAAGCGGGCTGAGCGTGCAGCACAGAAGAACCCAACTCTATAACCCGCAATCCGACCGCACGTTACTGCTGCTGTGCTTTGCAGGGGCGCGTTAAACCAGGCTGAGCTGGCGTGCGTGCCGCGGAGAAACCCCAACCCGATCAACGCCCAGACTGGGATTTTCTCAGCGCACGACCCGGCTGGGCGCACATGCTCGGCTTGTTTCCCGGACGCTTTTCCCGGTCGCTCTTCCCGAACTCCTCCCAGCGCGGAGCTGCGCACGCGCTTCCCCCCCCCCCCCCCCACGGCGCAATGGGCCGGCCCGGCCCCCCCCGCCCCGCCCGCACATGGGCCGGCCCGGCGGAGGCTCCGCCCCGCGCGGAGGGAGCCGCCATTGCGGGTTGTTTGTGCGGTCCGGCGGGCGCGGAGGGAGCGCGGGCCGAGGCGGCGCGGCGGCCGCGGACTCTTTGCCCGCCATGTCCACCCCGGCCCGGCGGCGGCTGATGCGCGACTTCAAGAGGTGAGCGGGGCACGGAACGGGGACCTGCCGCCGTCCTGCGCCTTCCTGCCGAGCGCGGGGCTGGCGCCGAGCCCCCCGGGGCAGGGGCGGCGCGGGGGCTCCCTCACGGGGAGCGGGGGATCCCGCTGAGGGAAGCGGCGTCGGGCTGAGGGGAAGGGGGGGCTCTCTCCGAGCGGAGCGGGGCTTTGTTCGTGCCGCCGAGCCCCGGCGCCGACGGCTGGGGGCGTGTGAGGATAAAAGTTGGAGCGGTGGCTGCGAACGAGGGCACCCCGGGAATGCCCCCGGGAATGCCCCGGCGGGGGGACGGGGCGTCGGGATGTCGCCGTGGGATCCCGGCGCTTCCAGGTGTCCGTGGGCACCTCCCGCCCCCCCCCCCCGCCAAACACCCCCGGTATCCAAAGGCTCCGGCTTTTGGGATAGCTCATGCAGAATTTAGGAGCCTTCCAGGCTTGCAGTGTCTCCCTGAAAATTAAGGTTTTTTTGGGGTAGGCTCCCAAAAAACCGAAGCGCAAACAAGCCGAAGTGCCCTTTTGGTTTGTACGTAGCAAAAGCCAAAGTGCCCCTCGGTGTTTTTAAGCACATGCTGCCCTCTCTAAAGTTGCGTGAGGAATCTTTTGTGTAATGCATGCGAACTCCTAAAGGAGCAGTTATTAGTTGCACTCTTTTAAATGTTAATGGCCGAGCCACTGACTCTGGAATAAATTGTTTCCAGTCTGACACGTAAACGCACTTAGAGAGTGTGGAGGAGGGTGGGGGTTCCTTTGCAGGATTTACAGTGTGTCCTGGGGTTTCTCTGGGCTGGAGTTCCTCGGGAGTAGCTGGAGGTGAGTCAGCTTTGATAGTGTCTCTTTTTTTAGCATAGCGATGTTATCGCAGGCCCTGAAAATACATCAGCAAACAGTTGACGTGTATTGTAGTTGCACGTAAGGCTACAGCAGGAAAAGCCCAGTTTGTGGATTTCCAAGAAGTAGGAGGGTTTTTTGGGACGTGGAGCCCTCCCCCGCTGTTGTGTGCGAGTGTTGGTGTTTGTTAAGAGGGTGTTTCTTGATTCCTGTTCAAATCAAAACAGGATATTCGGACTTTATTGTGTTTGGTTACACAGATGACACGAACCAGTGATTTTTTTTCAGGCTGAGTGACTAAGTAATTTTTGAAGATTGCAATCAGATGTGGGTTTTATGCCCTTATAATCCTAGAATGACTGGTTTAATAATTTTGCTGTTAAGGCTGGAGAGAAGACTTTAAAGCTGTGGAAAAGTATAACGAAGTATACACAAAGCAAATGAAATTTATTTTTCATATATATGACACCCCAAAACTAATGTAACCTTTTCATGTCATTTTTTTGTTTTACTCTGCCCTTTCCTAGTTATATATTTGTTTAGCCTCATGTTACTTGTACTTCATCACACTGAAACAACACATCGTGTGCTGTGAACTCTGATTCACGTCATCAAATACAAACTGCTTTCAGACACTGTGATTGTCAGGAGCAGCGAAGAGAGAACAGTTCAGCAGATTTTGTAGCTCCTCTAATTTGTTTGACTAAACCAAAAGGAAAAAAAAACACAACCCGGTTTTATTTATTTACTTATTTATTTTTGCTGATAAAAAGGGATTACAAACACCACATTTTCCTGAGGTGTTTAAGACTTCCAGGTGCCACTTGCAGTCCTTGCCAGACCCTTTCTGCAGTTAGCCCCTGTGACAGTAGGGTGCACATGTGCTTTAAAGTTGATTTAACCCCCCGAGCCGTGTTCCAGATGCATTTGTGAGGCCAGTGCTCAGGCACTGCTGCTGGCAGACAGCCCGGCTGTCACGGAGGAGGGAGTCCTGTTCCTCCTTTCCCTGACCAAAATAGTAGGTGGTTTATGCTGTTGATCCTGAGCTGTCTGAACTGCATGTGCTCGGAGAGCAGGGATGTAAACACGGGTTCAGAGGGGCTCTGGGGCAGCACCACGGCTCAGCATCCATGGACACATGGGGTTTATCCCAGGTGAGGCAGTGCTGGTGCAGGAGCATTGCCTGCCTGTGCTTTTGTCAGCTCTCAGTAAATCTGCATTAGCACATCGACATTTAGTTAAAACTTGTCCCTTGGTCTGCAGAGCTTTTCGTGGCAGCTTGTTCATAAGTTACTGTGATGTGATCAAACCTCATGGTAAGACTCCAGAATTCCTTGTGAGGCAAAGGCAGTCACTGCATTTTCCTTATTCTTGCATAACTGGAGGTAGAACGCTGTGGAGGTTTGATCAGGCAAGTTGTTTGGGACTCACTGATTCGTGTTGTTCAGGGTCTCATGTGATGCTTAAGCAGAAACCCTGACACACAGAAGGCTGGGCAGAGGGGAGTATTTGAATCCTGTTCTTTGGCTGCAATACATGTTTCTGTCTGCTCCAAGTTTATGAGGCTTTCAGTAAGTTACATGCTTTAGGATTAAGGAACTAAAAATAGTTTTAAATGCTCCAGTGATTGCTGTAGAGATAAACACATTGTTGAACTGGTAGGAGGGAGCAGTGCACAGGTTTTCCCTTTGCTCCCCTTTGAAGCAATCAGCTTGCCAGTCAAAATAGGCTTCTACCAAATTTAGCCACATCGCATGCACGGATCTGAGAATGCAGGAAAAGCTCCACCGACAGTCCCTTGTGCTGAGTCCCAGCAAGTGTGTGCTCTGTGTGAATGTCACTGCCTGGATCTCAGTGTGCTCTGTGTGTCACTGCCTGGATCTGTGTGAATGTCACTGCCTGGATCTCAGTGTGCTCTGTGTGCCACTGCCTGGATCTGTGTGAGTGCCACTGCCTGGATCTGTGTGAGTGCCACTGCCTGGATCTGTGTGAGTGCCACTGCCTGGATCTCAGCTCCTGGTTGTGGCTGCAGCTTTTTCTCCTCTTCATGGTGGCAGCCAGCAGCAATTGCTCTTTCATAGTTCACTATGCAGCACTGTAAATCCCAGCTGTCCATGGTGCTTTAAGTTATTTTACAGTTAATCCTTTGTTCCCTGAACACTTAATCAGACCTTTTGGGCTCTTGGAGTGTCTCAGAGTAAAACATGAGAAAACTTTTATGTGCATTGCCTTGTAGGTTTGTCTTTCAGAGTATGGATAATCTGCATGTAATGCTTTGTGTATTCTCTGATTTGGAATGAGAAAATATTTACAAAATGTGGATGTTGCTGTTAAATTATACTTGCAGGTGAAAGTGTTTCATCTATATAAGACTTGTCGTTCTGTGTTTCTGATTTTTAGATTGCAAGAGGACCCTCCTGTGGGTGTCAGTGGTGCACCATCCGAGAATAATATAATGCAGTGGAATGCAGTTATATTTGGGTAAGAGTTTTTGGTCACTAGGAAATTCTATACCAGTGGGCTAAATATAATAATCTGGTGTTTGTTTTTACAATTATTCTCTTTTTTTCTGTACATAAAGTCATCAAATTGAGAAGAATGAGTAAGGATGCTGTTGTGGTAATAATTCGTTTTCAGGAATAAAGCGGAATGCGTAGGGAAGAAAAACTTAAAATTTTAAATTTGTTCAGCTTTTTATGTTGAATAAAGCCTGCATGTGGCTTAATGAAAGGGTTAGAGTGTGTAGGAGTTGGGTTATGAAAAAGCAGGACTCCTCTTTAAAGTACATAAGCGTCACATGTTCCAGGCCATTAAATCCAGATGTATTGGCAGTGATTGGATTGATTCCCAGTGGGACGAGGTACGGGTTCTGTCTGGGAAGCTACATGTATCCTACAGAAGAGGAGCTGGTTTAGTATCCTTTCATAAAACTGCAGCATGCTTGCTAGTAATCTGCTCATTAATTCCCATCTGGTCACATAATGGCACACGTATTGCTTGGGATGATGATAAAGTAGATATCCCAAATAGCAGAGTGACTGTAGACAAGTGTCTTAGATACAACAAAGCTCTCAGAGATTGCTTCTGCATGCTTCTCTAAATATTTAGATTATTGCCTCTACCTGTATCTTGGAGAGGATGGAGAAGATATAAATTTGTTGAGTTAATTTGCCTGTGTGGAAGTAGGTAATGATCACTTTTAACTGGAGTTTCTTTTCAAAACCTTTCAGGCCGGAAGGGACACCTTTTGAAGATGGTAAGCCACTAACTTTTATATTCTTTGTCATTCTTATAAATATTGCCAGTATTAACATTGTTCTGCTCTGGAAAAATAATAGATGTTATCTGTATATAATTTGAAACAAACCAAGGTTTGTTGGCCATAAAAATATGCATCTTGATCTAAGCAGTGTCTTGTCACAGTGGCTGATGGTTAGTTAGGAAGCTACAAAGCAGTGCTGCCATCAAGCCTTGTTTGTACATGTACACCAGAGCTTTTAGCAGGGGATGTTGGCCTAATGCTGCCAGATGTGTTTTCACATCTCCAGAGCTGAGCTCAACAAGACTCTGCTTTTCTCGTTTCATCTTCCTGGCATGTTTGATTCATTGCTGTTCTTCTAATGAAGAACAGGTGAAAAACCTTGAATTGTTCTGAATATAGAACTCAATGAGGGCGAGGGAATCCCAAATTTGTACATAAACATGAAAGTTGGTGTGTAATGAACCTCCCTTAGGCATATGAGGAATAATGAGTTTAATAATTATAGTATTATTGCAGTAATTGGCAGCAGATGGGTTTTTCTCTGTGTTGGGTTGGAGGAGTTACAGTAAATTATTCACTGATCCATAATAAAGGTTTTCAGTGAATCAGTTATGAGCTCCAAAGACTGAGATTGCTGATTATGAAATTCCAGTGTTTTTTTGCTGGCACCACAGTGCCTTCTTAATGAAACGCCTTCAAGTCACCCAAGTCCACAGAACCAGCATGTTGGGTCACGGAAAAAGGGGAGGGCAGTGGGATAAAGTTGGCTCTAGCTGCCTTTGCCATGCATACAGTGAGTCTCCAAGCTTCTACCCAGCTTCTGCTGCTGGGTTTATTACTCTTAGATTTCATTGTCACTCGAAATACATGAAAAGAAATCAGACTCAGTGTTGTTTGTTTATGTAATGGTGAGAAGAAGTATTGATCATGGAACACATACATTAATTTCTTGTCTATGTTCCTGGAGATGTTCTTTTGTTGTTAGTTATCTGATTGTCCTTATCTTTGTTTGGACAGGTACTTTTAAACTAGTAATAGAATTCTCCGAAGAATATCCAAATAAACCTCCAACTGTTAGGTTTCTATCAAAAATGTTCCATCCAAATGGTGAGTGAACCATCTTTATTTAGCTGTAATACCCATTAAATATTATGGTGTGGTCATGTACTCTCCAAACCTCCAGAATGCTTAACAGCTCTTCATCTCTCTTCCATCTCCTAAGTAGATGTCTAGGACAGCAACTGCTTGATGAAAAATTAAGAGTTATGATGCTATTAAGAAGCAGCTATCTGCCTCTTTCTAACCAATGTGTACCCTCAGTAGCAAAGCCTGTGAGTATTTTCAGCAGCAGCTGCACTTAGGTTGGTTTCAAGAGGCAATTCTGGTTGCAGCTTCCTGCCCCCTTCCATTTAACAGCAGTTGTGTGTGTGCAGCCACATTGTGACTGCAGGGACCTGATGGAGCCAAATGTTATTTATTTCTGCTGGGCAAGGTTTCAAGTCCCTGCTTTTGTCCTGTGCTCTGGACCAAGCTGGACTAGCACAGGGAGAACATGAGGATGCTCAGTCCCAGAGGAGGCAGCTGACCTGAACTCGGTGATGAGGGCAGCACTGGGAGGGTGTGCACCGGGGTTCCTCCCCAGCACTTGATAGGTTTGGCTCAGTTATTCCTGCCTACATTCAGGTTTTACTGAGAAAAACCCAAACCCTGCCTCTTGCCCCTCTGTAGGAACAATACATCATGTCCTGTGCAGGCCAGTGTGTCTCTGCCAGGGGGGTTGTGCTCTGTTGGGTTTTATTGGCACAAACACCTGGAGCACAAGGGTGTAGGACTCAGTGGTGAGTCTCAGGTTCACACAGGCTCCATTAATCCAGACAGAAGCAGGATTTCAGGCACACTTTCCCGTATTTTCTGTTGTCTGCCTTGGTGCATCTCATAGTGAGCACAGGGCGTGTGAAAACGGCAGTGTGTGATGGCCTGAGTGGGTTCCAGTCCTGCAGTAAATGCCTTGCTGCTCCCTGGGAGGCCTCTCTGTGTGACGGTATGGATCAGTCACACTGGAGGAGCAGCAAACCCAGCCTGCCCATTCCTGTGCTAATGCCAAAATCTTCAGACCTTCCTTCTTTTCCTCTTAAGCGTTCTGCTAATTTCAGTAATAAATCTCCAAAACACAACGTGTCAAGCTACAGAAGCTCGTGAGACATAACTGCTGTCCTTTTTCCTAAAGCATTAATTTATGCACAGAGTGCTTTGGAACAATAACTCTGCCTTGAACAGTATGTAATGAACTCTAAATGTGACAGGTTCTAAATGCTCTCCGTTGTGTTCGCAGTGTATGCGGATGGCAGCATATGTTTAGATATTCTTCAGAACCGCTGGAGTCCAACATATGATGTTTCATCTATTTTAACTTCAATTCAGGTAACTTTGCATCTGTTTTACCAAACAATGATGTTGTTGTTTGTCTCTATTCCAGAATACCCAGCTCAGTGATGGGGATAAGCCAGGCATCTCTGTCAAGGGGAACTTCAAACCCCTGTGAGCTAAGCAGTAGCTTTTCAGATCAAGTGAAGGCAGAGGTGCTGACCTACATAATTACTGATTCTGAGCTACAAAACTGCCATTATATATTTTTGGACAGGAAAGCAGTTACTGATTTGGGTTCATTTTTAACTATTTTTAGTCAAGATAGGACACGAGCTGCAGAAATTTGCCTAGTGTTTCAAACACCAACCTTTATCATGAAGCTTTGCCCTTTGAAGTCCTCAAAGGGACAATACTGCTGGAACCTACTACTTGGAATGAGTGAAAATGGCCTGGCACAGCAGAAAAGCACATTTCCTTTTCTCCTATATGATTATATTTTTCTACAGTGGAGTTTTGTAGGAGACATCTTAAGCCCCTCTTCAGTCCTGAATGACAATAGTAGTGTAATTATCAAATAGGCAATTAGCTTCATAGTGCTGACTGGCACAAAGGACCCTGTCCCTCTTAAGCTTGTGAACCTACAAGTGTGTGCAGCACTAATGCTTAAGCAGAGTGTAATTTGAGGTTCAGCAATGTAATTATGGGTGCCTAACCATGAGTTTAACCAGGTTTTATTCATCTGGCCCTTCTGAGTCATGTCTGCCCTGTGAAACACATTTGACTTGAAAGTTATAACTTGATTTTCCCTGATTTAAATGTGTTGGTTTGTCTCACATTATGTTTTCCCCTCTTTCCAGTCTCTGCTTGATGAACCCAATCCAAACAGTCCAGCAAACAGTCAGGCAGCACAGCTTTACCAGGAGAACAAACGTGAATATGAGAAAAGAGTTTCAGCTATTGTGGAACAAAGTTGGAATGATTCGTAACAGCTGCTGTGTTGCTCTCCATCCTCATAATCCTTATGTACAATTTAACTCTCAGTAGAAAGGCTACCAGAAATTTCAAGTGCCACAGTTCTATGAATTTGCATAAAACCTCATTTGCAAACAAAATTAAGCCCTCCAGTTTAGGAAAGCTAAAAGCTTGTGTATCTCGATTAACGTCCTTTTTATTGCATGGTATGAACTAAGTTATTGCTACATAAATTTGTAATATATCCTGTTTGTATTTTTTTTCCAAGTGTATAATGTTGGTGTGGAGTTTTCATGACAGAATATACACATTTTGTAAATCTGTACTTTTTTCAAATATTGAATGCCTTATTTTTGAATTCTTTAGATTTTTAAATTGGAGAAAAGCACTTAAAGTTTTTATATATGAATATTTCATGTAAAACTGTTAAATACATAACCTTAGTGCAAGACATTCTGCTCTCACTCTGTATCTGTTTCCAAGGGCTCATTTTTAGTCCATTTTTCCTTCATCTGTGCTGATGATGCCATGCACTTTACAAACAGGAAAGTTAATCCATGATGTAACTATCTCCACAGGATGTCTTTGCTTCTGCACCAGAGCTTGGCTTGATTCTGTGTGTCCTCAGTTGTATGAGGAAGAGTTTTGGTAGCTGCTAATGACAAATGGGGAAACAGATGTAACTATTTTGCTCGAAGTCCCACTTTAAACCAGCAGGGGAGTTGGAAACACCACCTGGATGAATGAGGCTTGGTGCTAATGTATTCTAATAACTTTTATTTTTCAGGGAGATTGTATTTTACCAAGTTGTAAAATATTGTCATCTAAATCTGTCCTATATTCACACACTGTAATATAGTTTTGAATACCTTCCAGTAATTAAAGAGGTGTCCCATTAGTTTCCCTTGGGGGTGGGGAAAAAATTAATCACCAACAGAAGAAAACATACCTGCATATTTAATGGAGTTATTCTTTGAGGCTTGGCTGTGCATTGCCTGGTCAGGTCTCGTGTCTGTATCACCGAGGTTCCACATACTCCTAAACTGCTGGTTTTAAAGAAGTTTGGCTTTGCTTTTGGAAGTGTTGATGTGGTGGTAATTTCTTACTGTATTCTGTAAATCAGGCTGGATGACTACAGTAAAGAATTAGGCCATTTTTTTTTTTCTTCCAGCAGCAAAATTGTAACCCCTTTGTCATAATTCCAACCAGCATTACATATGTATAAAACCTCCAAATCCTATACCAAAATACAGCTCAGTGTTGCCTGGAAAGCAGTGGAAGTTTATTTCAGCTAGAAGAGAAAATGTTGTTTATTTGCAACAGTCATGACTAAAAGCCTCAATGCACTGGAACAGGAATATCACTTTACACCTCACACCTTGTGAAGTTCTGTGATTTTAAGGAGCAGCACTCTCAGGTTTAAAACCAGCACTCAGAGTATTGTCAAGGCTCTTAGGAGCTTGTGGAGTAAAACTGCTGTAGCTTAGACAGGAACTAGTGTGCAAAGGCACAGTAACAGAAGCATCAGTGCTAAGCAACAACTGAACTGCACTCCCATGAAGTCAGTTTGCTTTCCTTGAGTTGGTGAATTTGTGTTTAAAAATTCTTCAATCTGCGTCTGATTAACAGAAGCCACAGAGGATCCAATTTGCCTTTTGGCTGTGGTGGAGTTACAGTAACGCTGGCAAAGAGGTGCTGTGTGGCCTAAAGCAGCATCAGGGCAGAGACTTTTTTTGTTCACAAACACAGTGTGGAAAAGCTTCCTGTTTCTAAGAATTAATTGAAGCTTTGAAGATTATTTTTTTAAATTTTGCCTCCTGTTTCAGTATTTTTGTTCCTCTGACGTGTGCACGAGAGTCATTAGTGTCCACATTAATTTGATTATTCCTGAACAGCCAGTTTGGCCTAGTTAGAGATCGATGATGCTCGGAACATGTTTGTGTGTCTCTGGGATGGGGGCAGTGGATGTCTGAGAAACATAATTGGAGCAGAAGGAGGTTTAATTAAGTGATCAAGCACTGCAAACTGCCTGAGCTGGGACCCACAATATGCAGGGACATGTGGGTGTCTGAAGGTTTAGGAGCATCCTCTGCTGAGGGCAGAATTTGGAGCCTACACGTAGTAAAGTCTCAGTGGAAAATGTCCTGCTGGCCCTCAGACAAAGGTGGTGATTGTGAATTACTGTATTCCCAGTGTATGGTGGGGAGGGACATTCCCTTAATTCTCATGTTAACAGTGTGTGATGGCTGTGGCAGCTGGATAGGAACGTTGGGAGGGTGAGATTCCAGGTTGGATGATAACCCCTGGGTAGACACCGGTATAGAGGAACTGGCATTTCTTGAGGTGGGATCCTGGAGCCCCTGGGGGCTGCACAGTGTCCCACAGAGCTGGGGAGGGGGAAGGACTGGTGACTTCTGCGAGCCCTCCACCAGCACATGAAAAATAATCACAGAGCATAGATCAAAATCTGCTAAAACTTCGTAGAGAAACAATTTACTGCCAGGAGTCCCATGAAATTTAAGGACCCAAAGGTTCAAGTACATCAGTTTACAAGAGCACAGTCACCTTCTTAAAAAGTGCACTGGGATGCTTGATTTTTTAATTAATTAATTAGGAGATACACTAAGCTTGCTAGGACAGTGGGATTAATTAAGGAAGGACTGATGGGTACAGGGTGTGGGGTTTACAGCTTCTCACGGGGCTTTGGTTCCTTGATATTAAACAGCTCTTGATCACATCTTTTCCATGGGATTCCATATAAAGATTGAAAATCACCGTGGAGACGTCTTTAAATTATTCACCCCAGAGTTTTTGTCCTGTATATCCAAGTCATTCACCTGATTTTACAGGTGGACAGACGGAGACCTCCAGATCTGCAGGATTTTAGTGCCAGGAAGCCCCTGGCAGGGCTGTAGGTGCGAGCCATTCCTGGGCATTGCCCACCCTGAGTTTCAGGTCCACCTTTGCCTTCAAGTTTCTCGTAACAACATTATTCATAAAGAGGCATCAAACACTGCACTGCTTGTGCTGCTTTCTTCAGATCTCGGTTCCCTGAAGATGTCTCATCCAAATACAGTCCCAAGCCAAAACTACGGGACTTGGATCTTCACAAATGTGATTAACTTCAGCAGTGTGAGTCGTCCCATTGGGATTCTTCACCGTACTACAGATAAATGTGTGTAATTGCAGAATTGAGGCCTTAGGCTGTGAGAAGTGAAGAAATCACAGCAGCCCCAGCTCCAGCACTCTGTTTAATTTGTTATTTAAGTATCAGAACATTTATCTGGCCTTCTCTCCCTGATTTTGGTAATCTTTCTAATGGAGGAGCTTCAGGTGAGGACAGGATTCCTGTCCCGTGTCATCGTGGTGGCGATGGCTCACAGATCCTCCTCAGTGCGCCCGACTTCCTTAGAAGGTGTAGTCTGTTATAAACCCTTGGATCCAGCCTTGGGCCATACAAACACCCTGCAGCCAGAGTGGTAAATGATTTAGGAGGCATTCTTTTTATTTCAATTAAGTTTTGGGGATGAAACCAGTCCAAAACTGGGAGGCCAACGACGAACTGTGTATTACTGCACAAAAGTGGACAGTTCTGTTAACACGAGTCTTCTTCAGAGTTAATATCTGGAAATCTCTTCATATCAAAAGAAGAGTAGTGAAAGAGGTGAAGGGGAAAGGAGCTAAATCTAAAAAAAATTAATTAAATATGTAGAATCCAAGAACAAAACCCATTAAAAACCCAATGCTGCTCTGCTGTTACTGTGCATTCAAAGGATATGAGTCATTTTAGAAAAGAATGTATCTTGGATTATGGGTGTGTACACATAGGAGAGGGCTTTTTGAGCTATTCTAAAAACCTCAGTTAGATAGGAGTGTTTGAAAATAAATGGGATTTAGAGTTTGAGGGGGTTTTTTTGCTTAGCATTGTTATTGCACCTTGAGTTCATCTCATGCCCAGCCACCATGAGCAGAGGACAAAAAAGAGGCAGAACTTTTTTAGACCCTGTGATAATGACTGTAATTAGCATCACAAGCTATGAAAATTGCAATATTCCCTACAGGTTTCTTGTCATTATCCCATGTTTCTGCAGTGAAAATAAAGGTTTTTAGACAGGGTATCTTCTGTGTTTAGCGCTGTCCCACTAATGGTAACGTTCCAGCCTCCGTGACTGCGTGAATCCATTCTTAATGCTTGTGTCTGCTGTGGTCTGTGTGAAAGCTGTATCCTGCCAGAAAGCAAACATGCTCCTGTCAAACAGTGGACGTTGTTCAGCATCCAGAATGAAGCCTTTTTCTTTATGATGTGGTCAGGGCACGTAGCGTGGGATTTTCTGAGCTGGTGCAAATGTTACTAGAAGAAAGTGTGTTTTAAAATCCCAGTTTGTGAATGTTTTAATTGGAAGTTCAGTGGGGTCATAAAATGAATTATTTTTGCCCTTAAACACGTGCCAGGGCCGGGTCAAACTACTGTATGAGGGCAGGGCTATGTCCTGATGGCACTGATGGAACTGAGACCTGGCTGCAGAGGCTGCCAGCACTGAAGGTGGGCAGATTTCCCTGCCCAAGCCTCCACCTGTAGCACAGGGTGTTAGACCTCAGCCCCTAGAACTGAAAAGATCTTGAGTTTCTTCCCTTGTTTTTCAGTTTGGGTCGTTAACTGCCGTGTCTGATGCATTTCTGAGCTGAATAATTTTGACAGCTGCCAATTTGGTACACATACCATGGGCTGAGCTGGGAGCCACCAGGCTGGGGAGGGTTCTGCTCTACCTGGCACAGCAACAACCTCGGGCACAAAGGGGGACCTAAATATGTATTCATGAGGGAACTAGTTGGGCAGAGAAAGGTCACCCCAAGCATCTGAGACCCTCAGTGGTTTTTATCCTGGATAAAGCTCTGCTTACAGAAATCAGTGAACACACCCATGTTGTTTTCAAAGCTGTGTTGAACTTTGAACTGCTCGGTCTCGGCGTCAGGTTATTAATTACATTGTTCATGATTGTTACCATTTATTTATTATTTATATTTCAGTTCATTTTGAGGCTGATTTGGGTGTGAACAGAAGATTATGTGGGTTCAGGGGTTTGTCTAGAATTCTGACACACACTACAATGTCCAGTAAATGTAAATATTGTTATTTTATCACTTCACATTAGTGCTATCTTGATGGGAATAGAATGATTTAGTTCTGAAATATGGTCCTTCACGCAGGGTGAGAGGCAAATTGTCTTCAATGACTGACCAGAGCGGGAAGAAGGCAGAAATGCCATCTCCTCTGAATTAATTATGAACCACACAGCTCTTGCTATTATCTGTTTACACATTATTGGCCTTGTGATGTGCTGGTGAGAGGATTTTCTTTCACTGTCTGGTCCAAATGTACGTTAAGTCCAATTTCATTAAGAAGGCTGCTCGCCTGCCCTGTTGAAAGGGTCATTGTGTGAGTTATTACAGTGTTTTCTTTGTGCTCGCTTCCCCCAAATTCCAGTAACTATTTTGTAGAAAAGTTTGAAAGTGAACTTTTGATGCCTGTGAAAGCTGCTTCATTGACTTTATTGACTCCAGAGCCTGAAGTTCTTTATCCACAGAGATCTTTAAAAGGACACTAAAAAGTTTCAGCCAAAGCTTATAGAATTTGGTGCTTATAGTTAAGTGTTATAGACCCAATGCTGTTCCCATGGAGACCTAAAGGAATTTTTCCATTTAATTAAGTGGTAGCAAAGCATACCCTTTATTAAGTGGGAAAAGGAGTAGACTGGAGAACTCCATTTGTTGTTCCCAGTCTTGTTTGTGGGCTTGCTCTGCTGTAAAAAGAAATAAACCCAGGGAAATTTTAGGTCTTTTCACCGTGATTCATCTGCTGCAAGCTCAGGGTTTGTGGGTAAGGGGGTGTGGGGTTCCAGGGAGATAACCCACAGGGCAAAGGCAGAGCTCTCCTTGTGCTCATTGCTGGTGTCTTTCCATGGAATCTGGGATGTGGAGAGGGTTCCAGTCTCCCAGGTCTCCTGCTTGGCAGAGGCCAGTGGGACAGCTGGCTGCTGTTCCCAGGTGGTGTCAGTGCCACCTGTTCCTGAGGACACTTGTAATGTCAGTTGTTGAAACAGCAACTTGTTAGCACTGAAATGCCAATTATTTACTAATACCCATAGAAATCCCAAGTAGACTCACATTCAGAAAGAGTTTTCCCACTTTGGAAGTTTGGGATGTTCTCAAGGGGTTGTTGGAAGACCCTGGTGAGCCCAGCTTCGAGTAGGGGCTCTGCCACAGGCACGTGGATAGATCCTGCAGCTCTGGGCTACAGATTTACAGAAAAAGATGAAACTGAGGCCTCAAATTGTGCAATATGTTGCTAAAAAATGTTTTTGGTTGAAGCTGTGTCATGAAATCCTTGGCTACTGAAGTCAACAGATTTATCACTGATTTAACTGGAGTGAGGATCTTGTCTATAATGAAGTCCTTTCATTTTGTCTCACTGAGATTTCTCTTGTTCTTTCTTGGTGCCTTATGACACATTCACTCCATCCTTGTCTCAAACAAAGAGAAATTATACTATCGTGATCGCCCTTTAAATATTTTCTATTTGAGGACCTACTGAAAAGGCTCCAGAGGCAAATTCTTGGTTTAGAAGTTGCTATTTATGTCCAGACACATCTGAATGTCGTTACGCTTTGAATGTTGTAGTTTTCTTTGCAGAGATGGATGAGTCTAGAGAGGGAACACATTACTTTAAATTAACTTGAAATAAGCTCTAACCAGCTCAGGGTTCTACTTGTTGCAACTGGCTCCCTTGATAAAAATCCATAACAAAATAAGCGACACCACAAGGAAAATTCTTATTTATTGGTGTTTTAAAGCAGTGCAGAAACAGGTTCTCAATCCATGACATTGGATTCTGTTGGCATATTAATATTTGAATTATTGTAGTGTCTCAGACTCCTGGTTGTGGCAAGGAGCCTACATGGGCTCTACACAAACAAATCCAGCATATTGTCTTTCCTCCAAAGGGCTTCCACCACAGGCAGGTGATGACAGGAACAGTCAGGCACAGAAGTAAAGTAAATAACAAAATTATGAATTAGTGCCAAGAAAGCTACTGGTCTCCTATTGCTAATCAATTAACAAACATCATCATAAATCAATAGTTAAGTCTGGTAGTTTATACATTTCATAAAAGCTGTAATTACAGAGTCAGGCACACCTGAAGTAGGAACTGTCCTCAGCATGGGCATTTCAGCTCCAAAACCAGGTTACACAATGCAGTTTTCATAGACCAGGTGAGCTCCACCTCTCTTTTTCTGCAGTTCTGCATTTCTAAAAGTATTCTGAAGCACTACAAGTTAAATTGCTGCTTGTTTGTGGTCTTTCCTGCAAACTGAATTTGCTTACCAAGCAGGTAAGGCTCGTGAGGGTCAATATGAAGAGCAGCCCTGCTCTCAGCTGGCTCTCCAGCTCTGCTGGCGCACAACCACCTAAAAAAAATGGACCCAAAGCTCCTGCAATTACACCTTCCTTGCTGTTTTGTAGATATTCATGTCACAGCATTCCTCTGTGGGTTAAATTAGCAAATACACGATTTTCTAGGATTTTTATTTTATGAGAAACAGGTCTCCTGGGTCAGCCATGAGACTCTTTGTTTCTGAATTTGCTGTAGCCAGAGCAGGACTCACGGCGATGTCAGCAGGTGAAATGGGCACGTGCAGGTACAGATCCCAGAACAGAATCATAGAACCACTCAGGCTGGAAAATGCCTTTAAGATCGTGGAGTCAAACTGTTAAAAATCTCCCGGGTCTCAAGGGTGGAACTGCACAGACACTGAGTGCCTGATGCATCCACACTCAGCTCGAATGGAATGTTTGTGCAGCACCTTCGGGGGCATTTCATCCCTCAGCCTGGCCAGAGAGAGCTCGGGTGTGTGCAGGAGGAGAGTGAAGCTCTCTGGTTTTACATCACTTTGAAGAACACAAAATGTCATCAAGCCTCTGTGTATCAGTTTATCCAGCTTAATTGTCTCACTGCTGACTGCACGCTGGTCCCATTCATTTTTAAAGGACGAAGCAAATATTTCAAAAGAATGATCAAAAGAATATTTTACTCTTTTCACATGCCGAGTACGGAGTCTATGAAACATTTATTCAGGAAATGAAGTATTAGGGCCTGACAGATATCTCCAGCATCACTGAATAAGCAGGTTATCTGGAGATTTCTAGTGCAAACAATCCCGTGCTTTGATGAATACACGAGTAATGCCATTACAGGGGGTTGGAAGCAAGATTAGATTGAAGGTACAGTCATTTTAGCAATTATAATAAACTCTGAAAATTAAGGTGATCACAATGAGAAACACCTTTTTTTTTATCTGTGTGTTTCTTAAGCAAAGAATAACAGAGAGTTTTGCTTTACAGTGTAAATAATAATATTTTTGCTGAGCAGGGGGCTGGATGTAATGGAAAGAGATTGATGCCCGGTATCTGAGGGAATTCTGCAGGAGGATCAGTGAAATGTTGCAGTCCTACATGGTCATAGCTTATGTTTGTCCTTGGTTTTGTGTATGACATTCATCTGGGATGTTGACACTTTATTTTCACTCAGTGTTGTTGTCAAAATGATGCAGCCCCTCTCTGTTAACTGAAGTGTTTAGGAGCTCTGAGACCTCAAATTGTAATTACATTGCCTCAAATGTCAGGTTCTTCAACAGCATATCACTGGTGGTGATAGAAACCTAAGCAGCTTAGGTGATATAAACCTAAGGAGCTTAATAGCTCCACGATGCCATATAATGTGTGGGGAATCTCCCTGCACAGGGAATCTGATAGGGGAGCTCTGAGTCACGGTGACAGCTTCAACAGGCAGGCAGGCAGGGAAGGCAGCGAGGGTGTGATGAGCTCAGAGGAGGTGAGTTGATGATTTGCTATTTATAGATGCACAGAGAGGCTCAGAGACAGGAACTCCAGGCAGAGCCACGAAAATGATTCCTCGTCAGAGCTGCGAGAGAAACACAATTTGTAGCTGGCAGAGTCTCAGGGTGCCCTGATTGTACGAGCACGTGGGCATGCCACAGCAGCAACCTCTGATGAGAGCCTGAAATGCAGCACATTGGAGCAATTCACTGCTGGATTTCATCTTTCTGTTCCTTGGTGAGCGTGTTTTGTTTTTCCAGAGAAAGAATGGAAGGATGCTGTGTGTCCTTTACACCGAGAGCAGTCTCCTCTCGTTATTTTAAACCGAACGAGGGCCAATTTGGATTAGATATAAAGAAGTGGTTTTTTACAATGAGGGTGGTAAAACACCAGCACAGGTTGCCCAAAGAGGTGGTGGATCCATGGAAACATTCAAGACCAGGTTGGATGGGGCTTTGAGCAACCTGATGTGGCTGAAGGTGTCCCTGCTCATTGCAGGGTGTTGGGCTAGATGACCTTTAAAAGGTCCCTTCCAACTCAAACAATTCTATGTTTATTATAGGATGTCATTCAGGAATTAACTTTTCCAGTTTATTTACTGGAAGATTTTCTCTCTTGTCAACCAGTTCTGGAAACTAGAGTTATATAGTACATAAATCCAGTAGTCTTCTCTTCATAAGAGACATTGATGATTGCAAAATCCAGGGAGGAGAGAGGAGAGAGGAGAGGAGAGAGAGGAGAGAGGAGAGAGGAGAGGAGAGAAGAGGAGAGGAGAGGAGAGCGAGCCTTCTCTTCCCCAGGCTGAACACGCCCAGCTCTCTCAGCCTGTCTTCATAGGAGAGATGCTCCAGCCCTCGGAGCATCTTCACAGCCCTCCTTTGGAGCCTCTCTAATAGGATATTTTCTGCCTTTCTTGCTGCAAGAAAAAAACACCTTTTTTTTTCTTCCCCCTAAGCGAGCGACTGTAGCTCTGCCACTGCTCTGGCTCAGACCCGTCCAAGTCCAGGATCAATGTCATGCCTGTTTCCCAGATGCTGAACCGAGTGCTTAAGGCCCAGCTCAGAGCCTGCACACTGTTAAATCCTGATGAGCTCGGTGAGCACGGAAGGAGCTCATCACCTCCGCGGATCAGGCCAGCGGAGCCCGTGTCACACGCTCAGGAAGGTCAGCCCCATATTTACAAAAGCCCATCAGAGCTGAATTGTGCCCTGATTGAGGTTATACCGTGAGCAAGCCGTGGCTGTGCTGATGTTGACGCGATTTCCTGAGGAGGTAGAGCTCAGGCATTTATTTCTGATGGCTTTGCAGGGCTCGCAGCCTGATTTGTATTCAGCTGCTGCTTATTGAGGCTGGTCATTGCTCTTGTAAATGGGAGATAGGAAGAATTGCTATACAGAGAAATATTTCCTCTGTTTTAGTGTAGATTTTAACTGTCACCCTCTGACTCCCGATAACCAAAGCCAGAGTGATGTGTCTGGTGTTCTCTGCCCCACACTCCCAGTTATTTATTCCCTGATGTGCAGGAAGGAAGGAGACGTGCGCAATCTCCATTCTTGTTACCAGGAATTGTGCACTTAATTCTCTGTGCATTGTACTGAAAATGAACTAGTAAGATGTGTTCTGCATCAGCAAAAAGGCTCCCTTATTCAGCTGGAATGAGAACATGCACGCTTTAACTTGGGAGTAAAGAAAATCGCTGTAAACGATTTCTTTAAACAGAATCTGTTGGGTTTTGCCTTCAATTTTTGCTGAGAGCGAAGATTCTGCAGAGGTTTTTTTTTCTCCTTTTTTCCTACCCAATTGCTAACCTTGCTGTTGCATGAGTTTCTGCTGCTTCTAGCACTTTTCATTCTGATGGCAGTTTTTCATCTCTTCACTAGCTTATGGCTAAAACAGTCCCTGTAACAGGAATTTCAGTTACTCACTCTCTGGAATAATTATTTCCATTTGTTCCTGCTCTGGTCCTGGGCACAGGGCTTCCTCGTGTCTTACCTTGATGGGTCTGTCTTACAAATTCCTATCCTTCTTAAAAATGTCTTCTCTGCACGTGTCAACACCAGGTGACAGCACGTCCCCGAGACATATTTTAAGTCATTCTTAGCTAATACTTTGCCTTTACCTCTTAGGACTTACAATTAGCACTGGAATTTTCCCGGTTGGCTACTCAATTAATAAAAATGCATCGCCACACACTGCATAATTATGGAAATGCCTGTAATTCTGTGACTTACTCTGTCTGAAAACTTTGCAGAATGCTTCGCAGCAGCGCTGTGAAGTCCCGCTAATCACAGCGCAGGCTCCAAACGAGCACGGGGAATGGGGCGGGTTCTCCTCGCACTGTTACTCAACAAGTCCCTAAAATAACCAGGAAAACACACTCAAATTGGAATCTCCTCACCCACTGTTCTCTGTGTTAGCCACTACCTACATTTGAGGTGTTGTTTCTGTAGCAAAAGATAGAATAGAAAATGACAACTCGGGGGTTTTTACTGAGGCAAAGTCATTTGTACGCCGGGTGATTGTCTGACAGCACAGACCCACGGTACCCTGAGCATTTAAAATTACATTTATGGATGGATCTGAAGGTTCTGAAGCTGATAGAACTCGATTAATGAAAAAAATCACTGAAATTAGAGGAAGGGTAGCTGCTTATCTGCTCCATCCACCCAGCAGATGAACACCATTCTGTGCAAGGTTTTTTCCCCCAGAGGTGAAGGTAAAACCACTGCAGTTCTGTACAGGCAGATGTTGGGGTACAGCATGAGCACCTTCACTCCAACCAAACAGCCACATACCAGTACAGGACCAATGTTTGGAGCACAAGGCAAGGTGCTGCAGGGACAGCAGGGAATCCCTCTGCAGCTCCCCGTGCTGGCACCTCACCGTGCTGTCCTCACCCACACGTCTCAGAGATCACCTGCAGGAGGAAGCCACCTGCTACAACTGATCTCTACATTGCAATCAATACGAGGAATATCAATTTTTCCTGGCTTGGTTGGGACCACATTTGACTAACCCATAATAAGCCACTTTACATGGGAATCAGTGTGGGCCCAGCCCTCGCTCCAGGACTGTGTTGGTTTATGGATTCATGTAAAGTTCTGCAGCAATACAACTTCATTCTGTGGAAAAGCCCTCAGAGAGTCATCAACCTCCTCTGGCATCAAAGTGTGGAAATGTAAAGTGAAGGCTTAGGACATTTCAACTGTATCAAAGTTATGAATTCTGCCTGAATTCATGAGGCTGTTGTATTATTTAATGCCTCGCTGTACAAAGACTCAGAGGTTTGTTTCAAAATTTATGTTGTCTGCTTCAAGTCTGAGCTTAAAGAGTTTTGAGAGGAACAACCCAGTGTCATTTACTGCAATAATCTGCTGGAGGGGGGTGAGGATGCTGACCTGGATGAAAGGCAGAGGAAATCTGGGCTTTGCAAGCAACTGACAGCAGTGGAAAGCCCCCAGCAGAAAGGAGTAAAGGCAGATGTGTATTAAGGGCTGTGAAGAGGGGACTTATCTGGTGATGGGAGAAGTGGTACAAACACACTGCAGGCAGGAATCATGAAGCAGCCCATGTCCAGGGAGCCCAGGAGGCAAATGACAAAATTAAAGCAGAAACCAAGTGATGATGTGGGTTCTGAAGGACTCGGAATTGCCTGGAGATGTTTAATACACCACTTAAATCTGTGTGTACTCAGGCTGTGGGGGAGTAAATGCCTTTCGCCGGCTCTGAGAGCCCGCTCAGCCTTTATTCCTCAAGGGTTAAACTATAAACTGAAGTACCCTTGACTGCAGAGCTCAAGTGAGGGTGGTTTTGAGTATCCAGCAGTCTTAGAGGAGCTGGAATGCAGAGTCTCATTCCTGAGTGGTTGTGCCCGTGCACAGAATCCGGGGCTGTGTCTGCACAGACCCGCTCGCAGCAGCTCCCGGATTTATGCCTCTGGTATTGACAGGAGGGGTTTCAAGGGTATAAACCTGCATAAAAAGAGAAGTGGTCTTTAAACACTAAATAAAAAGAGCCATTTAGAGTGTCACCGCTACGAGGATTTTCTGCTTGCTGGGAGCAGTGCCTTGGCACTCGTGGACTGTGGAGCCGCTCGAGGAACGAGCCACGATGTGATGTGCAGTTCTCATGTTCCTTCCTGTGGATGAGCACACACAAACAAAATACTGACCCCAGTTCAGAGCTTCTAAATTCTACCAAAATCCCTTTGGCTGGTGTTTCATGCTGGCCAGGCATTGCAGCCAACAGGCACAGGGACCAGAGCAGGTACAAGAAGAAACCACATGAACCAGGAGAACATCCCAAGAGCAGATGCCTCCTTTGGCCATTTCCAACCAATTAACATTGCACGAGACCTAGCTCAGGCATCTCAGGTGGGAGATCTTC
This sequence comes from Pipra filicauda, assembly GCF_003945595.2. Classification (NCBI taxonomy): domain Eukaryota; kingdom Metazoa; phylum Chordata; class Aves; order Passeriformes; family Pipridae; genus Pipra; species Pipra filicauda. The sequence goes on from NW_024105086.1 coordinate 2,352,435, forward strand.
CTGGGATGCAGGAGCTGGGACAGCGACCTCTCCACATCCATCAGGAGCCAGGGCTGTGCCCCAGCCTCAGAGCTCACCCTGCCTGACACGGACTCCTCACACAAACACGGCCCGTGACTGTGGCTCCACCATTCTCAGGTGGGTTTGTGACTAACTTCTGTCCTCCTCACGATGAAGGACATGTTGTTGCCTTCTTCTCCCTGGGGATTAGTCACTGACAGGGCTTTTTGTGAATATTATCAAGCCCCTTTATTGGCAGTGTTGTGTCTCCCATGAAACAGCAGAATGACCTTGAGTCAAACCGTGGATGGGACACAAAGAGCTCTTCCATACAGCACAGCCTGCATCTCTTACCTGCATGAATTAAACAGCAAGCCAACCTTTTCTGCCTCGTGCAGGGCCCAGGGAAGCAAAGCACAGCTGGATTGTGCTTTATGTGTGGTCTGTCACACCTCAGTAAGACACCAATCCAGAGGGATCCATAAAAGCTGACTTTCAGGTTATATTCAGTGAAAGGATGGTTTTCTTCACCCTCCAGGGTTTACAGTGGGATTTACACCCCTAGGCTGGAGGACAGCTGGTTGTGTGACCGTGTTCAACAAAACCATCCACACTCAGGGACCAGTTTTCTTTATTTTTGGCTGCCTTGTGGCTTTTATTTTCTCTTCGGTCTGGTGACTCTGTCCTGCAAAGGAAGTGTGTTTAGAGAGGTACCTCTTTAGTTGTAGCCTTTTCATTTTGTTCTCTTTCCCTTGTACAGGATATTTAACTGCTACTACTGGAATGACTCTACAGTTGCTATACATTCCTAATTATCGAACACCCATTACAATTAAAGTACTCTCTTCTTTGCAACCCTGGGGATAAATTTTAGAGTATTAGATTTATTTCCTTTTTTCAAAACCAGTGTAAAGCTAAATTTTCTGTGTTGCCCCTGGGTTTCATGCTGCAGACTTGGTCAGTCAAGCATGCAAAAATCTGGTGAAATAAACCCTAGAGACCGGGTTTTAAATGGGTCTTTCACCATCCAGAATTCTCTTCTGCTCAAAGTGGTTGCCCAAACTCAGCACACAAGGCTTAATAATAATTAATTACTCCAAGCCAGATAATGAAAAAAGTGGTATGGACAGACTCCATGTAAGCATAGCAGTAAAAGCATTAAATTTATTTTGTTCTGGTGCAAACCATCAGTAATCAAATTTCCATTACCCAGTGATGGGTGCGAAGAGACAAGAAAAATACTGAGTCAACAGAATTCCAATTACAGTTCTGTGAGTATCCTGCTTTAAATATGGCAAAGCAAGGAGCTGTTTTCCCAAGAGGATGGTCTTCTGATGAGTAAGCGTGGCTGTGAGTATTGCACTGTAGGAAGTATTTGGCAGGAACAAGAGCAGTGAAACAAACCTTTCTCAAGTGCCTCTGAAGAGAGGAGGAAAAGTGGTTTCCTTTGTAGATGAGTCAGTCTTGCTCTGGAATTGCTCTAGAAAGCATGGAGAAGCTTAAAAGTATGATGGGACTGTCTGTCAGATGTGATTCTTCATGCTGGGTTTACAGCACAACACTATTTCTTTCATTTATTCTGTTTTGGAGGTACTGCTCAGCTTTGGGTGGGTGGTCGTGCCAGGTGAAGGAGGCCATGAGAAGGTACAGAGCACAACCATTCCTTGGGAAAACATGAGCAGCCATCCTCGCAGCAGGGGAGGAAGCAGGTTTGGTCCCAAAAATGAGGGAATCAGGAGAGAGGAGGAGAACTGACTTCACTACAACCTTCATGCCTTTCACAACCACGTAACTGCTCTGGGTTTTGCCTCAAAACTGTATGTTTTTGCTACACCACGCATGAGTTTGAGATGTAATTAATATTAATAAAGCCCATTATGTAAAATTAGCCATAGACAAGAGATTCTTTAAAAGGTGAAATCACAATAATCATGACCAGAGTGTCTGTGTTGCTTGGAAACTGAGAGCTGTCCTGGGCTGCTCCTCAATATTTGCCTTTCATTACAGATCTTTCCCTCTACTTGTGGAAAAGGAGTTTTAAAGGAGAGAAATGACTGAAAAGTCTTTCTCTGAGCATTGGTGTTTTTTGCAGTTGGTTCTTGGGCCTGGAAGGTGAAGGACCTGTGGAGGTTCCTTAGCAGTGTTGCCCTGCAAGAAGCAACAGCAGCAGCACAGGGGGATGCAGGGCACTATGCTTGTTTGTTTGGGGAGTATTTTGGGGGGGATCTTAATTACTGATTTTTCCAGTCTGCCTTCAGGAATTTTGGGATTGGTTCCCAATCAGATGTTGTATCTGCCAACCCATCCATCCATTTGCTGCAGAGAACTGTGGCCACGGACCCGCGAGCGCGTCCTGCAGCCACTCCAACAGCTCTGCCCCCAGCATTCAGGTACAGCCTTCACAGAAAGCAGCCACATACTCCTGAAAAAACTGCAGCAAAGGAGCATAGGCTTAAAAATAATCACACGAGTGGCGTGTTCAGCTAATCAGGAGTTCCGATTGTCTCGGCATTTCTGCTCACAAATCAGACGTATTTCGGAGGCTGAAGCAGGGAGTCACCACTGGAGCCTGATTACATATTTTAAGTGCTCCCTGATTAGATTAAACTTGGTGCTGTTTATGGCTGATTTTGAGCAAATGGGAAAAATCAGAGATGGGATCCAGGCACTTTAAGCTGATCCAGATTTTGAGAATGAAAAATTCACAACTCAAACTCAGACCCAGATCCAAGTTTTGTCCTGAGGCCCCTGTCTTCAGAGTAGACTGATTCAAAATCTTGCAAGGAAGGGCTCTGGGTTATTCCCCTGTAGTAAACTTGTATTTGCTTAGAAATAACTGACTTAATTCTTAAGGACTCTGGAGGGCTTGTGTCCTCGGCGCTGAGTTCACCATAACAAAGATAAAGTGCTAAACCACAGAGTGGTTTACTTAAACACAGAAATATGTATCAGAAGGTATTTCATCAGTTCCTCCAGTCCAACCCAACATCTTTGCAGGTTAGCACACGTATTCTGTTTCAGCCTTTTGATTAATTGCATGGTACCAAAACCATACGTATTTATAGCTTGCAGAATTAGATAAATTCTCCAGATGTGGCTTCCTTTTAGTTATGCTGAGATGAACAGAGATCAAAGCCTTTGATCTTTAGCCTGACTGAAACCTGCTGCTGACACAGGTCTAGAAAATGATGCAGTGAGGGGAACTGGCCACTCTCAACTTGCTCCAGAAGCATCTCAAGCAAAATGTATGGGAAGAAACTTGTGAAGAATATTTCTATACACACCATTGAGTCTCTGCTCCTGAAAGTAGGAGATGGTTTTCAATGAACCTTTTACTCTTAACAACATATTTAAATAGATTGATTTTCTGTTCCAGCTCAGAAGTGATTTAGGACCTTTCAGTGCATGGATATCCTCTATGATACACAGAACTGGCAGGAAATGTCATCATGAGCTAGTTTATAGCCTCAATTAAGGCTATTTCCATTGCTCCAGATGTGTAAAGCAGACTTATAGCCGAGTTCCTGGTATAGTGAACTCCCTGATGCATCCTAGGCTCAGCACTGCCAGCTCAATGATATCTTCTTCATGACCCTTGGAAAAAATGATGAATAGCCAGGGAGCTGCAAATTCAGACTGAATTCTGGCAACGTGAACACTTTATACAAGTCTTGGCCAGTTAGGCAGATAGCACAGTCTGAAAACTCTTATCTGGTCCCACAGGCTGTTCCAGCAGCCACAGCTGCAGAGCAGTGCAAGGTGATGTGTGGCCACTTCTGCCTCTCTCTGCAGCTTCCTAAGCCCCACCCCATGGACATAAACCCACAGCTCTTCAGGTGATATTGCCAGGAGAGTTCTGACTCCCATGGCCAAAACTCTCATGAACTGTTTTCTGTAGAAGAAGCTGATACTAAAAAAAAAAAAACAAAAACCAAAACCAAACAACAAAACAAACCCACAAAAAAATCCCCAACCAACCAACAGCAAAAAGAACCCTCAAAAACTTTAGGTTCAAGCTCGCCAATGAAAAAAAATCACTCAAAGACACTACAGTACAGATGACCCACAAGAACCTGGAGAAGGGGTGAAAGAATAGAGAGAAAAGGATTATTAATAATGGAGTGAAATAAAAAGGAGAAAGGGCTGCTCACCCATCAAATACACTCTGAGTGTGCAGCAGAGTCAGGAAGGTCAGAGAGCTGATGCCTTTTATCAGAGATAGAGGAATCACCCAAGACCAAAGCAACAGTCAGAGGAGGTTTTGGAATTGGCTGGGGCTGACTTAATCCTGCAGTCCTTGAAGAACTGGCTTCAGTAATCTCAGAACTATTAATGGTATCTCTGAATTCATGGATGGGCCAGGGTGATACCAGCAGACTGATGTATTGCCTGTCTTTAGAAGGTGGGAGAGATGAGAGGAAAAAGAGCAGGAGAATTGAACAGTCAGCTTACCCTCAAAATCCAGAAAAATGCTGCAGCAAATAGACACATACCAGGAAAATAAGATGAGCAACAGCCAATACAGATTTGTCAAGAACAAATCCTGTCACAGTGCTCTAAGTTAATTTTAAAGAGTAACAGGCCATGGGGATAGAAGAAAAACAGGAGATATCAAATATATTGACTTCAGTAAGGCTTTTGACACTGATGGTATTTTGCTTTTTGTCCCTTGCAGCATTTCCCTTTCTTTTAAAATTCCTTTAAAAAATAACCCGGAGAAAAATGAAAACCTATTATTAACCAATTTAAAAGACCCTTTTAAGTTTAATCGTTCAAAATAAAGTATAAAACAGAAGATAAGCATTAGAATTTGTGAAGGGTGCCAGGGCAAACTTCTCCATACCTCTCAAGAACTCACAAGGGGGCTTAGATCCCCTCTCAGGTGATGAGGACTTACAACCTCTCTTAGGTGACGGGGTGTTTGTGTCTGTCCATCTGTGACTACAAGGAAAGACCTGAGGAATGAGATGTCTTCCCACTGCAGGCTCACTAGGGGAGAGCACAATGTGAAGGTCTCATTTTCCCTGTCCAACTCAGCCTTGTAGAAACACAGACCACCCTCAGGGGCCACCACCTCCGTGCTCAACCATCTGTTTGGGAGAAAGGAGCTCAGGGAAAGAAATGAAGACATTATGCTGCGTGGGTAATAATATTTTAGCAGCCAAAAGCGTGATATTTTGAGCAAATTACATTATGTATTTGGGCATGAGGCAGGTGCAGTTGTACATATGAGAACAAGGATGTTGGACTGTTGGATTATGTCCCTTTACATTTCCCAGAAAACTGAGAAGTCTCCCTCCTGCTTCGTTATCTCTGCACGTCAGCACTGTTGTAAAACACATCACACACATTTCTTTCCTTAACAGCAAACTTCTGGCCATGCTTAATTACTGCCATCACCTTTTATTCTGCTTTGTGATGATTTGATTGTTTTACAGTGCAGAAAGATAGTCTTTCTTCAGACAGAATGCAAGCTGCAAAATTCCATCTGCCTCTTCCAGAAGTTTCTTGGTCCTGACAGTTTTACTCTGCTGGTGCATCAATATTTGGCTTGTGATAAGCATCATCTCCCTTTCAAAACTTCTGTTTCCCCTCAAATTATGTTACCACTCCATTGAATGTCCCAGCTTAAGTAAAAGGACACAACCACCCTCTTTTCTTTCTTTATTTTTTTTCTGTAAGTCCGGCATTCTTAGCCACTCTGTTACAAACCTACCTAATGGAGACCACTGGAAATAGGGAATGGAAAATGGATGGGACTGTGGAGCATGAACAATCCTCTTGTTTCTGAGATAGGCACAATGCAATAGTATGGAGGAAGCAAAGATGGGCACAGTAGAAAAAAAGATCAGCAGTAAACAGAGAGATAAATGACCAGTATACAGCTTACAAGCCAAAATACAGCCCTCTGGAGCTGTACAGAGTGAGTAATGGGCACTTGCACCAGGTATAATGTGTGGTCTGAGCCCTCTCACCTCTCTGGGCTGCTCAGCTGAACTGAAGCCAAGCACAAGAGCAGTTTGTTGTCTTCTGTAGCACTCAGGTATTGCCCTGAGCCTGCTGTTCAGCCAGCTCTGTGCCTCTCAGTGGAGCAGATTTTGCCCTTCAGCCCTTATGTGATGTCCTGCTGTCACACCACACCCAGCAGCACACAATCACCTTCTGCAATTTTATCTCCCTGTATATTTTTATGGCATCACCCTCCATCCTGCTCCACCTGCCTGTCCTCATCCCTCCTGGCCTGCAGCTCTGGAGCAGGCAGCTGCCTCATCATTAGCTTTATCTGCAATGAAAAAAGTTTACAGTCTCAAAAAGCCCCAAACCCATATGGTTCAACATCTGATTTGTTTCAAGTCACTTGAGTCACAGGTCGAAAACCCTCCCTTTTGCATATGCCTTGGAGTCAGGGTGTGGATTTCTCTGGAAAAAAGCCTCCTGTCTGCCTTTGAAGGGAACAGCTTTGCCTTTGATGTAGCCATGAGTGAGGAGACGGCCTCATCTCACGGTGTGTTCCCTTCACAGATACCTTAACTGTTGGGCATTATTTACAGTTCATTCAGAAAACTAAAAGCAGAGTCTTAAAACACATTGCTAACCCTGGCCAGGCTGGATTTAGTAAGATTTGGAGTATGGTATGGATGCACATAGGTATTGGCACATATAAGGTACAGATATTGTCATTATCCTTTGCTTTCAAGGGAAGGGAGTGTTCTCCCTGGGACAGGCTCCAGGGTCAGGTGAGGCCACTGACAGGCATTGATGACCCTGAGCAGTTGGGGTCCCTCTCAGCTGGGACACACCCTCAGCTCTGCCCAGCAGCCCATTTAAGCTCAACCCAGGACCCTCACTCTCTCCCTGAGCTGAGTCAGGGAGGTGCTGGTCTCCAGCCCAGCCTGTGCTGCCCCCGGGCCCCTCAGTCAGGCTCAGCTCCGTGGACTTTCTGCTGCGATGGACCTGCTTGGGAATTGCTGGATGGTGTCTGACCTGGATTACCCTTCTTGCATCTCACCTTGACCTGTGGCTTGTCCTCTGACCTACCCCATCACCACAGACCTGCCTGATGCTGCGGGCTCTTGGTTGAACCTGGCTGTGACCTGTGGGTCTGCTCTGCTCACCTTGCTCAGGTACCGAGGGCTCTGCTGGGGGTGTGACCAGGCTGGGCTCCTGCCTTCCAGCCCTGTAAGCACTTTTAAACCTTAAATATGTTTGTTTTAAATTCAGTTTGGTGAAATGACTCATGGTAGGGGCTGAAGAAGTCGGTAAAACGTGACTCTTCCCCAGGACTACAGAGCTTGTGCTGGGGAGGTGGTGGTACCCAGGGCTGCCTTCTAGGTGGTAAATGAAGGTTTATTTTGGAGGGATAAATGGATTAAGTTTGCAGTGTGGGGTGTGCCAAGTCCTTTTTTGGGTGCAGGAGGACAGGGGGGTGTTCAAAGAGCGATGTGGGGTGTTCAGGTGAGCCCATAGACTGCAGCTGCCACAGGACCACCAGAGCTCTATGCACCTGGAACCTTATGAATTACACAAAAAAAAAAAAAAAAGGAATATAATGATAGGTGATATGAATGGTTAAAAACATAGTTTTGTATGCCCAGGTTATCAGTGTAAAATGCTGGTATCCAGCCCAAGGCTGAAACCCAGGGATGTTGGTACTAACTCTGCCTCACTTCCTAGTAATACCACATGTGAAGCAATCTTCTAATGTCTGATACTTTCCTAAAGAAGTCTATGTGATATGGCAACAATGCAGTTTTATTTTGGTGTATAATTGAACTGATCAATCCAAATACCTGCAGGTTTATCCCTAATTGAAGTTGAATCTAAACTCTCATAGCCACTGGCACCCATGGCTTGCTTTTATATTTTCAACCATTTCTGCTGCCTTTGCTTCCCCTCACAGGCCAAGGAGCTCCCTGTGAGCACCACAGACCTGTGCTGTTGTCTCATGGTTAGTCACCCCATGCACTGCTCCCATGTTTCTGCACTGGTACAAACCCCATGTTTTGTTTGGATTAATCACAAGCTGTAAGAAACAGTTTCCTGCATCCTGACATTGGCACTGAGCTCTGTCAGGGGGAAAAAAAACCTCTTTTCTGGTTATTAAATTGTCTATCCAAAGTTGAAGAGTGTGTTGCAGCTGAAATGCTGATAAAAGCACTAAATGTGGAGCTGCTAATACAAAGCTATAGCAGCAATTTAGTTTGCTATCAGGCAGTAAATAAGACTTACCTGCTATTCTTTGATCAACCTTTTTTCTGTTATGAACTGCATGTGTTGACAAATTATGTCACCAAAAAGAAATTCGAGTCTTTGATGAAATAACAGGAAACATGCATGTGCTGGAAGTTTAAAAATGTGTTTTAAAAAGCTGCTGTAGGATTTTGGAGAGTGGGAGTCTTGTTCAAGGTGCATGAGGAAGGGCTGGGTTGGAGATGGGACATGAGGGGCCTCAAAGCCACCCTGAGACACAAACAGGCTTTGAGGGAAGTTTTAACCAGAACACTGGAGCTGCAGCCACCAGATGTGGCTGATTCTGCTTTGGGTTTGTGACAATAAACTGGCAGTCTCTGTAAATGGGTGGAAATGGATATTTCTTTGGAGGAGAGGCCCCTCAAAGAGCAGCACCGTGTGGTACCACATTGTGACAAGCAACTGGTTTGGAGGTTTGGATCCATGGCTTTGACATGGTGAAACTTCATTATTAGAATGCTGACAGTGGTGCTTGAAGGGCCCAGTGGAGCTTAGACATGAGTCTCGGTCAAATTCCAGCTCCCTGAACCGTTTCCCAGAATGTTAGACAGGCCTGAAACCAAGATGTTTCCACGGCTGCTTCTTGAAAAACACAGCAGGAGAGCCAAGTGAAACGAGATCCCACAACAAGGGAGAAGTGTGAAGTTGGAAAGCGCAGATTTGGACCTGAACTCCCCCGGAGTCTGGAGGCTTTTCGATCCAAATTCTCCGCTTGCTCTGCCTCAGAGTGTGAGGCTGCCCCTTGCATCCTCCCTGCTCTGAATTCTTCCCAAGTGCAGGAGGCAGAAAGACTCCCAGTCTTTCTGAGGTCAGTTTTTTTTTCTCCTGTAACTAAAGTCTGCAGTCAAAATCTCTAAAAGCTGGTTCTTTCCTAACTTATAGGCATGTGGTTGAGGTTGGCTTTTGTTAAGTGTGTAAGGTCTCAGACTGTACCATGCTGGGGTCCAGCTGGCTCCTTACCCTGTCTCCAGCAGTCTCAGCCTCACCCTGACTCAGAGGCTGCAGAAGAGGATCCATGAGAAGTGGGGGACTGGCTTAAGTCTTGATCTTTGCCTCTGGATACACAGAAATTCTTACCCACACAGGACCTTGACTGTTGCTGATTTATGAGCACCCAGACCTCTTCTAGCAAATCTAACAGCACACTTTATCAGCTTTGAGCTTGCCTCTTCACCTTAATGAACATTAATTGACCACTAGATTGGATAATAGAAAGAAATTCTTCCCTGTGAGGGTGGGGAGGCCCTGGAACAGGATTCCCAGAGAAGCTCTGGCTGCCCTATCCCTGGAAGTGTTCCAGGCCAGGTTGGATGGGGCTTGGAGCAACCTGGGATAGTGGAAGGTGTCCCTGCCCATGGCAGGGGGTAGAAAAAGATGAGCTTTAAGGTCCCTCCCAACCCAAACCATTCTATCATGATTAATCAATATTATAGTTAAATTATCCTTTATGTAGTAATATATTCAAATGAATAAGAATTAAGCTCAGAGGAATTACATGGGAATCTTTTACATATCTTTCCAGTGGCTCCAGCACTCACTGATCTGAGTTCTCATCCCCTCCTCCTCAATGTTTCCCAAGGGAATGGGAGCTGGGCAGCAGCTCTGCCAGGGTAGCACTTCAAATCGACCTTGTCCAGCACATTTCAACCATGGCTGCTCTATGAATAAATTCATTTCTCCTTCCCCACTGACTGGCACGTGCAGGATGGTCAGGCAGACTCCACAATTAACGGGGAGAGACTCACAATTCATCTTAATCTCTCTCACATAGATGGCTCAATAAATACATTTGATTGCAACTTTGATGGAGCTCCAGCAGCCACCAGAGAGCTCATGAAATCAGTGTGTTCAGTCAATTTTTAACCTGCAGAAGCACCCAGTGAAAGGTGTAGATCCATTTGTTGGGAAAACAGCTGAATTGGAGAAATGAAACATCTCACCAGGAACAAATATTGTTTGACAAGGTCGGGGGTAGAAAAATACTTTTCATGGTATTTTTCTGCCTGAGGCACCTCCCTTTTGCTGCCAACATAATATACAGGAGGGATGATGGTAACAGTGGTGAGATGGGATTATTGACAGCTTTCCCCTCTTCTTTCTTCCTGCCTCTCATCACAGCCACCAGCACAGCATGGGGAAAAAAAACCCTCTATGTGAAGTTCCTTTGCTGCCTTTTTGCTAAATTAACCTGCACAGGGGTGATTGCCCTGGAAGAGGAAGGGGATTAGCCCTTCAAAATCCTTCTGATCCTCAGATCTGCAGGAGTCTCACAACTCCTCCAGAGACGTTTTTCACTCTTGGTAAGTGGAGAGGTGTCCATGTGCTCCTTCCAAAGGTCTGGAAAGAGTAAGGAAAATCAAGCTACTGCAGCCCCTTAGGGGAAATTCTGGGGATTCCCAAAGCTGGAGAGGCTTCTGACCACCCCTTTGGGAGTGGAGGTACAACCAGGTGGAGCTCTGCCCCTGTCTGAGGCTGCTTTCTCCTGGCTCGGGGCTGTGCTGCAGAGACTTGCCAGCTGTGGCTGCCCACAGAAACGGGCTCTTTAACCTAAAGGGAGGATTGTGATTCCAGACAAGCCTTGCTGCACCACCTGTGCAGGGGCAGGTCTTTCTCCTCCCTTCTCCCTAAAATTAATCCATTTGTTTTGTCTACATCTGCTGGATCTGGCAGGAGAGTCTCTGTGAGTCCGAGGAGCAGGAGGTCACAGCTATGCAGGAGATGAGCACCTTTTTAATTTAGAAAAGGACTAGAGCTGCTGTGGGAAGCCTGGGATTTATTTCTTCTAAAGCCTTTTTTTTACCATTTGGGTGATGTGAAGGGGACTTGACATAACCTGACTTCAGGAGAAAGCCTGGAGTCCGATCCAAGAGCAGTAAAATGTCTGTGGACTCCAAACTTGCCCTAATTTGAACTTGAAAGTGAGCTCCAAAGCCCTCCTGCTTACTTTTGAAACTATAACCTTCTCCTTGTGCAAGTGAAGTTTAGCCAGCTTGCAGGCTCTCAGATCCCCATCCCTGTAAAGAATAAACTCTGCCTTCCCACCTTACTGACATGCCCTGCACTGCAGGGGGAACAGCAGTGCCTGTGGAGGAAGGTCTGGCAGGATTTTTTTTTTCAGCTTCCTGTAGTTATCTCAAGCCTTCATCTCCAAAATGCAAAGGCTTTTATAGACTTTGTATTCTATTAGTGTAACACTGAATGCCCTCGTTCTTCAGGTATTTATAGCAGCTTCTGCAGCTCCCATAATAACTCTTGGTGGCTCAGCACCTCGCAACATGATGTCTTGTTATCCCCATTTCACAGATGTGGAAATAGGGCACACGGAAATTAAGTGACTTCTGCAGGATTTCCTATAACCCACTGCAATGCCTTGACTGTAACACCACTTTCACCTAAGTTTGTAGCTCCCACAGTGTTCTGTGGGCTTCAACATTCTCTTAATTTAAGATCATATCCTAAGAGACATAAATATAAATTTGAGAATAGTGCCCTCATTTTCAGTGGTTCTGAGGAACCTCTGATGTCTCTGGACTCAGTGCAGACATTCAGGACCTCAGAAATTTAGGCTGAGGTTTAGTTGCTTAAATACCAGTGGTGTACTCGCAGGGATTAACAGGAGATGGAGGGCTTGGTTGATTCTTACAGCTACCCTTGCTCTCAACCAGCAGCTGAGCTGCAGAGGAGCCAGAGCCAGGCTCCTGTGAACCCAGGGCAGCAGTGGGGTCAGGGCCCCCCCAGGAGCTGTGTGGGCACACATGGAATTGTGTTATGGAACAGTGAGGCTCTCCCCCCTGGCCTGGTGAGGCTGCAGGGTCTCTGAGATGCCAAACATGCTGTTCTCCCTCCATGCCTCAGCTTCCCCATCCACAAATTACGTGTGGTGATAGTTAACCACCACACCGAAGTGGCAGACAGCTGGATTCTTTTCCAGTGAAATTATTTCTTGCCCCCCTGGACTAGACATGCCCCTGAATGGTACTGTGCTGCTGCTGGACATGAGCTAATTCAAACCCAAATCTGGGTGACAAAATGGTTCCTTCTGGGTGCAAACAGTTCCAGGTTCCACAGCTTTCACTCAGAATCTCTAAGTCTGATTTTCAAACTCAGTCCTTTTTATGCTGGTTTGCCACTAGGGCAGCCTTACTCTGAGGTATGAAACTCTTGCTGACTTCCCCAGCATCACCAGCTCTGGTTTCAGGTCTGGCTCTGATGGGAGTGTGATGTAGGACTTGGACTATTTGGATACTTGATCACTGTGATGTTTTGCAAGGTAATATGGTGGTGACACATTATAATTAAGCTCTTTACTACTATTCCCTAATGATGGAGCAGCTTTGGGATGCATGGTGTGTGCAGTCAGTGAAGGATGACATTTGGGCAAAGGACTGGTGTTGACACAGGGATCCTTCCATAAACTGATGGATATACTCCTGCTGTGGGATGGTTTTATGCATCCAGAGATGTCTCCTTCCTTTGTTCTGCACAGCAGGCCATCACAAAGCTTGGGCATCCCCAAAGCACCTGCTTTTTTGTGCCACAAGGAACAACTCTGGCTAATCATAAAGAATTGCAGAATGGTTTGGGTTGGGAGGGACCTAAAAGATCATCTTGTTCCAGCTCCCTGCCATGGGCAGGGACACCTTCCAGTAGACCAGGTTGTGAATGGTCCAGTGAGCGGCACTGGCCTGAGCTGGATCAGCAGGTGCTTAGCATCAGTTCCCATCCTCCCCAAAAAAACATGCAGAGCTCAACCTCCAGCTTTGTTGAGAAGGAGAGCTTGCCTTGTCCTGAACTACATTGCACTTGAGACTGTTGGAAACTCCAGGAAAATGGCTTCTCCCAGTAAAACTATACGAAGGCAGCAGTTCATACGGTTCTCATTAACCTTGCTCTGGGAATATCTATTACTTCCAGCCCCAGTGTCTGGTACTGCTTGGTACTGAACACACATGGAACAAACCATTCCTGCCCCACAAGAGCCAGCAGTGCAAAGCTGTGCCTGCTTTGGAGAGGTTTTGCTGCAGCACATGGACATCAAAGGTCTGCAAAACCTCCTGTGTCTGTGTGTTACACAGATGGAATCTTGGAAAACTGGTAGGTAGGAACACAGGACGTTTTAAGAAGGATTACATTTAGTGCAGTACAATAGCCCTTTATAGCCAGGGCCTTAATGTGCTGCTGTTCATGGTGGTAATTAGTTGGATTAAGTTGTACTGATATAAACAAAGTATTAATGACAGTAGCAGTAAATGGAGTGAGCAGCACCCGTCCTGTGCCGGCTGCAGGGACACGGCCCAGCATTTGGGATGCAAAGCCTTGGTGTTTGTGCTACTGGGGAGGACATTCACAGCCAACCCATGGACCTCCAGCTGCCTCAGCTGCTAAACAGAGCAGGGTGGGGAACAGGAGCCCTTCTGGTATCCCAGCAGGCAAGCAGGTACCAAACCCCACCCAGGCAATGGCAAATACCTCATGGTGTGAGAGATGGAGGGCTCAGAGGAAGAGGTGAAGCAGGAAGGCTAAGAAGTAGAACATAAGATCAGATTACAGCTGTGTTTTAATTGCATTGTTTAATTCCAGTTTCTAGTGCTCTGAGACTAGACATCAAATAGAGTGTTAAAATTATTCAAAACCAAGCTACAAGTCTCAACATCAGAACGCCTATTACACTTATCTGTGACCCTCTTAACATTAAAACCACCATATTATTATTATTGTATGTTTTCAGATTATTATTAGGCTTCTGAACTCTGCTGCAGCTTGATTTATAGAAACTGCTTAGTCACTGGCAGCAGAGCTGTGCTGGGAGTGGGAGAGATGCTCGCTGGTGTTTCAGCAGAGGCTCCTGCCAAGAAGCAGCCGCTGCCCTTGACAGATCATTGAGAGCTGGTGAGCATTTCCCTCTCATGTAGAACTTCTGGAATAGCTGCAAACCAAACCGACCTCCTTCCCCGTGAAGAGCAGGGGTGAAAAAACTCCAGGCTCAGTTAATCCCCTCCAGTCGTTTGGGGCACATTTATGTTGTGTTTTGCATGAAAAGTGATCCTCTGGCTTGCCCTGTGCATTGCTGGGAGCACTGCTCTGGATTTTGGGGAGGTTGTGATCCCGTGAAATTGGGATTCAGGCTTTGGAAGGAGCAGTTAGACAGGACAGAAGCAGCTGGCAGTGTGGGAAGAGCTGCTGTGCAGCCAGGCGGGGATGGGATGTGGAGGGGCCTGGCATGGTCCAGGCACTGGGGCACTGAAAAGCACTTTCCAAATTCAGTGCAGGGGCAGGGTGCCTGCTGCTTCCTCACAGCAATGATGGTGGTGGTGGTTTCTGTGACCCCACCCACAGCAGCAAATGCTCTGAGCAGAAGTTGCAGGACAGGCTCCTACAAGAAGGGTGTTTTCCCTGGGTTGTACACGCACCAGGGCATAGTAAATGCTAATAATTTACAACTGTCTGAACAAACCAATTACAAACCTGTTACTTTCAGTTATTTGCTGAGTAATGACTATGCTGAGCTCTTCATGAAGCACAGATAAAATCACAGTCCTCAGCCCTGTGTGCTCTGAATGGGTAGGGAGTGATGCTTTGTCCACCACCTCTTCAGTCAAGCTGCATCATCCCCAGTGCTGGTGCTCCAGCAGCCCTGCAGGTCTGAGAGCAGCAGTCCAGAGTCCTTTGAAACCTGCAATAGAATTAAACTTTAAAAAAAAAAATAGGTATCAAACACTTCCATCCTGATTTCTTTTGTGGACATGTTTCAGAATCAGCTAGTGGAGTGTGCCTGTTTGCAACGTGCTGGTGTCCTGGAGATTTAAATGGGATAGTTCAAAGAACACGCATTGGGTAAGGAGCTTAGGCTTTAGTAAGCCATTGCCAGACACTTTCAGGGAGCTAACAGGAGAAAAACAATGGCTCTATTTGACAGAGTCCAGTGGATGAAAAGTACCAAAGGTATAAAGTCCAAAACTGCTGAAAGTGGTGGAAAAATAATGGATTAGTTCTTCTCTCCTGACTCAATACCTTTATTCTTTGACATTTATTTTTTTATTGCCTTTGCTCCTGTAATGCATCGTGGTGACTCATGTGGAAGGTCTGTAATAATGTTTCATTGCTGTTGAAAGTCACCAGATAATCACTAATCATCCTCTGGTCCTGCACGGTTCTGTATGTTTAGAATATAGCCAGAAATGGGCTGACATTGATAGAATGGGGTAAAATAAGAGAGAAAGAGCATTACAAAGCAGGTGCTGAGGAGTCAGACACACAGAAAACAATAGTTTATGTATCTGCTGGAAATAAGAAAGGGCAGGTGATAGCCTGGTGATGCCCAGAGCTATTTCATGGGATAGCTGGTGCCACAGCAGTGCACTCCTGCCCTTCTGTTCCAATACTTGTGCTTGCTCACAGGCACAATGTTTGTCAATATTTTCAGGAGCTTTGCAACTCACTTAGCCCCACTTAGACCACATCTGGCATTTTTTGCTCTTTCAAAGAGCAAGGCTCATTCCATGTGGTCCTGCAGAAGTGCAGGGCTGAGGCTCTGGAGAAGGGACCTGTTTCAGCCTTGGTTTTGGTGTTGGAGGAGGGAGGTGCCAGCTTCCTTCAAGTCTTTGTGCCTGGTTCTGAGTTTCCCAGCTCATTCAGATGCCTAGGGGTGTTGCTCTATGGAGCAGAGAGCCTGTTCCCAGGGATTTGACTTGGTTTCCTCTCTTAGCAAGGACAACTGAGGGCCATATTCTAAGTAGAGACATCATGGCTTGGCCTAATAATAAACCTATTGACTCAGGGTGTTTGGGGGCATAAATACAATAAATTTGTACTTTACTGAGCATAGTGTTGGCCAAGTCCCTTCTAGCCAGAGGCCATCTCTTCTGAAGCAACCAGACCCCCAAATGCAGCAAAATGGAGAATTTATAACAAAAAAGAGCTGGCTTGACAATGCTGCACAGTCCCATCCCAGTCTGCATCCAGTTCTCAACTATTCTCTGCCTTCAGTCCAATAGTAAAGTCATATTTATTTCCTTGGCTCTGCTGTGTTAATGAAAAAGCCACTTAACAAAACAAATAGAAGGAAGGACATTTGCAACCAATTATGGTATTGCTGATCAGTCACATTGTGCTGGAAATTACACACTGAAGTTCAGCCCAGGCAGCTGATCAATGACCTGGCAGCTTGGCACCCGTGCACACTATCAACTTAATAAATCAATGTAACTTCACTCCCCATGCCAGAATGTATATGTGCAGTCAATATGACATCCATATTAAATAATGATGGTTAAAACTAATTGCCCAGACACCGTGCTCTCTTACCTGCTGTGCAGCCCCACTGGTGCTCCAGCGGGCTGGGTGGAATTTGGCCACCTATTCCTTAAAGAACCCCCTGGGCATCATTTAAAATCATGTCTTTAAAGGCTTCTTTTTTTTTTTTTTTGCAACCACAAGGGAAGTCAGCACTCCAGGATATCATCCAGGGTTTGACCAAACTGCCAGCCAGCTCTGTGCTCCCAGGAGGACGTGGTGTGACGGCGGGTCCTGGCGCGGGCGGCAGGAACTGCAGGAACGGGGTTTCTCCTCGGTGGCAGATGCACATCTTGGCTGGTTTATTCTTGGCTTCCTCTTCTTAATTAGCTCTGACATTTTAGCTGCCGTAATATGGGCTTGGTTTAGAAAGTTAAGGCTGAAAACACTGAGTTTTGCTGCAAACAAGTTTGGTTTAAAGTACAGGGAAACCAGGATGCTTCCGACTGTCTGGAAGCTTTGTGATGGGCTGGACCATGGAAATACAGGAGCTTCTGGGCATGCTGGTGGTCACTTGCTCCCACACCTGATAGCACCACTTTCAGTGCTCTCTGCTCTTGTATTTCACTCTACATAGAATCATAGAAATTATGCAGTTTGTACTGATTTAAAAAAAAAAAAGGCAATTTATGTAACTATTTAGAAATAGCTTTTTTAAGGACATTGAAGACATCCTAATGGGATTTTTGTAAGTGCCTCAGACTCTCCAGCCAAGTGACACACTCAGCTCCCAACATCCAATATTTTAGACCAGATATTTTACCTGGAACCAAAGCAACATCCACTCTGGCACATACTCCAAGCCTCTTACTTGGCCATGGCCTCAGCCTTTCTGGGAACATACCTGGCCCTTTTCCACCCGCTGTTTGTCCCAGATCACGACAACAGGAGAAGGGACATTTGGGCACAACAGACCCACCCTGACACAGTCACTTTGGTTGTGTCCTCACACCTCAGCTGCATTTTTCAGATGCATCATGTGCTCCAGCCACGGGGAATACTTGCAAGAGATTTCTATATCCTTCCTCTGGGCTTCATTCTTATTAATTCAACTATATTACTATATAAAGAATATTTTAACTGTGATACGAATTAATCATCAAAGAATCATGGTAGAATGCTTTGGGTTGAAAGGGACCTTAAAGTTCATCCATGTTCTGCAGGTATTTATAACCTTGGGGATACAGCACATGCACACACACAAATATATCTATATAAATATATATATATATATGGCAATGATCTTTCTTTGGTAGCAATTTGGTTTGGCTAAAGCTTAGCTGAGAGCAGATGCAGGGAGCAAGGAAAGGAGGGAAGAAAATCCTGGCTCATCTGTTGCCCAGCCACAGTCGAAGCTGAGTTTGGCTGTTTTTCTGGCAGAAGTGAGTTGTAAGGACAGTTTTGGAGGAGGGAGAAAGGAGTGGCTGTTCAGATTTTATCGGGAAGGTTTTCTCAGACTCTGAAGAAAAACTGGGCAGAATGTGAGTCTGTGCTTTGGGAAGGAGCTGACAGATGGATTATGGAGGCGGGTGGGGCAAAGGTTATGGGCTGGCCGTATGGTAGGTGGGTTATTGGTTCACCAGGTAAGAGGAGATGTGGAAAGGTAACAGGAATAAAGAGGAGAAGGCAAGAAGCTTGTAAATTATGTAAGAGGACTGGTATGGTGGTGGAGTGAATTGATGTGTCTTGAGGGTAGCTGCTCAAAGTGAAGATGGCAACAGCTGATATAAGAAGAGGGAGGCTTGGAGGAGATTATTTAAAATATAATGTTTTAGAGATGAGAAAAAGAGAAACTTTGAGACACGACTCCAAAGAAATCCAGGCTGGTATCACCTGGGTGAGAAGGAAAGGGGGAAAAGAGGGAGGATGGCAGGAAACCACCTATTCCCAGCTTACTGGGAGGGGTGGAAAGCAGTGACCGAGCTGCTCTGTACAGCTCTTGCAGGTTTTTTTTGAGTTATCTGAGTATTTTTCCAATTTAATTTGATTAATGGATTATTTTTATATCATTGCTGACAGTGTCCCAGAACGTTGGTGACTGCAGGTGTTCCCTGGCTACATGATCAGCCTCGTTCTTCCTCACAGGGCACCACCTCCACACAAACTTGGTTTCCTTTGCTGTTTCCAGAAATTTACAGCAGAAAAATACTCTGAGAAAGTTCTGACTTGTGGCGGCTTATCCCTTCTAACCCTGGCCATCACTCAAATAAAAAATGGCAGTGGGCTGTGGAAAAAAAGAAAAAATAATTGAAAAATAGATTCTTATGTCTTTCCAAACCACCAGAGCAGTTTACCCATTCCTGGGAAAAAATGCAATCAAGCAACATTTCCCTCAATGTCAGAATGCAGGATAAAGCTTACACGAGGCTTTCAAATAAGATAATTTTATATTTGTCCTGTCAAATGCAGAAATAATCAGCTTTTTCTTTCTCTTACCCTAAATATTTACATCTAGGTTTGTTTTCCTTCCTTAGTTTGCTTGGTTCGAAAAAAAATAATATTAATTTTGTTTGTTTGTTTGTTCATGTTGGATTAAAAAACCAGGATTAGAACAGTTGGAGATGGGTTGGGGATTTATCAGTTACACTTGGAGGGTGTCATATCCCAGTATGGTATGATGGGAAGAAGGTATGAAATCCTGCATCCAGCAGCATCAGTAGCAATACTTCCTTTAGTTTTCATTACCTATATTAGATAGAAATAATAGAATAATTCATACTTTCAAGAGCAAACAAGGATTTCTCCAAATTGACTCAGTAAGTGATCCTCTTCAAACTGGAAGCCACCTTACTCTATTTGAGTCCTCAAACACCCCAGCAGCAATTGTGTTGCTATCTGGAGAAACCTTTAGCACAGCGCTGGCTTGGAATTCGCTCAGGTTTCCAGGGGGAGATCCCGAGCTGCAGCTGGGGTGGGATGGGGAGGAGCAGTGAGGAGCTGTGCTGCTCCTGCCGCTCTGCTGGGGAGGGTTTGGATCACACCCGAGCTCGTGTGGCCTCGCTGAGGGGGGAGCAGGTCTGTGTGCTCGAGGCATCTCCTCCGGAGAGCTCTCCCCGAGGGAGCTGTGCAGCCAGGAGCTCTCCCGAGGTTTGCAGAGGTTTGTCTGTGTCCCTGCACCCCTGTGCCAGCATCTCCTCTCAACAGATGGCTGGAGGGCAGCGATGATGGAGGTGAAGTGATGCAGCCTCAGACTCTGGTACCCAGGAAGATGCAGCTTTGATGGCAAGTGAACCTGCAGATCTGTCTGCTGAAAACACGGCCCCAGAGGAGCCCTGTGGCTGCCCTTGGTCTCAGGTGGCACACACAGATGGGCACCTCCAGCAGCCTCAGTCCCAGCTCCTCACTCTGCCATCCCAGCGCCTTTGCATAAGGAGCAACCCGTGAGTAACAGCTGCCTCTGCAGACAGCAAATCCTGCAAGTATTTTGTGGTAAACCTGCTGCTGCTGTGGGCAGGGAGGATGCACTTTACTCTGAAAGCAGGGGATGAAAAGCCTCTGTGGCAACGGCTGCGCTTTGAGAGCGGCTGAGCCCAATCCTCTGCACAGGCAACTGTTTATTATCAGAATAACTGATCTCCCAGAGCACTTAATGCCCTGCCTGCACGGAAGGAGCCAGCACACGCTGCAGCCTCACGGCCTGTCGCTGAGTATCTCGGTCTGACTCCAGCAGCATCGCTGTTAATTGCAATACAAGGGCATTTTAGGGATTTACCTGTTTCAGTCGCTTGTTCAGGGTGGTACACAGTGAAAATAACAACCTGAAACGGCTGTACTTGCCCAATTGCTAAGCTACAGGTGTGCTGTGGCAGATCTGTGCCTGTCAGCAGAGAACTGAGTCCAGGAATTAAGTAGATTTGCACCTTGCCTATCTGTTTGTAGATAAGAGCGTTACCTCAGAGCCAGGCAGTGGATATTGCTGATAGACTGAGCCTGGGTGCTGGGTTACTCCTGACTTTGACCTTGGCCATTTATATCACTGGAGGAAAAATTTTGCGTGCTCCTGTTTGCTCACGTGGAGATAAGGACACTGGTCTCTGGATTAAAAGTGTCATTAAGGGAGGCACATTATGATTATAATTATTATTTTACAAGCTGAACAGCGTGCAGAAGCTGGCAGTGCTGCTGCTGAGCTTCCTCAAGGAGCGTGTGCCTTTGCAAAAGGGTAGAGGAAGCTGTACGGGAGGATTTTCTCATACATAAGCTGAGGAAATGGATTATCTGTGAAACAGCCAACAGTTTTTATTTACTGTGAAAATCTGAGTCTCACTCTCAATTTCCCATCAAGATAAAATGCAGGCATTTGGTTAAAATGGCAACTTAATGCTCCAGAGGTTTAATTACCACCACTCTATAATCAAAATCAACACAGAGTGCAGGCTGTAGCTCCCAACTCCAACAAGAAATGCAGCTCCCCACAAAGCAGTCAATAAAAAGAAGATATATAGCATGTGCTTGGATTTTGTGGTCCTTCCCACAGCTGAACTTGCAAATCTGCTATTGCTAATGGTTTTCTTTCAAACCTCAGGTTCTCCCTCAGCTTTTATCAAACTCCAGAGCTCCTTATTTCCACGTTTTAACTTTCTCTGTATAATACCTATATACACAGTACTGAATTAAGGGAGTTCCCTGTGCTGGGAGCTAAACCTCTGATTTTTTTCCTGTACCAACAGAAGGCACTGGACCAGTCTCAATAGTGGTGATTATTGAAACTTTGTGAGGGCCTTGGTTGGAAGAAGTGCCAAGAAGGCAGGTATGTTTGCTGGGCTGTGGCTGGTGTGACCTCTAGCATGCACCTCTATAGATCAAATGATTGATCCTCCTCCACTGCAATTCCTGGTGCTTTTCTTTAAAGACTTCAGGACTTGTTAGATCATAGGACCAACTTGGGTCTTGCTTGGCACAGTCTTCCCTCTGCAAGTTCAGATTTCTTTTTTCCAGTGCATCTTCTGAATGAGGTGGTTATGCTGTCCCAACTGTGGATCCCTGTGAAAGTTGCACATGCTCTATATTTTACCCATTCCTTTGCAAGTTGGGTTTTTAGGGAGTAAAGCCTTTACCTGCCTGGCAGCTATAGCCAAACAAAGCACAGGCACTGTTAGCAATGCAGTCCTCTGTCTTCTGCCAGGGGTTGAGTCCCAGCTTTATATCCCAGGATGCTCCCAGATGCTGGAGTAGCAACCACAGAAGTTGCTCTCAAAAGAAAAAACCAAACCAGCTTTGCTATGGTTTCTGCTCTTTCTAAGAAAGGGTTAATTTTCCTCCTCATCATCATCAGCCCCCCATAAAGAGCAGAACATTTTGTATCCTGCCCCTACTGACTTGTGGAAATAAGAGATACCCTATTAGCAATCCTTGTCCAAACACAGTGTTGGCCTGGTTAGTGCCAGCACTTTCCATCCAGCACTAGTATTTGTTTTTCCATGCTCTTAATCTTAGAAATTGAATCGAGTCTGATAAAAGTGACTTCCTGAATATTGCATAACAGTTTACGTCTGTCAGGAGGGAAGACAAACAGACCTGACCTTGAACTTGGAAAGTTTCCTCCCAGCAGGTAAGAGCTTCCAAAAGTCTGTGCTGAGGCTCCTGGTCTCCTTGCTGTCCAGGGACAGCAGCGAGGCTTCCCTGGCAGCAATCCTCTCTGTAAAAAAAAAAGCTTTGGAAAATGCTTTGGATCCTCCTCTGGGGACCTGAGAATCCCCCGGAAAGAGCTGCAGCAGGAAGGCAGCTTCGTGTTCTTGCTCCAAAAAGAAGGCAGAGGAGAAATCCTGTCCATATCTGGCAGGGTTTAGCCTCCAGGGATTAATTAAAGGCTTTTTCAGTTTTTCTTTCAAACCTCACAACATTCATCCCCGCCTCACTGAATAGGAAAAAGGGAGAGGCATTTTCTCTGGTGAAGCACCAGCCTGTTTCAATTTTCAGTTTTACATTGCAGTAATATGCTTTTCCTAAGGGAACACCACAGGAAGGGCAAACTTTGGCTTCTCACCATTGGAGCATTACATCATTAATATGAGCTGGAAATCTGAGCAGCGGGCAAAACAAATTCCCTAAACTTAATTCCCTCTTTCCTTGATGCTTCTGTCCCTCTTCCTTGCCCAGGGGTAAAGCAGGTGGAGGTGTTGGCAGAGCCAGGGGGGTGGGGATCAGTGGACCAGGAGTGGGTGGTGATGCTACAGGAGCAGGGAGGTGTCCTGCATCCTCTGAGCTGCTGGGACTGGACACCGACAGAGCTCTGGGGCAGCAAAACTCTTTCTTCTGTGGCTCAGGCTTGTGGTGGTGGCTGCCATGGGGGAAGGAGCCACCTGGCTCTGGGGGCTCCCTGTGAAACATGGGGGGTCTTTTCCACAGGTTTCCCAGTACCAGAAAAGTGCAGGGCTTGGGAGACTCTCGTTTTTGGGCAGCATCCTGAAAGAAGCACCAC
Organism: Pipra filicauda; assembly: GCF_003945595.2. NCBI lineage: Eukaryota > Metazoa > Chordata > Aves > Passeriformes > Pipridae > Pipra > Pipra filicauda. The sequence continues at coordinate 2,375,398 of NW_024105086.1, forward strand.
AGCTCCCATCTCAGTCCACTCCATGTGTGTGTGTGCGTGGTGCTCTGCAGACCCCCTGGCTGTGCCCTGCCTGCAGTGTTTGTTTTCTGACCCCATTACTTATTCCCGTTTGGATTTCAGCTGCTTAGGCTTGATTATTTTAAACCCCCTCTATCTGATTATCATCAACCCAGCCAGGCCAGATATGAAGCTTCCTGGGGGATCCCCAGCAGTGTTTCAGAAGGATAAATTGCCTCTCATTCATGCTTTTGGGAGTTTGGTCAGCCAAGAGAGGAGGGAGCTACGGGGATATTCCAAAGGGGGGGGAGGCAGCTCCCCCTGTATTTCCTGTGCTACAACCTCACAAATATCCGACTTTGCCGTGGGGTGGAGTTCCTTGCTGCCCTGGGCGTGTGGGGAAATGTGTCCTGGCAAGCACCCCGGGAGGTGTCAGTGATGGGCACACACTAACACACTGGCACGGAAGGATGCTTCTGGAAGCAGAGCAGCTCAGGGACACACTGGCATGGCCGGGTGCAGCACATTGGTACCCAAACCAGGCAGCCCTGTGCAACCTCCCCAGAGCTGCCTTGCTCTTGCTTTTCGGTTTTCTATTGTTATCCTAAAGCTGTCTTCCTCCTCCTCCCCCCAGCCCTCAGCAGGATGAGGAAGCCTCCAGCTGGCCTAGGAGGCTTATCAGCTCTGTCTGGCTGGGTGTTAACAGTTTATTTGCATAAGTACCTGTCCCCGTCATATGCCGCTTGCCTTTGTGACTCACTGGAGTTGTTTATTTTTCCTCCGGCAGCCAGGCTTGCGGCTGCTGCTCCCCGAGGGATGCCAGGGCAGATGCCACCACCCCCGGGCACTGCGGGATGCCTGGCACGCTCGGGACAGGACGCTCACCCTCCCTGGCTCACCCAATCCTCCTGCCCTGCGGGACCAGCTTGGAAATTAAATGTGTAACTGGTCGGGTCCTGTTTTCTCCTGGCCGTCAAGATAAAACGAAACTGAACCCCCCCAGCTGTCCCTGGCTGGGGAGAGCAAGGCTTCCCCTGGGACCACAGTCCCAGCTGCTGTTGCAGGGAAGGTGCCTCTGGCTGCAGGGCTGTGTGATGTGATGGGTATCTGTCTCCTCACCACTGTTAGCACTCATGGACTCACAGAATGTCCTGAGTTGGAAGGGACCCACATGGATCACTGAGTCTGACTCCTGGCCCTGCACAGGACAACTCTAGAAATCCCAGAGGGGGGGGTGTCCAAATGTTTCTTCAGCTCTCTTCAGGCTTGGTGCCATGACTGCTTCCCTGAAGAGCCTCTTCCAGTGCCTGAGCGTGCCCTGGGTGAAGAACCTTTTCCTGATATCTTTATTTTAAGGAGCTGAGATCCTTAAAGCCTCTTCTGAACTCAGGTCTCTGCTCCAAAGGCAGCATGACCTGCCAGACCAACCCTCCTGGCTGTGCTGGAGCACCCAGGGTGCAGCTCTGCCCCAAGTGCTGGTTGTGACCGCAGAGTCACCTCCTGGGGTAGGAGCCGAGCGATCTTGTTTCTGCTCGTTTGCTCTGAAGGGTTTTTCCATCCGTAGTAAGAAAGTCATTAATGTTAAACTTCCGCTGCCAGGTCCGATTGATTTGAAGATTATAACCACTCTAAAGGGGGTATGTGCTGCATATACAATGTGTTGAAGTCCTGGCAGGCAGGAATTGTTGCTCCAATGGTTGCCTGTGATCCGTGGAGCCCAACAGAGAACAGCTCAGGCAAACGTGGGGCTGCTCAGCAGCCTGGCAGGGCCAGCGAAGAGTGGCCAAAGGGCAAAGGTAAATTCAAATCAGCAGCTGGTACATCCTCTGCACAAGGGCTGTAATCCTATCCCAGGAGATGACAGACTCATGGTTTAACAAGTCTCCGTGCTGTTGTTGCTGTGATATTTTCCTAATGTGGTGCACATCCACGAGGTCCTTGGTGCTCGCAGGAGGGCAATGCTCAGTGTGGGATCCTCCCTGCAAGATGCTACCAGGACTGAAGTATTTTCTTCTGAATGTGGCCCAGAAACCTGGGAGTTGTTGCTGGTGTGTTGTGCTTCCCCTCCGTGGCTGATGGGCCAATGAATCAGTTGTGCACCCAGCCAGCCACTTCTGGTACGTAAAAGTTATTTTAGACACGTTTCTGGTGTCCATCATATCATTCATCATATACCAGTTGACAATGTACCAGTTGAGCTGTGCCAGTTGTGTTTTGCTCCTCTGACTGGGAGACTGGATGGATGGATGGGGGAAGCTTGGTGAGAAGAGCAAGGGATTTGGCTCAGCACATTCAGCCTCAGCTCTGACTGTGTGATGTTACAGGGCAGGTCAAAGTGTGAGAGAAGTGAGTGTGGAAAGGCAGATAACCAGCAATTTGCTGTGAGTATGGTCACTGAAGAGGATCAGTGGACTTGGTTTGTCCAAAGAAAAATGCAGAGAGAGAAAACAGAGGGAGAAGGAAGCAAACACGTGCATCACGTGAACCAAGAAGTGGCTAAAGGAGCAGAACCAGAGAAGGATAAATTCATGAAGCCAGGAGAGGGCTGCAGGAATCTCATTATAAATATCATATTAAGTTGTGTATCTCAAGAAGTCCCTGACTTTTCATCTTTATCTCTTTTCCTCAAGTGCATGAACAGCTGACTTGTCCTTCTGGCTGCTCTCAGGTCTTTCTGAGCCATCGTTGCCCATCCCATGTGCCTCCCTCTCTTCTGGCTGCACCCAGGCTGAGTTTGCTGCAAGGGAACACTGCTCAGGCGATGGAGTATCCATGTCAGCCCCCCTACGGTTAAAACCAACCTTGTAAGCAAACCCTCATAATTTTATTTATGACTTTTGGATGAGATAATGGTTTTCCACTTTGAAAAGAAAGCTTGCTACTTCAACATTTATTTTCTATAAATGCCTTGGCATTTATATTGCAACAGGAGACTATTCAGTGACATTATCTGATAAATATCGTGTTATACAGCTGCAATTTACAATGCATATATTTTTAACGGTGCTTCTAAGCTAAATTAAATGCTTCTAAAATATGGTACTTATGGAAAACAAATGTCTTTTCTAGCAATTTTGTTTTTCAGGGTACACTATTTTTTTAAAACCAGATACCATCTTTATCCTGTCAGGCAGTAAATTATGCACTTGCACTTTCATAAACTCTCCCCTTGGGAACTTAGTCAATGAAATGGAAATGTCTTTTTCACACCCTCCAACTCCAGAGAAATACAGGGAAATAGCCAACTGGGTTATAAACTGAATCCATACAAAATGTGGATTAATGCAGTCCTGATGCATGTATTGTTTAGCATATGTACCATTCACTCAAATGGTGCTTTGAGCTGTGACTGGGATCATTAATGCCTCTTTTTTTTTTATTTGGGAGAGTAATGGCATGTTCTGTGGTGGGATGTGCAGTAGGAAGACACCCACTGGCACGGGACTGTAACCTTCCTCCCAAGCCAGGACTCCTGTGGGAGGAGGAAAGCTCTGTTGGCCTGCTCAGGGGAGTAAAACACAATGGCTTTTACACCTTGGTGGATCTTTCCTGGGTTGTGGAGTGGGAATGGGGAGGACAAGGGTTTAGAATGGCCTGTCCTGCCTTTGGGATAGTCTTTCACGAGGGAGAGCAGAGGTACTGAGGCAGCTGGACTAGATGCTCCTTGTAGGTTCCTTCCAGCTGAATTATTATTCTAAATCTACTTCTGTTTCCATCGTCCATCACCTACTGAGTTTGCCTGTAGCAGTCAAATATCTTCATACAAAACCCCACGTGGTCTGAGGAGCTGTGCTATTCCCTCACTGCACTGAAGGTGGAAAGTGTGAAATGCCACCAAAAAGGAGGCAAAGGAATGAAAGCAGGGAAGGGTGGGAGGGTGTTGCAGGGGAGTCTGCTGTGATGCCCAAGGATCCCTCCAAAGCAGGAGGAGCTACAGCAGGTCTCCTGTCACAGGAGGGGCACTGGAGCTGTTCACCTCACTACTGATGGCCCTTATTTTCCCAAATATAACTCACAGGCCCTTTGAAAGCCCCAGTTCTTCCAGTCTGGTGACTGCATGAAATGTGGGATGTATTACATGCACTTGGCAATAGAGGCAAACTTAGAGAAAATGGGAAAAGCAACAACAACAACAAAAAAAGGAATCTTGAAATTTGGCAGAAAAAATGCAGTGCACAAACCCCACAGGAATGTGAGCATCTTTGCACAAAGCCACTTATGGATGCATTCCTTAAAGGTAATCCCTTCAGACAGAGTGAAGCTGCCATTTCTTTGAAAGATATTAAAACAGCTGTTGCTAGAACATAGAGAATTTCTGAGCTCTCTGTCAAGGGATGGACATTTGTAATGCTATATCTACTTTATTTACAGTTTGATACCAAATTTCCAGCTACTGAAGGTAATTGAGACTGCAAACAAAATCTCACTATCCACTGATCTGCCAAATCAAATTTCTTCTCCTGTAAGTATAGTGTTTTTCCTTAGCTTCAGAGAGGAAAAGAATTATGCAAAATGAATGAGAAAGAAAAGGGATTAGTTTATATAATGACCACTGCAGCCATCTCTCCCTTGATCTGTCATAGTTTATTCTCGAAGATGGGAATGATTATTATTGTAATTTAGAACAGAGCTTGTTCTCTTTCCTTCTGCTGCATCTGCTTATTACTCTCCAAATTAACACATATTTTAATAAAAACTAAACATCCCGATTATAGCTGGGGTGTTGGATGACCCCAGCTGGGATATGGGCACAGCAAGATTTTCATCATCTCTGTGTTCCCCTCCTGGAATGTCTGTGCACTGCCCTGGTCTTTGATAGGAGTTAAAGCAGCCATGAGGCTATTCTAATGACTTCTGGCTACCAGAGGCCTCAGAAGAGGGTATCCAAGGCAGTAAATCAGCAGCCACGTGTCTCCTGTGCTGTTCTCGAGTTGTGTGGTGCTTCTGAGGATCTCTGGGAGCTCTCTGTCATCAGAGCAGCTCCCTGCTCCGTGGTGCTCCCCCAGCATCAGGGATGGGTGGGTGTCACAGCAGGAGCAGGCTGAGGGAGCTCAGCCTCCCTCATGGTCTCTCACTAGCTAATGTCAGAAAATAGATTGTTTCTAAAGCTCTTCAAAACTACACTGGATTTTTTTGCTGTATTTGAGGACTACTCACACTCCCATGGTCCTGTCCCACCCGTGTGTCTGGTGCCCACGTATTAATTAACTTTGATGCCAACAAGGCAACTGGGTTTTCCTCTTTCTCTCCCGTCTGCACCAAGATCTTCACTGCTCTCAACTCTGACTGAGAAATTTTATTAAACCAAAGCGTTGAGAGGTGAACTAATTGATACACTTGTTCTCCTGAAGTTGCTTCAACACTTTTGTAGCTGTGACTCTAGGGTTGAGCAGAGTCACCCCTAAAATCAAGGTGTTCACACCTCATCACCCCAGCACAGCGCTCCCCCAGCGTGTGGGGAAGCAGCCATGAGGCAACAGCTCTGCAGCATTTTGGGGACTCATGGTTAGTGATGGGATTTAACTCTGCAGAACTCATACAAAACTTATAAAGACCCTGTCCTTCACTTCAAAACATCTGTTAATTCTGCTTGTGTGCTCATTATCGAAAGGCTGCCTATATTTTTCCTTTCAGGTTTGCAAAAATAAGCACCGGTGAATGAAGATGAAAGGGAAATGTTGCTGGTTTCTTCCCTGGAGATCGTATTTCTTACTTGTTGCATAACTGCTTATTTTAGCATCAATCAGCCGAGCCTTTGTTGTGCAGACAATTCTGTCCTTTTAGAGGATTTGTGCAGTATTGTTTCTTCCAAAATGCCTTTTTTTTTTTGTTTTTGTTATTAGATTTATTTCTTCTCTTAGCAAATGCCAACTGACAACACCCCATCAGAGCTCTTCATAAGTGTTACATAAATGTCATACTATGTAAACTGAGTGTTGGATGTATCATATACATGACTTTTCTTGGAGAACCATCCATCAGGTGCTATCTGAGTGTGTGTGTCACATTTATGTATTTGTACACAAGCCGTGTTTAAGTGTGCATGCATGGTAGCCAAAATTCTGTTATGGAAAGTACTCAAAATGCAGAAATGTCTGAACTCTTCTTGTCAGTGCAACTTCATCTACCCCCTTTTGTTGAGGCAGAACAAGACTTTAATTTCATGTTCAGATACTCTTTTCCTTCTGCATCGCTGTGTGTGCAGTGAGATGGGCAGCAAGGGGCTCAGTGATGCCTATTGTTCAGCACACGAGCCTGGGCAGAGTACATTATTCAGCACATTATTCACATGTCTGACCACTTTTGGATTTCACAGCGATAGAAAACACAGCTCAAATACTTCTCGGTGCAGTTTTCAAAGCAGAGCCAGGTGCTGATGTTCTGGATGGCAAAAATGCTTTGAGGTTGCATCTCATAGGCATGCTGTGGACCTGCCCTGCCACGCTGTGACCTTCCTTAGAGATGTGGTCCAGAAATCATGGAGAAATGACCTCAAAGGGTGGGAAGGCTGCAGTGTGCAGTACAGGACCAGAGCAGGGGGATCTGCAGGTTCCTCAAAAGACACAATTATTAATGTCCTCATGGTTCTTTCTGTAGCACTTTCCACTACACTGCCTCAGTGCTTCAGCACCTTCATTAATCCTCCCCAAACGCCCGTTTTGAAGATGGGTCAGGGTGACACATGGATGGATTAAGGTCAGTTTTGACTAATTCAGGGTACTCCGTCTGAAAAGCATAATGTCTGCTTTTTCAGAGCATTTAACATGATACAGCACTTCATACATGCAAGCACAGCACCCACTGCTTCCAGCTGCACGAAGATGGATGTCAGCAATTCAGGCTAAAGGTTTCCAGCCACGCACCCGCAGTGTGGGCACTGCAGCCACCAGCAGCCAAAAGTTTGGGTTAATGACTTTGTTAGCATCATACAGCCTGTGGCAAGGGCATGGAGGGAATCTGCTTCTTTGGGAGAGTTTTGTCCTATTGTCGCAGTCTCTCTGAGTCTCACAGCCCTTGCATTGCTCCCTGGGCAGTTTATGGTTCTGCAGATAAGATGAGAATCTGACCAGTGTTTTCTTTTTGACTTACACAGCAGGTCCGGGATGTGCAGGTGTTGTAAGGAAATCAGACTGGGGCAGTGTAATTAAGAACTGCATTACAGTATGTGTGCACAATAAAATTGGTATGGAATGCCTCACTTTGGACACTTCTGATGTTCTCACCAGGTAACACGATGACCTTCACAATATCCCTTAAGGCAGTCTGTGCACATGGATGAGGTGGGATCCACAGGTGAAGTCCTGGCAGTGAGTGTTGCTGGATGCTGGAGCAGCAGTGTCAGCACCCACAGAGGTCCCTGGGGCTGCCAGGGACCGACAGACAGGGGCTATGCTTGTGTATCCCACTACTTTTGAAATCCCAGCAAAGGCTTTTTAACCAGGGGCTGATGTTTCCTGTTCTATGGGGGGGGCTGTTGAGTGGATTCTGAGCACCTGGGGCAGCAGGTGCCCCAAAAGCAGCATGTTCAGAGATTTCAGCAGCATCGGGCTTTTTTTTTTTTTTTCCCCTGTGTTGTGAGCTGCTCTTCTTCAAAGCCCAGCAATAGGACTAATTTGGGTGGGTTTATCTAAAAGACCATAAAAGGCTGCTTCATGCCAAATTTCAAGACCCTATTTCCAGAGTTACAGTCAAAAAACCATGGCAAGCCCAAGAATGACCAAGATGATGCTCTTCTACTCTGCTTTCATCTTTGGAAGAGGCAAAGGATTTGGAGTGTTCAGAAAACATCCACTACAGGCTCTGCCAAGGCAGAAAGTTGCAGACTAATTCATTCAAGTTTGGCAATTTATAAGGAGCCACAACAGGGATGTACGGTGGGGAGCATCTGGCTACCGTAGCTGTGCTTCCTAGTGGTTTATAACCGGTAATTCAGCGTTTTAGAGCTCACCAGCTTAACGAACGTAAGAGATGATGGCAGATTGTGACTGAAAGACCGTAAGAGATGATGGCAGATTGTGACTGAAAGACTGTCTTTAACCTGAATTTTAATCTTCTGCAGCAATGGTTTAAAACAGTGCAAGCCAACTTCTGTAGGGCCCCCGGGAGCTGGGGAAGATGCACGGTGTACACCCAGTTATTATTATTTTAATTCAAGAAACCGTTTCTATCCCGACAGCACCGCTGTCGTTGTTTTTAATCCGGGGGAAAACAGCTGGCAACAGGCAGCCCTGAACCACCCAGAGCCCAAAACACTCGTTTGGGCAGCGCGCAGCAGGGTCACCCCGCGGGGAGGCGGGAGGCGGCCGCGCCGCTCCGCACCTCTGCGCGGAAAGTCTGCGAAGTTTTTTTTGGGGGGGGAACACACACGTGTACGCACACAGGCGGGTCGGGGGGGGGCTCTGCTGCCGCAGCAGCATCCCCAGCCCGCCGCTCCTCGCCCCTCCGGTGCGGGCGCGGAGGCTCCGCTTCTCCCCCCCCCCGCCCCGGCGGTTCCCACGCCCCGCGGCCGCGCAACTTCGCTCCGCGGGTGCGGGAGGGAAGGAAGCGGCTCCGCACCGCGGCCCCCGCCCGCCCCGCGATGGGCAAGAGCCGTCTTTTTGACGCAGGAGAAATGGCAAATTTTAAGTACGTCATTAATATGGCGCCAAAAGCTTTTTTTTTTTTTTTAAGTATAAGCTTATTTTTTTTTCCTCCCCCCGCTCCCCCCCCCCAAAAAAAAAAAAAAAAAAGAAAGGAAAGAAAAAAAAAAAAAGAAAGGTTGGCGAAGCCGCCCCGTGTACGCGTGTGCACAGCGCGGAGAGGGGGAGCGGGCGGGGGGGCGGGCGGTGTGTGCGAGTGTGTGTGAGTGTGAGTGCGTGTGCAGGGCCGGGCGGCGGGACGGCTGCGGGGCGCGGGGGCTGCGGGGCTCCGGGCAGCGCCATGGGGCCCCGGCGGCCGGCGGGGGGGTGACGCGGGGCGGGCGGCGGCGGCGGCGGCGCGGCCCGCGATGGGACCCGCGCTGCCCGCACCTGGCCCTGCCGCGGCGCCCGGGGAGGGGAGAAGGGAGAGAAATTGAAGATTTGGGGCGGCCGAGGCGGCGGGGGGGGTGGGTGGGGGGGGTGGAAGCGCCGCCACCATTATCCGTCCCCGCTCCGAAAGTCGCTTCCCCGCCTCCCTGCCGGAGCCGGAGCCGGAGCCCGGGCGGCGGCGGGGCGCGGAGCGCCGGAGGAAGTGCGGGGTGAAAAAGAAAGAGAAACAGGCGGGCAGGGCTCGCCCGGCCGCGGCGGAGCGGCCATCTCGGCTGGGAGCGGGGCCGCATCCATGGAGTTACCGAGCGGGCGCTCCTAAGGAGGGCCCGGGCGGCGCGGCCCCGGCAATGACACCGGATTGAGCCGCCGAGGGGGCTCTCCCGGCCGGGGACTGCGGGAGCATCCCCCGCCCCCGCCTCCTCCCGCCCGTCACCCCAGAGACCGGCGCAACTCCGGGCGGACACTCTCCTGGCCAAGGTAAAGGCTCGGCGGGGTGGCGGCGGGAGCGGGCTGGGTTTGCAGCGGATGGTTATTTTGCAGCTCCCCCTGCTTTTGCTGTATTTCTGTCTTTTTTTTTTTTATTATTTATTTTTCACCCCCCTCCCTCCCCCGGCTGCCGGGCGGGGGATGTGCAGCATTCCCGGGGCGGATGGCGCACGGTGGTCACTCTCCTTTGGAAGTGCGGGAGGGAGGCGGCGGGGACGTAAACAAGAACTTTTCGAGGCTCGGTTCGCCGCTTCGCCCCCTTTATCCCCCCGAATTAATGACTGCGGCAGCGGCCCCGCGCCCTGCCCTGCCCGCCGGGAGGGGAGGGGGCGGCCCGGCGGCCCGCGGGGCTCGGGCGGGCTCCGCTCCCGGGGCTGTGCGGGCTCGGCGCGGGGCCGCGGAGCGCGGCGGGGCCGCGGGCGCGGAGCGCGGCGCGGGGCCGGGATGGCGGTGCCCGGGGGCGTGGCGGCTGCCGGCTCCCGCCTGCCCTCCCCTTCCTCCCCCCTTCCCTTCCCTCCCCACCGCGGGGCTTTCCCCGCCGCCTTCCCCCGCCGCACCGCGCTGGCGGGTCCCGGCGCTGCCGGCCCCGGGGGGGGGGTACCCGCCGCTCCCCCCGCGGCATCACCGCGCTCGAAAACATCCCGCGTCCCGCCCTCCCTTCCCCGCGCTGTGGTCCCCGCGGGGCGGCCCCCCCTTCTCCCTCCATCCCCGGCCACCTGCCCCCTCCCCGGGCGCTCTCCCGCATCCTCCGGGGATCCAGCGGCGCCCCCGCCGCGCTCCTGCCCCTTCCCCACCTGCCGAGCCGCTTCCCGCCCAGGGTGCGGGGCTGGGAGCCCCCCGCGCCCGGGGTGGGAGCAGCGAGCTGGAAGTTGGGAAGCGCTGCAAAGGCGGGAGGCTGCTGAATTGTCAACCTCGGAGGGGGAAAAAAAAAAATTATATATTTATCTCTCGCCATACCTGCACATCCTGAGCGCTTTTTGAGTGGGAAGGGAAGGATGGCATGGCACTCACAGGGAAAATTCCCAGCGCCTTCTCAGCACCCACAGTGAGAATTGTTTGCTGAAGGGTTTGAGCCAGGACCCTCCGACGGCTGGGACATTTTTAGGAGGAGATTTTGCTTGAGGGAAGAAAAATTCAGTGATCTCAGCCTTCTCCCCGGGGGTAAGGAGCACGGCTCTTAGGAATGGTGTTTGACCTTTAAGCATTTATTGGCTACTGGGGTTAAAATAAGCTTGAGATAGAAGTAAAAATAGCTTGCAGAAAGGTTAAATCGAAGGTTAAATTTGTTTTTCCTAGGAAAATTGAGGCTTGATGTTCAAAAATGTAGGCTTGGAGCAAAGGATGGAGGGTACATGTTAGGGGGTCTGTAGGCAGGGAGATGCAATTCCTTTAAAGTATCGATGGCTGCTGATAGTGTTTGACACCCAAGTTCTGAAAGCTGATGGGTGGGTGGTCCCCAAACTATTTAGATGTGGTCTTTGCCTTTCTGTGGGTGTTCCGTACAAAGATCGGAGTGCCCATAGCTCCTGTTGATTTCCTCTGAGCTGTGGATGCTCAGAGACCTGCAGGATGGGGCGTGGAGCCGTGCCCGGTGTCCCTGCCCGGTGTCCCTGCCCTCACCCTCCCCCTCAAAGGCAGAGATGTTTCCAGTGCCCTCAGTAACCTTTCTGATTACCTGTGCTCTGTCTGGGCTTGCTGAAAAAAAAATAGATAATTAGAGGGTAACGAGTCAGAAGAGGCAAGTGGAGTTATAAATGTGAGTAGTAAAGAAAAAAAATCCCCTTGTAGATGTGGAGAAAGGCAAAGCACAGGAAGTAAACGAGGGCTTGTTTTGTTTTAAATTGAAATGAGATTAAATTTTGCCCCAGGGAGCCAAGACAGCCAGCAGAGTTGGTGTGGAGGAGAGGAGGGATGCCTCGCTCCTCACTGGGTACCTGAGTTTTTGCTGCAAAGTTGGGGCTGGCAACAACCTGTGGAGGAGGCGAGGGGCAGGCGAGCCCCGGCGGGCAGGGACAGGCTCCCACTGCCCGGAAAATGGGTGTTCTGGGTACCAGGATCCTGCCTGTCTGCTTTTACACTTCTGCAGGGTTTCCAGGGAGGTTAAGAAAAGCTTCCTCCCAGACGTCAGGGCTGTGCACCACGGTTCGCTGAGGGTCTGTTGGCCCAGCCGCTGCGCATCCTTCGGTCCAAAACTTTGTTCTTCTGTCCCTATGAGACTGGGGCTGGGCCAATTCGGGGGACGCTGCCGCTCTCTCAGAGCCTCCTGTAGCAGCACTTGGCTCCAGAATCGCTGATGGGAAAAGGCGATGGGAAGAGGACAACCCTCCCACGGTGTAAAGACTGGGACGTTCCAGCCCTCCACCCTTCTTATTACACTTTCTAACAACTGGTGTTCCTAGACAGAGAGGGGGAAAAAACCACAATTAAGGCAGAGGGGAAGCGTTGAAGGGGGTGCGTTGGGAGCAGCCCCGGGGCTCCACATCCCCCGCGGGGCGCGGGCGGTGGGACGGGCGCGGGGGTCCCCGGCGCGGGGTCCGCTGGCCGGAGCGGTGTGTGTGCCGCTGGGGGCACTATGTTCCGTTTGTGTTCCTATTTCTGGGCTGGAAGAACAAACAGGGAAGTGGTTTTTCTGCAGTCTCATTGCAGCTCACAAACAGAGCACATCATTCAGCCGGTGTTGCTCACAGCGTCAGAGGTGACGGCGCGGGGACCGGCGCGGCGCATCCCTCAGCCTGCGGGGAGGCTGGGAGAGGTGATGAACAAATACTTCCCCCCCCCCTTTTTTTTTTTTTACTGCAACTTACGCAGGTTTCTGTGCCTGTTCCCCGTGGATTTCGGGAGCACAGGCGTGTATGAATTTCTCTCTTTGCTTGCCACAGTCCCGAATGGTTAATTCTTGTGAACAGCCCTTGCACGGGGTGCTGAGGTGCCACTAAAATCTCCAAATCACACGGGGCTTGATGTACAGAAGAGTTTGCAGGGAGCTGGGAAACATCAGGGGGTTCCCCAGAGCACAGGGATGGCGGAGGGGTCCGCAGAGGAAGAGTTCTGTGCTGGCTGGAGGCTGGATAAGGCATTTTGGTTTAGTGTGGATGGAAACGGGCACCTGTCCCTGGGCACTGTGCCCAGAGGGGACAGGAGCTCAGGACCTGGGCACAGGTATCTGTGCCAGGAGTGCTGCTGCCTTCACCTCTCCCAGGTTGCATGGGTAAAATTGCATTCCCGAGAGCTCCTCTCCAGCCCTCCCCCCTGCTGTGAAGCAGGACCAGCCAGCCTCAGACCATCATCTCAATTTTAACGCCAATCCTGGTGCTAATTTGTCCGAGGCCCCTGTGATTTACATTTGTTTAGGCTGATGGAGGGCCATCATTTTCCTTGGTTTAGCATTTATCTGCCTTTCTCAGCTTGAACAAAGGCAATGCTAAACATGTGTTGGTTTGCAAGCAATTCTGTTTTTTTGGTTTCCAGGCTTTAGCCAGGGCTGTGCCTGTGGATTTGAGTTGCAGACACTTCAGGGGGATGTTCATTTGTTTATAAAAGAAACCCACATCTGTTTCTGTTTGAATTTTTTAAGCAAGCCTACATAGAAACCTTTCACTTGGTTTCTGGCTCTGTAAAAACTAGATTTTGGGCCAAGTTTGACCTAAGAGTGACCTTTTCAAAGTATTACAAATTTTTTTGGTATTTGTTTATGACTTTATTAATGATGCCATGCGGGGAATGGGTCAGTTAAAGGTGAAATTAACTTCTAATGGAAACAAAAGATTAATTTTGGAGCAGAGACCGTATTTTGTGGGGACATAAGTTGCTCAGTAGTTCACCAACTGAATTGCTCCTGAGAGCTTGTGGGAGCTGGAGCTCCAGCCCTGGGCAGGATGTGGGCAGTGGGTCCCCCCCGCGGTGCCAAAGGGGTGGTGGGAGCCCAGCCACCATCAGACTTTATAACTCTGTGATCCAGATGGGGAAATGGCCAAATTACCCTTCTTCTACAGTAAATTCCTCAGTTAAGTGCCCTCGGTTTACTACTGTTGGGCTGCTCCTGATGAGTCCCTCGGAAAACAGCATCTTCTTAGCATGGCCTGGAATTTAACCATTTTCTGGAATGGGCTGGTCTTGGTCACAAATTTTGCTCCCTTCAGGCACACAGTACCTTGTGTGCCATCCCCTGCCCGGGGGGTCGTTGGCTTTCAGTGCTGCTGTTCAGAGATGTCCCCACTTTGCTCAAGCCAGAATTTCATTCAGAAATTTGATGCAGTTTGGTTCAGAGGATGCTGTCCTGGATCCTGCCAAAATGATTTACTGAAGTAGAGCCACTGTTTCACCTGCAATGTGAACCACTTCTGTATGTGAATATCAGTCCATCCTGTTATGTAGTGAGCACGTTCAGGGGTGTTCTGTAGGTGGGTGTGGGACAGAAGCAGGATGCAGGGACCAAGTTCAGTTAGAGGGATGATCAGTGCATCTCCTCACATAAATATCAGAGCCAAAACCAGTCCCAGCATCTGATGCCTGTGCTGAGCATTGATTGTAAACCTTTTCCCTGCCCTGGAAGGAGAGTGATGTCAGTGATACTGTCTTGCTGTAAAGGCAAAGATGGGAAACCTGGGAAATCTCACTGGCTATCAATAGCATTCCTTTGCTTCAGCTCAGGTGGTTATTTTCCCTCCGTTGGCTTTGGCTTATTTAATGTCTGTGATTAGGAACTCCAGAATCAATAAAAGCATTGCTCTGTGCTCCAAATGCCTGTTTGCCACTTCAGACCAGTAGAAACCAGTTTAAAAGGTTCAGGTAGAATGTCCACTAAAAAAGTAAGTAAGCTGCAGTTAAAACTGTCTTCAATTTCGTTTTCCCCGAGCAAAACCTAATGGCTACTTGGAACCAGGCTGTTTTAATAACATCTGTTTCCCCTTGAATCACTGGGGGAAAACTATTGATATTGCCATATTCTCAAGGAATGTTTTAAGTCACGTTTTGACAGGGCAATGCCTTACCACAACACTGATAGTTAAAATGTTTAGGATACTTTGTAGTATTTTCCCTGATAATGCTATGATAACACAGAGCACATATATTGTAAAATACAGATATTGCATTGGTTTTTTTTGCTTATGTGGAACATTTCCTGATGTTTGGGGGGAATGTCATGCTCTAGCTTGCTGTCCAGTGTGTGTGCTGCTTGTAGCTGCTGCGACCAAACCACACAAACCTGGTGTCTAATATCATTCCCACTTATCATTTGTGGAAGCAGTAGTGTGTATGACATCTCAACGCCTTTAGATTCTTACAAAATATCTCAGAAAGTACTAGGAAGATGTGCATGAGATTAACATTGTTTTCCTGTGGATGTGTTTTGGCTCACAGCCTGTTGAGTATTGTCTGGTCCATGGGTATCCCTTTCCCTGCAGAGCTCCCCAAGCCCTGTGTTGGGGGCCACGTTCATCAGTCACTAGCCACATTGGTAAACCGAGGTCTTTAAAAGTTAGAATACCTTTTTTCTTCCGTGTTTTTTTTTTTTTTAAAGCACCTACCAGTACAGATACTTGACTCAGTTCCGAGCGCTCAGTTCCCGAGGGGCGAGTTCAGGAGAACCTGCTGATTTCAAGCGCTTCTGTGGCTTGTTCAAAGTCACAAAGCAAACCAGCTGAGCTTGAAACGGGGTCTCCTAATCGGTGTGGTGGTACCTGCTGCTGTGATTTTGACTCTGAGAGGATGGAGAAGTCACAGCAGCTGTGCAGAAGCCACTTGCTCAGCCCGCGGGAGCTGCTGCAGGGCTGCCCGGCTGTGCTGGAGCGGGCAGAGCAGTGCAGGGTGGTGGGAAGTGTGCTTTGGGCTGGGCTGGTGCATGTTGCCTGTGTGACACATACCCCAGAAGTCTTTAATAGAAGGAGATACTGGCTGAATGGGAAGATGAGTCAGTGGGTAAAACCCCAAGCTTGTGGTACACAGGGGTTTTCTTCAGGTCTGGGATGCTTGTACTTCCCCTTGCAGACATACCGAGAGCGTGCACAGTTTCCATTCTTCTGTCTTCACATTTCTCAACCTTGCAGCCCAGGACTGTGGTTCATAGGACATCTCTTGTCCCGTCCAACAGCACCACTGTCCATGGTGGGGCATCCTCTGGTTCGTGGTGGAGCATCCTCTGGTCTGTGGTGGAGCACCCTCCCATGGCAATGCTCTTCCAGAGGAAGAACCATTTGGTCGCAAATCCTGCCTGGACAATTTGCCATGCAAAGCTGAGTGATCCAGGTGTACCCACGGTAACTCCTGGGAGTGGGGAAGGCTGGCAAAGAGACACATTTCAAAAGCCCTGTGAGGATCGTTTTCTTGCTTTTTTTTCAGCCTCTGGGTAGTTTTCTGTCTTGAGGGTAAGGACTGACTGGTGCTGGGTTAACACGGTGTGCAGATATTTAGAGATAACAGTGATTTGGTGCTGAGGTGAGTTTTCTGTACATTAAGTATAATGTTCAATTTCTTTTGTTACAGATGGAAGAAAAACGACGCAAGTACTCCATCAGCAGTGATAACTCAGACACCACTGACAGTAAGACCTTTAATTCAAAGCTTTGAACAAGATTCACCTCCAGCAGGGAAAATGCTTGAATAATTACTTTGCAAAGATTGGAGGAAGCTGCATTTACTGGGAAGTCCCTGCACAATGAATTGTGTGCAGGGCTGGGTTTGTCAGAAACGCAGCAACAAGCTGATACCAATTTATTTAAACACTTGGCTGTGGCTCCTCTTAACTGATGAGAGTGTCTCCCTCGTGTGAGGAGTCTGGGCGAGGAGAGCTGCTGATTGCAGATCTGCTAACAAAGCAGCAAACACCCTTTGTAGATGAGTTGTCCTTTCCTGTGAGCTGCAGCCTGAGACTAGTTTGCTCTTGATTTGGGTCGTACGGGGGAAAGGGAAGTTTTTATTGGAGTCAGGGTAAAATTGGAGCCGCATTGTTCCCTTTTGCAAGCTGAAGAGTGATGTGGGAAAAGGGATAAAGCTCAAGCCAGCAAAACTTGCAAGCCCACGCTTGCTTTTCAACATCTACCTCACTTCATCCTCGTTCAGGAAGGCACAGGAGCATGTGCTCAACAATAAACATGTGCAAGTGTGCTGAATTTTGGCTATAAATAGAGCACTTTCCTCTCCCACTTATCCCAGGGTTTCACCCACTGCAGACATACCGCAGTGCCTCGGTGTTCAGAACCCTCGAGGCACCAGCCTAATCCCTTGTCTGGGCTCCAGAGTTTCTTACTAGTTGCTCTTGGTCTTTTACAAATGTCACAGTAATTTCATCTGGGCCGTGCTGGGAATTTGCTCTCCACACTTTACAGGATCTGGCTGCTGGATACCCGAGAACGAAAGGGACTTTGCTAAAGACACTAAACTTCTGGGCCTTTTCCTAACAGGATGATGGGGAGATTACAGGGGGTTATGGAAAGGCTGATCTTGCTGGGTTTGGCTGCCGTTCCCACAGCTTCAGCCAAAAAAATTGTCAGTGTGAGAGGAGTTTGCACCAGCACTGCCGACAGGAACCTGCTGTTGGGCTGCTGGCGGGGACCCCCGTCCTGCTGCAGCCCTGGGGGGGCCTGGGAGCTGAGCTGTGCCTACAGAAAGTGTTTCAGGCTCTGTCAGCACCACTGGCTTCTCGTAAAACGAAACGTCTCTATCTCAGAAAGGGGTTTGTTTTGGAAGCTGTGCTTCAAACTTCCCATCTCCTAATCCCCAGATGCTCAAAGGCTTACGGAGCAGCTCGTTGGCTTCGCTGCCTTTCAGGGGTAAGGCATCTTTAATCATGGCATTAAACAACATGGCCTTATCTCTGTTGGGCTTGGATATTTATGCTGCAGGTGATATCTAAGCTGTTGACAAAATGCTCTCCTGCAGGATAATTGTAAACAGAGTGGTGACCATCTTTTTTTATTCTCTACCAGGAAAGGGTGGTAGTGGTGTGTTATCCAGGTTTGCATAGTTGTAGCATCACACTGTAGCTTGAAACGAGGGAGCAAGGTGGAAATTAGTGGCTCAATCTCTCCATAAAAGCTGTGGAGCTGCTGCTGCCCTCCTTTGAGCAGCTCACTGAGTAAAGCAGCATGTCCATGTGGCTGCAGCATAGGGATGTCTGCTGTGGGCTTTGCCTGCACTGCCCTGTTATGCACTGAAATGCTATAAAAAAGTCATTTATATGGAGCCCTCTTTAGTGACATCTATCTTGACACTGCAGTGAAAAAACCAGCTGTCTTTTGGGAACAGGTGATGCCCCCACATTTGGTTTTCATTTGATGGAGAACAGGAAAGTGTACTGCAAGTAAAGAGTGCAAGGTGAGCTGGTGCCTCTTCCCCTGCCAGCAGAAATAGGCATGTGGGATTTATCTGGGCTCAGTTGCCTGAGCTGGTGGAGGAACAGACACTTCCCATTGCAGTGGTACTGCACCCTGATCCCTTGGGTCAACTCAGCTCAGCTCCTGGCCAGAGCCCTTTCTCATGTGCAGGGCTCCATCGTGTTTGGTCATTGATTAGGTGCAGTGTTGTTTCCTCCTATTCAGGATAAAAGGATAAAGTCAGTGGTAAACTGGACTGTCATCATTTTTATACAAAAATTCCAATAATTAGTTTGTTATTTATTATTAACAAATGTGGGTTGGAAATAAAGATCAGTAACATAATGGTCCCAGAACATTTTGGGCTTTAGCTACCCTTGCCTTACAGAGGTGGTAGCAGTGGTGATGATATTGCTGCAGTGAGGAGGAGAGATCATTCATAATGCTCCCTGAGGAAAGTATTCCCAAATCTCAAAGCAAATACTCTCTTACTACTGAAAAGTGTAAAGTGCCTTTGCTTGATGTGTTCTGTTGTGTGGTCCCCAGTGGATGCTGAACTGCACACAGCTGTGGGAATTCTTAGTCGTGGTGTGGGCAGAGGAGTTTGACCCAATTTTGTCAGTAGTTTTGTCCATGGGGTCTGAAGTCCATGAGCTGTTCAGATACCTGTCTTTAAGCATCCTTGGTAGAAAACTTTTATCTCCTTAATTCCTAATCCCAATAGACTCCTGATTCCAGGAATGAGCCCTGGTTCATTCCCTCTCAGAAGCCTGTCTTGCTTGTGATTCTGGGTTTCTCATTTCTGATGTCTGCATTTGAAAACAGTGTTTTTAAATTTCAGGGGCCTCTATTTCATCATCTACATCATCATCAGTAGCAGGAGTGATGTTAATGTGTTTTGGTGAGGTACCCTGGGGTGTGCACAAAAATAATGCCGTGTCAAGGTGTTATTGCCTCTTAGTGCTGACCCAGAGTGTTGGTTGAGGCTGTAGCAGTGGGGCTGGTGGCAAAGATGTGGAAAAAACTTTTTGACTCTTTTCCGGGTAACCTGTGTCTGTTGCTTCGTTGCAGGTCACACCACATCCACCTCCAGATGCTCCAAAATTCCGAATACCAAATCCCCCTGGTCACGGCAGAAGGAGAAGAAGCCCTCTGAGGTATGTGGGCTTTCAGGCTTTTGCCAGAGGGGGGGTTTTCCCATGGCACTGAGCTTGCCCAGATGTGGCAACCAGCGTGCCCATGGCTGGCTGTGGGCAGTGGGTGCCAGGACAAGGCATCTCCAGGAAGGCAGAGCCCACAGCTCCTGGCAGTGGTGCCAACCCCAGCTCTGCTTGGAGGGAGCAGGGGGGGAAACCCGATGGGCATCTCTGGTGAAGGGTGTGGGGTCCTAGTGCCCACTCCACCCCTGTCGATGCAAGTAAACGTGGGTTGAGTTTGGTGGGATTGGGAGGTCCTACAGTTTTGGGGTGTCTGTGTGCCAAGGTTCCCTGCTTTGGGTGCCCGCCCGGGTGCCCTTTCGTTAGTGGCACAGGTCACAGCACTGATGGCAGGGGAGGGTGACGTGGAGGCTCCTCCCCGTGAACAAGTGGGAGGCACAGGGAGCTGTGAAATGAGAGACAGCACAGCTGAGTTGCAGATCATGTTGTGTTGGTTTCCTCCTGTCACGGGGCTCAAGGGCATTAGGCCGAGGCCGTCGGTGTCTGACCTTGCCCACAGGGTTTTCCCTGGCTGGGACGGGCAGTGCTGCCCACCCTGGGGACACTGCCCAGGTTCCCCTGCCAGCTCTGAGTGCAGGGTCTGGGACTGGGGCAGGAGCAGCCGTGTGTCCCCGGGGCTGTGGTGGAAGGGACAGTGCTGTGCCCTGTTTTCCTTCGTGTGCCTCGGATACATTTCCACGAGCCATGGAAACTACAGCAGGCATGAGCTGCTGTTGTAGCAACCACGGTGTTTGGCAGTGGTCATCTTCATTTCAGCAGCAGCCTGAGCAAAGCCAGAGGGACACTGTTCTCACATTCCCTTCCCTCTGGACCAGGGGTTGGAGTCAGACAGAGCTAAGTTTAGAGGCAGGTGAAGCTGGCATGGCTAATGTGAACTCCTTCCCAAGCTTCCCCCGTTTCACCTCTCCTGATGCTGTGGCCTGGTGAGCACAAACCTCTGTAACATCCTCCTTTTGCATCAAGCTGAGTAGAGATTTTGAGGTTTTCCTGTGGTCACTGCCTGAATTACAGCTACACTTGTTTTTTTACTGCTCTGACAGGTTTACATTGAAACATCTTAAGTGTTGGTGAAGGACAGAGACTGAAAAAGTCCAAGTTGTTTGTGCCGTGGGAAAAGAGAGGGACTGGAAAGCTGTTAGGACCAGCTGAGGTAGTTGGAAACACTCCAGAGAGCAAGAACCAGGGGTGCAGATGTCACTGGCTGCTGACAAGGCTGTTAGAAAGTTGAACATTAGCACTGGTTATAGATGTGTCTTGATACAGATCAAGGGGTGATTTTTGTGAGGTGAATCCTCCCAAGGAAAGCGAAGCATTTAGGGTACCTCCTCCTCCTCTGGCACCGTTATCCCTCTCTGAAAAAAATGCTCACCCCTGTGCCTGATGCACCCATAAAGGCCTGGGGTGAGCCCTTCAGGTGCTGTCAGGAGTCCCTAAGGTGGAGATGCCCAGTGTTAGACCTGGTTAGATGTGACAGGATGTGATTCGTGCATCAGGACAGTGTGATATGTGCCACCCTGCTGCTGCCCAGTAAAACTTTCCTCCAAGAGTTGATGCATCTCTTTACTGCATCGGTGGTACAGACATGCTTTTGCTTATAATATGAATTAGTTTAATCAGCCATCTAGGATTTTACCCGGCTGCTAATGAAGTTACTGGATATAAATCTAAGACTCCAAGTGAAAATGCTTCTGGACTTGCTGAAGGATGGTCAGACCTGGATCCAAGTTGCTGCTCAACAACAGCTGGAGTGAAAACTAGATCTTAGTCCATGGCACCCGGGGAGACGTCAGATGTGGTGCCTGTGGAGGGCCAGGCTCATCCCTCTGCTTCATGCTCTGTTATGCCCTGAGGAGGATTCTCAGTGAAATGTAGCTCTGGAACAAATAAAGTGGAGCAAAAGCTGAACAGTGCCCAACTGAGCAACAGTTGGGACAGAAAGTGAACCTCTGTGGCTTATCTGAACTGAAACTCCAGGGGAATTTGGGAGGCGATGTGTGATTGCTCAAGCTGGAGTGTGGCCAGGATGCTCAAGCTGACAAACCATCTTTGCAAAAGCGTGGTGGGAACACAAGCACATGGAGCAGTCCAGATCTCAGCCGTGCTCCCCTTACCCTCCATCACCCCTGTGGCTCCTGTGTCCAGGTCTGCTGGAAATCAGCTCCAGGTGGAACCCGGGGATCGGGATGGAGTGTGTGAGGTTGGACACAGGATTACCCCAAGATCTGCAGCAGTGCAGGGTGGTGGTTTGGAGGTCATTCCAGTATGGATTTCTTCTACAACAGCATCTTCCAAAATCTTCCACGAGTGACCCAACGTCTGCTGTTCCTGTGATCAGCCGTGAACCCATCTGGTCCACGTGTGGGATCCACTGCCTGTCATCTGTGACACACTGCAGGGCTTGGCACATCCTTGTAGGAACCCTGGAGGATTTCAGGCACAGTCTGGGATGGGCATCATGTCCTGCTGGAGCAAATACTGAGAAATTTAAAATGTGAACCACACCACTGTCAAACTACTTCACATGAAATGACAAAGTACCTTTCTCTTGTCCATCCCACTGAGGATGGAAACCACAGGAGGGTAACAGGGAGAGCAGGATGAATGTATTATCAGATGTTGAACCCCCAGACATTTGGGTCTGGACGAATCTTTTCAAACAATAACTCAAACTCCAGTTTTACAGGTGGCTTTTAGATTTGTCAAGAGCTGCAGTGGGTGCAGGCGTGTCCTGAGGGATGGTGATGCTGGAGGATGGGCTGGTGGAGCAGGACCCACTGGCCTCTCCTGCCCCTCTCCAAGTCGTGTCCCCGTTTCTCTGGGAGCTGCTGTCCTAGAGAAACATGCATTCGCCCTGACAACCCAGGCAGGAGATAAAAAAATCAAAAGCATTAGTGTTACATAGTTATTAGTCAGGTCAGGGGGTGATGTTTATTATGAAAGACTCTGTGAGAAGGGATTAACTATACACATTAAAAACCACCCGATACAAGGCATCTGGAAAAACAAGCTTCTTACCATGGAAAAGTACTGAGCTGTTTGTAAACATCCGTGAAGGGGCCATTGCCAGGGAGGGTGATTATATTTATCTGTGCCTGTCACGGGGCTCTGCCCGGGCTCTTTCCTGATGTGTCCCAGGCACCAGGCCTCTGTCTTGGCTGTCTCCCTTGCAGAGGTGACAGCCGTCCTCCCGTGCCCCTTCCTGGGCAGCAGAGCCTTTGGGGCTAAGCCTGATGGTGCCCCGGGCGTGGGCATGGCTCTGCTGCCCTGCTTCTGCCTGAAGGCAGAGGATGGACGTGGGCAGCTGCCAGCAGCTTCTTGCATCTGCAGTGATAGCAGTCTACCAATCTGGTGATTTTAATTAATCTCATTAGAGCTTGGATTCAGACTGAGTGTGGTGGCTGGTACCCATCCCTGGGTCCCTGCGAGGAGACGCCGGTCGTGCTCCCTGCCCTGCGGGAGCTGGAAGGAGGGGATGCTCGCTCAGGTCCTACCTGTCATGGCTCTGAGTCTGCAGCAGGGAGTAAGATGTGCCTGAAGTGTGCATTTCTGCTTGTGTTGGTGGCACATTAGCACAGTCCTGCCCCCGGCTGTAGGGCTGCTGGGGACGTGAGCACAAGGCTCGCTGGTTTGACTGCAGTCATCAAGCCTCTCTGCTGTTCCTGACAGGGAACAGTTGTCAGTGTCTAAGGAGAGAATATAAGAACAAGGCAAGTGTGTAATGATAGTAGCTGGTTCTATCTGCCAGCTCCCAGCCATCGGCAGCCCGGGGGCTCCCTGGGATGCTGCCTCTGAGTCACTGCCTGAACCGCTGTGTTCGTCATTAGCTCCAGAGCTATTTGAGATCCAAAATGCTCACCTGCGCTGCTGGAATACACTGTGGAGGGACAAAAGCCTGCATTTTTGTGCAAACCACCTACCTGACAGTGCTCCAGCCATCCCCTTTCTCAACTGGAGAGGAGAGCCCTGTGCAGTCTCAGCTCTGCTGCTCATCCCACCGGACATCCTCATGGCCCTTCTCCTTTGCTCGGGACCTTCAGGAGGCGAGGGGAGACCACAGCTGCAGGCAGGGCTCAGGATGAAGGGGAAACCACAAATTTATACAATTTACATTATTTTCTGCTTGCCTTGTTTAGTTGTTACTTCCGTGTTTTGAAAGATGCCTTTTCATATCTCTATACAAGGTTTTAACTCATTTAACAAACATCCTCGTTGTTTCCCTTCTAAAAAGTAATTATTCATGCATTGGATCATGGTTTTTTCCCCCTGCAGTAGGTATATAATGTGAATTTAGCTGTCCATGCTTGGAGAAGAGCTTTTGTGAGTATGGCCAAGCAAGACTGGACAAGCTTTTATTGGGCTGGATGAGAAGATCTGTCTCTGTTGAAAGGTTTGACTGCAGTGGCTTTGTCAGTTTTCCCATGCTGGCACGGGGATAACAGATTAATACCATTGTCTTCTGAATGCTGAGAAGGGCCAGACAAAAATGCTTCTTGTTCCTATTTTAAGTTCTGTTGTTCATTGGATCTTTAACATCCAGCATTTCGAGAGGAAACGAGACTAAATGAAGAGATAGGAGACTGGCTCCCAAATGGACACAGGAGTTCAGGATTTTTCTCCCCACAGGCAAATATTATTGCTGGTTGCACACACACTCCAGGCACTGTCACATTTCAGAGCTTTGCTACCGAGTATCAACGCTTCTCTCATTTCAGAAGGGACTGGAAAAATGTGATATAACAGCAGGGAAGCAGGGCTGGGAGTCTAGAGGGGAGTGGGGCCGGGCACGGAGGTACCGTCTCAGGCTGATATGAAGACAGTTTGTACAACCAAAAACTATTCCCAGGGCTCCCATTGTTCCCGTTGTTTTCTCTTTCTCCAAAAAGCCTTGTGACTCATGAGCTACAACAAACAACTTTGTGCTTCAGAGAGTGAAGGGCTAACAGAGCCCACTGGAAGTGAGGAGGGAGCTGGAGACTGCCCTGGTCCTGGTGCAGATGGAGGAGGGTGGTTATGGCAGGGAGGGTAGCAGGACACAGCTGCCAGGGCTGCAATCAGGGGGGAAAAAGAGCATTGAGCCAAAACCTGAAGACAACCTGTTATTTCACTGTCAGAAAGCACTCCCACATCCCCATGTGGTGACCTGCTGCTGCCCATCCTTTGGAGCACCCAGTGCCTGTGCCTGCTGTGGCAAGGTCACCACTGTGAGATCCCACACAGCTACTGTGTGTGTGAGGGAACTGGAGGAGGATTGCAGGTCTCTTGGGTGATGGAGGGAATGGATCAGATGTGAGATCTCGGATGCAGGCTGTGACCAGTCCCTTCCCACCTCTCCCATCTGCCTTCTCCCTACTGACCTCAGTGTGTTTTCCTTCACAGACTTCATTTTGAACAACCAGCTTTGCTTCTCTTACATTTTGTACCACTGCCTTGCAGTGTGGAGTGCTTTGGAAAGGTTTCTTTTTGCTAAAACTGTTAGGCAGACAAAAAAAGATGTCAGTGCATATTTTTAAAAATACCATCCTATCCCGGGACTGGGAGGAGGGGCAGAGCTCGCCCCAAAGAGCAAGGTCTGAAAGCTCCAAGGTCAGCTGGGTGCAGATGGCAGGGGAGAATGTGTAACAGAATTCCTGCCAGCCCGGGAAGCCTCGTGTGCAGGGACACGGCCTGCTGGAGCCCATCTGTGTTCTGCTGAGCTGCCTGGTCCCTGCAGAGCTGGTTTTCTCCTGGGCTGGTTTGCAGCAGGCGCCCGGAGCCGGGTGATGCCGCGGCCGTGCCGCCTCGGCGGAGCGATGGGCCACGCTGGATCCAGCACAGCAGTGCCCGGGCTGGCTGCTGCTCTAAGGGCTAATTGTACCCAGTGCTAGACGAGTGTTTCCTTTCGTTTCGATTTAAAGCCCAAAACAGCTCCGTCTTTTTGGCTCCCTCCCAGCAGTTGGTTTCGTACGAGCGGAACGTTGTTACCAAAGGATCCGAATTTGGTGTTTTTGGGTGGGTATTTGGGGCTAAGGGGATAATTGGCAGGCTCGGACCTACAGAACAGTCGCTGGAAAAGCTGAGCCCTTGGCAGAGCACGTGGAGTGGGAGCTGAATGATGGGGAGATTGTCAGCCACTTCGCTAAGAGGGGTTTGTGAGTGAATCAAAGAGCCTGGAAATCGATGCAAGGATTGCATGGAAAGGTGGTGGAGAGGCTCTGAGAGGGGCTGGATGATGATGGGGGAGAGGCAGAGGAGGAGGAGAAGGATGCTGGAAAGCGGCACAGCCTAGGAGCCCTTTGCTAAGAGAGGGATGGAGTTTCCAATGCCTATCATCCTTCCTGTCATGGCAAGGCACCGTGTGCCTGGGCATCTCCTCCCAGGAGTACGTGTTTTTCTCTGAGGTTGTCCAAGTGTTGGACAAATTGCTGCTGGTCCATGGAGGGCTCCTGGAGGTGCCTCACAGCTGTTGCAGGGCACAGGGAGAGGCTGCAGGGCTGTGTCTGGTGGAAGAAGCAGCAGATCCTTGCCAAGGTGGAGCAACTGATGCACGAGGCACTGGGGGCTCAAGGAGGAGCCGAATCCAACCTCTGCCTTGCAGGTCTGTGCCACACCCACAGTGTCATCCTTCCAGTGCCAGACTGGATCCAGGTGAAGCAATAGGCTGTCAAAATCAGAGGATGTGTTACATTTTATTAGCTCAGGGTTTTTTTCTTTTTGAGAGAGAAAATCAATACAGCTTTTGCCTCAGAACAGCAAATTACAGAAATAACAAGTGACACTGATGTATCATTTGCGAATGTGATGGCTTTGGTGTCCCAGTGACTTCTCACCTTCCCAGACTGCTGGGACTGGCTCTACTAGTGAGGCAGTCAGTCCAACACCACGAACTGGTGGACTGAAAAGTTGGGGAAGTAGCAAAGATGGGTAATCCAGATGCCTGGCCTGTGAGATATGAGGGAGAGGGAAGTTTTCTCCATGTGCTTTTTTTTTGCCTGGGGTCTGAGACTGCACAACTACGCTGACCCTGACACCATGTCCCTCTCATTTGGCAATATGAAGGCAAAAATATTTGGGATTTTGCAATTTAATGTTCTTTTTCCTCATCTCTAAAGCTGACACTAGCAAAAGGGGAGGCTGGCCCTGGGCATCGGTGTGATGCATCTCTGAGCATCCCTAAACGTGTCTGAGATTTCTGAGCAAGCAGAGGCAATAAAGGAACATCTTGGTTTGGCCTTTCCCGCTGCTGGCAGATCGATAGGCAATAACCTGGATCCTGCTGCCAGGCTGGAAGGGGAGGACAGAGCCTGACCAGGGCTGTGGTGATGGCAGGGGGAGCAGGGTGCAGGGCAGCAGACAATTCATCTCCCACGGCCGGGGAGAAACAGTAAACACTCCTATTGAGGGAAAATTGCTTGTTTTCTGGTACCCAACTTTTTCTTCACCGCCAGGTCCTCGGTTCATCAGTGCCCAATTTATCCTTTATTTGGTTTTCATAAATAATTCAGAAGAGTTTGAGTAGAATAATTGAGTCTTTTCCCAACCCTAATCCCAGACAATTCAAAACAAAAAGACATTTAGATTACAATTTGAGCGTATTAGCTGTTGGGAGATTTCCAGACAACTGATCTGCTTTCCTTTACAATTTCTGCGCTGTTCTATCATTTCTAAAGTGTTCTGCTTTGATAGTTAATAATTTGAGCATATCCAGTTCTTCATGAAAAGACAGAGGCGTCGCTGTGATAAAGCGCGGGCGCGTGTGCTGCCGTCGGAGGGGCGAGCTTATCTGTTTTCCAAGAAGGACTAATAAATGAAGTAGTGAGATTGCAAATCCAGCCCGCGATGCTCCTTATCTTCAGGGAGATAGATACAATCGTGCTTATTTGGCTTAAAATTAAAACTAAGCTGCCTGTGCCGACGCGGGCTGAGAAGCCAGAAGGGATGAATTTGGGGAAGACTTAATGCGGGAAAACAGGAGCCTGGGATCTGCACCGTGCAGAGGGGAGGAATTATACCGAGGGCTGGTCCCATTGTTGCGTTTTCCAGTGCCCAGGCTCCGAGGTTCTGGAGGGTTTTGTGTCTGGTGAGGGTGTTGGGAAGCATTGGTAAGGCTGAGCCTTGTTCAGAGCAGTGGTGAGCAGCAGAAGGCTGCCCCAGGGCACTTGGACTGCTGGAGACATGACCCCAGCAAAGAGCTGAGAGCACTGAAGAAGTTTCCTGATAGCTGTAAGCAAAGGAAAATGAGTTAAGCTTGTGACACGAGGTTTGTATGGAGCTGTTGTGTTTCCTACCCGTGGATGGCAGCCCTGGGGGTGGCCGGGGCTCCCCAGTGGTGCTGTCAGCTCCTCCCTGGGTTGGTTGCATGACGTGTTGCAGGCTTCTCCATCAGTAGGAGGAGGGTGATGGGCCAGGATTTTGGTTTAGAAGAGCTGTTGGGTGCCCCACACCTTTGGAAACCATTCCTACCTGGCTTTGCCCACAAATCCCCAGGGCACGTGTCTCCAGAATGGTGTTTTCCGTGACACCGTTGTGCTGGTGCCAGGGGAAGTTTAGGCTGGAGATTAAGAAAACTTTCTTCACTGGAAGGATGGTTAAGCCCAGGGTGGTGGAATCACCACCCCTGGAGGTATTAGAAACACGTGTAGATGTGGCACTTGGGGACATGGGTTAGTGGTGGCCTTGGCAGTGCCAGGTTAATGGTTGGACTCGATGATCTCAGAGAGCTTTTCCAACCTGAGTGATTCTGTGGTTCAGTGGTTCTGTGGTGCTGGTGGCCAGGGCAGGGAGGTGGCACTGATCCCCATGCTGCCCTCAACCTGTGTGGTTAGGGCACAGGGGAGCATCTCATCCACCAAAGCCAGGTGCTCCAAGGAAGGGACACTAACTGGGGTTTGCATTGTCCTCATTGGAACTGGGCACCAAAACTGGGTTATGAGGTGGTGTTTGCCCAAGCTGTGACCTGTCAGTGCAGGGCTGGCAAGAACAGGGTGTATTTCTACCCTGTCTTGTAGAAAATGAGCTTCAGCAGGATTCCTGTGCTTGTTTGGATACTCAGACACAGCGCTGGAAGGACTGTGATATCTCCCATATCTCTTCTCATGTTTAATTAATGCCTATTTTAATTTTTTTTTTAAATCTCTCACACTGGCAGTGTATTAAGAGGTTACTGTAGTATCTCTAACGATGCTTTTGTAGCACACAGAGACTTAAAGGACCATGATCTTTCCCAAACTGAGCCTAATTCTGCCTGTAGTATATAGGCTGTTAATTATGTTTGTTGAAGGATGCACTGAGACTGTCTGACCAATTCAAATCAGGTTTATATAGGCATAGTCAAAAATGTCTCCAAGCAGCTGCATCAGGAGGAAAGCACCAGGAAAATTCAAAGAGGTCCCAATATAGCAAAGGTTGTTTATATATTGTATTTAATTCTAATTGGGTTAGCAGCTGAGACTCTGAGGATTAAGCAAACTGACCTAAATACTGGTCTCAGTGGTCTTAGTTAATGTCTAGTTTCCTGCATCTCAGCCGATTTGGGTTCCCCAATACTCTCCAAAGCATGTTATTTTTGTATCAAAAATGTGAAACTATATTGTATTATTTCTTGTGGTTCTGACACAGCAATACTCATTTGGAGAATAGACTCTGTGAAGAGATTAAACAACATCTGAAGAAAACATCTGATCCATCCCGGCCTCGTGGAAGGAATGCAGAAGTAGCAGGGATGGAGTGGATGGAGCGAGATGGTGTCCAGGCAGGATTGCTGGCACTGGCAGTTATTATTCCAGCTAATAGCAGATGGTAGAGAGGAGAAATCATCCATTTTCATTTACAATTTATTTTTATGCTGCAAGAGGCAGGATTGCTCGAGTCATTGCTGTCAGGCAGCCCTCTGGAAGGAAAACCTTATTTACCGTGAGGGATATTTTTGGAATGAGTTTTTCATCCTAGTGTATTGGGAGAAGATGCTGCAGGGCCAGCAGTGAGATGGAAAATGAACCCATTCACTGACTGAAGGACTGGATGATTTTCCTAAAGGAGGGGTCCAGTGTTGATCTGACAAGGGTTTTTTTGTGTCAGGACACATCTCGGTGTGTTTGGCTGTGGATGTGTGAGCAGCACCTAGATTACCTTTTAGCCAGTTATTTTTCACCTTTAGCTTTTGATTGTCCCTGCTCAGGACGATGAGGGGACATGATGGGCACACAGAGGTGCTTGGGACAGTGAGTGAGGTAACATGACAGGGACATGAAGGTTCTCAAGGTGATGAGGTAACCACGATGGGGACATGAAGGTGCTCAGGGCGATGAGGTGACATGAAGAGGACACAAAAATGCTCAGGGTCATGAGGTGATGTGATGGGGACATGAAGGTGCTTGGGATGATGTGCTCTTTGTCTCCCACAGCTTCATTCGTGTCAAGAACATAATTTCCCTTCTCCCAGGAGGACTAAGTGCAGAGAAGCCCAGTTGCAGGACATCCCTTGGCATTTGGGTAGATATTTGTGTGGCTACATTGAAACCATCAATCCTTTAAGAGAAGGCAGCCTGTTTCTTTAGTTTCATCCTAGTTTTTGGATTAAAAACTAGGATTAATCCAAGTTAATGTCTCATGGGAGCTCACACCTTGTGGCTGGATTTCCTGACTGCCTGGTTTGTGGGACCTCGGAAGGGTTGTGGCTGCAGGGCTTGGGCTCTCAGCACTGCCTGGCTGGAGGGGAGTCCCTGCCTGTGTGCCGGTGTTCTCCTGCCCAGACCTCACCCTGAAGTGACACTAAATGACACCCTGAAGCCATACCACTGGTGATGCAAACCCCCAGGACATTTCCCCAGGGCACACGTGCCCCCAGCCCCTGCCAGACCCCTTCACTCAGGATGGGTTTTTCTCCGGTGCAGGTTTTCCGTACGGACCTGATAACAGCCATGAAGATCCCTGACTCCTTCCAGCTGAGCCCTGACGAGTACTACGTCCTGGCTGATCCTTGGAGGCAGGAGTGGGAGAAGGGTGTCCAGGTGCCGGCGAGTGCCGAGGCCATCCCTGAGCCTGTGGTCAGGTAAGTGAGCGCTGTCCCCTCTGCGGGGTCCCCTCTGCCTTGGTGGGGTGCACACCATCTCGGGGGGCACGCAGAGGTGATGCATGGGAACCTGGGCTTGCACAGGGATTCACAGGGACCTCCCACCACACCCTGAAAAGTCCCTCTTGTGTGCCTGGCTTTTTTTGGGCAGTGGCCAGGCGGGCCAGCTCCCTGCTTCCTCTTGATCGGGGAATTTTAAAAAAGATGTGATAAAATCAAAGAGAGGATAAAAAAGTACCAGCAGAAAACCACCCAGAACTCCAGCCTCTGCCTGGCTGGCTGATGCCTCTCTGCCTAGAAACACGTGGCTGTACTGCTGGTATTTCACGGCAGGGGAGCAGGAGTTGGCCCTTAAATTAAAAACTTCCCTCTTTACTATGTTTGTGTGGATTGGGAACGTGCTGGGCATGCTGAGATTCAGGGCTTGGGAAAAGGAGCCCAGCGAATAGAGAAGCATCTCCCAGACCTTGTAGAGACGACGTCTGTCAGCCGAGATCGGGGGCTCATTAGCTATTTTAAAATAGGGAACTGGGTTTTAAAATAGACACTTAAACAGCTGCTCAGGCAAAAAAGAAACGTGGGGGAACTGCCACCCGCTTGATGTGTGTGTGGGATTGTCCCAGGGCAGTGGCCAAAGCTGTGGGGGAAAGGCTGGTGCTGCTGCTGGGGTGAACTGGGCAGGTTGGGAAGGGACCCCAAAACTCTCGGGGTCAGACCCGAAACTCCCCGCAGGGTTTGCAGGAGCTTTGGAGCTCTCATGTGTTCCCTTCGTGACGTGTGGCAGCGGGTGTGCATCCTGCAGGAACACTGGTGAAGCATCGTGCCCGGGTGCCGCTGGGGTTGCTCGTGGGAGCAGGGAGGCTGCAGGGGGTTGTGTTTTGCCCAGGGATCCCGGCAGGGAGCAGAGGCCGGCGGAGGCTCCGCTTGTCCCACAGCAACAGCAGCTGCTGCTGCAGCTGCCGACCCTGCTCCTGAAGTAAACTTTTGTGTACGCTCCCCTTCCTCCCCCGGGGAAGACAGAGAAAGAAATGAAACTTTAATGAGTCTGAACACATCAAAAGGGAAGTTGTAAAGGGGGCTGTTGAGTTGATTTAATCCTTGGGAAAAAAAAAAGAAAAACACCAACCCCAAACAGAAAAAAAAAAAAAAAAGAGAGGGGAAAAAAAAAAACCTGTGTGTGTAATATCTTTTTTTAGTTGTCTTTGATAGCTAACCACAGCCTGGCTTTGCCAGTGCTCTGCTCCCCAGCTTGAGGGCTTGTGCCGGGGCTGTTTCCAGTGAAAAGTGATCTTGGTGCTGCCCAGGCTGGCAGTGCCCATTTAGATCCAACCTGGCAGTGGCTGCCTGTGGGGTGGGGTTTGGCATCCCAGACCTGGCAGCCAGGAGCTGCCAGGGCACAGGGCAGGTTGAAAATGTGCCCTTCTGCTTGTCTCTAAGCTCTTGATTTTGGGGGTCCTGGGGCAGCTCTGCCACTGCCATGTGTTCCCATGCATGGATATTCCTAGAATTACTCCTGGTGCAGGTCATCCTTCCCATGTCCCCATCCCACTCTGTCTCGCTCTGGCACCAGCCCTTTCCTGATATCTTTCACATTTTTCAGGCCACTCTTGTGTCTTCTCTCAGTCCTCTCCTCAAGACAAAGCAGATCCATTTATTTTAAGCTCCCATCAAAGGTTATGTTTTCTGGAGTTGTGAACATGTTTGTCAGTCTTGAGGCTTCCCCTGCTTTCACCCACACCACCACCACAGGGACATACCCACGGCTTCTGGAGGGGACATCCTGGTGCTGCCCACTCACCTTGAGTGTGAGGTTTCACTTCCACCATCGGATTCTCCTCTGAAGAATTTCCCAATTCTTGGGGTAATTTTGCTTATGTGATTATTCTCAATCTCGGCACGATTCCATAATCCTTGATGCATTGCCTCCTGCCGTGGTTCCAGCTCTTTCTTCAGTTCCTCAATACCATTTGGTGTTCAAGCCTTTCTCTCCAGAGAGTTGTTTTATTTTTGAAGTCTGATAATGTGTATCATGGATATTAGAAAGAAATTCTTCCCTGTGAGGGTGTTAAGGCACTTGCCCAGAGAAGTTGTGGCTGCCCCATCCCTGGAAGTGTCCAAGGCCAGGTTGGATGAGGGTTGGAGCAACCTGGGCTTGTGGAAGGTGTTCCTACCCATGGCAGGGGATGGAACTGCATGATCTTTAAGGTCCTTTCCAACCCAAGCCATTCTATGGTTCTCAGATCTGACCCATTCTCTGTGACCTTTTAGAGATACTCATTGCTGGCTCCATCACTCCTAGCTAATCCCAGGTGGATTTCTGCAGCCCCTCAGGTTTGCACCATGCCCTGCTCATCCCAGGCTGCTCCAGGGATACTCTGGAGTTGTGCTGCTTACCCAAAGCCTTAGCTTCCTTGGAGTTCTTTCCTCTCTTGTTGCTCTGTCTGTCTGTCTGTCCTGCACCACGTCCCATCTGCCTGAACCATCTCTCTTTGCTGGCAGGACATCAATCAATCCTGAAGGACTTTTTCCTCAGACTGAAGCCTGTTTGGGATATTTTGCCTTCACTGGTGTGATGTGAGTGGAACGAAGAGCTCATTTTACAGCAGCATTAATAGCTGCACCTGGTTTGTGGCCATGATGCACATCCCAGGGGGACAGGCAGTGACATTGCCAGATTTGTTTTGGTCAGGACAGCATCTGCACATGCTGCTGTGCCACACCAGAAGGCACAGTGGGGACAGTGTGCTTCTGCCAAGCAGCTCTCCCTCCAAAAGCATCCCTGCCCTCGGTGTTTTCCCACTTGGGTCGCGCTGTGAGAGTTGGAGGTGGAGAGGGCAGCGTTGGACTGCCAGGGACGGTGCAGACTGCAGCTGTTTTCCTATCTCCAGGGTTAGACAACTCCCTCTTGCAGCTTGCCCTGCGTTGGAGAAATGTCAAGTGTTTTTTCACAAGAGATGACTGTATTTCATCTGCCTAAAGAGAGCAGCCTTAAAAAGCCTTACAACTCCATTTACCTCCCTAGTTTAATTGCTTTAATTCACCCTGGTCTCCATCCCAGGTGATGGATGAGCAGGTACCTCTCTGGTCCCCCCTGAGCTGCTGCTTTCGCTCCCACCCTGTAGCTGCTGCCCCATGGCCTCAGCATCACTTTCCCCCTTTGCTTCCTAACTTTCCATTTTCCCTATTCGAAACAAAAAAAATTCACATAAACCCAGCAGATCCTCTCTGTGTGAGATATGAACCGTCCAAATTCCTTTAACCTGCTGAAAAAAATCCCAGCAGTGATGTTTTCTGTAGACTGGAAATGTTGAGCCCAGCAGTTGCCTCTCTTCCTCACTGTCGGGGCAGCACTTTGCTGTCCCCCCATCTCAGAGGTGTGACACAGCACCCTGCCCTTAGAGAGGGATTCCTATGGTAACCCAGTCCTGATGTTGTCAATTCTGACAGCCACTTCCATGTGAAATTCCTAGAGGGAGGCAGCAGGGGGGAGAAGCCACTAGAGCCCCAGGAGCTGGCGAGCAGGCAAGCGCTGCCTGCGAAATAATACCCAGCCCATCATCCTGAAGCCCAGGGGTTTGGTTCCTGGGCTGAGCCATCACCAGCCAGCGGATTGTGCTGCAGAGTGTGTGGGAATTGCTTCCTGCTCCAGAGGTGGATCTTGTTCTCCAAAGGTGCTGCCGTTCACGCAGCCGCTGCTGCTCTTTTCATCTCCCACCCGGGCGCTTGGAAACCAGCTCTCCCTGCCTGCACCCTGCCTCGAGGTTTTGTGCCTCCGAAGCTGAAAATTAGATTTTTGAAACATCTTGTTTTACTGGAACCTCTAAAATGTCAAAAGCTGGGGGTGAGGCAGAAGGAAAGAGCTGTATTTTAAGGAATGCTTTCCCCAGAAAGCAGCTGTCTCAAAATGCCTCCACTAAGAGCCACCTTAAACTCAAGGGTCCTTTCTAGGTTAGCACAAATCACGGTGCAGTTGTGAGGAAAGCGGTGGGGGAAGAGGTGCAGCATCTCTTGGCTTGGTGTCCCGGGAGGCATGGGTGCTGCTGGGGGCCACCTGTGTGCCAGGGTCATTAGGCAGTGCAGGAGATGAGCTGTTTCCTCTCCATGATTATTTCTGGCTCATTGCTACTGAAAAGGGTTTTATTTTGTATGGTAACATGTCTGAGAATTGCCCAAAGCTTGAAGGGCTCCAGCGTGGTGATAAAAGCTGCTTCCAGTCAGCTGGGAGCAGAGGAGTGAGTAGTGGAGGTGAGTTTCCCTCCCGACAGGCAGGCTGGCATCCTCTGCCCATGAGTCTCCTGGTCACCCACCTGGGATGTGGGTGGTGGTGACACTCCACCCCAGTGGTGACAGGACGTTCCACCTGTGCTAGACCCCATCGCTGAAGGATCCCCACTGGCTTTCTGGGACCAGAGATGAGCCTCACAAGCCCCTGTGTGAGCCCTACAGTTATTTTACACTTGGGCAAAGTGAGGCATGGAGATTTACACCATAAGTCAGTGGTAGAGCCGGGCACAAGGTCCCAGTCTGGTGTGGGGTGCAGTTGGGTGCTGGATGCAAAGCTAGCCCATCTCATTAGAGCTTGAGTTTAAGGATTAAGCAAGATAAAGTGCGGGTAAGAGTTTTCACCAGTTTTGGAGCATCGGAGCTGTGGGTACCTCTCCTGTTGTAAATGGGAAGGAGATGCTTCAGATGAGCTGTGTCTTCCCAGAGTCACATTGTGATAAACCCAAGGGGAAAGTAGGCTTTGCTGGTTTGCCATGAGTGCTCGTAGGAGGCTGTGAAGCCCTTTTTGCACAGGGGGTGTGCCGGGATCAGACCCAGGCTCGTCCCTTCCCACTGGTGGCGATGCCAGTGCTGATGCTGGCAGAGTGTTGAGCTCACACAGCAGAGCACCCCTTCATAAAGCAGCATCATCTACGTGGGATTTTATGCACCTGTACAGGTTTTATTTCCTCCTTTATTTAATGATTTAATGCTTTTGGCATGTGGCTCCTTCCCCAGGCTGACAGGGATGTAAGCAGGATCTCGAGGTGGCTCTTGGATCTCGCATTAAGCCACATTAGTATGTGCTGTAGATTCTGTTTCCTGTGAATTTGCACACAGCGGGAGGACGAGCAGGAAGGCTGCTTCTTGCTGGCAGGCTTCCCAGATATTCTTGGCATTGCAGATCTATACTTGCATCGTCGCTGTGGCCCTGTTTTAACAGAAAACAGAAAGTGCTGTGGCAACAGGAAGGCACAACCTCGGCGGGTACCAGCTCGGCGATGGCGGCGGCACCGGCACAAACGCCGTCTGCCACGTCGCACGGGGGCTGTGTCCCTCCCCGTCCTCCTGCCTTAGGTCCCCTCTGCCCTTCTCCTCTGATGACCACACACAGAGGTCAGGCAGCCCCTTGCTGTGCTGCTGGGCACGCATCAAGGTGGGGCAGGGCTCCTGTGCCCAGATCCTGGTGGTGTGGGGCTGCCCAATTGGTGTTCATCTCCTTCGAGCTGTGCTGCTCTTTGCTGGACTCCAGTCTCCTTCACATCTCCAGGAGTTCCAGCAGCTCTTTCAGAGGGTACATAGTTGTTGGCAGGCCGTGGTTTTGCAGTACCAGCATCACTGGAAGAGGATCCCCGAGGAGCAGGTCTGCTTGCGAGGAGCAGTGCTGGAGATGAGTGCACTGAGGCAGGGAGAACTAACTGGGGCACCAGTAGAGGGTTAGGACTGGGACACATCCCTGCCCCCCATCTGGCAGTGAGCAGACACCTCTGCTCATCCCAGCAGGGCTGGGTGCTGCATCCAGAACACGTGGTCCAGGGAGGGAGCAATTCCAGCCAAGGGAGAAAATCCCCCTGGAGCAGCCTCTGCTGTGGTGTGGAGCGTGGTAGCCCGAGGGGCTGTGGCCAGGCTGGCCTGGCAGCAGGGTGGCACGGTGCAGATGTCCCAGCAATGTCTGGACGTCACCTCTCCCTCTCCCTGGCGTGCAGCAGGAGCCCTGGCTGGCAGCCAGGCTGGATCCTTGCTGCTCCCAGCCCGGGGAGGGCTTCCCGAGGCTGCGTTCAGTGTGTACTGCATGAACCAGCACACTTTGTTCTCGAGTGGTGAGATTGGACTTCCTTTCCTCGGTCGGCAACGCAGGCTGGCTGTTGACTCATCAGCAGCTTCCCTTGGGCTTTGCTGCAGAAGGGGCAGGCAGGATTCTGCAGCAGTTTGAGTAGCTTTTGGAGCAGAGCTTTTTTTTTTTTTTTTAACATGTTCCTTTTTTTCCTTCCCCCCCCCTTTTTTTTTTTTCATTCCCTCCAGCTCATCACAAAAAATGTGTGAGTTTGGAGCTCGCAGATGGCACGCTGGTGATTTTACAAAGGGCTATTTCTCGGGTTGGTTATCCCCGTTCTGTGGCTGCCTGCCCTTAAATATGCCTGGGTTCTGGTATGCTCCAGAAATACGTGTACGCTTCCCTTTCAAGATCTGAGGCTGTGCTCTGATCAAAAGAAGTGAAAATCCTGACTTCCCTGGGCCTAAATGTTCAGATCACAAGCCCTGGGACGGGGGAACGTGGGGAGAGGAAAGCTCGCTGCCTGCCCACTCCTGGGGACCCCCACAGGGACACCTGGCCACGGGGAGGACAGGCTGGTTGGTGGCACTGATCCAGGGCAGCAGAACCACCCCAGTGATGTAACATCAGTGAGTTCCCTCTGCCACTGGCAAAGGGAGGACTCCAGTCAGATCTGCTCAGGAAACCCTTGTCCCTGCAGGCAGCGGGGAGGGATGGGCTGTGCACAGGGTGGTCTGTCCTGCTGGTGGTTCAGGTACCTGGTTTGGGATGGGGTGGAACACTCTCAGTGTGGTGCAGAGGGTCTGGGCAATGCAGAGGGTGGTGCTGGTGCTGTGGAGGGTTGTGAGCTCATGCCCGGTGCCCACAAGTGCTTTGCAAAGGAGTAAGTGTGATTTACTCTGCCTCTTACTCGTCCTCAGCTCTGGTTTACTCTCTGCTTGACAAGTTCTTGTGTGGCCTTTCAGCAAGTCCTCACCTTTATTAGCTTGCTGCGGGAAATGTATTAATCCAACCTGTTCTTACCTTGTTCTGAGCCACTTGGACTTTTATTTTGAATGTTTGCTAATCCTCCCAGTGGATGCCTGTGGTTTATACTGGATCCAGCACACAGAAAGTCAAGTGTATTTCAGCAGCAAAGGTATAGAATGAGTGAGCTTGATTTCCTACTGCTCTGTAACGAGGTTTACAGCTCTTGGGACCAACTCCAGTTTGGTACAGCTTTGGGAGCCTCCCCATCCCGCTTCATTGCCTCTGCTCCCCATCCAGAACCATGGATTTAGTGTCTAGCCAGGCAAACCCCAGCAGCTCTGGTTGCTGGGCTTGCAACCGCAGGAGTAATTAAATCACCTCTTAGTGATTTAGTGCACCTTAGGTCCCCATTGAACTATTATTTTTAAGTGCTCTTCAGAGTGATGGGAGGAGCGGGACAGCCCAGCAGCAGGAATAGCTGCTGGGTTCTTGGTGCCGCTGCACATAATCCTGTTGAATTTAGGTGAAGCCTGTATTGCTGGAAAGTGAGCGTCCCTCTGCTCCCAGGACCCTGGGGAGGTGGAGGAGAGCTGGTGGGTGGGTTTTTTCAGTGCACTTGAAGAAGACCTGGAAAATCTGATCTAGTTGAAGGTGTCTGTGCTCATGGAAGGAGGCTTGGACTTGGAGACCTTCAAAGGTCCCTTCCAACTCAAACCATGGTAGGATTCCATGAAGTGCACCCAGACAAGTGTAGCTGCACGTGGATGGTGCAAGAGGGAGACGGATCCCTCCTGGTTTTCTGGGATGGGCTGTGAGCTGCTTGGGTGACTCGGCATCAGAACTGTTCTCATGTATTTCAGGGTTCAGCGTTAGTGCAGCCATCCAGAACACATTAAAAGAGTCTGGGTGCTGCCTTTTCAAATCCCTCAAAGCTTTGCTTTCCTTAGGCTGGGTTTGTGTCAGGAGACCCATGGGATGACACCGTGCTGAGGATGGGAATTGTCTTCTTTGTGCCCTTGTCTGTATTTTGAGCTCTCAGATGCTCAACTCTGAGAGCAGCAGTGTCAGGGGCACTTGGCTAGTTCCTGATCTGCTGTGGCTCAAGCTCAGACCATAGCAGGTGCAGAGCTGCCACCATTTCTCACATCTTCTGTCTCTGGTCCCCATTAGGAGATGGATACAAAGGCAAGTGGAACTGTTTGCGTTACTGAAGTAATTGTGCGAACATTATCTGTCTGGGATAATTAATTCCAGATGCTTTAATGTTAGTAGCTTGGCTTAAGTTACATAAAGAAGCAACTTTTTTTTGTCTTTTTATGTCCAGAAAACACACACTCAAGTGTCCCTGGCTTCCCTAGTAGCAATTCCAAGATATATGTTGCGTAAATGGAAAAGAGCAGAATGCTAGCAGCCTGTGGGCTGGGTTTGGAGAAGGTTGGTGTGTGGCATGGGTCCCTGAAGGGCCACCAGGTAGGTCAGTGATGTTCTGGGAAGAGATGGAGAGCAGCACCCACGGGTGTTAGGGCTGTGGCTGGCTCTGCCCTGCTTGCCTGTGGGGAGAAGATGCTGCCTGAGCATCCTCTGCAGCTGCCCTGGGGCCGGAGGCTGCTGGGGTTTGCTGGGTTTCAGAGCCAGAAGAGCAGCACAGGCTGTGCTCTGTCCCAGCAGCGGGGCACAGTCCCCTCCTGCTGCCTTCAGCATTACTGTTAAAACTCAATGGCACAGAGAGAAAGGGGGGAAAGGAATATGGGGAAGATCCTTGCACAGCATCAGAAGTTACATGTGTACTTTGCTCTCAGCCCAGACGCCGCTTTTGTCTAGTCAACCAGAAAAACATCTGCATTTTGTTGTTCCAACCAGCCCACCAGCAAACCACTGCCCAGCCACTGCTGTGTCCCTGCAGCCGTGGTTTGCTTCCCACAGAAGTGTGGAGATGAGCCCAGCTGTGCCATGGTGCCCGTCCTCTCCCCTGCCTTGGGAAGGCAGACTGCTCTGCACCTGAGTGCTTCTGTTCCAGGTCCCTGCTCCCTTTTACATCCAAATGATTTTCTGGGCACTGAATCAGGGTTGCAACTTAAATAATTCATTTGTTGAGCTGAATCTCGGTGAGATTTAGGCTGGAATATAAACGTGAGGAAGACAGGGACATCAACGCTCCGGTCTTTCTCTAGTCTGCTGGGTATCAGGCTTTTTATGTGGTGATAAACAGCTCAGAAACGGAATTGGAAAAGCTGTCTGGGTTTCACAAGATGGCTGTTTAGTGCCTCCTGTTCACTTGTTTTCCTCTTTTTATCACATCAAAGAAGAGTGAATCACTTTCTCCTTAGAGGATTACATTATTCCAGAGGCCTGGAAGGACCAACTATGGTTACGGGCTGTTACTGGAGGAGATTTTAGGTGGGTGGGGGGAAAACTGAGCATTTTTTTTATTGCACCTGCTAATTGTGATTTGGAGCTTCAGCTGCATTTCTTTAAAACTTCCAGAACCTGCCTGTGTACATCCTAAACTGCCAGCAGCTTGGGAGGGGCCACCCTGCCCTGTCCTTAACATTCTGCACAGAAATGGGATTGTCACAGGGGGATTTCCAAGCCCGGAGGGAGAGAGACCTTGAATGGTCCCAGAGCCCAGAGGAGTTTCCCAACTGGGACCGTGCCGATGCTGTGCCCTGTGGTGCTGTGTGGTGCTGGTCATGGATCACACATTCCCGATTGCTGGGGATGTTTTAAAAGCCGATAATGATAATTTCTGACATTCACTGGGTAGTGCCGAGTGTCAGAATTCAGCGGGGAAGGACCAGGGCGTCAGCTGAAGGGACGGTGGGTGTGCCTGAGCCTGGCAGAGGGCAGCAGGGTCCCTGAGACATGCATCCCGTGGTCCCTGCCCAGCGCAGGAGGGATGGGGTGTGCAGGGATGGGGTGGATGTGCAGCCTGCGCAGCCACCCAGGCATTACGTCACCTGGAGCTGCACTCACTGGCTGCTGGTACCCGGAGGGCAGGACGCTGCTGCAAGCAGCATTAACCCCTTCCTGAACGTCCTCAGCGCCACTTGGGTAGCACAAAGGGACCTTCCCAGGGCTGAGCAGTGGCCACTGGTCTCTGTGCAGTCAGGGAGCGCCTTTTGGGCACGGCTGCTCCTGTTACCAGAGCTTGGTGAATCCTCCCAGGGCCAAATCCAGCTGCTTTGTTCTCCCCAGAACTGCCGCAAAAGCCGAGCGGGAGCTTCAGAGCTGAACCAGGCATTTGCTGCCTGCGCAGGTTTTTGGGACAAGCACTTTACAGAAGGTTTAGGTTATACCCAAGGGCAGTGCCAGCCCAGCCACGTGCTGTGCCCAGCAGCAGCAGTGGGGACCATCTGCACGGTGGCACTGGGCTGCTTGCTGGAGCAGGGATGTGCACGGCAGGGGTTGGTGTGATGTTCCCTCCATCGGCTTTTTCTTGCAAGGAATGTGCTTGTTACAGCCCCTCACATGTGAACAGCTTACAGTGGCACAAAGAGGGGTGACAGACGGGGCCATCAGCCACCACAGGTTCCTCTTCCCAGGCCCAACCCGGACCCCCTGGCTGCTGTTAATATATGTAGGAATTTTCATGGATTTGCAGAGGCCGTTGCCAAATCTTGAGGGGGTTTTGGCTCCAGCAACCAGTAAGGAAATACCGCAAATCCTTTATTTTCTGCACATAGAGTGGTCCCAGCAGTACCATCTGATTCTGCTCAGGTTCTTGTTTGTTTTAAAATAAAAGGGTTTGGTGACAGTGGCCTGTTGACATACTCTGTGTCACCTCCCTGGGACCAACCACCTCCAGCCCTTTCTCTGCTCTATCTGCAGGAGGATGTGTTGGCAGACCCTGGGTACCAGTGGTCCCTCCTATGGGGTCCAGGGACTCTGGTTAGGGGTGACTTGTGCCAGGGGTGACAGCAGGATGCCCACAGGGCTCTGAGCTCTCCAGCACCCTGTGCTGGTGACCAGGGTGCTCCGGATGTTTCCTGGAGTATCTTCAGTGAAGGAGGGGAGGGGTGAAGTGCACAGGTACCTGTTAGCACCAAAACCTGGATCCTAAAGATGCTTTTAGGCTCGTCCAGCCGGTCCAGCCAGCTTGCATGCAGGTCTGAACATCAGGCCAGTTAATTTAAAACCTAACCGTTTAATATCTTCTTGGCGTTCCCTTTCTTTTTGAACCCAGCTTTGGGAGTATAGTTTTTGGCTCATGGTTTTATAGACTTTACTAGAAGCCATAAAAATGCAATAAGTAGGTGTAACATGGTTAGTAAATCCGGGTGTGGGTACGCTGAGGGTCACAAAATCTTGTGTGTGGGTTGCAGCTCATTATTGCGACCATCCACCACTATCTCCAACCCCATCCTTCACCCTTATTACCCCCAGGCTCTTTTCCTAACATCTTAAATTCTGCTCTGCTATGGAGAAGCAGTACCATCTATAAAATTTGTTAGCTTGAGTTCATAAGAAGATGGGGCATCTGGTCCAAATGGCCTGCTAGATACTATTTTAATAAACAGAAAGTGAAAATCATCCTTTAAATTGGCCTTTTAAAGTTGTCGTGTGCTGCAGGAGAATTCCCCTGGGAGCAGAGCTGGCAGTAGGAACAGTATCAGCATCCACTGAAGGTTGCTGGCAGAGTTATCTTTCCACTGACTTTCCTAAGCTGATTTATTTATGGACACTGGGCAAGACTAATTTAGACTGGAATGGAGGTAAAGAAAAGATGACAGACTAAAGCCTTTGCTGTAATAAAATTAAGTATTTTCAGATGAGAAACACTATGCAGGATTAATTATTTCTATCTAGTATATTAAAAGAGAGCATATAGAAAAAAATGCCTTCTCCCTTCAGCCAAGTGAAGCATTCAGTTTACAGAGATGATTAACCATGGGAATTTGCTGAGTATATTTTATTACTGTGTAATCTTCTCCAGGGATGGATGTGATCCTCAAGAGTGTTGGGGTCCACTTACTCCTTTTCCTCAAGTGCCCTTGAGACCCACTTTCAGACTAATGGCCTCAGGTTTGTTGTGCTTTTTCAGGCTGATCCCAATTTTCAGCCCTTCGTTTAAATGAGCCTTTGACTGATACGGATTTTTTTTAAAATGTCATGTCTCTGGCTGGATAAATAAAGGAGTGAATGCTCCTCCAGTGTGATGGAGCTCCTGCAAATGGTTTGGCTCTTGGTGGAGGCTTTGCCTCCGTGATTCTTCACCCTGATGCTGCAGGGAATTTGGGTGGGTTGCTGGCATGTGTTTCTTTTTGTCCACTGAGCAACTGTTTGGAAACTTGAGTATTTCCAAAGGAATTAAACCTTGTTCCTCCATGGAATTGGAGCCCTGATGACATGCCCAGCTCTCAGGACCCAACAGGAGATGGGCAGGAGACCCTGCTGAGGGCAGCCCCCGTG
The DNA here is from genome assembly GCF_003945595.2 of Pipra filicauda. Taxonomy (NCBI): domain Eukaryota; kingdom Metazoa; phylum Chordata; class Aves; order Passeriformes; family Pipridae; genus Pipra; species Pipra filicauda. The sequence goes on from NW_024105086.1 coordinate 2,417,880, forward strand.
GTTTGTTCCCTTTTTCTCGCTGTGAGTCCACTGCAGTGTGTCTGGGCAGCACAAAGCTGGCAGCTTTTTGGGCTAAGTTTCTTGATGCTGTTGGAGTTTAGGAGGGCTGCACAGCTTGGTCTGTTTTCTGTATTGCTGTAAGGCAGGGCACAGGCTTTTCCAAAGGATTGCTCTCTTGTATTAAATTGTAGGCTCTCTTCCTTTCTAGCCCAAGGCACTGTCACTGCAGTCATTGATCTTTATACCTGAACACCAAGAAGCTCTTTGCGGGTGTGTTAACTTGTGTCAGGAAGGAGTGAGCTGCTTTTTAGGAACATGATTTTACCCACTAAAGCAAATCCAGGAATTGATGGGAGGCTGTGCACCTCTGGGCATCACATCCTGCTCGGTCTTCCCAGAGGCTTGGGGTGTCCCATGTGAGCCTCAGCTTCTGGCAGCCTCCAGCTCCCCTGGGGATGGGAGGAGATGCTCATGGGAGCAGGCACAGCCTCTCATAGGATTTGCTGAATTGTTTGCAAGCCAGGAAAACCTCTTGTTTAAGTGCTGTGGATGAGTCAGGAGGTTGATCTGGACCAGGCTTCCAGCGGGTCTCCGTAGGGTTATACAAGCTGCTCACTGTATGAAAAATAATTTAGCAGTTATTTCAGTTTGTTCATTTCTGACCTCCTCCATTTGCTGATATTTGAAATGGTGAGAATATGGCACAGATGTGTCCCAGCATCCCCAAACCTGAATTAACTGGGAATCCAGCCCATGCTGCCTGATCAGTGTGGGGGCACGGGGTCGTGCCCATGGAGAGGAAACTCCAAAAGTAAAGTTTAGTGGTTCTCTTAAGAAGATACATTTCATATTAATACTTATTCCTTGTAGGACCGATAACTAGTAATGGAAAGTGGCTGCCGAGTGCTGCAGCACCTGATCATCCCTCCCTGATCCGTGTGTTCCCAGATGGGGGAGGCACCTGCCATCTCTGCATTGGCACGTTTCAAACCTTTGAACAGAGTGCCAGCGAGCACGTGGAGCTTGTTAGATGTTTGTATCTTAATTACCTTGATCTTCATCATCAGTGACATGGTGAGAAGCAAAGCATCACTCTGTAAGTGCCAGTTCCCATTAAACCAAAGCAAACTCCATTTAATTAGTGTCAGGAAAAGCTGGACGTCAAGGGCTGGTGGTGCTGTTATCATCAGTGAGCCCCTGAGCTCCCTGTGGTCTCTGCATCACCAGGGGCTGTGCAAAGCCAGGGCCTGAGAGTCTACACACATCAGGTTTGGAGAGGTTTGGGAGCGTGGGGCAGGCATGACTGGGGAGGGGCACTTGTCTCCCGTCTCTGAGCACCAGGTTCAGCAAAGATCCTTCTTTACAAGGTACCTGCAGAAAGAAGGTGGAGGCTGCACATGGAGCTGACATGCCCAGGCTCAGGCAGGTGCTGTGTCCCTCACTGGGAGTGCAGTGCTCAGCTCTGAGTGGTGTCGTGTGTCCCGTGTCAGTGAGAACCCCAGGAAGTTTCTCCAGTCACGTCAGCATCCTTATCACACCGAGGGCATTGCAGTGCTGTCAGTACAGTGAATGACCTGCTCAGGATACTCCTGTGATATGTACACAGAGCATTAATCTTTGCCCTTTTATGCCAGGGTAAAAATAGCAGCTCCTTCCTGCTGCCATCCCGAGCATCCCGGGCTGGCCGGGTGTCAGACCATCACCTGTTGCAGCCGCCTGTTGGGTGAGCAGCTTGTGTAACTCGGCTTAGGGGAGGCTTACAGGGCCAGCCTCGTGCTGCTCAGGCAGCTCTTTCCAGCCAGAACATCCATTGCAGCTGGAGGATTGTTTTTTTCTCAACAGCTCTGAGGTCTCTCCTGTAAGACAGCCCTGTTGTCCAGCCTGGCTGCTGACCCTCCCAGGGCCTGTTTCTGTTCAGGGGTGAGCTGGACGTGGGAAGGAGAGGTTCACTCCTCTGTGAACCAATGCACCTTACACCAGCAGCTTCTGCTTTTTTTTTAATAGCATCTTCCAGTGCCTAAAGGCTAGACAAGGGGAAATGGCTTCCTACTGACAGAGGGCAGGTTTAGATTATATATTAGAAAGAAATTCCTCCCTGTGAGGGTGGGGAGGCCCTGGCAGGGGCTGCCCAGGGAAGCTGTGGCTGCCCCATCCCTGGAAGTGTTCAGGGCAAGGTTGGACAGGGCTTGGAGCAACCTGGGCTAGTGGAAGGTGTCCCTGCCTGTGGCAGGAGGAGGAGGAACTGGATGATCTTTAAGGTCCCTTCCAACCCAAACCATTCTGTGATTCTATGATTTTAGGGGTTTGGGAGCTCCTTAGATGTCAGTCCTGAAGTGTTGGCTGGAGCATGCCTAGTTTCAGTGTCATTACTCCATCTGCATTAAATACAGACATTACTGAATCCCTAAGACCTGTTCTAGATTACAGTGAGCTCATTTTAAGATGTGGGGACTGAGAGCTGTCCTTTCATGGGATTATTTCATTTCCTGACTTGAAATTTGGAGATGTACTCAGGGCATTGGGTCACATCTTTATTTTCAGTTTACTGGTGGGGAAAGTAAAGCAAAAGAGATGAAAATAATCCATGTCTAGATGTTTCAAATTGTTGCTTCTCCTGCTGGTGGCTCCTGAAGCTCGTCCAGTGTTTGTAACTGCAGAAGACAGCAATTAAACTGCATGCCTGGGTCTGTAGACACTCCAGGTTCTTTTTCCTGCCCTGCCACAGATTTCCTTCCTGACCTTGGGCAAGGAAGGTAGGATCCCATTCCCGAGGACAGCTGGGCACAAGTTTCTTCCCTTGGCACTTAGAGACCTTGGAGCATCTGGTACCACGATTCATCTGGTTATGTGATGGGCACGATGGCTTTGCCCCAGACACATCACAGAGCACGAGGCACTCAGTGCTCTGACATTAACTTACACAGCAGGACAGAAGGCAGATAAAAGTCTTGCAGGCATCAGTGGCCTTCCCAACTGGCTCTGGTGCAAGAGCAGGGCTGGGTCCTCCAGCTCTGCATGGGGAGAAGCTGCTTAGAAGGGGTCGATGTGCTGCAGCAGGTTGCTATTTGGTTGTTGTTTCTTTGCAGCATCTTTCTGTCTCAGTATCTGTGCCAGGAGGTGGATTTTGTGGGAGGAAATGTGAGCTGTGCAAATACTGCAGCGAGCTCCAGCTCCCAACTTTGCCGAGATCTGTCAGCTGGCACCAGGGGCTGCTTCTCATTTCCAGCTTGCCCTCTGCTTGCATGTCATTAGGCATGACACTGTTGACATGTGCATGGCAAGTACGAGGCATATTGCTGCAGAGTTGCCAAGGAAAGGCAGCAGAGCTGACAGCCAGTGCCTGGTCGCTCTCTGGGCAGGGAGTTTGCAGCAGATAAACTCCTCTCCCCACCCCTGTGGTTGTGATCAGACTCAGAACAAATGTCACAGGCCACCGTGGGATGTCCTCCAGTGCCAGGGCTGCCAAAGTGCTGCTCAGCCTGGTGTGTTTGTGGCACTGCAGTGGCACAGCACGCTGGAGGTGTTCATGGGGGAGGTAATGGCTGGGGGGGTCACTGTTGCTCTCAGTATTTGGACCATCATATCCATTGTAGCTCATTTTTCTCATGTAAAGATTAAATTTCTGCAGGTGAATGGGAAAACTGTTGCTGCAGTAGAAGGAAAGTTGCCATGGACCTGTGCTGAGGCCACTGTCAGTGCACGTGGTTTGACTTTGGTGCTTTCATTCTTGGAGTAGGGTTTGTACACGGCGTGGTCTCACCCTCCGGGGCAAGAAACAGAATTTTTGTGAGTTGTAGCTCTTTTTCAGCCTCTCCTTCTTTCCTTCCAGGATCATCCCCCAGCTGGAGAGCTCCCTTTCACAGGTGTCACCGAGCAGCCTGCCTGGCTCTGAGATTTCAGAAGCCACAAGGACTTACTTGCAAGGAATGAGCCGCTATGACCTGGACGAGCTCGATGCCTGCTGGTTGGAGCTTGTTAATATGGAGCTCAAGGAGATGGGTGAGTATTGCAGTTGTTTTTTTCCTTGCCTGGGTGTCCCAGAGTGGACATTTTGGGCTTTTTGGGTAATCATGTGGGGCAGAAGACCCTAAGGAAGAAATCTCAGAAACACTGGTCCTGATTGCCTCCTTTCCCAGGCATCTCTAAATACCACAGCATAACATTGCCTGCACCACTGCTGTTATATCACTGCACATTCTTCAAATCCTTTAGTGCATTTTGGTTGAGTGCAAGTACCTGAGCTTGGAATTTGACCACTGGCACTAAGTGCTTAGCATGGTCTGCTGGGCAGATTTGTTGGCACAGACCCCTGGGTGTGTAGTCCTGCCAGACCGTGGAGGGATTTTCCAGTCCTTGTTAGGTAAGGGTTGCTGTGATGTGGCTGCTGCTGTGCAGGTAAGAATAACACCTCAATAAAACATTCACCTTGTGAGGTCAGTGAAGGCTGAAGTGTGCCTGCATGAAGCATTCCTTGCAGTGGCAAAGGTCTTTCAAGGGTGGGGCAGAGTATGTCACTAAGTGCTTGGGCAGATGGGATCGTGCACTGTGGAGCAGGAGGGTTGTGCTCGGTCTCACAGGCAGCTGGCTGAGGGCTGCAGTGAGATTCAGGAGGAAGGCAGGGAAGATGCACTTCAGTGAGCTTGCCTGGAGCATAAACCAGCTCAGAAGTTGGCCACCACATTGCCTGATCTTGGAAGATGTCTCTCTTCTGATGTACTCACGATTTACAAGTAAATTTTGTTACCATGACCTTGGGAAAGTTACAGAGGCTGCTTTGGCAGTTGCTCTGATTATCTGTTATAGGTATCCTGTATATTGGAATTCCCATAATCTCAGCATTGTGGAACCTGTAGCATCACTTGCAAACCACAGTCAGTTTTGCCCTTGTCAACTGGTCTTGCCTTAGTCTCAGCTCTGTCGTGGGCAGAGGTTTGGCTTCTCCAGCTCAGTTTGGTTAAATTTGGCTCACTTTATTATTTCTTCAGAGTATTAAGTTTCAAGTGCAGTGTCCTAAATGGCTTTCAGATATGGAGCTCTTGTGTTGATGGAAGGTTGAGATAGCTGGAAGGTCTCAGCCCCAGGCCAGATGGGAGCTGGCTACTGGTGTCCCCACGTCACCTTTGGGCCCAACCCGAGTGTGCCAGGAGAGAGAGGCAGCTTCTCCAGTGGCACTGCTTTGGGAGGCACTTGGGTTTAGGAAGGGAGCTTAAGCTTCATCACAGCAGTGCCCCCTGGTAGCCCTGCTCTGTGCAGGTGCTCTGTGCAGGTGCTCTGGGTGGGCTCTCACCTCAACATCCCCGTGGATCGATGTCAGGACAGAGGTCATGCTTTACCACTGACCCCCTGCAATTCTGAGCAAAATCCGTTCTTCTTCCTCCATCTCCTTGTCAGAGTCACACCCCCCATGGCAGCCACGCCCAGCACAGAGTCTTGGGGCAGTGGGCTTCTTTGGGGGGGTGCATTTTCCTGCCCGTGGGAGTGGTGGGGTTTGGGTGCTCAGAGAGGAAAGTTGTTGCAGCACATCTGTTGCTTCTCACCTCCTGGGCTGTGCCAGAGCAGAGGCTTTGCTTCCTCTGCTTCCCAGATGGGAGAAGCCAGGGTGGGATCTGGGTGCCCTTCACCACCCAAGACAGAGGATTGCTGTGGCCTGGGTTGGTCCAAAGGCAGTCCATAAATAGTGCTTTCTCCCGGAAGCCCTTGACATTAATGACACGCCGAGATTTCCAAACCCGCTTTGCTAATCTCTGAGATCATTAATGTGACTTAACTGGAGAACTGCAGCCTCCCCTTCCATTCAGAGGAGTCAGGACTTATCTCCCAGCCTTAAGAGATAGGCAGAAGTTTAAATTCCTCCTGGGTGTTTGGCTGAGTTGTTGTCACTGGGCAGTCCAGGGGCACAATATGTCATTCCCAAAATATTTAATGACAGAGAAGGATCCTGATCTCTGACTGGCTCTTGAGGATCTGCGGGGAGGAGAGCTGGAAAACACCTATGAGATCATCCAGCTCTCCTTTCGTGGATCCACGTAGCACATGCCTTTTCCAGTCCTTTTTAGGTCACCCCAGGGATGGAATTTTATCACTGGGATCAGATAAACCTCCAGATAGCTCCATCTCTCTGCGTTCTGCCTGCTGATTCCTCTTCCAATTAGGTGGAATTGCTGTGAAAAGCAAAACTTCTACATGAAGAGCAAAACTTTCAAACATAAAAGAGCTTTAAATAGTTTTAAACCCCCCAGTAAGATGCCTCAGGAGCTATTGCTGTACTTGGTGGAAATGTGCTGTTTAAAGAACCTCTGTGTGCTAGAGATGAAGTCAGTATTTAGGCATGCCTAAGTGTTTTATTTGTTGCTGCTGCAATATGAGATTGTAAAAAAAGTGGCTCTGAAGAGGGCTGAATGAAACCCTGAGCCAGATTTATGTCCATGCCACTGCAGGCAGCACAGGCCTTTCCTTTTAGATGGGAGCCGTACCGTAAGTTTTTGGTTTTATATTAACATTTTATGCTGTATTTTGTGATCTCCACTAAATCCAAAGCCATTGTAAGAGCAGGGCTAGAGAGACTTCAAAGAGCAAGGCTGAAAGATCCCTTTGCAGAGATTGGCACTTCATAAACACATGGAAAATCCTGAAGAAATTGCTAAAATTGTTGTCGGAATCAATTTTGCTGAAGGCAGAGTTGAAGTTTCTAAGTATTCCCTTGACTTAATCCATATGGTGTATTCTGCTCACATATGCCCACCACAGCTTCTATCTTGGGAGCTTGGAGGTGTTCCTGGTATTTTACGGCAGGAACATGCAAAGGTCACATGGATTGCTTTTGAAGCTCTGGGGGGAATTCATCGCTGCATACTTGAGATATGTCTGTGTACTAATGAGATGATACCTCCCTCGGCAGAGGTGAGATTGGTCAAGTAGATGTGAAATAAGCTGAAGTCAGTGGAGGACCCCTGGGGAAGATGTGCTCTCTGGAGCAGAGGCTGCAGTTAGTCGTACTCCCGCAGACTGACGCTGCCTCCCCAGCAGTGCTGCATGTCCCAGGCTGAGGCTGCTCCCATCCCACTGCATGCTTTTGGGATTCTAGGAGCCCCTTTTCCACCCTGAGGCAGCAAGTTGGCGTTCCCCAAGCAGAGCCTGTCTCCAGGCAGCTGCTGCCCACCCCCGGGTGTCCCTCCCCATGTCCCGGCTGTGCAGGGCCACCCCAAGGTAGGATCCTAGAATGGTTTGGGTTGGGAGGGACCTTAAAGATCATCCAGTTCTAACACCCTCCACTCTCCCAGGTTGCTCCAAGCCCTGTGCAACCTGACCTTGGACACTTCAGGGACAGGGCAGCCACAGCTTCTCTGGGCACCTTGTTCCAGGGCCTCACCAGCCACACAGGGAAAAATTTCTTCCTAGCAGCCAATCTAACCCTGCCCTGTGTCACTGGGAAGCCATTGCCCCTTGTCCTCTCTCCATGCCCTTGTCAGAAGTCTGTCAGCTCTCCCATTATTTTATCAGCTTGAGGAGCAATGCCCCACTGTGCCGTGGCTGCAGCATCCACTGGTGCACCCAGCTGCAGGGGATCCAGGGCTGCTGTCCCACCATGAGGGTGCTCCCCAGGCCAGGCTGGCAGGAGGAGGGGCAGAGGTCTGTCACACAGCCATAGGGTTTCCTTTAATAGCCATAGGGGACCACTCCCAGCAATGGCCCTGCACCCCTTCCCTGCCGTGGCCCCACACCCAGGCTCACCCTGCTTTGCCACTCAGAGCTTGGGAAAGCCCATTAATAACTCAGGGTCTGTTTGTTTGGATATTGTTATTGTTGTTGTTTTGAAGAAATCCTGCCAGTTTGGAGCTGTTTTATAATGTGTCTGTGCTGCAGCCCACAACAAACATCCGTGTGTAGCCTGGAATCCTGGAATCTTTGTTTTCCCCCGGGTTGGTAAGCTCATGGCACAGGTACCATTTCAGCAGCAGAAGGGTGGACTGTGTGGACAGAGGAACCAGCAAACCCTCCACTACCTGGTGGTGTTGTACAAGCAGGAGATATTTAACAGAGGTACTGATGTACAGTGTAGAAGTGTTTTGGGAACAGATTTAGGGCTGGAAGCTGCTCTCAATGTCACTGTGTTGGTCTGGATTAATGCTGTTGCTGTCAAAGGGAGGAGGACTCACCTGAGCTGCCCATAGGCAGGTGCCACTCTCACACTTTGCTGTTGGGTTGTTGCTCTTCGTGTAGGACTCCATCCCCCAATTTAAGTCAAGAGCAGAACTCGCCTTGTAAGCAGGAGAGTTGGTGGGCTCAGGGGGTGAAGGGGCACAGGACTGATGGCAGTCAGGAATGATGAAGATGAGAGCACACTGTGGCAGGTCCATGGAGAGCTGCTGAAAGTATGGTGGGGGTCTTGGAAAGCCAAAGGTGGGTGTGTAGGGCTTCTGCCTCTGCTGTGAACAGCATCACTCCCACGAGCGCCTCCATCACTGACCAGGGGTGCTCCCAAAACAATGGGAGCCACTGTACCCAGGTGAGAACAGGTGAGATGGGACCATTTGTTGGGCTGCTGCAGCATGGGGTGGCTGAAGGGAAGGGAGGGAAAAAGAAGAACCCAAGCACAAATAATCCACGTGTGAAAATAGCCTTGGCCTTTAAGCTTATCTTTAAGCAAGGAAATTCAGGAAAATTTTCAGGTGACAGTTTCTTAAGTTGTTGGCAGAGATGAAAACTGCAAGCCTATGGAAGGGGGAGCTGGACTTATTTAGCTCCTTAGAGAAACAGATAATCTATACCATGTGTAGGTTAATGTATTAATTGTATGTATATGATGTATTGATGTACAGAATAGCAGGGTTGGAGATCAGTGGGAGACCCTTCAGACGTTTTGCCTCCACATTTTCCAGCACAATCAGTTTTCACGTCAGGCTGTTGTTTTGCTGTTTCCATAAATTCCTGGCAGTAATTGCAGTAGTTTCCAGCAATACTCCAGGTTTTGCTGCTGGGTAGAGCAAGGAGGCTTTCAGCAGGAGTGCTCTAGGACAGCTCTGTCAGAGCTGAGCATCGCCGCAGAGAGGCAGAGCCTTATAAAGTGGCTCCTGAAACATTTTGTCATCATCTTAAATTTGAGCAATAATTGATGTCGGTGGGTGGCAGAAAGGGTGATAATTGGTTCCTGTAAATCTTTTAAGTGCATTAGCAGGCTGTGTTTGTAACAAAATGTCTGGAAGTTTTACTGTGGATGCTCAGCTTGCTGTTTTGTGCGTTGGCCACACTTTGCGTGCAGGGTCTGTTTATAAATAACATTGATAAAAGATTAATGTACGATTGCTGCATCTCCCAAGCGCTGTGGGCCTGCACATGGGAAAGTGGAGGTGACTGGGGGAGTCCCAGATGACCCAGTGTGGTGTTCAGGTGGTTGGCTGTCAGTCCCTGACGTCCCTGAAGGAATCTTGGGACAGGATGTGGAATGCCCTGGGGATCACCCAGCCCGGGGCAGGGTGGTTGGTGTCCCCTCAGGTGCCAAAGCAGGCAGGTTTGAAGTGTCTTGCCTGGGGCGAGCTGGAGGGACAGTGAGCTGGAAGGAGATCTCTGGAGTCTGTGATTCCTATGCCGTGTGTGAACACCCCATTCCCATCAGGGACCTGTCATTCTTTCACTCCCAGTTTTTCAAAGAGAGTAAGAGACAAGCCTACATCATCTCACAAATGCTTTCCCTTTTTTTATTGTTATTATAAAGAGGCAGTAATTTTGCTTGTTTATAGATATATTTTTACTGAAAAGTAGACTTCCAGGTTTATAGGCTGTGAATCAGCAAATGGCACAGCCTGCAGTCCTGATAGCTGTTTGTTCATGAGCTGCTTCTATCTCCATGTATTCTCCACAGGGGGAGAGGATTTATTGTTTCAGTAAATTGATATTAGTGGAGCACAGTTCAGTCAGAAATAGGTCTTGGTGTTGTGAAAGGTGGCTCTCCAGCTATTTTTTTCCTCCCCTGCACAGTGAATTGGCTCACACCACGACAAGGAGTAGCTGAGAATTCATTTAGCAGAAGAATATTGCTCCTTCATGCCACATAAATTACGATATTACAGACACAATTATAAGGGAGAGCGGCGTTGTGTGAAGGAATGTGCCTGGTGCTTCTCCCAGACGTGGCGCTGTGGCTCCGGTGCCAGGCCAGCCATCCCAGCCCCTTTGGGATAAAGCATTTAAGTTCTGTGTTTCAGGTGCTTTACAGGCAGCTGGGGGAGCTGAGTTATGTGGGTTTGGGGCTGGGCCCCTTGGAAGCCCCCTGGGATAAGTGGAAGGCTGGGTGTCTGTGGAGCTTCAGGGGTTGTGGCAGACCCCGACGCAGAGATACGGTGAAGAGTTCCTTGCTTGGAGCAAAGTTCCTTCATGTTTTCCCTTCCTGAATCAGATCTGGAGACTTCCTGTAGTGCATCATCACCTGCACCTCTTCTCCTCCTTCATTTCTGAAGCAAAGTCCCCCTTTTTGATCCTTCCCTTAGCTGGGGATGTGCCAGCCCCCATCAGCCTGCCCCAAGCAGAGAGGGGAGGGACATCCTTTGTCCATCTGGGATGCCATGGGAGGCAGCACTCCCTGGATAACAGCCCTTCCCACTTGCAGGGTAATGCCAGGGTGTCTCGGGGAGGCTGGGTGGCAACACCAAAACTCATCATCATTAACACACTCAGTGTTAATAAGGAGAGGGTGCAGGTGGCCTCCTGGAAGGGGTGATGGGACATGGAGCCTTTTCCTCCTGTGTCAGTGTTCTGAACGTTGCTCCAAATCGCTGATGATTGTGTTGGCATGAGATGGAAGCCTCACTCCTGCCTGCATTCCTCTGGACAGAAACTCTTGAGAAGTTTGTAGCTACACTGCCCTTCTCTGTGGAGGCTCAGAAAGGCTTCGTTTTCTCCCCCACTTTTCGTACAAGACCTTGGCATACCTTAACCAGGTGAAAGTAGTTCTGTTGGTCAGCAGGTAGAGTCCACTGTCCCGGTGATGGTCTCAAAAATGTGGATGTCACTGGATTTATTAATTGTAGCCAAGATCAGTATCTGTGCCTTTACTTTTGCTTCCTTGGGGACAGTGATAGTGTCACTTGTGCGTGTGCACAGGGAATGTTTTGGTGGAGAGGTTTTTTGTGTTTACCATTTTGGCTGGCCACGGTCAACAAAGAGAGCCTTTTGGCAGCCAAAAAGATGACAGTTTTGTGAATGGAGTTTAACAGCACGAACGTCGTGTGATGCAGGAGGAGATAAATGGAGCACAAACGGAAAAAGCACTTCACCCCCAGGCCCCATTGTTTAGTGTTTCATAAACGATTAATCGCTTCATCCCCATCAAGTGCAATTGTCGATTCAATGAGCTCGGAGGTACTGGGAGTGACGCCTGGCAAACGCATTCCCAATGTAATTACATCTGAATGGAGTGGGAGAGCGCCTGCGCCTGCGGGACGAGGGTCTATATTCTCCCATCTAATGGTGCAACAGCCACACGGCTCGTGGGCTGACAAGGAAACCCCGCCAAGGGGCTGGTCTTGCTCCGGTGCAGCAGTTTTGGGATCAGCGTGAACTTCCTTCCCGGGGTTAAGCAGGTGATGCTGGAAAATGCAGGAGATGGGGATGGGCGCTGGTTCTTTCCACTTGAGGCGAAGCGGAACGGTGGCAGTGCCAGCGTGATCCCGACCCTGTGGGCAGGTCAGGGTCATGATTCCTGTGGAAAACGCCCTCCCTTTGCTTCCTCGTGCTGCCTGCAGCTGCCAGCTCTCTGCCTGCCCTGTCCTCTGAGCACAGGGCAACTCTGGAAAGCACATGGGGAAAAAACACTGGGAACACCTTAATGCTTTCCAGAGAAGCACAGCCTGAAATGTTGGGAGGAAGGGAATAACTCTGGGCTGACACTCCAGTGCCAGGCTCGTAGTCACAGACAGGGAGTTGAAACCCTGACCAAGAGGAGGATATTCTTGCTGGACTGGTTTGATGCTCACATAAAGTGTTGAGCAAGTGCACCTTGGGTGGTGTGTTTATGAAGGGACTCCATTAAGGCAAAAATAATGCTCTGACTTTTTCTGTAACATGCATGCAATGACAGGACAGGCAGAAGTGGCTTTAAGTTGAAGGAGGGTCGATTTAGATTAGATATTGGGAAGAAATTCCTCCCTGGGAGGGTGGGGAGCCCCTGGCACAGGTTGCCCAGAGAAACTGTGGCTGCCCCATCCCTGGAAGTGTCCAAGGCCAGGTTGGACAGGGCTTGGAGCAACCTGGGATATAGTGGAAGGTGTCCCTGCCTGTGAAAGAGGGTTGGAAAGAGGTACACTTTCAGGTCCCTTCCAGGTCCCTTCCAACCAAACCCATTCCATGATTTTGTGCTTCCTGACCTGTTGCATCCAACCAGCACTGCGCCAAGAGCAAGACGGTGGCTCTGTCCTATCTCTGCTGCTCAGAACTCGCTGTTCTAGAGCAGGATGCTTCACATTGCTGAGCTCCAGCAGCCCCAAGCAGGCTGTGCCAGCCTGGGGCTCTGCAGGGATCCCGCGCCCATCGCCGGGGCTGCTCCGGAATCAGACAGGTACCGGCAGGTTCCTTGGCGTGTTGCAGCACAGCAGCTCCAGCTCTTGAAAGGGCTGTGATAGGGAACAGTGTTGTCTGTCTTAGATGGTATCTCAGACTCGACATAGACGTGTAAAATGCCAGGCTGGATGTTTGCAGAGACTTGTCAAGCCAAGGGAAACCGTGCCAATGCGAAACATTGGGGAAGAGCTTAAAAAGGCAGACAATGGTGTGTTTGCTTGCCGAGCTCGCCTACGGGATGATTTCCCCCTTGACAGAGTTTTTTTAGCAGGTCGGTGGCTGTGGGGGAATGGTGCAACCTCTGCCAGCCCCATCCAGCCAGAGGTGCTGGGAGCACTGTCTGGGAACCCCTCAACCCCAGCCCTCCCCACCCCTGGGGGCTTATCAGGGCTCCAGAGCTCAGTCCAGGACAGGACATCACACTGTGGCTCGAGAGATACCCAGGAAGTCAGATTTTTCACTGAACATTTAATTAGTAACTGCTCCTTATGCTCCTTCCTCCAGCCTTTTTTTCTCCCTCTCTGCTCATAAGTGAGGTGTTTTCTCCCATTTCTTTGCAGCAAGGAGGATGGACAACAGTGCAGGTCGTGCTCCTTCACTGTCTGCCCCGTTCTGGGTGATAACACACTAATGAAATGCAACGTTTAATTGTTTTGTATTGCATCCTTCTGATACTTCTATCCTCATCTCTCTGCCACCTTGGGTGATGGGATAGTGCTCATGGGAGGAGACAGGGTGTGGTGAGGGCTTAACTCTGCCTCCAGCCCTTTGCAGAGATCCTCACTCCTGCTGCTGAGGAGATTGTTTTGCTGCTGACCGATCTTTTTCCTTCTTTTTTTCCTTACCTGGAGTGACCTCACAGTGTGTTTATGGCACCAGGATCTTTGTGTGCAGGTGAGAAGCATCACCTTTGGGACCAGCATTCAGTGTGGCACCATTTCAGTGCGGCTGAGCTCCTGGCAGCAGCATCCCCCCTCTAAAGGCAACTGGGTGTCCCACTGCTGCTCTGAAAAAGCCTCTCCTGGTTATTGACCTTGTATTCCTGGTTGTCTCTGTGGAGAAAGCTCTGGTGAAGCATCTCTTCCACCTCTTACCATTAAAGATCCTGGTGTGGGGGGAACAAAAGACGCACCCGAGTCCAACCTTCTGATTCTGCTAAACCCAAACAGGAAAAAACCCCCCTCATTTACCATCAATTTCCACCTTTGTCTTCAGTTTTACAGTTCCATTTAATTGGCTTTAAAAGGGTCAGTTTTCGGTCTTAACAATTAAAGCATTGACTTTGTGTTGCCAGAGCTTGTCTGAGCCCTCGCTGCAGAAAGCATCTTTGCAAAACTTGTCTCCTTGAACATTTAAACTGTCAGCCCCAATTATCCGCAGTGCTTCGGCTGAATGGGTTTCTTTCCTCTCAGCCAGCAGCAATATTTCGTTACTGTCTATGAAATATAAACTGCATCCCGAGTTAGGAGCAGGCGTTTTCCGAATCGTCGCTTTTCCCGTCACCGTGGATTTGCCTCTGGAGTCGCGATCGGAGACGCTCCCCGAAGGCGCCGGAGCTGCATCGGTGGCTTCGCCTTCATCCTCTGCCTTCTGCCTTGCAGAAAAGCCCGAGCTGGACGAGATCACCCTGGAGCGAGTGCTGGAGGAGCTGGAGACCATGTGCTACGAGAACATGAACATCGCCATCGAGACCGAGGAGGGCTTGGGCATCGAGTACGACGAGGACGTGGTGTGCGACGTGTGCCGCTCGCCCGAGGGGGAGGACGGCAACGAGATGGTGTTTTGTGACAAGTGCAACGTCTGCGTGCACCAGGTGAGCCCCTCGTGCTCTGGTACCTTCCTCTGGGTTCCTCCCACCCCCACTGTCCCCCTGCCCTGGGCTGCTCTGGACTCCTGTTAAGCTTTCCTGCTGGATTCCCAGGCGGCTGCAGTGGAGCGAGCATAGCAGTGGGGTTTTGGATAGCTGGCAGTCAGCAAACTTGCTTTTCTTACTTTCTTACCTGCAACCCTTTTGTAGGTGCCCGCAGAAATGCACAACCAGAGGCTGAATTTCTCCTTCCTCCTTATTCTCTGGTCTCTGTGAGGTTTTATGTCTCCTCATCCATTACTATGCGTATTCTTCTTTCTTTATCCCATTTTTTGAACTGCAGTGGGACTTTTAGCACCCCAGCACCGTGTACAGGACTGGCTGGTGGCTTGGTGGGATGTAGGTCTGCAGCCCTGCACTCACCAGAGGGGTGGGATTGCACAGACCCCCCCAGCCTCCTCCTCCTCCACTTTGTCTGGGGGGTGGTAGGACCTTCCCGCTCCACCAGCTCTGTCTCACATTGCAGGGTTTCTGTCCCAGCTTCCCTGCTGCATGAGCGTGGGATTTCATTTTATTTTGCTGCCTGGAGGAAAATAATTTTATTTTTAGAATTGAATGCTAATGCTTCGAGCCCTTGCTGGGGGGGCCTGTGGGCTCCTGCTTTTGGGGAAACCTTGTCAAGGAGGAGGCAGCCAAGTGAGGGTCTTCTGGGTCCCACGTGGGCCCAGGGAAGTTTTACTGGTCGTGCTTTGAGGGGAAGCAACGTCTGGTGGGGGTCAGCAGCTCCTGGGCTTCACCCTCTGTGTGAAGGGTTTTGTTGTTTTTTTTTTTTTAGTTCTAAAGAGAACCATTTGCTCATCTTTTGGGCAGGTTTTCCATCAGCTCTTCCTGGAGGTGGGAGAGCACTGGAGATATCTATAGTTGTGGGAGGTGGGTGTTTTGAATGGTTTCCATCAGTGAATCAGATCCCACAAAATACCGGAATGATTCAGGGTTGGGGTTGGGGTACTTTTTTTGTGTTGGGTTCTTTTCTAACCAGCCCAAGTGGCAATGTCAGGCTGAGGGCTGGCATGTGCCACAGCAGGGGCTCAGGGGGAGCTGTGGCACCCTGTGGGCTCCGCTCTCAGCAGCAGCCCCAGTGCTGCAGAAGGGGACACAGTGGGGGGGATTTCAAGGCTGTTGAAAGAGGGATTTTCCCTTGTTTTCAGGGAGCAGAGTCCAGCCCTAAACCCTGTGCCAGTCCATAAGCTGCCCCTGATTTAATCTCTGCCCCAATTTACACCCTAAGCCACTAAGCCAGAGCCACAGTGCAGGGTGTTACATGGCATCGTGGTTCTTACCTAACCTGCCCCACATCCCAAACCTGCTGGGGACCATGCTTCCCTGTGGGCATAGGGGTGCTGGTGCCACAGGCTTTGTCATCCTGCATCCCATCGGGAAGGGGCTCAGGACCACACGGTGCTGGGTTACAGTGCCAGAAGGTATCGATGTAATCATCTCATCTGCATAACAAGCCACGAGGCTTGCTATTAATTAATTCCTATGAAGCGTGGCTTTTAGGAGGCACATGCAGTCGTTCTAAAATTGCCAGTGAGGTGGAATTGTACCCCCTGCTGCTAAATCACAGTTCACTGCTCTCGCAGTGACAGAGTCACACTTCTGTTCAGCATGGGAACGATCCACCTCCAGCTTCCAACCACCCTGCCATGGTCCTGCCATGGCTGAATTCCCATTCCCTGGTGTGGGCACATGGCTGAGCCCACCCTCTGTTCCGTGGACCACACCAAGCTTGTCTGTGGCTTGGCATCCTCCCCGGTTTTTTGGCACCCCCTTCTCAGTGATGTTGCACCCGTGACAGACGGTGATAGCAATAGCTGCTCTGTTCCTGTTCAGCATTCCTCTGGCTCCATGTTCCACCTTTTGCCTGGTGCTGGACTTGGGAAAGTGTGTTTAGCTGGTAATGCACCTCATTTCTAGAGCTGCTCCTTGTCCAGGACAGAGACCCTGTAGTATTTGCTCCTAAGGAGCAGATTTGCACCTTCAGACACTCTAAAACCACTAGAAATAAATAACCAGGAGCCAAGAATCTGCTAGAGATGGACACCTGATCATAATTCCTGCTTTCCCCTCGATTTTGAGATCAGTCTGCCAGTTTACTCTCCTGGTAGTACATATCAGGCTGAATCTTGTCTGGTACTAAATCATGTGCTTTATAAAACTCTGTTCCAGAGATGATTTATCTGCCAGATTTGGAGGTGCTGTGAAACACACAGTTAAGTCTCTCTGAACTGTGTAGACTCACTGCAATAATATTACCTCCCTTAATTCCTTGTTATCCCAATAATCTGTTCATAAAGTGGCTTTTTCCCCTTGGAAATCACTATCAGAGTCAACTTATGATTTGGGGCAACCTAAAGTCATGTTCTAAAGTCTGTTCTTGGCCAGTAAAGACCGAAGATGTGTTTTTCTCACGCTCACACATCTCCGTGTGCCCCCTCTGTCCCCATCCCCTTTTGCAGCACTGTCACTCACGGTGACAATGCCCTGCAGCAGCAGGATGAAAAGCTGTTCTTTTTGGGGGTAAACTTGTAGAAGTGGAGCTGACAAATGCCTGGGCTCAACGTGAAGCCACCAGCGCTGGGGGTCCTTGTCAGCCCTGCCCGCTTGCCTTCTGCAGGGATGTCAGAGCAGCCAGATCTAGAATTAATTACGTCTCCTCACTTTAAATAGAGACACAGCCCTGTGCTAGTGCCCAAGGCAGTGTGTGTTGCCCTCTGAAAACCCTTTAAGTGCGAGTTATCAGGACCTGCTGGTTAAAAACTGTCTAGTTTTAGTAGTAGCTGTTTAATATAATCATGAATTATGGTCAAAGTGGAAAGTAGTTTATCATGATGTGATACAGCTTAGCTTATCATTTGGCTCTTCCCCAAGTACAGAAGAGAAATGTTTATGAAACACTTTGGCTTCTCTGCCTCCGGCATTACCACAGCAGGTCAGGGAGCTCCGTGGGCAACCCAAGTCCTTCAGTTCTCACTCTCTTGGTTGTGGATTTGTCCATTTGTAGATTTGCCTCCTTTAGATGTGTCATCCTTAAGATTTATCACCCTTTTTGGTTCCTCTCATCTAATTTACATTCATGACTATTGGTTTCCCCTTTTTACCTTTCCATAGTTATTTTTGCTTCCTCTTTGGGCTGCTCTGGGTCTGTAACCAGTGTGACCAACTTTCTCAATCATGGGCTTGTGGCTTTTCAGCCCTCAGTGACCTCAGAGGATTTCTCTGCACAGCATTTCTTACTTCCCTGAGTTGTCATGGGTCGGGAACAGGCAGGAGATGAGTGGGCAGATGTCCAAACCGCAGAGCTGCCGGTGGTGGGTGCTCTGATTGAGCAGCCTGGTTGCCCACTCCCAACCTGGAATTTTTAATTAAAGCCCAGGACATATTGGTCTGCCACGAGTATCCATGTGAAAACAGGGAAGGTAGTAAGGAAGGAAGAGCTTAACCTCACTGTCTGTGCCTTTGTCTGCTGTTTATTGGGAGGCAGCGGCGGTAAGAAAGGTGGGAGTGATGGAGGAGGTCTGGGAGGATGCTCATCCTGGCTGCTGGGACTAACCCTCCTCCCTCCTGTCTGCCCAGGCGTGCTATGGCATCCTGAAGGTCCCCATCGGGAGCTGGCTGTGCCGGACCTGTGCCCTGGGAGTTCAGCCCAAGTGTCTGCTGTGCCCCAAGAGAGGGGGAGCGCTGAAGCCCACACGGAGCGGGACGAAATGGGTCCACGTTAGCTGTGCCTTATGGATTCCTGAAGTAAGATGTTCTGCAGCCTCCTCGTGGCACGTGGCTGGGCACAGACCTGGTTTCAGGTCTCGGCCCAGACCATTCATTAATGGTCTAAATTGCAACCCCAGTTTGGCTCGTCAAGCTGTGCCAGAGCGATGCGGGGCAGTCATCAGACTGTGTGTTTAATTAGCAGCCAAGGGGCACCCTGTGGAGGGAGGGCACAGAGCTGGGGTGCAAGGGCACAGAGCTGGGGGGCATAGCTCTGTGTAGTGGAGTAAAGCTAATTTCATGTGCCCATTTGAGATACGCAGCAACATCCACGGGAGGAATTAATTCAGAGGAAACACCAACATACATTTTTCCTTCTGTTTCATCCAGATGTGGGTTTGGGTTTGGTTTTCTTTTCAAAATTGCAACTGACCCCAAAAATTAATAAATGTAATCCATCCCTCATTCAGACCGCCACAGACACCCCCTTGTAGGAGATGTGGGATGGTAGCCAGTATTTACAACTTGTCTTCTATCTCATGGCCAGGTTAGCATTGGATGTCCTGAAAAAATGGAACCCATTACGAAGATCTCACATATCCCAGCAAGCAGATGGGCTTTGTCCTGCAGCCTCTGCAAGGAGTGCACTGGGACATGTATTCAGGTATGTAGCTTGGCACTGAAGACACTCAGACCTCCAGGGTTGTGCCTGTATCAGCCACTGGAGATTCTGGAGGTGCTGGAGGACACAGTCTGGCCAAAGGCTTATTTCTGCTCTGAGTAAACCTGATAACAAGAACCCGTCAGGCATCATCAGATGTTGTTTGCAATCACTTAATGCATTGAGTGCTAGAAATGTAGATTAACTTTCTTTGCATAACACAGTGATGTTGCTGTAGTGACACTAATGACTGGGACTGCAAATGACCTTGATTTGGATCAGGAATTTCCAGCAGAAAGAGCTTTGGGAAGCTGCCAGGAAAGTGAGATGCTCATGAGATACACAGCCCAAGTATTTCACAAACACTTGGGGTTTCAGTTGGGGGGATCCCAGGGAACCCCAGGGTTGGAGAGTCCTCACTAGCCTGCTGGCTTGGAAAATAAAGTATTTACCATGTACTGCATTTCCACATTTTCTGTTTTGCCACACCTAACCAAACTACTGCAGACATCTGATTGCCTGCTCTCCCTGCAGCAGGAGGGCAGACATTCTCTTTTCAGATGGAAAGCAGGATGCTCTGGGCTTTCCTGTTGCAAAAGTGGGACAGAGCTTCCCACCCTGTGATCCCTCTACTTGGGGAGCAAAGAGTAGAAGCTCCCATCCCAAATGCAGCACACTTGGTGTGAGAGCATCTGGGGAGCCTTGCTGAACCCCCTGATTCCCCCTCCTTCCCCTTGCTTGGCCAGTGTGATCCTGGTGATCCCTGGGGATGGGATGGAGCATCTGCAGCCCATCAGCATCTACAGTGCCGGTTGCTTCCATTGGCAGAGCAGGCACTGGAGCAGCCTTGGCATGCAGGGGGAAATGGAAGAGCCTTTAAGCTTTGAAAAATGGAGAGAAAGTTTGGGATGTGTAACAGTCCCAGGGGATCTGATGTTGGTGTACACAGTGGTGATGATGGGGGACCAGAACAGCTGCCTGTTTGCAGAAGGACATCAGGGATAGGAGGTCTGCAGGCTCCACTGTGTTTATGCCATCGTCTTGGGTTTAATCCTTTAAAGGGAGCTATTTAAAAGCAATCCCCGTAGTTTGAAACGAAATTTCACAATACTCCTTTAAATCTGTAGCATTGACTCACTTCTTTTTTGATGGCTCTGGATGCTTATTCACCCTGCCAGATGGAGATACTGTGTCAGAATGGCAACTGCTTTCAAAGAACAGAGGGGCAGGGAAGGAGGCAAACAGGCTTGGCAGCATCAAAAAGAATTCAGCGTCTCTCAGGCTTCATCCTCTTAGCGCCAGCATGACACGGGAGCCACGAGATCCCGGGGGCTGGGTGGATTTGCGTTAAAGGTCACCTGAGATGGAACAGGAGCCTGCTTGTCTCATGTGCCAGCAGTTCACAGTTTATAAGTCTTCGTGAAATTGTCACTGGAGCATTTGCCGAGGCCACCCTGGCGTGTGCAGGCTGGTTTTGCTTCAAGGAAAAGGGGGAGAAGTGAAAAAAAAAAGTAGGCAGTGCCTTTCTTTAAGGATTTATGGGGTAAATGAACACCCATAGATAAATAAATATGCTCTGTACTCTTCAGTGGTACAGAGGTCTGTTTTGAAAGCTTATGTTTATGGAGCATACTTTGTGCTAGTGCCTGTTTATGCAGGTGTGATCTACCTTTGTCAGCATTTTGGGTTTGTGACCAAGCTCTGAAAGGAGAAGGTTGTTTTCTGCAAAAGCACTGGGTGTTTATTCTTGGGAGCAGGAATCGGGTGCTGCAGGTGGGCAGGTCTGGGGAAGGAAGGACGTTGCTTCCAGGAGGGGGTTTTCCAAGTGGGCAGTGGGATCTGGGTTTTGCAAAGGTGGAATCTGGGAGGCAGACTGGAGGAGAGGAAGACTCATCCCAACAGGGCATGGGATGCTCAGAGGCAGCACCACAGCTTAAGAAAACACCCTCCTGAACCACATTTGCAGAGACAAATGTGAGAAATCTTTGCACAGGCACCTCTGTGTGTGGAGGTGTTTTTCCCCATCCAAATTTGTCCATCGAAAGGGAAACAAACCCAGGGAAGCCTGAGGAAGGGCTCCCCACTGCTCTCGATGCCTCTGCCCTTGCTACTTGCATGTAACTCATCCCTTGCTTCCTGGTACAGAGCTGTGAGCCCAGTGTAATTCGGTGTGGCTGTAGCTGAGCCAGAGCTCCTGGACACTGTGCAGGGATGCAGTCCTGGAGACACCCTTTCCCTAGCTCCTGTTAAGGGGAAGTCATTATTTCATGGTGGTTCTTGTGGTCAGACATCAGGAGATGCCAGAGAGCTCGGTATGTAGCAGGAATTTTCTTGTTTGCATTGCTGAGGTGGAAAAGAGAGTGCCAGGAGCCAGGCTCTGGTGCAACCGAGTCCTGACCATGCTTTTTTGGGACCCAGCTCCCTCCTCCTCACTTGTCAGAGAGACAGGAAGTGGTAACCGAGGCAGAATGGAATGCCAGGGCTCTGTTAGTTGCTGGCAGGCTTCTCCAAAGGGCACAGTCTTCTGCTGTCATCATCTTCCAGCTTACCTTTTGTTGTTTTTTGGAGAAAAAGCCCTTGGAAATGTCCTCCACCACTCATTTGTCTGTCATTGCTCCTCTGCCCGCTGCTGCCCACTCCCCTTGAGCTGCTTGGGCCACTGGTCCCCATCCACTGGGATAACCAGTGTGGTGGTTCCCAAAGCTGTCTTGTGGTTGTACCTGTAGCCCTGAAAGCACACAGGGTGACACAGGGGAAGAGCAGCGTGTGTGCCCCCCTGCCACCCCCTGCCCCACATCCTGGGAGGGTGTCTGGGAGGCCGACAGTGCCCGTCTCGGCTGAGAGGCTCTGCCAGCATCCAGACCATCTGTGGTCACAGAAAATCACATGGCAGTTCTGTAAGGATGCAGAAGTGTTGTCTCTGATGGCTTGGCCGGCGTTCAGCACCGGTAATTAATTTTTCCTTCCCGAGCTCCCCTCGCAGGTCTGTTGGAGGAGCCGCTTCCTTCCCCTCCGGCCCCAAACTGCAGCAGAGCACCACTGCAAGCTGCTGAACTTCTGTTTGAATTTCCTTGGCAACTGAAATCATCCCTCTGTTTCTTCCCAGTAAGAGTGATTTGCAGGCTAATTGACAGCCCACATTAATCTCTGGGGCAGTTTTCACCCTCTCTGTCTCTCTCTCTCTGGGAACTGTGTTTGGGGATGGATTTGCCTGGATAAGCAATATGCTGAAATCCTTGAATGGGAGGTGCTGTAAGATAGCGAAGCACGATCAATAACGAAGCCAGTTTTTGAGCCTGGTTTATTCTGGGTGGCAGATCCCTCCCTGCCATCACCAGTGGCTTCATTCCAGCGCCGTTCTGGGATGGATCAATATGTTTTTATTGTTAGTTTATCCAAGGTCCTTCAGTAGCTGTGGCCGACCGGGTACCTTTCTTTGTTGCCCTGTCAGCTGAGCTGCCTAATTATTTTCTGTTTGCATTTTGGGCACGGTTTCTGATGAGTGCTGCTTGCCATCTGTCACAGGAGAGGTCCAGGACGGATGTCACTGGATTTGCTTTATTCCTAAGGTGGAGTGATGGCCATTCCTGTTAGCAGGACATTGTCCTGGCAGAAGACACAGCCGTGTTGTTAATGCTGTTTTTAGCACTGGTGGCAGAAACAGGAGGGAAGGGACATCACTCTGTGTGCTTTAAAAGCCAGTAGGTGATATACTGACTGCCCTGAGTAAATCTGGAAGCTGGAAGTCAGGCTGGGCTCCCTCTGTCCCTCCCTCGATGCCAAAAATAAATACTGGAGAGCGGAGCCAGTGCTTCAGCCATGTGGGATGCTGTGACAGGGCTTGTCCCATGGGATGGGCAGGGTGGCAGGGCAGGCCCCTGCTCCCTGCTGTGGTGGTGGGTGCCCCAGGCTGGCACGGGGAGCACCAGTGGGTCCCTCACAATGCCAGGCACCAACAGCATAGCAGAGGGAGCTGAGCTTTGCAAGTTATCAGCTATTTTTGTGAACAATTTCAAACTGAAGTTAGGACCAAATGGCCATATTTAACAGGGTGTGAGAGTTCATAATCCAGTTGTGTGTGGTGCCTGCAGGAGTTAGTGCTCAGCATCACTGCCTGGAGCCGTGCTGGTACAGCCAGAGCTGCATCCAGCTCTTCCCACTGGTCTTGGAGGCTTTGGAACAGGGCCTGGAGAGCCCTGGAAGTGGAGGACCTGGACAATGCTTGCCTATACTTTTCTTGGCCCTGGCAGCTGCATGAACACCAGCAGATTGATTAAAAAAAGCCAGAGGAAAATATCTAAAAGCAGCAATGTCAAAAGTTCACACCTGGATGCCTGAGCAGGATTCAGGGCTGATGGATGGGGTGGAGATTAAAAGCTGTAAAACTTCTACTCCTCAATTACTGCCAGAATGTATTTAGTTTTCTTTTTGAGAATTAAGGTGCAGTAAAACTGAGTGGTTTGTCATCGACATCCAGGAAATCTCACCTGCCTCCACCTAGTCCTTCAGGCCACAAGTGCATCTTCATCCTCCACAAGAACAATTCTTCTGTTAACTCCAAAATGGTGCCTACGGTTAATAGCCCACTGAAAATGTCTCATTATTGCAGTTTAACTGGTCATTAGCAGCTGGAATAGCCTGATTTCTTATGGGTTATGGTTGAAATAATTACCTGACACTCTGAACCATTAAAAAACAGTTAATGAGTAGAGGGGGAGAAGGTGCTGAGGTGGACACGGGCTCAGTACTGACTGGTGGGGGTTCCTCTGTAGGACACCAGGCTGAGATTTGTTGCCTGTGGGATCCAAAGTGTTTTAAGCCTGAGGTAAGTTAGGGAAATGGTTAAAAAATTAATCTGATACAAGTTTGATGACATTCTAGCCACATGTTTTGCTCTGGTTGCCTTTTTTTTTTTCCTTTCTTTTTTTAAATGGAACTAGTTAGAGTGTATAATTTCCAGAGGAGGAAGGCATTTGGGAGCATTGGCTGCTGCTTAGATCCCATGTTCACAACTAAACTTTGCCATGTTCTCTGTGCTTCCAATAAAAATGGCATATTGGCTTTAGATGTGGTAGGAGAGGGGAGTAGCTTAAGGGTGAAATAAAGAATAGCATTTCTTCGTCAGGAGAAACAAATTGACATTCCTGAGGCATCCTGTAGGCTGGTGCTGTTCTTTGGCTTTTGACGTGTCTTCTTGGGAGAAGCATCGGAAGCTCCTGGTTGTGGTGGGTGGGAGATGAGCAGGGCCTGTCACAGAGGATTAAAGAAGGTTAGGTGGGAAGGTGCCCAGTGGTACCTTTTGAACCCTGGGGTTCTGCTTGAGTTTCTGGTGTTGGGCTCTCGGGTGTCCCTGGCTGGGCCAGTACCGGTGTTCTCCATGGGAGTGTGTGTCATGGAGCACCCGTCCCTGGGACAGGTGTCACTCAGGTGGCTCTCCTGGGTTCCTGGGAAGCACTTGCTGCCCGCTGTGTTGGTCGGTGTCCCCCTGCCCTGGTGCCTTGCCTGGCCCTGAGCCCTGTCCCTGTCCCGCAGTGCTCCATGCCCGCCTGCGTCACCGCGTTCCACGTCACCTGCGCCTTCGACCACAACCTGGACATGCGGACGATCCTGGCAGACAACGACGAGGTGAAGTTCAAGTCCTTCTGCCTCGAGCACAGCACCGGTGCCACCAAACTGCCCGAGGAGGCGCGGACAGAGCCCGACCAAACCCAGCTGGACTTGGAGAAGGTGACGCTGCGGAAGCAGAAGCTCCAGCAGCTGGAGGAGGACTTCTATGAACTCGTGAAGCCCTCGGAGGTGGCGGAGAACCTCGACTTAAGTGAATCGCTGGTGGATTTTGTCTACCAGTACTGGAAGCTAAAGAGGAAAGCAAATTCCAACAAACCGCTGCTGACACCAAAAACGGATGAAGTGGACAACTTGGCTCAGCAAGAGCAGGATGTTCTCTACCGACGCTTAAAGCTCTTCATGCACCTCAGGCAAGACCTGGAGAGGGTGAGTACAGCCTTTCCTTCAGTCATGTACCCCACATGCTCCACCAGGGCTGCTGTAGTGTGTGATGGGGACTGTAGACAGCATAAGCCCTGTTCCCCCCAGCTCAGTCTGACCCCCTTAAAAGTTGTGTCCTTCCATCTTCATTCAGAAACATAACAGTGCTCAGTGTGTGTACATCACCCCTGCCAAAACACTGACACTGATGGAGTAAGTTAGTGTTGGTCTCCGCTGGGGGTTCAAAAGAACAAATGTGTGCAGGGAGAGTGCCTCGGCTGGGCTGGGTGGGTGGGAGGCAGATGATGCTGCAGTTTATGTCCACTGTGTCTAAATAGTCTGAAAGCTAAAAATTACCCTGTGTTGCCTCTCAGATGCTTTCCAGCAGCAAGGCACAGGAACACATCATTATTTACTTCCATTAAACATCCAAGACGTGTGAAAGGCAGGAGTGAGAGCAGGGCCAGTGGGACTGGGCATTCCCTGCCCTGCCGCAGCCGAAAGTGGGTCGGCTCCTCCGGGAGCTGCTGGCGGAGGCAGAGCCATGCCAGAGGATGCAGACAGAGCATGCAGGCACCTGCAGGTCCCCGTGGTGCAGGGCATCCTTGAATCCTCCCATCCACAGGGGAAGGGAGCAGGTTTTTGGGTGAGGGCACTGGTGGAGCAGCAGGGCTCAAATGGTGCTGGAGCTCCCCGGGCTGGGCTTGGTGCTGCACTGTGCTGCTCTCTGTGCATTTGGCTGTTGTGGCTGCACCACTGTCAGCCCCAAAATCACAACCACTTCCACCAGATTAATTGCTGAAGACACTAAAAATGGTGTGATGCCCTGGAGACACCCCTCCAAGCTGCTTGTGTGGAGGGCAGAGGCAGGCTGGAGATGAGGAGTGGCAGCAAAGGTGAGAGGCAGCGAGGGGAAGAAGCACAGGGAAGCACAGGGGAAGAAGCACACACAGAACCTGGAGAGGGGACAGGTACAGTAGTGGTGCTGCTAGGGAGCACATGGACATAGCACAGGGGAGCAGTGGGACAGGGACAGGCAGGGCAGGGGTGCTCAGCCTGGCATGCAGAGCCCAAACTCCCTCTCCTCCTCTGCTTAAGACCCAAACCCTGCCTAGTCCCCCCTCTCCTCCTTCTGCCAGAGGGGTGAATCCATGGCCCTTGCTCAAGTCCCTGCCTGACTGCCCACTCAGGGTGCAAAAGCCACGGAAGGGCTCAGGGGGTCTCTGGGAGCAAGGAAGGAGGAAAGCAGGAAAACAGCATTGCTTTGACTCAGTGGGTGTGGTGCTGTGGTTCCCTGAGCAGGGGGCTGCGGGTGCTGCAGCTCCCTGGAAGGTGAAGGTGGTGGGGATGCTGCCCCTGCATGTCCCTGAACCCTCTCTCCAAGCTGCTGAGGGTCTGTGGCAGAGTTTAACTTATGAGTGGGAAGGTGGTGTGGGTGGGCACTGCATTCATGTCCAGGTGGGGTTTCAGCTCTGGACCAGCCTGCCCTGGTTCCTTCCTGCACCCACCTCCCAGGTGCATCCTGGAGCCTGAGAGCCTTCTTCTGTGTAAAAGCAATTGGGTTTGAAGCTATTAATCTCTTTTCTATGGTCCGGTCTTCCTTCATCCCTGTGGTCATTATTGCCATCGCTCTGCCAGTCTGCCCCTCCTTTGTTCCTGCCTTTACCCCCTCACATTCCCCTCTCTGTGTGGGGCTGCCACCGTTAGTGGGTCTCCATCACCAAGCTATGGCAACAGGCTGCAGCTGCCCATCCGAGGGTGACAAGTTCAACTCACTTTTCCCCCTTCATCTGCTCCATATTGTAAATCTAAACCAGGCTGCTATGCCTCCCACTGCTTCCCCTTGTTCCCAGCTTGGCTTTCCCAGCTGCAGTGAACCACTGTGCACCCCTGGGTACCACACTTTGCTCACAGCGGCTTCTCTTTGATTTCTTTGTGTCAAAACTCGGTGTTTTACCAGATTTCCCGTTTTCCAGAGTTGCCTCCAGGCTTTGTGGGGTGTGCCCATCGGCATTCAGCCTCTGCTTAGCAACTCCCTGCCAGGTTTCACTGCCTGGCCGTGGAAGAGCTGTTTGTTTGTTCTACTTCCAAGAGTGGAACAGTAAACACCAGCTGGATCAAAGTCCAGTGCTCATATGGGTGATACAGGTTTAAATCCAATTGTTTCCAGTGCATCCCAGGTGTCTGATCCTGCCTGGCAGTGCCAGTCACAACCACCCTGCTTCACATCAGATTGGGATTGGAGACAAGCAGCATGGAGGGCGGACTTTCAGAGGGTGTCCGTGGGGCATCAAGTTGGATTTTAATGTTTTCAGCAATTAATCTGGAATTGGGTGTGATTTCAGGACTAATAGTGGTCTCTGGATCCAGGAGAGTTGTTGAGGAGGCAGAAGCAGCATAGCAGATGACATGGGGACATCCAGGGTGATGATGTTTCCTTCCCTCTGCCATTTTTTAACCCCTGTCATTCCTGCACTTCACAGTGTCAGCAAATTTAACCTATTGCCTGGGAATCCTAATACATTCCCCTTGTTTTCTTTTTGACCTTCTGTTAACACTCTTTGCCTTTTTTTAAAGCTTTTTCCCAAGGGCTGAGTGTTTAAATTAACTTTAACAAAAAGCTGTAGTTTCCAGGCTTTCACACCAGCATCTAAGCTTGGCTTGGGGAAGCAGCACTGGGTGGTGTTGAGCTGTGTAAGTGTGGGTAAATACCAGCAGTCTCTAAGCAAAGCTAAAGTAATGTTTTCTTCCAGGAATATCAAATCATAGAGAAGAGATACCGCCAAACACTTGGAGGTTCAGGTTGCCAGAGGCAGTTGTTTTCTTCATAAAGAAATTTTAGTTTGATGTTTTCTCCAATCCAGAATGAAAAAAAGATATAACATAGTAAAATACACTACAAAGCTCACTGCCTTGTATTTACAGCTAGGGGATTCAACAGCAACAACAAAAAAAGAACAGCTTTTTCTCCCATATCCCTAAGCATTCCCAAATTGTCCTTAGGTAAGACCAGTGTCATTAAAGGACAGCTGCAGTCGTCCTTTTGCCCTCACAGCCTTTGGTGGCAGATTCCAGGTAGGCATGGACAGTGTCACTGTGAGAGGCACGAAGCCTCCTGACCACGTAGGGACAGTCCCCCAAGCCTGACAATACTCTGCAGAGAGGGGTTTGGAGACTAGAGGGGGGAGGAACTGAAGACATCAGCATCACACATGGGTGTGGACGTGTCCACGCACGTTCCTGCCGTGAATCCCACGCCCCCATTCAGGCCACCTCCTCCTTACCTTATTACAGGCAGCTTTGCTCTCTCAGAGCATCAGAAAGCTGAGTAAATGCTGTCAAATCCTGTTAGCTGCCATTAGCATTTCTGTCCCACAGCCAAACGCCTCCACTTCCTCCCGGAGCCTCAGTGCCCGCCGCAGCCGTGGTGCCAGAGCCTGGCTCTGCAGCCACCCATGCTCAGGGCTGGCAAAAGCGTGGCACTGAGACTCGTCAGGAGGCAGGTGCCAGCAGGTATCAGCAGCAGCTCTGTCATCTTATGCTGCTGGGGTGTTTTTATCAGCAGCCCCGTGTGATAAGCAAGGTTTAGCCACTGTTGCGTGTGAGCAGTTGCATCTTGTGCTTTGCTGTTTGTGTTTAGAGCTTCAGGTAATCGTAGAATGGGTTGGTTTGGGTTGGAAGGGACCTTAAAGATCACCTGGTTCCAACCCCAGCACCGTGGTTAATGAAATTCCTTGGACTGGGACAAAATGCAGCAGGGATTTGCAGGTAGATGTGGAGCAAGGGTGAGTAACCAAATAGAGGGGCCAGATTTGAGGTCGGGAGCTGCACTGGCTGCTGACCTGGGCCAGCATCACTGGGGTATTTTGCTGTGTTTTCTATGCTTTGCCCTGGTACCTGCTTTAGGGCATCAGACAGTTCGGTAAGGCTTTCAGTGTTCTTAGCCTGATATGGACACCTCCATCCCAGCTCTGCCCCTTCCCTGCACTGGCTGTGGGAAGAGGGTCTCTCCCTCCCTGCAGAAGGATCAATTTGTGGGTGAGAACTGGTGTATTGACTCAGGGTACCAAGGTACTTCTCAGCATTTGGCATTTTTTGGTGCAGGTGTCTGTGACAGGGATGTGCATGATGCAGCTGCTGGGTGGGCTCAGCACAGTGCTCAGGGGCTTGGAGCTGGACCTCCAGAACTCTGTTATAATGGTCCTTCTACAGCATCTTCCTTCTGAGACTTCCCAGTGCCCGTGCTGGAGAAGCCAGCCAGCCTTCCTTGCCCCCATTGAGGTCTTGTTTGTTGGAGCCAGAACAGAGAGGTTTAGGCTGGGAATCATTCACCACATGCTTTTTCCCATATGTATTCCACAGTTTGGATCAGGAGCCCTCACTGCTAGTCCTGGCTCACCCAAAGGGCCCTGGTAGGAGTTCTGGTGGAACACAGATGATGGTGAGGTGAAGAGGACCCAATCCCAGGGAGTGGGGATTTCCCTGGGCAGCAGAAGCAGCAACGCCACTTGAGGGGACCTGTTTTGACCCTGCCTAAACCAGACACTGTTTCTTGTGTTTCTGTAGGTAAGAAATCTCTGTTACATGGTGACAAGACGGGAGAAAATGAAACACACCATTTGTAAACTGCAAGAGCAGATCTTCCATCTCCAGATGAAACTTATTGAGAAGGATCTTTACCCAGGTCAGTACTGCTTCCCAGAGCTTGGTCTTGCAGCCACTGTCCCTGCCATCTTCTGAAGCCAAAGTTGGGTGCCCAAGCCCCCCACCCCAAGGAAACCAGAGCTGCCCCCTCCCCTGATGTGTTATTTTGGAACACATGGTTCCTGTGTTGACTCAGGAACACAAAATAAGGCCAGACCCTGGATGACCAGTGAGCTGGAGCTCCTGTTTTCACAGACCCCTCTTGATCCTCCTCTCCCTGGGAATCAGTCAGAAGGAGCAAGCATTTGCTTGGATGGAGATGCTGAGGCAGTGTTTGGTGCCTTTCGTGGAGCTGGAGCTGTCTGGGAGGAGATGGTAAATCCTGGGCACGGGGCTGATCCCTGGCAGCTGGTTCCCTGGCCCAGTGGCAGCCCCACTTTGGGCTCTTCTCCTTTTCCTTTGGCTCTGTCAGGAATCAAGGGTTAAGCTGCTGGTGGGGGGTCTGTTGCTCCAGGAGACCAGCTCCTTCAGCTCTGGAGGGCTGCAGCTCTCTGCTCCACGTACCCATTAGTGGAGATCATGCTGCTGCATGCAAAGCCTCTGGCAACTTTTATTGAGCAACTGAAATAAAGTTGATTTCCTTTTGTCCTACTTCTTTTTCCTTTTGCACAAGCAGTGCCGGAGCCCACAGCTCCTGCTCCCTCCTCCTTCTCCTCCTTTCCCTTCGGTGGCAGGGCAGAGCAGACCCCATGGCTGCAGAACAGTTTTTCCAGCAGCAGCATCTGGCGCTTTGGCAGCCGCTTCCGACGGTTGTTGTGTTTGTGGCTTTGGAGTTGTGTTTGAAACCATCACATGGTTGGGGTTGCTTCAGGAACCGTCTGGGCTGAGCTTTCCTTGACAAAAGTCTCCTTTCACTGAAGTTTTGGAGGCTGAGGGATGTGTATATTGAGGTGCCTGTGACTCAGGCCCGTGTGAATTCCTCTGGATGGCCAAAGCCAGGCAGCGATGGGGACAGGGGTGGCTGGACCCCAGGGTTTCTCCAGGGAGCTGTGGGACCCGTAAATCCTGGTCCCTGTGACACTGTGTGTTGCTCTATGTCCTCACTGAGCCAGCCTGAACACACACAAAGTGGTGTTCCCAGCTGTTCCCAGCAACTGGAGACCCTGCATTGCACATCCATTCCTGTCACCTGGGATGTTTGTGCTGGGTGGTGCTCCCAGCAGTGATGTGCTGGCTGGGGTGGTGAGGTGGGAGATCCAGCTCAGGAATACAGATAGAAGACAAGAGGATCCTGAAGGCAGGTGCCATGCACTGTGCTCCTGGGTTCTCTGGCCTTCAGGGGGATCTCAGGGGACCTCGGGCTGCTTTTCAGTTCAGCTGGGTGAACCCAGTTCATCATTTGCAGCTCTCAGAAGGAGACAGGTGCAGGGTAGTGTGCCAGGTTTTTGAGCTCACCTCCCTTGCAAACAAGGTGTTAGATAGCTGGAAATGCCCCTGGGGACCTGTGTTGCCCAAAATGCCTTGGGCAGTCTGACCACCAGTGCATGCCTGACCCTGTCTCTGATGCAGTGATGGGGTAGGAGCTGGCAAATCCTCCCAGGGAGAGCTGAGCCAGGGCCTTGCCAGTGGGGTGTAGATGCCAACCAATGATGGGGAGCTGTGTTGGGGCTCTTCTGATGGTGTTTCGAGATTGTCTGCACTGCCCAGTGCCAGTGCTGTGCAATTGCCTTTCCCCAAAATGTTATGTGTACTTGAGGAAAAGCACAGCTGCTGTTCCCATGATGTTTGTTCTTGGTGAACACCAACACCCGAAGGTGAGTGATCAGAGACAAACCCCCAGTTGAGAGGGTGGCCCAGCTGGGAATTGGTGTTCAGGGATCACTTCAGACTCTGGGATGCAGATGCTCTTCTCTCCTGCCCCACCTGGCCGGTGTTTGCCCATTCGTTTTCCACTCTGAACCCACTGGGATGAGCTGCTTGTCTCTCCTGGGATGGACTGTTTGGTTGAGTCTGAGCAGGGACTGACTGCTCCCTCTGGCACCCAGGCCCCAGGAGTCACTGCTGCCAGAGAAAGGGCCCAGCTGCCTCCTTTGGTCCTGGAATCTCCAGGTGGTTTGGGCATCTAGGTCCTTCCTGTGCCAGGGGACATTAGGGACCTGAATGCCTTTTGTCATCAGTCCATGGAGTCTCCTGAGCTTGGGAGGAGTTCCCTTGCCAGGTGATGGTACCTAGAGCTGCAGATACTCAGCAGCCAGTGGGACCAAAGCTTTGGATAACTCACTGCTGAATTTTCCAGCATTACAAAGCACTTACTGGTGTGGAAGCAGGGGATGGTTCCATCCCCCCCACAGCTCCCGACAGGGCTGCTCTCCATACCTGGGGTTCCTTGGAGAAAGGAAGAAGTCTCAGTTATTCCAGCCGGATGAGGCCAGTTTTTAACTGCTGTTACAGTAGCCATCGACCGAGATCTGTTGGGGTTGTTCCAAAGATGGTTTTGGCACAAAGGTTTTTTTGGACTGGCTCCCACATAAAACTCAGAACAGGAGGGGTTTATTTTTCCCGCTGTCAAATGATCATTTAAGCAGGAGATTCTTAATAAAATCAGTGAGAACTGCCCGTGTAAAATGAACCCTCCTCTCCTCCCTGTATTTTTCTTGCACGGAGTGAAAAGTAAACACTGTCTGGCTTTGAAACACGGCTACTATTTTGACAGGTTCCTCTTCAGAAAGTGCTGCTCGGGTTTCTCTTCAGCCCCGTTGTGCTGTCTAAACAAAGTTAAGATTTTGATTTTCTAAGGGAACTGAAAAATGTGTCTGCCTTCCTCCCGTTACTTGGCAGGAACGCGGCAAATACCAGTTTTGCCTTTGCTTTTCTTTCTTCCTGCGAGTCCTTGGGTCAGGAGGGGTTCCTGGCTTGGCAACCCCAGGACTGTAAATCCTCTGTTAATCCAGAACTCAGGCAGGTGCAATGCAAATTCCCTCCCCAGCTCACCCAGTACATTTCCACTGCCACAGCAAGGGGAGAGCTGGGGTTACTCCCTCTGACCCATCCACTCCTTGGCCTCTCTGCCAGGTCTGTTGAGGATTTGCTGCTGGCTGACACAATAAACCGATTTCCTCCTTAAAATCATTGCTCAGCCTATGGGCCAGCCTCTGAAAAACTGCCTGTCTCACGTCCACTTCCATCAGCCACCCACATTTTGGTTTAAGGGCAATATCCTTCCCCCTCTGAAAATTAATAGAACTTTTAGCATGGACTTCTGAGGGACATTGGCCTAACAGAGTAAGTAAAAACTGTTGTAAGTATTTTACTTGGCAATGCAGGTTGTACTTTTATAGGGCATTTGTCCTGTTTACCCAGGAGGAATAAATCCAGTAGGGCTTCAAAGCCATTTAGGAAATGCTAATTTTTAGGTGAATGTCTGCATAGCTAAGAGTTTGCTCCCTGCCTTTCCATGGGCAATCCTGGTCATCTTTCCTGCTCCATGTACTTATGTAATTTTGGTTTTTTTATCACCCCTGCACAGTTTGAGTGTGAACAGCTGCTGTTGCTGAAAGGTCAAATCGAATCAAGATCAGCCTCTTGGCAGGTGTCCAAGCAGGATTTGAGGTTACTCCTTTGTGAGTCCTCACCCCAAAGCCCTGGTCCAGGGGGGCACCTTGGTGGCTGCAGGGTCTCCAGCGGGGTCCCTGCCTTCAGTGGGGCTGCTCCTGTGGCCTTGCCAAGCTCCTCTCCAAGGCCCAAACCTCTTTTTTATATAACCTACAGGATTCAGATTTTCTTAAAATATGGAGACCATAGCCTAACAGCTCTCCAAAAAGTGGCTGTTGTTCCCCCTTTGTGTTGGAGTTGCTTGCAGGTCTGCTCCAGGTCTCCACTGTGGGGTGTCCCCAGGGGAACTTGTTCACCGCAGCGTCCCTGGTGCCTCGTCTCACACGGCGTTTTCCTTTTTTTCCTAAAAAATGCCAGAACAAACTGGGAAGAGGACAAAGGGTAAGAAAAGTGACCCAAGAAGGAAAGGAAGAGATGGTAGAAAAAATAGTCCTGAGAAGACAGAAAAAAGGAAATCAGTCAACGAAACTGTATTGGGACAACTGGGTAAGTCTGATTTTATGAGTGTGGAGCTGACCCGTGCCACTGGAGACTCCCTGTTTTGGGGAGCAGGGTTTAAGAGTCCCAGCCCCTGATCCCTCCTGCACGTACACGGTGGAGTTACACCTTCCATCTCTCCTTTGTAGAACTCAACCTGAATTATCCAGGTCCTGTGAGAGAGACTGGGACTGAAATACAGTCCCTGGTGGGGCAGGGGGTGTAAAATCCACCCCCGTAGCCCCAGGATTGGGAGAACGTGTTACAAAACCTGTGATGTGCTGCTGGAGTGTGATTTTGCTTTCGGGGGATAAAATCAGACTTACCCAGCCCGTGGTAGGGCTGTTCCCCCGTGTCCTCTGTGCTGTGCAACGATGGTGAGCACAGCACGTGGGCTGGGAGTTCTCATGGCATGTACTGCCCCTGGTCAGGTGCCAGGGTGGGGTGTTGTCTCCTCCAAAAGGACCACGGTAAGGTGCAGGAGGTGCAGGGTCACATCCCATCGTTGCTCACAGGTGAGGGTGATGCAAAGCTGTCACCACAAGCAGCAGACATTGTGGACGTGACTCACCCTGCCCGTGCCACTGCTCTTTCCCTCTCTGTTGCCAGAGTGACTGCTTCAAAGGAAATCCAAAATCAAACCTCATTTTTCCTGCATCCATAAAACCAGCTCTGATGTTGAATCCGTGGGTTTCCGTTTCTGGGATTACAATGCTTGTGCCTGTGCAGGTGTGTGCCTTTGCTAATTAGACCCAGCCCAACCCACAACGCTCACTCTTGCTCTCAGAGATCATTATTAGGAAGTTTTTCAGCTTTTTCCATTCCAGTCTTAATCTATGCTCCTCTTCTTCAGCCTCCTCACCTCTCAAGATGTTCTCAGACCTGCCTCCCATGCAGATATAGCACCAGTGCCATCACCACACTGGCTGCCTGGCTCTGGTGCTGGCCCACATGGTGGCCTAGTGGCAGCTGCTCCCTGGAGAACTTGTCACCCCTTGCCTGGGCACAAATCCTGCTCTGTCACCAAATTTTTCAGCGTATGCTTGGATTGTTTGTCTGCCACCTTTGCACGGGAATGTATTTGCCCCCATGCTGGGATGGGTCATTGCTTGACGTCTCTGCTGAAGAAAGATGCTTGATTTGGATTCAGGGAGGTTCATGGAGTGTGGCATGTGAAGGACAACTCAGGTTGTCGTGCTGTGATCTCAGTGAACCCCAAATTCAGCATCAGTGCTGGAGTAAACCCTCCTCTGTCCTGGTGTGGTGTGTTAGAGTTGACCTTTTGAGTGTTTCTCCGGTGCCGGGGAGTTTCGGTGAAGTTGACGGCGGTGGTGGAGGACAACGTGCGTGTTCCTGGCTTCTGAGGCAAATCTTCCATTCTTGTTTTTTCCAGGCTTGTCAACCTCCTTCCCCATCGACGGGACCTTCTTCAACAGCTGGTTGGCGCAGTCGGTGCAGATCACGGCGGAGAACATGGCCATGAGCGAGTGGTCCCTCAACAACGCCCACCACGAGGACAGCACCCCCGGCCTCTCCGAGGAGCTCCTCCAGGACGAGGAGACCTTGCTGAGCTTCATGATGGACCATTCCCTCAGGTCCCCGTTCAGGCAGAGCGAGGCCACAAAGAAAGTGAAAAGCAGAACGAGAACGAACACTAAGAAAAAGCTGCCGCGGAGCAGCCCCCCCGCTGTGGGCGGGGGCCACCCGGAGGGCTCGGAGCCCTGGACTACCAACGCCAGCAACTTGTTGGATGATCCCGCCAAACCCTTCGCTCTGGATTCCAGGCCGAGCAAGTCGGAGAAAGGGGCGGTGAAGCTTCCCACCGACCGCAAAGGGACGGGCGAGGCCAAAAGGGCGGCCAAGAAGGGCTCTCTCCAGAGAGCCAGCGAGCCTCACGCCCCTGCCGGGACACGGGGCTGTGTCAGCAAGGAGGAGGAGGAGGAGGAGGAGGAGGAGACACCGCGCTGCGCTCAGCCCGAGCTCAGCCCCGCGGCCAAAGTGCCTGACTCCGTAGGTAGCCCCAAAACCATCGTGCGGTTCAAATTACCAAAGGAGAGCCGGGGGGCGCGGCGCTCGCAGCCCCCCAAGCCCGAGGGCGCCGGCGGAGCTCCCCTGCGTCGCTTCGACGCCGACACGGACGGATACTTCTCCGACGCCGAGATGAGCGACTCGGACGGGGAGTCCCGCGGCGGCCGGGCACAGCGGGGCCAGCTGGACGCGGCCGGTGAGGACATCGTCAGGATGAGCATCCTGGCGTCCTAACTCCTCCCGCCACGCCGGCTCCACGAGGCCTCAACCCAGTTCCAACTGCCATGTCCGATTTCTGCCTGGTATCACGGCGAGGGGGGTTTTTAATATGTGTATATAGTTGGAAGTTCGGCACTGTTGTCTTTCTCTTCTCGATACGCCTGAGATACAGCTTCAGCTTCACCGACATCGATGACTGTGACAGCAGCGGTCCCTCCCCGGCTCCCTGCCAGACCCCACTCCCCAGGAGCGCGAGCCGGCGCCCGGCAGGACCGATGCCGAGGGTGCCCGGAGGGTGGAGGGTGCCGGTACCCGTGCTTTCTGCAGGGATGACAGTTCAATTAACGGGCATTATTAATGAGGGGCAGGTTCCTGCCCGGGACGGTTGCCCTCAGAGCAGGGAGCGAGCAGAGGGTCCGGCAGTGACCAGCTGTGGGAGGGGAAATTCCCGCCCGTGTGTGCGGAGACGAGGAAGCAAAATAAGCGATACTAAAATAATTAATGACTAAAGCACAAAAAGCTTGTTGGAGGAAAACGCTTGGGGTGGAAGAGAGCAATGTTACATTTCTATTTTTAGGAAAAAAAACCCCTCGGTCATTGTTTTTCCCCTCACCTTTCCATCTGGTCAGGATCCGTCCAGGGGCCAGGATGCTAAATTTCCCCCCATCCCTGCCCCCATTGAGGTCAGGAGAACTGAAGGGATTTACTCAGGTGAATGGATCAGCTGGCAGCAAGCTGGAAAATGGAAACGTGGGGCAGGGTGGAGGAGAAAAGCATCCTTTAAAACCACCGTGGGGAGTCAGGGTTGGTGTAACCTGGGAAGTTGAGCGATTTTTTCTGCCCGTGGTTCTCTGTGATGCTGCCGTGGTCCCACCATGCCAGGCTGGCACGTTTGAAATCCCCTTTGCACACCAAAACAATGGCCCCGAGGCCAAACGTGCCATCACCGAGGGGAAATGGCAACCCTTGGCATCACCATTGTGTTTTCCTACAAAATGCTACAGTGGAAATGGTGAATTTATTCCTCTCCATCCTTTGGGGTTTGGTTTTTTTTTTTATTCCTTAAATCCTGGTTACAAGCTGTTGACTTGTTGTGGAGGGGTGATTCACAGAAGCTGACATTATAAATATTACAATAATTTAATGCATAAAATGTCCCCAATAAGCCTTAAATGTTGTTTAAAAGCCCATGTTACCTATAAGTCAGGCGAATTTCCATGTTTGCACTTAATTGCACCATTACTTCGGTTTTGGCTTCAAAGGTCACAGTTAAGTCATGCTACGTGTTTTATTGGAGTGACCCCAGTGTGAGCTCAGGGAACAAAAAAAAAAAAAGGAATTCACTGAAACTTTTGTTGTTGTTGTTTTTTAAAAATAAAAAAATGTTAAAAAATAATAAAAAAAAAATCACAAATAAAACCAACCCAAACCTGGGACACTTCTGCAACCGGTTAAACCCATCACTAAACAAAAAAAACCTTGCAATTGTCAAACCAATCAGTCAAAGAATTTTGTGGATGCCAAAGAAATATTTTGACAGTCAAGCAGCACAGCCAGAAACCGGAAACTTGTCACTATGAAAAAAAAAAAATTGGAAGTTATTTAGCAACCAAGGACTAAAGACACACTCATACCACACTGCTGCGGCGTTAGGTTCCAAGCTTGCTCCGAGGGATGCTGCTGCTCCGAGACTGCATCCTGCCGTTTTGGTTTCCGATGCTTTTTGCTCATTTCACTGTGAGCTTTCTTTTTGAAACTCTGAGACTCTTTTCGATTGATGTTTTAGAGTAGATCATCTTTATCAGCCTTCCAAAAGTCCTTATTATTGGTAAAATTTGCAGCACAGATCAGCGCTGACAGCCCAGCTGATCCCGGGCACGGCGAGCGGTGGCGGCTCCGGGTGGGATGCCCAGCCCTGCCTGAGCCCAACACTCACCCGGCTGAGACTGACCGTGCCTGGGGAGGAATCTTCCTCAGATGGGAAAAATGTGACACAAGTTATTAATGGGGGGGTGGGGGGGGGAAGGAAAACAAAATAAAACCACATCAAAAAACCAACAAAACGGGAACCACCTTTGTTATAAATTAGCATAATCCACTGAGGTTGGAAATGAAAATCTGCTCATTAATTAAGGCTCAGTATGTTCAGATAATGTTAAATACAGTAAATAGGACTTAGTTTATCTTATCAGGCTTGCTAGCTTTAGCTCCAGTATCCTAGTATAAGAGTCATAACAATAATCAATATGCTGCCTTTTAATGAATCTTGCTTCCGTGTGCTTCACTCAATTATGGTTAAAAAAAAAGCAATCCACAAATTTCGCTGTACACAGCTCCATTCATCAGCTTCTGCACTACTTGTCTTCTCAGTACAGGAAAGCAAAAAGGGGGACACTTTAAAGAACAACCAACCCTGCACCACCAGCACCGGGCAATAAACCAGTTTGAGAGACTCCCAAAACATCAGGCATCGTGTTTTGCCATAAGGAGATGGCATTTGGGTGGGGAAAGCTGAGGGGGCTGGTGGGGCACAGGGAGAAGAATGGGATGGTGGGAATAGAGAGGAGGGAAGGGGTTCTGGTGAGCCATGGGGCTGAGTGAGGACTGGACTGTGGCAGGAGGGCTGTGGCCACCCCAGAGCATCCCCTGCCTGGTGCGTCCTCGGAGCGGGGGAGTCTGGTGTTCTGGAGAGAAAATGCACAAGGAAAATATTTTTGATGTTAATGTAAATGTATTTTGAAATGAATAGAAAGAAGAAAAAAAAAAAGGTTTATTTTAGTAGAGAAATGTTGTCTTTTAAGATGTATAAACTGCAGGAATCGACATTTGCACTGTAAGAGCACCTGTTTCCTTGGAGAAGCAGCAGCTGTTGAGGTGAGGATGCACAAGGCATCATGCCCTGATGGAGCACAGCCCCCCACACCAGCCCCAACCCCGATGGCTGTGGAAGTTTCCCAAGTGCAGCTCCCATTCCACGCTCCCATTTTCCCCACACCCATCTTTCAGTTATTTTTCTTTCCTGTTTTTTTTTTTTTTTGCTTGCACCTCTTTGATGGGGTTAGGATGCCTGCTGTCCCACGGAGCCCGCCCCGAGGGGGGATGCAGAACAGAGCTGGGAGGGATGCAGGATGCAGGAGGAGGATGCTGCTGCAGGGCAGGACGTGAGGTTTGGTTGTTCTTTAAAGAAATCCCCCCCAGTTTGCACCATTCCACATCCAAAACAACCCACTTCACATCAGTTACAGGAAACGATATGAATGTCGCAGGAGGAGAAACCCTTCTGTTTTCTTTGTTTCAAAGAACGTGATGTGCCATTTGTTAATACAAAAGAGAAATATTGAAAATATATTGAAAAGAGCAATTTTAAATTATTTTTGGCTTATGTTGCAATATTTATTTTCTTGTATTAGAAATTCCTTTGTAGAGAAAAAATGTATTTTTCATTAATGCAAAAACCTATTTCTCCTTTTTGTACATTTTCCATGTTAGTTAATCCTTAAAGCAATATAATGTTATCAAACTCGTTCTGTGTGAGAGTGTATTATGCATGCTATTTGTGTTGCCTTGGAATAGCTCTGTCTGCCATTATTTTCATCCTGTTCAGATACAGTGTATGCTTTAATACACATTGGGACCATGGCCCATTGCTTATGAAAAACCCCTTTGCATTCCTCAATGTGTTGGCAAATGCAGTCAATAAAGCAGTGTTTTCTGTGTACCTCGTGTTGTTGGAGTGAGCAGTCACACAGAGCAAACTCACCCAGGGAGAGCCCATGGAGCATCCCAGGGATGCAGCTCTGTGGGGATGCAGGGCTGGGTCAGCCCTGCTGGTGCAGCCACTCTGCCTGAGAATAGCAAATTCCTGAACTTCTGTTACGTTTCCATTTACATTTCCATCGCCAGACCTCAGCCAGCCCTTGGAAAATGCAGCTGGAGACATTTGTCACAGCTGGAAGGGCAAGCCCAAGCAAGAGGATGTTCACAGAGTCGCCCATGCCCAAAAGTTTCTGTAATTCAAGGGAACCACCTTTCTCCTGGAGATTTAAGTCTTGTTTTGCAGATTTGGAGCAAAACCTGCAGGGGAAGCTCTGCTGTGAGCTGGGATGCTCACAGGAACAGCTTCTTGCACCAGGAGCTGGTGTAGCAGGCAGGGAAAAACGCTGCTAGATTTGCTATTCGTGGGAGCAAAGGCAAGCTGTGAAATCCAAATTACTCCAGCAATGTGTTGCTGTTTGTCAGACACTCCTCGTTCTCCTGATGATACCAACCAGCAACCTGATCTAGTGGGTGGCATCCCTGCCCATGGAAGGGGATTGGAAATAAATCTTTCTAGGGTCCCTTCCAACCCAAACCATTCTGTGGGTCTGCTGGTGTGGGCTGTGGTTGCTGGGCCCGACCCTCCACCTGTGGAGCGTGGTGGGAGCACAGGGCTCATCACAGAGCTTTAAAAACTTGAATGGGATCCACATCTTCCTGTGAATACTTGGCCGGCTTGGAGGCCACAGGCAAGGGTGCAGCCCTGTTTCAGCAAATACTGGAGTCATCAAAGAATGGCTCTTTTTTTCTGCCTTCTTGGCATTTCCTGGCACATTTTTCTTCTGTAAAATTGACCACGTGTCCAAGCTGCTGAAGAAAAATGAGCTGTTCAATAGACATACTTGGTGCAATTTATTAGCCAAGTGATTAATCAGGGAAATCACAGTGCCTGGTGAAGACAGCACAAAATCCATCAATCTGAGATGGGTTTTCTGGGCGTTGAGGGGAAGAAGAGGGGGAAATTCACCTTAAACTGTCATGGGCTTATATGTCACTCTTAAAGGAAAAGGCAAAGAATCAGTTTATTGCAAATGAAGGATTTTATTACTAGGCTGTGTTATTGCTCACAGCTCTCCAGGCACCCCAGTGATGAACTCAAACTCCTGGCTGGTCCCAAAACCCCACAGTGCAGGCACAATGCCCACAGCAGCGTGCATGAACCTGCCTGTACAAAGCCAGTTCAAGAGTTGTCTTCTGTAATAAGTTTTTCACCTGTTTTAGGCAGGGAGATATTAATAGAGTTCAATTCCATAAAGCAGGGAGCGAGGCCAGCCTGCCTGTCATGGCTTAACTCCAACCTTCCCAACTCCCAGAATGTCTGAGGGGATGATGCTCAGCCCAGACACACCTTGGAGATCTGATGTTTGCCCTTACAAAGTGACAAGGATTTTGTATTTGAGGTTAATGGAAGAGGTTGCCAAATTCCTGGGAAGGTACATTCCTGCCTCTGGCACCTTAGACCAGAGATATCTGGGATAGTCTGGATGGATTTATCATGGGCAGGGATGGACAGACCTGGGGCACCAGTGCTCCACCAGCAGCACCACATCATCCTTCTCCTACAGCTCAGCCTGAGAAATGATTCCCCAATAAAGGTAGAAAAAGCCTTTCTTAGTAATAATCTATATTTATAGGCACTTGGAGCACATAGGGTTTCCCTGTGTTGCTCCCTTGGGGTTTGTCTGTAGTATCCTCATCACAGGTGGTGCTGAGTACCTCGATCTGGAATGAGCAGCCAAAGAATCATTTCAATTTAATTGCAAAATAAATGTTAGGCTAGCCCCTATATGTTTTGCATAAGGATTGGAAGTGCCACCATAAATACTAATGGAGCAAATACACCCCGGTGTCAGTAAATCATCAGCAACGGATGTGGAAAGGAATTAATTTCCCTTCAGCTTCTCCTGAAAGAATTGCAGTAAGACCTTGTTTTATTGTGTTTGATTAAGTGCTGGTGGTATAACATAATTTCCCCTAACCATTAAAACCGCTGGTGTTGTACTTCTGCGTAAACGCCTCTAATGTGATGAGAGCATATTTAATATTTACTCTTCCAAAGTTAATACATTTAGGGGAGACATTTTGTGCTCTAAAAATAGTTCCTTGGCCTTGGATTTCCATGTAGGGCTGAGAAATGATGTGTCTGCTGTGATTGCAACAGATGAATAAGAAAAAAAAAAAACAACCTCTAAAAAAATAAACAAACCTATGACTAACCCACAAAACAAGGGAAAAATCCCACTGCAGCCAATGCCCACCCTGGCTGATCCAGAGGGTTTCACAAGTGCTGTCTCTGCTTTGATGTCTTGCCCGTCCCAAAATCCACTTGACAAACTCAATTCCCTGTTCAT
The DNA here is from genome assembly GCF_003945595.2 of Pipra filicauda. Classification (NCBI taxonomy): domain Eukaryota; kingdom Metazoa; phylum Chordata; class Aves; order Passeriformes; family Pipridae; genus Pipra; species Pipra filicauda. The sequence goes on from NW_024105086.1 coordinate 2,459,800, forward strand.
TTACTGCACAAGTTAAAAATGGACCCGTGGAGGGTCTAACCAGGCACTTTTTTAATGGAAGATTTATCCAGGTACCTTTTCTCACGGAGGTTTATCTTGGGGATGGGATGGGACTGGCATTGCTTGCAGGCAGCTCTTTCTTCTCCTGTGATGGCCCCCCATGGATGTCCAGATCCACCACAGAGTCCTGGTGGGGAAGTGCTCAGCCCCCAGCCAAGTTTTGGGGGCACAGGGGGGCCACAGCTTTGCCTGTATCCATCCCCCATCCACAAGAGAGTTCTTTGGGCACGAATCCTGGACCTTGCCTGCCATGGGGTATAAATCATGCAAACAGCAAACAGTTTATATGGGAATCAGGAGGTAAGAGGAACGTAGCTCCCTTCCAAAATCAGGACTCTGGTGCTGGGGGTGTTGTTTGGGCTGTGGGTGCCCTGAGAAACGAGCCCTGGGGGTGTCTGTGAGCTCTGCTGGTGTGTGCAGCGGTGGGATGGAGTTTCCCAAAGTGGTGGGATTTTGGCATTTCCCTAAGCCTTGGGATGGTGTTTCCCAGCTAAACTCACTCTGCTGCACATCAGATGCCGTGTTTTCCCTTAGGAGTAGCTGCTGTACATTCAGATGTAATAAAGATTAAAATAATTGACTGCCTGTGCTTGTATTTTAAGTGGTGCTTCATAATGCTGACACTGAGCAGGAGGAGAAAATGCAGAGGTTACAATAGTGCTGTTACACTGGGTCATTAGCAGCCCTGCAATGAGCTCTGGAGGGTCGGATCGATGAAAGGGAGTTTTTCCTGGGAGACAGGCAGGTCAAAAAGCAAAATAACAGATCTTCAGCCATAACTCCTGGGAAAATGATTCTCAGGAGGGAGATGCTGTGTTTGTTCAGGACCCTGCTGCTGTTAGAGCAGGACACCAGCCATCCATGTGGGAATGGACCTGCCGTGTACTCTGCCTCCATCCAAGCTTCTCCCCGTGCAGGTTGGAATGAAGCACCCTGCAAGAGAGAAAATTCCCTCCAGAAAACAAGGTACCAAAACCCCTTCCAAGAATGCTCAGCTAAAAATAGGTGTTTGTTGTATGGGATACCACAAATAACACTCACAGTGCACAGAGGGACCGGCAGGCGGGGGATGAATTCCTGCCCTTAATAAGAAAGCAGGATCAATAAAGCACTTCTAAAAGAGGGAAATCAGCAATTTTTGCAGCTCCAGCTTTAAACTTAGTAAGTCTGGGGGATAAAGCACAGCAAGCAAGGATGCTCTTGTGCCCTGCATTCCCCAAACCAGCTTTAGCCAGGTGCCATGCTGGGGGACACAGGAGTCCTGGGCACCCAGAGAGACCTGCACACAGCCCTGGGGTGGGCCAGCTCCCTGAAGGGCTGCTTCTGGAGAGCCATGGGAACGAGGTGGTTCCAATCAGGATTTTAAATCCAGCACACAGAGAGCAGCTCTGGAGCAGCACAGGGCCAAGCAGCATCACTGTGTTGCCAGAGGCAGGCTGGGGACGCACATGCCCTGTGCCACGAGCATCACCTGCTTGGCACCAGCTCTTCTCCAGTAGCAAAAGGACTCATGGCTGATTTTTTAGGCTTTCTGAGCCACGAGGATGCTGAGGCACAGTCCAGTCACAGGGCAGCAGCACATTTATTGGCGTGGCAAGAGCCAGACGTGTGCCAAGCCGTGGGGACTCAGGTCACTGCTCTGATCTGAAGCCTGCAAGCATCTCCCCAGTCCTATGTGTGTGCTAGACAACAGCTCTAAAACTGGCTCAGACAAATACAGCAGGAGGAGGAAGGAGTATAAATAGCCAAGCTGCAGGAGCACAGGCTGGGAGCAGCGTGGGCATGGCATGGCACTGGCACAGCCAGAGCCAGGGGGGTACTGAGAGTGGCTGTGCCTCCCCCGCACCACCAGCAGCCACAGCCCCCTCTCTGCATCCCATCAGCCCACCTGACAGGCATCTGCAGTGTTTTCCATCCCAAGCATTAGAAAAGAGTCAGTGACTGAGGTGTCACTGCTGCCCCTGGCTCAGAGCTGCCTGTTGGAAAACATGACCTGAGATTTGAAACTCGGTGTAACTCTCTGCTTCCTCATGGGGGAACACAGGATGCCCCTATAATATGACTGCTCACTGCCTTTTTTTTAGACTTTCATAAAGTCTTTGGCTTACCTGGGGATTCCCATCTCCTGACAATTAAGTGGACAACACCTGCTTGAGCAAACAATTACCTTACACTGAGGAATGGGCCAAGGGCAGCACTGCCTGACAGCCAGAGGAAACGTGCTGGGACCCTCACAGAAATCACATTTCAGCTGATTTTTCAGTCTGAGGGTGGTTGCTGGCTGCTGGAGAGCTGAGATGCCAGGGGCTGGCAGCAGTGAACTTGTCATGCATTCACAAACTCATTTTGCCTTTTTGGTTTCTGTATGTATCAATGAGAGGAGTTTGTTGGAAATGAGGGAACCAGGGGAAAGGTTTGCTGGCTGGGGCTGTGTGGGCCTGAAGGGCTGTTCTGATGGGGTAAATAAGAAAGGAATTGGTTCGTTGCTGAATGGCTGGAAAGAAACAGGAGTCAATTTGCAGCAGCAAATGAAACATCTCCCAGACTCAGCCCTCAGCTAAATCCAGATGGAATGAGCATCCACAGCCCTCAGAAGGGAAGCAGCAGGAGCAGGGGTCTTGCTGGCAAAACATCCCCATCTCTTCTCTTCACTTTCTGCCTCTTTGCCTTTCCCAGGGGGACATGTGGGGCCATGACTGTGTCCCCCCATAGGGCTGTCCCCCCCGAGGATGCTCCCTCAGGAGCTGGTACAAGTGGAAACCCAGCCACAGGCAGCAGCTTCATTTACATTTTGCTCTGAGAGTTTGACTCATCCCAGCCTGAAAGTGAGAACTAAACCCTCGGCAGGAGGACGGGTGACACCTGAAACAATGAAACCTGGGGGAGGTTTGAACCCACACCAGGAGCTGGGGGCAGTGGGGAGGCTGTGGAGAGGCTGACACTGGCTGACTGCCTGGGACCTCGGACAGTCACACCTCTGCTCCCAAGCCTGGCTTCCCACAGGTGCTGCAGCCCCTTTTAGGATGCTCTTAGCTCCAATCTGAGCAAGAGGATTGACAGGCTCAGATCATCCACAGAGGAATTAGTTTTTCATCCTGTGACACCATCGAACATAAACCTAAAGAAAAGTTGGGACTGAAACACTGTTGTCCCCAGCCCAGCCCAGCTCCTCTCATCACTGGCCCAAGTCCCCCAGCCCACATGCTGGTTTTGCTCCCCCCTCCCCAAGTGCCCCACACAGCTGAGTCCTGCTGCAGTTCAGTGCACAGTAGTGAACCAAATTATCAAGGCAGGGAACGTAATAACTCCCTCCTAACTGAGACAAGGAGCCATGGTGCTGCCTGTTTCAGGGAGGGCTCAATCCCTGCCTTTCTACTCCCCAGGGCCATCATCTGCTCTCAGCACAGTTTTCATAGAACCACAGAATGGTTTGGGTTAGAAGGGACCTTAAAGCTCATGTATCTCATCCAACTCCCCTGCCATGGGCAGGGGCACCTTCCACTAGCCCAGGTTGCTCCAAGTTCTGTCCAACCTGGCCTGGAACACTTCCAGGGATGGGACATCCACAGCTTCCCTGGGCAACCTGTGCCAGGGCCTCCCCACCCTCACAGGGAAGAATTTCTTTCTAATGTCTAATATCTAATATAAATCTTTCCTCCTTCAGCTTAAAGCCATTCCCCCTTGCCCCTTCACTCCATGCCCTTGTCAGAAGTCCCTCTCCAGCCTTCTTGCAGCCCCTTTAGGTACTGGAAGGGTTTTGGCACCTTCACCTGGGGAAGGAGAGGAAAGCAGAGGCATCACTTGGCGGCACCGAGAGCATCATCTTCCCAGCGAAACACATGAGTCATCTCCGCAGCGCACAGCCGGTGTCAGCCCGAGCCGCAGGATCCCACCCGCTGCCGGGGGGAGCGGCCAAAACGAGCCCCAGACGAGCGCCTTTGGCTTCCCGGCAGCGCCCGGCCCCTTCTTCCTTCCTTCCCCCCCGCCGCCACCTCGGCAGCCCCCGGCTCTGCTCCAGAGGATGCTGCCTTTCTCAAGGCTGGGGGTTTTTTGCGGTCGATCTGGGCCAGCTGGCTGCAGGGACACAAAGCAGGGCTGATCTCGCCCTCCCTGCCGCAGCTCTCCGGGCAGCCCGTGTTGGGTCTGATGCCGTGCAGAGGGGCTTTGCTCCCCTCCCTGCTGCACGCACCCCCTGCGCTGGCTGCTGAGCACCTTCCCACCCCAGCAGCGAGGACAGCGACAGGCATGGGGGTAGGGATGAGGACACGGACCCTAAGGCATGCCAGGATGCCCAGCACTGTTACAGCACGAGGACCAGCAGCTCCCCTGTGCTCTGTGTGAGCAGTGCTCTATGCTTAATGATGGAAACACTGTGAAGATGTTACCACAATAATTTTATGACTTCTCGAGTCTAATTTGATGGCAAAGTGTCACTCCAGGCCCACAGGCAGGTGATTACACTGCAGAACACACCGGACCCATCACTGCTCCTCCAAATGACATGTGCCCATCCTGGTGACTCACCACCCAGCAAGCTGGTGGGTGGGAGACAGGCTGGACCCGGCAAAATAAACTCATAAATGAATAAAACCTTCATGAAAAAGCAACACTCAGCCTGCTGTGTGTGGCATTTGCCCCAGCCCACTCCAGCTCTCCCAGACCTGCCACCACTGGGAGGGACAGCAGAGGTGACCCAGGGTGACACTCGGCTGTGCATGGAGGAGCAGTTTTGTGGTAGCAGCACGTGGGAATTGCTCTTTCCTGCAGGAATATGAGGCCCCAGCAAGGTCACTGGCAAAGGTCCTGTTGATGAACACCCCACTTGTGCATGTTCCAGCCTGGGCACTGCTGCCTCCAGGCAGGCATCCCAGTGCCAGGAAAGCATTTTTGGGAAGTGCAGTGCCACTGGGCTGGTTTGAGCTGCCACGTGGATCACACTGAGTGCCTGCAAAGCAATTTCATCTCCTGGGATGGTCTGGGAGCAGCTGAGGAAACTGTCCCACTGCCCGTGGTGGTGCTTGCTGTGCTTGTAGAAGGGCAGCTCTGACACAGCTCCCAGCTTTGACATGTTCAGTGAGCTCCACAAGAACCACTATTTCAGCAAACAATCCAGCAGAGCACAGGGGAAGGGTGGGGAGATGCTGAAATTCGTGGCCTCTTGTCAGGTACAAACCCTGCCTGGCTGCACAGCAGCTACTTCCCAGGTGGTTAACGCAGGGAAATGGTGAAAATAAATAAAAACCAGCATTTACTGTAGAGATGGAGCAGAATTCACCCAGTGGACACAGAGCCCCCTGTTTCAGCTGCCCAGGAGCTGCTGCATCCCTGGCTCAGAGAAAAAGAGCATTTGGAGATCTTTTTTGGATACAGGCATGAGGGAAATAGGTGTTTTCAAACAGAGCTTGAACTTCTTCTGGAAGTAATTGCAGGCACTCTGTGTCGGAGCAGCAGGCACAGATGGAGGCTGGGAATAATCCAGCCAGAATAAAAGAGCCCAGCCTGAGCAGGAGGGGGTTCTACTGCATGTGATGCTTAAACTGTAAATGTCCCCCACCCACCTGCAATTCCCCTCTCTGGCTTTCCCAACACAGATGTGAACCCCGATGGGAAATGCCTTTAAAACACAAACATGTCCTAACACCTGTTCTAACGTTTCCTACCCTGCTCCTGCTGAGAGGAAAACAACCAAGCCAGGCCTGATGGCACCAACCACAACCAAAAAGCATACCTGTGGTGAAGCTGTTGGGTTAAAGAGCATCTCCTTATGCAGCTCCCACCTGCGGGCACAGAAACTGCTCAGGCATTACAGATGAGCATCCCATCAATGCCAGCACCCACATTTACCTGGAATTAAAAAGGCTTTTAGTCCTATAAAAGTATCTTACAGGCATGTCTGTATTGAATAGCTTGAAATATCTATATATGAACATCTATATAAATAGATATCTATAGATAGCTAGCTATATAAATATAGTTTTCTGTCTATAGATATTCAAGATCTTGAATATCTATAGATGAAAAAATGTATTCCCAGAATTTAAGGTTGAAAAATCCAATTCCATGTGGGAAGAAAGAGAGGCGTTGACTTGTCTCCTGAGTTGGACTCCGTGATCCCTGTGGGTACCTTCCAACTCGGAATATTCTGTGATTCTGTGGGGCACCAGCCACCACCAAGGCTCAGCCTTGGGCTGCTCACAGTGCAGGGGGTCCCTGCACTCCTGTGGCAGGTGCTCACCCTGGACAGGGACCATCCTCTCAACTCTTCTTCCAGGGAAATGTGATATTGGCAGCTACCAAGAAGGGAGGTTACACATCCGTGGTTTGAATAGTGGTTTTTGCAAATATTGTTGCCTTTTGCTGGTGTTCCTGGGTACTGGGAGCACTCCAGCTGGGTGCTCAGGACCAGCGAGGATGATGGAAGCTGAGGGCTCCACCCTTCCCCCTTGGGCCAGGCAGGAGCCCAGCGAGCACAGCCACTGCCTGGGTCATGCACAAATTGGCATTTTATGCTACAGCAGATGAAGAACCACTGTTCTCACAGCTGTCTGACATGGAAATCATTCTTTGGGAATTTCCCAGAGCAGGGAAGGTAAAAAGCCACTCAAACACAGGCAGAACACTGCAGAAGCCCCGTTCCCTGCATGGTCTCCACTGCCTGGGCAGGACCCTTCTCCCTGACCCCCTTTTCCCCCTGGAATGCCAGCACCCCCTCCCATCCCACGTTACTGCTTTCTAACCAAAGGCCACTGCAAAGGAGACCGAGATCACCAGCTCATTTTATGTTAGACACTAAACAGACATGAGATGATCACTTCAACTTAATTATATCATAATTATCCCTCATATTCCTGTCATCTGGAACTGTCAACGGCAGCCTGAGCTGAGCTGCTGCTCCTCTCCAAGAGCCGTCACTCAGTGCTTCTGAGAGGTGTCAAAATAGGGGTAATTTTGCCTGCAGAGCCAGCTCCTGGCTGTAAACAAGTGGCCGTGCTTCACTTCAGAGCAGGGGCTGTGGAGATGGAGGGCTCTCACTCCCCAGGGCTGTGGGATAACGCCCGGGGGGCACAGCAGCCTCGGTCCCCACGTCCCAGCGGTGGCACCGGCACTGCAGCCCCGCGGGGACTCACCTCCCTGCCTCGGGCAGGTCAGCTGTGTAAAACATGTGGTTTTAATCATGTTATTAGGAAAGTTAAGTGTAAGTCAGCATGTACTCTTCCTTACCGGATCAGGCAGCGAGGCTGAGGATGGAAATGCAGGGCAGATGCCTTTCCCTGAGGCACAGCACAGCGTCCACTGCTGCACATGCAGAGAGCTGGATGGGCTCTGTCTGTCCTGGAGGAGACAGGGAGGGGACCATGTCCTCTCTCAGCTCCTCTGCTCACCAGGCCTGATCCTGCTCCCTCATAGCCCCAGGACATTCACAAACCCAGGCTTTCTCCTTCCCCCTTGGATGATGCCTCCCCTCCGGGCCATGCACCAACCCTGTGCATACAGGCACTACTGTAACTACCATTTGATTATTATTTAATCTTACAACACCATGTACAGCTTGCAAGGTTTTATTTAGGATTGCTCTGCTGCCTGTCAGAATTCTTGTCACCTTTGTGGTTTCCAAGTGAGTCATTACCATTGCTCCAGCAACACTCCACCAGCTACTGGGCAGGGGGAGAATATCTCGTTCAATTAAAGCAGTGATTAATTTTTGCAGGAGAAGTATAATGACTTGTATGGAGAGTTTCCCTTACTCTTGGCTGGTGCACCTGCCACTTTGCTTTTCTTTCTCCATGCTTTAACAAATTCCCAATTAATCACCCTGGGAGGTGGCTGTGACTCATTGCCTCCTCCAAGCAAGTCCTGCCTCATCCTGCCCCCCGAGGAGCCCTTTGACCTCTCAGCTCTTCCTGCAGCCAGTGTGGCTTTTGGCTGGTCCTTGTCAACACAGCTGAACTGTTTGTGTGAGCCTGGCATGAAACACAGGAAAATAAAAGGCAAACCAAAGAGAGAGTCAATGGAGTGTGCTTGGCACGTGGCACCACACTGCCCAGGATGTGCCCAGCAGTTCTAGCAGGGACCCACAACCTAAAATTAATGTGAGTAGAAACACCATGGTGCTGACCTTCCTCCATCTGCTCCATCCTCAGGAAAGGATTGGGATGGGGAGGCTGCAGAAGGGCTGGCTCACAGCTGAGCCCAGGGCAGCTGCAGGTGGAGGTATCAGGGTGGAGATCCCAAGGCCTGGAGATCCTGAGCACCCCTTGGAGCTGGTGTTTCATCACCATGGAGCAGATCATGCTCCATGTGCTGCTGGAGCACGAGCAGCCAACCTGTCCAAGCCATCCCTGTGTCCCCATGTCCTGAGCTGGGTCTCTGGGTGATCTCACCTGCAGCTGACCCAGACAGAGCCAGGCACCACCACGGCACAGAGATGAGAGATCCCCAGCTGCAGGCAGAGGCATCCAAAAGCAAACTGGAGCAAAGCTGCTTAAATTTGCACTCACACGCTTTTGCAAGGGAAAGCTGTGGACCACATTATTGTTCCTGAGTTACTTATCTGACAAAAATGCTGCTCTTTGCAAGGCTGTGCTGGCCCCAAAGAGGTGCCCATTTGCCCTTTCTTTCCCCTGGGTTTGACTTTCTGCTGTTTGACTTCACGGAGCAATTCAGGGAACAGCTGCAAAGGGTGGTTCATTCCTGGAAAACAAGCCATTCCCCTTGCACCGGGCTCTGGGCACCAAAGTTCTGGAGATCGTTGCACAATTCCCTGAGCTCTTAAAAAACATCGATGTTGAGAGGTTAAAGATTTTAAAGCCTGCTGCCACCTATGGATGGAAGGAAAGCAGTGAGAGCAGGAATCCTCCCAGGAGCATGCCTGACTGGAGGGAGACTCGAACTCTGGATAAAGCCCTTGGCAGTGGGGATGTGCCAGCAGCCCTGGGCAAAGACCTGAGCCTTCTCCTACTTCAGACAAACCCAAAAAAGTGCAGGAAATTTGCTATGCATCATGTGAGTACATGTAGTACAAGAGAGGAAATAAGCCTGTTTTTTGGCTTGCTGGATCAATCCGATTATGGTGTTTTCATTGACAGACTGTGGCTTGCCCTCCCTTTACCTAATTATTCTGATGTAATTAAATCCTTAAAAAAAAAAATTGTGCATGTTTGCATTCAGATTGCTAAGGTGATAATTTCTGCAGGAAAACTCTACAGAACACCTGAAATGGATATTTGTGGGGCCATTGGAGCTACAGGGCAGCATATTCCACCCTCACTGGAGGAAACAGAGATACCTATACTATAGATAATGTTATAGACAATAACAGGTCTATAATATGAGTGTTATTTTTATAGCATCATACCTAGCAGAGCTCTTGGCTCGTGAAGAGGCTCTTTGGTCCATGGCAGGGGACACCTCCCATTCCCAGAGCATCCTGCCAGACCTCAGGGGGGCCAGGCTGCCCTCTGCCCAACAGCACCAACCTTTACCTTAAACTGGGCAAAGAGGAGAGGGCAGGGAGCACAGTGCCAACAAATTACCACAATTCAGTGTTATATGAGATGTTGTTACTGTTTTTTGCTCTGGTTATCCACCTGCACTCTCTGGAAGTGGAAAGTGAGCTGAAAACAGGCACAACTTAATCCCCTGATCTCAGGCATCCACCACCTTACTCTTCAGAAAAAGGTATAATACTTTCAACACGGGGTTAAAGATGTCCTATTGTTTTATTCTTTTTTTTTTTTTTGTAATTTCATCAGCTTCTTGAAAAACCTGTTTTTCTTTTATCCTGAGTCATTTCTCGTGAAGAAACTATTGTTTTAAACTGTGACTCATCAGTCTGCATCACCACTTTCCAAACCCCAGGGGGCACATGGGCTTCGAAGCAGGGAATGGCAGCCAACCTTAATTTACCAATAAACAGGCACTTCATTTCTGCATTGACTCATCACTGGTTAAGCCTGGGTTTGTTCCTACTTCCAAGGGTGAACCTGGAGTGATCATTCCATTTGCTTTTTTAATCATCTTTCATGAAGAGCACTCACATGACCCCTGTCTTACTGACAGTCTGTCTGCTGTTTAAATACAGACACTTGGAAGGAGAGACAAGTATCCAAATGATAGAACTCAAATACCTGGAAATATCAAGTTTCTAGAAACTGCCACGAGGCAGAAAAAAACAACTGTTGGTTCCTGAGACACCTCTCATTTATTAGGATTCACAGGGGAAAGGAGGCCACCATCCAAATTATCCACTTTACTGAAGCTCTCACACAGATCCTAACTACGTCTGTTTGAAATCTGAGTCAAAGGAGCTCTTTTGGAGCTGGAATCCCCTCTGTCACTCAGAGGTACATCATTCCTGCCCAGGGAATGCAGTGCCAGCAGCGTGTGAGGGATGGACAAATTTTGCAGGAGCAAAACTGGGCCTTGAGAGTTTAAAAGGTGCAAAATGAAAGGCTTGATCCTGCTTTTCTTACGCACCAGGACCTGGGGGAATGAGCTGGATTTGGGGCTTGAGGGCTTTCTCTGGCTCTTGTGCAGCAGTAACGTGCCAGCCTGGGCTCCTGATCCTGCCCATCAGGCACAGATTTCTACTGAGGACCTTCCCAGGGCTGTAGAAGGCTTGTGGGGGAAAGCTGCTCTTTCCACTTCACCTAATTTTTTTACTCTTAGCATAAAAACCCCACAAACTTTCTAAAAGGTCAGGACTGGGAACAGATTATTCCCTAGGGAGATAGAGAAATACAGGCTAAAGGGATCAGGTGCAGGGTTGCAACACGTGCCCTATAGGCTGCATTACACAGCAGGGAGGTGAAGGCACGTGCTGCTCCAGGAGCTTGGGGGATGTTGTGTGTGAATGGAAGGTCACCATCTGCTTCTGAAAGGACTGTGCTCAGGCACTTGCTGCAAATGAGGTGGGAGTTCGATTGCCTCCTCTGCAAAATGAGAAAATCAGGAATTAAGTAAATAAAAAGGACACAGATCTGTTGGAGCAAGTCCAGAGGAGGCCACAAAGATGCTCTGAAGGCTGGAGTCCCTCTGCTCTGGAGCCAGGCTGGGAGAGCTGGGGGTGTTCAGCTGGAGAAGGATCCAACAGACCTTAGAGCTCCTTTCAGTGCCTAAAGGGGCTCCAGGAGAGCTGGAGAGGGACTTGGGTCAAGGGATGGAGGGACAGGACAAGGGGGAATGGCTTCCCAGTGACAGAGGGCAGGGATATATTGGATATTAGGGATAAATTCTTCCCTGAGGGTGGGGAGGCCCTGGCACAGGCTGCCCAGAGAAGCTGTGGCTGCCCCATCCCTGCAAGTGTCCAAGGACAGGTTGGACGGGGCTTGGAGCAACCTGGGATAGTGGAGGTGTATCTGCCCCTTGCAGGTGGGTTGGAATGAGATGAGTTTTAAGTTCCCTTCCAACCCAAATCACTCTGGGATTCTATGAAAGCCGGGATCCCACTGGTCTTTTTTGCCCCCTGGTTTTGCCCTCCCTCCTTGCATGACTTTTTCACCCAGTTCCCAGGACAGGCTCTGGTTTTCCTCCCACCTGCCAGGACTCACCTGCCTGCACAGGCAGGCTGTGCTTGTCCCAGCAAGCTCCTGCCCAGTGCAACCTGCCCACTCCTCCCCCTCTGGCAACAGGCTGGATCCCAAGAGCTGCCTGAGCCTCCCTCCTGCACTGAGCTCACTGAATGGGGATGCTGGAGAGAAGATGCCACGGCAGGGCAGAACTGAATACTGGGGGAGGAATTAAGCATTTGGGGTGGGCAATATCACCGACCTTTGCACCTGGGATGCTCAGAGCTGGAGCTGGTGCAGAGCAGAGGTGCCAGGGATGGTCCCAGTGCAGGTGGGACACATCTCCTGGAGGAGCAGCAGGGAAGGGCACTGATGAAGCAGGATCCAGCTAAGGGCTGGGGTAGGACCAGCTCCTTCCCCACCACAGCCTTGCACTGTGCAGGGGATCACTGGAACCATCTAAGGAGTGCAAAGGCAAAGTATGACCCGTTTCCCTCACATCTTTTTCTCCTTGTTTTGCAGCCTTGAGACACACACTTTTTTAAATTTTGCAGAAAGGATCCAAGTCTCAGCCACACATCAGATTTACGAAGAATGTATTTCAAATCTGGAATGTACAAAAGAAAACGTGTTTCTTGGTGATTTTTTTTCCCCAGATGTTGTCTTTGTGAAGTGCTCTTATGCCCACGAGGTGTGTAAGACATTATTACATATTTCCCTCTTACCTGGTAACATACTGGGTGGTTTCTTTGCAATATTGCTTGAACCTGCTTTCCTTTCACTACACATCTTCCAGCAGCACAATGTTCTGCAGTAAGTTCAAATTCACTTTGTACTCCCAGAGAGGTGCAAGTCCAATGACAGTTGACCAGGTCAGCCAAGGACTTCACCAGCCCCATCTCCATGGCATGGATTTCATAATTTCATGTTTACTGAGACAGAAATAGACTCATCCACAGTCACATGAGTGAGGATCTGTTACACATTCTTCTCTGCAGTCAGACTTGCAGCAGCTCTGTTAACTTCAACTAACCACAGAGACTGTAACTTTTTGGGCTTTCCTCGTTTCTCCCAAAATAATAATGGCAAAGAACACATGTAAACCTTGTACTAATTCTCTCTTGCATTCTGCCTGACAACAGCTCTGAAAACACCAGCAGAATTTCTTCTTTGACAGAGGCCTCTTTAAAAATTTCTGCCCCAGAATTTTAAGCATCAGAGTGTTGGAAAAAAGCTCCCTCCAAACCAGCCCGGGAGAAACAGAACCATACTGTTTTTTAAACTTGGGAGGCAATTCAAAATACAGGTTAGGAAACAAAAGGCTATTACAGAAGTGGTAATAGAACATAGGAGGGCTAGAGGGGGAGTGAAAAAATAAAAAAATACTATAAATCAAAAAGCAGTTCTCTTTACAGCCTGATTTTCAGTCACAAATGTCAAATCATCATCACTTTCTTTTGTGGATGTTCACTGGAGCTCCTCAGAGCCAGCTGTCACAGAGCAGTGAGTCAGAGCAAGTGGATGGGACACACTCCCTAAAAACATGCTCAAGTAAACCTCTCATTTTGTAGGAACACCCAAACTTCTTTACACCAATGCTAGAAGTGTCTCTGACGCCAGAAACAAAACAGAAGCTCTAAAAAAGGGAAAACTACATTCCCAGCTCTGCCTCCTGTTCTGTTTAACTGCTGTTTGTCCAGGCAGCACCGAGCTCCAGCTGCTCTCCTGCAGCTGCACATCTGAATTTCTCTCACACCATCTCCCGTAATTAATTATTTCCCAGTAAAGCAAAAGCTTTTAATTTTCTGTACTGCAAACTCCTGATTTTTTTTTACCCTTTAAAACCTACTACGAGCAGAGAATTTCACTAAATGTCCTCTGCACCTTCATGCTAATGCATCTCAGTAACAATATTTTGCACAGGTTCATATTAAACCTCTTGTGTGTGTATATATATGTATATTCATATACTTACATCCTGTAGCCATATTACAAACACACAAGACAAGGAATAGAAGAGTTAAGTGGCACATAAAGGAGTCTTCCTTTTACAGTTTCAATTTATTTGAACCTAAACCAAAACCTGCTCTAAGAATGCAGAGAGGAAACAACATTTGGGCACTGGGGCTGGGACCAAGAGCTTGGGCTGAACTCAAAATCCATCTCTGAGTGCCAATGGGCAGAGAGAGCTTAAAGTATGGTTTAAGTTTTGCAGCTTGTGCTCATGATCTGGTCAGAAGTCAAGTGTGCTAAACCAGTGAGTTCAGCTTTGTCCTTGGGGAACAGTCCACCAAGAACCAGCAGTTGTCAGTGACTTAGCAAAGCCCAGTTTAGTTGTAGGACACTGGATAGATTTCAAAATATCCTGACAAACGCTGGCACCACCACAGGGTGCACAGGCTGACTGAAACACAGCTCCTCTCACTACCTGGGTGCTCTCCCTCCTTTGCTTTCACAAGCACCAGTGTTTCCAAACCCTGGGGTCAGCCCCACACACGAGCTGTGGCACAGCAGCATCAGGAGCCCTGTTCTGAATTGCTTTCCCTCTTTACCTCGCTGGCAAGGGGACATCTGTCAACCCAACTGATTTTTTGCTTCCTCCACTGCACAGTGGGAACTTGCTCAAGTATTTCCTAGAGATGCTCATAGGACCTGGGGCTGCCCTTCAACAAAGATTTGAACAAACTCCAACTTAAATTCTGCCCTTCCTCTTGGGAGTCACATTCTGATGGAAACGCAAATCCCTTCTATCAGAACCCCCATGTGCTACAAAACCTGAATTGTCCCACAGCCTCTTGCCAGGGTAAGCTCAGGTTCTCCTCAGCTCAGCTCCCCTCTCAGCCCCTGCCCAGAGCAGCAGCCTGTCACACTACACCCCCTGTCAACAGAGCTGCTGTTCCCACCCCTGGGGTCGGGCACTCAAATATCACCAAGTGGCCAAGATCAGGTCTCCAACAGCTCATCCCTGCCCTGAGCTACTGCCAAGGGTTTGCTCCAGCTAGTGCTGCTCCTGGGAGTTAATCAAACCACTCTGACAGTGAAGTACCACCCTTGTGGGGGAAAATCTATCCAAGCAACATAAATTCTTATTTGCCAGTGCCAAAACCAGGCATTTGGACCCAATACTGAAAGTATGCCTTCACATTCTCCTTCAATGAGGAGAGCGTTTATTATTACACATTTAGGAAGGAGAATCCAGGACTACAAGTGGATTCAAGCTTTGCACCCAGTCCTCACATTGCAAGTTTTTGTTATCTACTAAATCTTGTCACATTTGGGAGCAACACAGTGAATGGCTCATGCTTAGAGTGGCTGTGGTGTCACGAACACCAAGGAGGGGACCCAAAATGCCCTTGATTTACACACGGTTTGTGCAGGATCTCCAGTAGTTTGCAGGTGAGGGAGGCTTCTGTCATCCCACTGGGACATGGGCAGACAGTGCCCAAGTTAGGGAGGCACTGCTTCCTCCGAGGCTGCTGTGAGAGCTCTTCTTGTTCAGGCAGGGACCAAGCATGACCTGATCCCTCCAGCCATCACCTTCGCCACAGGGAAAACAGGATGAGTGCCCTCTGCCTCCACAAGGATAATCAGGCAGCATCAGCAGGTTGAGAGCTTTGAGATCCTGGAATGAAAGGCATCAAAGGCTCCAAAATATTACTAGGAAATTTCTTACCATGACAGGACATGTGCAATAAGAACCAGGGTCATAAGGAAGACAAGGGATGTATTTTTTTTTTATTTTACCATACCTGCTCACCGAACTTCTAATTCTAATTCAAAAGCAGACAAGTAAGAAATAACTTGAAAAATGTAAACTAAGGAGAACATATGCTTAGGATTGGAAAATAGTTGTCTATCACAGTAGGTTAAGACACTTCCCCATGGGCTGTGTCAAGGTTGAGTTTATCAGTTTGATAATACTCCATGGCAATCCCCACTCCACCAACAGTGCCAATCCTAGAGGGCAGCTGGATTCTCAGGCAGCATTATTTGCCTGTAAGATCAGATCCTTCCACCTCATTTTAGAATTGCAGAAAAGGAAATGTCATTTAGTCCAGACTGAATTATTACCATACCCATCTTAGAACCCAGCTCATTACTAGACCATGTACTGAGCACACTTTTTTCCTGGTTTTGATAATTTTACAAGAACTCCCTGTTTAAAACTCCTTTTCTTCACATTCCAAGCAACATTTTATTTTCTATTTCTCATACTTGTATTTCCAGCATGGGATGGGATAACACAACAACAAACACACTGAGAACATGTCAACGGACACTCTGGTCTTAAGCTTCTCTTCTACAGTTTATTATATAAATTATGCTTTTAAACACTTAGAGCACTCACATTTCCAAACAGAATCCAGTTCCACACAGATACTGGTGCAAAGAGTGGTTTTATCTCAGTGTGAGGAAGCTACAAGACCCAGTGACAGCCACTGGATGAGGTTGTTTTAATGTAACTCCTCGGCCCAAAACTAACATTTATGTGACCTAAATCTGAGCACGGTGCAGTCAAGAAATACTGGACTTTGGTTGGTAACAATCAAATATTTGGACAGTACAAACAAGAGAAGAACAATTCGACCTCAAGCAGACCTGTGAATTCACTGGGGTTGGAGACCACCTCCATCATTTTTCTGAACTGACATTATTATAAATAAATAGGTGCCAAATGTTCTATTTGGTGTTCAGTTGCAATCATCAAAATCCAATAAAGCTCCCATACATTCTGGTATTGTACTCCAGTGAATGCCACAGGTCACCTCTGGCACATCAAAGACAGGACCTGAACACAGAAATAATAATGAAATTATCTTGATCTGGCAAGAGGACAAATGAGAAAACTTGGAGATCCTTCCCCTCTCCAATGCCAATAATTGCTGAAAAATTTATTAAACCAAGACTGAAATACAGCAATCACCTCTCAGTTATACAGTACATACTAAACCCCAATTTTAACTAAATCCAAGCAAAATAAATCTTACTCAACCCAGAGATGCCAGCAACTGGGGTCACTGCAGTGAAATACAGGCCACTGTCACAAGTAGTTATTAGGATCTTAGAAATCTGCATTCATTTCTCTTAAGGAACTGTTGTAATGTAAAAACAAAATGAGACACTTCATAAATAACATCTTTATTAATGAGTTTTCTTTTTCACATTCTTTAAAGTGATGTTTAATTGAAATCTGCATAGTCAAGAGTGCAAAAAAAAAATCAATTCATAGAAGTCAGACCCAGATGTGAATGTTGCTTTTGTTTAAGCAAGACTGGTCACAGTCTTAGGAATAAGACAGAAATAAATGGCCAGGGAGATGTGGGGGGGAGTAGCAATGAGAACCACCAGGAAAACTCTCATCAAGTTATTTGTCTATTAATGAAATCTTCACAAAAAGACACACAACACTCATTCACATTCAAGTGCACAACAGAAGGTAAACTACAGAAGGAAGATCCTTCCTCTGCTGAATGAACAGAGCAAGATTGTTTGTGTACTTCACTGAGTGTTGATCAGCTGTTCCCACAGCAGGAACCATTCCAGCACCCAGGTGGATAAACACACGGTCCAGATTTCTTCATGCCCTTACAGCAACCACATTTCAGGCAGCATCCCACAGCAGGAACCAGGAAATCTGAGTGTTTCCAAAACAGTGAGAATTGTTCTTAACACACACTTTTCAAGCACTATCTCCTCCCTTCTTTTCAATTTTTCATAGGATTATCCCTTTCTTTGCTGCTGCTGCTCATGGTTGGTTGGAAGAGCAGGTGAAGAGGACCCTCTGTGCCCATGCAGTGGCTCAGCCTGTGGAAGTGCAGCAGAACATCTCCACCTCCAGCTTCATTTCCATCAGCACAGGCAGCACAGTCCCGAGTCTCTCACATCAACACTACAATGTGACTCTGCAAGTAGTACCTTTAATATTTACACCATCTAGTGATTTAGCTGTTCTCTGCATTACAGCCACCATCAGAAAAAGCTAGAGAAAAAAAACCCAAGAGGCACATCCCCTACACAATGGCTGTAGGGAGTAAAGACTCACAACACACTGTCCACACGCTGGTGAGAGGCCACTTCTTACCTCCAGTTTGGATTTCTGCAGCAGAGACACTACAGCTGAGCACTGGTTTACATGCAGAATTCTCTTGTGCTGGTCATTTGGAAAAGCCATCTGATACCATCACACTGAACTTCACTGTGCACAAACTGGGCTTAATGCTCTGCACACGATTCTGCAGCAATAAACTTCATTTACAATTTATATTAGCTATGTTCTGAATTATTCATCTTATTCAGATGCACAGTCTAGGACTGTGGGGAACTGATCATCAATATTCAATCATACCAGTTCAGATCTGGGCAAGGAATAAGTCTCATTTATTTGCTATGAGCCTACAGGCTTTAAATCTGAGATTCCATCCCAGAGAAAGTTATTTATGAAATCAAACCAGTCAGAAATACATTTGCTGCCATGGATATTAGAAACATAAGGCCTAAAGTATTTTGAAGACCTACAGCAGGAGGTAAAAGGGATCCAGTAAAACTTGCAGCAGTTTGTATTTGTACAAGGGGAAAACAAACTACAGAGTGAAACCCAAACCCATCAAGGTGAAACGGTGACTTCAGGGATGAAACCCCACCTTCATTTCACAGTAAAATAAAACATCCCCAGCACATGGAAGCACCAACCACAGCTCCCAGGCAGCACCAACAAAATGCTGACAGACAACACCCTTTCTTCAAAGATAACCTGCTTTTTCCTTGGGGAGCCAACACACTCAAAGACAGGGAAAACCAGAAGACTGGAAACAGGGACTGCAGATAACTGAATTTTACCCCAGAAATAAGTCCCTTGGGCAGCCAGCAGCTGCCCCACTGGCCAGCTGTCAGGGTAAAAACCACACAAAAGAATCCCTCTTGTCCCAGTCTAAAGTACCAAAACTAAAACTGGTCAATTGGGTGTCAGCTGATAAATTTTCACAAGCAGCAATGGCAACACTTTTTTTTTCCTGGCAATTTCACAGGCAAATCTGCTGGCAGACCCCAAAACTAATGAAATTGGAAACAAGATATTTAGTGCAGTGATATTCTTAATTTTTTCTTCAGAAAGAAACTGTATTTCTTGTGCCACATCAGGGGTTTAATTCCAGAGACCAGGAGATTAAGACCACTTTTGATATTAGTTTAAGATTTACTTTGGCACAGCTAATTTACATTATTTGTTCTTGAAGGGCATCACCTTAGATTTTTCCTTTACTATGCAAAATCCTTAAAACAAATGCAATTTGGTAGTCTGAAAAAACCCCACCTTACTCTAACCTACAATGGAACTACTTTGTGGCCTGCTGTGTTTCAGGAAAATATCCCACATATTCAGATCACCAGGCAGCCTCACTAGTTAAGACACATTAAAACGAAACATTTCCCATTAAAGTTGCCAAAAACTGGATTTAAATTTATTGCATGACGTTGCATAAGAAAGTGTATTATTGAAAACTGTAAGGCATCATGCAATTATCCATCAGCTAATTATTTATTATTCCTTGAAAGATGGTTATATACTCTAAAGTTATAAAACCAGTTTCAAAAAAAGTACATAAAAAAATTTAACATAAGCATTAAATATTTTTTTTTTCACATGTTCATCGTTTTTAGCTGTTAAAAAGTGCATTCAAACATACTGTACTGGAAAGTTGCTCTGACCAAAAATGGTGCTGGAGACTCATTAAATTAAAAGCTGCAAAAGGAAGTTGCATGGGATTAGAAAGCTCACAGGTTGTGGTATTTCAACTTACAAACGTGAAATAATTTTTCAATCCTCAACACTTATAATTTAGCATCAATGATATAATCAGCTAAAAAGGTGTATTTTTCTGACTTGAACAGTCAAATGGATTCAAGTTACGCACACTGAGTGATCAGAGGAGGAGCAGACAAGGTTCAGCCAGGGGCAGGGTGTGCTGCTGGGATTTTGGCATCCATCAGTTGATGTACTGGGCCATCCAGCGGAACCCCTCCCCATAGCCTTGTCTCTTTAGCACACTGCACATGAACACCTCCAGGGGCCTGGCATTCAGGTCCTTCAGTGGTGTGCTGCCCTGCAGAGACACAGAAATACCCCCAGTTACAGTCTCCTTGTAAAACAACTCCTACTTTACATGGACAGCTGTTTCTACGGAATGCCAGTACTTAACTTGTGTTGGATACTGGAATTTTAGAACATAAATTCATCTCAAAGCGTAGAATGGGTTGGGTTGGAAGGGACTTTAAAGCTCATCTTGTTCCAACCCCCTGCCATGGGCAGGGACACCTTCCACCAGCCCAGGTTGCTCCAAGCCCCGTCCAGCCTGGCCTTGGACACTTCCAGGGATGGGGCAGCCACAGCTGCTCTGGGCACCCTGTGCCAGGGCCTCCCCACCCTCACAGGGAAGGATTTCCTCCTAACCTCTAAACTAACCCTGCCATCCTAATCTCAGTAACATGTACACAAGGAATACACAAAGCATATTTTCGTGTGCTGAAGGCATATTTTCATATTTTCATCCACACTGGAGAGGGTGAAGTACCTGAAGTCAGAATGGAACAGCAACATGTCCACAGAGAACTTTAGAGTTTTGGTTTTCAATCACAGTTCCCTGCTGCGTTTCCAATAGTTTTCCAGCCAGATAAAAAGAGTATTTTATACTGATTTTAGGACTGACCAAAGCAGGAGTGCAAGGTGCTTGCCAAGATCAGTAGAGTGCAATAAAGCTGTTGCTCAACTGGAGCTTCACAACAGTGTTCAGACCTCATCGACTACGTGTGGGGGTGTAAGAACCCGAAAAAAAGAAGGTAAAGATTTTGTTCCTGCTCAGCCTAAACTCTGACTGGCACTGGACTTTAGGGGAGGCCCCTAAGGGTGAATAAGCAAAGAGGAATTGTGAGACCAGGCGCTCTCAGCACCACGGTGCTGGTCAGCTCATGGGAGCTGGGATGGAAGCCACGCTGGAATGACTCCATCAGCTGCACAGAGGTGTCTCTCCAAGGGCCAAGGACAAGGGAGCAACTCCTTCCCAGTGCCCTGTGTCCCAGTGTCTCCTATAAGCACTGCACTGTATTAACTTTATATTAAGAAGAGTTGAACTATCATGAAGACCCACATGAGAAATCTGCCTTGTTTCTACAGGTACCAGTAGGAACTTTTTCCTTCCCACAACCTACAAACTTAGGTGTAAATTTAGGTTCAAGCTTCAGGTAAACATTTTAAGTAGAAAATTATTAAAGCCTGTACTTCACACGAGAAAAGTCACTTACTGAAAGACTTTATCCAGTTTTTTCTTGTAATTCTCTCCAGAACTATAGCCTCTTAAAACTCAGTTTAAAACTACTGCATAAGAAACTTGAAGTATTAGAAGTTATTCTCTTTTTTTCTCTGAAAAAATGTAGCATTAAATATGATGCTAAAAAGTTGTAGTAAAGATGCATTTAACACACACAAAAACAGACCCCAGAACTCATTTCATATATTGTTATCAGGTACTAAGTACTTTACAAATTAAAAAAACATTTGTTTTGTGTAGCTAGAAGGAACCAGAGCCAACACATAAATAAAGCAAACAAACTCCCTAACAAAAAAATCTCACTAAAGCAAAAACCTGCCAAAAAAAAAGAAAAAGAAAAAAGGAGCAATACCTTTCCTGTTGTCTGGCCATACAGACCAAATGTCTCCCGTAGCCGTTCTTCACTGATGGCTTCTGGTCTGTCAATCTTGTTACCAAGAATTAGGATAGGCACATTAGCAATAGTTTCATCTGTCATTAGTGACTACAAAGGAAAGGAGAAAGAAGGAGTGATGAATTTAGAATACAGGTCAAATCGCTCCTCCTCATGTGAGGTGACAGCAGGGCTCTGTTGGACACTGGGTATTTGAGCTGAGCTCTTACAAGTGAAAGGTCATGCTTTGAAAAGCTCCTTTAAACTTACATCAAGTTCTTCTTTTGATTCAAGCAACCTTTCATGATCTGCACAGTCCACCAAGAACACAATGCCATTAATTGCAGGCAGGTAGTTTTTCCACACTCTGCGAGCTACAGGGAAAATGAGAATTAAAAATAAAAGGAAATTATCCCCAAATTCAGAGTGATGTATATTGGTCATTAAGGAGCAACAGGTAGAGTTTTTTTATTTGATTTTTTTTAAGTCTTAGCTTATGTTGCCAGTGTTCAGAATGCAATCCCGTGTTTTACTTGAAATGACAGAGCAAAAATATCATTCCTTTACTGTTATCACCCCTCTATCCCACATGGATGCTGATGTACAGAACTTTTTTTTGTTTCCCCAAGAATTATGTCAACAAAGGTAAGCTTGAAGCATAAAGCTTAAAGGTAAATACAAGCAATTCAAAGTACATAATCCCCTTCACAGTATTAGACAAAAGTTTCTGCTCTACTGCAGCTCTTGGAAAATTGTATTTGGGATTTGTGGTAAGTGGTGGAGACAGACAAAAAACCAGCCAATGTCTTTTATGCTCTCAAAGAAGAGTGTGGGAGGTCAGTCTTTGCATTTCTGACTGGAAACAAATTCCAACCCAATTCACTGAGTTTAAGTGAGTCAATGGACACGCTTACCTTGAGCATGTCCACCCAGATCAAAGGTAGTGAAAGTCATGCCAGCAATCGTCAGCTCTTCTGAAGCTGGAAATACACAGAATTATGTTCCCGTGAAGATTGTGCAGTGCATTGGAACAGTCTAACCGTCCAGCACATACATTTTACTTTTTCCTCTTGGTTCTTTTCAGTATTTTGTTATTCAAGAAGCAAATGAGAGCAAAACATTCTCTCAAAATCAATGACACGTTTGTGTAACACCAAAATGTTATTAACCATTAAAGCATGAAATGAAATATCTGCAACACTAAGAACAGCAGACAGTATTCATCCATTATGTATCCCTACATAATAATACACAAACAACAGTTGGTTCTGGCATCTGGTTTGCCAAAAAGATGGCATTTTATGTCCAATACTATTCAAGGTTTCTCCTCTTCACATCCATTCCCAATTTCTCACCTCCTTACTGGACTTCACCAATCCACATTTTCAACCTGTGTTGAACTTTTACTCCTGCAAGGTTACCAGGATAACAATTACACTCTAACTTTCCAGCTACACAGAGAAGCTGTTCCCTAAAATTGCAGGCCCCTCTTCCCCCCAGTTTCTATAATATAAACTCTCAGCTTCATCGTTCTGCTTGTTACTCACCTCTTAAATTTAATGTAACACACTGAACAATCCTACATGTTTTTTTTTAATATTACTTGAACTATTACTTTGTTTCTCCCAATTACACTGTTGGTCTCATGACATATAATCAAATCCTGCTTTTCCTGCAATCCTTCCAACACTTTCTAGTTATGGGACCAGCAATATTCACTTACTGGGGTGTAACGTGGGGACGTGTTGCCCCAGTCTGTCATCTTTGAGCATGTGCAGCAGTGTAGTTTTCCCAGCATTGTCCAGTCCAAGAAACACTAGTTTGCCTGATTTCTTGTACAGTCCTAGAACAAAGAAGGACCCAGTGAATAATCAGTTCAAGTGGTGGGAGTTCATTTCCAGCCCTACAGATGATTTTGCTCCCAGGAACAAAGTGTTACAGTCCCAGTACAAAATACAGGCCAGCCAAGCCCCACCACACACTTTATCAGTGTCACTTTATCCCCACTGCCCTTTATCCATGCTCTCCTCCTGTACAAATTACATTCCCACTTGCCACGTGGTACCATGTGCAGCTTGGCAGCAGTGGGAGAGGCACAAAACTGGTGTGAATGTGTCACTCCTGGAAATGCAGTTACATTAGCTCAGGAAAAGCACTGCAGAACAGGACTAAACACTGCCAGTGGAGTTTACTCTGCCCCAGCAAAAGGCCAGTTTGCTCACAGGAGGTGAGAGGTGGGTGTGCAGGTCCAGCACCACCAGCAGGCTCTGGAGCATGGACCTGAACCTGCACAGAGCTTCGTTCAGCTGCCTCCAATTACAGCAAAAAACTTGTCTGAGGCAAAAAGAGAATTCAGACTTCAGTCAGAATATTACAGAGAAATTGGTTTCAATGACAATGCTCATAATTAGTGTATGTATGAATTCTTCAGTGTTGGTTCATTTGGACAAAAAGTAACTTCCACCCATACCCCCAGGAAAACTGGTGGCTACATCCTGAATGGCATTGCCAGGGCACTTCTGACACATCTGCTGCCATGTGACAATGCTTTCATAAAAGGAATAAGAAATCCTATTTTCATTGATTGTCATCTTTATAAGAATGACTTTTCCCCTTCTTCTCCCCTCTATTTGAAACCCCAGAAATGTAACAGTTGCTGTGAAGGAGTGGAAAGACATTTAAAACACGAACACCATATTTTCTTAATGTTGGAGATTATCAAAGGGCAATTCTCTAATAACTTGTCAACACTACATCCTTTGCCAGAATTAGTTTTCACTGCCTCAAACTGATTGATATTCAAAGTAAAACATTAAGATAAATTAAATTTAAAAACAAAATGTCGATTCTGTTCCATACTGAAAAAAAAACCATCTCATCTAAAGTGTTATCCTCATGTGTGTTTTCTGTGGTGGGATTTTAAGCCAGCCCTGCTGATGCCACAGCATTCCAGGGGCACAGGTGCCTCTGCCCAGACCTTTACACTGCTGCTGTTTGCTCACCTCTCCCTCTGCCTCTCAGCTAATCTCTGGGATCATGTTCCAGAGGGACATATTTTGTAACTTGCATAAATGGATATTCTCTCATATTCCTCATCTTATGTCATTAATGATCTTTATTACTCCAGGTCCTGTTGAATGTCTTCACAGTTCTTTCAAATACAAATAACTCTTACTTCCCAAACTCACCTTCTCACATGTCCATATGTATATTAACTACTGAACTACAGAGTGGAGGAGAAAATATTAATGTTTACAGAGAAAGAAAAAGTGACAAACATTTTCATATATTTACTTACATCACAGGAGAAACTCACCCTGTGAGTTAAACAGAAGTCTATTAATACACAGTAAAACAATAACATTTTTGCCACTCTCAGCCTGCACATAAAGGAGTCTTTGCTCCCCAGTAACATGTTGCTGCTTTCTCCAAAACATTTCACACTTCCCAAGTGTCTGTCACAGAAACACAAGACTAACAAGCAGCAATACTTCAGCTATTGGCTACACCAAGACTGGAGTTTTTATATATACATATAAATAAAAAAGTATTCTTTGTGCAATGATGTGCTTCCTAACGTGATCCCATCAGCCTGCTGACAGGACAGGGAACTGTGGGGAGCCTCCCAAGTGTTATGATCACCCTTCTTCAGCTGTGAACATAACTGAGAATGAAAAGAGAAAGTGTTTCTTTTAGAACAGGAGGGACATATTGGAAGTAATTCTCCTTCCTGCTTCAAGCTCCTGTATCTTACACCAAATTAGCCTTTGCTTGCCCAGGAATGGAAGAGCAGGGCAGCGTGCAGCAATCACTGCACAGCTAAGGAAGAGGAGATAAGAAGGATTAGTCAACTTAGTTAAAATTTCACTGGCTGGCATTTCGACAGCAGGCCAAGGGTCCAACATTCAGCAAAAAACTTTAAACTTTCAACTGATAAAAGGCAGGTGGCACAGCCTGCCATGATTCCTTAGCCTCAAATGCTTTTTGACCACTTCAATAACATCCTTTGAACTTGGAAATTGAGCCTTTTACCTATGAGATCTGCAACTTCTGTTCCTTTTTTTAGTGTCCTAACACATTCTCCTCCTGGTTGTGGGGTTTTTTCCCCTCCCTGTTAAGCACAAGCTAATATTTCACCTTGGACTGATCTGGATTGCAGACTCTTTTGGCCAGGGAATAATTTTCTGAGGCTCTTGAGCAGATACCAGTGAAGTTTCATGGTGATTTCTGTGACACCAGTCACAGAACAACACATTGTTGAACATGAGAAAGGGCTTAATAGCTGGCACTAATTTTTGTAGACAGTTCCTCCTATTTGGATTCTGAAGTAACATCCTCATGTGCAAAAGAACTGAACTAAAATAACTGAGTTCAGTTCTTTACAGCAGAGAAAAATCAGGAAAAGGTCCACAAAAGCCAACTAAACTACACCAGCTTAAATGTACTATGATTAGAAAAGTCCAACATAATATGATCGTGAAGGAAAATGTAATTTCTTTCAAGAAGTTAAGGCTTAATGTGAGATTGAGTGGAGAGCACACTCTGGAAATGCTCACTATTGATAAGTGAAACTTTTGTTTGAGTGTTACTGAACATACACCAAACCAAATATTATTATTTAACCAATGGCCTTGTTTGAAGATAACAGAGGTGAACAGACATTTTATACAAGAATGGCAGAAAGGAAAAGTCCCAAACGATAAAGACTTACCTAAAAACTGTAATACGCTACTGAAACCACTGTAAATCCAATCAAATAGGAACATATCTGAATCTTACAGTCTGAAATAAACAGAAAATATAAATGCATTTAAGATCTGTCAGAACAGCACATTAAGCATTGTAAAATATTTATAGGTAACAAAAGTAATCTGAAGTCCTGGGTTAAAAATAAAAGCCAATTTAGTTTTGGTAAACTGTATCATGGACCAATTAAGTGACCCCATAACACAGTAAAAATTAGTGTAGAAATAGAAAACAGAATCCAGACCTTGTGATTCAACATCAAAGACTTTCTCCTCCCTCAGGGAAACACTACGTGGACGAAGTCTTTGAAAGAAGTAAAAATAACTTTATCCTCAGTATGACTTGGAGGAGATGTGTGATGATCCATTGAAGATTTCAAACAGGATCTTGACACATAGTTTTCAACTGGTAAAAAGCAGCACTTTGGAGAGGGCACTGGAGGGATATCAGTGCAGGGTCAGTGCTCCAGCCACCCCTGGGAGCTGCTGGAGTTCAAAGCAGAGGCAATAAGAGGTGAAGAAGTTTTGTGGATTTGAATCTAGAGAAGTTTGATGCCAAATAAATCCCTGCTGTCCACACAGAACCTGTCTGTTTGGCTTGTCATGGGAAACAACTACCTAGCACAAAGCTCTGGAATTGCCATTCAAAGGTGGTGACCTCCTCTACTGTCCTGCACAGGCTGCCACAATTTAAACCTTACATGCAGAACTTATGTTTAAAAAAACCCCATCAGAACACCATGTTTCACACTGAGTTCCTTCAGCTTAGATTCAAGAACAGAAGGCTGAGCTGAGAGCCATCACCGGGTTCACTGTGTAGCCACAAACAATTAATTTCCTAGCTTTCATCCAAATTTCCTCATGATCTGAAGTGAGGATAATCAGACAGTGACTAAGGTTGAAAAAAGATCATCGGGTCCAACCCTCAGCCCACTACCATTGTGTTCAACACTTAAACCATGTCCCCAGGGGCCACACCCACAAACCTTTTGAGCACTTCCAGGGATGGCAATTCCACCACTGCCCTGGGCAGCCTGTGCCAGTGCCTGACCACCCTTTCAATAAAGAAATTTTTCCTGGTATCTAATCTGAACCTTCCCTGGCACAACTTGAGGCTGTTTCCTCTCATCCTGTCCCTTGTTACCTGCGAGCAGAGCCCAACCCCACTCGGCTCCCCCGTCCTGTCAGGGAGTTGTGGAGAGCGAAAAGGTCCCCCTTGAACCCTCTTTTCTCCAGGCTGAGCCCCCTCAGCTGCTCCTCATCAGACTTGTGCTCTAAATCACACTGAAAGCACCAGTTTGACACAGTGAACTAGCACCCAGTGTGAAAACCTTCTGAAAGACTAAAGGGCAACATCCTTAGAAGCATTTAGGCAGCTAATTCCTGCTGGAATGCATGACCCCTGTGGACATTGGAGTCTGGGTGCCCTGGAGAAACTGGACTGCACTGCTGAGCACAGCTGCTCCAGGCTCCTGCCACACTCCTTTGGAAGCTGCAGGGGTGCCTTGGGGCATCCCAAGGTGACTTCAGGGCAGCTCTGAGCCTGGAGCACAGCACACAGGAGTCAGAACACGGGTCTGAACCAGACCAAAACCCAGGCACCTACCATAGCAATCACACTTGTGACAACCAAGAGTTTCTCTGCTATGCAACAACAGGTACATCACACAAAGATAACGAGGAAAGAGGAGGGGAGAATATTTAAATGACATTTGCTTGCACTGGAACAAAATCTGTTCAGATGACGAAGCACCAGGTGCCTTGGTTTCGCCACCACTAACCCTGAAACCTTTACCCACGTCTACATTGCTCTGAACAACTCATCAGCTGCAACAGGCACAGATTTGAAGGATACAAATCAAACACGCTTGTCGATGCGTAAACACCCAGTTACACAACGTCATGACTGAAACTGTCCCTTGCCTGGCCAAAAAGCAAAGGTCAAGAATAAGCAAACATGGCAGAACACACACGTCAGCAGATTTATTTATTGCTTGAGCAAAATACCAATGGAGAAAAGCCTCTGTGGGGCTTAGGAAAACCATCGACTCAAATAACCTGCAAATCAGGGCAAACAGCCTGATGTAAGAGAAGTGCTCAGGTTTCTGAGGTGAGAATAACTTCACAGTGTTCGGCTGCATTAACCTTCTCCATCTATTAAACTTATGTTTACAAAAAAACACCAACCAAAACAATCTTTGTGCATTACAGAAAAAACTTTCAGGGATGAGATTTAAATGATTAACGTGAGAAGGGGATTACTCCACAAACACAGCTGAAGTGGCACAAATGTGGGCTCAATTTCCATCAGCACCAGAAAAGTGGTGCTAGAAACAGAGCTACCCAAATCCTCCCAGAACAGCCTCCGTATCAGCTGGCAGCAGCTAAAGGAAAACACTTTCCAAATGGGGAAAAAATGGGCCGCTAATTGTAAAGGCACACAGGCAATATTTGAATAGAGATATTAAATCTACTCTTATCACACAGCAAAAGTAACTACATAATTCACAGCTGTGTCAAATCAAAGCTCCACAAAGTGGCTCTGCACTGAGATCCAGAGTTATTACCAGGTTCCAGTCAGAGCTGTGCCAAATTTAGGGGAGAGCCGAGGCTGTCAAATATACACAGACTCAAACTCTGAGGCTCATGTTAAAAACACCATAAAAGCAGAACAAGGACAACTCCAGCAATCGCTGTTCATGACCCACGTGAAGACAAAGATACTATTTTAAGGCTATTTCAAGGGTTCACTTGAAAATAATCTGCTGCAAGCAGACAGAACCTTTGAATTAAAAATTGTGCTGGACCAAGTAAGTCTTTTGATACCAACTACTTTTACAGACATCACTGTGCCTCCTCCACAAAGACACCAAAGTTAACCTTCTAGCATCAACAACAGATGGCTGCCACTGAAAAATGCCCCCAACAGCCCTGTTGAACATTATTTCATCAGCAAAGTATCACCCAGTAACTCCTGTGGAGCCCTGTCCACCACTCCATAGTCCAAGGACAGGGGTTCGCTTACTGGAGACCACTTCTGACTGTGGGGAATGAGGAATTCCCACACAGTGGCTGTGATAACACCCTAAGCCAGCCTCCTGAAGGGAATGCTGCCGGACTAGCAAGCAAACTCACACTTCTTTTATATCCTGGAAACTAGGAATTTTTTTCTCCTACTCTCAACTTGCATTTTTCTAGCTAAAAATTCCTCATTTCCCTTCCAAACCTCAGGACAGCGCTTACTTCCGAAGCCTGTGCAAGTTTTGGTAATAGAGGATATCAGGCTTTTAAAGACAGTTTTAAATCCCTTTATGGGGTAATTAGGTAACAGAAACCAGTGACACCCAAGCTGAATAGCTCTGGCAGGAGCTGGGAACACACTGAGCTGCGCTTGCGTGGGGACTGTCAGCAAGAGCCAGGGAACAAACCTCTGCCCAGCCTGACTGCACCAAACCTGCACCCCAGCCACAGTTCAGTCCAAAACCAAAACCTGCAAGCAACAGCCAAGTCTACTGCCAAGGGTGTATTTTTAGTTTTAGTAGGATCTAAATACGATCACTCAAAAGTCATAATTTCACATGTGATCACTGTAACACCGCAAAACGTCACCACAGGCAACAAAAGTCAAAATCCAGAAGAAACTCAGTGAACAAACCGGTGCCTTCCACAGCACAGTTCATTCTACGATACAAAACTGCATCTGGATGTTGTATTTTAAGAGCTGAAGAAAGGGACAGAGATGGAAAGCGAGGTAATGGCATGGACTTCCTTTGGGTGTTTTGATCAGTTTTTTGAAAGCAACTCATCTTCGAGACAGCACCACAACACACAGAGGAGTTCCTAAGGCCAGAGGCTCGGCCAGCCCCGGTTCACAAAGCCCAGCTGTCACAGCACATCTCACCGCGGGGCTGCTGCACACACGCTTAGGAAAAAATTCCTGTATGTAACAACTCCTGGAGAAACGACACCACCTCGAACAAGCGCTGCCGGGTCGGCACAACGTGGCACGGGCTGCCCAGGGCGGCTGCTGGGCACCCCAGGTTATGGGGTCACCGAACACACACTGTCACATCGCAGAGCCCCCGAGGGGCCCTGCGGGCACCGGCACAGCGGCACGGACCGGGCCCCACCGCCCGGGAGAGGAGAGGGAGAGCGGCAGGGGAGGCAAGGGAAGGGGGGACTGCCCGCCCCCAGCCCCGCACGCCGCATAGGCCGCGGCCCCCGGGGCTCTCAGGGACCCCCGCCCAGCCCCGGCCCGGCCCGAGGCCGCTGCCGGCAGGACACGGGCACGGCCCGGAGCCCCGCGGGGCTCGCCCAGCCCCCGCTCCCCGGCCCGTCCGCCCCGCGCTCACCCACCGCCGAGCTTGAGGCGCCCCGGGACCGGACCAGCACCGACACTGACACACACCGACACGGCACGGGCAGGCACGGACACACCGACAGACAGACAGACAGACACACAGACCCGGCACTCACCGACACTCACCCGCGGCTGCGCCCGCTCCGCCCCCGCCGCTCCTTCCGGCACCGGCGCCCGCGGCGCGCGCACTCGGCTGAGCTCGGCTCTGCTCGGCTGGGCTCGGCTCTGCTCGGCTGAGCTCGGCTCTGCTCGGCTGAGCTCGGCTCTGCTCGGCTGAGCTCGGCTCGGCCGGGTTCGGCTGTGTTAGGATCAGTTCGGCTGCGTTCGGATAAGTTCGGCTATGTCCGGACAGGTTCGGCTGGACTCGGCTGTGTTCGGATCGGTCCGGCCCCGCCCCCGGTCCGGCCCCGCCCCCGGCCCCGCCCCCGCGGAGCCGCAGCGTTGCTCCCGGAAGTGCCACGTGTCGGCAGTGCGGCTGCGCGCGCGGCGGTTCCGGTGCGTGGTGCCCCCGCCCGGGCCCGCGGGCGGTGCGGGAGCGGCGGCCGAGCCATGGCCCAGCCCGGGGCACCGACCGGCCCACAACGGCCCTACACCAACGGTGAGCGCGAGGGCAGCCCCGGGGGCGGTTCCGGACTCGTCCCGCTCCCCCGGGGCAGCGCGGGCGCGGGGCCGGTGCCCGCGGGCAGAGCGCGGGGAGGGGGTTCCGGGGCGGCCCGTTCGCTGCCCCGCTCGCTGGGGGACACCCGGCCGGGCTCGGCGGGGCCCTCAGCGACTCCCACACACCCGCGGCCCGAGGGGAGCGCGGCGGGATCGAGTAGGGACACGGGGAAGCAGCGGGAGCGGCGCCGGCTCCGTGTGTGAGCCGGGAGCGGGCCCGGACCGCGGTGTCGCTGAGACAAACACAGAGCGGCTCATCGGGCACGGGAACCCTTCATTCTCATCTCTGTTCGTGCCCAGCGCCCCCGGTACGCCCGGTGTCACGCGGGGTCCCCGCGGTGACAGCCCGGGGTTTGACCCTTGGAGCGGCGCTGTACGTGTGGCACCGCGGTTATCGCTGAGCTCAACCTGCGCCACGGCCGGGCTCCCTTATCTTGTCATTCCCGTAAAGCCGACGTTATCTGCTCCCCTGTGCTGCGAACTGGGAAGGTGCTAGTGACTTTCTTCCTCGCGAAATATACCTTTATGAAATTAAGATACTCAAGGTGAAAACGAACAGCTTATAGCCAGTGTTTTAAGCTAGAAATAAAGACATACAAGGCCAGCCTTCTGTCTGTATCTGTTTTCGCTGTATGTGTGCAAATCTGTGCTGCTGTGTCTCCTGATTTCACACACACACCCCACATCCTCTGCACTTGCTTCCTTAATTATACACTTGTGTGTCTCAGTAGCTCTGCTGCAGCATAAGCAACTCAGTTATAATGAGATCTTTTGATTCCCCCCCCCCCCTCCTTCCCAGCACGTTTATTGCTTTTCCTCAAAGTCATCAGCAAAATGACACTTCACAAATAACTGTGGAGTTGCCTCTGGGGTCAAGGCAGTGGGAAGTGTGGGAGAGCAGTGTGGGGAGAGAGGCTCTGTTCTGGGAGCTGATGGTCTGAGCAGAGCCTGCACAAAGGGAGCCTTAGCTAATGGAGTGACTGAGTGGGATGATTTACAGGCTGGCAGTGCTTTATGTTTGCTGATTTCCCTGGTGTCAGATTAAGCACATAATGAAAGTTCTGGAGAGGCAGTCGGAGGAAGAGGAATTTCAGGCTACTCAGCTGTCAGGTGCATGAAAAACAAAGAACTGAAATGTAGAGCTATGCAAATGCTAGGTAAAAGAGTCAGACAGTTGTTAGAGTATGTTAGAGGTAAGATTTGGGTTGCTGGTCTTTCAAATAAATCAGATTGCTCAAGCATGGATGGCTCTTAGCACTGTTTAAGATACATGTTGAGAAGGTGCTGTGATCCTTGACAGCTTTATAAAACAGCGTTGAGAGTGCTGTAGTGGGGCTGGTCTGTGAGGAAAGAAGACTGTCAGCAGAATGATGGATTGTTATATGGCTGTCAGCCCTTCCTCACAGCTTGTTGCTTGCTGAGCTGTTTGCAGGTAACTCCCTGCCTGTCCACCAAGGCAGTGAATTATCAGAGCAGCACCATGTGCTGACCAGGAAATTGTTTAGCAGGAGCATCGGGTTGCTTGGCAACAACCTTCCTCTCCTTCATTCCTGTTTGGCTTTTAATAGGGCCAGGATTCTGCTTTCATTTAACGGCAGGTTTCTAGCTTGCTTTCCAGTTGATAGATCTGAAGTGCAAACAAGAAGGAGGAAAAATTCTTTTAGAACTGCTTTGCTCTTCTTATGTGGTATCTTAACGTGGCATTTAATGAGGTGCTTTAGGAGGGTTTGGAAACCAGTGGGTTGGAGTCACTGGTGGTGACTGATCCCGTGGCATCTGTTGGGATGTAACTTTTCAGAGTGTTTATCCTTGCATCTCCCTGGAGGTTGGAAAGCTTGTGGCTGGTGAAAGTGATGTGCTAAAGAACTGGCTTGGAGTAGGGGGCAGTGAAATTGTGTGTGGCAGAAAATATGACTTGGATCCTGGCCTTCTTCATTAGTACTTTGACCATTTTATAAAACCACCAGGCAACATTCGTATATGTTCTGGTGCCATTCCTGAGCTCTTAGAAACGTTAAATGACCTTCTGTTGCTCTAGAGGTGTCTTGTGCTGTTAAGTAGGTGGCCTTTCTTCTGTTACTAACTCATCTCTCTGGTCTCTTGAGTGTCTAGCGCAGGTGAAGTAGCTCTTCAGCCTACACAGAATTCCTTGTTTGTTCTTGGCTTCACAAAACCCAGCAGCACTTGAGGAAAGCTGGGGGGCCCAGATGCTCTTTGATGGGCCTCAGTAAAGAGGTCAGGTCAAGATGGGAGCCTGGCAGCAACAAACCAGCGAGTCCTGAGCAGTTTTTGTGTGCTGTGAAACCCTTTGTAGAGCAGATTTGCCCCTCAGTGCTATTTCTTTAGCTTTGTTGGCAGCTTTATGCAGGCTTGTCTTGGAAACATGAACTACACGAGGGTATCGAGACATTTTGTCATCCTTCTGATTTTAAAAATTGACATTTGAAACATTGTGCTGTGGTGAATTATATTTTTTTAGTAGTAGTAGTGGTAAGGTGCCACAGAAAATATCAAGTTGGTCGGCTTTGGGTATCACCTCATTTCTGTTTTATCCTCAAGCAGGAAAACAGTGCATAAGAGAGCAATCCAAGTACTCTTGGTTCCTGTCTGGGCTACAGAGTTGTGCCTGAAGGTGAATAATCAAGTTAGGAAATTAATTAGTATTTGTTCTGTATTTTTCATACAGCTTATGGTAATGCTGTTGCATCAGTGTGTGTGTGAATGCAGACAGAAGGTTTGGCATCACATAAGAATTCTCCATCATTTTTAAAGTTAGCGAGTTTCATTGACAATGGGGTTTGTAAATTGATTGTTGCAAACCCATCTGATACACTGCAGGGTAATTTTTGGAGGTGAGTCATAACAGCATTTTCATCTTTGTGAGCCACCACTGATTGTAGAGAATGACTGATTGCAAAGATTCATGAGCAGCATTGTAAGGACAGTAGGTTATAACTGGATTTCCTAACTGAATCATAAATTGCATGTTGAAATTAATGGGTGGGGAATGGACGGTGTGTACTTTTGATGCACAAATAGTAGAGGAGTGAGGATGAGATCACTGGCACTGTAGTAGTTAGTGTGGATCTGTGCAATATTCCCTGAATTACCACCTGTCTGTGACCCAGAGCCTAAGGCTTCCTAGGGATTGAGGAGCTGAATGACCAGTGCAGTGTTTGTCCTAACTGAGAATTTCAATGTATTCTGCATTTAGCTTAATTTATTGTTAGAATAGCCTGAGTTCAAAGTTGTTTTAACATGGAAACGTGAACTTGCTCACTTTTCAGAACTTAACTAGAATGTTTCAGTAGGAAACCAGCTGTCTTTGGTTTAATGTTAAATGAAATTCTGTGACTTCATTCTGGTGGCAGCTGTTTCCAGTACTGTGGTGGTTTCACTCTAGGCCTTCCTGGAGACCAGCTTGTAACCAGGAAGGAACTAGAGTGAAACCACCACAAGTACTCATATGATAGATATCTATATATCTGTATTCATTGTCCAAGCTAATATCTCTGACATGTTTTTTTAAAATTTAAGTGTTGAATCCTGCAGGCATTTCTGGTCTGGAGAATTAAGTGCTTTTGTTTATCTAGGTTCAAAAAAATTGTTCAAATATTAACTAAATCTGGAAATCTGGAAAACAGTAAAGGGTTGCAAAGAAAAGAATCTTAACTCTGAGCCATAAAGAGGTTCTTTTCTGCTCTCACATGTATAACTGTGTGTGTGGAATGTCTCCAGTATTCAAGCTGTGTGTTTAGAGGACAAGGAGAGCCACAATGTGACTGGCTAAACAGAAAAATACAACATTGGGAAGACTTTTGGTAATTTTGAAGGAGTCGTGGCTGGCTGGGCATGCAGTATCTAGTGCATTGTGCTCAGAAGGATTTCAGAGAATTTATAGCCTCTCTTCAGGATGTCTGTTTTGTAGCAATGGTATGGACAACCTGTAGTAGTACCTTTCTTGATGGAGCTCTTATTGCAGTGGAAATCTCTTGGGATTCTGTATCTCTGTGTTCCCTGGTAAAGCAGAAATCGGATGATGCCCTTGCCGGTGTTGGTTACTATTTGCAGAGTTATTAACCCTTTTTTCAATTTTTTTTCTTCAAATGAGTAAAACTCAGCAGAGCTATACCAACCCACAAATGCATAAAGAGCATCATTAACCTATCAAGTTTTATTTTCCTGACTGGTGAATTATTTTATGATAAACTTACCCTTCATTCCGTGTTGGTGACAGTAGGCCGCTCACATGCGTATGAATAGTTCTCTTACTAAAATTAACTGCAGAAACTTTCATAGATTAACTCTGTCACTTGAGAAGTAGCGTGGTGACCTATGCTGGAGCTGGCTGGTGGTGTCTTTGTGGTAAGCTGAAGTTTAAGTAGATGTCAGTCGTCATGTGAAATGGAGTTATTACGCAATGGATCTTCCGCTTTCGGTCTGCTCATGTGCTGCTGTCAGCTGTGTGAGAGTGCTCCTCTGTGGTCAGCTTGCTTTTGGGTGTTTCTGAAGATTCAAATGGTATCCTGGGTGAATTTCAGTCCAGGAGCATGAAATGCCTAGTGGTTGCAAGGCTACTGTAGAACAAAACAAAGATCTAAGTGTTGATAGCAAAATACTGCCAAATTCATGTCCCCTGTAGCAATACTTCTGTCACACCTGACTGTTTAAATGGCCTGGAGACTCATAAAATCCCAAGGAAAACATCTCTTATTTTCAGAAGTGATGCACCACACTGACTTCCTAAAGAGTGTAGTTTTCTTTCTTGCAGGCCCTGTTCAGAACCAGCTGATGCATTCACCCGATGGCCAGGGATACAACCCTGCGGTTCCAGGACCGTACCCCCATCAGGCGCCGGCGAAGGTTCCTCCACATCAGTCTCCTGGACAGTATAACTATAGTGGCTCTCAGAATGTTTCTCAGTTAAACAATTATCAAGGACCTGGCCAGACTCTGAACAGACCCCCAGTGCCAGCTTTCTCCGGGTCACCAGTACCACAGACAGGTCCTGCTCCGCAAGTGCTGCTGCCGCCCGCGTTACAGAACTCAGCTGCTCTATCTTCTGCTGGAAGCTTTCCCCCTGGAGCCAGCCCACCGGTGCTTTCAAACTGGCAGTACAGCCAGCCTCCTGTGAGTCAGCCACTTGGGGCTCAAACAAGCCATTTGGCTCATGGGCCAGGGCCAGGGTCAGCTCAGCCACCGTCGTCATTGTCAGGAAGTACAAATCCCCCAGGGAGTTACCAATATGCTGCTTCTCCGGGAGGTCCCCAGCTTCAGAACAGCTACATGAAGCCAGGTAACCATCCCCTCTGGATGTCTTAGCAATGTCCATTTCTCAGTGTCCTTTTGAAATAAAGAGGATAGAATTGACTCTGCAGTGGCACTTAGCTTGTGGAACAAGACTCAAAGCAGATACAGCCATTGGAAATACTGGGGTGCTTTCTTTGGGGTAGAAGTAGAAGTTCTGTGCACAGGTTGGGTGTTTCAGTTGGCTGAAGCAGGTAACTCCTGAATGGTGTCTCATTGTTTTGGGACGGTGTTTCTGTGACCTTCACCATTCCTTGGGGTGGCTCTTGGAGCATTAACATGTTTCAGTCCAGGACTTCGCAGTTAAGAACTATAGTTCTGTTTAGTGAGCGTGGTCTTCTTTTAGCTTGGTCTCCTTTTAGCATGGTTAGCTTTTCTGTAATCACTTGATTCAGGTTGTTTTCTGAGCAGCCTAAGTCAGGTTGATGCAAAAAACTGGAGCACAGCCTGGAAAGAAAACTGAAAAGTATTCTGTGCTGTCAAAATGAAAAGTTCAATGTAAAACTTCCTCCCTCCAAACTTGCAATTTTCACATTTGATGATAATTGTCAGTCTTTAGAAAGTACTCTAAAAGTCTGAGACTTGTTCCTGCTGCTTGACTGCTGGTATATGCAGTGGTAAAGCTTTTCTAACACTAAATAGCTCTATTATGCAACTTGTGATTATTGTGGAAACACGGTTAATACTCAAGTTTCTCTTTGCCAAACTGCTGTCTGTTGTTACAGAGGTTTTTCTGACTGAGCATGCGAACAGGAATTAAGTACAGAAATATTTTCCATGTAAAAGCTAATAATTTTTCTTGTGAAGTGCTTTTAGCCTCATTAGAGACTTTTCTTGATGCTAGTTTTTTTGTTATATGCCTGACTAATTTTGTTATGCCTTTCAAAATGTCCTAAGCTCACAAAATTTATGAAACTATTTCTGGCACTGAATTGGAATAACTCTGGAGTTAGTGAGGAAAATGGTGGGAGATTTTGGAAAGTGGCATGTGAAGTGAGAGCAAGTGTTTGGAATAATATCCATTCAGTGGTGAATCCTCCTGAGCGATTTCCTTGGTATTTTTTTGTAGAACAATGATCACTTTTAATTTAGCTCATTTGGTGATCACTCCAGACTCAGTTATGAAGTTTGAATGCTTTCTGTACCTCTTGAAATTCTTGCCAACAATAGCAACAAAAAGCTGACAGATCAACAGCTACAGGAACCCAGCCTGAGAAACAACCTGAAGTTGTGAGACCTTCTACACACATTAGGGTTTATGTCTCTCATGCTGTTTATCCTCTGAATAAGAGGAATATTTAGAGTTCAGCCCCTGTGTTTTCCTAACAAAACTTAGGTGACTTTTTTCAGCTGGGTTAAACTCTTCCTAAAGGTTAATTTCTTTACAGGATCTGCACCTCCACCAGTGACTCAGCCTTTAACTCCACTCCACCCTCCAAGGCCACCTTTAGGACCCCCACCAGTTGGAGGTCCACCAAGGCCGCCAACAGCAGTAGCAGGACCCCCTAATGCACAGTCTCTGCTAAATTCAGCTGCAAATAGAGAAGGTAAGAAATCATCTGCTCTTTATGTTGAATTCCAACATGGCAATTTGCTGTAATAGGCAACCTTTGAAGTCAAGCACATTGTTCTATTAGAGACTCGAATTGTAAAATTGGTACTAATACAGCTAATAATTTAATGTGAAAGGAGCAGGTAAGGACCTGGAAGGAAGTAAAATACTTCTTGTAGACAGATGTTAATAAAATTTTAAGAACTAACTAATTTTCAAGTGCTGTTTAACATGGCCATGTCTCCCATGGTTGGTATTGTGTTTTTTCTTTGTTGTGTTCTAAAATGATAGTGAAATTCTGATTTCTCTGCACTCCTGACTGCTGTGGGGACAAAGTCTATGCATAATTTGCCATATTGTTTTTTCTGCAGGGAGAGCTAAACTGTGGACCCTGCAATCTCTTGGTAGCTGTATCTTATTCTTCCCCTCTGTGTAAAACCACTGAAACACACATCTTGGATTTGTTCATTTTCTGAAGGAAGTTACTGCAGGCTGTTAAGTGTCAGCTGTTGAAGACAGATACCTGACTTTCTGTGTCTGCTGTGGGCCTTGCACAAACATGCCATTGTTTAGGAACTCCTCAGGGCTCTGTATCAGACAGACTGCAGCTGGATGGTATTTAGTGCCCATTCTAGATAGGGCCACGTGCTAGTCAGCAGCTTTATTTTTACATATATAGTTTATTCTGTCAGAGCCGTTGGTTCCTTGCATGTTAGATTGACAGTTTCTTGTGTGTGGTAGCTGTGTGAGTACAAGAATAGTAGATTCAGATTTAGCTTAATTTAGAATGTATTAAATGCATTAGAAACAGCTTTTGCTTAGAAAATATTTTCTTCATAATTAAGAAACATTTTCGTAGCCCTGGAGAAATAAAAATGTTTAGTCTAGGAAGCAGGTTGACTGCTGCATTCTTGCAAGATTCAGTGTATGATGTGAGTTCTTTTTATTGGGTCATCTTTGAAGATTTTAATGATAATAAAAATAATTTGAGAACCTACTTCTCCTTAGCGATAGATAATTGTGTTTGTATATTTAGACATAGTTAGCTTACCAGAAACTGTCCTTTGGGAGCACTCTCTCAATTTCAAGGTTTTCTTATCTCAGATGGAATTTCTGTCTTGACTGATATGTGACCCTATCAGAACTGTTGCTGTTTGGTGACCAATACTGGACCAAGTGTGTAAGTGAAGGGAATTTGGTGTTTCTGTGAATTATCAGTGGAAAAAGTTTGTCAGGGAACTCAGTACCTAAGCTGTCCCCTGACCCTTTACTGCGTGGAAAGTTATGGCAAACACCTGATGGAAAGGAATCGCAGAAGGTGGTTGAACCTTGAAAAAAGATTGTGAGGTTTTATATATGTTCTTTGTTGAGGTCACAAAGGAAGGGTGAGAAAGAGGCCAAAGTGTTTATTTAATTCAGTTTTGTCCTGGGACAAAACCAAAGTAGATCCAAATTATGCTCACCTAAATATTCATCCAGCAAGTAGGATTGTTTTGCAGTTAACTCATTAAAACATCTTCATAACTTGTGAATTTTTTTTCTGATCCTTTTCCTTCAAAGGTGATGCTGCATCTGCTGCCAGTGATGGGTCTGTGGTGCAAAACAGCTACGATGCAATAGAAGGTGGTGGCCTCATGGGTAAGGCTTGGGGAGTAAAAAACAGTAACTTTTAAGAGTCTGGGAAAGATAGAAGTTTAAGCATTTATGTACAAACATATGTACTTGGTTCAGTGCCTGTGTGGAAGCTAAATATGAAATTTGAAGCATTGACAGTTAGCATGTCTTTGCCTGTAACACACAAAGCAGGTGAGAGCACTTTGCAGAATTGACAGTAGTTGTAATATTTACACTTAGAAACTAAAGCAGCTCTCCAGCTGTACTGATGCCCTGAGTAAGATACAGTTCCTCAGCAATTAAGTCTTTGTCTGCTCTGCTTTCAGCAACTCCACATCATTCTCCTGCTGCCCCGAATCTTAAGATGAATAGAAGCGTTGGGTATTCTTACCCTGCCTTACCCCCAGGCTACCAACATCCTTCTCCTCCTGGAGCACCAGGAATGCACGGAGCTGCTTTGCAATATCCAGATGGATCAAAACATTTCCACCAGGTAAAGACTGTCTGGTTTTTAATCTCAGTACTACCTGTGTGTGTGGGTAAAGAAAAGGGATGATTGGTGTGTGTTGTACATCTCTAAGGTGCTGGTTCTGTGGTTCCCTGTTTAAGCACCATTTGTTCTAAGAGGATGGATGTAGCCTGAATTAATGCTTTTGCCTGTGCCTTTCTGAAGTGCCAGCTCTATCTGAAGTGTTCTATCCTCACATCTGTTCAGGATGTTTCTTTCAGCTGCTTTTGGCATGTTTCTCTTCCCTTGTGTTCTCATTGTCAGCTGAAGTATTTGGGGTTTTTTTGCTGAACTTTGAAAGCGACCTGAGCAACATTTCAAGAGCTTTGTAGCAAATGTAACAAATTTTTACCTCTGCCATGTTACATGTCTAAGTCCAAGTTTGTGTAACAAGTAATATTCTAAATATATCAATACAATGGCAGTTAATACATGAACAAAACAAACTGAAAGGGAAATATGTTTACTTTTGAAATGAACTGTGGGTTTCAGCCAAATAATTGGTGTTAATTTCTGAATTTTTATTTGACTGTAGCCTGCCCTGGGCACTAACCACTTAACTGCATCAATGGGTGGCCTGAGTCTACAGCAAGAAGGGTTAAGACCTGTGAATCTTCTTCAAGAAAGGAATATTCTTCCTACGACCCTCCTGAAGGCTCCTGTCCCAAACTTACAAGAAGACATCCAGAAGCTCAACTGTAATCCTGAGTAAGATTGTCTGTTTGCTATAATTCATCAAAATAAATAGAAGTATAAACTTCTGCTTGTAAACATAACTTTACAAACTATTTCCTTAACTCTGTGAGTAGGAAATATTGAAGTTGGTCTTCATTGTGTTAAGATAAAGGCAGTAAGTGGGTTTAACTTTGAAGTTGGGAAAATTATTTGTGTAGAAAGTATGAGGGAAAATATGTTGCTTGCAAGGCAGCTATAGATAGGTGGAGTACAAAAACATTATAGCTGGTAGTATGATTGAGAAAAGATATAAAATAGGAATTAAGTAATTCAAGTGAGGTACACCAAAAAGATTGTGAATGCAGAAATATGGGTAACCTTTTAAAACAACAGAATAAATGAAATATCAGACAAAAGGCTGGCAGTTGGTTATTCAAGTCATCTCTCTGAGGAGACCAGCCAAACTGTGTGTAGCCAGGTAGTCCTGCTTTGCAAATCTTTTTATGACAGAGGAAACAACAGTGCCTTTGGGACGCTGTTCATGCAAACAAGCTGGACTGGATTTGCAAACCTGCCATGCACATCTGCTCTTTGCAGAAACACCCGAGTGCTGAACCCTCAGAAAATGACTGTGGGGTTGTTTTTAGTTACCAAGTTTTAAAACAACTTTTTAAACTTTGCTGGTTCTGATTTATTCCAAAATAACGCTTCATATATAAAGATTTGGTGCAACTTTGAAAGTTGTTAGGCTTAACTTTGACTTAAGTGACTAAACTAACACTCAACTCAGTGTAAAGAGCATTTGTATAAAATAACATAAGAACTCAAAATATGGTTTATGTGTCAAGCTCAGAGAAACAAAATGATGTGACAGAGATGGAGA
The DNA here is from genome assembly GCF_003945595.2 of Pipra filicauda. NCBI lineage: Eukaryota > Metazoa > Chordata > Aves > Passeriformes > Pipridae > Pipra > Pipra filicauda. Next base: position 2,501,361 of record NW_024105086.1, read on the forward strand.
AGATCCTTTATCTGGAAATGGAAATTCACCATCACCAGCTCTAGAAAAATATACTGTACTACTGAAATCATAATTTATTTTCTGAAAGCCTCTGAAAATAACCCTTTGTCCTCCATGTAGGTTGTTCCGCTGTACCCTGACTAACATTCCTCAAACTCAGGCCTTATTGAATAAAGCCAAACTTCCTTTGGGGCTCCTGCTTCATCCTTTCAAAGACTTATCGGTATGACAAATATTCAAAACTTTCAACTGCTGAAATATCAACTGTGCCTTTACCAGAGTCCAGAGTTGGACAGTGAATTATAAAACAAGGGCAGGTATCTTGGCCCAGAAAAATTACCATAGTAACTGACATTTCCCTGTTCCATCCAGATCACTGTAATTTTCCTAAATTATTTCTCCCTACCACTTCTTAATGAAAAAACCCAACTCTCAAACCTTAAAAAACCAAAAGTATAGAGACAGCACAGCCCTGGAACTGTGACAGAAGACAACACATCTAAATTCCAGTTTATCTTGTCACATATCAGTTGTAGTTATTGATTTCCTATACCAAACCTAGTACTAATTCTAAACTCAGTTAAGACTTGACAAAGTCAAAGGGGTTTGGATGTCCTTGGATAGACTGTGAATTCAACAGTGCCTCTTTTAAACGCTGTTGGGTTTTTTTTACAATTTAATTAATTGGCTTTTCTGCCCCTGATTTTTGATCTATAGTGGGTGTAGGACTTGGTCTTAAACCATCATAAAATTCAAGACTTTAGAGGCTTGGAAAGGAAACCTACCCAATCAAATATGTTAGAGCTCAGTTCCTACCTGTTACACTAAGGAATTGTAGGGATGCTGTGAGGATGCAGAAGTGCTCCTTCCTTCCACAAGAGTGCTTTGAGCAGCTAGCCAGGAAGCAGTGTTGTTGCTGTAGATGAATAGCTGCAGTGTGGTGATGCTTTAAAACAGGAAGCTTCTCTCTTCCAGCAATTGCCAGTGGTCACTTCCAGTATTATCGTGAGATGCCGTTCCTGCCGGACCTACATTAACCCTTTTGTCAGCTTTCTAGACCAAAGGAGGTGGAAATGCAATTTGTGCTATAGAGTGAATGATGGTAGGTTTTAAATGTGCTTATTGATTTAAAGGGTTACAGTTCACCTTTCCTACCTTGGCCTTTGAGACTGTTACTTGTTGGCCAAGTCAGTGCTGGGGTTGTTGCGAGTCCTGCTGGGCTGTGAGTCGTGAGAAGTGTTTCCCAATGGCAGTGGTGTCACTAGAGAAGCACAGTAAGCCCAAGTGGTCCCCCAGAGTATCCTTTCAGGTGACAAAATAGCTGCCCTGCCTAGTGTAGTTCTCCAAGAAGTGTTGCCCAACAGCTACAAAAGATATATGTGTTTTAAAATGCAGCACAGCCAGTACCAGTGTGAAATACTAACATATAAACTTACCTGCATAGTTCCCGAAGAATTCCTGTATAATCCTGTGACAAGAGTTTATGGAGAACCTCATAAAAGACCTGAAGTCCAGAATGCTACTATTGAGTTTATGGCTCCATCTGAATACATGGTAAGGCTTTATTTACTTTTAGTTACTTTTAGTTATTCTCTCCCTTTGCTTTGTTTTCAGAGGGAAGTCAGAAAAAACTTTGTTACAGAAGATGCTTTCCAGCTCAGTAGAACAGTTTTTGCTTCAAGTAGTGTATTAGAGAACTATTAGGGTGAACTTCAGATAGTTCACTTCTAAACAATTATGATGTCAGAGTTGTTCTGTATTTAAATATGTAGGTATTAGTAGATCTTCTGGAAGAAAACTGGAATTCTCTATTACCAAATGAGAGGCAGATGCATTCAGAAGTTTTAGCTGTCATCTGTGTGCTGTTTTAAGAGTTTAAACTTGCAGTGGAATGAACAAACCTAACGTAGTGAGTGTTATTTGAAAATTAAAGGTAATCTTTTCTTTGCTCAGCTGCGTCCACCTCAGCCACCCGTGTACCTCTTTGTGTTTGATGTCTCTCACAATGCAATTGAGACAGGATACTTGAATACAGTCTGCCAGACCTTGTTAGACAATCTTGACTTGTAAGTACTTTTTTTCTTAAAATCTCCTATTTTCATTCCTCTTAAGAAACTTGTAATAGACACCAACATGCCAGTCCTTCCTGTCTAGAAGAGATATATCCTGGTGTTGGCCAGTGGTGTGTTAAAATGGACCATAAAGCTGCAGTCTTTTTTCCCATCACAGCTGCACCAGTATAAAAGATAATTCTGAGGCGTGTTTTTCAGTCTGACTCTCCTATCTGCTTCACCAATCCCCAAAAGAATATAAACGTCATGTTTATGAGATCTTTTGAACTGTATTTTTTAAAAGCTGAAATTTAGATAAGCATTTGCTGAAAGAAGTCATACAGCTAATAAACTTTTCATAAAATACATGCTCTTTGAACATATATAAATGCTGCTTGGTATTTTGCAGTTTATTTCTCCCTTTTCCATTTCTGATTGCCCTCTTAAGGTTCCTGCATGTCTGCTAGGTGACTCTGCTATGAGCTACTTTTTTGTTGTTTGTTGTTTTTTTTTTTAATCTCCACAATGACTTAGTCAAGCTTTTGCAGTGTAGCTGTGAAGCTACTTTGTAATAACCATGGAGAGATGCAGTGGATGTTTAAAAATAAAAAAAAGCCTGCAGAAATGAAATTTCATCTTGTTGAACACCATATGTCTCATTTTCAGGCTTCCTGGGAACACTAGAACAAAAATAGGCTTCATAACATTTGACAGCACAATCCATTTCTACAGCCTTCAGGAAGGTCTCTCTCAGCCTCAGATGCTTATAGTTTCAGATATTGAAGGTATGCAGAAATAAATTCTGTGATTAGTATCTACTAATGACTGCCTGTTATGACAGCCTTTAAAAATATGTATATCTTGTGAGAGTTTGTAGGTCAGATCATTAATCTCTCTGGTAATGCCTTTAGGAGTAGCACATGTGTGTGTTCCTTTATGAAGTCATCTCCCTGATGTCTCCCTGAGCAGTGCTGGGGCTGCTCATGACTTAAAACGTGCAACCAGCCTTCCTAACTCCTGGTTTAATTTGGACAATTATCTGGATTTCTCTTGAGGTCCCAAATACTGATGCTGGGTACATTTCTATAGATTTCCTGGTGACTGGTGCTTAGTGCTTGTCCTGCTGCCTTTTGTTTCAAGTCATCTTTCAGCATGTTGTGGGGCAGGGTGGAATGAACACTGGAATTATTTGCACTGTGGTTTTACTTAATAGTCTTGATTATCCTTCAGCCCAGTTGATTGCTACTCTAACATAGCATTCTAGCCACAGGAATGCTTATGAGGAAAAAAAAAGAAATCCACAGAATTGTGTTTACATGGGTTTATACACTGACACCCTGTGCTTTTTTCAATGGTTGGCAAATGCAGTCAGGGAATTGTTCTTTAAAGATAACTGAAATACTTTTTTTTCCCTTCCAGATGTATTTATACCAATGCCAGAAAACTTATTAGTAAATTTAAATGAAAATAAAGAGGTAAGAGCTAAGAACTATCTTAAGTAACTAGTGACATAGTTTGGGATATGTTTGGTAATTCTTGGATTACTTAACGCTCTTGAACACCTACTGTTCAAATGCCAGGTTTGAGACAGAAAAGAGAGGTTTCATCTGTAAACTTTGGCCAACTTCAAACAAGGCAGTACTTCAATTTTCTAGGACTTTTTCTTTACTACCTTAATATTAGAAGTGTTAATACACAGTTAGGTAGTTCAGCAATCAGCTCTAGAAAGAAGAAAACTCTGAAGACTCCAAGACTTAATATTTGTGTTTCCTCACTTGTAGCTAATTCAAGATCTGTTGAAGACCTTGCCACAGATGTTTACCAAGTCCCTGGAAACTCAGAGTGCTCTGGGGCCTGCATTACAGGCTGCCTTTAAACTGATGTCCCCCACTGGAGGTAGAATCACTGTCTTCCAGACGCAGCTTCCCACTGTGGGAATGGGAGCACTGAAGCCACGAGAAGAGCCAAACCAAAGAGCAACTGCAAAGGTTAGGAAGGCAAAAAAGGTTGGGGGAACTGGCAGCCCTGTTCTGTGCATGTGGGTGGTTCTGGGATTGCCTGTTCCAGGTTAATTTTGTGGTTTTCTTGGTAGAAAGAATAAAAAAGCCAACCAGGCAATATAAACACAGATTAATTATCTGATTTTTTTTTTTAAGATATTGCTGTAATCAGTGATGGAGAATCAGTTATTTGTGCCCCTGAAAACAGGCAATAAATCTGTTTGAATTTCCTTTGTATTTTTTAATTCTGCCCTGTATTAACAGGACATACACCTGACACCATCGACTGATTTTTACAAGAAGTTAGCCTTGGACTGCTCAGGGCAACAGGTTGCAGTGGATTTATTTCTTCTTAGTGGGCAGTATTCTGACTTGGCTTCTCTAGGTAAGTCATATAAAGCTGTTGAGGGGTGTGTAACTCTTGTACTTTTGGCAAATGTTTAGTGTACATTAAAGTTTAGTGTATGAACCTGATTTGAACTAATCTAATGTGTCAAGATGCAAATTCATCCTTGCTGAGCAGTGACAGTGAATAGAATGATGTTTAGTTAGAATAGAAGTTACTTTCATATCATCCCTTAGTGAGTCAGGATTTTTGTGATACTGGTATAAGTGGCTGAAATACTTTCCTCCTTTTTATGCCTTTTAACCATCAGTGTAATTGTCTTTAGAGTAAGTTTTATTAGCATTTTAATTATTTTCTTCTCCATTTAACTAAACTATCAAGTGACCAAGTACCTGCAATTTCAGGTCAGTGGAAAATTATTTCCCACCTGAAACTGCACACATACTTAAAGATATAGTTGTGTTATATCTGTGTCTCTGTATGCAGGTCTATAACTGTTTATCAGAGTGATTTGCAGTTTAATAATTAAAGGGAATATTGCATTCAGCTGGTATATTTAAAGGCTGCAGCAACTGTCTGCACTCTCCAATGTGTGCTGGTTTTGTTTCAGGTTGTATATCCAGGTATTCTGCAGGTAGTGTCTATTACTACCAGTCTTACCATCATAAACACAACCCTGTCCAGGTGGAGAAGTTGCAAAAGGAGCTGAAACGATATCTAACTAGAAAAATTGGGTTTGAGGCTGTCATGAGGATAAGATGCACAAAAGGTTTGAGTTCACTTTCTTAGATTTTTGGGGCGGAGAGGAAGTGGGTGTTTGCTGTTTTTTGGGAATGTTTTGATTGGTATTTTAGCTGATTTGTAAGCTTAAATGCTTAAAAGGTAGAGATTAGAAAAGTAAAATTCAATACCAGAGATCAGACAATTTATTAAAGACTGTATATTTTCTGGCATCTAAGTTCCATTTTACAATGGTTAAACTGGAAATTTTGTTGGACTGCTATTTCAGCAAGGGACCTTTTAAAACCTAGAGACTTTCTACTGTTATGTGTTGATTTGCCTTGCTAATTCCTGCTTTCTCTTAGGCTGTGTGGATTCTTTGGATTACTTGTGTGTTTGGGATATTTGCCTTTTCTGCAGATACTGTATTTCACTGAGAGGGAACATTCTGACACAGAGCCATCTACGCTGGTGGCACGTGTGTAAACAGTGTCTGTATTTCACAGCTATGAAACCCAAATTGAATTAATACTTGCTTATCTTGCAGGGCTTTCCATCCATACTTTCCATGGGAACTTCTTTGTAAGATCCACAGACTTGTTGTCATTACCCAACGTGAACCCAGACGCGGGATACGCCGTGCAAATGTCCGTGGAAGAGAGTCTGACTGATATGCAAGTTGTTTCTTTCCAGTCAGCTCTCCTGTACACGTCCAGCAAGGGTAAGATGTACAGGTGGTGTCACCTGCAGTGTTCACATGAGTCTTTGTGTCCATTTTTCAGCTGCAGTAACTTACTCAAACTGCCTTATTTAATATCAGGATCACAGCTTGGGTATGTCATTAATGTCGTTGCTTCTTTCAGACCGAGAAGTTTCTTGGGAAACATAGTTTTGGTCTGAAAATAAGTAGGCTTAACCTAGAAACTGAGAACTAATCATTTTAAGGGCTATTGAAAATGGCCTGATTCACCATTTGTATGATAAACTAGGTTGAGCAAACAGTGGCATTTTAGTATTTCATAAAACAAGTATGTTGGGAGACAACGGTTTTCTTTTCCTGCAGGTGAAAGACGAATTCGTGTGCACACCATGTGCTTACCTGTGGTGACAACACTGAGTGATGTGTACCTGGGGGCAGACGTGCAGGCCATCACTGGGCTCTTGGCCAACATGGGTAAGTGTGCTCAGAGCCTGTGTGGGTATGCATGGATCCCATCCTTAAAACTCTGAGCAATAATCCTCTAGGAGAAGAAAAAAAAAAAAAAGAAAAATCTTTTAGAAGAAAATATTCCCTCTTTCTAAGAGTACTTTCTAAGTAGAAAGCCTAAGAGTATTGTTTTTAATGCTTAGCTTAAGTATCAGTAGAGCTGTGTGTAGTCACCTGGACTTAGGCTTAGTCTGGTGCATCATCACAGGCCCCTGGCTTTTTTTCTGAATCACTTCCTCTGGAATGCAGTAAAAGCTTGTTGGGATGCATCAAAGTATACAATAAAGTGAGAAGAGTTAACGTACGTGACTGTATTCCTGCCAAGGGAGGAAAAGGCTCTTACTTGAGCTCTGTGCTCTGTTTTTAGCTGTGGACAGATCAGTGTCTGCCACGCTGAGCGACGCTCGGGACGCCCTGGTGAACGCAGTGATCGACTCCTTGTCTGCTTACCGGTCATCGGTGCTGAGCATCCAACAGCCCGGGCTCACCGCCCCCCACTCCCTGCGCCTCTTCCCACTCTACATCCTGGCACTCTTGAAACAGGTAAGAGGGTGATTGTTTGGCAGGTCAGCTCCAAGTGAAAGGAGAGTTCTTCGCTGGAGAATGATTCAGTTCAGAAGTGTATGTAAAACCAAAAGTGTAAATGTTTTAAACAAGGGAATAGCAAAATATTAAAGATAATGATCACTGTAGAGAATGTGGCAGGGTAGTGGGAGAGTGTTTTTTCAGGAATCATTTTTGTGCCTTTCTGGAAATGTGGATCCACACAGCAGTTCAGTGTGGATCAGAAGAGAGCCAGCTGGCTGGCTGTTCTTGTAACAGGTTTAAAGTATTTAACAATATTTTCTTAATGTATTTTTTAATTGAATTTCTCTGAACTCATACTAGAAGTAATTTTAAATGTTGGACAAACTGGCTTTCTCTTTTAGAGAGAACTTTTGGATTCATACATCTTGATTAGGAATTAACCAGCATGTTCACACCGAGTTTGTTCATTTAAAAGACTTTATAAGTATGTGACCCAATCAAGTGGGAGGAGTGAGCCCTTGTTTAATTTATAGCTGTTGTTTTGTCCCAACAAACCAGGACTATCTCTTTCTTGTAAATCCAGACCTAAGATTCTGAACATTGGAGCCAATTGTTACCTGCTCCAATGTTAATTAAGTTCCATCAAGTAGCATTTTTAAGGTGTATGTTAGAGAGACACATTGCAGGATGATTTCATCTCAGCTGTAGTGGATTGATGGTGCTGGGTCATGGTTAATTCTAGAATCCAGAAATGAGAATTGTATGATTTGTATGTGAAACATTGAAGAGAATATAAAATAGCAGCAGTAAAATACCATAAGAAAATACTCGCTGCACATCTCTACGACTTAAGTTGGAAATAAGCAATAGATGGTGTGTGAAATTCAGCTTCTCTGGCTTTGCTTTAATGGTTAAACTAAATGCCTGACTGTTTGCAGAAAGCATTTCAAACTGGGACGAACACACGTCTGGATGAACGGATCTTCACCATGTGTCAAGTGAAAAACCAGCCCCTTGTTTACCTCATGCTCATGACACATCCCAGTCTGTACAGAGTCGATACCCTCACAGATGAGGTGAGTCTTTGCATTGCTACATGATCTGTCTGTTTGATGGCAAAGACTTGTATGATGTGAAAATAAATCTGTGTTAAGAAGCTCCCAAGTTTCCCACGTTAAAGCTGCATAGCTAAAATGTAATGTTTCATATTCTCCCACTTGTTGCATTTATGCATTTGTTGTTTGGGACTGGATTGATGAATTCTGGAGAGAAGCTGTGCTCTGGCTATGGATGGATGAGGAAGGTTTTTCCCTAACTTTTTTAACTTTTTGCCTTATGTCATTATCTTGCACTATAAATCACATGCATATAAAGACATCATAACATGCTTTAACCTTTTGTCCCTCTGCAGCTTCCTTTATTTTAAAATGTCAAGCACTTCTGTGAACAGTGAATGTTTATGTAAAACCCTGAATAATTTTAGAAATCACATCTTTCGTAGATAACAAATCTGACATTCGAGTTCTAGAACTAATTAACCAAGATGTTGATTAAATACCCTCTCTCTAAATAAAACATTGGGATTTATTAGTAAATTATGCACTTGAAGTATGACTTAAGTTAAACTGAGAAAAAGGGCCCAGCTTCAGTATTCAGTGTAACACATCCTACTGTTATTTAACCTTCTGTTCTGTTTTGTTGCATCAAGATGTGAACTGCTGGTTTTCTTCCTGCTTCTTCTTTTAGGGGGCTCTTAACATAAATGACAGAACTATACCTCAGCCACCCCTTCTCCAGCTGTCAGTGGAGAAGCTGAGCAGGGATGGTGCTTACCTTATGGATGCTGGCTCTGTAAGTTGGGTAGAGATGGAGATTTTAAAAAGTATCCAAATTTACTTTATGAGAACACTGCTGGGGTGTGTTTTGTGCTGGACTAACGTTGTTATTGATGGGTATCTTTCAGGTGATGTTTCTGTGGGTCGGGAAGAACTGTGGGCAGGGTTTTATCAGCCAAGTCCTTGGAGTTCCAAATTATGGCTCAATACCACAGAATATGGTACGTGCTTGCTTTGCTGAACACCAGCCTTACAGTGCTGCCAGAATGTTTTCATGAGAACTAAGATACCACTACTCAAATATTAGCCCTCTAGTTACACAAATCCAGATTCAAGGAAAGAAATAATTGCTGTTACCTCTTGGGGTTTCTCCAGGCTGAAACTTTATAAAATATATTCCCATGAAAACGCAGTAAGAAGAGGCTGACAGTGACTGAGTTTCTCAGACCTGTGGGAGCAGATCAAGAACACTTGCAAACAGTGAGCACAGTGGGTTAGTGGGGTATCCTTATCTGCAGTAAAACAGGCATCAATCACAGCTCACTCATCATCATTCTGATAGCTAATTGCTGATAGCAGTTTAGTGCTCTTCACTGTTTGAAGCCCTTTCAAAGAAGACAGAACTGAAACTATACATCACAAAACCTATCTGTCTGGGTTTTCTTCATGCCCAATTAGTTCATTCTACTGTTTTTCTGAAAAATATCCTGTTTGTTTTAATGAAACCCTTTGCCTTTTAGACACATCTCCCAGAACTTGAAACTGCAGAATCCATCAGAACACGAGCTTTTGTTTCTTGGCTGAGAGAACAGAGACCTTTCTTTCCTATACTATATATAATAAAGTAAGTGGGTTTTAAGTTGTTGTGCTTCTTGAGGAACCTGTCAACAATACATATTTGGATATCATATACTGAACTTCCTTAATGGAAGTTTTAATGATGGTGTGTGCTGTGCCTGACAGATTTGACAACAGATATGACTTGTTGTGAGTTGTCTTAAATTAGAATTTCCACAGACTATAAAAGACTAAATGTCACAGAACAATCTTTAGGTAATGTCATATAAATGAAGTAAATGCTGGTAAGTGCCCTTACTAGGATTAATCACTATTAAGGGCTCTTTGGGATGCACTTTTCATATGTCCTTAAGCTCTTGAAATGTTTTGCCTGTAACTTTATCAATGTATTGCACTGTAGCTCTTGGCAAATGTTTATTTCACTCAAACACTATTTTCATTTTTAAGGGATGAGAGTCCATTGAAATCAAGTTTTCTGCAAAATATGATTGAAGACAGAACAGAATCAGCCTTATCATACTATGAATTCCTCCTTCATATACAGCAGCAAGTGAATAAATGAAACACTGGCCTTTGGCTCACTTCTTTAAGGAAAGATTTTGCAGTAAAGAATGATTGTGCTTGTAATATCTTCATTAATTCTGTGGCCTGAGGCAGTTGATGAGAAGTTCTCACTGTGATTTCAACGAACTAAAGCAAATAAAGGACCACATCTGAGAATCAAATGTGCAACTACATAAATATTGTACCTTAAAAAAAAAAAAATCAAACTGTTGGAACCGGTTGAGCACCTTTAATTTGCTGCAAATCGTGTTTTTACTGTAAGTAGTTGCAGCATGAAGTACATTTACAAAGGCAATACTGAAAAGGTGAAATACATTTTGTAAAATAAAGAGTTCTTTGTTGTTCAAAATGTATATTTCTGTAACTTTTTGCCTTTTTTTTTTTTTTTTTTTTTTTTTGCTGCTAGATATAAAACCTCACAATACTGATCATGATTTGCAGGGAAATTCTTTCTAAGTGCATCCAGTGATTACAGACAGAGCATCTCAATGTTCAACTTAATGCTTAAAGTAGCAATGAAACAAGTGTTCATTGTGAAATGAACAAATACGGAGTGTAGAATCCAGTGCTTGGATTTGGATTATGGCTAATAGGACTAAAGGTAAGCTTAACCTGGACGAGATGGCTGAATTCATAAAGCTTTTAATAAGTCAGTATTCTAATTTAAAAACTGGGGAGGAGTGAGCCCTACATGAGGTGGCTGAGTCAGCAGCAAGAGTAGACTTGGTAGATGGCAAGCTTTGCTTTTCTTCAGTAGAAGGAATAATTTTAATTTCAGTTTGTGGGAGGGGAAGGGCAGGGAAGGTTATCTCAGATTTATTGTTTTGGTTTACGTTCAGTAGACTTTTGGCTGTTGTTTACGTGAACTGAATGTTGGGCCCCTCAGATCTGGTGTTTGTGTGGCAGCGCTTGGGGCCAAATGTTTAGAGACAACACTGAACGTTCTGATGTTAAAACAGGAAATTATTTCTCCAAGACCAAAATTATTATATCGCATTTGAAGATTCGTGTATCATTGCAGACATGCCTGAAGTTGTCAAAGAAGGGGTTTTTTACTGTAGCTGTGTGATGAGCCCAGGTCCAAAGCCAGTGTGCACCAAATAAAAGCTTTAAATATACTCTCAGATCCTGCCAGAGCTGCAGATTGAAGCTGACATCAGACTTGAATCGAAAATTTATATACAAAAAGTATTTAAATAACTTTATAGAAGTGTATTGATAGTTGTTCTGGTTTGAAGATTAGGCTGTCATTGATAGCTGCCAACATAGAGTATTTAACTTGCTGTATCCCTATGCCTATGGAAGTGTTGCATATGGAGAAATCTTGGTTTGCTTTTTTGTTTAAGAGTGTAAACTTAAAGGTCTTGCAAAACCAGCTTCCTGGGGCAAGTAACTTGAAGAGGTTGTACACTTGTAAGTGGTCAAACGTACTGTGCTTAGTTCACTTACATTTGGTGACACAAATGTCAGTGGGGTCAACATTTGGGTCAACATTTGCTCCCATTTCAGGCTGTAGCTGCACGTGATTGTCAGGAGTTGCCTTACTTCAGGGGAGGAGTTCCTTGGGGGAAATTGTTCTTGTGGCTCGAGCACAAGAAACTAAAGTTCAGAACAATGACTAAAATAGCATGGAAAGCCTATTATAGAACCAATTTAAGCTTCCCTGTCTGCTGCCTCTGTAGCAAACAGGAATATATTTACTTGAACAGCTTTTCAGAGAATTGCACAGTTTCTAGTCATAGTGAAGAGGTTTTTTAAGTTTTGACAGTCTGATTTTTTTTTTTTCCTGGGGGGAAAATCATAAATGGAACCTCTGCACTTGCATAGGTTCTGACTGAAACCTTGTGTTTTGGGTATATTATCACCCAGATGTTGAAAACCATCCTTACATCTAACAGCCCACCCAAAGTCTGTTTGTTACTATGACTGTATTTTGCTACTATATCCCTTATTTTTTTTAAGAAACATAAATGTTGGAGGTGGCCTCATTGCTTTATGTACACCAGACTAATGGCTGAAGATGTCTGTCTTTGTGGCAATTAACAACTTTGGAGTCCCTAAGTTTGACAGAGCAAAACATGATGAGTCCGATGAACCCTCTTGGAGTTCTCTTCTCTTTGGAAGAAATTCTGTATTAATTTATTCCCTAGCAGTGGGGAAGGCCTGCTGGTTCACTTGTACTGCTGTAAGGGCAACACAGGGCAGATGGACACACACACTACCTAGGATTTCTCATTTTTACATAACGTTGAAAAATGAGGACACTGAAGATGAACTGCAAAAGTAGGCAAGAGTGGCTCTGGTACTTAGATCTCAGCATGACAACTCTCCCACTGCAAATGTGTGGTAGAGGTGTGTCTGTTTTTCTAGTTGAACACTTTTGTTTAAGCTATTTCTGTATTTGACACATTGGTGTTCAGCGAACAACATTGTTACCATCCATTTTACTTTGCTTTCATTATCGTTTTTAATTTAATATATTTGAGTCTAAGTCCACATAGACTGTGTTGCAATAACTAGAATGATTCACTTTTATTTAGAATTAATTTCTTAACAGATTTTAATCAAAGATGCAGAATGGCTGTTAAGTTAAGGGACCATTAAATGTGATTTTAAGGTTCTGTTTACTATTATGGATGTAATCCTTATAGTAAATTTAATTTTGTAAAGTAGTGTATAATATTGTAATATTAAACCTTTGTTTTCTGAACTCAAACATTTGATCTTCAGTATGAAGTTATAAATCTTCCCCCTTCTGAATTTGAGACAGGATTTACTTGTCCTCCTTTTTACAGTTTGTAATTTTCACTGTTTTATTCCTGTAAAAAGTCATTTGTAACACATGCAAATGCTTATTTTATCTGTGCTAATTTATCAGATTTGGCTACTCAATAAAATTAATTGAAAGAACTCATGCAAGTCCATCACTCCTTTCTTATAAATAAAAATAGAGTAATGTATTTGATTAAGTGAGATAAATACCATGCATCAGTCAAGAAGTTGGTCTCAGGAGCCAGCTGACAGTGATGGTTGGAATTTAGCCTTCAGCAGCATTCCAAGATGGCGATCAATTTTCTTGTAGGTGATCCTGTATCTTCATTTAACATCCCATTCTTTCAGCACCTTTTTGTAAAAGTCATTTCCATTTTACGCTTGCCAATTCTTTTGTGGGGTGTTGTCACCGCTGCTTCTGGTTCATCGTGGATGAGTTAATGCATGAGCTTGGTAGTCAGATCTCTGTATTTAACTGTTTTTTGAATACAGAATTCTATCATTCAGTTTTGTTGAAATATTAATTGGACTTGTCAGCACTGGAGTTTTTTTCCCCAATACACATCCCAGTGTCCTGCTGCTGCTGAGCTCCACCACTCCGGCTGTGGCTCCGGGCTTTGGAACCCTCAGTGTGGGATCTCCTGTTCCTACTTGAGGTGTCTGGGGCGTTAAGGAGCAAAGTCGTTTGGTGTCGAGGATGTGGAGGGCAATTATGTGAAGTACCGATGGAAATGATCCCTGTGCCCGCTCCTTCAGTTTGGCTCTCGGGTGCTGTCGCCCAGTGGTTGTCTGTGGCAGTGTTCAGGGAGAGGAAGAATTAATGTGGTACAGCTTTATCACCTGTCACACAAGGAGAGGTGTGATGGACTTTTAGCGTGCATAAACATGAATATTATGCGTCTTGCTAGAAAAAACTGAATGCACTCCGAGTTCTGTAATGTCACAGCAATTCTGGAATCCTGGAGCCTTCCTCGTGTGTTGGTTTTTGCTCAGTGTGCACAGTCAGTCCGCAGCGGTGCGGCGGCAGATTGGGGTGTTCCCCTGTGTGTGCTGCACGCTTGTGTGCGCTGCACAGCCCCTGCCCAGCCTGAGGGTGCCCCGTCATCCCGACCCCTCAGCGCCGCCATCGCCCCTTCCCGCCCTCACAGCGCTGCGACGTCACCTCCGAGGCCGCGCCCGCCATCTTTAGTGCAGGCGCCGCGCCGTTAGAGAGCGCGGGGAGCGGGACTGTCCCCCAGCGCGTCCCGCCTTTCTCTTGCCCTTACCCAAAATGGTGGCGCTCGCTTCAGTAGGCGGGCAGGGCGGTGCCCGCGCCTGCGCGGGGCGCGGGGCGGGCGCGGTGCCGGGCCTGAGGAGCCGGGGATGGCGGACAGCGGGGCGGGCGCGGTGCCCACACCGCCGGGTCCCCCCGCGGGGCTCTCGGCGTCCCAGCGCCGCGCCGAGCTGCGCCGCAGGAAGCTGCTCATGAACTCGGAGGAGCGCATCAACCGCATCATGGGCTTCCACCGGCCCGCGGCCGGCAAGGGTGAGCCGGGTGGCGGGGGTGGTGTGAGGGCTCCGCGCGGGGCTGCGGGGACGCCTCGGGCTCCTCTCGCCCTGAGCGCTGCCTGCGCTCCCCTCGCGGGCAGGAGCGGCGGTGACAGGGCCCGCTGGCTCCCCAGGGTCCCTCAGTGCCGCCTACCCTCGCAGGGATGCCCTGAGAGCAGCGCGACCTCCGAGGGACCCGCCCTCGGGTAAGATCCGTGTGTCACCAGAACGTCGGGGCTTGGGGCCGACACTGTCCCTCGTCATTTTACTGCATGTGGGTTTTCTTAGCTAAAGAAAGGGTGAGCCTCCCCTGCAAGTGGTTTTTCTTAGTTAGAGACAGGATGAGCCTCCCCCAGGTTTCCAGTCATTTACTCCTGGCTTTCGTAGCTGGGTTTTTATAGCGGTCGGTTGTCTCCCGTTTGGGTAATGACCAGGCGTTGGACGTTTGTGGTTGGCATGCAGGATTTTCTTGCAGAATCATAGGTAGGTCGTTTATATTTCTCCACATGCTTCAAGCGGGCTGACCATCTTGTCAGGAAAGAGTTGTCAGATTTTGGTTTACAGGGGTGCCCGTGAGCCATGAATCAATGTGATTTAACACTGAGAAGTTCTCCTTAAGCATTGGTTCTCGCTCTCTGGTAGGACCAGACCTGTTGTGTCTCTTGATTTGGCTTTTGTTCTCTGCCATCACCTCTCTTGCTCTAAGATGGGTCTTGAGGTTTCATACAGAGCAGATTAACACTGCTCTGTCTCTGGCAATAGAAGACAAGCCAAATTGTTGGAAATGATACAACTTTTCTAATTTTTAATAGCTTTAATTAACCTTTTGTTAGTTGTTTTAATTAATCATACATGCTGTGTTAGGCCTTAAATCACTTTTAGCCAGTGTTTAGCAGAAAGTTGTCATAAGCTACTTTTGTGGGAACGCAGCTTGGGAAAAGTACCAAAACTGTAAGTTTTGTTAAAAGTTAACCTTGAAATATTTCAATGAACAAAGCCTGGGAGAGAGAAAGATGTATTGTTGAAGCTGGACATCTGGAACTCAAGATTTATGAACTGCAAGGGCTTTTTGCAGAAATCAGCAGATAAAGAAGAAGGGTAACAAAGACTCCATAGATGTGATACAAAATCCCTTCTGAGAGAAAAAGATACTAAAAAGACTAAAGATATGAACTAATTATCATAAAAAGCAAGAAATTAATGCCCAATAAAAGGCAGAATATTAACTAAAGAGAATTATGTAATTAAGAACCAATGAACATTGACTTGTTTGCTAAAAATGTAAAAATAGGTAGAAAAATTATTTATTGGGTCTGTGTGGGGACTGAAACCTGTCGTACACCTCTGGCTAGAAATGAAGTAATGCCTTGCTTTCTAACACTAAAAAGACAGTGTTAGAGAGTTTTATGTATCCTGACAATTTTGGAGTATTTGGCAGCAGAGATAACTTCTGTTGCCTGCTCATTTGTCAGGTTTCAATGCTCTCCTGGGTGATTCACCTTCTGCAAATCTTTGTCTTTTGTTTTATGTTGCTCTGTGCATTTGGAACAAGGTCTTTCCTCCTGTGCAGGCAGTGCTGTTGCTTAGGGAAGTACAGTGTTTTAATTTCTCCACTGCTGACCAGCAGCTTCACCTGGTGGCCTGCGTTGCCCAGCTGCCTGTCCCGTGTCTGTCTGTGAAGCAGTGCCCTCTTTAGTCCTTTCTTTTCACTTGGGAAGCAGAGACATCAAACCAGGACGCCAATCCAGTTTGGCCAAAGTGTTGTTCCACGTACCTGCTGTGTGTAACTGCGTGTTTCTGTTTCTCTCCTTCAGATGACGACAGTCACACAGAGTCAAAGCTGCAGCACGAGCAGGATAAATCCAACTCCCTCCCTATTCCTTCGGTTTCCAAGCGAATCGTGCTTGGAGATTCCGTGTGCAGTGTGCCAGGCTCTGCTGACCACGCAGGGAGCCTGGCAGAGCTCCGGGGGGACAAGGACTTGTTCAGCAAAGCCCCCGAGCTGGTCAGCGAGGGCACAGGGGAGCTCCGCCACCGGCACCGGGGCGATCTGCCCCCGGAGGCTGCACCACGGCCACCCAGACACGGGCTGGAGCAGTACCTGTCCAGATTTGACGAGGCTCTGAAGCTGAGGAACCAGCTGATGAGTGAGAAGCCGAGCCAGGAGAACGGGAGTGCCGGGGAGGAGTTTGACTCTTTCCGCATTTTCCGATTGGTGGGATGTGCTCTGCTCGCCGTCGTGGTCAGGGCTTTTGTGTGCAAGTACCTGGTGAGTTCAGGGGAACAGTCCTGCTCTGCAAATTTATTGTGAAATACCCTTCATCTGGGGCTGAAGTCTGTTGGTAGTGACCCAGTTGGGAACTTCAGACACTACATTTCCACACAGCCACTGTGTAACCACTGAGAGCAGCACGTGTTTGGTCTGTAGTGGTTGAGGACAGATGCACTGGAGTAGTTGTTGCAGTTTAAGTCCCCTGCAAATTTATTCCCTTCTTTGTGAGCATATGAGTCAGCTGCTCCCCTAGTTTGGAGCGTACAAAAGAATAATAGAGTAAGAATAGTGTCCCCATCCCTGGAAATATTTGATGCCAGGTTGGACAGGGCTTGGAGCAACCTAGTCTAGTGGAAGGTGTCCCTGCCCTTCAGGGGGTTGGAATGAGATGGTCTTTAAGGTCCTTCCAACCCCAATCGTTCTGTGATTCTAGGGACAGTAACAGTTGTCCCAAGATAAGTAGATCCTACTCATTTATCAGTCTGAGATAAGTAATTCTCAGTATTCCTGGTGCCTGCCAGAACAGCACAGAGATGTGTGGCAGGCACAACCTGCCATCTCCTGGATCCCTGGGCTCAGTTTCACTCACTGCTGCTCCCTTCTGTGATTTCAGGGTTTTAGGCTCCAAATAGGGCAGAACCTTATTTTTGTCATGTAACTTGTCTCCTGAGGTTTGTAGTATTCAAGAATAGTGTTGCTGTGTTCCACGAGTTGTTTTTTACCTACTAATTTTTATTTATGACTTATGAAGCATTACATTTCTGTGTTTCTTAGCTGTTACTTCTGACCAAGTTAATTTTTGTATATTCTGTTCTGTTTCTTCAGTCAATATTTGCACCATTTCTTACTCTACAACTCGCTTACATGGGACTGTCCAAGTACTTTCCAAAGGTAATTTTTTTTTCAGAATTAGATTAATTTGAAGTGTTTTAAATTTAAATTTGTGTTTAGATTGTATTAGGACCAACACATGTGAATTATTCTTCTCTTGTTTTAACCTGTAGAGTTGTATTACCAATGCTGATAGTTTATACTAATTTTTAATCTTTCCAGATTTAGTCCAAATCTTTTTTTACAGTTTCTGTGAAAACATGGACTAGCAGCTTGTTTAGCTGTAGCCTAATTAAAAGCATCTGACCAGGAAATCCAGGTAGTTCTTTCATGTCTTCAGGAAATTTGCTTTTCTCCTAGACCACGCTCTTCTCTGGTTACTGTTTGCTCTGTCAGCAGCTGTTCTGCATGTAATATCTGGATGAAATTTGTGAGTGTGTTTGCTAAAGAATGAGGCAGAACATGGGTTTTAAGAGCTCTGCATTCCATTGCTGGTATCAGGTTGAATGGCAGCTTGAAATGAGATATTTATTTGTGTGTGAAACTTGCTGCTCATTAGCTAGATTTGCTCTATCACTTGATTCATATATTTACACCAGGCAATTGTGCTGAAGTATTTGTTAGGTTGATGATTTTGTCAGGTTTGTGCTGCAAAGTGGGATTGAATGATGTTCAATCCGTAGTTAAAAGGGAAAATTTACATTTTAAAAGGAATAATACATTACCTGTAGGAAATCAGAATAAATCAGCAGTTCTTTTGTAGTTAAGTATATCATAATAGTCACTCTAAGCTGATGTGTCACAACACAAAACAGTGGAATTAGCCTTAGATTTGCACCAGCTCACCAGCTACATCTTCTTGATCTTGTTTCTGCTGTATTTAAAATCAGCTCTTCAGTTTCAGAATTTAAAGAGGTGTTTCCTTTCCACAACATGCTTTTACTGCACTTTATTGCATGAGGTCAATCTGTTAGTTATCCTTCATTTTTCTCTCACGAAACATAGAAATGTTCTTGAAAGCTTAATTTAGATTGGATTAAATTAAGATATCCAGCAAATATCATCGAATTACCAGAATTTTCAGCCACTGTCACCTTTTCCTGCCTGTCAGACTTTGCATTCTTGGGATTCCTCATCTCAAGGATGGAACATCTTTCAGAAGGTTTTGGGAGATTTTTGAGTTCAGAGGATGAAACTTCCAAATTAAGTTGTACTAAAGTAGAAACAGTTGGGTTTTCAATTCTAAATAATTTTTCTGTTAGAAAACTGACAGTATTTATGGGGCTTGGAGCAACCTGGTCTAGTGGAAGGTGTCTCTGCCCATGGCAGGGGGGTTGGAACGAGATGAGCTTTAAGGTCCCTTCCAACCCAAAGCTTTCTGTGTTCTATTTTTTGCCAAGTAGTGTAATGAGATTAATCCAGTTCTGCCAGTGGACCTGCCAGGCTTGGCTTCTTACACCCAGATTGCCCCTGTCTGGGAATCTTCCCAGTCCTGCACAGCCCCACCTCAGCCTGCTTGGAGGCAGAATATCCGGGATCAATTTTCTCTGCTGTTCTCCAACCTCTCGCTCAGCTCCGGGGGATCCGGCACAGCAGGAATCTGTGTCTGGGATAAGTGCTGTGAATCCTCCAGTGTGTCTGGAGAGAATCAATCCAAACCTGCTGCTCTTACCAATGAATTTGGAATGTGTGAAATAGGCACAACATTGGTGACATATAAAGCAGAATTGGATTAGGAGGACTAACATGATACTGTGTTTTTATCCCTTTTAGTGTGAGAAGAAGGTGAAAACGACAGTCCTGACTGCTGCTCTCCTGCTGTCTGGGATCCCTGCAGAAGTGATCAGTCGCTCCATGGACACCTACAGCAAAATGGGAGATGTTTTCACAGACCTCTGTGTCTATTTCTTTACTTTTATCTTTTGCCATGAACTTACTTTGGTTTTTGGCTCTGAAGTACCATAATGGCTGTACAATTCCACACAGCAGCTACACTAAACCTTTCTGGACTGTGTTTCTTTAATGTCTGACACTGTGCAGACAGGTCTAAACCTTCACTAAAATTCCTACCTGTTGAAATGCTTGAAAGGAGCCTTAAATCCAGTCATTTTGGGAAAGGAAGAGCAGGGTCCCAGACTGCCAGTTGTATTGGTTCAGTTTATTTAAGTACTGTGTCTGCATATTACAAATGTGAAGACTAGGGTGCAAGTGTCAGTGGATGATTTATTTGCTTTAGTTAGATGATGCCCCTCTCAACTTCCTTCATAAATATTTACAAAGCTGCCTTTGTTCTTTTCAGTGAGAACAAGAAGAGAGTTCCCTTCAGCAGAAGCATATATATGTGTATATCCTGTATGACTGTATCTAACCAGACCTGCTC